>NC_053154.1:249792631-251281802 GCF_016835505.1 Polypterus senegalus
CCGTGATCAATTGCTCACCTACCAGCAACCGGAACAGTCTGGTTTTATGCCTAAGAAATCTATCATTGACCGCATCCTGGCACTGAGGGTTCTCATGGAGCGCAAACGCAAAGTGTTTGACTCAGTTGATCGAGCTGCCCTATGGGACATCCTGAGGATCCCCTCGAGGTTGCTGGATATCATGGCTGGCCTGTACACTGGTACTGTGAGTGCTGTACAGAGTGGAGGCCTGAGCTCTGTGTTTTTCCCAGTTGATTCTGGGGTTCGTCAGGGGTGTGTTCTTGCTTCTACTCTGTTCAATGCTTGTATAAACTGGGTGTTGGGCAAGATCAGGTTGTCCAGCGGCTGTGAGGCATCTGTTGGTGAAGAAAGGTTCATGGATCTTGACTTTACTGATGATGCTGTGATCTTCGTGGAGTCAATGGAGGCTCTGATCGGGGCGCTCGAGAGGCTGAACGAGAAGTCTGAGTGTCTGGGCTTGCGGGTGTCCTGGATAAAAACCAAGAGCCAGGCCTTTAAAGACCTCTTGGGCACAGCCATCAGCAGTGTGTCTGTTTTTCCGGAGAGAGTGTTGACCTTGTTGAGAGGTTTACTTACCTTGGCAGTGACATTCATGTCTCTGGTGACTCTTCCTATGAAATCAGTAGACGGATTGGGAGAGCATGGGGGGTCATGAGGTCGCTGGAAAAGGGCATGTGGCTCCGATATTTATGAAAAGGATGAAGGTCCAAGTCTTTAGAGTCCTGGTGCTTCCTGTCTTTCTATATGGTTGCGAGACATGGACTGCTTTGGTACTGTGTCTCTCCGGAAAATCCTTGGGTACCGTTGGTTTGACTTTGTGTTGAATGAGCAGTTGCTCATGGAGTCCCGAATGAGGCACATTACCTGCATTGTGAGGGAGCGTCAGTTACGGCACTACGGCCATGTGGCCCGTTTCCCCGAGGGTGATCTGGCTCATAAGATCCTCATTGTTGGGGACCCGAGTGGCTGGACCAGGCCAAGGGGTTGCCCACGTAACACCTGGCTGCAGCAGATAGAGGGTCATTTCCGGAGGGTGGGACTGGACCAAGTGTCTGCCTGTTTGGTTGCGAACCGGGATCCTGAGTTGTTTCATTGTGTAGTGGGTGCGGCAACGCACCGTATCAGTGCATGCTGCCCAACTTGACTTGACTTGACTTGTTCCATCTTACACCTTATGTGTTGCATTTTTGACTGTGATTTGCCTCTCCCTTATGAAAGGGGATTCTGCACATACAGTAAATATACCGATTTCTGATATTTCATTGGTCTATATGTTTCTTCTTATCAAAATCTTTATTTCTCTTTTTGCTGTGTGTTGCCAAGTCCTAGTGCATTACTCTTTAAACAACATGTCCCGGATTTTCAAGGAGAGAGAGTGGTTGGGAGGATATGTTGATTACATTGCATTGCCACACCCACCACATAACAAACCACCCAGATTGAGCTCAAAGTGCAGCCATGCAATGGGTAACACCTCAGCACCACACTGAACAGTGTGAGTTTTTTTTCTTTTTTCAGTGGCTGAAGTGCAAATGTTGCCATCAGTGGATTTTTAAGGAGCTAAGAAATGTCCTTAATGAGAGAAAGACAACATTCAAATCTGGTGACAAAGAGGTTTTGAAGGATGCCATGCAAGTGCTGAAAAAAGTCGAGTGAAGGAAAGGAAGCTTGCAAAGCTAAAAGAGAAAACAAACTCACTCACAATAACACAAAAGATTTTTTGAATGGACTAGACTTTAGTACAGTAATCAAACATTTCAGGGTTCAGGAACTTGAATTGGATGTAGGTAATGTCCTGAACCAGTTTTTTTAATACATTTTCCCTTCCACTGCCACCTTCTTTCCCCACACCATTCTACTACATCAACAACTCCTACCACTTCAACTGGAATGACCAGCGATGAGCCAGCTTCTGGTCATCAATATCAGTTGGCCATAACTGAAGACCAATTAAGGAGGCAACTGTGGAAGCTACACACAGGAAAAGCCACAGGACCAGATGGAGTCAGTCCTTGAGTTCTTAAGGCCTGCGCTGACCAACTTTGTAGCATTGTCTGTCAGTCTGTTGAGCCTGTTCAGTCTATCTCTAAGGTTCCAAAAAGTGCTACTTATATGGAAAACATCCTGCATTGTTTCTTTTCCAAAGAAGTCAGGTGCCTCTTTACCTTATTACTAAAGGCTAGTGGCATGTCTCACATCATGAAGACCTTTTGAGAGGCTGGTCTTGGACTGTATTAGTTCTCTTGTGGTACACCACCTGGGCCCACTGCAGTTTGCGTATGAGACTGGAAGAAGCAATTATCGATTGCTATACATGGCTTATTCTCCCCTCAAAGCTGGCACTACTGTGAGGATTGTTTTTTTTATTTCTGCAGTGCCTTGAGTACCATCCAGTCATCCCTGTTAAGGGGTAAGCTTAGAAATATACAGATGTATGAGCCTATTGTTTCCTGGATAATGGTCTATCTGTCCAGCAGTTTGTGAGGCTCAAGGACTGTGTCTCTGATGTGGATGTGAGCAACATGGAGAACAACAAGGACCAGCCCTCTCTTATTTTCTCTTTATTCTGTACATCTCAAAAATTCTTAGATGATTCTGCATTTATGTGGTGTATCAATAAGGAGTATGAGACAAAATATAGGAATTAGGCGGAGAACATTGTTTCTTGGTGCAGAAGGATTGTCTGCAAGTTAACATCAGCAAAACTGAGGAATTGGTTATTTAAATATCACTGCACAGAAGAACCTCTATATTCTATCACAATTCAGGGAGTGGATGTAGAGGTGGCACATTCCTACAAGTCCTTGGTGGTCCATAACAATGACGTGTTGAACTGGTCTTTTAACGCAGAAGAACATTATAAAAAAGGCCAGTGCTGGCTTTTTTTAGGAGATTAACGTTCCACCTATTCTAAAACTCTGTGATAGGCAGTTCTGATTTTCTACACTGTGGTGTTCTGAGCCTCAGAACCAAGCTCAGTTATAGGGGACACATTCTTGACCCCTTGGCGGTAGTAGCAAAGTAGTGAATTAAGACAAAACTAAAGAGCACCACAGATGCAATGTTTGCTCTGAGGATGTTGATGGAGAAGTTTAGAGAAGGCCAGAAGGAGTTGCATTGCATCTTTGTGGACCTGGAGAAAGCATATGACAGGGTGCCTCGAGAGGAGCTGCGGTATTGTATGAGGAAGTCGGGAGTGGCGGAGAAGAACGTAAGAGTTGTACACGATATGTACGAGGGAAGTGTGACAGTAGTGAGGTCTGTGGTAGGAGTGACGAATGCTTTTGAGTTGGAGGTAGGATTACATCAGGGATCAGCTCTGAGCCCTTTCTTATTTGCAATGGTGATGGACAGGTTGATAGACGAGATTAGACAGGAGTCCCCGTGGACTATGATGTTTGCTGATGACATTGTGATCTGTAGCGATAGTAGGAAGCAGGTTGAGGAGACCCTGGAGAGGTGGAGATATGCTCTAGAGAGGAGAGGAATGAAGGTCAGTAGGAACAAGACAGAATACATGTGTGTAAATGAGATGAAGGTCAGTGGAATGGTGAGGATGCAGGGAGTAGAGTTGGCGAATGTGGATAAGTTTAAATACTTGGGATCAACAGTACAGAGTAATGGGGATTGTGGAAGAGTTGTGAAAAAGAGAGTGCAGGCAGGGAGGAATGGGTGGAGAAGAGTGTAAGGAGTAATTTGTGACAGACGGGTATCAGGAAGAGTGAAAGGGAAGGTTAACAGGACGGTAGTAAGACCAGCTATGTTATATTGGTGGGAGATGGTGGTGCTGACTTGAAAGCAGGAGACAGAACTGGAGGTGGCAGTGTTAAAGACGCTAAGATTTGCACTGGGTGTGATGAGGATGGATAGGATTAGAAATTAGTACATTAGAGGGTCAGCTCAAGTTGGACGGTTGGTACACAAAGTCAGAGAGACGAGGTTGTGTTGGTTTGGACATGTGCAGAAGAGAGATGCTGGGTATATTGGGCGAAGGATGCTAAGGATAGAGCTATCAGGGAAGAGGAAAAGAGGAAGGCAAAAGAGAAGGTTTATGAATGTGGTGAGAGAGTACATGCAGGTGATGGGTGTAACAGAACAAGCTGCAGAGGACAGAAAGATATGGAAGAGGATGATCCGCTGTGGCAACCCCTGACGGGAGCAGCCAAAAGAAGAAGAAGATCCTCTCTCTGATTCATGAACACTGATTTCTTTCAGCCAACGAAATATTCAACAGAAATGTGACAAGAAATGCTGCTGGGGCTCCTTTAAACCAACAGCAATACGGTTGTATAATGCCTCACTGTGACTGTGACTGCCAGATCAGGCGTTTTATGTTTCTTTTTAATTTTTTCCTTTTAGTTTTTCTGGTGTGTGTCTATCTATCACGATTTTCACAAAGATTTTGGTAAAGTTTTGAATGTGAGGTGCAAGTGATCAAACTAAAAGAAGTAGGAGTTTAAGTTGGTATGTTTCGATAGGTGCAACAGTTAGTCAAGAGTTATATCGAGGAGCTATTTCATTATTATGTCTTGTTAAATTTGGTGTTCCTCAGGTGTTAGTGAGCGAACTGCTGCTGTTTTTAATGTTACTTATGAATAGAAAGGCAGCCGTTTTGCTTTTACTCAATGCTTTTGATTGAAGAAAGACACTTTCTCATAAACCTAAATCAAAGTAATTCTGGATTAGTTGCAGAAACCTGCAAGCCTCATATCTCACATCAATAAAAGGCTTTATTTGTACCTGTTTCTCTAATACAAGGAGCATTTCCCTGGCTAGGGTTCTTTTGTCTTTCAGATCTGTGTGAAGGGCAGTGTATACACCCTGCTGGAAGAGCAGCAGGGCATATACATAAAGACAGACTTCTGCCTTTCTGTGTTTGTGTGATTAAAGCCTTTGCTTATTTATTTTTTTTAAGTGTGATTTATGAGGGACAGCCAGGATCATTGAATAGACTGGGCATTACCCTCCCCTGGACATCCAGATGGCAGCCCCCCTGGGTTACAGTGGCATTACGGATTCCCAAAGGGCATCATGGAATTTTGAGTTCTTTAACTAAGTCCTTTTGGGTTCTGTGGGTGCCATCAGGAGGTGCTGTGGGGACCAGTGAGCCCTACTTTGTGGGGCTCACGCCTTACCCAGAAATGCTCCCAGACCAAGCCTTTGGGGCACCAGAAGTACTTCCAGGGATTACTTAAAAGGAGCTGTCTGCCACTGCTCGAGGAGCCAGAATTGGGAGAAAGGAGATAAAGCTTGCATGAGACGCACAGGAGGCAGGAAGTGACGAAGAAAAGACAAGAAGAATTTCTAAATGCTGCTTGTGCTTTGTACAGTGCATTTCATATTATGAGAAATGCTTACTGGAAGTATTTCACACATATAAATCTAATAAATCGATCTGTTCTTAACTCAGTTTTTCTTTTTGTAAAATCTTGATTGCTTTGTATGGATTGTAATAAAATTAATAAAAATAAAAAAAAATAAAAAAAATAATTCTAATAAATGGATGATTCGAGAGCTGGAATGACATCCAGTGGCTATACAGTATACAATGTTTCTTTATTTGTTATAAAGAATTTCCTAAATCCATTGTTTTTATATTTCAAAACACTGTAGTAATAACCCTGTATACAAAAATTGTATTGTAAGTCTAAATAATCTTTTTAAAGATGCTGTACAATAAATCGGTATTCTCACATACTGTATGTAAGAGCCAATCTTAGAAATTTAAATTTTTGAGTTAAACTCACATTGATGTTTGCTTAATTTGAATAGAATATTAATGTCTTTCATAGTCATAGCTTACGGTATAGTCTTTTCCCCCTATAGTTAACAAGAGATAGAACCTTCTTACTATAACTGAATAACAGTGTGATAATAAGCTCAGTTTGTTTGGAGCAAGTCCCAGTAAAGAAGGACTTGAAACACCCATTTAAGCTTAGAAATGGGATAAGCATACAGTTTTCTGACCGTTTTGAAATGGTTCAGAAATGTTAAGTGAGAAGTAACGATTTGTGATGTAACAAGATTAAGCTTAGAATTGAACTTTTCTTATCATTAACTTTTTCTTTTTTGTTATTTTAATCTTTTCTTTTTGTGTGAACTGTTTTACTTCAAAACTTAACTAAACTTTAAAAAACCAAGATATTTTGTCTGTGGAATCATTTCTACGTGTCAGGCTTTTGTTGAATCCCATTTTTTTTTTAGTTGAAGCTGCAGAACTTTGGTAATTTTGGGAAAACGCAGCTACACTGTATGTTTGATTATCCAAAATGTTTCATTAACTGAACCAAAATTGGCCTCAGTCAATTCAGATAATTGACATTCTACTGAAACAACTTGGTTTCATTTGCAGATAATACAAATCTATGTGATCTAGAACTAGCTGAATCATTGTAGAGATACCTGGAGAGAATACAGGTTTGGGTAGATAACAATTAATATAAATAAGTAAATGTAAATTATTATGCAGATAAGGAAAAAATGCTACTGTAGTGGGCTGGTGCCCTGCCCGGGGTTAGTTTCCTGCCTTGCACCTGGTGTTGGCTGGGATTGGCTCCAGCAGACCCCCGTGACCCTGTAGTTAGGATATAGCGGGTTGGATAATGGATGGATGGATGGAAAAAATGCTATACTGTATTTTAAAAAACAGTTATGGTACACTTAAAAGTACACCTATTGAGAAGGAGTTTGTAGTTGTAGGGGACACTTCACTATCAATATTCAAAACAGTACATATGCTGTTGATAAGATGTTGAGGTTATGTACAGTGGAGAACAAATCAAAGGAGGGTATATTTAACACTAGAACCTCCACACATTTTTTTCAGTGCTAAAACCAGCAAGGCTACACCAATGGGCATATGAATCCTTTTGTTCACACTAATGCCCATCAGCTTAGAATCTTGATAACTCTTTCCTACCGGCATTAAACTATTTTAGTATTTTTTTTCACAAGCAAAATTATATATTTTAGTTGACTGGGCACATGAAATAAATGAATTAGGAACTTTTTCCTTTTTCTGAGGAATGATTTTAAAATTTATAACCATATTCACATTTTTTCATGGTTTATTTTAATGTAAATATTTGTAAATATCAGCTGTCAGGATTGGTGATTACAGAAGACATCAGCATCAGCAGTCTGCACAAATTCTTTGCAATGTCTGTGAGCAGCTCTTGCAGACAAAACATTGGCACATTACACAGTTTTTCTTTGTTTTGTTATGACTACATATTTTAATATTTCACTGTATTGATATGCCAGCAGCAAGAGGGACCCAAGGGGATGCTGTAACATAAACTTCTTTGTCATTGAAAGCTGTAGCAGCTCTGACCATCATGTCGTTTTGAGAAGCCCCCATGCCAAGCCCTTAATAAACTGTCTTTTGTCTTCTTTCTATCCCATACATTGTGAATATAAAAGTCATACAGGTTAAAGTCTGTATACTTTTTTCTAGCTAACTAAAATAAATGTAGCAGCTACAATTTTTAGATTAGTCTATGATCTTTTTTCATTATATGCATCAAGAGAATGTGATAGATGACATTTTTACTATGATTTTTGTGTAATCATCTGGTGGAGAGATAGATCCTGTTCAGCCTATATACATCGGACTTCCAATACAACTCGGAGTCCTGCCACGTGCAAAGTTCAGCTGACGACACTGCTATTTTGGGCTGCATCAGGAGTGGGCAGGAGGAAGAGTATAGAAACCTAATCAAAAACTTTATTAAATGGTGCGACTTAAACCACTTACACCTGAACACCAGCAAAACCAAGGAGCTGGTGGTGGATTTTAGGAGACCCAGGCCCCTCCTGGACCCCATGATAATCAGAAGTGACTGTGTGCAGGGGGTGCAGACCTATAAATACCTAGGTGCAGTTGGATGATAAATTGGACTGGACTGATGCTGTGTGCAAGAGAGGACAGTGCTGACTATACTTCCTTAGAAGGCTGGCGTCCTTCAACATCTGCAATAAGATGCTGCAGATGTTCCATCAGACGGTTGTGGCGAGTGCCTTCTTTTACGCAGTGGTGTGCTGGGAAGGCAGCATAAAAAAGGACGCCTCATGCCTGGACAAACTGGTGAGGAAGGCAGGCTCTATTGTAGGCATGGAGCTGGGCAGTTTGCCATCGTGGTAGAGCGACAGGTGCTGAGCAGGCTTCTGTCAATCATGGAGAATCCACTGCATTCACTAAACAATATCATCTCCAGACAGAGGAGCAGCTTCAGCGACAGACTGCTGTCACTGCCCTGCTCCACTAACAGACCGTTCCTCCCCCACACTATGTACTGTCACACACGTGTGCATGGGAAGCAGCTGAAGGGCTTAGGAAATACTGTTTATACATCTGCCCAGGGGGGGTGCACTGACGCTCTTTCTGAGTTCTCTGCAGGTCTTACCCGGGAAATCCCACCAGGAGCCGCCATTTCCAGGAAGGACACATCACTTCGGTTCCGGCCCCAAGAATGAGGTCACTTCGGTTCCGGCCCCAAGGATGATGTCACTTCCAGTTCCGGCCCAGAGGACGACATCATTTCCGCCCTCTGTGCTATAAAGCTCACTGCCTTTGCTTAGGCAGGCAGTTCTGTTTTGGACTCTGTTGTGTAAACAACTGTTACAATGCCTCAAAGACTTTTGCAGCGGAAACCGTAATAAGCGGGTGGCTGCCCCAAACCTTTCCACGTCTCTGGTCTCCACTTATTACAGTGGCGTAGTCGGCAGGATGGTGTCCCGATGAACCGGGACACGAACTATCAGGAACCAGGTGGGTGAGTACGGGGCCGAGTTTCAGGGCGGGAGTGCGCCAGAGGGTCAGGAAGGGCGCGTGCAGGCTCTGCTCCATGAGCATAACCGGTGGGGACCACCCATCTCGTGGAGAACGTAGAGGGGACCCACAGGCGTGGGCTGGCTTCTGGGGAACACACACGAGTGGCTCAGTATGCTCTCCTTGGCAGGAAAGCCGAGCTGCCCATCGGGACCAAGGTCCCAGTTAACGATGGGTTGTCCCCAGGCGGCAGGTGAAGGAAATCATAAACTGGGAGTTTAACCCAAGCAAAGGGCTGTCAGAGCAGGCTATGGCTCTCTGGCAACAGGTGGGTGAGTGGCTACGGCCATTGAGTTAACCCCTTACAAATAGTGCAGCAAGTGGCCTGTTTTCTGCTGCTAAAAGACTACCCCAGGAATTTGCCCAGCCGGCCTGGGGCGAATTCCATTCTATGGACGAGCTGCTGCAGCTCTTGCAAACCCAGAGGCCGGCTGTGAAACCTGGGAGGGCAGAACAGCCGCTCTGTGGACTACCCGGGAGCTATGTCCCACTAAAGCAGTCCCTTCCACGCATTCCAGAGCTTGTTCGAAGTCGCCGGGCCGTCTGGCTTGCGACCTGTCGAGGAACAAGGCGGACCGTAGGGGACAATGGCGGGGTTGTTTGTGTGCCCTTAGCAATCCCTGGCGGATAAACATACGGGGAGCTTCTTATTAATGGACATAAGATAACAGCGCTGTTCGATTCCGGCAGTAGCGTGTCTGTCGTTGCTCGCCGTTTTATTCTACCGCAACAGTGGATTAAAAAGAAGACCAGTCTAAAATGTATACACGGAGATATCCGCACATACAATACCGCCCGGTGTTACGTATGTCTCGGAGGAACCCTTCGACAGCTTACCGTGGCGGTGCATCCGGATCCTCCGTTTCCGTAATCCTCGGGCGAGACTGGTCTGATAGTAACGCGGTAGTTTAGAAGCATTCCCGAAAACTTATGGCCTCGTTATAGATGACAACGATTCATCTCAAGCTGCTTCCACACCGTGTAATCAGCCGACAGGGAGTGGGGCGGTAGGCCAAGAGAGTGACGAAGACACTCCCGGACCGTCGCGGGCTACTACGTCATCCACTAAGCGCCCGGCAGCGAGGGAGGAATCTCCGCCCCTTGAGGTCAGACCGGACCCGCTCTCTGAGTTGCACTTTCAGTTTAGAGCGACGCCGGCTTCTTTCAAGAGAACAGTGGAATGGCGACTCTCTGAAACACATAAAGAATGCAGTGGTTCTCGTTAACGCCAACGCGCATTTGCCCATGCCACAGGGACCTCACTTTGTCGTGATAATGATTTGTTGTATCGGGTCGCTGAACATGAGGGGAAGGTCCGAAGTTGTTGCTAATCCAGCGGACCTACGGCGGCAGGTTTGCGAGTTAGCACACTCCCACCTTCTTGAGGCCATCTCGGCTCCGATAAAACATTAGAGCGAATTAAGCTCCGTTTTTCTGGCGGGGATTAATGAGGAGGTTAGCGCTTTTGCGTTTCCTGTCCGGAATGTCAACTGCGGCAAATTCCTAGGAGGGACCGTGCTCCTCTGGTTCCCCTTCCCCTTATTGGCGTTCCTTTGATAGGATTGGGGTTGACATAGTAGGACCCTAGAACCCTCAGCCGAGGATATAAATATATACTGTCCTCGTGGATTATGCTACCCGATTCCCTGAAGCCGTTCCGTTGCGCCGGCTACCACAAAAATATTGCACGGAACTAGTAGGAGTCTTTTGAGTAGGCATTCCTAGAAGTCCTGACGGACCAAGGAACGCTTTTACCTCGGAATCGTTCAAGGAGACTGCCAAGTTACTGAAAATAAAGCATTTAAAGACCTCGGTGTATCATCCTCAAACCGATGGCCTAGTGGAGAGATTTAATCAAACTCTCAAGCAAATGCTACGTAAGGTAGTCAGCAAGGATGGGAGGATTGGGACCAACTCCTCCCCCTTGTCCTCTTTGCATATCGGGAAGTTCCTCAAGCCTCTACGGGGTTCTCTCCATTTGAATTACTGTACGGAAGACAACCCGGGGTTTTTGGATATTTTAAAGAGGGCTGGGAAGGGGAGGCACAGCCCTCCACTAATATTTTGGAATATATACCCAATTGCGCGTAGATTTGATGCAATAAGACCGATTCTAAAAGTCATATAGAGGAGGCGCAATCAGCACAGGCCGCCTTTATGACCGTGGCACGACTCTCCGGGAGTTCCAACCGGGATCGCGTCATGGTATTGGTACCAACTTCTCACTCTAAACTGCTCGCCATTGGCTAGGCCCCTCTGAAATTAAGGAAAGGAAGGGATTGGTTGACTATTTGGTGAAACAGCCCAATGCCGACCAGCTGGCGAATATATCATGTAAACCTGCTGAAACCGTGGAAGGAGAGGGTCGATCCCTCCTCCGACAGCCCTGCTCTCTCTTGGAAGTAAGTTCCCTTAATTTCGCGAGCAGCTATCCCCAGGCAGAAACAAGAGCTCGAAGCAGCTATCCGCTCTGTCCCAGAGGTGGTAAGTGAAAACCGGTCGGACCTCTCTGATTGCGCATGACATATTGACTGACCGGGGTGATCGTCCGTGGCGACCCTACAGACTCCGGAGGCAAAGAAAGTAGAAGTGGAACTGGAAATCAAGCGAATGCTGGCACTAGGAGTAATCGAGGAAAGTAGTAGTCCCTGGTCCAGTCCCATCGTCTTGATTGCTAAGCCTGGCGGCAGTTGGAGGTTTTGCAATGACTTCCGTCGGCTTAACCAAGTTTCCAGATTGATGCTTATCCCATGCCTCGCGTGGATGACCTCCTCGAGAGACTGGGACCAGCCAAATTCTTGACTACACTTGACATGACAAAGGGGTACTGGCAGGTTCCTTTAACGAGTCCGCGAAGGAAAAACGCGTTTAGCACTCCTAGCGGACACTGGCAGTATCGTGTCCTTCCATTGGGTTACACGGCCCTGCGACTTTTCAGCGTCTGGTGGACAAAGTGCTCCGGCCCCATAACTCGTTCTGTGCTGCCTATCTGGATGGCGTCGTCATCTATTCCAGCACCTGGAAGGAACACATACAGCAGGTCACAGCAGTATTACGGACACTGGGAGAGGCGGGCTCGAATCAACCCCAAGAAATGTTTCTTTGGATTGAGGAAGCCAAATATTTGGGCTACCTAGTGGGCGGGGTACTGTGAGGCCACAGTGTTCCAAGTTGCAAGCCATAATGGCCTGGCCCGTCCATAAACCAAGCGGCAAGTCCAATCCTTTCTCGGTTTGGCGGGTACTACCGCCGGTTTGTGCCTCGCTTCTCCGAGAGAACGGCGCCCTTGACCGACTTGACAAAGAAAAGAGCTCCTAATACGGTGGTATGGTCTGATAAAGCGGGGGCTGCATTCAGTGACTTAAAAAGGGCTCTGACTTCAGCACCTATCTTGATCTCCCCTAACTTCTCTCTCCCTTTTATCCTCCAGGCGGACGCCGGACACAGGCTTGGGTGCCGTGTTGAGCCAAAGCGTCGGCGGTGTTGAACACCCGTTATGTACCTGAGCGGAAACTGTTGGACAGGGAGACCAGGTACGCGGCGGTGGAGAAAGAGGCTCTGGCGATCAAATGGGCGTAACTCAGCTGCGGTACTACCTCTTGGGTGCGCGTGTTCACTCTGGTGACGGATCATGCACCTCTGAAGTGGATGGCCCTTCACAGGAGTCGAATCCAGCGGGTCACGAGGTGGTTTCTTGACCTGCAGCAGTACAAGTATCGCTCGTTCATCGACAGGGGTCTCTTCATGCCAACGCCGATGCCCTCTCCCGGGCCCATGACCTCTCGGTGCAGGTCGCCCGACCCGGCGGGTCTGGGCTGAGGGGAGTCTTGTCACCTGCGTGTGCATGGGAAGCAGCTGAAGGGCTTAGGAAATACTGTTTATACATCTGCCCAGGGGCGGGTGCACTGGCGCTCTTTCTGAGTTCTCTGCAGGTCTTACCGGAAATCCCACCAGGAGCCGCCATTTCCAGGAAGGACACATCACTTCCGGTTCCGGCCCCAAGAATGAGGTCACTTCCGGTTCCGGCCCCAAGGATGATGTCACTTCCAGTTCCGGCCCAGAGGACGACATCATTTCCGCCCTCTGTGCTATAAAGCTCACTGCCTTTGCTTAGGCAGGCAGTTCTGTTTTGGACTCTGTTGTGTCAACAACTATTACAATGCCTCAAAGACTTTTGCAGCGGGAAACCGTAATAAGCGGGTGGCTGCCCCAAACCTTCCGTCTCTGGTCTCCACTTATTACAGTACCTTTTCAGTTCCACCCTTGGGGGGGGCGGGGAGGGTTTATAAAACGTTAACATTATTCAAAGTTATTGTCTGTTTTACCTGCATTTTTATTATTCTTTAATTTAATATTTTTTTTATCAGTATGCTGCTGCTGGAGTATGTGAATTTCCCCATGGGATTAATAAAGTATCTATCTATCTATCTATCTATCTATCTATCTATCTATCTATCTATCTATCTATCTATCTATCTATCTACATATCAATTTATATTTGGGCAGCAACATACAATAATCTCAGTATCAGCAGCTAGACTGGATTTTTTCCAAGTGAAAAAAATATATAAATGCAGTCAGGTGTGTGCTGGAAAGTGATTCACCTGTGTACCAACGTTCAATAGCATTGCTTGTGGTGGTAATTGGAGGTCTTTTGTGTAACAAAGTAAAGAAAAATCTAGTGAATTTTAAAGTCACAAGTGCATGGGAATTTGCAGTACATCTTTTTAGGAAAAGTCAAGGAGGGACAGGAGCATGACATGAACATTAATGAAATAATTACAAATTTAAAAAACACAATGCCAATTGGTGTTGATCATGGTTATTCTAGTGATAAGCTGTATAATGCCCTTGTGTACAGTTTTTATCTCCATATTACTAAGAAGACACAGTAGCACTAGAGAAAGTACAGAGAGTAGCATCTAGGCTGAATCAAGGTATGAGCTAGGAGTAAAGATTGACATAGCCAAACTTTTTCACTTCAGGCACATGCAGTTTAAGTGATTCAACTCTAGTATTTATAATTATGAAGAGAATTAGTACGGTGGATCTAAGTGGATGCTGTTTCTTTAAAATAAGTTCTTAAACAAAAACAAAGGGTTTCACAGGGTGGAAATTTTTTTGGCCAAATTTTGTATAAACATTAGAAAGTTTTTCTTCACACGAACATCCATAGCCTTATTGAATAGTGTCATGGGGACTGGTATTTTAGATACCTTCAAAGCCTGACTCAAAAATACTTGGAGTAATTAGATGAATACCAGTAAGCTTGCAAGCCCGAGTGGCCTGTTCTCATCCGAATTGTTCTGATATTTCAAAATAAGAAAAAGTGCAGCTTTGCCATTGTTCTTTATTTTTAATACCAGTTCAAGGTGATTCCAAAGTAAAAGGAAATTTTCAAATTAATACTAAAATGTCAGGGTGCCACCCCTTAGTTAGTGCTGCTGCTTCAAATATTTAGTGTCCTGGGTTTGAATCATGCACCTAGATGTTGTCTGTTGCTTCAGTTACTCCAGTTATCCTCCCACATCACAAACCAGTAATTTGAAACTGGCTGATTGTAAGTGTGCGTGTGTGAACCCTTTGATGGACTGGCACCCTGTTGTTTTCTACCTTTCATCCAGGGCTGACAGGATAGGGTCTAGCTCCTGTGATTCTGCTTTGGATTAAGCAGGTTTGATAATAAATGACTGACTGACAAAAATGTCATATATCTGCTATTACATTTTAGAGCACACAGGTAATATCGAAAGTATACTGACATACTTGTACCTTGTCAATATCATGACAGCTATGCTGTGTTACTGCACTGCTGTAAAGAATTCATTTATTTTAGATTCTCGGCATTTCAACATAACATAACAGTATGTATCTTCATTAAAACATTTCTAAAAAGGAAACTATTCAATACTTAAAACAAAAAGAGACCTTTAACTATTCTATTCATGAAGACTGATAGCATGGCCTAACAGAAATTGCATGCTGCCATACAGCATAAAAATACCATATTCTTCACAGTGCACTTCTTTGTATTTACTTGTAAATAATTTAACATTAGGCCCGCTTCAGCAACTCTTAATGTGCAGGAAGGGACACAGGAAGTCATTAGGTCCTCAAGGTATTCACAGTGTATCAGTATGAGAATAACATTTTAACATTAAAAGAATAGCAGGAAAATAAATGTAGGAGTTAACTAATGTATTACCTTTTCAAAACGTGCTCCACGTGTCTGGGAGCAGTGCTGAGATGTGACCCAATGTATACAATGCATGTAGTATGCAATCCACCACTTGAATCACATCCATCCAGGGGATAGCAAAGGCAAGGTTTTGCATTTATGATTTGTTCTTCATTTTGGTGTGAAAAGTAACTTTGTCTACAATGTTTTGTTATAACTTAGTCCTACCCCTTGAACCCAACATGACCTTTCCAGAAGCAGGAATCTGAGATATTCTTTATTTAACTCCTATAGCACACACTAACAAAACAACTATCAGCACTACACTCAGATCTATTTTGGTGTGATAGGGTTACTACTCTACTTGTCCTTCATGTGTTCTCAGTCTTTTCACCTGAAAGATTTCTTTTTTTCTTATATTCTCTTTGGTTTTCTTCTTTCTCTGTTGCTTTCGGTGTCTCACTACACTTCATCTCCGCCAGACAGCTGTCACACACTTCCTTTAACTGTAAGCTGTACTGTTTTTGGTATTGGGTTGCCACTTGTAACACCATCTGAGTTTCACTTACAGTATGTGTTTATTCTCAGAGTTACTTACTGGGTCAGGCTAACCCTTAAAGTTATACAATAACCCAGGTACAGCACTTTCTTTGCAGTGCACAGCAATACAAGTGAATATAGAAATGACAATTTCCATACATATTTATTTAATTGTTACTTCACACTATAAGAGTTAATTTAAAACTGGTCATTTTTCTTTGTAGGCTCAAGAAGGTCCCTTCCATAACTCATTGCTGCCAACCATTTATTTGGAATACTTTTTCTCTTTTTTCTGGATATTCCCAATATGTTTTCCCACTGGACACCATACCTTATGCCCCAAACTTTTGCACTGAGCACAAACAGAGCAGTTATCTATTGTCACCAGGCCTGTCAGTCCTGTATTCTAAGGATGGCATTCCTTTCACTCTTCTGACCCTCTTTGTCACTGTACTGTGGGCTCAAGTCCATCAATTAGTTTGCAACTGTGTCTCCTGGATGCTTCACCCATGATATATTGAACTGTCCTCATAAAAAAGAACAAAAATATAGCTGACAAAAAAACTAAAATAAAATTCTCCCTATAGCAATGGTGAGAAGTAACATTACAATGTTTGTATAATTTGTTCACATCAATGTTTAAATAGGTGATCCCTATTATTGTTTAAACAGAAAATACCATATCTGCCATATATGATTCAAATTGTGCAGACCTAGAATATGTCCAGACAAGCAGGTTATGCAAGGCATAAGCTTCTGAAGCAGTTGCCTTGGTGATTCTTGTTACAATGCTGGGTACCAGGAAAATATTTTAAAGTATATGGGCAACAGGAGGCTTCTCAACACCACTTAGGCATATTTTAGAAGAAAATGTATGGGGTATGTTAAAGAATGCATTTTCTTACTCGCATAGCACAAGTACCTTACATATACAGTATATGATTTGCAAAAGATTAAAAAATACTGAAATTCTGTGAAGGTTTGCTTGGTTGGTAAGAGGTTGCCAGGATCATAATGTGAACAGTGTGGCAAAGGGCATAGGAAACGTCTAGTTTAGTGTGAGAACCACACTTCTGTGACAGAAACCTGTGCATGCCAGCGACAGCAAGGTTTGCAAAACCAGTCTACAGGGATGTTGCCACAGAACTAAACCTTCCTGGGGGCTCAGAACAAGAGACATAAAGACAAGCATTATGAGAGGAACCAGAAAATATTCTCCTCAGAGAGTAGATCACAGATAACTTAGTGTAGGTGCCTGTGTTCTGCCTTTTAAGAAAAGGCAAGACTAAGGAAAGGCAAGGTATGGACCAATGGAAGAAAGTCAAAAAAGTTAGACAAGAAACAGGCAAGGGTCAAAAGGCAAAGACCACACTGAAACAAAAGTTGCAGGTCAACTTATCTGTTAAGATGAGCATCCTTCCCCAAGCTGCTTTTTCTATTTCAAACCATCCCCATATACATTAATAAACATTTTTTAAGATATTGGATTCAATCATAACCTCATTTATTTGGAATTCTAAACATTCACATATCCAAAGCGTGACTCTACAGCAAAAAAAAACAAAAAAACCAAAAAAGAAAACACTGTAGGTCAAAGATTTTGCTAATATCATTTGAATTATTAAAACATAACAAAGATTTGTTTTTTATCCATAAACTTGGATGAAATTACCTACGTACTGCCATTTTAAATGGTCTCCGGAGTGTGATGTCAGTCATCATTAATGTGACCACACACCATTGCTAACATCAAAATGATAACAGCTGTCAGGAACAAATACAAAATAACAGTGACCGTAATTCAAAGCAACCTGCAATACAGAAGTCTTATAAACAATGATAAAATATTTTCATAATAGTAAGGCAAGGACTACATTAAAAATATGCATAGAATATTACTTAGAAGGCTCCAAAACACTATAATTATGACAGTAGAAAAAGAGGGGCAACAGAAGGCCTACAAAGCAATAGATGGGCATCACATCCTTCCACTTTCTTCATTACTGATCAATTATTAATGGAACAACCATGTTACCTTGATTTTAATTGCCTTGCATTAAATTTTTTTAGTTTTTTATTTAACAAGCAGCCAAACAGTAATGAGATACAGTGAGAGCCAACAGATAGCCAGGCTATTGTATTTCATAGAAAATCTGTCTCAATAAAATATCTGAAAAGAAAATAATGAAGGTCTGCTCTGGTACACAAAATATAAAAAAAAACAGTTTTTGGAAATGACTAGTATGGCAGAATGATAAGCCACACAATTGAACAACAGGTTACATAAACTTTTAAATAGGACATCGGTTAGGCTGGAGTTATACTTCATGCGACGCAACGCATGCTGCAGCGGATGCTCCTGCTACGCAAGCATTGTAGTGTTCATACTTGCGCGCATACTTTACGTAAATCTGGAGGAATCCAACAGATGGCAGTGTGAGATATTATCACGGTGAGAACATGTTCGGCTTCTCTGTGTTGTGAATTGCCTAGAACACCTATTAAATTCTGATGACACCTTACCGCAATATCTCTGAAAAGGATGTTTATTGATTAAATCCATCAATCCAGGGATGTGTCCATTCCAGGAAGCATTGGGCATGAGTGAGAAACAGTCCCTTGACAAGGCCTCAGCTCATCACAAAGTGAATACAAGCACACACATACACTAGCGTCATTTTAGTGGCACCAAATCCCCAAATCTGCATATCTTTGGAAGGAAACCGGAGCACAGTGTGGAATACAAGCAGGAAATACCAGCAACATAACTCCCTGCGAGACAGCAGTGCTATCGCTCCACCACCGTGACACCCCCATGTGTGTAATTATTCCCCCATGTGTGTAATTAACAGTATTCATTATTTAAACAAAATTATATGTAAAATGTAACATACACACTTTAATGCATCTCATCATGAAAGTGATATCAAGTATAAATCTAAAGATTCTAAATGTGCAGAGAGTTGGAATATCATACATTTAATTTGTTCTGTGTGGTGATCTATTGCTGCTTTCCGCTGCTGTCAGGTCCAAGAAGCTCTTAGCGATTAAACACTGGGATGACGTTTACAACGGTCTGCTTTAATGATAAAGTAAACTACGAGGTTAAAGTGGACATTTCGAGATTAAAGCTGAAATTTCCACTTTAATCACAAAATACACGTTTTCACCATGTCCTTTATTTTTTTCTCAGTAGCTCAAATATAACGCTATACATTATGTTGCTGGTGTTAAGTTGCAAAAATTTAAAAATAAAAAAGACGGCACAAAAGATGGTATGTGAGACCTTTAAAATGTATCGTGTCATTACGTTCGGGAACTACATGTGACAGAATGCCTCTATGCAGATCCTACGGGATGAATGCTTCGATGTGGTGAAGCAAAATGCTGACATACAGATGCATTCGTGGTGCTTTTATATTCAAGTGTCACATATTCCCGATCGTAATGACCAGATACATTTTAAAAGTCTCACATACCATCTTTTGTGCCGTCTATTTTTTTGCAACTTCACATCGGCAACATAATGTATAGCGCTGTATTTGAGCCACTGAGGAAAAAAATGAAAACGTGTATTTTGTGATTAAAGTGGAAATTTCGGCTTTAATCTCGAAATGTCCACTTTAACCTCGTAGTTTACTTTATTAGTAAAGCAGACCATCGTAAGCGTCATCCCAGTTTTTAATCGCTACGAGCTTCTTGGACCTGACAGCAGGTAAAGTAAAAAAATAAAAAATAGACGGCACAAAAGATGGTATGTGAGACTTTTAAAATGTATCGTGTCATTACGATCGGGAATATGCGACGCTTGAATATAAAATCGCCACGAATGCATCTGTATGTTGGCATTTTGCTTCACCACTTTCAACCATTCATCACAGCAAAGCGTGCACATTGATCCCCGAAGGATCGCCATAGAGGCTTCCTGTCACATGTAGATAATAAACAGAGACTCTGACGTCACATTCCGACTTTTAGCACACTGCGCTCCCCGACTTTTTGCTGGTACTGCAACTCGCACACGCGTCACGTTAATTTCTGAGGACCTGCTTAGAGGATGCATGAAATGAACGCTGGGAACGCATGGCAGCCATGATGCGGGCGCGTATGCGTTCTGAGCGTGAAGTATAAATCGGCCCTTAAAATGAAAGTGGTGGTCATCAAGGACTGTTTGAGAACCATAAGATAATTGATCATCTGTTGGCTTGTTTTGCATATCTTTCTTACTTGGTAAATAGTTAAGGCCAGTGGTAAGATCAGTTAGGATGAAAGGTTGTGGTAGTGGTTCATGTGCAGTAGAATAAGGTTAGGGCCAAAACCAAGAGAGAGACAAGAACAAAGAGGAAGAGGAAGAAGAAGCAGCAGATTTGAAGGAAAAGTGGTTAGGCTGTATCGGAGGGGTGGACAAAACAAGACATCAAACCTGTACATGAGAGAGACAGCAGAATTTATTTCACAGTGGCATTAATGGAAAATGGTGCACTGAACCACAGATGGGACAGTTGTGTAAAAATGAAATAGATAGATAGATAGATAGATAGATATTGAAATCTTCTCAAGAATGTAATATGCTTAGAATAGATTCAATTTAATCATCATAATCAAATTTTCCAATTGCCCATGATAATACCAAATGTTTACTTTTGGAAAATTTGAAAGTTTCCTTCGACCTGGTGCCACTAGCCTGTTTGCAGGTTGCTTGGTCAGGCCTTTCGACCTTGCAGGGTTCTAGGGACACCTTTGCTCATGTGTGCACATGTGCAGCCTTTAGTCAATTTTTGATGTTGAAATATCATTTAATAATGTAATTTGGTGGTTGCATTTTATAGCAAAATATTATGTTGACAGATATTCATTTTCTTTGATTTAGTTTCCCCAAGTCAGTGAACCACTCCAAGCCAGGATCCTTCTCACTGATGGCCACATACCCAAGTCAATGGAATTAAGCACTGGTGTCAGTCTGTTAAGTTGTATTCTTTAAGTGCTTGATCCTCTCTCTTCCTCTCTCTCTTTCTTTCTTACTTACACACATACACAGCTCTGTATGGCTTCTCAGGATAGCTCCACCCTTCTTCTGACAGTATCTCTCCCCTTCTCTCCCAAAAATACAGCTGCTATTTCATCATCTTTCTATTATAAAAAAAATCCTGGAAAGGAAAAGCAGGGCGATGATACGTGATCTTCTCGGAAGTTCTCGGAAGACATTTAAAAGACCCGCGAGACAAAAAAGAATGGCCACGGAGTGTCTCGCGGGGACCGCAAACATGAAACTTGGTGCCAAGAGATTGTCCCAGGGCCGTCTTGCGGGGACATGGAACAAGAGATTCTTGAAAGACGCTCTTCTTATCAAATAAGAGCACGGCCAGCAAAACACTCAGTTCATGTAAAGGCACGTAGCACACACAGATCCTGTGCTCTCAGCAAAGAAGAAAGAGCAGGATGGAGAAAAGAGACCCAAAAGTGTAAGAGAGAAAAAAAGGCAGATAAGAGATTATGAAAGCTGTGGAATTCGAAAGGCTCAAACAAACGGCGCATTACACATGCGTAGAAAAGTACAGAATATGAAAGCAGTAAAATTCGAAAGTATTGTAGTGTCCCAGCCAAGTTGAAACCTTTTTTGTTTTAAGTGACTGTTAGGTCCGATTGAGGGAGGGTGGAGTACAGCACGGAAGACTGATAGCGGGGTACTGATTGATGCGGTAAGGGGGGGTGAAACCTGGGGGAGGAGGGGTTGGAGAGGGTGCTAGAAAGTTGTGTTTGGGGTATCATACGCTATAAGAATCTGTGGTCCCGCACCAGTCAAAGCAACGACATGTTTAATTTTAAAGAATACACAATTTGGTCAGGTGCATATTTATGATCACGGAGAAGCAATGTAAATTTTAACAGGCGACAAGAAAGGTAATGTATATATTCTGCGAATAACATTAGACACCAAAGGAGATCGTGATATGCCATTCATATTAAAATGTTTATAGTTTAACGTGAGAATAGCTTTTGCTATGACAATTAACAAATCACAGGCACAAACATTAGAAAAAGTCGGATCATTTAGTAGAGAAACAGAAACTATATTCACTCACGGGCAGTTATACATTGCATTGTCACAATGTGTCTCTAAAGACAGAATCAAAATTCAATGCGATCTTGAAGTAAAGGTTACTCCAAGTATTGTTTTTAATGAAGTTTTAAAGTAAAAGCAGTAAAATTCTAAAGAATTGTAGAGTCCCAGCCAAGTTGAAGCCTTTTTTGTTTTAAGTGACTGTTAGGTCCAATTGAGGGAGGGCAGAGTACAGCACAGAAGACTGATAGCGGGGTATTGATTGATGTGGTGTGAGGGTGTGACCCAGAGGATGAGGGGTTGGAGAGGATGCTAGAAAGTTGTTTTTGGGGTTACGAAGTCGGCGATTGTTCAAGTAGAACTTTTCTGACACTTTATTCTGTCAGTCGCTACAGTATCAAAAAAAAAGATAGTAAAGATCACATTAGCGCAAACAAAAGGTAATTAATCAAAAGAACCTGGTGTAATTGAAAAAATAGCAGTACAAATCGAGGTCAGAAATAAAAGGCAAACAGTGGAAAACAAAGTCTTTCCGCCTTCGTATCATTCAATGCACAAAACGTGGATTTAAGCAATAATGGACCATACGCTCTGAGAATCTGTGGTCCCGCACCAGTTAAAGCAACAATTCGAACGAAAAAAAAAGCTTTTAAAATAAATTGTATATCCGATTAACCAAACACAGGGGTTGGTGAGCGAAGCGAGCAGGGGGCAGAGTGCCCTAGTTTTCTTTAAAACAATGCAAGTCTGCATAACCTTTGGGTTCTTCCTTTGTTGATCCACCCATTTTAAGGGAAAAATAAATCAGACACATTTTTTTATTTCTGAAACATGAATATTCTTCTGGCAGATGTCACAAAGGGTTTCTCCTTTTACTGTATGTTCTAGCAATGTTACACTGGATTTTCTCTGGAAAGTCTCAATTCTTGGCATACCCCAAAGTTGGGATTTTCAGGTTCACTGCTTTCTGTAAATGGGCTTGATTTGAGTGTGTGTATAGTAGAGTGGTCAATCCTGGGTTCCTTTCATGATTAACATACAACACTGCTGGAAAAGATTTTGAAAACTTAGAAGTAATATTACCATATTTGCCTAAGCTTATCAGCCTAATATTAAAAGCCAGTGTATGTCTGATGCACCCTTTTCATTCTTGAAACTAGTCATAAGCAAACCCAAAGGAGTTTGCTTCTCTGTGAGTTCAGTGAAGTCAAAGAAATGTTTGGGAACTCCACTGAACTTGACAAACTGCACTGAAATCAATGGGGAAGGAGTACTGAAATAGTTTTAAGTGTACTGTATTATAAAGCTGAAATAGTCTTGGAATGATTAACAACATACAAAACACAAAAAAATGGCTAGAAACTAGCGATAAGTAAAATAAATAAATAAATATATATATATATATATATATATATATATATATATATATATATATATATATATATAAATCACTGTGCTCATAGAGTTCCAGTCTTCAGGGGCACTTATTGGCTGTGCCACATAGTAGGTAGTGCACACTAATTTTTTAGTCCTAGTGGCACCTGGAAAAGCATCTACACAGATAGATCAGAAATAAAAAAGATGTGACAACTACATATGATCTATCTGTGGAGATGCTTTGCATAAAAAACACCTTGTAAATAGTAATAAATCTTTTATTGTTATTATTTCACAGTGTCTCATGTGTTGTCTGACTTAGGGTAATCAAGCTTCTTTAAGATTTGTTTTAACAAGGCAAATAAGCACATGGCTTAGACAAATTGCACCTATCCGTTCTCATATCGTATGCAAAATTTTGGCAACAAGGATGGCTGATTTTTCAATTCCACTGCCTCCTCTCTTTCATGCTATGTCTGGAGAGCCTCCAGTACCTTGGACCTGCTGGCTGAAATTTTTGAAACTTACCTACTTCCACTTGAATTAGAAAATGTAAGTGATGCGCACAAAAGAGCTTTGCTTCTAAACTGTTTGGGAATGGAGGGACAGTGCATGTTTAAGATTTTTGGGGAACATAGCCACATACTTCACAGATGTGACTCTCTTGGAATCGCCCGTCTCCTGCTCACAAAGTGTTATCCTCCCCTGAATCCTGTTTCGTAGACAGCAACATTATGTGGTTAACTTAAGGGGTTTAGCCAGTTTATGTAAGTTCAGAGACATGCAAGATGAATTTATTAGGAATCAACTGGCTGAACACACTAACAATCCAAAAGACCGCAAAAAGCTCTTGCTAGAAATGGATGATTTAACCCTATCACAGGCTATCCACATTGCATTTCACATCAAGTCTGAAGCGGAGTTTGCCACCAAACTCGACACATCTTCTGCTCCCTCAGCAGTGACAGGAGATTCAGCTTAAGCACTGCAGTGCACAGAACACTCAGGCAACTGCAACGAGAATCCCAGCTTGCACGACAGCTTCCTTTAAAACCCCAACAGTTTTGCATTAATTGTGCCTGTAAATCACATGCTACGAGAGCACAGTGCTGTCCTGCCTGTGGTCAGATATGCTAACTTTGCAAAAAAGTCAATCTCCTTGTGATAGTTTGCTATTCCACTCCAGCATTGTCAAAGTCTGTGACAATTCATAATGTGACATCCAGGCATACCTCTTTTAAAACTTGCACAGTGGAGCTAGACAACATATGTCTTCCAGTTTTGCTAGATACTAAGGAAACAGTGTCTCTGTGAAATCTAAAAAGCAGTTTCTCCCAGATCTCCGGTTCCCTGTTCCAGTCACCACTCTCTTGTGAGTTCAGTTGAGCTGTCAGTAAACTGGTTCTAAGTTTCTTCCTAAATTCACATTTCATGTTTCCCACTGTGGTGCCAGCCTTTTGGGTCTGGATCTCTTTCTTAATATTCTTCATATCTGCTCTTCTTGGCAAAAGAAGTAGCCATCACTTTTTAATGGACTTGAGTGTCTCTCTGCCTTTCATCACCAGCCCTTGCTACACCCCACTCTACATCCTGCCATCCAGGCACCATGCCGCATCCCAGTGGCTCTCTGTGATGGAATATCTGCTGAGCTGCAACACCTCCAAAAGGCTGGAATTATAGAACCTATTAATGCTGCCCCATGGATTTCCTGTTTGGCTAATGCAAAAAAAAAGTTATAGGAACTACAAATGTGTGTTGATCTAATGGCAGTAATCAAGGCAGTCATTCCTGACAAATTTCCTCTGCCAACATCAGATGAGCTAACTACATAATTTTACAGATCTTTTATCTTTACAAAGTTATTTCTGGGATATCTGCAGGTGCAATCCAACAGTTGAGACCTGACTGCATTTGTCACTCATATTGGGATGCCAATTGGACTCCAAGTTGCTTTCAAAAGATAATGTCAACCATCTTGTCAGGGATTCCAAGGATTGTCGTTTAACTTGATGATATATTTGTGCATGGTCCCACCATACATGATGAGCATATCAGCAAAGTGTTTTTAGCACTGGCCAGGCATAATCTTACTCTTTATGGTGATAATTGTATTTTTTTTGCACCTTCAATTGAGTTTGTGGGTTTCCGACTATCTGAAGATGGTTTAATCCTACTTCATTCTGACACTTAGGCAATTCAGAGAACTCCAGAGCCCAAATCAGTACCACAGGTTACTTCATTTTTTGGGTATGACTACATGCTATCTATGTTTCCTGCCACAATACTCCTGCACTACCTCAACTTTACACCATTGTTTGAAAAAAAGATGGTCCCTGGGCATGGATCCCACTCTGCACAGAGGCATTTCAGGCTCATCTTATTTCATTGTCTGTGGTGGCACACTTTGACTTCAGGAGCACCACCCTAGTCACCTGTGATGCATCTGGAGCTGGAGCTGGTTTTGGGGCTGTACAGTCTCAAATTCAGGATGGGATCGAGGAACCTCTTGCATTTGCTTCTAGAGCTCTTAGCCAAGGTGAAAAGAAAGAAGTCAGTGAGCGAGAGGCACTGGCATGTATCTGGGCTTGCAAACAGTGGCACATGTATCTGTATGGTCATTTATTTACTTTCAAAACTGACCACCAAGCTCTAACTATACTCCTTCCTACATCCAGTTCAGGCCACCAGCCACATTTATTCAGATTCTTCACACAACTCTACAGGCCATGTTGTCACTCCAGGAGTTACTGCAAGCCTTAGTGCAAGATCCTGTGCTCACTCAACTTTACACTTTTATCAGGCAGGGGTGGCCCACTCAGGTACCAGATGAGGTGATATCATTCCATTGTGTCAAGGGGGAAGTTACTTGCTGGAATGACAGCTGCATTGTCCATGGTCTCTGCACTGTAGTTCCATGGTCTATCCAAGCACATGTCTTGACTATGGCACATGAGGACCATTTGAGCATTGTTTTTATTAAGCAATGATGTGGTTGCCAGGGATTGATGCTGATATTGAAGCTCTGGTCAAGGAATGTCCTGCATACCTTGTTAGTAGTAAAATGGGTCCTACACCTACACGCCCCTTGCAGCCAGTTCGGTGGTCTGTTAAGCCTTGGGAACACATACAGGTAGACATCTGCAGTGAGTTACATGATGTTTCATATCATCAGCATTTTCTTATTGTGGCATATGACCTACATTTTAAGTGGTGGAAAGTAGCCCCAATTGGATTAGTCCTGACCATATCTGTGATTGAGTTTTTGTAGTCCATTTTTGCTCGCTGTGAGTGGTCAATAGCTGTTTCAATGGAAAATGGTCCCCAATTTGCATCAAGGAATTGAGCATTCTACCACCCTCAGGCCTATGAAGTATTTTCATAAAATTCTCACTATGGTGAGCTAATGTACCCCTCAAATGAAAATACTCTGAGGTTTTTTTTTTTGTTTTTTTTTTTTTACACATGTGAGTTTCAGATCCTGCTACACTAGTGACATACTGTATATGCCTGAAGCAGCTCAGGCATCTACCTAAATGTGAGGTGGAGTACACTTATAGTACACATAGATGAAAGTTCTATGCATGGCTGCTAAAGCTCTGTGATGTCATGCTAAGCTCACAAAACATCATGGGTTGCTGAGAAAAAAATCAGTGGCATGGTGAATTTCTAGGAAAATATTTAGTGAACAAGGTTACTGGCGACCATAGCATATTCACTGTGAAAAATGCTTTGCCAAATCTCACCAATCAACACTACTTAAAATTACCACATAATGGGAGTTGATGTAAAAACTACAACAACAACAACAACAACATTTATTTATATAGCACATTTTCATACAAACAGTAGCTCAAAGTGCTTTACATATTAAAGAATAGAAAAATGAAAGACACAATTATAAAACAAAATAAATCAACATTAACATTGAATAAGAGTAAGGTTCAATGGCCAGGGGGGACAGAAAAAACAAAAAAACTCCAGATGGCTGGAGAAAAATAAAATCTGTAGGGATTCCAGACCATGAGACTGCCCAGTCCCCTCTGGGCATTCTACCTAATATAAATGAAACAGTCCTCTTTGGATTTAGGATTCTCACGGAAGGGCTTGATGATGATGATGGTCACGTAGACTTCTGCCTTTTAATCCGTCCATCATTGTTTGAGCATCATGAAGCTTTGAGTAGGTGGTGGTGGCAGGCCACCACCACAAAGAAACCGGAAAAAGAAACAGAAAAGAGAGTAGGGGTCACCATGAATAGTTATTTTGAGGAGATTGAACATATAGAGTATCAGGATTAAGTTAAATTACGATTAAAATGAAGTTATAAAAAGGCCATGTTAAAGTAATGTGTTTTCAGCAGTGTTTTAAAGTGCTCTACTGTATCAGCCTGGCGAATTCCTATTGGCAGGCTATTCCAGATTTTAGGTGCATAGCAGCAGAAGGCCGCCTCACCACTTCTTTTAAGTTTTGTTCTTGGAATTCTAAGGAGACACTCATTTGAGGATCTGAGGTTACGATTTGGAATATAAGGTGTCAGACATTCCGATATATAAGATGGGGCGAGATTATTTAAGGCTTTATAAACCATAAGCAGAATTTTAAAGTCAATCCTGAATGACACAGGTAACCAGTGTAGTGACATTAAAACTGGAGAAATGTGTTCGGATTTTCTTTTCCTAGTTAGGATTCTAGCAGCTGCATTCTGCACTCGTTGCAAAAGATTTATATCTTTTTTGGGTAGTCCTGAGAGGAGTGCATTACAGTAATCTAGTCGACTGAAAACAAACACGTGAACTAATTTCTCAGCATCTTTCAGTGATATAAGCGGTCTAACTTTACTTATGTTTCTTAAGTGAAAAATGCTGTCCTAATGATCTGATTAATATGTGATTTAAAATTCAGATTACAGTCAACAATCACCCCTAAGCTTTTTACCTCCGTCTTGACTTTTAATCCTAATGTATCCAGTTTATTTCTAATAGCCTCATTGTATCCATTATTGCTGATCACTAAAATTTCAGTTTTCTCTTTATTTAACTTGAGAAAATTACTATTCATCCATTCTGAGATACAAGTCAGACATTCTGTTTGTGAATCAATAGAATCGGGGTCAACAGGAGCTATTGATAAGTACAGCTGTGTGTCATCAGCATAGCTGTGGTAGCTCACGTTGTGCTCTGAGATAATCTGACCTAACGGAAGCATGTAGATTGAGAATAGCAGTGGACCCAGGATAGAGCCTTGTGGAACACCATATCGGATATCATGTGTCTTCGAGTTGTAATTCCCACAACTAACAAAAAATTTTCTCCCTGTCAGGTAGGATTCAAACCAATTTAAGACACTGCCAGAGAGGCCCACCCATTGACTAAGGCGATTTCTAAGAATGTTGTGATCAATGGTGTCAAATGCAGCACTCAGATCTAAGAGGATGAGAACAGATAAATGGCCTCTGTCTGCATTTACCCGCAAGTCATTTACTACTTTAACGAGTGCAGTTTCTGTGCTGTGATTTGTTCTAAAACCCGACGGAAATTTATCAAGAATAGCATGTTTATTTAGGTGGTGATTTAACTGCATAATGACTGCCTTCTCCAGAACTTTACTTAAGAAAGGCAGGTTAGAGATGGGTCTAAAATTTTCAAGAGCTGAGGGGTCGAGATTATGTTTCTTAAGTAGGGGTTTAACTACAGCAGTTTTAAGACAGTCTGGGAAGACCCCAGTATCTAGTGACGAATTTACTATGTCTACTAAGAAACAATGCAGTACTTTAATAATGATGGCTAATCTGGGATGGTTACCTATACCATCTGTGATCATAAATAACTCAAAAGATAAAACATGGCTGTTTAGGTGTTAAGAATAGATTACAATGTCTTGTAATTTGCAATTTGTTTTATCTATTGTTTTTTAGATTAATATTAAACAACTAAGAAATGGTATATGTAGTTTGTACATGCCAAAGAATAAAAACAGTATTGTGCATAAAAGTTTCAGAAGATAGCCCTATAAAAGATAAAAATCTTTAAAAAATCCATCTTATGGTTATGTAAAATTGGGTAAAGTGAAACTGTAATTAACAGCATTCATAAAAGCTGTATTTTGAAATTCAAAGACAATGCACCCTTATATTGTATGAAATAGATGAGGACTCTAATATCCAAGATAAGGATGTGCATGTGAGTTTGTTCCGCAAGGATTTGTGTTATTTTTGTAATTTAAAATCCATCCTAAAGGAAGTACAGTGGGTACATTTGTACACATGGCTTATAGAAAAATAAATCCATAAGAAGGGCCAACTTCTCTCCATAGTGGCAAAGTTTTAAACAATACAGAAAAAACTTTGTGTACTGGGGACACAAGGAACAAGGATCCACACAGTGTACTGCTCTGGCTGCAGACAAAGTAAAGGTATGCAGTTCACCCAGACACTGGCTATTAGGGTTACTTAAGACATTGGTAATAGCCTACGTTATATGCTGAGGTACATCATACAATTCCACATTTAAGAAGTAAAAAGGAGCAGCTAACGAGAACTGCATTAAGTGAGTCCAGACATTTCTTTTTCAGAGAGGGCCACAAACTTGACCATGATAAATGAAATGTAAATACAATTGTATTATGATGGTAGTACTGTAGTTTTTTTTTTTGTTTTTTTATTTTTATTTTAACGATCGCTTTTACCAGAATGTTAATTCACAGATGAGTTTTTTTTTAACATGTGTTTTTTTTCCTAAAAATGTTGGTGCTTTTATTCATATACAAAGTATATTCGTTGCGCTACTAGAAAAAACATCTGAAGAAAAGATTTTACTGCAGCCGAGCCACTGCGTTCCCCTGACTTTACAGCACATGCATTTTTATTTCAGTACAGTATTAAAATGCACATTAATATGCGAGGTCTGAATACATTGGCTGTCACATAAATAAAGTCACGTCAATGAGCCAAAGGACAAGCAAGCTGTTTTCTGAGCTTCCTTTGAATTTTAGTCCGATTTGAAATCGAACTGCTCGCTGAAGGTGGCGCTGAAGTCCAGTGAAAATCTGCAGAGGGTTAAAGCCAGCGGTCGGCGGTTCCTACTAGAGCATTGTGCCGGCTCTGTCGGACAGCGTGTAAGTGCCAGTCACCTGTCAGGAATGCTGAAATATCAAGCGCTAAGCGCTCCTAGTAAACTGACAGCTCGCGGCGTACCGGCTTGCCAAACGGCGCATAAGGCGAGCGAGCAAGCTCGCAGCCCTGAGATTGCCTTTTTTCCTGTTTTTCAGAGCGTTTTTTAATCTTTCATTATGTTTATTACATAAACTTTGTAAGCGCCCGCAATCATAACAAAAACGTTAAGCCATATCAAACTGTGACAGTCTTCTTTTTTTTTTTCTCCCAGGCATTAGCAAGATTAGAGAACAAGCTGTGTTTATAAGCGCGACCCTTTTTTCATCAAAGATTGGAGGAGTCTGAAGGGCACTCCTGTAAAGGATTACATGCTATATATTCGCATCTCATGTCGTGATAGGAATAGAAAAATAAAGAACCTCTTGTGGTTCCTGGAGTCTGCTTTTGAAGCAACAAACAGGTAAGATATTGCTCTGTGGGGAACACATTCGGCTGTGTTTTAATGTTTATTTACGCATTCCGAATAATGTCTGTACGTGCAAATGTTTGTTTTAAGCTTTGGAGTGTTGTTGGTGCAGCGAGACGTGTCCCTTTCAAGCACTTTAAAGCAGAATTGATGACAAAACTTAACACGTGCGATTAGAGTGAGCCTCATGACAGTCTTTTCATTTACTTTACCATTAAAAATCCCGCCCCCACCATGTGTATTGTTTATTGGTGTTTTTAAGTGTTTTTTTTTTTAAGGAAAATTACATTTACTTTTTTGAAAGCATTTAGTTAAGTTGCCTTGTTTGATCCCGTTACTTTTCTAACTAGCTGAATTTGAAAGCGGGCGATCATAACTGTCTAAAATTAACGCTGGACTCCTAAAACTTGAGTTCTGATACGCGAGAGTTTAAGTATTCGCACCGACGTCTGTCGTCGTGTCCATGTTGTTCACTTCCTCTTTAATTATTGTACCTTGAGAATAACAACAGCTTAACACTTTGAGCTGAAGGATACTGAAGGATAGGGATAACCAGCCTATTTTGGGAGTCGTGGCCTTAACCTTTCACACGAATTCCATTTGTAAATTAACTATCATCAGTAAATACGCAAAAGTAAGTGTATGAAGTTGTATCCAATTCATGATAACCGTTTTCACTCAAAATAGACTCGCATTTGGAGTGAGTTTAAGACTTTCTTTCTATGAACCTTTACTTGCCACGTTCTTGTCAAACGTATTGATTCAAACAGAATATTAAATTGTTTTACGTGCCCTGTCCAGACATCCTGTTGTGTGTTGCAAGAGAACCTACGATTACATACTGTAGCATTTTGTTCATTTGAGGTGTTTATATGAACAGTTTTATTATGTAAAGCTCACAGTAAAGTTAAACAATTGCATGTTTGGCCGTTTTGAATTGTAAAATAAATTCCTGTAGCTGTTTCTTACAAGTTCAGCTCAGACAGTTATGATTTATTTATGTTTCATTAAATGTGAACAAGTATTTTCGAGAGGAAAGTTTGTGTCATTGAAATGTCAGTATCTTGACATTGGTATATGCTCTGTATAAAATAATATTTGATAAACCCAAGATCATCACAGCTTTTAACATAATTATCATTATCCAAAGAAAAAAAAAATCTTTGCTGCCCTACTACTAACTGCAACTACACTTGTTGATTGTGCTTTGCACTGTATACTTGTTACTGGCAGGTGCTATAAGTGGCCGCAATTAATCTTGACATTTCTGTGTGCTAATGGAATTTGAGCAGGGTCATCCAACAAGTAAAGGGTAATTAAGAAAAACATTCTAGATTAAGGGAAAAAAGATGCCTATTTTTTAAATTTGAAGTTGAGTTCCTGGTCTTGACACTAGCATGCTAATTATTTTTTTTACATTTGTGTGTAATGTTCTGTGGCCAAAGTTTATGCAAATGTATATGAGTAAGTCAGGCACAGAGGATATTTAAAAAGAATAAAACTAGTCTAGATACATTTTCTTTTAAATGTGAATTTTCTTACAAGTAGCATTTTATAAAGAGAGTTCAAGGTATTTTGAAATTGAAATATTGTTGGCCAGAAAAATCGCCAGCACTATACAACACTTAAAATGTATTCCTGAAAAGAATGTTTCCATATACATACTTTAAAGGGTTACTTAAATGCTTTTAGATCTGGCAAATATTCTGTGTTGTTATAGATTTTCATGATATTTTAATTCAAAATGGATGATGTCCTATTTACTTTCACAGTATAATGATGTATATGATTAATCTAAATGACAAGTGAATTGTTTTAATATACAATTATCTAATTATAATACTGTGCTGGTGAATGAAATAGATATTAGTAAAATATCAGATTCAAACAAAATCTTATTTAAAAGTACTGACAGTTCTTTGCCAAAATATGGGGCAGAACAGTGGTTCACTGGACACCACTAAGGCCTCATTTTCTTTTACCTGTGTTTGCGATTACAGTTCTGTCACCACCTGTATGGAACTTGCATCTTCTCTATGTGTTTTTGGCGGATACCCCAATATCCTCCCATATCCCAAATATGTCTATCTACTTATATAATACGCTACCGTGGCTGTCCGTTTGTCTGTCCAGGATTTTAAATCACCTGTAGCTCACAAACCGTTTGAACCATTGACCTGAAATTTGGTACACATATACTAAGTGATATCTACTATCCGCTTTCGGGGTGATGATTGACCTCTAAGGTTATTCCTCTTTTTATTTTTATTTTATTGTAGAATCATCTTTCGGCAGCAGCCAGCAGGGCGACCATGCGGTGCATGTGTATGGGCGCCGTTCTCATCCCTTCGCTGTCACTTCCCCTACCTCTTTTTTATCTTAAATCATTCTTGAGGTAGGTTGAAGACTTAAGTGCCAGCTTAAGTGAAAAATGAAAGATAACACAAACACTGCCTTAATCAGTTTTAATGCGAAGAGATGCCGACGAAAGAAGAGAAGAAGTGGGCCGCTAGGGTGGAGAAAAGAAGAGCTGCTCAGGAAACAGCAATCACATCAACCTCTGAGCAAAGGAATGCTAAACGTACAGAGGAAGATTAGGAAAACTAGGAATGCTCAAGTCAAGTGTGTAACGTGCAGTGCACTGTTACTGGTGGCACTATACAAAGTAATTAGTTACTCTTACTTTACCTGGTATTAATATGTGAGAGAGTGTGCCATGTAATTGACTGATGTCCCATATAGGGTGGGTTCTTTTCTTGCACGTAATGTTGACAGGATTGACTCCCTAAATTGTGATAATGAGAAAAGCAGCAAGTGGAAACATATGTGGGTCCTTAGTTTAATCAAACCACACAGAGACTTTACACAGAGACCCATTACTTGTTCTTCATGAATATCTATATATCTTTTTTTAGACAGTTTTTTTGCAATCAAATAGCTTTCCAGTGTTTTCCTTGTGCTCATCTTCACTGTTCTATTTATTGTATTTCAACGTCATCTATAGCACTCCTGGGCAGCACGGTGGCGCAGTGGTAGCGCTGCTGCCTCCCTGCGTGGAGTTTGCATGTTCTCCCCGTGTCTGTGTGGGTTTCCTCTGGGCGCTCCGGTTTCCTCCCACAGTCCAAAGACATGCTGGTTAGGTGGATTGGTGATTCTAAATTGGCCCTAGTGTGTGCTTGGTGCGTGGGTGTGTTTGTGTGTGTCCTGCGGTGGGTTGGCACCCTGCCCAGGGTTGGTTCCTGCCTTGTGCCCTGTGTTGGCTGGGATTGGCTCCAGCAGACCCCCATGACCCTGTGTTCGGATTCAGCGGGTTGGAAAATGGATGGATGGATAGCACTCCTTCATCTGATGTTTGCCTGTTGTAATTCATTATTGTAAATATCCTGCCAAAATGAGATATAAGATAGATTTAAAGCATCATAATTTTGGCTACTTGTATATATTAATAGCTGACTTTTTATTACATTTGTTACTTTAAATAAAACACCATACTAAAACCAGAGTTGTCTTGTAACCACTTTAAGTCTATGTAGTTTTTGACAAGATGATATTTCTTACAAGCTTTTGGAGATTACTTCTTATTTAAATAATACCAAAATTAAAACAAAGTTGTATAATTTAAGAAAGATGTATCGTGGCTTTTCCTGTTACATTCCAAGTACATTTATGTAGCAAATCAGCCTTTCCCATTTGCAAGTGAACCTTTTCTGATCAATGCTGCATAAATAAGTTAGTATTCGTATCATGATGTGCCAGATAGCCTGCCAGTTATTGTTCACAGCTTTTAGGCAAAGCATTTCTGGAATGCAAGATGTAGAGATTATTTGAACTCCTGAGAAATCCTGCTGTTTTTTTTTTTTGTTTTTTTTTAATTTATTTTTATTTAGTGGGCTGATCCAGGAATCGTCCTGCACAGCCTTTGTCAAATCACAGAGGATTCAACTTACTATTAGGCAGTCAATGATCTAGGACTGTCGTGGGAGGATCTGACATCCAATTTGTTGTACTCTCATTTGACCATTTTACTCTATAAAGTCACATTCTAACTGCCAGAGTGTCGCGCCATTGATTCTCTGTATGAATAAGGTAGTCTCTTGGAGAAACTCATAGCAGGTTGTAGCCTTGGGGCATTAACTTCTTTCTTAGCTCTGTTCATCAATGAAAATGATAAACTGAAGACTGATAAGTGGGGTAGCGTTCAGTAAAAAGGGGACTTCAGAGTTCATGCACTTAAAATAATAAAGTAATATACAGGTGTGTGTGTATATGTGTATATATATATATATATATATATATATATAAGCTTTTAAATATAAAAAAACGTTATATTTAATTGAAATACTGTATATATTGTCAATGTCTCTTAAATTACTTTTATAAACAGCACTTTACAGGATAATAATGCTAATTGATTAAAATCATAATTTTTAGTCTTGTGACAAAAAAGTCCAGACGTTTTTTATTTCAGTCTACTTTATCCATTACAAAGTTGGTGGCAGATAAGAACCTATCCTGGCAGCATTAGTTGCAAGGCAACAACAAATACTGAACAACACACAAATTAAGTTGGTAAAGTGGAATGCAAAATCTGCGATACCCTGCATGTTTTTCTTTGATATTTTAAAAATGCAGAAGGATTTATAATAAAATGCATAGCTGCTTAGATTAAAAACTCATAAAGACCTATTATTTTCTTTGTGAAGACGAGATACTTTGGTTAAAAAAAGTAAAAACTGTGAGGGATTTCAACATTGACTAAAAATAATTCTTAATGCCTCTTTGTCCTTTAAAACAGAACTGATAACCTGAGATAGAATGTGCTTTTCTGTAACTATTATGTCATATTTTATTTGTGCCATTTTTAGTAAGCCATGAGTCTTTCTTTTGCTTTAGCTAGTGTCTTCTTTTGGTTGCTTAGCAGCAAGTTGTACAGCCTCCTGTCACCTGGGAGTGTTGCACAGTAAGGCAGTATTGAATGGCATGGAGTAATTTACTTGTGCTCAGTCTTGAATTTTGTATTCTCAAGTTCTCCAACTTGTCAGTCCTTTCCTATGCTTATTGTGTTATTGAAAATTGAATATATTCATTATCTACAAATTGCCTTTAAGCCCTTGTGAAGTGTTGTCTGGTGCCCACCTGTCTCATACCATATTTCAGCTTTCTAACTTGTCTTACTGATTTATTGTGTCTATTTTACTCAGTGCCTCAGACAACTTTTTTACTTTGTTTGTACATAAGCACTAAAAGCTATTCAGTAACTGAGGCTCAGTTGATAGCATCTCTACAGTGTCTTAGACTGCAAATTATATGGTACACTTAAAACAGCCTGTCTGCAAATATTTTTGGTATCATATATTTTATGTTCCAGAACCTGTTTATGCATTGCCTCCAGTGTTATAGATGTTTTAGCCTGCTGCAAAATGACACATATGACTTAACTTGAGTCTGGTCCACAATGTGGAGCAATGCTCAGAATATTAATTCATATTGTGAGACATCTGAACTCTTTGAGACAGTCCTCAATGGGACGACATGCAGAAGTGTGATTGCCTCTTTTGAGACCCTCCCCAATGGGACGATACGCAGAAGCGCAACTGCTGCGTCTGTTGAGGGATGCTTGTCCATTGCTCAGGCAACCGCAGATTCGCAGCAACACAGAAACAATGATAAGCTGACTGATGGCATGTGCAAAGTGCCGGTCGCCCGATGGGTGATGCAGGGAACATTATAACTTGGCCACTGATCTGGCCCTGACCCTACCTGTTTGCTGAGACTGTGTATAGTAGAATGGTAGATGCCACTACAATAATTAACTGTGCTGTTTCTGTTTCAAGTTGAATAAAGCTGGTTTTGCTAAATTACTGAGAGTTAGCCTCGTCTTTGGGGTGCAAGACACCGAAGTATGCATCACATGGTACCAAGTGTGCGCGTCTTGCACTAATGAAACCCCAACAGGAACATAACATACCAACACTGGAGGAGCAAAACGAGGCTTCTGCAGGCGCTCCTGTCTTTGTGCTCAACAGGGATGTGCTGGTGAAGATGGCTCCCTTGGATGACCCAGAGTGCTTCCTATTCTGCTTTGAATACATGGCAACATTGATGCGCTGGGACAGGGGAGCCTGGGTGGCTATTGTGACCCTGTTTTTAACTGGGGAGGCCCTACAGGTCATGCAAAACCTCCATCCTGAAAGGCTCGATGACTTTCTGAAGCAACAGGTCCTCCTCTGAATGGCTATCTGCCCAGTGGTCAAGGGGCACCAGTTTTATCTGTGGCACATTGACCCAGATCGTCCTATATGAGGACAGATCCAGGACTATACCTGATTCAAAGCTGGATCCGCAGGGACACTTTCTATTGTGGAGAATCTTGTTATTGATGTAGTCCAGTCGGGGATAGACGAGGGCCTTTGTGATGAAATGCTGTGGAACGATGTCCACTTGCTGTTAGACATAACCTGCAAGACTGGTGGGTGCCCAAGCCACCTGGAAGCAAAGGAGCTACCCGGGCTTGGCCATGACTTTAATCTAACCAGCACAGGCTCCTCGGGTTGCTGGAACCACAGGTGGAAAACGCCATCATAGGAACACCATAGTCTTGATTGAACGCAGCTGCTTTTGATGCAGTCAACCGCGATATCTGGCTTTTGGAGTGTCATCTCCCACCTGCACAAACCATGGCCATCAGTCTAGCCCAGGTATGCAGATCGCAAGTCTAATCCAAGATGTTAAAGGAGGACAATTTTAACGTCTCTTATACATTGGTCAGACATGAATTCCCGACGCTGTTGGACTCTGGTAGTGACCTCTGCGTAGTCCACTGTGACTTTGCTCTGGTAGACCCCTTTTAGGACCTCAGACCAAGTGAACATTAGCTGCGTCCATGAGGATGTTAAAATATACAAGACTATATTACTCCTTCTGAATTTTAAAGTTAAGAACTTTAAGGTTTGGAATGCCATATCAGACACTTCACCCTGAACTCTTTTAATAGAAAGATGAATGCCCTTTTCCCACAGGTCTTAAAACTACCAGAGTGCCTCCCTCTACAGTGGATAGAGAGGGGCTTGCCACTGACAACGTCAGTCAAGGAGCCAGATTTGAAATTTAAGGAGTTGTCCAGTGAGGTCGGGGACAAATCCTCAAGTGAGGACCTGGGTCAGCTGACACTCTTTATCACGCTGTCAGCAAACAACCTCCCCAGACCAGACCAGAGGAAGAGTTTACTCGCCAGCACCGAGCCAACAGCAACTTGGATTTTGCATTCAGAAAAGCCAATGTTCCAAATGACTTTTAATATCTCGAGAGACATGACCCTAACTTTAGAACACCACATTTTTTAATTAAGGATGGTTTCCTGTATTAGTTGATTTCTAATTGTTTGTTTGATGGCAGATCAAGCAGTTGGTGGTGCCAAGTGAGCACAGGGAGACAGTTTTAAAAATTGCTCACAGTCACGTTTCGGGGGGGTCACCTTGGCGCAGAAAAGACGCAGGAATGCATTTATAAATGTTTTTGTTGGGTGAATATGGGCTGGGATGTGGAGCAATTCTGTAAGGCCTTCCCTGACTGTCAGTTTCCGCTCACAAACCCACTAGGACACCCCTTGTACTGATGCCTATTTTAGATATCCCCTTTGAGAGGGAGGGAGTAGATAGTGTCGGCTTGCTTCTCAAGAGTAAAAATGGGTTTCAGTATATGCTTTTGTTAGTTGATTACGCTACAAGATACTCAGCAGTGACTGTGCTGCGGTGGATGGACTCCCGGACTGTTGCAAAAGCACTCTCACAAATGTTCACACGTATTGATATCCCTCACAAGATTTTGAGTGACCTAGTAAACCCTTTATGTCTCACCTCATGAAGCAACTATGTGAAATTTTTGCAATTAACACTAGAATTACCAGAGCCTATGAAAAAACTTGTAGATCTGTCCCACCTTAAATCGCTTCTCACCTCTCCGTCAGCGTCTTTTGTCCTATAAATGTGTGAATAAGCAGCAAACAGCAAGCAGCCTGCTATCACATCCCCCCACCCCGCACAGTTTTCTCAGCTCAAGTCTGTTTACCTGCGTGTCAGTTGCTTAGAGTTGTATTGAGTGAGAAGTCAAGCAAAATGACACCTTTTATAAATACTATATCGTTATTTGGAACACATGTATTTCATGTGTGTTCCGTGTCTACAACGATCTATGTAAACACATCGTTAAAACAGAAACGTTTTTCATGTTTTAGTAATAATTGACAAAATGTAGACATGAAGTGTATGTGTGAAGCCTGAATTCCAAATATCAAAGAAACACTTTCATAAAAGGTAAAAATATAACAGAACAAGTGCGCTTCTATTCAAGAATATAACTGCAGAAAAAGAACCTGTGTTAGGGTGCGACATTTACATGCATTTGCTTCAATCGCTTCGGTGGCGCAACAGTATCTACTGTTGACTAGTAATTAAAACTTCACGGGTTTGATCCTGGATGAGTTTGTTTTGAGAAGTGAGCTGCACATATTCTTACTATTTTAGAATAAAAACATCCTGTTGATTCCAGTCTGTAACAGCTGGTGTAAATTATACTTGTAAAGGTTAGCTTTGTTTTTGATTTTTTTTATTCAGTTTTATTCTCTCAGCCTGCTCAAAAAATATGTGTAATGCCATGAAAAGTGCCTACTGACACCTTAATACACAAGCAATGGTACGAGAATGCAGTTAGACTTTTTTTGGGGTACATACACTGTCCAGATCTAAACACTAGCGTTTAGAGTTGCTTGCGTACTGAAGAGTCTATAGCTGGAGGTGGAAGCTGCCGTCACTGTTCTTTGTATGTAAGAGCCAGATTGAATGTTATTTACCTATTTACCTTTATTTATCTACTTACTTCCTACAGCGTAAAGTCACAAGTAGAGTGCAGAGCTTCCCATGTACATACAAAGTACAGCGATGGCAAAAGTGCATTCTTGCTCTGATGTAGAACCGTCATCATGATCTGAGTTGATCTCTGTTACAGCGCATCTATGTGAAAACAGCAGTGTCAAATGCAGGGGAGACGGGGGTGTTGGGATCGTGAACACGGCTGAGAGAATAAAACTGAATAAAAAAAACAAAGCTAACCTTCACAAGTATCATAAATTACACCGGCTGTTACAGACTGAAATCAAATGTACAGTGCATCTGGAAAGTACAGTATTCACAGCGCACCATTTTTTCCACATTTTGTTATGTTACAGCCTTATTCCAAAATGGATTAAATTAATTTTTTTCCTCAGAATTCTACACACAACACTCCATAATGACAACGTGAAAAAAGTTTACTTGAGATTTTTGCAAATTTATTAAAAATACAAAAATTGAGAAAGCACATGTACATAAGTATTCACAGCCTTTGCCATGAAGCTCAAAATTGAGCTCAGATGCATCCTGTTTCTCCTGATCATCCTTCAGATGTTTCTGCAGCTTAGATGGAGTCCACCTGTGGTAAATTCAGTTGATTGGACATGATTTGGAAAGGCACACACCTGTCTATATAAGGTTCCACAGTTGACAGTTCATGTCAAAGCATAAACCAAACATGAAGACAGGATTGTCTCGAGGCACAAATTTAGGGAAGGTTACAGAAAAATTTCTGCTGCTTTGAAGGTCCCAATGAGCACAGTGGCCACCATCATCCATAAGTGGAAGAAGTTCGAAACCACCAGGACTCTTCCTAGAGCTGGCCAGCCATCTAAACTGAGCGATCGAGGGAGAAGGGCCTCAGTCAGGGAGGTAACCAAGAACCCGATGGTCACTCTGTCAGAGCTCCAGAGGTCCTCTGTGGAGAGAGGAGAGCCTTCCAGAAGGACAACCATCTCTGCAGCAATCCACCAATCAGGCCTGTATGGTAGAGTGGTGAGGCAGAAGCCACTGCTTAGTAAAAGGCACATGGCAGCCCGCCTGGAGTTTGCCAAAAGGCACCTGAAGGACTCTCAGACCATGAGAAATAAAATTCTCTGGTCTGATGAGACAAAGATTGAACTCTTTGGTGTAAATGCCAGGTGTTACGTTTGGAGGAAACCAGGCACCACTCATCACCAGACCAATACCATCCCTACAGTGAAGCATGGTGGTGGCAGCATCATGCTTGTGGGGATGTTTTTCAGTAGCAGGAACTGGGAGACTAGTCAGGATAAAGGGAATGATGACTGCAGCAATGCACAGAGACATCCTGGATGAAAACTTGCTCCAGAGCGCTCTTGACCTCAGACTGGGGCGACGGTTCATCTTTCAGCAGGACAACGACCCTAAGCACACAGCCAAGATATCAAAGGAGTGGCTTCAGGACAACTCTGTGAATGTCCTTGAGTGGCCCAGCCAAAGCCCAGACTTGAATCTGATTGAACATTTCTGGAGAGATCTTAAAATAGCTGTGCACCGACGCTTCCCATCCAACCTGATGAAGCTTGAGAGGTGCTGCAAAGAGGAATGGGTCGAAACTGGCCAAGGATAGGTGTGTCAAGCTTGTGGCATCATATTCAAAAAGACTTGAGGCTGTAATTGCTCCCAAAGGTGCATCGACAAAGTACTGAGCAAAGGCTGTGAATACTTATGTACAGGCGATTTCTCAGTTTTTTTATTTTTAATAAATTTGCAAAAACCTCATGTAAACTTTTTTCACGTTGTCATTATGGGGTGTTGTGTGTAGAATTCTGAGGAAAGAAATTAATTTAATCCATTTTGGAATAAGGCTGTAACATAACAAAATGTGGAAAAAGTGATGTGCTTTGAATACTTTCCGGAAGCACTGTATGTTTTTATTCTAAAAAAATGAAAAATACGTGCAATTCAATTTACAAAATGGACTCATCTGGGATCAAACCCGTGAAGTTTTGATTACCAGTCAACAGGTGATACCGTTGCGCCACTGAAGCGATCGTAGCAAATGTATGTCAATGTCGCACCCTAACACAGGTTCTTTTTCTACAGTTATATTCTTGAATAGAAGCGCACTTGTTCTGTTATATTTTTACCTTTTGTGAAAGTGTTTCTTTGATATTTGGAATTCAGGCTTCACACATTATACACTTCATGTCTACATTTTGTCAATTATTACTAAAACATAAAAAAATGTTTCTGTTTTAACAATGTGTTTACCTAGATAGTTGTAGGCATGGAACACACATGAAATGCAAGTGTTCCAAATAACGATATAGTATTTATAAAAGGTGTCATTTTGCTTGACTTCTCACTCTATACAACTAAGCAACTGACACACAGGTAAACAGACTTGAGCTAAGAAAACTGTGTGGGGTGGGGGGATTAATAGCAGGCTGCTTGCTGTTTATCCACACATTTACAGGGTAAAAGACACTGATGGAGAGGTGAGAAGCGATTTAAGATGGGACGGATCTACAAGTTTTTTCATAGGCTCTGGTTATTCTAGTGTTAAGCAGTTTCACTCGACGGTTTATCATCCACAGACAAATAGTCTGACTAAACGATTTAATAAAACCCTAAAACAGATGTTTGGTGGGTGGGCCATGTGACTACCTGACCTCTGGGTATACAGTAGAGCCCTTCCTTGTGTTTGCTGTTTGCGAATCCCCCCCAAGCTTTTACCAGTTTGAGTCCCTTTGAAATACTATTTGGCTGCCAACTGCGCAGGTTGTTAGACATTTTTCAAGAAGAGTGGACAGGGACTTGCAGTCATTTTCCTGCCGGCACAGATGTCCAGGTGCAAAAATGTGATTATGAAAAGGCGAATAAACTCCGCAAGTTTAAGAAGGGGGATCGCATACATTTGTTGATCCCATTGAATCTGCATAAATTTCAGGCTGAATGGCTAGGTCCGGCAGTGATTGAAGAGCGTATGTTCCCAATGAACTATAAAGTCATAATTCCTGGTCGAAGGAAACCTGAACTAGTTTTGCATACTAATCTTTTAAAGGAGTGGCTAGACCTCCAGCAGGTTCTGGTCTCCTGTACCTCAGTCCCTCAGACTGTCGCTATTGGGGATGAGTTAACTGACACTCAGAAGGCAGAATTGCTATCACTGATCAAGAGGAACTCTGATGTCTTTTTGGCCATGCCTGGCCGAACAGAAATTGTGGAACACAAAATCGTGACTTTGTCCAGTGTTACTGTACATGTGCCCCTATTTCACCTTCTGGAGGCAACGAGGAAGCTGATACACAAGGAGGTTCAACATATGCTCAAGATGGGTGTAATTCATGAAAGCAAACACGAGTGATAAAGCCCTATTGTGCTTGTCTCAAAACCCAACGGTTTGGTTTTGTATTGATTTTAGGAGGTTGAGTAAAATTTCAAATTGTGACGCATACCTGATGTCGCGTGTGGATGACTTGTTGGAAAAGTTCAGGCGGGCCTTGTATATTGTCAACCTAGGTCTAACGAAAGGTAATTGGCAAGTGCCCTTGGAGGAGTCCAGTTGCAAGAAGACTGTGTTCGCCACTCCAGATGGGCTGTTTGAATTTACAAGGCTCCCTTTCGGTCTCCATGGAGCGCCGTTGACCTTCAGCGGATGATGCAGATTTTCTATCCCAATTCCGCATATGTTTCATCTCATCCACCTGCAGGCTGTGCTTGACAGTTTCAGACTGGCGGAGTTGATGACTAACATTAATAAATGCAGATTGGGTATGTCAGAAACTCATTATTTGAGATATTCCATGGAGAAGGGTTTGCTCAAACAATGAATGGACAAGGCTCACGGGATACTACAGGCAGTTCATTCCCAATTTCAAGCATTGAACCATCCCCCTCAATAACTTGACAAAGGGCAGGAAGAAAGCCTCTTTATTCTCATTCCCAGTTGTGAGAAATTCAGAGTTTTCAAGGGAATTTATTCTGCAGATGGATGCAAGTGCTTTCTGTTTAGGAGCAGTACTTTCACAATGTTTCGGTGGGAAGAAAACCCGAATCATGTTTCTCTGTAGGAAACTGCTTCCCAGGGATCACAATTACTTGACCATTGAGAAAGAATGTTTAGCGGTTAAGTGGAGTTTGGAGCCCTCCGGTACTACTTGTGTGGACGACGGTTTACCCTAGTGACTGATCACGCCCCACTCCAGTGGCTCTACATACAGAAGGATATGAATGCCTGGCTCACTCGGTGGTTGATTAGTTTACAGGCATTTACTTTTAATGTTTGAACTGTCCCAGGGCTGCACACATCAATACTGACACCCGGCTTGGACGGTCGCTTTGCCTACAATGGTTTGGACAAAACTAAGAGGGAGGATGTGAGACTTCTGGACTCTTTGAGACCCTTCCCAACAGGACGACACGCAGAAGTGCGATTGCCTCCTTTGAGACCCTTCCCAATGGGATGACACTCAGATTCACAAGCTGACCACTACCACGCACACAGCAACAGTTGCCCAATGGGTGATGCAGGAAACATTATACAGTAACTTGGCCACTGACCTGGCCCCAACCCTGCCTGTTTGCTGCTTCTGGGTATAGTAGAATGGTAGATTCCACTACAATAAATAACTTTGTTGTTCCTGTTTCAAGTTGAATAAAGCTGGTTTTGCTAAAGTACTAAGACTCAGCCTTGTCTTTGCGGTGCAAGACACCGACTCATGCATCACAATATAAACAGTTGATGCTCCCATTCACACTCAAGAAAGCAAACATCATCTACACAAAATCACCCTTTCTCTTTTTGCTCTAGAAATCTTACACATAGCAGCATGTATCTGTGGTGCACAGTTCCTGCACAGTTGAATCAAAGCACACTACATAACTGTACTGCTGCCAGAGGACATGTGTGAATTCACATCTATGATGCCTAGTTTAGAACATCCTACTTCTTCCAACAAAACACCATCCTTCTCTGGCAAATCTCCATTCTACCTCTGGCAAAAAGGCATCCATGCTCTGGCAAAACTTCTGTGCTCCCTACAGCAAAACTCCATCCTCTTAGACAAAAAAGTCATTTGCCTTCCACCAGCCGACAGAATGTCGTCCTTCTTCCCGCCTCCATCCTCCACAAAAATCTCGTACTTTCTGACACAAAAATGAGAAAAACACCAGATGGGTGCTTCAGAAGTGGAAATGGGAGCCGTCACTCATTTTTACATGAGTAAAATGACAAATGTCACTGTGTTTAATGATGCACGAGCCTCTAAATATGTGAATTCTCATACCTATTACATAGCATAGTCCTACTAGATATGAGAATGCTGTGGCGTGCATTGCCATATTACACTGCATGCAGAATATGTTACATTTCTGACGCTGTTTCAGGCATCTCTTGCTGCATATTGTGACTGTTGTCTGCTGGCTCTGACCACCACGCAGCTTTGTTTGTGCAGCTGAACGCTGCCACGGGCAGTTATTATCTTCGTGTGGCCGGCCGTAGCCATTGGATGCTGTCTTTGGGCAGCAACTGCTGAAACAGTGACACCAATTTAACACATTCTACAAGTAGGATACTGCTAGCAAAGCTAGTCTAACAATAATGTAACAATTGGTTTTGTTGAAGTTTACAGCTGATTACTGCCCTCTACCCCTGGATGTTGACTAATGTCGCCTCAACCCTATGTGTCGACATAAATTGACACTCTCACTGAAAGAATTCAATTGTAAGTGTCTTTGTCTATGTTTGCCTGGTTGGTATGTCTCTGTCATTCCAAGAGATGGCACATCACAAACATTTTTTACCAATAAAATGCATTGCAATTTTCATTCCATTAGATAAACAAATTACCACCTACACAAAATCATCCTTTAATTTTAATCAGGGAAGTCATGCACAAAACAAAATGTGTATGAGAATATTGTTGGTGTTCTTAACCATTAGGGACATTTAAAGGGAAAGGAAATAGTCTTCTGAAGAATTCTTAAATATGCTTAAATTTGGTTTCTGTTTTTCTGTGTGAGGAAAAAGCCAGACACAATTTGGTGCTGTGTCATTTTGTGTCCAGTGTCAATCATATATCCCTAATTAGCCCCTTTTTATTTTTTTCCATATGTAGTTTAAAAACAGATTAATTTTACTCTTCTGGTTGTCCTGTTTCTATCATCTAAATCAATAATTTCCATTCAGAATACTCCAGTTTACATACAATGTATTTAAAAACATATTTTATATTTAAAGATGATTAAAAATACTTGGTTTTATTTTATGATTTCTATTTCTTTTGGGAGTTTTTTTTACTTCACTTTTTGTGTTTCCTTTTCTGCATGTGTCTTCATTTTTACTTCAAAGAACTGGATTTTTTCTATTGCCTCCTGAACAACACTTTTGACAGACCACAGTTTCCTTCTCTTAGCACACATGCACCACCTTTCCTATATAGCATTTTTAATTTAATTTATTCTAATTCGGTCATCTACAGTCTTCTTGCTTGTTTTCTTACCTGAACACCACTATGTCATTACTGAATCTTATTTTCAGGAAAAGGTTTTGGCTTGGCATTTTCCATTTTTCCAGTAATTTTTAAATTCGTATAAGGTAGGTTTTGCAGTTTCTATCTGTTTGCACTTTTAATATGTGCACATTGAACTTTTGACATCTTCTCTTCAACAAGTTATCATTTTTATGTAAAATGTTATACACAACTTGCCGTGCAAAGTCTTTTTGGTAATTTTTTGTTTGCTATTATTTTCTATATATTTTCCCTTTTTTCTGATTTTCCTTTTATCCACATTACCAGCTTTCATCCTTTTATTGCTTTGTTTAACAATTATTCCACACTTCCATTTCTTATTTCTTAAAGTTTCTCCAATCATGTACTGTATCTTGTCTCATCTGTTGTCTTTCCAGTTCCTTCCTGAATTACTTCAATGTATGTGGTTGGAATTACTTCAATGTATGTGGTTGCAAATGTAAAATTCAAAAATTCTGTCAAATGTGGCATGTGTTTCCCTCCCTTTCCATTATCTATCCAAATTCTTCCTTGCAGTTTTTTTAAAAGTAGATCTTAAAAGAAAGTTAAAATATTGCCTTTCTATTAAGAATTAACAATTTTCATATTTGGTAAATACTATATTGTTGCCAAATAGAAAAAGTTTGGTAATATAATCAACTCTACCTGTGTCCATTGTGACAGGCATCCTGGCAGGGAAGGAGGGTGATTCCTTAAACGGACAGGAGCCCATCCCTTTGCCATTCAAAGAAATGTGGCAAAGAAAACCCTATCTCATCCAGAAGACATGGCATGGGATGTCAGTGCCAGATGGAATACACTGGCCTCCTAGCTGGGTTAGATCCAGGAAAAATACCCAGCTGGGAGGACATTCTATTCGGTACATTTCCTCCCCCAGGACGTTAGGTGGCAACCTCCCTGGTTTAAAGTTTCCACACAGACCTCCTGTAAGCATGCTGGAACCTGTAATGCCTTGGTGCAATTCTGTGGTGCTTTGTGGGTGCTGCCAGAGTGAGCTGAAGGGGTTAACAATCCCTATATGTTGGTACTTCTCATTGACCCATAAGTACTTTCTTCGGGCTATGCCCTAGTACAGTGGTTCTTAACCTTGTTGCAGGTACTGAACCCTACCAGTTTCATATGCACATTCACCGAATCCTTCTTTATTGAAAAATAAAATATGATTTTTTTTTCAAATTCAAGACATAGGTATATGTTTTACTGGTTTACAAAATGAATCGTGTATTAACATCACTGAGTTCAAAGAACAAAACCAATATAATGCATGAATTCACAACAAATTGTATACCTTTTCACAAGGACATAACCTTTTTTAATACTACCACACTGAAATGATTTTAATTTTTAAACTTATGTATTCCAATAATAAACTTATTGTATTATGCTATTTTTATCATTTTTACACACACCCATCACCTAATTTTCACCAGGCTACAATAATATTGAATATTTACTGCAAACCAGTGTGACTTCTGCTTTTGCCTTTGAGAGATCAGTTCAGAAATGCGTGGCTTCATCTTGGCAATTGCCACTCTCATGTCATTTTCACAACAAAGTCTGTTCCTTTTCTTCGTTTTTATGTCTAGCATCCTCGAAAAAGATTGCTCGCAAAGATATGTTGTAACAAACGGTATAAAAAAATTCCAGGGCTTTCCTAGTAATAGTAGTATAGCTTACCGTTTGTCGACACCAAAACGATGAGAGCGTTGTTGTTCTGAAGAGTTGCTGTTGAATCTGGCTCTGTTGGATTTCAATGATTTCATCGAGGTATTCATCATTGATATCTGCTGTCTCAATGTCAAACGTAAACGGCTGTCTCACCCATGCTGGATATGACTCTCTTGTAGGGAAGTTTTCGTCGAGAGACTTTGCAAGCTCATCTAAGTGCGTGGCAATTGCTTGCTTCAGTTCCGTAGGTACATAAATATCTCCGATTCCAGACACATCTTCGATCTTACTTACACAGTCGTCCAGCAGGGGAAAGTTTGCGAAGTTATCATTCTTTGTTCGTCGTTTCCATAGCGGCAGCTTTTTTTGAAAAGCTTCAGGTTTTCTTCCGCTTCGATGATGTTGACTCCCCCACCCTGCATCTGCTGATTGAGATGATTAAGAGCTGCGAATATATCGGCCATGTACGCTAAAATGAGAATGAACCAAGAATTTTTAAAACAATCTGCATGACGATGTTGGTGCTCTTGTAAAAACTGAGTTAATTCCACATGCATAGCAAAAACAGTTTTCGTCTAACACGAAAGTTAGAATGGTACAGAAGTACCTCGAATTCAGATCCCATTTCTTTACACAGCTCACTGAAAATGCGGTGCCTTGTCGCACAATTTCGCACATAGTTCACACATTAAACTACAATTTCTAATACTTCCGTCATTTCTGGAGGCAAGATTTTTGTTGCCAGCGCATGCCTGTGCAGAATACAATGCGTAACAGTAATGTGAGGTGTGTCAGCTTTCACTAGCGCACTAAAACTAGACTTTCTTCCCAACATGACTGGAGCTCCGTCCGTACAAACTGCAGAAACCATATCCCACGAAAGATTGTTTCCTCTGAAGAAGTCATCCACAAGTTTCTTCACATCGGCTGCCTTAGTTGTTGTAAGAGGCTTACAAAATAAAAAATCTTCCTTTATCATGTCATCTTTCACATAGCGCACAAATACAGCAAGTTGACTTAGATTAGAAACGTCTGTGGTCTCGTCGAGTTGGAGGCTGAATTTTGTCGGGCTTGAAATTAGATCTGCAACTATTTTAGCTAAGATGTCTTTGCTCATATCCTCTATTCTGTTGTTGATGGTGTCATTTGAAAGAGGAATTTGTGATAATTAAACTTTGGCTGCTTTTCCCAGCATCAGATTCGCCATCTTCAACACAGCTGGTTTTATGCGTGTTTCACCAATGGTGTGTGGTTTGCCCTGCTTAGCGATCAGGCAAGCAACTTCGTACAATGCTGTTAGGATCGGTTTGTTGATGGGTACAAAACCGAGAGCAGGCAGAGTGGCCTTTTCATCAAATCTTGCTCTCTTTATCTTGAATTCAGCAAGCGTTTTGTTCGTGTATTCCCCATCTCCATGTAGGTTAAGGAAATGTTCTTTTAGTTTTGCCAGTACTAGACTAGAATTGCTTAACTTGGCATTATAAATCATGCAGATAGGACGCTGACTCCCATCACGTTCTGTTATATATGTGAATCCATGTTGTACATATTCGTCCAACCACTTTCTTTTTTTTGTTCGACATAGTTAGTATGGATTAAAATATTAAGAAAGAAATCTCACGACATACTATCACGACAGTCACAAGTCGATTACTGAGTGCACCAAATTCCCTGCAGCACCGATTGGCCGAACAATGTAGCATAATTACCTACAGCTAATGATGACCAAGCGGGGCGTGTCATACGAATCATATGAGTCAGGTGCATGTCTTGACCTCCCAGCACCGAACCCCTGAGACTGACTCACCAAACCCCTAAGGTTCAATCGAACCCAGGTTAAGAACCACTGCTCTAGTACTAGCAGTACTTCCGGATCTAAGATAAAAGAAGTCATTCAACCTCAGCCAGGCGAGTCAGAGTCAGGTGGAATTGGGCAATGCTCGTCTGGGAGATGTAGAGAAGGAGAAAAGGAAGAAGATAAGTTAAGAGAGTTGTGTTTATTGTGCTTGCAACCTTTGTAGAAGGTATCTGTAAAAATAAACCTCTTTTATTTGAAAGGGACTTCTGTTCATGAGGTTGTGTCTGGGGATAGGGTGCTGCAACGACCCCTGGTGGTTCATACAATATAATTTAAGTTTCTTAATTTCTGTAGTGTTGTCAAAACTTGAATGTATTTACTTAATTCTCTTCATTCCGCTTCATTCTTTTTGTTACAGAAGTGCACCCCAAATATTTTAATCAGCATTTGCTGCATTTGAATTCTGATACTGCAATCATCTGCTCCTTGTGTTCTACGTACTGTTTTTTCATATTTATCTTAGTTCCTGAGGCTCCAGAAACATTTTCTGTTAATTCTTTTGCTTTCTTTCGATTTTATTTCCTGAACAGTGACAGTGACTGTGTACATGTGAAATGTGTACTTTGCCTCTTTATACCCACTTCCTGAAATCCTCATTCCATTGATTTCTTTATTTTTCTAATCATTTCAGCTAAAACCTCCATAATATAACAAACAGTACGTCAGACAAGATCATCCTATTTTGATTATTTTCGTTACATGCCCATTTATCACAATCCTTTTTTATTCTAAACTCTTTACATGCCTGCTTATTACAACTCTACTTGTTATATGTCAGTAACAGTTTCTAGTTAATGTTATATATTGTTTATGGTATCTTTACCTCTTTTGAAACTTTCAATAGGAAACTCTGGTTTAGTGAGTCAGCAGCATTCTATAGGTCAACATTCAACAACCCCTATTCACCTGGTAATACACAAACCTTTTCTTCATCTCTTATTTGATTGATGATTTGTTGAAAGCAGTTTGTAGGATTTTTGCTATTAACTTAGAATCTTGGCAGAGAAGGGTTATTGGACTCCGATTCATTATCTCTGTCTTATCTACTGGTTTTGGACAAAATAGTTCTGTTTTTCCATGAGCTAGGTGTGTCTGATCCTTCTAAAACTTACTTAAAGACTAAGATATCCCACTTTATAACCTGCCAAAACATCTGATAAAATTCTAGAGGTAAGTCGGCTATTCCAAGTATTTTACTCCTTTTGAAAGCTTTTAAATCTATTTCTTGCACTGTCAGTGCTTCTTTCAGTTTTTCTAACTTTACACATGTAAACTTATTGTTTTAATCCCTTTCACAATGTTTTCCTGTTTTGAGTTAGTTTTTATTTTGTAAAGATCTTCAAAATATATTTTGACTACTATGTTTTTCCTTTTCTTCTTTCAGTAATTCTTATTTTTGATCTTTTAATACATCTGTGTATTTTTCTCTCATTTCTTTTATCTTAAAAAAAATTGCATGCGTTCCTCATTCCATTCTCTTTCAACTCTTTCACATTACTTTGGAACTTTATTTTTTTCCTTCTTCTGATATGTTTTCTTTAACTGTTGCTTTGTATATGTCATCTGTTCTTCCACCCTTTGCACTTCACCTTTCTGTTTATATAAAGTTTATAATTCCTTACCTGTTCTTTCTCTTTACTTTCTTTTCATCCTTTTACCTTAAAGAACTATTCTTCTGTTTTACACCCGTCCTTCACAGTTTTGCACTGTAAGTATTTTTCTTCAAATGTTTCTTTTATTTTCTGCTTTCTGAGCAATGAAACATTTCCAAACTCTCCTTCTTCTAGCACTAGTCTTCTGGTGCTTCCTATTTTGCTATATGGTTGCGAGACATGGACACTATCCAGTGACATGAAGACTGGACTCTTTCGATACTCTGTCTCTTCAGAGAATCCTTGGGTACTGCTCGTTTGACATTGTATTGCTCATGGATCCCAAATGAGGCACAATACCTGGATTGTGAGGGAGTGTCAGTTATGCCACTACGGCCTTGTGGCACGATTTGCCAAAGATGATCCGGCTCACAGGATCCTCGTTGTTGAGGACCCGAGCAGTCCAGGCCAATGGGATGCCCCCGTAAAACCTGGCTGCAGCAGGTAGATGGTCATTTCTGGAAGGTGGGACTAGACCTCATGTCTCTCTGTACTTCATTTCCATTTTTCCCCTTCTGCTCCCCATGTGTAGACTTTCTACTTTTTGGCGTCCTAGTAGTATTTCTTTTAGTTCACTTACACATTCCCTCATTTCTTCCTCACTGAATAGTTGAAGCCACTGTTTTTCTTCTGTTTTGTTTTTCTATAGGTCTTATGGGAGATTTTTTATTCTATTTTCAGTTTTTCTTATAGGGTTTTTGACTTTTTCTTTTAAATGTTAGTTGCTAATTTACCCCTTCTTTTTCCTCTTCCTACTTTACTCTTATTTGGTGGATTTTACTGTTATTATCCCTTTCAAGCTTTTCCATTTTCTGGAACAAGGTTGTACTTCCTCCTTTTGTGTTTTCTTTGGTAATTTTCTCCTCCTCCTCGTCTTCACTCAAGTCTGTTGTGAATGTTTGTATTGTTTACTTCTATTGGTTTATGATAAAGGACCCTTTTTAAAACAATCGGTATTTTCCCCACACAAGTGGCAAACTATTTTTTCTATGCAGTCCCTGCTTGTATGTCACATCTCTCCACAGTTTTTGCATTTCTGGCCCTATGTGTGCTCTATCTATAGATCTGTGGTTGTCTATTATAAAACAAATCCTTTTAACAGCACCACTCTGTATAGCTTGTGGTTAATGTTTTTGTTTTCCTTTTTTGTTGATCAGTAATTTTACCAGAAAGTTATAGAATCTGTCTTTTGAACTAAATTCATCTCAACCTACATTTTCTCTTTACACCCTATATAACCTTGTTAAACACTGCTGTATGCCTTTGGTTCTAATCATTTCAAACAACAAATCTATACTTATGGACTGAATTTCTCTTTGTGCTAGAGGCTGTAGGATGCATGTTTTTAGTAACAGCTTAACTTTTCCTTCAAAGAGTTTAATGCATTGTTCTACCAATATACTATTTTTTAAAAAAGAATTCGACTGTACCATTATTTTGGAAATGAACAAATAAAATCAACTTACCTTGGTAAGAAGTTTAGACTAGTACTCTGAGCAAAATCATTGTTGTGAAAGGCTTTCTCTCTGTTTATTTTCTTTCCTTGCTGTAGCTGGAGTCTGACTGCATTTTTGTCTACCCTTTTCTGCAACCATCTGCTTCTTTTGACTTTTGGTCTATGACAATGGCCTTGCAATGCTGTTTTCCTTCTTAAAATTTAGTTTTTGTCCTGTAGACTGACTAACAACAACCTGCAAATTTCAAATTGCTGCGCACCCACAGTCATGGTGCATATTAGTTATTGCTGCAGTCTCTTGAATCAAACATTTTCAGTTTGAATTCTATATATTCACTGTCTATGTGAAGTATTTGAGAATGTTATCTTTCTATTATAAAAAAAATCTTAATAAAAAAGGTTGGAAGGAGACATGATTTTCTCAGTGAGACTCTTTAATGTCCCGCGAGACAAGTCTTTCTGCCAAGAGATTTAACCATGCCCGGGGCCGGAAATAAAACAAGGAGTAGATCACAAAGTAGAACATCGTAAAGGATTCAAAAACATTGGCACGGTACACATGTAGACCAGGTTAGAGATAATGGAAGTACAAAAATTCGAAATTCTCAAAAAAAAGGATAGTAAAGATCGCATTAGCACAAACAAACGGAAATTATTACTCTGTGAAGTAACAGAACAGCGAAAAGAGATTGAATATATTGTTTGGATTTAAACTTTAAGTTGGAGACTTGGAGATCGTATAATTCGTGTTGCCATCAGGGAGAAAAAAAAGCTGTGCTTCTTCCAAATGAAGAGGTGTATCCACCAGAATTAAAAGATTTGTTGTTTGGTGAAAGTGAAACCCTGCAAGAGAAATCATTTCTCATTTGTGTGAATGCTATTATCAGACACATTTCTTGTAGAGAAAGAAACAATATTCATTCATGGGCAGTTATACGTTGCGTTGTCACAATGTATTTCTATACACGGAATCAAAATTTAATGCAATGTTGATGAAAAGGTAAAAGCAAAAAGAGATTGAATATATGAACATAGGTGATATGACAGAAGTGCGCTGTGTGAGATGCAGATCACACGGCACAGCAGCAGCAAGCCAGCAGCTGATCAAGCAAAGAGGAGATAAAAAAAAATATTTGCTTCCCACTATATCACCGTTTAAGAGAGGGTTTCAGAGGAGTGACCGCATCTCCTTGGGGTGAGTTCACCCCCCCTCTTGACAACACAAGTGGCAGAGATGCAAAGTGGCTGGCATGTAGCGCAGGCTGGGGGGGAGGGGGTGCCCTGGGGTTGGGTTGGTGAGCAAAGTGAGCAGGGGGTAAGTCCCCTAGTATCTTATATCTTGTGTCATTATAAGAAGACTTTATTCGAAAACTTTCAAAAGGGTAACTGTCATTTACTTTAAAAAGCAGAAGTAACTATTTTCACTAACTATATATATTGTGGTCCCGGAGGGCTTGTGCCTCCTCCAGACCGCGAGGGGGCATCCGTCCTGGTTAGGTTGGGGGCCTCGGGTACAGGGCTTGGAAGCCCAGCCCTGTAGGGACCCGTGGTCAACACCAGGCGGCGCCCCGATGCCGGGATGCCCAGGAGGACCAGAGGAGGGCTTGTGCCTCCTCCAGACTGCGAGGGGGCGTCCGTCCTGGTTATGTTGGGGGCCACGGGTAGAGGGCTTGAAGGCCCAACCCTGTAGGGGCCCGTGGCCACCACCAGGCGGCGCCCAGGTGCCTGAGGAACCCTGGAGCCCAGCACTTCCGCCACACCAGGAAGTGCTGGGGGGAAGACGACAGGGGACACCCGGACGGCTTCCGGGTGCGCAGCTGGCACTTCCGCTACACTGGGGTGTGGCTAGGACTGATTGCCGGGAAGCAGCTGGAGCCCATCCGGGTTCCTATAAAAGGGGCCGCAAAGGAAGGAAGGAAAGGCACAAAGGACTGTGAGCCTGGACAATTGGGGAATCGGTGCAAGAGGCACTGGGGTTTGTAGTGCACGTAAATGTTGTAAATAATTTGTAAATAGTGTGTTGGGTGACCTAAAGATGTCCCTCTGTCTGTGTCCGGGTCAAAGTTCACAATATATAGACTATATATATTATGACAGATGGGGGCGCTATCGCTCCCTTGAACCCCTGTCCAAGACTCCAGATACCAGGTAAAAGTCCAAAAGTAGATTTTATTAATTCTGCACAAAGCATCCTCCTCTCCACAATACTCATTAATCAATCACAATACACAATCAATAAACTCTCCACAACTCCCAGACGTGTTGCCCTCCTACCACCCAGCTCAGCTCACCATTTGGCAGCTCCCAGTCCTTTTATATTCCCTGACCTGGAAGTGTTCCCAAGCCCCAGTCCATGTGATTCTTTATCACTTCCGGGTCAGGGAATATAAAAGGACTGTGGAAGCTGGCAGATGGCGAAAAAAAAAAAAAGATCGTCCTGTCAAAATAAGAGACTCTTTCTCCTTCTTGACGTGAATCATCTTTAAATGAAATGCTGCCAGTAAGGAATAATAGAAATCACCATGCTGCTTTCTATCTTTGAGGAACTAACGTTTTATGGGGTGAAAAAAATGATCGTCTCAGACAGATATACTTAATCAGTAGTGTGTGCAGCCCAGGATTAGTGAGTTTGAGTGTGTGTGTGAGTGTGTGTGTGTGTTTGTGTGTGCGTGTGTATGTGTGTGATTTGGTCAGTTTTACTAAAAAACAGTTAAACACCCGTTATTTGTGAAGCAGGGATATTCTAATTATTCTGATCCCTGATAAACATTCAAAAGAAACAGCGCTATTCCAGTGTTTTCCTCCATAACATCCTTTCAGCAAACAGGACTAATGTCATTGCTGAAACAGATCGCCGTTTAATTAAATGCTGTCAATACAGAATAACAGAAATCACTGGGCGGCTTTCGGTCAATGATAAACCAGTGTCTCTTGATGGTCGCCCCTGACGCGTACACTTAATCAGTAGTGTGCGCGACCCAAGATTTGTGAGTATGTGTGTGTGTGTGTGTGTGTGTGTGCGTGCGTGTGTGTATGTGCATTTGTACGTGTGCATGTGTGTCGTTTTGTCAGTTTTACTTTAAAGACAGTTAAATGCCCGTTATTTGTGAAGCAGTGATATTCTGATCATTGTGATCCCTGATCACTGATAAACATTCAGAAGAAACAGCGCTATTCCGGTGTTTTTTTCCATAACATCCCTTCAGCAAACAGGACTAATTTCCTTGATGAAACATATCGCACTTTAATGAAATGCTGCCAATATGGAATAACAGAAATCACCGGGTGGCTTTCGGTCAATGATAAACCAGCATCTGTTGAGGTGAAAAAATGGGAGGTACTGTGGTTGCTATCAATGCTTCCTGGTAACTCAGTTTTTGAGAAGAATCTGTTTTATGGGGTGAAAAAATAATCACCCTTGATAGATACGCCTAATCAGTAGTATGTGCGACCCACGATTTGTGAGTTTGAGTGTGTGTGTGAGCGTGTATGTGCTTGTGTGTGGTTTTATCAGTTTTACTATAAAAACAGTTAAACATCAGTTATTTGTGAAGCAGGAATATTCTGGTCATTTTGATCCCTGGTCAACATTTAAAAGAAACAGAGCAACTCCAGTGTTTTCCTCCATAACATCCTTTCAGCAAATGGGACTAAGTTCCTTGCTGAAGCAGATCGCCCTTTAATGAAATGCTTGCAATACTGAATAACAGATATCACCGGGCGGCTTTTGGTCAGTGATAAACCAGCGTCTCATGAGGTGAAAAAATGGCAGGTACTGCGGTTGCAATCAATGCTTTCCGGTAACTTGGCTTTTGAGAAGAATCTGTCATGGGAGGGACAAGAGGGAGCGAGTGAGGCGGGTGCATTGAGCCGGGCGGGACAGAGCGGGGCAAGGAGGCAGGTATCTGTGCGAGTGTTTAAAATAATGAAAGGAAAAAAGTGCTTTGAAATTGAGGGCCCCCAACCAAGACGGCTTATGAAACAAAACATGACAGACAGGCGTATGCTACTTGTATAAAACATGCATAATAATGTCAACAGTGTTGAAGCAATGATGAAGCGAAAGGGAGATGCTAAACTTGGGTGGCAGCGGTGTGCCTGCCCGTAAATCCCAACCGATATATATATCTGAACGGATCTATCTGAACCAATATATATATATCTGAACGGATGTATATGAACCGATGTATATATCTAAACCATTTTATATCAACCAATATATATATATATATCTCAACCAATGTATATATTTGAACGGATGTATTCAAACCAATGTATATATCTGAACGGATAGTATCTCAACCAATGTATATATATCAGAACGGATCTACAGTGCATCCGGAAAGTATTCACAGCACTTTCTCCACGTTTTGTTATGTTACAGCCTTATTCCAAAATGGATTAAATTCATTTTTTTCCTCAGAATTCTACACACAACACCCCATAATGACAGCGTGAAAAAAGTTTACTTGAGGTTTTTGCAAATTTATTAAAAACTAGCAAAATACCCGCGCGTCACAGCGGAGAAGTAGTGTGTTAAAGAAGTAATGAAAAAGAAAAGGAAACATTTTAGACTAGACTGGTTCAGAAAATAAACTATATTTTGACTGCTAAAAAAACTGTAAAATTATGAACAAACAAGTCTAAATGGTAACCACTGTACTACTATGCCATTTGCAGGACCATTTTCATAATTTTTGCTTTTGAATTATTATTTTTCACTAGGTTCTCTTTAATAAACTACTATATGCAGTATATAATAACTATTCATTATGGTTAATTAATTAACATAGATAATCTATGTATCGGGGTATGCATAGTATAAATTATCTTTTGTTTGTATGAAAAAGGTTTTGATATAAAGTCTCTAATCTATTTTCTATATGAAAAAGATTTGATTTATCTTTTAGCAGCCTTTAAGGTATACAGTATGATTCACATGAGTTGATATTGAGTAAACTGATGATGTGTACATAAACTAATTGCTTTTTAAAGACTAAATATAAACTGCAGAAGTTAATGGGGGAGGACAAGTGTCAATATTGAAGCTGCTATTTTTTAGGTGTTCATGCTGAGGTAATCTTTAAGTTTAACCATTAAAAAAGAAATACTAAGAGGGTCATGCAAGTAGGCACACAAAGACATTTCTGCTTCCTTATTTTATTTTAATTGACTGCGTTTTCGGCACTGTTTATTACACTTAGACAGAATAAAGTAGCTAACATTTCAGTGGCTTTTTAATAATTATTTTAATTATAATCTATACAAAAAACACTTAATTTTATTTCAATATTTGTCTGAGACATGCTACTAGGAATAATGTCTTGGAATAATGTCTAGGAATGGTATAGTGTCTTGCACATGCCTCAGAGATCCTTTGCTTAACATTATTGGGAGTCAAATGCACCACACAGTGATACCATAAGCAAAAGTAGTCTAAGGGGAGAACCCATACAAAGTGCATCCAGAAACTGACTGTCAATGTGGTTTATATAAACATTGCAACACTCTCACACAGAACAGAGATACCACATCCAGTCATTAAAGCTACACCTTAGTAAGAGTTGGCCACCTATTAGTCTCGCTGAAGCTAGATGTGCAATGTATACGTCTGGAGACAACCATGAGTGAATTTTGCATAAAAGTGAGTGAGAACAATTAGACAGCTTCCTGACAGTTACATTTCTAAACCAATCTGATGCCTCATGAAGGCAGTGCTCAGTGTAGGAGTGGTGATATCGAACGAAATGTTAACCAGGGGCCTCATGTATAAACGATGCATATGCACAAAAATGTTGTGTACGTCCGTTTCCATGCTCACATTGCGATATATAAAAACTAAACTTGGAGTAAAGCCATGCACATTTTCATGCCACCTCAATCCCTTGTGTACGCAAGTTCTCTGCTCGGTTTTGCAAAGTGGAGTCCCCCAGTGACAAAATATCAGGATAGAGCTTATAGCACACGCTGCCTCAGCCATGAGCACAGGGTATTTATTTGAACTTCTCCCATTCAGCAAACGCTACAGAGCCTTTCCTGTACGGACCTCGCAGTTCAGAATCAGTTTCATCGCAAGAGCTATAAATGTACTCAGTCAGTCCATAAAGTGCTCCCGGTAGAATAAGTACAATTGCCTCACTGTAAACTTGCATTACAGTTGTAATATTGCACAACCTGAGCTACTTATGCTTTCTTATTGTATATTTTTTCAATGTTTTTATCCTATTATTGTTATTTTTATTATTGTTGTTGTTATTTTGCCATTTTATAGGAAAATAAGTTTATGGAGGATTTGCATATTGAACCTCATTGTACCATACATTACAATAAAGGAATTCAATTCAATTGAGAGCGCGTATTTACAGATGATGACATCTGGCTTCTATGTTGATTCAGATTTCCAGGCGCTACCTTTATGGATCTCTTCATATCATTTTAAAGATGAAATGCTTTAAAGTGTATATATATTACATTATACAGATACATTTTAAACTTCATTTAAATAATGTATATTGTTAATGATTAAATTTGCAAGGACTTGGGGGGCAACAGCAGCGATGAGCTTGTTTCCCGTTCATGGATTTTTTATTGCCTCGCACTGTATACTTGCTGGGGCTGATGCGACCCTGGATGGATAGATGGATGGAATAATTAAACATGTACTCTGAAGATATTTCAATGTTCACTAAAAGTTTTGAAGAAACGGCATTCTAAGCTTACAGATGGCTTGACATTTATTAAAGAGCTTATTGTTTGGCGATTGGTTATTTGGAGAAAGAAAAGGAAGGACAGGAATCAGGTGTTAGTACGTTTGTAAGAGACAGTACTTCTGCAATAAATTTTATTGAGTTTCGTGCACGGGGCAGCAAGCATCTTGCGGGATTTAGGAACAATCTATGGAAGGGGTGCCAGCTCGTCATTACTACTGCGCTGATGTGCCTCAATGTTTAATACATGTTTTAATTTCCATCATCATAAAAGTGATATCAAGTATACATTTTAGTATTTAAATTGTTCAGAGAGCTGTAACATCATGAATGTAATGTATTCTGTGTCTGTCGGCATAAAAGAAAGTCTGTTTAAGAAGCATGTACTGATTCACATACGTAAGAGTACATAGAATACAAAGCATTTCACATGCTACTTTAGTTACAATGGCATTTGAGTAACTATTAAATGAAACGATTTTAAGATGAAGTTTATGACATTCTACTTTAATGACATAATAAACTGCGTGACTAAAGTGAAAATTTTGACCTTTTTTTCATACTGTGTCCCAGTTTTTTCTTTTTTCTGTACACTAATACGCTTCCATTTTGTTGTTTATATCACTGCTTAAACCAAAAAAGAGTAAATTTTTCCGTGCCTCAACTTGATATTTGCTGAAATTCTTCTTTTTCCCTGTGCTTTTGCCACTGTCTTTTCACAAACCGCAAAACATAAGGGGCTATTTATATTGATTTGCATATTCAAAGAGGCATAGTTCTAGGAAGAGGTGGGGTGGAGCGACAGGCGCGTGCACGAGCATTACCTTTCACGTTGACCAGGATTTATGGAACAGAAGAACGTGGAAGTTGGTGTACACACAGATTTATGCATCTGGATTTTTTTGTGCGTACACACATTTCCAATTTTGTCCATACGCCATGTTTTAGTGTGAGTTCTACGAGAGAGCAAGCTTCCAATTGTGATAGTCAAAGTCTCTTAAAAAAAACCTGTCAAACCTATAAATATGTGTCATTTGAGCAGAGGGCACATTGCACAAGTGGAAAATAAACATAATCTGCTGCAAGCGAAAAATCTTTCTGCAACATCAGATTATACATTGGCATTTAAAGACATCAATGGAAAAGTGTTAAGAATGAACAATATGTTATCACAGGTGCTGCGTGCGCTCTTTGTTGTTCACTGTTAAGATGGTAGTGTAGGATAGGGGTGTGCTACACTCCATCAAACGGACTGCTGTTAAAGAGATTTGGTAATAGACAGCCACAGGAGATTCAGATTTTAGGACTCAAAATACCTAAATAAACAAATCTGCCAAATGACACAAGCAAAGCATGGACAAGGCTGCACAGTGCCTACCTTCTGACTGTAAATCCGTATGAGTAATTAAAGGAAGTTAACATTTCTGTCTTAATATTCATCGGCTGAAGCGGGGGTATGATGATGTGGTGTGCACCAAGTCCTTGCACTGCACAGAGAAGGAGGGGTATGGATTTCTCCTTTCTCCTTGGCTGTTCCAAGTGCTCGAATTACGAGGCAGTTCAGTGTTGCTCAAGGGGTGCTATCAGGCCATCCATAGTTTGGATATTAAGTCACCGCACCGGCTGGGCAAGGAAGTCGGGGAGGGTGTTTAAGAGGAAGTCACAAGCCACAACCTCGTCAACTTTCTTAGAATTGTTTTCCCTCGGAGGAGGAGGTGAGGTGTTATATCCATCCATCTATTATCCAACCCGCTATATCCTAACTACAGGATCACAGGGGTCTGCTGGAGCCAATCCTAGCCAATACAGGGCGCAAGGCAGGAAACAAACCCCAGGTAGGGCGCCAGCCCACTGCAAGGCGCGCACACACACACACACCAAGCACACATTAGAGACAATTTAGAATCGTCAATGCACCTGACCTGCATGTCTTTGGACTGTGTGAGGAAACCCACGGCGACACGGGAAGAAAATGCAAACTCCACTCAGGGAGGACCTGAGAAGCAAACACGGGTCTCCTAACTGCGAGGCAGCAGCGCTACCCACTGCGCCACTGTGCCACCTAGGTGTTATATGTCAATTTTAATTAATACCTAATTCTAAATGATAAACTGAAAGTCTGGGAATGGGTTGGCAGCTCTGGGTTGAATTTCCACTCCCTACAATCCCTTGCATGATCTGAACTTATCCCTCAGCAGCACATTAGTCTTAAGTTGTGTATAATCTACAGCAGCTGGCCCCATCAGGAATTGCACCAGTAAGTGTGACCATTCCACTAACTCCCAGTGATGATGGGTAGTGGTACGCTTAAATATAAGGAAATAAGTCTCAACATCGTCATCAGGATGTAAAGGCAACAATAGTTGGGATGGTCCCATCTGCTGTTCCTGCTGGATGGCATTACATGCCTGGATATACACCTCTGCCTTGGCAAGGTGAGTCCGTTCTCCCATCTGGATTTGGAGTGCCTGTTACTCTGCTTCTTGATTTGCAGTAGAGATAGGGAATCAACAATAGTGTGCTGCTTACCAGGAGCAAAATTTTTCCACATAACCCAAAGAATGGACCAGTTATTGACGTACATAGGTGAAATTTCTCTTTTGGAACAAATAACATTGGAAAAGCAAGTTCTTCAAAAATAATGGAATTTGGGAAAAAAACATAAAAGCGAAAACAGAAAGAAAAAAAACACCTAAACAGAACAGGCAATGTTGTGTAATATTCTGTTAAAATACATGGATTAAGACAAGGTGTGAACAGGAATGTTTTATTTTTGTCAGCCACTAGAATGTCTTTCACTGTAAACATTTTCTTTATCGATGAGATAGACAGGGAAGTGTGTAAAAATTTAAACTAGATTGTGTGGGGGGAAAACTGAGGAAGACATAAACAAACAGCACAGCCTAAAGAAAATTGGACCAAAAAGACAAAAAATACTTTTCCTTGCTTGAAATCTTTACTTCTTAGTGCTAGGATCATTAAAAGAAAAATGCACATAATACAGACAACAATATTGATTTGGAATTGTGATATTGCAGGAATTACTGAGACTTGGCTGAATGAGAGGAAAGTGATATTAGTGGCTATGCATGCTTCACGAAAGACAGAAAAGGAAACAAAGGAGAAGGTGAGGTGTTATATGTCAAAAATAATATTCAGACCCATAAATTCAAGATGGAAGAAGCAAATACATTAGAATCATTGTGGATTAAACTAGTAAAGAAGAAAGTAAGTAATTTCGTTATTGGAGTTTTTACAGACTGCCAGATTCTGATATTTCGGGAAGTAGCACATTATTTAATCTAATAAAACACATGTACAAAAAAGAGGTTGTAGTGATCATGGGTGATTTTACCTTCCCAAACACTGATTAGGAAGCCCCTATTAGAAATACTTTCCCTATATTTTGTATGCAAGAAAGTAAAAAAGCAACCTCTGAAAAGGATTTTGGGGTTTATGTTGACATCCTTCATTTAAGTTATATCATAAAAACTGTTTAATATAAATTAAGTGACATTATGCTCAGACTATATAATGCACTAGAGAAACCACGTGACGGGTACTGTGTGCAGTTGTGGTTTCAACGTAGTAGCACCTGAAGAAGTGCAGAAGAAAGCAATTAAATACATCTCTGGACTTAACAATATGTTGTGGTCATACTCATGTAATTAAATCTGTTTAGCCTGGACCAGAGGAGACTGTGTGGAGACCTAATCCATATTTTGAAAATTCTCAAAGGCAGTGATAAAGTAGATCCAGCAGATTTCTATCAACTTAATGGTGAATCATGTACATTAGGATACCATTGGAAATACAGTGCATTTAGGACCGAAGCCAGAAAGCAATTTTGTACATGCAGAGTTTTGGAAATCTGGAACAAATTACACAGCCATATAGTTGAAGCAGAAACCTTGACAACCTTTAAGAGGTATCAGGATGAGATACTCTGACAGCCTAGCTATAGATAATCAAACTAGCCTGATGGACTGAACTTATGTTCTTATGTTGTAATGTTGTACTGGACCATGGTGGGGAAGTTGGAGTGAAGACCATGGACAAACTATTTTTTATGTTTCATTCTACATCCTACCCTGTTTTGTTTGCAGTACAATCTAGTGTTACACAAATTGTTACACACATGCACACTGGCCTTCTAATTGAACTTGTCCATGTTTTGATATCCAATGGATGCATAATTAACTTGCAAATGACAACACAGACACAAAAATCAGGAGTTACACAGTCACACAGACCCTATAGATTTGTAGCAGTTTTCCATAACAATGGCACCAATATTCTAATTGCTACAAAATGGATTTTTTAGATCATAATATTTAGTATTTTTTCAAAATCAGAAAATAACCATATATTAGTTGGTCAATCAGAAAATGTTTAATTAGTTATCAAAATAATCATGGTCTGTGCACATGTGGAACACATTTCGTAATGCTTACAACCCAATTTCCATGTGCAAAATTCTGCAAATGTGTATATCCAGTTTGGTCATGTATAAAACTTAATGGAATTGCATAGACCAGTCTATGTGCATAATACATTGACAATAGAAAGCTGATTGCAACACATATTAAATGTTAAAAAACATTTGTGTACTAAGGCAGAAACTTGAAGATAAGTGTGGATAGGATGTGACTCTTCTTGTCATTCATTTCCTAACCACCCCATCATAAAATACATCTCTTACTCTCTCTGTCTTCCCTGCAAAACTGTTTTAGTACAGTGGACCCTTGACTTACGAACTCAATTCGTTCCCGAGGGCTGGTTGTAACTCAAGTTGGTTGTAAGTCAAGACTATTTTTCCCATAAGAAATAATGGAAATACCCATAATGCGCTCCAAACCTCCCACAGCAACACGTACTTAACCTTTTCATAATAAAAAAGGGGTGTATAATGTGCATAATTTACCAAAACACCAATAATTTTTCTAATGTACTAACCAAAAAGTTATAAAAAGTGCCTAGCCTACCAGAAACAACAATTTCATACTGTATCACCATTTAATTTGACATCTTTGGGCTGCAGGAAGGGAGGAGGAGGAGGAAAATGAAACGGAAGGTGGTTATTGTTTAGAAGGAGCCTCCTTATGCAAATCTTTTCTTTGTAAAATTGTCGAGATGGTGGATTTCAACATGCTGTACATGTTATCGAGATAGGTCACACGATTACCACTCTCATATTTCCGCACAATTTCCTTCTTTGTTTCAATTGTGGCCGCTGTTTCTCAAGTTAATAATGACAGTAGTCAAGCACTCAGTTCAAAGCTGGTCGTGTTGTGAACTGCTGTAATAATACATTCCAAAGCAAGCCGTTGCTGACTCAGCCTGATGACATCATCATGTGCCGCACCACCCTGCTAGCTAACATCCCTTAACAATCACTTTCTTTACCTTCGTTACCTTCTCTTCCTTCCTTAGCAATTATGGTTCTTGCTTGCCATGGTCTTAGTGAATGATATATATAGATAAATCACTGCACTGACCGAAATTACGTACACAAACACATGTATCTGGGCTCCGACTGACGCTTACGAACGCTCTTGGCTGTTTGTTTACAATTGTACAAGCGGATACACGTGACCGCATTTGGGTCGTAATGCAAGATGTTGGTTGTAAATCAAAACAAAAATTTTGCTCGTAAATCAAGTTGTTCGCATGTCAGGCCGGTCGTATATCAACGGTCGACTGTAATCAATTCTAATTTTGTAAAAATGAAAAATGATGATTTAATTGGTTTGAAATATTGTATCAATGATTTAAACATTTATGATTAAAAAAATCAAAAACTTGATTTGAAATGTGAAAGCCTAGTGCTATATTTTTTAAAATAATGTAGTGATGCTGTGATCAAATTGGCAGATTTTCACTGCAAAAGATCAATGATTGGTAAATTGGCTCATCACAAAATATGATTATTTTCAGCATCTGCTTTTCTAAGTTATTTACTTTTAGTGCTCCTTTACAAGAGGTATTATGGTAGTTAAGCTAGCGGGTGTCTTTTTAAACATTATGTAAACAGAGATTTTACCAGAGAGAGGTAGGGGGAACCAGAATATTAGAATTTATATTAAAGAACATGAAGTAATAAACTGAGAAAAAGTATTTGGAGAAGTTGTCCTGTGTAATTAGACAAATGGCAAGAAAAGGCACTTTAATGAATTCAGTCCTTTTTATTTTGTCCTTTAATTAAAAACTGCATTGTTTTTCTGAGTTTGGAAGGTGAGTGAGCTTGTGTTTAGTATTGGAGCTGACATTTTCACTTAGAAAAAGAAAAGATAAAGAAAGATTTGAAATTGTGGCTTAGTAAACAATAGGCTTGTTGGCTTAAAATCAAAATTCGATTCTTATTTTTAAGCATGTTAGCCTTATATCGTTTTGATACATCTTATGAACATTTGATTAAATTTGCTCTTTTATGTTTATTATTTATATTTATATGTGTCATACGGTTTAGGTTTTGGTAAGAAACAAGTACTGCATAATTGAAATAGTTATCTATATTTATAATTACACCTCAAAAATGTGGAATTTTTACCTAAAAAAACAAATTGTATAAATATAGTAAATGTATATTTTAATACCAAAAAAAACGCTGTATAGTTAATGATAAAAAATAATTAAAACCTTTAAGTGCATACATATTTACATTTAAACAGCTTTTAACTGGCATTATCAATTAATTGAACCATTGTGTGTAAATATGTATATATATTTTTAGATAAATGATGAAAATTATTTTTTTTAATTAAACTTTGCTCCAGAGATGTACATTACAGGAGAAATTAAATAACATGACAGCTTGTAATTTTGAGAAGCATTTTATTTTCTTTAATGCCATATGTAATAAGGATAAATACTGTAGTTTGTCTACAAATGTTATTAGCTAAAATTGTGTATTTTAAGGGAATTTTAGTTATGTTAGTATTTTTACTGGTCACTGAACAATAAGCAGGATGGCACGGTGGCGCTGTGGCCTCACAGTAATGAGACCTGGGTTCACTTCCCGGTCCTCCCTGTGTGGAGTTTGCATGTTCTCCCCGTGTCTGTGTGGGTTTCCTCCAGGTGCTCCAGTTTCCTCCCACAGTCCAAAGACATACAGGTTAGATGCATTTGCGATTCTAAATTGCCACTGGGTGTGCGTGTGTTTGTGTCCTGCGGTTTGTTGGCGCCCGGGATTGGTTCCTGCCTTGTGCCCTGTGTTGGCTGGGATTGGCTCCAGGAGACCCATGTGACCTTGTGTTCAGATTCAGCGGGTTGGAACATGGATGGATGAATAATAAGCCTACAGAATTTCATTCTGTTAAAAATGAACAGGTAACATCTGTGATCTATAGTTTAATTTTAAAAATACCAAAGTTAACAGTTTAATTTAGAACATGAATTTCCTATGTGTCTAGTTATACAGGAGCATAGTACAAAAAGATTTTTAAAGAGATAAAGAAAAATAAAATATCAGAACCAGTATGAGAATTGGCTGATTCAGTATCATGAATTCGGTGATCAGTATTGTGACTAAAAAAAACCTGATCAGAACATTCCTACAATAAATATGAGCACATTCATTTAGATACAATATGCCCCTGGTGCTACCTATCTGTTTTGTTTTGGTTTTTTTTTTTTGTAATTTTCCTGTCTTGCTGCCAATTTCCAGAAGCAGTACAAGTTTGTAAGCAGATATTTTCAATAGGAAAAAAAGGTTGTGAATGTATGGATGAGTGTTTCATTAAATAGCTAGATATTCCACAGTGGTTATGAAAGGGAATGATGATAAGCAGCATTACTATATAATGTCTGTACAAACACAGTATTTGTTTGATTTATCAGCTTCAAATAAACATACCATTTTGATGATAAGAAGTGTGACGGTGTGGTTCAGCCTAATGTTCTAGGTCCTTCCAGGAGCCTCTTGAAGACACCTCTGCCTATGATGTACCCGAGAAATGAGCCTAGCAAATGAGGACACTCACACATAGCAAAAAGTAGGTGCAAAAGTGTATCAGTGCTCTTATTAAAAACCCAAAAAGTAACAGTGTTCAAAAAAAAAAGGAACCCATCAGAATTCTGTGATAGTGAAGGTTAAAAACAGTTCAATTAATAATCCATTAAAATTGAGATTAAAAACTCAGGCAAGAAAATTGTCCTTTCAAACTGAGTCCCTGGTGCATTTCTTTTATACTTGCGTCTCCTCCCCTTACCTGTCTGGACCTTTCAAATGGAGGAGACATTCAAACAACAGATACAGCCATCCAACTTCAACAGGTCTGGGTTCCTACTGCCCCATGGCACCCAGCAGTGCTCCCAATCCAGACCTCACTCCATGTCTTGCGTCCTTGAGGCCCCAGCACTCTCTGCCTCTCCAACTCCCAGTGCATAGCCAGACTTACATGGGTGTGAGCACCTGGTGACTCCAGCTTCTTAAACATGCTCAGTTGGAGTGTCTTCCTTCAGCTCCTGAGCATCATCTGCACGCTCCCCAAGTGACTTCCAGCTGTCTGCCGTGCCTGTCTTACACCGTCTCTCTTCACCTCCTGTCTCTTGCTTCCTCTCTCTCTTCTTTAACCTCTGCTTTTCCGTCTTTTCCTTTTCACCACATGTATGTGGTGCGGCTAGCCAGTGCCTCAGTTAACCACGAGATAAATGCACTCACTTGCTCCTGCACCCGATTGGAGCCTGAAGCTTCTTGGGGGCGTGAATATTTATTTAAAATTGGCCACTTATTGTTAAGCTGCAGACCAGCTATACCACAGAAAGTAAGTCTTTGAATTAAATATTGATATATAACAAAGACGTATTTGTTTAAAAAGCATGCTCGGTGTACTGAAGCAATCAAGAAAGCTAACAGTGTTAGGTTAGATATCAGGAGATGTGGATTATAGGGCTGCAACTAATGATTATTTTGATAAACGATTAATCTTCCGATTACTTTGTTGGTTAATCGATTAATTTGATTGTACATTTTTTTTCATTTTCAGTTAAACCAATGAAGTGCATTAAATGGAACAATTACATCAATTAAACAGGTCTGTGTAAAATTCTCACATTTATTTTTTTAAAAGCAAACTAGTTATAAATATTTTAAAGAAAAAATGTTTTATACAATATTTATATAATAATACATTTAAAACTTTTATATCAGTTTAGCTTGTTGTATGTCCTTTTCTTGGAAATTTGAGCCTGATGGGGATACAACTACATTCACTGCTGCTAATCAGGTTGGCTGTGATAACCAGTATAAAAGCCAGGCTTGCTGAGAGATTAGCATTTTTCTTCTGTTTCTAGTAAGATTTATTGGTCTATTGGCTTTTTAGTTGGTATTTTTGGTTTTTGATACTTGCCTGTTCTTAGATTGTTTTGCTTTGTTTTCCTTAATTTTTGTTTTTGCAATTATTGTGTCAGTTTATTTTATATTATTGCTTTAAAAATGTTTTTGCATTTTTTCTTTATTCAACAAAATAAATGAAATAATTTATTAGCTGTGTTTCTTTGAGCCATGGATTTTGCAGTTCCCCTTTCCCTCAAGTGTCGACCTTTGGCCTTTTGCAAGTTTTTTTCTATGCCTTTTTAAAAGGCTTTTTGAAGTTCTGAGATGTAATTTCACATAACATGCTAGGAGACCAAAGTACTTTTTCATTTTGACACAAGTACCATGTAGGAATATTGCAAATTACACCAGGTGTTGTGTGTATGCATTGATTGTGGCCTAAGCTGCAATGGTTACCGGCTATCAAATTTAAAAAGAAGGCTTCTGTACAAAAAAATAGATCACCAAGGCTCCATGCTTCTCCCTGTTAACAACACTTTGCATTAAAGTTTGAATTAGTCTTGCACTATTTGCACTTATTTTACTTTCTCTTACTGTATGTATAGTTCATGGATGTAATTGATTACTTTTTGTACTGAATTTGGATTTATTTTTATGGACTTTGCCTTGAGTTTGCAGCCTCAGGGACAACTGATTTGAATCTTTTTGTGGTTTACTGAACAAAACTTTTTTTGTTTGCCTGCTCCTGCCTGATGCCTGATTTGTGAACATTTTTCTTTGCATCCTGGAGATCTATGAACCAGAAATATTCTGTCTTCTTAATTAAAATGAGCATACTGGATTGCTGTCAGTGCCATCTATACATGCTTCAACTGGAGAAAAGATATGATGTTCACACTAACCTAGTTTGCGGCGTTAAGGAGATCACACCTGTAATGTCCACGGTTATAAGTATATGGTTTTCTGTTGGAACCTCTGAATTCTGGTAATTCTCTTCATGTACATCATATAACATATCCTGCATTTTAATGGATCAGTCTTCCAGTGGCATCAGTCTTTGCTTCTTTTGGAATCTTGCTGCATTGCTATCAACACTCATTTGCGCCACCCGTCTCACTTTCTCCAATGTGCTGTGCTGCTTTTGTGTCTGCTCCATTACTTTCAGATAAGTATTGCCTTTCTGCTATGCTGAAATACTCTTGTGATGAACTCCTACATATTAAACAGTTTCTCCAGAGTAAATGGTCAGACTGGAATGCCCTAAAAGACACCGGTATTGTGACATGCCTGAAATATTTACATCACAGGTCGGGTCACTGCCACCGCTGGTCTGCAAATGGAAAGTTCAACAGCAACATTTGTTTATAATTGTGCTGTCCTACTCATGATTTTGGAAATAAGAGTGTCAGTGTGCCAAATTTAAAATATACTAAAATAGACTCTGGTTATGGATCTGTGTGCAATTAACACTCATTAGCTAATATTGATTTGTTTAACATAAGATCTCTTAATGGCAAATCATTGATGCTATCAGAATTCATTACCGACTATAACCTTTATGTTATGCTTAACAGAAATTTGACAATAACCAAACAAATTTACATCTCTTACATAGGTTATACCATCTGGATATATTTACTTCACAGAGGCTCACAATGTAAGACAAGGTGGAGTGTTTACAGTCATTGTTAGATATGAGTTAAACCTCAAAACCTCAAAAGAAGCCCAATTGACTGTCCATTGTCTTTCAAGTGCCTGGCTCTTAAAATAATAACAAAATCTGATCCTATCTTACTTGTTCTCTGTTGTCTCCCTAAATAAAATAAGTCGTTCTTATCTCATCTGACAGAATTATTAACCCGTTTAAGTTCCATTTCCCACACAGGCATTCTTCTTTGCGATTTCCTTTTTGGACTGTTTTAACTTGGTGCAACATGTTGACTTTCCTACCCATTCTGGTGGTCATATATTAGACCTGATCTGCACATCTGGTTGATCTGTTGAAAACACTTATAGCAGTGATTTGAGACTCTCTGACCATTAAGTAGTACTTTTCATTATCTCATTACTTCTCCCTCCACTTACCTGTAAATGTCAAATTTCTTTCAGAAACCTTAGAAATGTCTGTCAGTGTTTGTTTGGTCATGAAAAACCTGGAAAAGTTGTGGAATTTGAAAATAGCTATTTCAAGGTCTTCAAAAGTTTTGGAAAATTAAGTAAACAAACAAAGTTATGGAAAAGACATGGAAATCTGATTGACACATCTATATAATAAAATAAATGGTTCCTTTAAGATTGAGCAAAAACGTCTTTATATGTTAACAACATACATTTTCAGGCAGGTCTGTAGTAACTTGACATGCTGCATGTGGTGAGCTTCAGAAATGCAGTTTTCTGCTTTCAGGTGTGCAGGAGATTCAGTAGCGAAATGCCAGGCAAATAACAATTTAACAGTGGATGGCTTCACTTGGATAAGTATAAGGGATGGCTTGAGAAAGACCGGGCCTCATGTATATATGGTACATACGCACAGAAATGTTGCGTAAGAACTTTTCCACGTTCAAATCGCGATGTATAAAACCTATACTTGGCGTAAAGCCACGCTCTTTTCCATGTTACCTCATACCTTGTCGTACGCAAGTTCTCTGCTCGGTTTTGCAAACTGGCAGCACCCAGCGTCAAAGCAGTGCTACTGTTCCTGTGTGGTTACCCTTTATTTCTTAGAACCACATTCCTGATGTGGCTTTATAAATACACTGAAACTAACCGTATATTGTTTATTAGTGTAATGCATCTGATTGTAATTAACTTGTAACAATATAATGGTCCAGGGAATAGCCATAGTATCCCAAATACCGTAACTGTTTTAGCGTTGCTACTCTAACTGCACCTTCTTCTTCTTCTGCTGCTACCGTTAGGAGTTGCCACAGCGGATCATCTTTTTCCATATTACTCTCACTGCACCACTTGGAGTATTTATATCACTGTATCTGAGTGTGAATCACAGCAGCAGCTGATCGGAAAGAGAATTATCGGTATACAGCTTCAAGAACATGCAGTCTCAGCCACGGCAAAATGTTTCAAAGCCTTTCCTGTACGGACCTCGCGCTTCAGAAACAGTTTCATCCCAAGAACTTTAAACGCACTCAATCACGTGCTCCTTGTAGAACTGTTTGTACTTATAAGTACAATTACCTCACTGTAAACTTGCACTACAGTTATATTACACAACCTGCGCCACTTTATAAAGCGGGTATTTACATATGATGACGATATAATTTTTAAGATGAAATGCAGCAAAATATGTTTATTATATTATACAGATAAAACTTTTAACTTCATTTAAATAATCTATATTCTTCACTGGGACTGGCATGAAGGATAGTATAATTAAACATGTACTACGAAGAATATTTCAATGTTCCTTAAACGTTTTGAAGAATCGGCGCTCTAAGCTTACAGATGGATTAACGTCTATTACAGAGCTGATTGTGTGGCGATCCACCGTGCATAAGATAACATATTGACATTGGACTTTCTCTATTGGACATAGAGCCGCCCATGAGTACTGCTGCAATAAATAATTTCATCGAAGGTCACACACAATCACTGTGCCGTGAAACCCATGTTTAATAACGTGCTTTAACTATCATCATGAAAATGATATCATGTATACATCTCAGTATTTTAGTTATTCAGAGAGCTGTAATATCATGAATGTAATGGATTCTGTGTCCTATCGGAGGAAGAAAGCCGGTTTAAGAAGCATGTAGTGATTCACACACATAGAGCACATAGAAGATCACATACAAAACAAAGCATTTAACGTGCTTCTTTAATTGCAATCTGATTTGAGAAACTGGTTAGTTAAACGATTTTAAGATGAAGTTTATGATGTTCTATTTTAATGACAAAATAAACTACGTGATTAAAGTGGGAATTTTGAGATTAAAGTTGACATTTTGTACTTTTTCCCCACTGTGTGCCTTTTTTTTCTCTGTACCCTAATAAGCTTTCATATGATACTCATATGGTGGGCTACGTCTTGCCTTTTCACGGCGACTTTGCCTCCACTTGGTATTCACTGAAATTCTTCCATTTTCCCTCTTCCTTTTCCCATTGTGTTTTCACAGAAGGCTGAGCTTAAGGGCGATTTATATTGATTTGCATATTCAAAGAGGCGTAATTCTGGGAGGAGTTGGGGCGTTACATAAAGCGCGTGCACGAGCGTTACTTTTCACGCTGACCGGGATTTATGTAGAGAAAAAACGTGGAAGTTCAGTACGCCCAGATTCCTGCATCTGGATTTTTCTGTGCGTAAGCACATTTCGGCTTTTGTGCTTACACCATGTGTGGAAATGGCCCGGACACAGACAGGCAGACATGTTGTTTTTCCACCACCACACGTTTATTTACAATATTTACAAGATTAAAGTCCACACACAAACCCCAAAAGTCCCCAAAGTCCTCCACTCTCGTCTCCTGCTTCGTCCTACTTCCACCCGACTCCAGCCTTGAATGAAGGGAGGCGGCCCCTTTTATCCGCACCCGGATGTGCTCCAGGTGCTCCCCGGCAATCTCCCGCTGACACGCACCAGTGTGGCTGAAGTGCCGGCTGTTCTCCCGGAAGCTCTCCGGGTGTCCCTGCTTCTCTTCCCCCCAGCACTTCCTGGTGTGGTAGAAGTACTGAGGTTCAGAGTTCCCACGGGCCCCTACAGGGTTGGGCTTCCAAGCCCTCTACCCGTGGGCCCCAAAGCAACTAGGGTGGTGGCCCCCACGTGATCCAGGGCGGGCGTAGACCCTCTTCCGGTCCTTCAGAGTGTCCCGGCCGGGTCGTCGCCCCTAGCATCCCTGACACATGTTATAGTGCGAATTCTACACACGGCGTTATACGTGAGGCCCCAGAATTCACACTATAACATGGCATAAGCACAAAAGCCGAAATGTGCTTACGCACAGAAAAATCCAGATGCAGGAATCTGTGCGTACTCCAACTTCCACGTTCTTCAGCTACATAAATCCCGATCAGCGTGAAAAGTAACGCTCGTGCACGCTTTATGTAACGCCCCAACTCCTCTCAGAATTACGCCTCTTTGAATATGCAAATCAATATAAATCGCCCTTAAGCTCAGCCTTCTGTGAAAACACAATGGGAAAAGCACGGGGGAAAATATAAGAATTTCAGCGAATACTAAGTGGAGACAAAGGAAGAACATACTATTTGTTTAATTAAACCATGGTATAATCAACAAAAGGAAGTTGATCGAGTGACATAGCGTGTTGGAGAAACTTGAAAGCTCACGTTCACAAAATCGCACATTGCCGGAAATAAAAAAGAAGTCACATATCAAAGTCGCCGTGAAAAGCCAAGTTGTAGTCCACTGTCTGAGTGTCATATGAAAGCTTATTAGGGTACAGAGAACAAAAAGGCACACAGTGAGGAAAAAGCACGAAATGTCAACTTCAATGCAGGGGTGTGGAAATCAATTTTTTTTCTACTTGTCCACGGACAAGTAAACTTAGAAAATCCACTTGTCCGCCAGTTAAATTCACTTTCCCATGAACTAATAACAAAAGTGAAAAATAGTTTATTTTTTCTGATCTCTTTTATTGATACCAAAACTGCCTTCCATTTTAAAACTGAAAAAGTTCTTTCAGGGAGTAGTATTTTGCCACTTTGCTCTAGAACATTATAAAAAAAAATCCCTTATCATTTTATTTTACTAATAAACAATGCCTTCATTATAGCTACACTAGTTCTGTTTCACATATTACAGTTACATAACAGAACACTGTACTTGAGACATCATTCAACAAAACAGACAATATTGACTTCACAAACTCATCACAGGCATCCCTGCCTCGATGGTAACACCCTAAATTTACACCATTCTTTTCCTGCACAGAACACAGAATTTGAAATTCAGTAAATGGCCTGTTGTGCTTTGCAACAACGTAAGCAGTTTTTAACAGCCTAGCCTAACGCTCAACCTCAGAGCGTTCAACTTTAGAAAACGCTTTTTCAATTGAACCCACTTTTTTCTTACTTTTAGACTTATGCTTTGACATACAGGCAATGTGTTTTGTGACAGCTAATGCTACATTAGTGTCGACTTTCAAGCCGGTAAATAATGTGGATGTTTTGTCGGCAATAAGGGGATACTGATGGGAAATTTGGCAAAAAAACTGAGTCAGTGTCGTCTGCATTTATCTACGGAAACTCTTTGAGCCATTGCGATTGAAAACACCGTTTTTGTTTTTTTATCATACTCACGGTCCCTTTCAGCTTTTGTTTTTCTTTTCTTGCCCTCCTTGTCAGGTTTTTCAGGGCCTGTTGTGGCAGTTTTAATTAAGAAACGATCCATTACTCATCTGCGATGCTACTTGCTTCAGTTTCAGCAACACGCAAATAATGAGAAAACGTGCTTACCGCAGTGCATTATGGGTTACACAGGGAATTCCTAAAGGCTTATTCGAAATTCCGCAAGATGGTACATTTCCAAAGAAGTAAATATTACCGATGTTGTCGGGAAAAAATAATCGCGTCTAAGTGAAGATTTTTATAGATATTTCACAACATCTGAACACCGTTAGAAAGTTTTCTTCTTTATTTTTAATAAACTGACAGCGCGAAACTTGTTTTATATGAAAAATTCTCCAATCAAAAATGATCTATGGACGGCTCATCGAAATTGATGTTGTCACGCAATAAATTTCTTAATCCCTCAATATATCACAACCTACACGAAATCACAAATTTGAGGAAAGATTAACTGCCTAGCAAGCTTTGTTATGTGGTGAAAACATTTGCAGTAAAAGTAAAATGACCGCATTTTTATGTAGAAACAATGAATTTTATCAATAATATATAAAAGTTATTGATTATAATGAAAAAGCATCAGATTACATCGTAATGTCAGCATGAAAAAAATGACCGCATCTCATGTGTAAATAGTAGGGTAAAATACTTATGTAAGACAGTAAGAGTGCTTCCCCTTTGAAAAATCAGCCGTCATTTTGTAAACAATATTGAAGACCAATTTGAGACATGAAGAACATGCCTAAGTAGACTGTTTCCACACAAAGTACGTACCCAAATGTTTAAAATTTGAAAGTTGTGGTAAAAATGTGCCCTGTATAGCACATATAATTCTTTTTTCCCCAGAAAATTGCACTTGTCCACAGACAACTGAAACCAGAAAAACATGCTTGTCCGACAGTCAATTTGCCCGTGTCGGACGAGTTGGGCGTTGGATTTCCACACCCCTGCAATGACAGTTATGAGAATTGAGAACTGAATGTTACCAATATATTTAATAAAACAATTCCAGAGCCTTTAAAGTGCTAAACTCAGTCAGTCTTCAGGACTGACAAAAACGCAAAATATTTAGAGAAGATGCATAAAATAATTTGTTTACATACAGTTACACTTAAAGTTCATAATTTTTCTCATTAATTGCTATTTTCCACCATTGACTTCCCAGTCTTTTAGAACAGCTGCTGCAACTCTACTCCAAGAGTGCAAGAGGATATCACTTGATAGCTAAGATGGTCTTTGTTTCAAAAATCAGACATTTATCAAGTACACAGCAGAAATTGAAATGGCATTATGTTTGTAACAAAGTGATGTGCAGGTTGCAACTTTGTCTGATTTAAGAATCATATAGATTTGCCTCCATTAAGTTGCCACAAATGCTTCATAAGACAGATTCCTTGTCAATAAATACATCTCAACCTGTGCTTGTTGTTGTCTCAGCACCTTGTTTTTATACCATAGTGATGAGCAGGACTTTATCCATCAGCTTTTGAAAAACCCTTTGGAGCGAGTCAATCACTTTTTATGTAGATAAGCCTTCTCAAGATGCAGACTGTGAATTTAGCTGGAGATGTTAAATAAAGGGGGTTTCGTCATTTACGTCAAACTCAACATGATATACCTTACAACGCAGAGATATTTACTTTACTTTAACATATACATAACAAATGTTATATATATATATATATATATATGTATATATATATATATATATATATATATATATATATATATATATATACTAGCAAAATACCAGCGCGGTGAAGTACTGCATTCAAATTTTTATTAAGAAGAAAATTAAACCTTTTTAAACTGTGGGACAATATGCCAATAATTATTTGTTAAGGATCTCTTTGTATACCATGTTGTCAGTTCGGCCCTCCGGTTGTAACATGACCAAGCTGTTTGCTGAGCTTACTCTTGAGCATGTAACTTACAGTTGGCCATGTGAACAGTAATCTTGTCTCAAATCTCACAGCTTGGATTGCTGCTGTCATAATCGGTTTGAGTTTCATGGTTTATTTCAATTACGACAGTATTTGCAGGATTTGTTGTGTTGAAGTGACATTTGGCATCTGTCAAGCGTTGTAAGCACACAACCGGTTTCATCGATAAAATCACATCCAGCTTTTGAGAGTTTAAACATTCATAAACATCAAAGTGTCCACTACTGAAATCGTCACCTGTGAATCTAAGATGTTTAAGAGGCATTGGCGGTTGTCGAAAGGTGTAAAATATTTGGCCATTTCGGTACACTTGAAAGCGACAACCGAACAATTCAGCGGCAGCCATCAACTTACATGCAGAACCATAGGTGAAGGGCTTAAGCATTTCACTCTTCTAGTGCTCCTGTGTAGTATAATTATCTCCTGTACCGTCATCAGTCCACACCTTGAACCTGTCCCAGTCATTCAATACATAAGACAGAATGTTCCTCCGGATATCAAGAGTGAGCCTGATATGGTCGTGCAATATGTAACAAAGAGAATGGAAAAGGTAGGTGGTATCTCCGGGCATGGAAACCACTCGGTAAGTGACAGTTCTTTGATCGATAGAATTTCTTGAAGATGGGCCCATAAGTAACAAAGACTGTTGAAAAGTTCAATATGGTGGCCGACAGTGGCATCATACTACCGAAATAAGTATGTACATTGGTTTCAGTTAGTGGAGGGAAGCCGCCTACCAAATTTCGAGAAGATGGGGCCATAAATAAGAAAGTTCAACATGGCGGACGTTGTTGACCGTTATGACCATTACGCGTAGAATTTCGAAATGAAACCTGCTTAACTTTTGTAAGTTGTCCATTAAGAATTTTTATATATTTTGTTACAAATTGTCTTATTTATTGACATGTTTTGCTTTTCTACTATATTTAAAGAAAACTGATTTTGCCAGTGCTCACTTTTTTTTTTACAAATTACTGGCTTAATCAACACTAAAGTTATAGTACATTCATGTTTTCTAAGACCATTACTATTTTTACAATGTACATTAAAATTAATGATGTTACTTAACTTGTTTAACTGTTCAGCTAAAACAGATTTCTGTGAAAATATCATACACTTGATGTTGTTGTACACCAGGAATATAGGTACAGTATGTATCAGTAGTTAGCCTTCTTTGCTGCCCATATATGAATGTTGTTATCAATCTAAAAAACTTTATCATCTGGGCACTAGTTTTAAACACTGTCATCAGGCAACTAACGTTAACTCTGGACATCAGTATGCACATTGCCAAAAGATGAACCAGTTGTAATTCAAGATATAGTCATCTAAAAACATTGTTATAAAAAATACACATTGTACAAGTAAAAGAGAGTGTTTAATATTATTGTGCTAAAACGCATTACCCAGCAACACACCCACAAAACTGTGAGGTCATGGCATTTTAAGGTTGAAAGGGTTTGATTGTAAAAGAAAAAAAAAAGAATCTACGATTGCCCAATCAAAGAATTTCACAAACCATCAAATGCCAGTTGATTTCCAATTATTTGCAGTTTTCTAAATCATAATTCTGTGCTGCTGGTGTTTTAAAGTTTCTGACAGAAACACATAAGGATGTAGTTTACAAGACTTCAGATGTGTCCACTTGAACCTGAAACAAGAATGATGGATCAATTTGGAATAGTAATGGAATAGTAATGAGTCATTTTAAACTTTAAATGATCCTTTAAGCCTCATAACATTTTGTGAAATAACATGAGGCTTTTTTATTCTTTTCATTTAATACCATAATCCAAGTTGCAATGGTACTAAAATGATAGTAAAAATTTAAAATAACAGTACAATTTTTTAATGAATAACTGTTTATTAACTGGCAATTTTTGGTTATCTCTTGTTTTGTTTATTTGAAGAGGACACTTAAATACTTAACTATCACTACTTTAATGGTCATTATTTCATAAGAAGCTATTCAAAATTATGTTTATATTTTAGAATTTATATGATCTGTGTACAAGGTTATTATATATTTGTTATCTGCGATAAATTTATAGATCACCATATAAATCCAAATACTACAGAAAAAAATTAACTGACAAAGCTTAAAATGCGTATTAACTACGTATTCATTATGGCCTATAGGTAGTTTTTCTATGTTCCCTACCATTTATGTCTATTAAATAATATGTATTCTGTAGATCCCAAGTAGTAAACATCATTGATTTCCTGAACTGTTTTAGAATTTGAAGGGTAGTTGTATAATCTGTATGTTGTCTAAATCTTAAGTATTTTTAACAATGAGAAACCTTTTCCAGCTGGCAGGTAAGTGGGCAGTTAACCATTTACGTCATATTCAGCTGTTTCCAATGAACACAACATTTTTTTGGTCATTAAAGAGCATCCATCACTTTGTTTACAGTTTCAGCAAGTGTGAAGGATTATTAAAAAGTTCAGATTTCTGAATTAATGTGAAATGGGGGATGATGGCATGACACTATGGTGAACAGTAAAACACATAGATTCTTACAGCATTGGTGGAGGTGTTAAAGGTATTCAGAAAGCTCAGAATTATTCAAAATCAATTGTTCTATAAATGGCCATAATACTTGAAGTTGCTCAAATTTTAAAATTCATCCAACCAACTTTTGTAAGCATCAATGTGGCAAAAAGAATTTTACTAACAATATCAGTTAGTTTTAATGTTATTATTGGTTATCCTTGTACCTTAGTTGTGACTGCAGATATTAGTGTCTGTTACGTCCCATAACAGTCTGTTGTACAGGTTCTTATGTCTTCCACAGGCATGGTCCTAATGACAAGTGTTCAGAATAAAAATGTATCATAAAAATGCAACAGCTCTGTGACTGAGAAACTGCTCTTCAAAAGATGGGGTGAATGTAGATGCCCCACTCTTCAAATGGAATGGAACGTAAGTACACTACCCTGAACACTGGAAAAAAATCTAATTTCTGTAAAAAGTGTTAAACAACCAAAGAGAAGCAGAGAGATGTATCTGCTTTCTTCTTGAAATTATGTATTGTTTACTTTCAGTGCAAACACTTCATACTTTTCTATCTTTAATTACACAGTATAGTTTGATTTGCATTTTTTAGCATATTGTCACCACAATTACACAGTTACATTTTGAAATATACCTTACTTGTGTAAAATCATTAGTTATTGTGCTTATTATCAGATATTATGAGTGTTGCCTAGTGATGCCTGTATAGATGCTCTGATTGCCATGCTATTTAAGTATCATATGTTTCAACTGCCTCTGCTTAATGTTAAAAAGCCACAACTTAGTTGTTATATGTAGAATATCTCACTGTGAAGATCATGTTATTGTGGCAGAATTAATTTGAATTTTTGCTTGTTAACTTAGTTTTTTTTTTTTAGTATTCATTCTAGACCAGGGGTCCTCAATCACGGTCCTGAAGGGCTATAGTGACTACAGGTTTTCATTCCAACCAGTTTCCTAAGTAGAACTCAGTCCTTGCTGATAACAAAACTTAGTATTTAATTATATGCCTTGTTAGCGTTTTCATTCATTAAAGAAGAATTTTAATTACATTGTAAATTACAGTCCTGGATTTCCACAGTGGTTGCAGGTTTTCATTTCAACCACTTTCTTATTTAGAACCCATTTATTTACTACTAAATCAGTTTACATTTTTGGGCTTAATTTTAGTTATTTGGCCTGTTACAATTTAGAACCTTAACTGCCTATTTTAGATTTTAGCAGCTGCATTTAAGTTTTAATTTTTGCCTATTTTCTTAAATTGACATTAGTTAATAATGATATGCAGATAAGCCACTAAACCAGCAGCTTCTCAGCCAAATGTGCTCCCCTTTAAACCTGTGTATTTTCATCATGAAGTATCTGTGTTAAAAAAATGTTTAGAAATTAATGAGAGGGGAATTAGAATGACCATTAAGTTTAAATCTGTTCCAGTCCAAAAACCTCATGTATAATGTTCTTAGAGAAGGAAACTCTACAGTGCAATTAAAACTTATCTTGGATGAATGAAAGCACTAACAAGCCAATACCAAGTTTCATTATCAGCAAGGACTGTCTTCTATTTAGGAAACTAGTTTAAAGGAAAACCTGCAGCCACTGCGGCCCTCCAGGACCATTTTTGAGGACCCCTGCTTTAGACTAACATGTCAAAATCTACTTCGCAAAGTGCATTTTTGAGGGTCAGAAAAATATTACATTTTAATGAAAACAAATGAAAAATTAAATGTATTTTCTGAAAAAAACACAATAGAGCTATAGATCAGAGAAAGAAAAATAAATGTTTGGAACTCATAGACACTTGAGGAAATGAGGAGAAATAAATACTGAAATGCCTGTAATTACTAAAGCAAGCATAATATTTCTTTGATATAATTCCAGGACAAATATGAAACATCTGAGTCTTTGTAACTGAGCCAACATGTCTTCTAACACACCATGATTATTTAGATTATTTTTTAGATTATTTTCTTTTAAGTTGTTTATTGATAAAATTTACCAGACCATCAAGACCTCTGATAAATGATGTATTTTTGTAAAGGTCAAGTGAGGCATTCATTGACTACGTTAAATTATAATATAAGTACTCAGGTCAAGATTATTTTTATTTTATAGTGTATCTTACTTTTTCATGTTATGGTGAGATACAGCTAATTTTTTTCTGATCTGTTTATTGAGAGTAATTTGAATAGTGCCTCCACCAAAGAAAAAAAAATCAATTTGAATAATTGTTACATGTTGCTTGGAAGAGACTTTCATCTATCAGTGTTTGGGCGCATGTACTTTTAAATTCAGAAATAATCTGCATTTCAGATTGAGCCTTCAGTTGTAAGATTTCTCCCAGTTCTTAGCAGACATATTATGATGGGATTACTTCTCTTTGCTGTAAGATTATCTTAGACTGTATTTGGTGAGCACTTTTATAAACCCAAGACTAATTTTATACTTGAAGTTTCAAGTTAGAGATTTGGTACAAGAGAGACCAGATGCATTTTGAATACCATGTTTGGCAACATTTACAGTGAAGCTCTCCAAGAATACTTAACTCTAAGCAATGATGATCTCATCAAAGCATTTGCATCATATATCAGGACATCATAACTATTAACTACTAAAATAACATCATGGATTCTTATATGTAAACTTCCTGCTTAAATTTCTTGTGATTGATTGTAAAGCCAAAGACCCAAATTACAATTAGGCTCAAACATTAGTGCATAGTTTTTCAAGTATCAATGGCATTTATCACTTTCTGGAATCCAAATACTATTGAAACCTTATTTGTCTCCAGCTAGGATTTGACTTGACTTCTCCAGAATATTTGCTTATTAATTTGATGTTGATTACATTAAAACTTGTATTGGTATAATTGAACCAATACATTAAGAGATGAGATGTAATTAAGTTTAATTGAGGAGTTATACTTAAATTATTTTCATGCATCTTATGGTACAGTAAAAAGTTCTTAGTTGATTTCTTGTTGACATCTTTTACAAATACATGTAATACCAAAAGTGCAAAAAGTTGAAAAGATCCTTGCAGCCATTTTCCATCAATCATATTTTCTTTGGGGTTTAATTATAAAACATTAATACAAAATGACAGTAAGTATGGCTTGCACTTAAAAATCTCTTACAGTGGTACTATTACATTGTTTCAGATCCCTCACTTGCCATATGATCAATCCTTGCACAAGTCAGATTTTAGCTTTATGCCTAAGCCATAAATATTTGATTAGTTTCTTGATGCATGTTTGTGTTATTGCATTACTGCTCTGCTAGAGAGGAAAGACTTTACCTCCTGCAGGAGGACACGTTGCTTTGGCTGCAGTCATCCTGAAAATTGTGTTGAAAGGCAGACTAGCAGCAATAGCCACTTTTTTCATTAGTGGACTGTCACCTCCCAGAAAAATTCAAATGTTTCTGCAGCAAGCTCTAGACATACCACAATAATTCTATTAAATCCAGCAATGGATTGGCTGAAAAGCTAATATTCTTTTTTACTCAAAACATGCTGAGAATACTGATTTTTTTTTTTAGAAATAGGATTCATTTATGAGGGAGAGTGTTGGAAATGTGAAAATCATGCATGAGTGTAGGAACAGTTATAAAAGGCACATGGCATACTGTATATCTAAACTTATAAGAAACACGTCAATTATACTTTCTTTTAATATGGTATATATAGGAATAGTGCAATTAATTTAAAACTACTGATTCCTAAGATAATTACAGAGTAAATGAAGAAGACATATGTAGTGATGTTGGTCACTCTGAGACAGTTATATGAAAGTAACATAAAGACGTCACAGAGAAGTGTCATGAGCAGTTGACTTTGATTCAAATTTATATTGCAAGATCATTTCCAGTTAGCACAGGATATGAGGAGCTGAAACTTTACTGGCATAGGACAGGGCTAGGTTGCCATTTAAGGTCAAAAGAAATGTACACAACCCACATCATCAACAGCAGCAGCATGCCTCTATATATTGTAGCTCTATGAGCGGACATGGGCCACCAGGGTAATGTGGGCCATGTCAGTGCAGGGTTGCCCAGAAGGGAACTCTGTGTTGATTTGAGAGACTGATCTTGGCCAGAAACCATTTAAATATACAGTAGAGAAGTTGGGATAATTATTTCACTCGCAGTCAGGTACTATAGTGAGCAAAAAAGTGAATAGGATGTGAAAAGAGAGTGTTTTAAAACTCTGTGTTTTCAAAGGTGTGCAAGTGATTCTCTCCACTGACTAGTCAGACATATGGAAACTTTTAAAAGGTAGGTCGGAAAGGAACCTAGGGATTTATTTGGTTGTTTTTGGTATGTGTTATACTTAGTTTTACCTTTTATTATTGGAGCTATCGTATTGTGATTTTGAACTGTACACAATTTAGTACCTGTTTCTTAGTTATAATTTTAGACAGAGATTCTTCCAGTTACATAAGGTCATGTTATCATATCATGCTACATTTAATTTCCACTTGCCTGTAACAGCAGTTTCAAAAGACTTGTAAACCTTATACCATAATGAGATGGTTTGCATTAATTTGACCTAAACATGATTTCATGAATCTGTATAATGAAAATATTGTACAATGTGACTAAACAAATAATAACAACAAAGTTATGAACAAGGAATTTAAATTTCAAGGGTAATTAGTTGGGTAATTTGGGGTTATTTGAATCATCCTTTTAATCCATGAAATGACAGTGATCATTCAGATATAAAGTATTAGTGAGCCATTTTTAAAGTGTTTGGTCACAGAAAGTCCATAGTTTAGGCATATAATGTACCTGTTGAGGAAAACAAACTAAATTGTTTCTCTTAACATAATTAAAGTATATGGTACATCAGGAGGTCACAAATAACCAGAAAAAAACTACAGACTACCCTTCAGGTACATTTGAGTCCAGAGAAGTGTCGACCTTGGCTGCATCAGTACAATTGTTGGAACTTTTTATCTACAATATCTGTTCTGTGCTCAAAGTTGAAAGAAGTAAAGATACTGAGTACTCAATAAAGATTTAGACCTTTTATTGTAAATGTCAGATTATGTTGTGTGTTTATGTGAAAGGCACAACAGTGCAGTGGTTAGCACTACTCCCTAATGGATCCAGTTTCCTAGGTGACAATCCTACACCTGAGGTCTATGTAGACTTGTTCTTATTTTTTTCTTTGCTTACATGGGCTTTGCTTCAAACTTAATACATTAAAAAGACATGCAAATTAGATAAATTGGCTGGTCTAAATTAGCCCCGTATGAGGCTCCACCCTGCCTCATACTCAGTGCAGGTAGGACAAACTGTGATCCCCATTGCTCTTGATGGAATTAAGTGTATTACAGAAAGTTAGGTTGTTATAATGTGTGTTTGTGTGTATGTGTTAAGAAGCTAAGAGGAGAGAGTCAGTGTGTGCTCTCACAGATTGTACAGTATGTGTTAGTAAAAACATGTCACAAATGTCAGGTTTCTTTGTCACATAATTTTACAATGCATTCAATAATTTAACATTATATCTCTTAACTCAGGACATGTAACAGTTCAAATGGATCTCTATTCGGTACTGTACATGGGTAATTAATGCAACATACATATACAGCATTACTAAATATCACAATAAATGAAAGCAATGCCGATAGCTATGAAATCTCAATAAAAGGAAAGAAATAACTTGTAAGTCCTACAATTTTTTTCTGACTTTACCTGCATGTGGAAGCTCCTGTCGCACCCTACGCAACTGTGTTTGGTCTTATTCAGGAAAAGATCCCAGTCTCCTCACGGGAGAAAGACTTTCTGAGACTAAGGTCATAAAGCTTATGAAACCTTTTCTGGACAAAGGCAGAACTGTACCAACAGTTGTGTGGAGCTTCCACTTGCAGCTAAAGTCAGTTCAGTATACATGTACTTTGTGAGCATGCCCATGTGGATCAAACAGAGGAAGCTCAGCACTCTACTTGTCACTTTATACTGTAGGAAGATAAGTAAATAAATTTAGGTAAATAACATTTGATCTGGCTTTTATATAAGTAACATATACATGTTTTTGTATAAAGACCATCACAAAACATAATCACAAACAGGACTTTGCACGATACCTTGGCAAGCTCAGTAAGCCCTGCTTTGTCTTTAAAACTGACTGAGAGGATGACACCCGACCTGTTGCTGCATCCAAATGGTACCATCTTTCGCCTTTTATGCCTGGTACAGCTGCATCGTTTTATATATGTTACGTTTCTAGCGGGGAGGGCTTCTGTTCTCTTTCTCCGATGTAGAACCCTCATCGTCATATGAGTTTACCTCTGTTATAGCACGTCTTTATTTCAAAACAGCAGTGTCAATTTGGGGTGAGTGTAAACGTGACTGAGAGAATAAAACTAAATAAAAAAAATGCTAACCTTTACAAGAACCATAAATTTACACCGGCTGTTACAGACTCAAATCAAATGTATGTTTTTATTGTACACTAATAAACAATAAGATCACCTCTTATTCAAAATTGCAATTCTGGTGGTCGCCAGGATTAGATCCAGGGACCTCTTCATTATGAGACAACAGTTTTTACCTCTGCACCAGCCAAGCGGTCGTGTCAGCATCTTACCCTAACCCGATTTTTTTTTCTTCGGTTTTATTCTTGAATGAATGAGCACTTGGTTTGTTATATGTGTACCTTTTGTGAAAGTGTTGATTTGATATTTGGACTTCAGTCTTCACACATTTTACATTCCATGTCAAAATGTTGTTGTTAGTACTATAATATGAAAAAAGTGTCCATTATAGGTATTTGTTCAAAATTTGTTGCATACAGTACAATACAGTACACAAAATAGCAGCACCTATGAAAAACACACATGGCATTTTGGTAACACAAAATCTTTTTTAACTTTCAAATATATATAATTCATGTAACTTTTTTAATGTTGAAAATTATTTTTTTATGTATCAAAACCTGCAAAAGAAGAAATAAAGACCACATAAGAAGTAGGGAACATGAGTAAAATGTAAAGGAAATCAAATCAAAATAGTTATTTACTTTTATTGGCTCTCTCAAAGTCACTAGAAGACAGGGAAACTTGGAGCAGGGATTAATAATACAGCTGCAGAACTGAGAAATCGGTTCCTTCTGTAATATCACAAGACCAAACCGGGTTTATTAAAGGCAGACACTTAGCTTCTAATCTTTGACATTTGTTTAATATCATATATTCACCCATTAAATCTAACATATCAGAGATCTTACTATCTTTGGATGCAGAAAAAGCATTTTACATGGTTGACATGGTTGAATGGGACTCCCTATTCACCACATCATTTGGAATTCTAAGCATCCATGAATTCATAGGGCGACTTTACAACATCCTAAAGCAGAAGAGGGCATGGCACTACCTAACTTTCAATTTTATTACTGGGCAGCAAATATACAGGCCATAAAGACCAGCGGCCTCATGTATAAATGGTGAGTATGCACAAAAATGTTGCTACTACCGTTTTCACACTCAAATCGTGATGTATAAAACCTAAACTTGCCGTAAAGCCACGCACATTTTCATGGTAGTTCTCCGCTCGGTTTTGCAAACTGGTGGCACCCAGCGTCAAAGCAGTGCTTTTGTTCCAGTGTGGTTTCCCTTTCTTTTTTAGATCCATATCCCTGATGCGGCATTATCATATACACTGAAATTAACCGCATATTGTTTATTAGTTTAAGGCATCTGATTGTAATTAATCTGTAACAATGTAATAGCCAAACTATTCCAAATACCATAGCTGCTTTAGCGTTGTTACTCTCACTGCAACACCTTATTCTTTTTTCAGCTGCTCCCGTTAGGGTTTGCCACAACGGATCATCTTTTTCCTTATTACTCTCACTGCATCACTCGGAGTATTTATATCACTGTATCTGAGTGTGGAATCACTGCTCTACAGTGATCTACACTGCTCTCTCGGCATACAAAATCTAGCATACGCTGCCTCAGCCATGTTACCTATTTGAACTGCTCTCATGCGACAAACATTTCAGAGCCTTTCCAGTACTGATCTCGCAGTTCAGAAACAGTTTCATCCCAAGAACTATAAACATAATCAATCAGTCTATCAAGTGCTCCTTGTAGAACTGTTTGTACTTATAAGTACAATTACCTCACTGTAAACTTGTGATACAGTTATAATATTGTACAACCTGAGGCACTTTATTAAGTGCATATTTACATATAATGGTGATATTTTTAAGATGAAATGCAGAAAAATATGTTTATTATATTATGCAGATAAAACTTTAACTTCATTTAAATAATCTATATTGTTAATCATGAAACATGTGAGGACACGGTGTTGCAGCGCTAGCAAGGAGCTGGCGCTCCGTTCACGGATTGTTCCTGCCTCGCGATGTATTCTTGCTGGGTCTGGCGCGACACTGGAAGGATAGATGGATAGAGTAATTAAACATGTACTATGAAGATATTTCAATGTTTCTTAAAAGTTTTGAAGAATCTGCATTCTCAGCTTACAGATGGCTTAACACGAGAATTACCAGAGCTTACGAAAAAACTCGTAGATCCGTTCCACCTTAAATCGCTTCTCACCTCTCCATCAGCGTCTTTTGTCCTTTAAATATGTTGATAAGCAGCAAGCAGTCTACTGTAACATCCCCCACCGACGCACAGTTTTTTCAGCTCAAGTCTGTTTACCTGCGTGTCAGTTGCTTAGAGTTGTGTAGAGTGAGAAGTCAAACAAAATTGCACCTTTTATAAATACTATATCGTTATTTGGAACACATGCATTTCATGTGTGTTCTGTGTCTACAACGATCTATGTAAACACATCGTTAAAAAAGAAACGTTTTTCTTGTTTTAGTAATAATTGTGATTATTGTGATAGCAGGCTGCTTGCTGTTTGCTGCTTATCAACACATTTAAAGGACAAAAGACGCTGATGGAGAGGTGCAAAGCGTTTTAAGGTGGGACAGATGTACGGGTTTTTTGTAGGCTCTGGTAATTCTAGTGTTAACGTCTGATTGAGTTGTGATTGGGTATTTGGAGAAAAAAATGGAAGGACAGGAATTGGGGGTTAGTATGTTTGAAAGAGACAATACTGCTGCAATAAATTATTTAATCGAAGGTCGTGCATGGCGCAGCAAGCATCTTGCGCAAGGCATGAACAATCACTGCACCACTGTGTTCCCATGTTTTATACATGCTTTAATTCCTATCATCATGAAAATTTCAAGTATACATCTCAGTAATTAAATTATTCAAAGGGCTGTAATATCATCAATGTAATGGATTCTGTGTTCTGTCAGAGGAAGAGAATGAACATTTAAGAAGCACATAGTGATTCACACACATAGAGCACATAGAAGCACACATACAAAACAAAGCATTTAATGTGGTACTTTAGTTACGATGGGATTTTAGAAACTAGTAAATTAAATGATTTTTAGATGAAGTTAATGATGTTCTACTTTAATGACAAAATAAACTATGTGATTAAAGTGGAAATTTCGAGATTAAAGTTGACATTTCGAGCTTTTTCCCAATGTGTCCCTATTTTTTTCTTTTCTCTGTACCCTAATAAGCTTTCATATGACAGTCAGACAGTGGGCTACGACTCGCCTTTTCACAGCAACTTTGATATCTGACAACTTCTTTTTTATTTCTGGCACTGTGTGGCTTTGTGAACTTCAGCTTTTGAGTTTCTCCGACACTCTATGCCACTCGATCAACTTCCTTTTGTTGTTAATACCACTGTTAAAACCAACAAATAGTATGCTTTTCCTTGCCTACACTTGGTATTTGCTGAAATTCTTCTATTTCCCCCTGTGCTTTTGCCATTGCCTTTTCACAGAATGCGGAGCTTAAGGGCTATTTATATTGATTTGCATATTCAAAGAGGCATAATTCTGGGAGGAGTTTGGGGAGTGGCAGCAGGCGCGTGCACATACATTTACTTTTCACGCTGACCGGGATTTATGGAACGGAAGAACGTGGAAGTTGGTTAATGCACAGATTTATGCATCTGCATTTTTTTGTGCGTACAAAAATTTCCGGTTTTGTTCGTACGCCATGTTTTGGTGTGAATTCTATGTATGGCGTTTTGCATGAGGCCTCTGGACAATGACTCAATTCGATGAATATACACAAGCCTGATCTGCAATTTAATTAAAATCTTGCAGTATTTTTTATATTCTCTGCTCTGTGCCCCAATAAGTAAAAGTTATCATCAATACACCAATAATCCAGTTGCGCTTCATTCACTCAGAATATGGAACCAATGAGGTGGGCACTTTAAGACTTTAAGAAGCTCTTATCTGTTGCACCTTTAGATGACAACTACTCTTTTACACCCTCAAACATACACAGTATTTAATGCTTGGAAAATGTCTGGGATTGAAACATTTTAGAGACTTGTACATCAATAATGTTTTTGCATCTTGGGAGAAATTAAGATTCAAATTTAACTTTTCATCAATACAAGTTCTCTGATACTTTCAAGCTAGAAACTATGCTAAATGGAACCTGCCTAATTATCCTCACCTTCCACCTGTTTCTATTCCAGAAGAAATATCGATCAGTCTTGAAGACTCAAATAGCATCTTCACAATTTATAAAAACATTTTAAAGTCCTTTCCGTTCAAAGATCCCAGGGCACAAAGGGGAAAGGATCTTTCACTTAACATTTCAGAAAAGGAGTCAAAGGGAGCCATGCACAGATTATACTTTAACCCCATATGCAAAATACACATCATTTTATCGCAATTAAAACTATTCCAAAATGTTCCCAGGGCAAGATTCAACCTGTGAACATTTCGACCCAGCTCCAGCCTTACTAGGCCACATGTTTTGGGCATGCACCAAATTAACTTTGAATGCCTATCAGATAGCTTGGGTGTCACAATCACGTCTAACCCATAAACAGGTCTGTTTGGTGTACTCCCAGATGGGATTAAATTTGGAGAAGGGCAAAAAAATTTTAATTTCCTTTACCTCACTACTAGCACATAGACTTATTTGCACAACTTGAAGAATCCCAACCCACCACCTTTAAGTCAATGGGTAACTGATGTCCTATACTATCTGAAATTGGAAAAAATAAAATTCTCACTCAGAGGAGTTGTTCAAAACTTTTTAAAAATATGGCAGGATCTAATCAATAACATTTTAGAATAATCTTCTATACCGGGGAAAAGGACACTCTTCCTTTCTTGCTGCTTCAAAGATTTGCTTTGTTGGCTGCCACACTGTTTCTTTATTTTGGGTGGGGGTTAAATTTTGGTTTTGTTAAGTTTAATTTGATTGTATTGTGGAAGAAAAATTTTAAACAGACACCACCCACTGGAATGCCCCAGTTTAAGCAATAAAACACAGGCAGGTGAAAATGTCAATCCTTATTTTTTATCTAAATCTTGCAAGAGGCAACAGCATATTTTATTAGCAAGTGTTGCAAAGGAAAAGAGTGTCTCTGGGCTACATTTATACAATTCATTGATTAGATCACAACTCAAAAAGGAATTCATTACATAATCAGAAAATGTTTAACATGAATGGTTACACCCAGTTGCTAATTGGACATTACAAATGTTGATACTTTAAATAACCTCAACTAATCCTGTCCACTAGGTTGATTTGGAAGTCTTGCATTTATCATAGTGAATAATAAAATAACAGCTTCAGCGTTTAAGCATAAGCTCAGAAGGATATGCATGTTAGGTGCACATTGGATCAGGGTTTAAATTCAACTCTCACAGTATAGATCGTTATTTGCTTTTAATTAAAATTAACAGAAATAATAAAAAAAAACAGATGCTAAATGCCACTAGCATGTGTGATAAACACATTAATAATGTCTGCAATTATATTTTTTAACACAATCCCTAAGTGCATTAATTTAATCCTGTCCATTTGACTGTGCTTCACACTTAAATGGCGCCAAATGAATCCACATCTATTAATAGCTCTTGTTCGTTTCTTGTGTTGTTTCATGATAAAGATCTTCATCCATATACACCAATAGAGTAGCCAGAGTAGTAGAGAAGTTTCAGTCTATTCTCAATCTAATTAATGACTTCTCCTCTCCAGATAATAGCTGCATAGTTTACTCGTGTGTATAATGCAGTTAAGAACAACCTGAGAAATAACAGTCCTAATTGTCACAAAAGCTGAACTATGATTTTATGTTTCTGTTTTTTAATATTTAATTGTTGGTGTAATTGTCGTGCTTTTGGTATGTTGTCTTGCATATTAAAGCAACCCACGGTGGGGTTTGGTGGTCTGTTTAATAAACTAACTGAAATAATTTAATATGCAGAGTGATTATAAAAACTGTTTTTTATTACAAATTAATAACCAAATTATTTCTGCTTTATAGTATATATTAATATACTTGAAAGAAATACGATTAATTGTGATTAGTATGCCGTTAATTTTGATTAAAAATGTTAAAAGTTCGATATAATAACTGAAGCTTAAACAATAACTGTTTACTTTTTTGTTAACTAGTTAGCCAAGATGTAGCCATAAGTGGGCTAAATGTACATATAATTAATAAAAAAATGTCATATAATAATTGCAGCTTATTTAAAAAAATGGGATAAGGGATTTACAAAAAAGAAGTAAAATATAAAATAAATTACTAAAAGTAACATGCAAGGGAAAAAACCAAGCCAGGAATATAATTGCCACCACAGATCTTACCTTTCCCTTTTGTATGAAAGTTCTCAGGAAATGGTCCGGAGCTTTTTCTGATTTTAGCCTACAAGAAGTGATATGCAGTGTGCAGACATGTTTGTATAACTGGTAAATTCGCAGAGGATGTGACAGAGACCTCAGAGTCCAGTTAAGCAGTATATTCTAGGAGTGAACCTAAATTAAAATAAATTGGAACTCATAATTTTTGCCAGTCTGGGATGGCATATGTAGACTGACAAAAAAGGGATTCTGTCTCTTTTACTGTAAGTTGTATGAACATTTTTAAATAATAGATGTATACTTGTTTTCCTGGAGGTACTAAAAAATATTTCAGGAAGTGTTTCTGGTCTGTATATTTAAAATGGTTTTCTATAATACGATATTAAAGGAGTGTGATGTTTAAAATTTAATAGTAACAGTGTAATTTAATAAGAATAACATATATTAGGGCTGATAAAAACTTTTGAAAAATGTTTAATTCTCTCCCTTGAACTATAATTTTGAGGCCACTGAGGCACATTGCTGTTTAAGAATATGACCTTATTTAAACCAATAAATCCATTCTTAATGTAAACAATGGAGATAATAAAGCAAGGAATTGCAGCACCGAAGAAATAGAGAGAGAATAATTGTTTTATGATGTTTAAGTGAGATTTCTGGTGATCATGTGTGTTTTTTCGAGGAAACCGTTGAATGACCATTTAGTGGCCTTGAATTTCTTCAGCACAATTAAAACAATTTAATCATTTTTGACATTTAAAAAAAAACTGAAATGCCATTTACCTTTACACTATATAGAATAAGCAGGAAAATTATCAGAAAACTAAATCTAAAATGCATGTAGATAATTTACATAGCAAGACATGTATATTTTAAAAATAAACCAATCTTTCATGAGGAAAAAGAATACATAAAAGATCACAATGAACAACTAATAATAAAATACCAAAGGTGGTCATGTGTTAATACTGCAAGTACAGACTTGACATATGGTTACATATGATTCCAATAAACTGATAAGAATTCACCTTCTGTTAAGATTGCCACATAGATTTACCATAAAAGAGAAAAAATTAACAGAATTAAACAATAAAGAAGTACAAATTATACCAATTACAATACCAATTGATTAAATGGCATCACCATCAAAATAGAAATGGAAACAATAAAAAAAGCAAAGAAAAATGTACATTATGTACATTATCGATTAACATTTTGTACATTATGTACACATAGTGAACATGATCTAGTACACTATGTGCATGATTTAGTGCTTATTAGATTTAATTTTTGTTGATTTCCCTCCATATTCTGTGTAATATATTTATTATTAACAGGTTTATCTTTATATCTTGTGAATTGCACAGTGTTTTGCCCTGTGTCATTTACCTTTGCAAATTTAAACACGTCAGCAAAGAATACTATTCTGACTGTAATTTTATACTCTTATAAAACTTTGCTTGTTTGGTGACTACCATAGTGTGAAAGTAGGCCTGCTGCCTGATAACGTACATATAATACTTAAGCTGCTTAAAAGCAATTATGCCTTATGATTTAGGTTGAAGTAGCCAGGTGCTTTTATTTATGTGGAGAAACAATATACTGTATATGTTTATGGTTCTGTTCTTAATACACATGCATACATGTACATAAATAATTATGGGCCACATTGATATGTGGCGGTGTGGGTTAGCTCCACACTACCAGTTGTTCCAGGGAGTGTCTTGAACCTGCTACTGTCGATAACGTACCCGAGGGATGAGAGTGGCAGATGGAGGACACAACATAAAAACATAGCAAGGCTTAGGTGCAAAGTGCCTTGGTGCTTTAACTAGAAATGTCCAAAACAATGTAGTGATTTAACAATATTCAATAAATAAAAATCCATAAAAATTAAGGTGCTGTTGGAGGTTAAAAACAATCCATTAAATAATCCAATAAAACTGAGGTTAAAATTACTTGTGAGGAAGGTGCCCATATAAACATGAGCCCTGGTGCAACCCTTTAAAAACTGACATCTCTCTTGCTTATCCTGTTCGGATCTTGCAGCCTGGAGAGACATCATTCAACAGGTGCAGACACCCTTCTATCCTGCTCGTGCCCCTGCTGCCCATTTAATGGCATTCTATGGGGCACCGTTGAGCCTCCACGCTCTGACTTCCACTGCCTTCCCGGACTTACGAGGTGAATCCTCTGGAGTAAGTTGGTTGCTATTGCTTCCAGGCTGCTCAGCAGGAGCAGCAGCCCACAGCTCCCTAAAGCATTGGCCATATGCCTGCTTCCTTATTTCTAGCACTGGCTCACTCACTTGCTTGCTCCTACCCTTCTTTTCTCTGTCAATTATCCTCCATGATTTCTGTCTCTTTTCCATTCTCTTTATCAATCCTGTTTCTTCATGCTGTCTCCCAATTGTATGACTCAGTGGGTGCAGTGCCTCAATTGCATACCAAAGAAAGCCAATGAAGCAATTGGGACAGACCGCACCCTCACGTGCAGGTGCATCTCACCTTAATTACCTCACCAAGCTTGCACAGCTATGTGGTTACACTCTATAAAAAATGATTAAAAAAATCTCTCTAATCAAATATTTAAGTAATCCATTACATCTCAAAGAGTTAAGATTTATTAATATTAAACAACACTTAAAACTTCACCATTACCCAATACAGAGAGCTCATTAACAGCAAATAGCCAATTATACTTACTTAAATTGATTACAATAATCAGAGTTAAAGAGAAACATTTGTAGAAATCCACAGTGAGATTATTGCTAGATAGTTTAATCTCATCTGATATTACTTCAAACACTGCTACAAAAAAATTAAAGTGACTGTAAATCTGAATAGATTTTTTTTCCCCACTCTTATTTGCAAAACTGTTCAAGCTCAGTCAGGTTTCATGGAGGTTGTGAATGAACAGCCTTTTTCAAGCCCAGCCATAAAATTAGATTGAAATCTGGATTCTGACTTGGCCACTCAAGGACATTAACATTGTTGTTTTTTTAGCTTTAGGCTTTGGCTTTATGCTTGGAGTTGTTATCTTGCTTGAAAAACAATCATCTCTCTGCTTTCAAGTTTCTTGCAGACTGCATCAGGTTTTCCTTCAAGATTTCCCTACTATGTTCATTTAATATCCTATCCTCATAAGCCTACCAGGGCCTGCTGAAGAGAAACATCTTTACAGCATGGTGCTGCCACCGCCATGCTTCATAGTGCAGATGGTGTGTTACTGATAATTGCAGAGTTTGGTTTAAGCCAAACATAGTATTTAGTCTGGTGGCAATAAGCTCAATTTTTATTTACATCAAACAATAGAATTTTCATTCAACTGACTCAGAGTGCCATGTGCCTTTTGGCCAAATTTAACTGAGATCTCATCCCTATATTATAGCTAATCTAGTCTGCTTTTTCATTCATCCATCCCGGTATATCCTAACTACATGGTCACGGGGAGCCAACACATTAGCAAGGCAGTAAACAAATCCTGGGCAGTGCGCCAGCCCACCAGGGACAATTTTAGAATCACCAACGTACCTAATCTGCATGTCTTTGGACTATGGGAGGAAACTGGAGCAAACCCACGTAGACACGGGGAGAACATGCAAATTCCATGCAGGGAGGATCCGGGAAGCGAACACAGGTCTCCTAACTGTGAGGCAGTAGTGCTACCCACTGCACCACTGTGCCGCCCCCTGCTTTTTCAACCATGCTCTATTTTGACTTCTGATTCTTGTTTTTTGTTTTTAAGAATTTTGTTTGCTAGATTTTTTAATAGTTTTGACCCAAGACTGTTTACTGACTACAGTGGATGAGTAGTAACTTTCTTGAATGAGTAATAACTTTCTTAAACTGAATAAGGAAACAGAAATCTTAGTAATTGGCAAACATAGATATAACGAGAGCATGCATATTTTTGCTTTCTTTGCATCCCTTTGGTTATAAATTAAAGTGTAACATTTTTGTCAATGTTTTTAATATTCTAGTATTATGGAATGATAGTAACATTTTGTTTAAATTTTCTGTGCACAGTAGGAATATATTTGTACTACACATTATTAAATGTTTTAGCAAACAAATTTTAAACTATGAATCTTCCTAACAATAATTCAGCGTTAACATTAAGCATGGTGTACATATGAAAAAATCTAAAATGTGAGTTGACCTTGGGTACAGATATACATTCATTTTAATGTAAAAACATTAAAAATGAAAGTTCAATTAACAAGAGAGACTTAAATTAACAAGTCTCTGTTGGTGTTGACAGCACTCTTCTGTGATACAAATGTTAAACTGGATATGCTGTGGGTTTCATATATATATATATATAGCAAAATAGTTTAATTGTTTAAAAGGGGGAAATCTCTTGTATACTTAAAGTATGTAAAATATAAGTGTTTGAACCTTTTTCTTTGTTCATAAAAAATTATACTAAAAATTCTGTAGTTAGAATAAGACTTTAAAAGTAAAAGGAACACTAAAATTACACAGAAAATTGTAAGAAGCAGACCTGGCCTTTCTAAATTAAAGTAATAGCAGTGATGTCCCTGGCAATTAACCCCATTGAAGATTAAATGGTTGGTCCCTTCCAAAGTCTATGGATGTGAAGTATAGAAATAGGGAGGAAGACTGCATTTTATTGGTGGTTTCTGGAGTGTAAGTTACCATATGATGTTTTATGTCATCGTTTACATTTATAGTTTATTTTTTTCTGTATGTTTTTTCTTTTCTTTCTACATTTTTTAATACATTGTGTTTTGTTCCATATTAGGGAGGCACATGTAGATGCCTTCTTCAAATTATGCATTCTATCATTAGGGTATTGTCTTTAGCTTGCAAAAAAATTAATGTGGGAATTTGTTTTAACTGTAAATTCCTGTTAAATGTTTATTTAACATAACTTATATATTGCACTTTTTCAATGAAAATCCCTATGATGACAATGATTAGCCAATAATATAAATAAAAGAATTTCATCTTTTCATCATGAAATGCTTGACTTTCCTCACAAGAAAAACAGTCTGGGATATAAAATTCTGTTTTTCTGTATGCACTTTAACTTTCTTTTTAACCTAAATACATTAAATGTGATGGCTTCATTCCCATGTAAAACTGTTCTTTATTTGAAGCTAACATCTGACAGCTGTTTAATCTTACTAATGAACAGGAATGTTGACCTCTTGTCTGATACTGTCTCTGTGTTTGGGTGAACCACATAAGGCACAAATCCCTTATTTAAAGAAAGAATCAGGCTTTTTGTGTGCACTTGCACTTGAAGGATTTATCAATTGTCTTAACTCTGCTTTGAAACTGCCAGCAATTCTGAACCACTAATCCTCCAGCAATGTTTCTTAATTTTAGTGACCTTGTCTGCAATAGAGAAAAACATTGTGTGACTAGAATGTATTGTTGTGGTCTAAGAAATGGTATTTTCAGAAGAAGCATCAGAATGAAATGTTTTTTTTCAATTATCCATGGAGAATCTGTTTCAGATTAATCAACAAATTCAATCTGGAAAGGTTTGCCTTGCATATTAAACAAGTAGAAATACCATTGTTCTATAAAGCAAATTTTCCTTTTATTTAAAATCCTAATACAACGGGGCTTGTGCTTGTGATGGATGTTGCTTAAATGATTTTGGCAAGGTTTGAGTAATGCACCTGCAAGAGGCTAAAAACAGTATTGGTATTTAAAGTAATTCATTGGAGGAGGATTGCCAATTAGCAGTGGCTTATAAAAACTGGTAACAGTGCATGAGTGTATAAGAAAGCACTCTGAGAATTTAGATCTTTCAGTTGAGCAGAAGCAGAACAATGTATCAATAATAAGTTGGAATGGCAAAAATTAAAAAAATAAAACTAATGTTTGATTTTAATTATAGAACCTAGACAAGTCAGATGCTCTTTATTGGGACCCCAAATGGAGCAGAATGGGGCCTAGTCTTTATTTTCATTTATTCTACTGCCAATTGCTTCACCCTCATTTTTTTCAAAAACATCACACCCAGCAGAGAAAAAAGCCTGTTTATCTTTATATAGTAGTTTGTAAAAGTTGTGGTCTGTAAATATTCAACTGAAGAGACTGATCTAATTTGAAAACTTTAAAACACATATAATCCTAATTAATTCCACCCAATAAACATGATTCTGAAATACAAAAAAATTAAATATCATTATGTGATAATGTAGCATGATAAAATGTAATATGTAAAACATAACACCGAATAATACATTAAAACAATATTTTCATTCAGTTTTTTATTGTTCTGATATAAAAAAGTTATGTTGAAATGAATTGTATTTAAGATGTAATTCCATGTAAGGCACCAAATGGTCCAATTGGTCTATTTTGTTATTTTATCAAGAGAGCAGAGCACAAATAAACACAATTCAGTCAAAAAGAGTAATTGTACAGTACAGACATTATTTAAAAAAAAAATAACAACCCCCTTCTCTTAACCAGTTCAGAGAACTGTATGATTGCAAGGCCTAGTTTAATATTGTTCCTAAAATTAGACCACAAAAAGGTTTGGAAAAGACCAGAATTCTTATTCATAATAGTATTAATGAATTCTTGCCAAGTTCTAAAAAAAATCTTAAACAGTTTCTCTTATAGGTATTTAATTCTCCAGTTTAAGATAATACACTTTCCTTTTGAGTTATAGTAAGTGAGTTAGGATGCTTTAAGTAGAGCAAGGTAAGTCTTCATACAAGCAATTAACAATATTATTAGGATACCACAATAGACTTTTCATTGTCAATGTTTCCTATTGAGTTATGCCAAAGGGGCTGGGCTAGATTTTTTTTATTCAAAGCTAGTATCTATCTATCTATCTATCTATCTATCTATCTATCTATCTATCTATCTATCTATCTACCTGAGAAATATGTTAAAATATTAAACCAAAATAGTCTGAGTATAGAGCACTCCCAAAACATACAGTATGACAAAATCGGATGGTCACTTGATGACATCTTTCACAATTTGCATATATAATTTGAATATGTCCTGGGTACATTTAGACAGTTTTAATTTTTCTATACTGTATATGTATGATGTACAATATTAAGGTTAGTATTTAATTGTTGGGTTAATCTGTTCATTTGGGGACTGATAAGATCTTCTTAAGCCACTTCACCCACTGTCTGGGGTTCATATGAACTTATTGTTGGTACATAAAAGTTTAGAAACCAGTTATATATGAAAATTTTCCTTTGGAATATCTGTTGATTTGTATCTGCCTTAATATGGAGAACATTTTTTTTTTCAATTTTTTCTACAGCATACGAGAATCTTTTGAAAGTTTTTCTATGTATTGCAGAGGAAAAAAAAGAACTATATTCTCTTCCTACTTGGTCCAAGACAAAACTTTTATGGCTAAATTGCTTTGGAATGACTGAATAGATAAAGGTTAAGCCACAATAATATAAAAAAATTTTAAGAAACTGATGCATAACAAATAGGTGATTTAATGTAGGAGGTAGATTTAAACTGAGAAACTTATCCCATAGATGGGATAGCAAAACTCTTTCAGATTAGTCCAGATAGGACACAAAATGCTTTGTTTTCATGGTGTAAAAATTGGATGAGTCTGGTAACAAATATACTATGTCATTCTCGTTCAAGTGCATACCTTTGACAGCTGCAGTGTGACTAACACAACAAAAAGATTTTGGAGCCTCCTCCTACTTTTTCTTATTTGCACACTGAAATAACACTTCTGAAACAAATATTGCAATATTACTAATTGTTAATAAATTGTTGTTTTGCACTCAGTGACAGCACTGCATTTAAATAATAAACATGACACATTCTAAATCAATACAAGAAAATCTGCAATTTCTTTTGTTGTTTACATACTGTAAGAAACATGCATAGTCACTATTGTTGTTTTTATTAGTTTTATTGTTATTATTTATTATTTATTTATTGCTGTTTCTTTCAGATTATTTCTATCTATTTACTTACTGATGATTCACTTTTAACCATTTATTCATTTATTATAGCATAGTATAGTTCTTTACCTGTCTTGCACTTGTCCTGTTTTTATGTATATTTTGCACTGTAGCCCTGGGGAACGTTATTTTGTACCACTGTATGTTGCAATACTGTGTATGAATGGTATGACAGTAAAGCCACTTGACTTGAACTAGAGTATTGGCAACACCTGTAATTTCTTTTAAAGTGAAATGCTCCTAAACCATTGACTCTTTCTGCAGCTTTCTGCTGGTACCCTCAGCTATGCTTTGATTGCCAGTTACTTGAGGAAAGAAGTTTTAATTAATGTTTTTTTTTTTAATTGACTTAATCAGGTAACTCAGTTACTTGTCACATCCCCAGTATATCTCCACTTAATAAAAGGCCACCTACGTGTTATTTTCTACCACAGGCTCCCTATAGTAATCTAAGTGCTGCAAACAAACCTTAAGAATTATCACAATGACATACCTGGGATTGCTTAGATTAACATAAACTGTAATAGCAAAGGGTTTCAGGCTCTTCAAGTTTAAATTTAAAGGAGAAAATCTTACCTGACAGCAAAAATATAACCTCTCTTTCTATCTTTTCAGGATATTAATAATGTTAATTGAAATGAACACACAAAAAGCTGAGAATACATGCTAGTGATATACAGTATCTATAAAAATCTAAATAGCAAAGAAAATATTTAAAATATGAATAGTGTTTAAATATGAACACCCCATCATTCAACACACAGTAGTATATGCTGCATAACATTGAAAAACAAAATGACAAGTTCACTAAATTTAAGTATCTTTTGATACTTTGAAGATGATTATATATACTTAATATTAATTGTCATGCTATATATATATATATATATATAGTGACAGATAGGGGGCGCTATCGCTCCCTTGAACCCTTGTCCAAGATGCCAGAGACCAGATAAAAGTCCAAATAGTTGACTTTTTATTAACACAAAGTGCACAAAGCACCCTCCTCTCCACAATACTCATTAACTAACACAATAATTACTAATAAACAATCCTCCACACTCCCAGATGCGTTGCCATCCTTCCACCCAGCTCAGCTCGTCGTCTGGGAGTTCCCAGAGTCCTTTTATATTCCCGGACCCGGAAGTGTTTCCAATCCCCAATCCATGTGATCTCCTATCACTTCCGGGTCAGATAAAAAGTCCTTTTCTTCACCCCGGAAGCATGTCATTCCCCTTGTCCATGTGACTCGGACGTACTTCTGGGGCGTAGGGCAAATACTCATTGTGCCTCCCTGCAGCGTCTCCTAGCAGCCCCCATGGTATATCTTTGGGGCACCTCCATACTGCAGGGAGGGCTCCACCTGGCGACGTGGGGGTATTGGCCGGGATGAACGGTTAGCCATGCATCACTATATATATATGTATATATAATAAAAGTAATAATAACGCACATAATGACTACTGTCTATAACGATGTAAAGCAAACCTGAAATTTTGTAGGATTGTACATCTAGAGCATTAGCAATCCTCTAAGAATTGACATTTTGATATATCAACAGTTTAGGATAAACACCCTCATAGGAAAAGTAAATACCCCAAAGTCTCAAATATGCTTTGGCTTATTTGATTGAAATTTGGTGATGTTTTGATGTTTTAGCCAACTTCTGTTTTTTCATTTGTCAATAATTATTAACCTTATGCTAATGTAGATGTATTGCACTGTGCTGAGTGGGGGCTTTATAGAAACAAAGGATGCAATAGAAGTGATTAATGGGTCATGTGAACAACAGCATTAATTAATAGGGTGGATGGTCAACTGAAGAAGGAGCAGTTCCTGGACAGGATAAAAATAACATGGTCAAGTTTGACGTGCTCATTTAGGAAGGAGATACATCTGTATCTGAATATAGTCCATGAGTCTCTTTGATAAGTGGTCTGTGGCATAGAATCTATATATATAATTCACTAAGGCAAGACACCCATGGAAAGGGAAGACAGCCATGGAAAGCATGCCGGAAGGGACGTGGATTCACTAAGCCGCCGACAAGTAAGACACCTATTGCGCATGCAGGAAGGAGCCACGCCAAAGGTGAATTGACATATTGCGAGGGGCATCCCATGGGATCCTTAAAACAATCCTTTACAACTGAGGTTAAAACACAATGAAGTAAGAAGTCTTTAAAAACCGAGTTTTCGGTTACGACACACGACCGCGTGCACCATAGCAAACTGTTTTACATGCTACAAACAGCAATTCGCATCCGCGACAAACATGCATCTTCTTAGATGCTCATGCAGGAACACAGAAAGTCTACGTGAGTCACAGGTGCATCTGGACTGTGCAAAGACGACAACGACTCAAGTGACGCGTTGGAGGTGGGCACATGAGCGATGGCGGTCCGCCAGTTTTCAGTCACGGACGATTGTGTGTTGGTTCATTCCGTGCATTGTTACAATGTTGCTTTTCTTGCTGATTTATTACAGTACAGATTTTTCAAATGTTAATTTTCTAACTGTGCTTAAAAATCATTAAAAAACCGGCCTGATTATGTGGCGTACGGTACGCCACGGGTTGGCTAGTATATTTTAAATAAATAATTAAGTTCCACAAGCGTGCAGGCTCAGACTGGGTGCATATGTGTGCATGACAGTGCTTCTCCAGGGTTGATTGTGGTACTTGGCAGATCACACACTTAGAGAAACAAGTGCAAAAGTGAGTGGATCAGTCAGGTGCTGCATTCATGGCTTGGAGTGGGCGGAGGGTAACATCTTCTCCCAATAAAGCTGATATTAAAGTAGCCTATATGGCTCAGAGGGACAGAGAGAGATTAACAGAAACAAACAGAGACAGAAGCAGAGTACAGGCCTGATGCTCAGGAGCTGAAAAGGGCCACTCCAGCTGAGCATTTTTTATGGAGTAACTGGAGTGACCCAGTACTCGTAGGGAGCTCCTGTGTAAGGCTGAGGAGTGGTAGTGGGAAGCAAGGGAGAGAGGCTTGGCATTGCGCTCTATTGGGGACCTGTGGGAGAGGAAGGACCCAAACCTGGGAAGAAGGTTGGCTGTGCCTGTCTCATCTTCTGCAGGATCCCATGAGGTAAGCAGAGGAGACATCAGTTTTAGAAGAATGCACCACAACTTGTGAGTTTTTAAAGGACTGTTTTCTGCCTCCAATTTCAATCCTGTTTTTATGGAATATATTTATTTTTTGGATACTTTAACCTCCATATACCCTGCTTTTATGGATTATTTAATATGGATGTAACACTGCACTTTTGATTATAAATAAAGGCACTGAACACTTTTGCACCTACTCCTTGCTGGATGTGTGTCCCCTAATTTCCCCGGCTCATTTCTGAATTACAACTGTAGTTTTAACTGTAATATGTTCTATTTTATACCATTCCTCATTCACATAAATGACCAGTCATCCCCCCCACCCATCATTTTTCCATACTGTACTGGGTCTCTGTCTGCTTGAATAAAATGAAATCCATCCAATAGGGTCAGGTATATCAGGTTTAAGCCAGCCCTCTAAAAAGCACAAAATTACACTGTACTTGTACGCTCCATGGCCCACTATAAGTCCAGGCTGTTCATCCATCGTATTTGACAGTGATCAAACATTTTCCATTACAATAGATAGTAGACTAGCTCAAAAATGTTTTTGCCTTTTACTCTTGTGCCAGGATGTTTCACTCTCTGTCTGGACAAACCTCTTTTGCGGTAAATTGTAACAAAAGCTGCTTAGTCTCTTGCAATTGCAAAGCAAGTAGCTGATTATGGGAGTATTTAATACACCTCACTTTCATTTCCTCAGTGTCCTTTACTGTTTCAGGTGTTACAGGCATAAGGTAGAATTTGAGTCCTCTTTGTGACTCCATCCAACTTCGCAGCCCATTTGAAGTGCAGTCTTGATAAGACCGCGCCTGAATTTGTATGCATTGCAGTTTGTAGGAAATTTAAAATCCATTTATCTGATTTGTGGTGGCTACTATCATTGACAAGCCAGAATCCAGATAAATTCTAATTTTAAATGAGACTAGTAAGTAGTAAATAAGTTCAGAAAAAAAGAAAAACAGTAAGATATATGGAGCTTCAATAAAAAGGCTGCAGCTTGCACGGTGTTAGGAAGTATGGCTTTTATGTGCATAACTGCTTCTTTGAATAGGGGTGCAATTCCAGCTCTCAAATCCTTTTCATATACCTTTGCATCTGCAGACTTTAAAACAGGACCACATACAACTGAAGAAAAACACGGAAAAAAATAGTTAATAAATGAGGTAAACAAATTAAATAATAAACATTTAACGATGGTAATAATATATAATTAAATTTTGCAATATTTCTGCTGATTATCTGTTTCAATTCTAAAGAATACACTTTCCTGTAAAATTGTGTTTTATGATGACCATGAATAAATGCCATGTCACTAGGAAAAGCCGGAATTGATCTAATGCAGAAATGTTTTACTCGTGGGCAATTGTGTACAGTGATCCCTTGCTATATCGCGCTTCGACTTTTGCGGCTTCACTCCATCGCGGATTTTAAATGTAAGCATATCTAAATATATATCACGGATTTTTCGCTGGTTCGCGGATTTCTGCGGACAATGGGTCTTTTAATTTAAAGTACATGCTTCCTCAGTTTGTCTGCCCAGTTGATTTCATACAAGGGACGCTATTGGCGGATGGCTTAGAAGCTACCCAATCAGAGCATGTATTAAGTATTAAATAAAACTCCTCAATGATATACGATGTGCTTCCCGAGCGGTGCTTAATTGTTTGCTTTTCTCGGTCTCTCTCACCCTCTCTGACATTCTCTGTGCCTGACAGAGGGGGTGTGAGCAGGGGGGGCTGTTTGCACAGAGGCTGTTTGTCTAGAAGATACGGACGCTACTCTAAAAAATGCTGAAAGACTACCTTCACATTGCTCCCTTCTTTGCGGCTGCTTTATCGCGGTGCGCATACTTAAAAGCCCAACAGCACGTATTGATTTTTTGATTGTTTGCTTTTCTGTCACGCTCTCTCTCTCTCTCTGACATTCTTTGCTCCTGACGGCGCTCCTTTGAAGAGAAGATATGTTTGCATTCTTTTAGTTGTGAGAAAGAACTGTCATCTCTGTCTTGTCATGGAGCACAGTTTAAACTTTTGACTAACGGGTGTTATTTCATGTCTAGAGGGCTCTAATAATGTTAACAGTGTGGGAGAGTTTATAAGGGCTTAAAATATATATAAAAATAACCATAGAAACATATGGTTTCTACTTCGCGGATTTTCACCTATAGTGGGGGTTCTGGAACGCAACCCCCGCGATCGAGGAGGGATTACTGTATAGCATGTTCAAGAGTAAGCAGCTGACCTAATAAAATTATTATACTTGTTATTTGACTAACACCATTATCCATGGCATCTTGCAACATTTAAGGTACAATTGGTTGCATTTCTTATATTTTTCAAATTTGAGCCCAGGCCAGGTGACTTGACTTGCACATGGTCACACAGTATCAGTAGTAGGTTTTGGGCCCACAGCCTTAGGGTTTGAAGTCCTAGATCCAAAACCTTAACCAGCACACAAGTACAGTAACATTATCCCTTTGTAAAGACGTACAAATTTTGTATACAAAAAATGTGCTTTGTTACATAGTACTTCTGATACACCCGATTAACCAACAGTACTAAAACCAATGCCTGTTATCTTAACCAAATGTCCCAGGTGAAGCCATATAAAACATACCAAATAGATAGTGTGACAGATAGGGGGCGCTGTCGCTCCCTTGAACCCTTCTCCAAGATGCCAGACACCAGATAAAAGTCCAAAAGTAGACTTTATTGATACGGCACAGTACACAAAGCACCCTCTCCTCCACAATACTCATTAAATTTAACACAATAATCACAATAAATAATTCCTTCACTCCCAGACGCGTTGCCACCCTTCCACCCAGCTCAGCTCACCGTCTGGGAGCTCCCACAATCCTTTTATACTCCCTGACCCAGATCAAAAGTCCTTTTCTTCACCCTGGAAGCACGTCATTCCCCGTGTCTATGTGACTCGGACGTACTTCCAGGGCGTATGGCAAATAGTCTCTGCTTCTCCCTGCAGCGCATTCTAGCGGCCCAGCAGGGCTGTAAAGGAAAACTCCAATGTAAATAATTCTCTGCTGGCATTCAGGGCACCTCCATGCTGCAGGGAGGGCTCCACCTGGCGGCCTGGGGGTATTGGCCGGGATGAATGGCCGGCCATATTCCACAATAGATAGATAGATACTTTATTAATCCCAAGGGGAAATTCACATACTCCAGCAGCAGCAGCATACTGATAAAAAACAATATTAAATTATAGTGTGATAAAAATGCAGGTAAAAACAGACAATAACTTTGCATAATGTTAACCTTTAAACCCCTGGGTGGAATTGAAGAGTCGCATAGTGTGGGGGAGGAACGATCTCCTCAGTCTGTCAGTGGAGCAGGACAGTAACAGCAGTCTGTTGCTGAAGCTGCTCCTCTGACTGGAAATGATACTGTTCAGTGGATGCAGTCCATGATTGACAGGAGCCTGCTCATCGCCCGTCGCTCTGCCACGGATGTCAAACTGTCCAGCTGTGTGCCTACAATAGAGCCTGCCTTCCTCACCAGTTTGTCCAGGTGTCAGGCGTCTCTCTTCTTTATGCTGCCTCCCCAGCACACCACTGTGTAGAAGAGGGCACTCACCACAACCGTCTGATAGAACATCTGCAGCATCTTATTACAGATGTTGAAAGACGCCAGCCTTCTAAGCAAGTATAGTCGGCTCTGTCCTCTCTTGCGCAGAGCAACAGTATTGGCAGTCCAGTCCAATTTATCATCCAGCTGCACTCCCAGATATTTATAGGTCTTTACCCTCTGCACACAGTCGCCTCTGATAATCACAGGGTCCAGAAGGGGCCTGGGTCTCCTAAAATCCATCACCAGCTCCTTGGTTTTGTTGGTGTTCAGGTGTAAGTGATTTGAGTCACACCATTAAAAAGTCCTTGATTAGGTTCCTATACTAGTACTGGTATAAAATCAATGGAAAACTGAAGTAAAAACCACAATGCAATTTATCAAGTACAGCCTTCTGACGGCAAATGCGAATGAGGTACTCTGTGCTATATGCCTTGGCACAGCTTCTAAAAAGACTTAGGGGCATGATTTCCTCAGCACACTTCATCATTTGATTTATCATTATTTTGGTGTCCCTTTAATGTTTTTGTCTTTTAAAACTACTAAATATTTACATTTTCACTACAGTGATTTTGCACTGTGTTTACTCTCACAATTGCACAAGATGAGCACCATTAAGTACATTCACATACCAAGTGGCATTACTTGTATCAAGTAATTTGGCAACTCCATTTAGAAACACTACCATATTATATAAAGTTATGTACATTTTAATATGGTTTTGCCTGACATCATCTGTTTGTTACTTTTTGACAAACAGATGTCTCACCTGCCAATTCACATTAGTTAAATGTTCTTCGAAATAATCTGAAAATTGACCTTTTATTCACTGTAACTCCAGTTTTTGCAGAAAAATAATGTGTGCATATATTTTGGACATACCTGGAACAATGTATTTTCCTGAACAAATTAAAAAAAAACTTGACAGATTTTCCACATTTCCACACAAATTATTTTATGTTTTAATGTATTGATAACTAATTCTAAGCACTGAAGCAAAAAACACTTTGAAGTACGTAAAATTATTAAACAGTACTTTATGGTAATCTGGCATATCAAATTGTTCTGTAACATTTAGAGGTGGGTTTTCTGATTCCATTAACTGTATATATACTAGAATGTTAAAAGTCCTCTTTTCTGTCATTTACGGCTAAGAGCAAGGTATACTGTTGCAGTCAAAGTAATAATCCCACATTCCAGAGTAAACTAACAGTCACTCTGAAATTTATGGATCCTCTAATACCTAAACAGTCTTTTCAAGCACTGCTGCTGTCCAGTATTTTTGCAGAAGGACTTTATAGCTAATTTTTACTTGTCAATTTGAGCAGTTTGTTAAAATTAAAGTGATTGCTTATTCTACCGTGCCTTCAGCTGCACATTTGTAATTTTAATGTGCTGAGGTGGTAGCAGCAGATTTGAAAGGTGCAACATTTTACTGCTTATCACAGAGGCACACAACACTTTAATTTTGAATTTAATCCACTCTAGGGACTGTGATTCAATGAAAGACTTAAGCATCTGCTCAGGATCTTTAGCAACGAAACAAAGGATGTTAATCAAAAATGTAAAAAAGAAAAAATCATGAACAAAATGAAATGTAACTTGACCATTTCATAATGCCATTAGTTATATAATCATTCTGTGGCTTTTCAGATTCACCTAAAAATTATATTAAATCATTTCCTTTATTTATTTTAAAGCAGGTAAAAAATATAAATTTTTCATAGCTGTTTTGTATGAACATGGGTCACTTGTATTATGAGATGTGAACATTAATATCGCTAATAATGAATTTGTAAGTTATAAAAAAAACCTAAGCCACTCTGGGCCTGCCTATCACAATGAATTGTTCCTGACTAACCAGTGGTGTGGATAGGTAACCAACATCAAAAACCACAAAATACCTCATTTTACTGCAAACCTGACCATAGCAACATGTCTTTTTCATGAGGTTTTTTCAAGGCTTTTTCAGGGAGTACTTCTGGATCCCAGCCCTGAATGATTTTTAAGCCCTGGAATGCCCTATAAAACGTCTGGTAACATCCTCGCAAAGCAATCCCCCGTTTGCCTTAGCTGTCTCTGCAGTCTGTGTCCCTGTTTTCTTAATATATGTCAGTTACACTTGCAAAGGCTTCTGTAACATAATATAGAACAGCAGGCATTATGTTAGGCAAAACCCCCTTTCCCACAATGCCATATATCTATTGGGAGACTGTTAGTCTCTTACCTATTGTTCACTGTTGTTTCTGTATTATATATCTTGATATAGTTACTTTTTTGGTTATCCATCCATTTTTGTTAGCGGCCAGGCTTTCATGCCCTGATATGTTAGTGTTAGTATCCTATTCATAACAGTATTTGACAGGCTTTGATTGTTATTACAACCAAGCTAAATTTACAGCACATACTGTATTTTCTGATCCTCCATTTTGCAGTAGAAGACTGTGAGAAACCAAATGTTATATCAGCAATAATAGACACACGAGCCAGGAGATTAGGTGCTCACCCAGAGTGGGAAAATTATAAATTACCTTAATCTTAACAGCTTTGAGGATGATGATGCTGTGGTTAGTGCTGACTTACAGATCTAGCATTTGGTATTTGAATCGCATACCTTGTTGTTGTCTTTGTAGAGTGTCTCCCTTCTAGCCCCGTGTTTGGGTTTCCTCTAGATATTACAGTTTTCCCCAAAGAAGTGTCACAATCTATGCTTTGTGTTGCACAAATTAAAATTGATGAACAGTCCTTTTTCAAAACACTTTGTTTCAAACTCTTTGGAACTATTTTGGGTTCTTATGTTAAGCAGAACTTAAAAACATTCAAGAGAACTTAGTAAATCTTCAGAAACAAAGTGACTGTTTTATTAGAGGAACAAGAATTTCTAAAGACTTTTGTTACCATGAGACGTGCATGCTTTTGCAGTTGAAACTTCTTTTTTCTTACATACATTTGTAAGATAGTGTGTTTTCTTTGCAACCAGAGCATCCCCAGAAAATGAAAATGTAGCTTTTCCTGTCACAATGTGTATGTTGGGCTAATTGGTGATTCCATCTTGGACCTGTGGAAGTGTTGGGTGTGTGGTTAAGTTAGTCCTAGACTAGCACCTTCTCTGGAGATGGTTTCTGCTGTTCAATGCTGCATGGGTGAGCTCATGACCTGAACTACAACTGCAAATCAAAAAAGTTGCAATGGTATGAAAAATGTCAAGCACTGTAATATGTAGTTACATTCACAAATGCAACTTAAAACTTTACTGTGCAAAAAAGAAGCCTTATGTTAGCCATGTCCAGAAACAGCCTCATCTACACTGGGCCTTGAGGCATCTGCATGACCTAAACTACAACCCCAAATCAGAAAAAGTTGAGATGGTATAGGAAATGCCAAGCACTACAATATTGAGCAACATTCACAAATGCCACTTTAAAGTTTACTGTGCAAAAAAGAAGCCTTATGTTAACCGTGTGCGGAAGACTCGTCAACATCTCTGGGCTCGGAGGCATCTGGGATGGACCATCACACAGTGGAAATGTGTACTGTGGTCAGACGACTGAGTATTCCAGATCTTTTTTGGATGAAATGGATGTCGTGTGCTATGGATCAAAGACAGAAAAGGACTATCCAGACAGTTATTAACAACAAGTCCAAAAGCCAGGTTCTGTCACGGTATGGGGTTGTGTCAGTGCCCTTGGCAAAGGTAATTTATACTTCCGTGATGGCAACATTAATTCAGAAAAGTATATTGAGATTTTAGAGCAACTTATGCAGCCTTCAAGACAATATCTTCTCTGGGGCTGTCCTTGCATTTTTCAGCGAGACAAGACCACATTCTGCACACATTTCAACGGCATGGCTGTGGAAGAACAGAGTACCAGTACTGGTACTGTAGTCCTGACCTGTCTCCAGCAGAGGATGTGTGGAGAATTTTGAAACATAAAATGCAACAATGACGACCCCGTACTGTTGCACACCTTAAGATGTGTTTGCAGAAAGAATGGGACAAAATAACACCTGAAATGCTCATTTGATATCCTCGGTTCCAAAATGTGTTTTAAGTGTTGTGACTAGGAATGGTGACATTACAAAGTGGTGAATGCTTTTTTGTCCAAACTTTCAGGGACTGTGTTTTAGGGCTGAAATGTAGGAAATGGATATTGTGACAACTCTAGAGAATGTATCAGCTATTCAACACATACAGACACATAAGGCACACTTACAAAACTCACGCTTTTTATTTCATGTTTTCCAATTCAGTACACAGCACCTTACACAGTACTCTAATCACCACAATAACTCACTCCTTTCTTCTTTTCTATTTTCTTTCTCTTTTTCTCTTATTCTCCCGCCTCTACCCCTCCCTTCGCAAGCGCTGTCCTCCACCTCCCGACTCTGGCTCCCAGAATGGAGTGATGTAGCCCTTTCTATATTGTTTCCAGATGTGCTGCAGGTGTTCCCTAATGATCTTCCTGCAGCACTTCCTGGTGTGGTGAAAGTACTGCATGGGCACCTGGAAGCACTCCAGGTGTGGCCGGATTCTCTTCTGGCAGCACTTCCTGGTGTGGACGTCAGTGTCACCGCCGGCTTTCTGTGGGTTTTGAGTGCTGAACTGATAACTCCCGTTTGAAAATGCTTTTGATTGTTCCTGTCTTGGCAACAATAAAGCAGACTTTTTTGGAAACCTGCACTCACTGCCTTCTCTCTTGTGCAAGTCTGTGACCCACACATCACAAGTATATTAACAAATGAAATGAAGTTGACCAGACAAAACATGAAATATATTGGATTCATGCTGTCTGCAATGAAATAAAATTCAAAGTAAATTTAAGAATCACATTTTTTTATTTGCAATTTCTATACTGTCCCAGCTTTTTCTGATTTGGGGTTGTATATAAATGAGTTTGAGAATGTTATTCTGACATCAGGGTGACCTTACAGTATCGAGTGCTCCCTGCATGGAGTTTGGTTTTTGTTAGTATGGGTTTCCAATGGGTGACCTTATTTCCTCCCACAAAGACAAGCAGGTTCAGTGGACTGGTGATGCTTCATTGACCATAGTGTGTGTTTGTATGTGTTCACCCTATGAAGGACTGCACCTGATGCTCGCTAGAATGGACTCTGGCTTCACCTCTACTCTGCAGTGGATTTGGAAGGTGGATGGATGGATAAATATTTACATCTTTTAATCCAGCAGGAGTTATACGTTAATTAACATACTGTATTTTATATACTGTTAGAGTATATGCATTTTTTAAAATGGCCCTTTCACTACCACAAAAAGAAATGAAAATATACACTTAGCTTGTATTCAGGGTAGTCAATAATAAACAATCTAAAGATTCCAATGGAGAAAATTCCCTTCAGTTCAAAGATTACAAAGCATGATGTGTTTTTAGTTTCACCCTCTCAGGAATTTCTTCTGGATTTCACTGTTTTATAATAATTAGAATTCTTTGGTTAAAGGATACAACTGATAAGGTTTTCTGTGACCTATGCCTTTTCATCTAATACAAATTCAGGTTTTACACTTTCTGCCCATTTTTCATGTTACTTATAATTGGTATCATTCTGACAATAGACATCATTGCAACACCATTTGCTCTTTGCTTTTCACAGGGATGTGGTTTATAGGGATATCACCTGTTGCCGGTTATATAAGAAGGTGATATGATGTGTTACTTTAGGATGTAATGCCTACTTAAGATGGTATGGTGCTCAACATATACATATTTGGATATACAAAAAAGATGATTGTTACTAAGGGTTAATTTAACTAATTAGTATACAGAATGTTTTACAAGAGAATTTTTGACTACGACTTTTGTTTAATGTGCCAGGTTTCAATAATTGGCTCAGTCTTTCTCTCTTGGTCTTCTGAATCATGCCTGCTTTAACACCAATATTTTTGTTGCTTCCATGTTGCTTCTTTTATCCTCTAATCATTTCCTCCTACATTTTTCTTTTAGGCAATATGGTTTCACGTGGCGTCTGTAACAGTATCCAGTTTTTCTTCTCCAGTCCAGAAACTACCAACATGCCCCAACTTCTTAGAATGCAAAACAAATACCATAATATATACTCTGTGGTCCTGCATTGTCTTTAATTATCTTGAACAAGCTTTGTGCCTTAGCAGTGATCATCTTTGTGCTCAGAGGGATTTGCCTTTTGGTTTGGTCCTCAATCCATGTCATTAGTAATCGTTCTGTATCTGATATAGTTCCCTCTCACATTTTTGTTAGCCGTAAAGCCTATCCTTTGTTTGTGAGGATTGTTGAGATTGTTGAGTGTGACATGCCTAAATAATGAGCAATAGCATTCACTGATTTTCCACATTCATTTTGTTTAATAACCTTTAGTTTCACTTCCAAATCAATACTCTTTTGCCCCTTGCTTCTGCTATCACTACCACATATCAGTTTATATAGGCGAGTTTTCATTGGGTACTCCTTTTTTCCTCCAATATGTATAAAACATTCAAGTTGAGTTGATTGGTAAAGATTGTTCATTAGTTCCTGGTTAAGACTGATTCCTACCTTAAGTGCAGTGCTACTGAGATACACTCGGATCCCTCACTACCCTTTTTTAGAATTAAGTTGTTTAAAGAAAATGAATGACTAAATGTTGTACTTTGGCCATTTGGAAAAACATCAAAAATCACTTAAGCTAATTTGGCTCCCAGAGAGTAGTTCCAAATGTTCCAGTTTTTTGCACACATGTGGAATGTAATGCATCTTATAAAGTGTGTACTACACAATGAAGTAATGCCAATATCATATCACTACTGTAGCAATTAATGCTGACAATTAAGCTTTCTGTTTAATTGCTGCATTGAGTACAAAGTATACTGGCATATGCTGTAAAATGCCATAAAATTCAGTATTCTTAAAAAAGACAATTTAGAAACATGCAGTGGCTTTAGATCTGTGGAATAACAAATATTGCTCAAAAAGCCAATGTGTCCTATTTTTGCTTTGTTTTCAATAAAACAGAACTGTACTCCACATTCTCATAAAATATCTTATATGCAATCCTGAGTCTATAAAATCATCAAAAAATAAGCCAGCCAATACTAAATTGCAGTTTGCAGAGTTGTGTGAACTATCTTAACGCTTCTCTTTACTTACTGCTTCCCATAATTCATATTCCAGCTAGAAAAGAGATTACAAAACATCTAATTTGAAAAAGAAATGCTATGTTAGTGTTTCTTCATGGGCGCCGGCAGGGGGGTGCAAGTAGGTGCACGTGTACCCCCCTAGCTTTTGAAAAAAAAGGAAATGGAGAAAAAAAATAAATCTTTCAATAATAAGAAAAAACGCGAAAAAATAGTTTTTATTTTAAATTTTTAAATTACAATTAGACGTTTACATTTTACAACTATACATAAACAATCATTCACTTTGTTTCTAAAAGAGCATTTCAAGCCTTCTTTTTTGTTGTCCAAACTTGTCTACAACTTTGTCGATAAATTTTGGACAATTATTTATTCTTTTTTTGTGTACACTAAGCATACATAATCCACTTAATCTATCGTCACTCATTGTAGATCGGTTCCAAGTTTTGACGCGCTGTAATGTGCTAAAAGATCTTTCAATACTGCAGGTTGTTGCAGGAATTGCACGTGCACCTACTTGCACCCCCCTGCCGGCGCCCATGTGCACCCCCCTGAATTAAATCCTGGCGGCGGTAATGTGTTTCTTTACCAGTTTGTGTTACTTCTAGCATTCCTAACACATTAATTAAATTAAACTGCACTTACGGCTATTATTGCAATAGTTCCAATCAGACTAGACGTCATTAAAAGGAGTGACACCATAAGTTTATCCTTAACAAATGAAGTACTTATTTATGAAGACTTGCTCACCATTCATGGCAGCTTGACTATTTTTTTCTGTTAGACTTTTACCTTTTTTACATAAATAAGCACAATTTAAAATGTAAAATGTTATTCCATAAAAGCTTTTTGAATTTGATATGTCACCTCATAAGTCAAATGCTTTACAGTCCTTAAATGTGTTACTCCAGAGGCACTCACATTACATATGTTGTTTGCATAAACAGGTCGATTTAATAAGTGAACCACGAAGGAAAATGTTGCATTGTTAATGCATTGCCATGGTATTTTGAATATACACTGTGTGTTCAAATTAGTTTTTAGATTAATTGTTAAAGATTTAGTAATGCATGAATTGTTAGACACCAGACGTATTATACAAGTCAGACAATTTTAACTTATAGAGCACTGAGTTTATCAAAATAAATGTGTGCTATGTTAGTTGTAATAATCGGGGACTTATTAGTAAGATATACTGGGATTCAAACCAAGGTTCCTGGAGCAAGGTTATCAAATTAACCACTGTAGAACTGTGCTAATTCACACTAATGTCAATTTAACATAAATGTTTGTTTTCATGTATTTGTTTTTTATGTATGTGTTTGTTGCAAAGATCATTCGTTTTAAATTTTAACAGCCTTTTTCAGTCCATGGTCATACAATTTGTATGCAGAGTACCTTCATACACAACCACACTTACCCATTTAACTGCATAGGTATTATGACAAGCAGGATTTGAGATATTCCTCTTGTCAGGACTTAGAAGAGCTGGATCTTACAGTTGTGATAATATATGTGTGTATCAATGGCAGTTTGTAATGCATGGCGATGGGGTGCCACCCACACGTTTAAAATATTTCAAAAACTCAAATTAATTAGGTAATGCAAAATAAACATGAAATACATTTGTTTATTTGCACAACGTGCCTGGTGTCAGCACATGTCAACATCCATTAAAAATTGGTTTTGACTTTTATTTGTTTAATTTCTGTTTTAAAACTTATATTTCATGAGTGAAGGACGCCGGCCAAATGGAAGTGTATGCAAGTCCTTGATCTTTTGGCAAGCAGGTGACCTGAAGCTGCCCATTCATTGGTTTCTTTCAGGTTTTTCTGGGGACAGCACTCCCACATTTATTGACAAGGAGGTAGTGTTGTTTTAGCTTTTTTCATCTAATGTGATGAAACAGTTGTCAATGCACTATTTCTTGTGTATGTCAATGATGCCATTAATGTAACTATGAATGAGCACGACTTTAGGAAGATGGCAACTTCAAGTCTATCTCCAAAATTCTAAGAAAATTTGGTTATTTCTTTAATGAAACTCCCCTTCATAAATTATTCACTTGAAGTAAAAAAAGAAGATAAAGGAGCTTAGACCAGACCAGCATGACTTGAGAAGGTGGCAAGTGATTGAGGACGAGCTTATACACAGACTGTTTCCTACACTTTTTATATCAAACAGAGTTGTCTAACTGGATGTGGCATAAATAATGCCTTTTTTCTTTCCTTGTTTGCTGTTTCAAAGTGGCGGTACTGAAGTGCATTGTAGACAATGACAGGCAAACCAGACCTAAAATATCTTTTCGAAAAATGCAAGCGGCATGAAAGCTGCTACAGTCATCTAGAGCAGTGTTTTTCAATCAGTGTGCTGTGGCATACTGGTACACCATGAGAGCTACCCAGGTGTGCTGTGGAATTCATAGTGTAGCACACTTGGGTCTGAACCTGAGAAGGACAAGCTTCACAGGTGGTTGACACCTGCCTGAAGAGGAAAAGATTACCTGATGAAGCTTGCATAAAAGCAGCTCCAGTTTTGCTTTGTTGCAGACATAGCACTTTGAGCACTTCAGACCCATTGCCAGGCTGCTAGAGTCCATTTGCCCTTGTTGTGTGGTTGTCAGCGAGTCTCAGTGAATGGATACAGGGCTGCCTATGAGTTAGTGAGGAGTGGGTATAAGGACAAAGCAGCTAGGAGATGCCAGAAAATTGCTCACTAAGTTCCGTATCTGCAAATTCTGATCTTGGAGCCCCTTTTTTGCTGTTTTCTCTGGTAGTCCCACACCTTCGGACAGTGTATGCAAGTTCTTGATCTTTTGACAAGCAGGTGCCCTGAGGCTGCCCTTTCATTGTGTTGCTTTCAGATTTTTCCGGGGACAACACTCCCACACAACAGTGAAAGAGGTGGGCAGGTGTGAACATAAGTGACATCTTTGTTGTGATCTTTGGTTTTCTTGGACAGGCAAATTCTTAAATCTGCAATCATTTTCAGCCCTAAGGCATTGCCTTTACTGCCTATGTCATAATCTGCCACTTACTCAGGAGGTTTCAGATACTTCAGAGACAGTGAAGAAATTGAACAATCATTTCTTTCATGTGACTGCCAGAAGTATCTGAGGAACTATTTCCCTACAACACTTCAAAGTGTGAATAGTTGACATGGCACAGTTACGTTAAGTCAAAAAATGGTTTGTCCTTTTCTTTGTATAGGGTAACTTTTACATATAGATCTACAGTTTCTACTTGTTTGAGAACAGAGAATTTTGTTGCTATGAAGATGGCACCCTTTACATTGAAATGTAAAGTATGCTTATATATCTCTAAATATACAATGTACACACATACAGTACATATAATGACCTTAAAATGTTTAGGCCCTACACTTGAATATATTATTGTGTCATACTTTGAAAATTAATATAATCCACAATTTTTTACTCAATGATGTGCAAAACTTTAACAAGATCAAAGAAAAAGATAAATGTCAAATTTGAAATTGTAAAAGAAAGAGGAACACCATGTGCAGGTGGGGCTTCAGTAGATAGCCCCATTTTGTTTTGTTTTGAACTCTGTCTCAGTTGTCAATCGAGTCAGATGATGATGTCTATCTCTGTCTTTAACACAGAGTTTTCTGATGGCTGTTAAGTCCTATCCTGGACCCACAAGTCATTTTGCATGTGGGGCATGTGTATGGAATAGTTGCAATAGAGGCAGTGGCAACAATAGGTGAGCTTCTCCTGAACCTCTTGTGCAGTGTCTTGGCTGTCTTGTCTTCCTCCATCAGGCAGGTCCCCACTTGACACAATTGCTGCCCAGTGTTGCTGTCAGAAGAAACCTTCTGCATGTTCCCAGGTGAGATCTTGCACTTTTTAACATGGTCTTCAGTTGGTCTTTAATTTGCTTCTTTTGCCCTCTAGCTGAGCATTGACTGAGGTGTAACTGGCTGTATAACAATCTGCAGAGTAGTCTGTTTGGGAGCATCCTATTCACATGTCCCAGCAATGCAGCCTTCCAAAGGCAGCTGATATTTGCTAAGTGCAGTTCTGGATCTCATTGTTGATACTGTTGTCTTCAGATAAAATTCTCTCCATATACTTAACAGATGTGGCTATTGAGAGTACTTTGCCAGCAACAGTGACTGAGCTGTGAAAGATCTGTAGTAGGTTAGGGTGATAAAGGATAAAGATACAAAGGTACTCAAAAGCAAAGAGAGTATGTTGAGCAGATGGAAAGAGTACTTTGAGAGGCTGATGAATGATGAGAATAATAGAGAGAGAGAGAGAAGGTTGGATGATGGGGAAATACTGAATCAGGACGTACAGTGGATTAGCAAGGAGGAAGTAAGGACAGCTATGAAGACGATGAAGAACAGAAAGATTGCTCGTCCAGATGACATACTTGTGGAAGTATGGAGGTGTTTAGGAGAGATGGCAGTGGAGTTTTTAACCAGATTTTTTAATGTAATCTTGGAAAGTGAGAGAATGCCTGACAAGTGGAGAAGAAGTGTACTGGTACTGATTTTTAAGAATAAGTGAGATGTGCAGAACTGTAGTAACTACAGAGGGAGACAATTAATAGTTTTGATGACATAATAAAATGTGGCCAGGTGTGGAAAAGACTGGTCTTCCAAAAAACAAAAGAAAGTTTGGGGAGCCAACTGGGTCATCCCTTTATTTTCCATGGATAAACATAAAGTAAGGAAAAAGAAATAATGCTCTATGGCTTGCGTCCCATATGCAGGAAACAATAAACAAAGAAATGGCAAGAAGTTGTCTCTAGCGGAGCTGCATCCAGGTGTTGCTCAGGCCAATAAATGACACCTCCTCCCTGGACATCTGGGACTTTATGGCCTTCTCTGGGTGGCTTCCTGGCACTGTGGGGGAAAAGGAGAAGACCAGGTTAGAGGTCTAGGCACGTTGCTACATACTTTGTGTGACACCATGCATGTCATTCTTATTGACAAATGACTGGATTTCCTGTGCCTTATTGTCCACCATTCATTTTACATGGTCCTATGGTAATGTGCATAGCAAGGCATTACCAGGGCATACAAAAACAACTTTTGAAGTACATAAGAAGATAGTATGAAAGGTCAGGTTAGGTATGGGAACATTCATTGGTACAGCATATTGCCACACCCATCACACGACGAAACAGCTTGGGATCCTGGTTGGCAACCTTCAAAGCAGACACATGGCCAGTCCCACCACCCCAAGCATCTACCTGCTGCAGCCAGGTGTTACGAGGGTATCCTTTTGGCCTGTCCAGCCAATTGGGTCCTCTGCAATGAGGATCCTGTGAGCCAGATCACCTTTGGGAAATTTTGCCACATATTTTCAGTGCCATAACTCACACTCCCTCACAATGCAGGTAATGTGCCTCATTTGGGACTCCGTGAGCAACTGCTCGTTCGACACAAAGTCAGACTAGCAGTATCCAAGGATTCTCTGAAGAGACTCGGTACCAAAGGACTCCAGTCTTCATTTCAGTCTTCATTTCACGTCACTGGATAGTGTCCTTGTCTCGCAAACATATAACAAAACAGGAAGCACCAGGCCTGTAAAGACTTGGACCTTCATCCTTTTGCAAAGATATCAGGACTGCTCTCCCAGTCCATATACTGACTTTTTAGGAAGAGTCGCCAGAGACATTAATGTTGCTGCCGAGGTAAATAATCCTCTTAACAAGGTTGACATTATTTCCACAAACAGACACACTGCCGATAGCCGTGCCCAAGAGGTCATTAATGGCCTGGATCTTGATTTTTATCCAGGGCACTTGTAAGCCCAGACAGTCAGACACTCTTGTTAAGAGTCCTGATCAGAGCCTTCATTGACTCCGCGAAGATCACAGCATCATTGGCAAAGTCAAGATCAGTGAGTCTTTCTTCATCAACAGATGCCCAACAGCTGCTGAACCCCAGGACCCTGCCTAACATCCAGTCCATGTAAGCATTGAATAGGAGCAAGAACACACTCCTGATGAATCCCAGAATCAACTGGGGAAAAACACAGAGGTTCTGCCTCCACGCTGCACATCACTCACAGTGCCAGTGTACAGGTTGGCCATGATATCCAACAACTTTGGAGATATCCCACTAAGTCTCCGGATGTCCCACAGGACAGCTTGTCTAACTGAGTTGAACGCTTTACTAAAATTGACAACGGCTGCAAAAAAACTTTGCTGATATTCATATTTGCACTCCATAAGAACCCTCAGCGCCAGGATGTGGTCAATGGTAGACTTCTTAGGCATAAAACCAGACTGTATCAGTCATTGATAGGTGAGCAAGTGATCATGGATCCTATTGAGGATGACCCTAGCAAGAACCTTATCCAGCACAGAGAGCAGTGTTAGCCCCCTGTAGTTGCTGCAATCCAGGGGATCACCTTTCCCTCTCCAAATAAAGATAACAAGTTCTGTTTTCCAGTCCATTGTAAAGAATGAAAGGCAAGTAAAATGTACTTTGCTTTTTAAACATCTGGATGGCGAGAGAGTGTATCTGTCAGAATTTTAAATCTACTTTAGCTGTACTATGGTACGAGACGCGAATGTCTGGGTTCTTATGAAAGTTTTATGGAGGCCAACATAGCTTCATGTTTTGCCTGGGCTAAGCTCTGGCATATCTGTATCCGCCTGCTGCTGTGGAGAAAGAAGCACAGAGCATTTAGTTTAAAGTATAAACTTACCATAGTATTGAAAGATGCCAGTATGCTCGAGAGTGGCACTACTTGAGTTCTCACACGCACACACACACGAGGCAGCAATGTAATTAATAGAGGCCTTGAAGAGGTGTAACGTGTTGTGCAGGCTGTATGTGGCCACATCAGCCATGATTGGTGAAAGGTGATGATTTGAGGCATGACTGTTCAGTCAAAAGGCACCCAAGTATAAAAGGCACTTTCTGCCTGCAGAGTTCATCTTTTGACCGGAGTGAGAGCAAATTGTTAGTTTTTTGCAGACCGTTTGGAAGTGCAATAAATTGGGTTTTTGGAAAATTTTTCTTTTGGTTTATAATACATTAGACATTCCTTTATAATTATTGTAAATAATCAACATTTTTATTATTTGTTGTGTATCATTGCTGTTGGACTGTGTTATAAAGCCCATATGACACTCTCACTGCACCTGTTCTTGTCCCTGCACCTGTAAATAAATCTCTGTTTAACACTAGAAACCCTGAAGCTCATGATTTTTTTCATTGTCCCTGACCTACTTAAATTTTCCTGACATACACTAAGAGGCTCATAGCTCCTTATCACTGCGCTAATAGCGTGGTTTTGTTTTGCAAATGTGTGCATTAGCAGAAGGCAGCCTGCTGCACACCCCACCCTGATTCAGTCAGATGAAGGCATTGCCCTGCTGCAACCCGGGCTATTAGTAAAGTGATAAGGAGCTACGGGCTTTTATGTCAGGAAAATTTAAGGAGGTCAAGGATAATGAAAAAAATTGTAAGGTTCAGGGATTCTAGTGTTAAACATAAAATTTTTTTCTTTGGCTGTGTGTCTTACATCTCTCTTGCTGATCCTGTTCGGTCTTGAACTACAAGGATGCCCAGTGTGTAGTTTGGTGCCCACATTCTCACTTCAACGGGTGTCACAGGTCCGAACTGTCTTTTGTAATTTCTTTTAAGCTGCCTGCCATGTCTTCCTGATGGTGCTGGATGAAAGGTTATTTAGGGTTTCCCAGTGTGCCCTGTGCATATTGTTCAGCAAGATGATATCTGAGTTATTGTCAAACTGGTCTTATTGGTTTTTGCTTTTTTCTGCTACCACCTACAGTGCCACACCGATAGAGGCTTACTTTTGGTCCAAGGTGTTTTCTAAGATGGGCTCCTGGCATGTTATTTTTTCAGCTAGTGAGTGATAGAACCATTCCTTGCATCTCTGTATCCCAGGAGGGGGTAAATGAGTCACTTCTATTGGGATTTTTGAAGCCAAAAATGGAGCAGACTTTTATATGGACTGTGGCCACATTAATATGATGGCCAGTCCAGCATTCTGAACCTCTCATTGCATGGGGGAAGAAAATGTTGCTGATGTCACTGAACCTCAGTATGATACTGTCAGTCTGGTGCCAGTGTTTAAAATACGGTGCATTAATGATGTCTTATGTTAATTTTTTTCTGCTGGAAGATAGTGTTGGTTATGTATAGATTGTACTCAAAGCAATTTCATGCCATTTGCATTGGCAAGTTTAATACCATATCTGCCAAGTCCTATACTCCATATTGTATTATTCTGTCTCACTCAGGCATTACAATACCCTAGCAGCAAGATCTTTTCTCTCTAGGGAATCCTTTTATGAACCTCATCTAGTGATTAGTAGAATGTGGTGCATAGGCACATTTAGATAAAGAGAAATGCTACTTGGCCAGGGGGATACAGAGGGCCATTAGTCTTTCACTAATGCCCAAGGGTATTTCAGTTTTCCGTGGCAAGAATGGATTCTTGATGGCCAGTCCCACACCATGGAGATGTTATTCACATAAGGGGTAAACTTTCCAGAAGAAGACATAACCCATATTTTTTCTGTTGGGGAAACTTCATCCAAAAGCCAGGTGGTCTCACACAGGGCAGCAATGTCAGTGTTATAGCAGCTCAACTCAGCTGCAAACAGTCCTGTTCTTTGATGAGGTCTATTGGAGGCACTATGACAGTCCAGGGGTGTCCTCACATTCTCTGTTGCCAATTTCAAGATATATACTTTTCTTATTTAATTTTGACCACAGAAATAGAATGACTGAACAGGTGTGGTAATCTGTCCATGCATGGTTAGAGTGAACACCTTTTTTAGGACCATCCAAAGCTGGTGTGAGCAGTCCAGTCCCTAAATAGGTCTGCTCAGTCACACAAGGGTCTGTTGTAAACAGCTGCCACCCAGTCCCAGCAGTTAGCGAACCAATACCCAGTGCCGCTGATGTGCAGGTTTCTGACTAGGAGCTCTCAGTTCATTCACACCTGCTTCCATCTTCAGACACACCATCATTGCCATACTTCAACCAAATGTATAGTCCAGGTATTGTTCACCGTGGTCTGAGGTGGTTTTTAAAGTGTCATAGGGGGTAGGCAGTCACCAGTGACACTGTGTCGAAGAAGTACACAAACACACTATATTTTAGTAGAGCACACAATATATTTAAAAAAGGGTGACGACTTTTGGGGTCTTGGAATAACAAAGCTTTAGTTTGTTCAGAGGTACACATTCTGGTACTATCATTTGCTGGTTTGCAAGTGAATAACGTCCTCCAGGGTTTTGCATTCTTATATAATCGTCCCCGTGAAAGGGGCAGGACATCCATTGAAACACGGGGGGTGACGTCACAAGTCTCCTTGGGAATTGCTGTCCTCTTGCTGGTGGAAAGGAGGACGTGGTTAACATCTGTGCATTACCTTTCCTTGTAGGTGCAGGAATCTATCTAATGTAGCCTTGTTTGTGCATGTCAAGATATTTTCAAATCTTAAAAATGGTAATCTTATTATCAAAGGGGTATACATTCACTTTTCAGTTGTAAGACTGATGCAGATGTAATATATTACTCCAACAAGTGATGGTATTTATTGATTGACTGTTTACAGGAAATTATGGATCATATTCCTCAAAGCAATAAGACAAGGATAAATACTCCCTCTGTTTGTAACATTCCACACTATGGAGCATACTTTCAAAAACACATCCTAATCAAGTCAGAATTATAGAGAATTATAAGAGTAAGAAGAGTACATGACAAGATCAAAGGCAGACCATGGTATGTGAAAAAATATGAAACTACCATCAAAGTAATGGTGGTAGAATCATGTCAGGATTCACAAAAAAATTAATGTTGCACAGTACAGGGAATAAACATTCTTAAATGGGCCATCTAGAGTTCTGATAAATCTCTGTAAAAGTTTGTGGCAAGATATACTGCAGCTTGTCACAATTTTCAAACGAATATGACCTACATAAGTCAATTTCACATATATGTGTACAAATAACAATGTATACATTTATTAGAGAAGCCTTTTCAAAATATGTGTGTCTGTTGTGTGTGTCACTTAACATTCTGTTCAACAACTTGCTAAACTAGGTAATAAATACTTACATATTGAGTTTTTCATATTTTTATGATTTTATTATTTACTATTTCTTCCTTTTAGAGACATTCTCTGAAGAAAAATATGTGAATAAAAATTACATTTCCCAATATAAATCATGCAAATATTTACCTTTGAGACACTTAACTTTGACGGAAAGGATATGTGCCTCATAAAAATGGGGAACATCTGTGTGTGAGTGAAAAAAAAAATGACCATACAGCTTTTAAGTCTTTATTTTAAGACATAATAGATGAATAAAGCAAGCTGTAAAATATGTAAACAAAAATGAGCAAACAAATATCTGGCCATTGGCTGTAACTAGATGCAGTAAAGGTAATTGTATGAGATGAGAGTGTGTCATGTACTTTCAGACCTCAAAACAAACAATTCTTATTCACTACTCTCCTCTGCTTTAGTGGCTTGGAATATTGTGAGCAGCTGTTTCTTCCACTAAATTCTCCTAGACGTATCTTTTACTGCTAATCAGTAGTTTCCCTACAGAGATTCTGTACCATCCAAAGTGTTATACAGTTTGGCAATTTCAAGTTCCACTGTACTTCTGAGCTGTGCTGGGAATGAAAAATCCTTTCTGGCAGACCTATCTGTAAGTACACACTGGTCCCAACTAGTGAAAAGCCCTAAACTTATATTTCAAAAATAGAAATTGATATTGTCAACTGAGTTGTCTGACACCTTAAATTTTTACTAGGCACAATTCATATTCCCACCCTGGATTCAGCACTCCTTATCTTGCTTATTTTCATGTGCAGAATAAATCTCATTCTAGTGACAACTGTCTTTCTGGGCAGTTTAGTTATTTTATTGTGGCTAGTGTGTTGCTCTTTCTCTCTATTTAAGTTACCTCTGAGACATTGTCCAGTTTTCTAACACAGGCTGTTTCTCTGCCCCAGGCTTCAACTTCACTCCTTGGTATTCTCTTCACATCAGGTTTAAACAAATAATTAAAAGCTGTTCATGCAAAACAGTATATCCTTAGAGAGAGTATAGACAGAAATCCTACTTAGACCTTGATTTTGGTAAGTATGCACACCAAACATATACTAGTTTGCTTATTCATTTACAGTATACAGTTGTCATGTTGCACTTTCTTATTTGGATGTTTTTCTTTCAGTACCAAATTCTGTTAAAATAACTTGTTGTATCTTATTATTTTAATATGTAAAAAATACAGCAGTGACATAGGGAAGGGTGAGCCTGGCTGGGCCTATGCAGTTCATTGTATATGAAATTTTCCATAAAAGTTTGCAATTGATTGGGTATTTGTTATTTTATCTTTCCTTCAGTTTCTAAGTGGTATGTCAAATCCCATTAGTTTACTGAATTTTCAATAAATAAATAAATGGGGTGGTGTTGCGGTGTATGTGTAACCTGATTTGTAGTAGTCATTAGACAGTTAACAGAATCTTAAGTTGCTTAACTGAGTATTTTTGACAAACACCAAGAGAGTTTCTTATTTTGAGGGATTATTTCTGACATGGCAAAACAAACGGAAATATCAAGGTTTTTCAAAAAGAGGAATGCCTGGCCACACAATATGCAACAGTATGTGGCTGAGAAAGAGACTGGAGCAAACATTTTGCAATTATGTCATCATCTAAGCAGACTCTAACTTTAGCGGCCCCAAAGGACAAGTATGCTGTGACAGAACCTAATTTGGAACATTTCTGACAACTAAAATAACAGGAAAGACTTGATGTTTCTCTGTAAAATGATATGAATTTACAAATGGATCTAATACATCTTAGCAAGAGATTCAGTGTTCTGCAAAGGAACAATGTTTGATTGCCTTGATACTTTTTGCTTAACTTTTGCATGGTCCTAATAATTTAGTTTTATGAATATACCACAGTATGAATAGATGCATTTGTTGGAAAAATGTCCTTATATATCCTACTAAAAATTAGAACACTCATTTTTACACAGGTTGTTCCCTGTTGGGGTCGATAGCTCCCTATTTGGAATAAGTTCTTTTGGTAATTGCGGCGTTTTAAGTAACCCGAAACTATATAGATATAATAAAAGGCGATATCTCTCCCATAGTGATATGGCGGTAATAAATCACATAAGAGAAAATAAAAGACGAAAGAAAGCCATAGCAAGACATTACCAATGTGGGATCTTGATGTATACAGTCTGCCATTTTTCTTTGCTGCAATGGAAGGATTTTCAGGACGGATGACGTTATCACCCATCTGTCCATCGGCTTTGAAGACTTGGCTGCTGTCCAAGTCTTTTATACTGTTTTCTCCACGTGCAGAGGTTCCAAACAAGGCAAGGAGAGGATTCAATTTCATCTCTAACATACAGAAATAGTACAATGCCCATTTTGATAGTTGTACCATTCTCTCTTCAAATGCTTGCCTAGCAGTTCTAAATGCTAAGAGCCCCTGTGTGCTAACTTTGGCCTGGCCTGGACTTGTGAGTGGATTTATAAAATAATTTTTTATACAGAGCACAGTGACATTAAACTTATTATTCTGAATACACAGGTCCACCCTAAAATCTATTCCAGGCTGTGCCCGGAATGCAGTCCACACACTTTTGCTTAATTAAAGCTAAATAAATTCACAGCTACACCACAACTTTATGTAACCTTTTTAATCTACTATCAATAGCTAATACATTTTTAAAAATATTTCATGGTAAAAAAAAGTTATTTTATTAGTAATAATATGAATTTAAATAAGGCACTAATAATGATTTTTGAATGTTAATATTTATGGATAAAGAAGGCTGGTTACTTAAAGATGTAACTATACTTTCATGAAGAATAATGATTCACTTTTTTTAGGTCATCAAATTAATGTTGTTTTATGTTCTTGAAACAAGAGATTTGCAGTGAGGTTTTGCAATATAAAAAGCTCTTACAAAATAAGCACACTCATTAAACATATTGTATATTTTAACATATGTGAACATATCAAACTCTAGACCTCATCTCGATGCTATCAGCAGTTCAGTGTGACCAAATATAACGGATAACACTGAAAGACTACATTATGTATTTAATAAGAAGAAAATTAAGAAATAAGAATTTCTGCATACAACTAGGTCAGTTATCACGTAAACCAAATACAATTTGCATCAGGTGTACCAAACTACATCCAAGTAGTTAGCAAATCATTTTAGAAAATGTGTTAATATTACTTTGCAGAGGCCATAAAAATTATTGTGGCCTATAAGTTTTGAACAGCTTCAACGGCATCTTACAAAAGAAATTGGAAGTCAGTCATACCAGAGTCTAATCAAGCTGCTACAAATAAAAAAAAAAGAAAGCAAAATCACTGGAACGATGCCAAGATAAGGTTGTGCCGCCTTCTTCGTAGAAGATGGGTAGAGTAGCTCAATCTCAGAGCTTAACTAAAAGTACTGTTACTTTAAAAATATTACTCAAGTTAAAAGAAAATCACTCATGCATACATTTACTAAAAAAGTAAAAAGTGCCAAGTCAAAAAGCTACTCAAGTGCTCAACTTATTTTGATTTTGGTTAGCCTTTTTTTTTATTTTAATTTTATTGATTTTATTGGAATCACACAACATTCCATACAAATAGATCAATTTTACAAGAATAGAATTGAAAACAAATCAACCCCACCCCTGAGAAAGAGAGCATGGGCAGCAGAATAAAATTTAAACCTAGTAAAAATAAGTATATAGATAAATTAACAAGTGAATATAGTTGAATGGAGAAGATAAAGAAATCTAAGTGATAATTTTATATTTTTCCAATTTCAAATAATATATTACATCAGTTACCCACAGACTTAAAATGGGAGAGTTAGGATTCTTCCAGTTGAGCAAAATAAGTCTGCGTGCCAGTAGTGTAGTAAAGGATTTTGCAGTTTGTTTGTCCTTCTCCGCTTTAAGCTCATCTGGAAGAACACCAAACACAGCTGTAAATGAGTTAGGAGGGATTGTGACCCCAAGGCTGCCTGAAAGGCATTTAAAATGATATATACAGGACCATATCATCTGCATATAGAGAAATTTTCTGTTCAAGTCCTTCTCTGATAATCCCCTTTATCTCATAAGCATTTTGACAGGGAAGTGCCAGTGGCTCAATGGCGATTGCAAAAAGTAGTGGTGACAAGGGGCATCCTTGTCTGGTACCACGTTCTAGTTTAAAGTAGTCCGAATTAATGTTAATACAAACTGAAGCTTCTGGATTGGTATACAGTAGTTTGATCTATAGACAAATGTTTGGGCCAAACCCAAATTTCTCCAATGTGATGAAAAGGTAGTTCCATTCAATCATATCAAATGCTTTTTCTGCATCCAAGTTAGCCTTTTATTGTACTGAAAACGATGTTAATGTTTTCAGTGCTTTAAAAAATGTACAGTGGATGTTTCCATTAAGTTAAATATACTACTTTCCATAAAACTAGAATAGACAAAAGAGTGATTACATATAAAAACAAAACGGCAATTTTAAGTACTGTTGTATGCATTTTGCACAAATCAACTCATTTTTAAACTGCTTACAAATCTTTTCAAGAGTCCAAACAAACTTTGAAGTACTGTCTTTAAAGGATAAGTTTGGTATTTTTCAAGTCAAAAGTTGTTTCTTCCCAAAGTACAGTGTTTTATCATGAAAGTGTCCACAAAGATTTTTTTTTTATTGGTAAACATGATTAATCATTCAAAGGCCTAAATACTGCCTCTAAGCTTATTAACACTGTTTTACTAGTTCACCTCTGGAATCTTCAATAAGGACTGGCTACCTTTGAAAGGATTTAACACATTACCTTTGAATACTTAAACAATGGCTGAGATCAGCCTTGCTTCTCAGTTTACCTCACTGCAAGGCCTGAACCACTGACTACATTAACAAGGACAGGCCACACACTTCCACGACCAGTCTTTCTCACAGTTTTCACCCCTGAAAGGACTGAACTTATGAATTCCCTAACAGACTCCAGTAACCTGCTCAAACCAGGATTACAGAACATAGTCTACTCCCAGTTCACTGCCTCTGAAATGATTTAACCCGAATGGGCACAGCTTATTATGTTATTAACATCTAAATGTCTTAACAAGGGATGTGGTCCCCTGCAAGGACTTAACTGGAAGTGGATTCCTCCCTGTTATATTAAAGAACTTCTGATCTCATATGATCTAAATTAGGATCCTATAGAACATGCATAATAATTTCAGTCCCTCATCCTACAGAACTTCCGACCCTCCTGTGATTGCTGGTGCCACAGTAAATCACAAGGCAGTTTTAGTGAGATAATACTAAACCTCTTATTTATTTGAGGAGAAACCAGGCATATCAAACACTAGAACTTAAAACAGAAGAAAACATACCATCTGAATGATTTAAATAAAAACCAGCTGTGCATAAGAAAGTTCATTTGGCTTTTTAGCTGTTGCAGTCTTTATCTTCTTAATCCATCTGAGGTATTCTTGAGAGGATGAATAAAGTATTTATCTCTCTATTATAAAAAAAAAATCCTGGGAGAAAAAGACCAAGGACCAAGTCCCACCCACTGCTGCTTCTCAAAGGAAATTATCAATTGCAACCAATTAAGCACCACACCACCCACAAAACACCCTCCCAGAAGAAATTATTTAATAAAGCTAAGAGGCCAACTAATGAGCTTGCCTGTCCTAGTCAAAAATCCTTGCTCTGCCAGTGATCTACAGTATACTAAATTGCCTGAGTTAGACTAAATGCATACATGAAATGCGTTTTTGACTGAGGACCTGTTTAAACTGTCTGTCACTAGAAGACAAAAGCACATGTATGCCTCATTCTACCACTAGCAAGCAGGCAACATATTTGTGAAATTACTCAACTCCTACACGAAATACTTTTTATTATTATTGTAATTTTTTTCTTTTTTTTGAGCGGTGAGAATAAACTTCTATAGTCCTCCCCAAATGGCAACTTAAAAAAATGAATAATAGCTACCATGCCTTAAACACGCACTAAGAAACACATTGATGTTTTTTTTTTAAATCTACCAGTGAGACACAATTTGGCAACAAGATTATACTTTATAATAACAACAGTAATAATAATATGTTTAGGAAGTCAAAACTTATTTCTTTTTTGCATCTAGAAAAGTTACTGAATAACTGATATCCCAGGCCTTACATTAATATTTAAGGAGTATTCAGAAATCAAAGATTTACTACCATTGTAAAAATTAGTTGATAAGTTAGCTCCTCAACAGAAGAACAGCAAACACTTTTTCATAAAATAAAACAAATAATGTTAAATAAAACTTAATGTATGCTGAAATTTCTGCCTTTTTGTGTACAAAGGTTACAACACTTGACATACAGTAGTTTTTCTGTTCTTAATTTCATTTTCAGTTGAAAAACTGACTATATTTGAGTCCAGCAATGTTCACTTGAGATACTTGACAAATCTTCTGTGGTTCCATTTTCCCAATTACTTACCTGGATTTTCCAGAAAAACTAGTAGAATGTTTTAAGTGACTTCTGCAAATGACAGGCTATGGAGTCGGTGCCCATTCTTTTCAGGAGAAGAGACTTGATGAAGTTAAATATAATAAATATAAATTTTAAAAATAAGGGAAACAAGTGGCAGAAATGTAGGAGAGTAAAATAACTTTTTGCTTTAAAAATGTTCTACAATACAAGTAAAAGGTATCACTGACAGTAAATATTATGAAAAGTTCATATTTTTCTAGAAATTTACTTTGGGTTCAAATATTTGGCTAAACCTGCTACTCCCTAATTCTGCTTTTTCCCACATAGTTAGCCATACCATAATTTATAGTGAGGAACATGAGTCAAGTGTAAAAATCTTAGCTTAAATGTGGTCTTCATAGGAGAGAAGGTCAGGAACTAATTATTCATGTATATTCTGTTTTAAGAACCAAGATTACTTGCTATATATCATTTGGGTGTAGAATTATAATTCTGGAACAATGTGATGAGAACAGATAAGTCAAACTTGGAGTTGTGTCAAATGCCAGATGTAATTTTAACAATAGTTACCTTTACTCAGAAAACTCTTACACAGTACCAGCAATAATGCATTATGGTTGGAGCATTAAGATTTGGTTCTGCCTTGATCCTTAAGTGTCTTGGTAGCTTGCTTTATTTAATTCAAATATAAATTTCAAATTACTGTACTGTAGAAGAGAATATATGATTATAATTTGTTAAAATCTTAAAGCTGAATCAAATGCTGTATGGACTGTGCAACACAACAGTGACCTTAAACCAACTAAAAACAGTGTGTAATCTTGAAGCAATAAAGAAGTATGAAATGCCTGAGTGACAGTTTACATTCTTTTAAAATAGTGTAGGCAATTTAAAGTGGACATGCAAGAAAGATTTTTATATTTCATACATTTAAATCAAGTGTGTGGAAAAAATGAACAAAGATTCTTTCCAGTTGATCTGAACACCTGTACTATACTGTACTGTACATTTATAAGAATGCTTACATAAAGGTGTTTCTGCCAAAACATGCTATGCCCAAGTATTGAAAACATTTCTGTTAATTGTTAGATTTGTTCACCTTAATCTGTTTATAGCATTGAAATGCTGATGCACTGAACAGTTTTCTAGGAGTGTTCTTACTTTGCTACAACTCTGTGTTACAAATGTTACAGATTTTATTCCAACAGCTTCCTTATAATTAGATGTTTCAAAATATTTAAATCCTTGCTGTGGAATCTATTTTAAACTGTTTTAGAATTATGAAAGCTGCTAGGCCGAGAATGTTTTACCTTTTTTGTTAAGAAGTAATTATATATTAAGAAAAAACAAAAGTGTTTAAGGACAAATTCAAGATTATTTTTATGCTCCAGAGTATCCATCTTTTGTCTATACTGAAAGTAAAATGTATGTAAGAAAAAAATAACATTGAAAAAGAAAAGTTTTTGCACATTTCACTGTTAGTGTGGTGCTTAAATTGGGGAAAAAAACTGAACATTAGTTTTAATTAAGGAATACAGGATTTTAGGCATTTTCATTATGAAACATTTGTAGCGTGTTTGGAAACCTAAAAATTTCTGAATAAAGAAATAATTATAATTTTGTTGTAATACTGAAGCAATTTGAACATCTAATGATGTTATTGAAGCAATAAATATTTACATGGATTATTTTTTGTCTATTGCAGAATTGCACAATTTGGTTTATATGTTCATGATTGATTTATTATTATTGATTTATTGATTATTTACTGTAGTGTTTTACAATACTAGATGCAGAATATATAATATTAAATGCAAATATAATTTGTAAAACCTTGATTTTACTGCTGTGTTTTTCAACAGTGATGCACAGTGATAGCTACCTAGGTGTACCTTGGAAATATTAATGTAGCACACCTGGGTCTGAACCTGAGAGGGACAAGTTCCACAGGTGGTTGAGACCTGTCTGTAGAGGACAGGACTACCTAGAGAAGCTGGCATAAAAGAAGCTCCACAATCGCTATGATGCAGACACAACACTTAGAGCACTTTGGACGTGTTAGCTGGCTGCTAGAATCAAACTTTCTGGGTGTGTGATCGCCAGCAAGTCTTACATTGCTGGTGGATATTGGGTATATTGTACAAGTTGCCTCTGAAACAGAGAGTGAAGGCAAAGTGGCGAAGCAGCTAGGAAGATACCACGATAGTGCTCACTAAGTGCTGTGTCTGTGACACAAATCTTTTTTACTGGCTTCTCCCATAGTCCTGCCCCTTCAGACAGTTCAGCATGTGTATGAGATGTAAGTCTGTAGTTAGTAAAATAGTGGTGTGCCTTGGGATATTTTTGGTTACAGAAAATGTGCAACCACATAAAAATGGTTGGGAAACACTGTTTTACTGTATAACAATATGGGCTCACCACCTATGGGAAGGGCCAAGGAGGTCAGGTGCAGTGTGAGTTGGGTGGTGGCCGGAGGCGGGGACCTTGGCGGTCTGATCCTCGGCTACAGAAACTGGCTCTTGGGACGTGGAATGTCACCTCTCTGAAGGGGAAGGAGCCTGAGCTAGTGCGCGAGGTCGAGAGGTTCTGGCTAGATATAGTCGGACTGACCTCGACGCACAGCTTGGACTCTGGAACCAATCTCCTTGAGAGGGGCTGGACTCTCTACCACTCTGGAGTTGCCCCCGGTGAGAGGCACCGAGCAGGTGTGGGCATACTTATTGCCCCTTGACTTGGAGCCTGTGCGTTGGGGTTTACCCCGGTGAACGAGAGGGTGGCCTCCCTCCGCCTTCGGGTGGGGGGAAGGGTCCTGACTGTTGTTTGTGGGTATGCGCCGAACAGCAGTTTGGAGTATCCACCCTTTTTGGAGTCTCTGGAGGAGGTGCTAGAGGGCATACCTTCTGGGGATTCCCTCGTTTTGCTGGGAGACTTCAATGCTCACGTGGGCAATGACAGTGAGACCTGGAAGGGCGTGATTGGGAGGAATGGCCCCGATCTGAACCCGAGTGGTGTTTTGTTATTGGACCTGTGCTCGCCACGGATTGTCCATAACGAACGCCCTGTTCAAACATAAGGGTGTTCATATGTGCACTTGGCACCAGGTCACCCTAGGCCTCAGTTCGATGATCGACTTTGTGGTGTGTCGCCGGACTTGCGGCCATATGTCTTGGACACTGGGTGAAGAGAGGGGCGGAGCTGTCAACTGATCACCACCTGGTGGTGAGTTGGCTTCATGGTGGGGAAGATGCCGGTCAGGCCTGGTTGGCCCAGACGTGTTGTGAGGGTCTGCTGGGAACGGCTGGCAGAGTCCCCTGTCAGAAGTAGCTTCAACTCCCACCTCGGCAGAACTTCAACCACGTCCCGAGGGAGGTGGGGACATTGAGTCGAATGGGCCATGTTCCGTGCCTCTATTGTTGAGGCGGCTGACCGGAGCTGTGGCCGCAAGGTGGTCGGTGCCTGTCGCGGCGCAATCCCGAACCCGTTGGTGGACACCGGCGTGAGGGATGCCGTCAAGCTGAAGAAGGAGTCCTATAGGACTTTTTTGTCCTGTGGGTCTCTGGAGGCAGCTGATAGGTACCGGCAGGCCAAGCGGAATGCGGCTTCGGTTGTTGCTGAGGCAAAACTCGGGCATGGGAGGAGTTTGGAGGCCATGGAGAACGACTTTGGACGGCTTGAGGAGATTCTGGTCCACCGTCCGGCGTCTCAGGAGGGGAAGCAGTGCAGTGTCAACACCGTATATGGTGGGGATGGTGCGCTGCTGACCTCACTCGGGCGTTGTGGGTCGGTGGGGAGTACTTCAAGACCTCCTCAATCCCACTAACATGCCTTCCAATGAGGAAGCAGAGCCTGGGGACTCTGAGGTGGGCTCTCCCATCTCTGGGACTGAAGTCACCGAGGTGGTCAAAAACTCCTTGGTGGCAGGGCCCGGGGTGGATGAGATATCGCCCGGAGTTCCTTAAGGCTCTGGATGTTGTAGGACTGTCTTGGTTGACACGTCTCTGCAACATCGCATGGACATCGGGACAGTGCCTCTGGATTGGCAGACCGGGGTGGTGGTCCCCTCTTTAAAAGGGGACGGAGGGTGTGTTCCAACTATAGAGGGATCACACTCCTCAGCCTCCCTGGAAAAGTCTATTCGGGGTTCTGGAGAGGAGGGTCCGTCGGATAGTGAACCTCGGATTCAGGAGGAACAGTGTGGTTTTCGTCCTGGTCGCGGAACAGTGGACCAGCTCTTCACCCTTAGCAGGTCCTGGAGGGTGCATGGGAGTTTGCCCAACCAGTCTACATGTGTTTTGTGGACTTGGAAAAGGCATTCGACCGTGTTCCTCGGGAATCCTGTGGGGTGCTCGGGAGTATGGGGTACGGACCCCTGATAAGAGCTGTTCGGTCCCTGTACAACCGGTGTCAGAGCTTGGTCCGCATTGCGGCAGTAAGTCGAGCCCGTTTCCAGTGAGAGTTGGACTCCGCCAGGGCTGCCCTTTGTCACCGATTCTGTTCATAACTTTTATGGACAGAATTTCTAGGGCAGCCAGGGTGTTGAAGGGGTCCGTTTGGTGGACTCAGGATTGGGTCACTGCTTTTTGCAGATGATGTTGTCCTGTTTGCTTCATCAGGCCGTGATCTTCAGCTCTCTCTGGATCGGTTCGCAGCTGAGTGTGAAGCGGCTGGGATGAGAATCAGCACCTCCAAATCCGAGACATGGTCCTCAGCCGGAAAAGGGTGGAGTGCCCTCTCAGGGTTGGGGAGAGATCCTGCCCCAAGTGGAGGAGTTTAAGTATCTCGGGGTCTTGTTCACGAGTGAGGGAAGAATGGATCGTGAGATTGACAGGCGGATCGGTGCGGCATCCGCAGTGATGCGGCTCTGCATCGGTCTGTCGTGGTGAAAAAGGAGCTGAGCCGTAAGGCAAAGCTCTCAATTTACCAGTCGATCTACGCTCCTACCCTCACCTATGGTCATGAGCTATGGGTAGTGACCGAAAGAACAAGATTGCGAATACAAGCGGCTGAAATGAGTTTCCTTTGCAGGGTGTCTGGGCTTTCCCTTAAAGATAGGGTGAGGAGCTCAGTCATCCGGGAGGGGCTCAGAGTAGAGCCGCTGCTCCTCCGCATCGAGAGGAGTCAGATGAGGTGGCTCGGGCATCTGATCAGGATGCCTCCTGGACGCCTCCCTGGTGAGATGTTCCGGGCATGTCCAACCGGGAGGAGGCCCCGGGGAAGACCCAGGACACACTGGAGGGACTATGTCTCCGGCTGGCCTGGGAACGCATTTGGGATTCTCCCGGAAGAGCTGGAAGAAGTGGCGGGGAGAGGGAAGTCTGGGCTTCTCTGCTTAAGCTGCTACCCCCGCGACCCGACCTCGGATAAGCGGAAGAGGATGGATGGATGGATAGATGGATGTTTTACTGTATAACAATATGTTTTAGCATGTTCTTTTTCTTTTGTCTTTTCTTTAGTACCTTAAAAAATGCTTTAAGTACAGTATACTTCAGGTGAGAACTGTCATCATCCAATTTTACATGAGTTTGACGTAAAATATAAGTTCAGAAACAGCATTGTATTTACTTGGTGTCATACTCTGCAGTAGTCTTTATTATTTATTTATTAGTCTTTATAAATACTTTGTGATATGAAGGTGGATGAGCCAATGGTGTTCCAGATAATGACCTATCTGTTGGGCAGACCTCAGTTTGTGAGACACAAAGACTGTTTCTGATACGGATGTGAGCAACACTGGAGGACCACAACATCAATCCTGTCTGTTTTCCTTTAATGTGGGAAGTGACTTCCTTAAAGTCTTCTATAACTCTGTGATGGCCAATGTGATTTTATACACTCTGGTCAGCTAGGCTGCTAAAATCACTTCAGGAGAGGTCCACCAAAGCCACAGGCTAATTAAAAGGGCATGTTCAGTTATAGGACGAATGTTGGACCCCCCAGAGGTTGTAGCGAAGGAGAGAATTAAAATAGAAATGAGTGCCATCTCTGACACATTAACATTGAGCCCTTTCAGCCAATGAATTATTCAGCAGAAGTGTGTCAAGAAACACTACTGGGGCTCCTTCATACCAACAGCAATACACCTGCATTATTCCTCACTCTGACTGTGACAGCCAAGTCAGAACTTTTCTTTCTTTTTAATTTTCTTGCTTTATAGTTATTCTGGTTTGTGTTCAGACGAAAGTGTGCTTATTTATTTATTTAAACAAATCTAATTATGAACCAAGCAATTAGCCCTAACACAGATGTACTATGTTTCTGTGCAGATATTTCCTTTTAACATAAAAAGGATATCCCAACTGAATTCCCATTTTACTTTGTCCTGATAAATATGCATTCCAATCAAACTTCATACTATATATGCATTTTTTCTCCTTGACAATGTTAGATATGTCTACTGATTAATTTCAAAGATGATGTGCCACAATGCCTGCACGTCTCATTTTCTTTCTCTTTTTTAGTACAGCTTTGTTGTACATTCTTGATGTATCCTTTGTTTTGGTTGCTGCAGAGCAAGAATAACTATGTAACTGATGTCCCCTTAGTACTTTTGGTGTGTGAACCTGTCTGTAGTTCATGGTGGTTCACTCCTTTGTGCTGAGTGGTGGGTTTTCTGGTGGTTGTATGCCTTTGAGAAACAGAGACACGTTTTTCTTTGTACCTGTCTTAATCCTTGTTGTGCACTTTCTGACTAGCATTCTCTTTGTCTTGTTTATGGAGTTTGAAGCTTAATACTTCATGGTTACCATCCATGATTTGTGTTTACTATGAAGCTGGTTAATGTTCTTGATGTTTGCCATTTTCAAGAACAAAAATCAGTGATTCATGTTGTTTGTACAGAAAATCGTAATTATTCTTTGTTTAAATTATGACAGTTACAGTGCTTAATCTTAAAATACAGCGTTTTTATTAATCTCAGTAATGTCTTTGAAGTGTGCAGATAATAATTTCCCTCAAAAATCTGTAGTCATCTTATAGTTATGCCATTTTCAACAATAAAATAATAAAAATACTTTAATAAAATTAAAGGGTAAGTTGGTATTTTTCTGGTCAAAGTTATTTCTTCACACTCGTTTATATTGATTTGTACATGAAATTGCATTCTAAAGTAAAGGATATTTTTAAAATGTCTAACCTTGCTCTTGAGTTTTCTAATGAAGCTTGAGAGTAGTAGGCCCACATGTGAAAAAAATCAATTAACATGTACTATTGTGAGAATCAAACCTTTTAAAAGGAGACCAGCTGTAAGTTTCACTTTGCCACTTGTAAGTCCCTTCAGGGCCAGGAGAGTAGATTAACCTTAAAAAGTCACCACCAAGTGTTGTTACTGAATGTTGATGCTCTGATGTATATTATTGTCTCTGTAGACAACTAGACCATAATAACTGAAAAAAGATCACTTATATTCTTTCACTCTATGGAAGCTTATATCGTTATTTTACAAAGATACTGCCTACTGTCGCTGCATTGACGATATACATTTGTGCTTCAGTGAGAGAGAATATTGAGAAGGCATATAGCATGCAATCAAATGACAAGGACTGAACAGACGTTTTAGGCATCCAACCATTCATCCATCCATCCATCCATCTTCATACATTCTTATCCAGGAAAGGGTCACGGGGTATCTAGTGCCTATCCTAGCAAGCATTATGCGCAAGGTATGAATAATTCCTGGACAGGGCACCAGTTCGTCGCAGGCCAAACACACTCAACAACAACAACAACAACATTTATTTATATAGCACATTTTCATACAAACAGTAGCTCAAAGTGCTTTACATATTAAAGAATAGAAAAATGAAAGACACAATTATAAAACAAAATAAATCAACATTAATTAACATCGAATAAGAGTAAGGTTCAATGGCCAGGGGGGACAGAAAAAACAAAAACTCCAGACGGCTGGAGAAAAAATAAAATCTGTAGGGATTCCAGACCATGAGACCGCCCAGTCCCCACTGGGCATTCTACCTAACATAAATGAAACAGTCCTCTTTGGATTTAGGATTCTCACGGAAGGGCTTGATGATGATGATGGTCACGTAGACTTCTGCCTTTTAATCCGTCCATCATTGTTGGAGCATCATGAAGCTTTGAGTAGGTGGTGGTGGCGCAGGCCACCACCACAAAGAAACCGGAAAAAGAAACAGAAAAGAGAGTAGGGGTCAGTACCGATTTTAGAGCCACCATGAATAGTTATTTTGAGGAAATTGAACATATAGAGTATCAGGATTAAGTTAAATTAAGATTAAAATGAAGTTATAAAAAGGCCATGTTAAAGTAATATGTTTTCAGCAGTGTTTTAAAGTGCTCTACTGTATCAGCCTGGCGAATTCCTATTGGCAGGCTATTCCAGATTTTAGGTGCATAGCAGCAGAAGGCCGCCTCACCACTTCTTTTAAGTTTTGTTCTTGGAATTCTAAGGAGACACTCATTTCAGGATCTGGGTTACGATTTGGAATATAAGGTGTCAGACATTCCGATATATAAGATGGGGCGAGATTATTTAAGGCTTTATAAACCATAAGCAGAATTTTAAAGTCAATCCTGAATGACACAGGTAACCAGTGTAGTGACATTAAAACTGGAGAAATGTGTTCGGATTTTCTTTTCCTAGTTAGGATTCTAGCAGCTGCATTCTGCACTAGTTACAAACGATTTATGTCTTTTTTGGGTAGTCCTGAGAGGAGTGCTTTACAGTAATCTAGTCGACTGAAAACAAACGCGTGAACTAATTTCTCAGCATCTTTCAGTGATCTAAGCGGTCTAACTTTACTTATGTTTCTCAAGTGAAAAAATGCTGTCCTAATGATCTGATTAATATGTGATTTAAAATTCAGATTACAGTCAACAATCACCCCTAAGCTTTTTACCTCCGTCTTGACTTTTAATCCTAATGTATCCAGTTTATTTCTAATAGCCTCATTGTATCCATTATTGCTGATCACTAAAATTTCAGTTTTCTCTTTATTTAACTTGAGAAAATTACTATTCATCCACTCACCCAAACACTCACACTAGGGCCAATTTTGAAAAACCAATTTGCCTACATTTAATTAGGTTAAAGTGTAGTAAGTTTAGGTAAAGATGCTTTAGCATAGACAGACCAGTAGCTCAGAGCTGCTGTTACTACCTCATAGAATCAGGTTCTCCATGGAGATTGCACATTCTCCTCTTGTGTTTATGAAATGATTGGTATCAGTGAGCGTCAGCGAATTTACTTAATGAACAAAGGTGTCCTGCATACCTTTATCACCATCTCCTCACCAAGAGTGAAACATCATGCATTATAAAACTGATAATTGGCTTAAGTATTTTTTTTTAATTGTATGTGTGCGCAATGTAAAGTGGGAGATGAAGGTGGCTTCTTGATTTTCTCAAAAATCAATGGCTTTTATTAAAAAATGCAGTGGAGTGGAATCAGTTCAGTTCAGATGCACTGATATTTTTCCAAAGTACAATGAAACTTATATGTACTCCTTTCACCATGCTGCAACTTAGTGTGAATCTCACTCTCTAGACTGTGTAAAGTAACAACACAAAATGTAATAGGTGAAAAGTAGGCAATGTCTTGGAAAAAAAATATATTTTGATTTTACATCTCTCTGTCATTACAAGCCTTGACAGAATGTAACCATTGAAGAAACAAAGTTACAGAAGCAAAAGTGAAATTGTAAATAGAACGTAGTTGGCAAAGATGAGGGGTGGTTGTCATGAATCCACAAACAGAACCTGATCGGGGAAAGGGAGCAAGAAATATTCATACTTCAAGTAAATACTGTAGTACTGTACTTTGAATCTTTGATAAAATGTATATTTTTCCTGTTTACTTTTGTTGTCAAGAGTATGTCTCAAAAACACAGAGGAATGGGCTTTCTTAAACTGAAACCTTTGCTAGTTCAAAGTATGTTTTAAGGTCTTTATTTTTTTAAAGGGACCTCATACCCATTATTTCCATTTTAAAATATAAGACAGGCTAGTTATTTTATACAATTCAGAAAATCTTCTTTACTTTGGAAAACAATTTTGTGTGGTAAATTGATATACCATGGCTGTAAACAAATACGTTTGAATTGAAAACTACTGAAATTTATTCTATAAAGAAACACAGGTTTATGACGCAAAGTGGCATATACAGTACTCCCTGGTTTGGTACATTTAAAAAGTGCTGTGAATATATTTTCTCACATGTGGAATTTCTAAAACTCTTACTTTTGCTCACGGTAGAGTAGGAAATATTTTATTGATCTATACCAGGATTATATTTATCAGTGATACATTAGAATAATAGAAATATATTTATTCTATTCTATGTTAATATATTAATAACAGAATTAATATTTACCTTTAATAAAAACTCTGGTCTGTACCAGGAACTAAGAAGGACGGCTGTGAGGGCTGTGTGGGCAGATAATGAGGCGTTTGCTAGAGGAATCTGTGAGCAAGTGACACACCATCTGTGGTCTAGCGACCCACGTCCTGCTTACAGAGGACTCAAAGCATTACGCACATCTGAATCTGTTCCTTCGGAGAGTCGCAGTCAGGGCAGCTGATGGAACGGTCCTTACGGATGACACTGCAGTTGTGACCCACTGGGCTGGCTACTTTGAGCAGTTTTTCAAAGCTGATCCTCCGGCTAGGACGTTGGATATCTCTGGGTCCACAGTTCTTGAGACTGATCCTCTAGTTAGCTGTGAACCACCCAATCTCACTGAGATTGCACAGGTGGTGAATCATCTGAGGGGGGGAAAGGCTGTAGGGATCTGTGGTGTCCGGGGTGAACTTCTCCAGGCTGGTGGTAAGGCTGTCCTCCTGGCATTGCAATCTTTGCTTCCATTTGGGAGACTGGCATCATCCCAACTGACTGGAAAACGGGACTTGTCATCCCTATCTGGAAAGGGAAGGGTGATTGCCTGGGGCCTCATGTATAACGCCATGCTTAGAATTCACACTATAACAAAAGCCGAAATGTGCTTACCCACAGAAAAATCCAGATGCAGGAATCTGTGCGTACTCCAATTTCTGCGTTCTTCCGCTACATAAATTCCGATCAGCGTGAAAAATAACGCACATGCATGCGCCTTCTGTCCCGCCCCAACTCCTCCCAGAATTATGCCTCTTTGAATATGCAAATCAATATAAATCGCCCTTAAGCTCAGCCTTCTGTGAAAAGACAATGGGAAAAGCACAAGGGAAAAAATAAGAATTTCAGCGAATACCAAGTGGAGGCAAAAGCATACTATTTGTTTATTTAAACCATGGTATAATCAACAAAAGGAAGTTGATCGAGTGACATAGCGTGTTGGAGAAACTTGAAAGCTCACGTTCACAAAGTCGCACAGTGCCAAAAATAAAAAAAGAACTTGTCAGATATCAAAGTCACCGTGAAAAGCCAAGTCGTAGCCCACTGTCTGACTGTTATATAAAAGCTTATTAGGTTACAGAGAAAAAAAGGCACACAGTGGGAAAAAGCACGAAATGTCAACTTCAATCTTGAAATTTCCACTTTAATCATGTAGTTTATTTTGTCATTAAAGTAGAACATCATAAACTTCATCTTAAAATCGTTTAATTAACCAGTTTCTCAAATCACATTATAATTAAAGTAGCACGTTAAATACTTTGTTTTGTATGTGATCTTCTATGTGCTCTATGTGTGTGAATCACTACTTGCTTCTTAAACCGGCTCTCTTCCTGCCTACTGGACACAGAATCCATTACATTTGTGATATTACAGCTCTGAATAACTAAAATACTGAGATGTATATGTGATATCATTTTCATGACGATAGGAGTTAAAGCACGTTATTAAACATGGGTTTCACGGCGCAGTGATTGTGCGCGACCTTCAATGAAATCATTTATTACAGCAGTACTCAGGGGCGGCTCTAGGCTTGTGGCAGCCCTGGGCAGAGAAAGAATCGAAGGCCCCTTCGCCTGCCAATGTCAATATGGTATCTTATGCACGGTGGATGGCCACATCCGTTGCGGACACTGCATAGCCGCCTTGTGCTCATGACACAAGCGTTTAACTTTTGTCGAAATTTGCCGCTGCCTTTTTAGCTGTGTTGTTATTTTCTCTTTCTGTTTTATATTCAATATATATTGGCGTGGCCGCCCCTGCAGTCCTTGCTTTTCTTTCTCCAAGTAATCGATTGCCACACAATCAGCTCTGTAATAGACGTTAAGCCATCTGTATGCTTAGAGTGCCAATTCTTCAAAACGTTTAAGGAACACTGAAATATCTTCGTAGTACATGTTTAATTATTCTATCCTTCACACCAGTCCCAGTGAAGAATACAGATTATTTAAATAATGTTAAAGCTTTATCTTTATCTATACTAATAAAAGGCAAAGCCCTCACTGACTCACTGACTCATCACTAATTCTCCAACTTCCTGCGTAGGTAGAAGGCTTAAATTTGGCAGGCTCATTCCTTACAGTTTACTTACAAAAGTTAAGCAGGTTTCATTTTGAAATTCTACGTGTAACGGTCATAACTGAATCCTACTTACGTACATATATACGGCCATAGCCTGCAGCTTGGTCGTCGTGTGAGGCGGAGTTGCGTCATCCATCACCACGCCTCCCACGTAGTTGGCTGCCAGCCTATATTGCGTCCCCAATACCCACACCTCCCACGTAATTGAGTGCCTGCCCATATAAGGCCGTCCGTCAGCAGCAATCCAATAGACACGCTGCCGCTACGAGGCGTTTTTCATGCCTAAGACGAATATGATTTTCACAAGATACAAGTTTAGTGAGAAGACGCAAGATATAAATGAGACTTTTGATCACTTTGTAATGGAGTTAAGATTGCTGGTGAAGGACTGTGCTTATGCAAACGAAGATGAGATGGTCAGGGACAGAATAGTGTTTGGCACAAACTCAGCAAAAGTGTGAGAGAAACTTTTAAGTGCCGGGTCTGAACTAACATTAAATAAAGCTGTGGACATCACAAGATCGCACGAGATAGCACACCCACAGCTGAGAACCTTCGATGCATGTACTCCGAGTGGCTCACGTGAACTGACTGTGAACGCAGTACGCATACAAAAAACATGAGCTCCAAAGAGCACTGAACAAAAAACGCATTACACAATTGAGAAGGCCCCAAAAGAATATAAAGAGTGTGACGCATACAAGCATATTCATTCAAATATTCAAGTGCAGGTACTGCGGAAACAAAGCAAGGGTGGAAAAAGTCAATGTCCAGCTAAAGACAGTGTAAAAAATGTGGTAAATTGAACCACTTCGCTAAAATTTGCTGGAATAGGAAAGGTAAACCCTTGCATGCAGTGTGTGATGTCTCAGATAAAGAGGAAGACGGGCTGTTTATTGATGCAGTAAGAAAGGAACAACCCTCTGAATCTGAACAAGCCTTTGTAGACTTATCAATAGAAAAGCTATGTGTAAAGCTTAAGTTTATATTAAGTTCATAGACACGCTACCGCTAAATATTCGCAGGCAAATCCACAACTTAATACCGGGAATGCCTGTTAAAAATCTTAGATTCATGAATACCGATTTGGGTAGTGAACACTTCGATGAATGAAACCTGTTATTTTTACAATGGTTGACAAACACGGAATATCACTTGAACACAACACATCCTTGATGACAGCAACATTCTTAACAGTCACAAAACAATTACATTGACAATCATGTTACATTATTTTTAAAATGTTACCTTTTCTTTTTCATAACTTCTTTAACACACTACTTCCCCGCTGCGAAGCGTGGGTATTTTGCTAGTAAAATAATAAACATATTTTGCTGCATTTCATCTTAAAAATGATATTGTCATCATATGGAAATACGCTCTTTATAAAGTGGCTCAGGTTGTGTAATATTATAACTGCAGTGGAAGTTTACAGTGTGGTGATTGTACCTATAAGTACAAACAGTTCTACAAGGAGCAATTGATTAAGTGCGTTTAAAGTTCTTGGAATGAAACTGTTTCTAGACCGTGAGGTCCGTACAGGAAAGGCTTTGAAACATTTTGCCATGGCTGAAACAGCATGTGCTTGATACTGTATACTGATAATTCTCTTTCCGATCAGCTGCTGCTGTGATTCCCCACTCAGATACAGTGATATAAATACTCTGAGTGGTGCAGTGAGAGTAATATGGAAAAAGATGATCCGCTGTGGCAACTCCTAACGGGAGCAGCTAAAAGAAGAAGAAGGTGCAGTGACAGTAACAACACTAAAGCAGTTATGGTATTTGGAATACTCTGGCTATTCCCTGGACCATTATATTGTTACAAATTAATTATAATCAGATGCATTACACTATTAAACAATATGCGGTTAGTTTCAGTGTATTTATAAAGCCGCGTCAGGAAAATAAAAGAGTAACCATACAGGAACAGTAGCACTGCTGTGACACTGGGTGCCGCCAGTCTGCAAAACCGAGCGGAGAACTTGTGTCTGATAAGGTATGAGGTTTTGTGGAAAAGTGCGTATCTTTACGCCAAGTGTAGGTTTTATACATAGCGATTTGAACGTGGAAAAGTTCTTACGCAACATTTCTGTGCGTACGCACCGTTTATACATGAGGTCCCTGGATTGCAGCAACTACAGCAACAACACTGCTGTCGGTGCCGGGTAATATCCTTGCTAGAGTCGACCTCAATAGGATCCGTGATCACTTGCTCACCTACCAGCGACCAGAACAGTCTGGTTTTACTCCTAAGAAGTCTACCATCTATCGCATTCTGGCACTGACGGTTCTTATAGAGCGCAAACGCGAATATCGGCACAGTTTATTTGCAGCCTTTGTCAATTTTTGCAAAGCTTTCAACTCAGTTGATCGAGCTGCCCTGTGGGACATCCTGAGGGCTTGCAGGATCCCCTCGATGTTGCTGGATATCATGGCTGGCCTGTACACTGGTACTGTGAGTGCTGTGAAGAGTGGAGGCAGGACCTCTGCGTTTTTCCCAGTTGATTCTGGTTTCGTTCTTGTTCTTGTAATATTTTGTGGGAAAAAAAGTTTACATACAGTAAGGTCTGTTTAGTCTTGCATTGTAAGAGCTAATCTGAAGGCATTTAATTTTTAAAGTACTTGGTCAATAATTTTTTTGCTGAGCTCTGTTATACTACAGGGAGATATACTGTAACTAGATAAAATTTAAATTGAAAATCATTTTTCAATGTTATAATTCCATAGTAAATAAATTATGACATATTATGTGACACTTATTTTAAATTATGTACGAAATGATAGGAAATACCAATGTAAACATTTGAGATGTCTAAAGTAATGTATGGTTTTAACAATCCAGATAAATCATTTGTTTGCAGAATACTCAGCAAGTGAGAGCACACTCACCAGTGTCAAAAGTAAAAAAACAGGAGAGTGAAGAGTAACATTTTTGTATGCCAATTGAAGGCATATAATGTAATTATTATCTACCCTGAAAAGTGTAGTTTCTAAAATTGTCTACTATTATTGACATACATAATTGTACTGAATCTGTACATTTTTAATTGTTATTTCTAGGGAGAAATACCAGTTAATCTTTGATGATTAGTTATCAAAATATTTTTTTTGCTGTAACACCTAAAACTAACATTACTGCTATTATGAAAGACAAAAAGACTGCTTAGAAAAGCAAAAAACTACAGATTCTTCAGATATGGATGCATGCTGTGCAGACAAAGAAGGGTTTAGGGATGTGATTTATCAGGTAATCCTGGACTTAGAAGAAAAAAAAGAATATTGGTTTGAATGCTTCTGTTATTGTTACACTTGTGTCTTTCCCTTACATTTACTCAAAGGAATTTGCAGAGTATTTTATATTGTACTGATTTGTAAGAATGTTGGAGATTTTGAAATAATTAGTTCAGACTCCAGGAAGTGGTTCTGCTTGGAGTGCCTTCCACCATTTCAAAATGCCTATCTACTCTGCTTATATTTAAACTATCCATCCATCCATCCATCCATTATCCTACCCGCTATATCCTATCTACAGGGTCACGGGGGTCTGCTGGAGCCAATCCCAGCCAACACTGGGCGCAAGGCACATTTAAACTAGTAAGGCAATTAAGATCTTCTGTTACACCTCAGGATTTACTTCTTCTTTGTGGAACTTTCTCTCTAGGTTTTTTTGTGAAGCTCTATCTATCTATCTATCTATCTATCTATCTATCTATCTATCTATCTATCTATCTATCTATCTATCTATCTATCTATCTATCTATCTATCTATCTATCTTATTGCCAGCTAAACATACACAAATGGTTAGCCATACAGGAATCAAAGACCATATATAGCAAATGAGGAAGGGGGGTATAGGTGGATTTAAGAGGGGGAGGATTAGTAAAGTGGGGTTTGGAGGGTGTCGATGTTAAAGTCCTCTTTATTATTTGGATGTTTTTGGATTCATGTTCAAGAGTCTGTTAAGGGTGTTTTCATTTGATAGTAACAATTCAGCCAGCTCTCTAGCACTAACTTAGTGTTTGCCCTGAATCTTATTTTCACCATGTCCCAGTTAAACATGTGTCCAGTTGAATTGCAAGTGCTATGTCAGAGACTGTGGTCCTTCCTTCTGATAGCATTGCGATGTTCTTGTATACATGTTACAAGAGTTTTAGATGTTTGTTCCACGTATACTCCTGGGCATGCACTGCATGGTATACTTTATACTGCGTTGCCTTTGATTCCTGTAGGTCTAACCATTTTCCTCTAATGGTAACACCTGACAGATGTTGAAAGCTCAGGAATAAAAAACTATATGTGATTCATTTTCTCCTTTGTGAATTTGTAGCCATAAATATGCAAACTGTACGCAAGACCTTTGCTTATATACTGTATATATATATATATATATATATATATATATATATATATATATATATAATATGTATATAAATTGTCACACATGTGTGCATGGGAAACAGCTAAAAGGCCAAAATAATAGTAATTATACGCCAGACCAGGGGGCGGCGGAGTGTGCTGACTGTCTCTCTGTCTCTTGCAGTCCTTTCTTGGGAAATCCGCCTGGTTACTGGCGCCGACGATGTCATCACTTCCGAGCTTGAGGACATCACTTCCGGTTTTGGCCCCAATGACATAATTTGCCTTCCTTTCTGTTAAAACTGCCATCTTGTCTCAGTGTGAGTCAGTTCTGTTCTGGACTCTATTTTTTGCAAATCGTGCTCCTTTAAATCAACTTTTGCACCCGGGAAAACAATATATGAGTGGCTGCCCCAAATCTTTATGATGTCTATGACTCTTTCTTATCAAAAAATATAGATAGATAGATAGATAGATAGATAGATAGATAGATAGATAGATAGATACTTTATTAATCCCAAGGGGAAGTTCACATACTCCAGCAGCAGTATACTGATAAAAAACAATATTAAATTAAAGAGTGATAAAAATGCAGGTAAAACAGACAATAACTTTGTTTAATGTTAACGTTTACCCCCCTGGGTGGAAGGTAAGAGTCACATAGTGTGGGGAAGGAATGATCTCCTCTGTCTGTCAGTGGAGCAGGACAGTGACAGCAGTCTGTCACTAAAGCTGCTCCTCTGTCTGGAGATGATACTGTTCAGTGGATGCAGTGGATTCTTCATGATTAACAGGAGCCTGCTCAGCGCCCGTCGCTCTGCCACAGATATCAAATTGTCCAGCTCCATGCCTACAATAGACCCTGCTTTCCTCACCAGTTTGGCCAGGCATGAGGTGTCCCTCTTCTTTATGCTGCCTCCCAGCACACCACCGCATAGAAGAGGGCACTCGCCACAACCGTCTGATAGAACATCTGCAGCATCTTATTGCAGATGTTGAAGGACGCCAGCCTTCTAAATAAGTATAGTCGGCTCTGTCCTCTCTAGCACAGAGCATCAGTATTGGCAGTCCAGTCCAATTTATCATCCAGCTTCACTCCCAGGTATTTATAGGTCTGTACTCTCTGCACACAATCGCCTCTGATAATCACGGGGTCCAGAAGGTGCCTGGGTCTCCTAAAATCCACCACCAGCATCTTGGTTTTGATGGTGTTCAGGTGTAAGTGGTTTAAGTCGCACCATTTAACAAAGTCCTTAATTAGATTTCTATACTCCTCCTCCTGCCCACTCCTGATGCAACCCATGATAGCAGTGTCGTCAGCGAACTTTTGCACGTGGCATGACTCCGAGTTGTATTGGAAATCCGATGTATATAGGCTGAACAGGACAGGAGAAAGTACATTCCCCTGCGGCACTCCTGTGTTGCTGACCACAATGTCAGACCTGCAGTTCCCGAGATGCACATACTGAGGTCTGTTTGTAAGATAGTCCACTATCCATGCCACCAGGTATGAATCTACTCCCATCTTTGTCAGCTTGTCCCTAAGGAGCAGAGGTTGGATGGTTTTGAAGGCGCTAGAGAAGTCCAGAAACATAATTCTTACAGCACCACTGCCTCTGTCCAAGTGGGAGAGGGATCGGTGTAGCATATAGATGATGGCATCCTCCGCTCCCACCTTCTCCTGGTATGCAAACTGCAAAGGGTCGAGGGCGTGGCGGACCTGTGGCCTCAGGTGGTGAAGCTGCAGCCTCTCAATGGTCTTCATCACATGTGACGTCAGAGCGACAGGCCAGAAGTCATTCAGCTCACTAGGACGTTATACCTTTGGGACTGGGATGATGCATGATGTTTTCCAAAGCCTCGGGATTTTCCCATGTTCCAGGCTCAGGTTGAAGATGTGCTGTAGAGGATTCCCCAGTTCCAGTGCACAGGCCTTCAGCAGTCATGGGGATACTCTATCTGGACCCACTACTTTGCTGGCACGAAGTCTCCTCAGCTCTCTGCTCACCTGGGCTGCTGTAATTGTGGGTGAGGATGTCTCTCCTATGCTGGTATCAGCAGAAGGATGGGTGGAGGGTGCAGTACTCCGAGGTGAGAGTGGGTTAGTTTGGTCAAACCTTTTAAAGAAGTTGTTCATTTGGTTTTCTCTCTCCACATCTCTCTCGATGGTGTCACCCCGCTTCGAGCTGCAGCCAGTGATGATCTTCATCCCATCCCACACTTCCATCATGCTGTTATTCTGCAACTTCTGCTCCAGATTTCTCCTCTACTGCTCCTTCGCCGCCCTGAGCTGGACTCGGAGTTCCTTCTGCACGCGCTTGAGCACATGCTGATCACCACCTTTAAAAGCCCTTTTCTTCTGGTTCAAAAGGCCCTTGATGTCACTTGTAATCCATGGCTTGTTGTTAGCATAGCAGCCTACTGTTCTTACTGGAGCTACAATGTCCATACAAAAATTGATGTAGTCAGTAGTTCCGTCAACAACCTCCTCAATGTTCTCACTATGTAACCACTGCAGGATATCCCAGTCCGTAGTTCCAAAGCAGTCTCTCAGAGTGTGCCTCAGGGGACCACTTCCTGAATGAGCGCGTGGTTGTAGGTAGCTCCCTCACTCTTGGTTTGTAGTGAGGCTGAAACAGAACCAGGTTATGATCTGCTTTCCCAAGTGCAGGCATCGGGGTGGCACTGTATGCGTCTTTAACGTTTGCATACAGTGGGTCAATAGTCCTATTTCCCAGGTGTTACAATTCACATACTGGGAGAAGGCAGGCAATGTTTTGTCCAGCATCACATTGTTAAAATGTCCAGTGATTAGCACAAGCGCCTTAGGGTGCTGCGTTTGTAATTTAGCAACAGCGGAATGGATGATGTCACCCGCTATCTCCATGTCGGCCCGAGGAGGGATGTAAACAATAATAACAATGATGTGTCCAAACTCTCTGGGCAAGTAATAGGGACGCAGACTTACGGCCAACATTTCAATGTCCCTACAGCAAGTGGAGATTTTGACTTTACATGTCCAGAGTTACATCACCTTGTGTTCACATAGAGAGCGAGTCCTCCTCCTTTCTGCTTCCCGCAGGTATTTCCATCTCTGTCCGCTCTAACTGTGCTAAACCTGGGTAGCTCCACATTAGCATCTGGGATAGTAGTTGTAAGCCACGTTTCACAAAAATATAACAAACTGCATTCTCTGTAGGTCCTCACATTTTTCACCATTGCGGCCAGTTCGTTGATCTTATTTGGTAGTGAATTCACATTTCCCATGATCACAGAAGGCACCGAAGGCTTGAAATGCCACTTTCTTGCAATCCGCTTTGCTTTTAGCTTAGCTCCTGCTCTACTGCCACGATACCGCCTTCTTACCTCGTCAGGTAAATAGGGAACCACATCGGCGTGGGCATTTGTTCTCAGCGCTTGAAGTTGACTACTTTAATAGACAAGTCTCGGCGTGTAAACGTCCATGTCCAAGTAGTAAAAAGTAGTAAAAAAAAGTGATAGGAGTGATCAGTAAAATAGAAAAAAAGGTAGAAAAATAAAGTCATACACAGAACTGCTGGAAAGGCTGCCACTCACGGCGTCTCCTGAGTCAAGAAAAAAAAATATATAGTAAGGTTTCTAAACGGTTTTGGGCCCCAAGGGATGACATGCTAAAGAGCGTCCCGAAGCACAATCGGCGCATCCAATCGGTGCGGAAATCCAACGCCCGACTCGTCCGACACGGGTAAATTGAACTTTGGACAAGTGTGTTTTTCTGGTTTCAGTTGTCCACGGACAAGTGCAATTTTCTGGAGAAAAAAAGAATTATATGTGCTGTGCAGGGCACATTTTTACCACTACTTTCAAATTTTAAACATTTGGGTATGTACTTCGTGCAGAAACAGTCTATTTAGGCATGTTCTTCATATCTCAAATTAGTCTTCAATATTGTTTACAAAATGACAGCTGATTTTTCAAAGGGGAAGCACTCTTACGGTTTTACATAATTTTTTTACCCTACTATTTACACGCTTGGAGATGCAGTAATTTTTTTTCATGCCGACATTATGATGTAATATGATGATTTTTCATTATAATCGATAACTTTTATATATTACTGATAAAATTCATTGTTTCTACATAAAAATGCGGTCATTTTACTTACAATGCAAATGTTTTCACCACATAACAAAGCTTGTTAGGCAGTTAAATCTTTCCTGAAATTTGCGATTTTGCGTAGGTTGTGATATATTGGGGAGTTAAGAAATTTATTGCGTGACAACATCAATTTTGATGAGCTGTCTATAGATTGTTTCTGATTAGAGAATTTTTCATATAAAACAAGTTGGTTTCGTGCTGTCAGTTTATTAACAATAAAGAAGAAAACATTGAAACAGTTTCCAAATGTTATGAAATGTCTATAAAAATCTTCACTTAGACGTGATTATTTTTTCCCGACAACATCGGTTATATTTACTTCTTTGGAAATGTACCATCTTGTAGAATTTCGGATACGTCATTAGGAATTACCATGCATAATGCACTGCGGTAAGCACGTTTTTCTCGCTATATGCGTGTTGCTGAAACTGAAGCAAGTAGCATTGCGGATGAGAAATGGATTGTTTCTTGATTAAAACTGGCACAACAGGCCCTGAAAAACCTGACAATGAGGGCAAGAAAAGAAAAACAAAAGCTGAAAGGGACCGTGAGTATGATAAAAAATCGAAAACGGTCTTTTCAATTGCAATAGCTTAAAGAGTTTCCGTGGGTAAATGCAGACGACACTGACTGTGTTTTTTGCCAAATTTGCCGTCAGTATCCACTTATTGCCAACAAAACATCCACATTATTTGCCAGCAAGAAAGTCGACAGTAAAGACACACTACTGTTGCATCAGCTGTCTGCGAAACACATTGCCTGTATGTCAAAGCATGAGTCTAAAAGTAAGAAAAAAGTTGGTTCAATTGAAAAAGCGTTTTCTAAAGTGGAACGCTCAGAGGTTGAGCGTTATGCTAGGCTGTTCAATACTGCTTACGATGTTGCTAAGCACAACAGGCCATTTACTGACTTTCAATTTCTCTGTTTTGTACAGGAAAAGAATAGTGTAAATTTAGGGAGTGACCATTGAGGCAGGGACACCTGTGTTGAGTTTGTGATGTCAATATCGTCTGTTTTGTTGAATGATGTCTCAAGCCACATGAAACATGTCAGATTCTTTTCAGTCATGAGTGACTCAAGCACCGACTCATCAGTAATAGACCAAGAAGGCATACTACTGAGGTACGTTCATCCAGAAATGCTTGATCCCTACCCAGCCATGGCTAGCATTGAGAATTTAGAAAATGCCAGAGCAGATGGTATTGTTGCTGCCATAAAAATGGTTTGTCAAAATGTGGTATTGATATTGAAAACATTGGAGACAATGACCCAAAGCTTATCTGCATTGATCTTGATGGTGCAGCAGTTAATCTTGGAGCTAAAAATGGCGTTGCCAGAAAGCTCAGTGATTATGTAAGTAACAAAGTTCTTGTTACACACTGTGTGGCACATAAACTAGAGTTAGGTGTACTTGATGCTGTTAAAGACGTAGGCTATCTGAAAAAGTTTGAAGACACAATTAAGTGCATCTGCAAGTTTTATTCTTTTTCATCAAAGAGACGAAGTGAGCTGCAAAAACTTCCATCAACTTTGAATGAAACATTGCTTATGCATTCAGAAGTAAAAGCCATTAGACAGATCATCAAAGTCCGGAGCACTGAAAGCTGTTAGCCAGGATTTACATGTAACTGTTACCCACATGGAACAGATACTTTCCACATCAAACAAGGCAGATGAACTGGGGCAGGCTAAAGCCATCCTACATGACCTCAAGCAAATAAAATTTATTAAGTATCTATATCTGATGATGGATGTACTTTCTGCTATTACAGCCATCTCAACTCTTTTCCAGAGCAAAGACTTGCTGATATTTGAAGTTAAGGAGGCAATTGACACCTTCTACACAAGATTGCATGTCATGACAAAGGAGCCAGGAGAAAACCTTGCAAAGTTTTATAACCTGTTTGACAAAGTCTAGTACACTTGATGGATACTGATAGCTGTCTGGTGGTTATTTGTTTATGGGCAAGTGAATTTAACTGACAGATAAGTGGATTTTCTAAGTTTACTTGTTCATGGACAAGTAGAAAAAATTGCATTTCCACACCCCTGGCTTCTGTGGAAGACAGCATATCAGTCGTTGGGGCAACCGTAGGCTCCCAGCGCTGAAGCAGCTCGCAGCTAGAAAACAAATCCTAAAAGATTGTAGTCACCTGCCATTGATGAGTGATGCAAGGAATATTGTAAATGCAGTATTACTTGGCCATTAACCTGGACACGACCCTGCCTGATTGCTGTGTCTGTGTAGAGGAGAGTGGTAGATCCCGCTACAATAAATAACTGTGCTGTACCTGTTTTAAGTTGAAGCTGATTTTGCTAAAGTATTGGGACTCAGCCTCGTGTTTTGGGGTGCAAGACAGGGACTCACACGTCATTATATATATATTAAAAATCCAACGTCTGTCTGTCTGCATGTCTCTCCGCTTTTCACGAGTTAACTACTTAACAGATTTAGATTGTGTTTTTTCCTATAATTTGCTTGAAGATTCTGGTTGATTCTGCTACTTCTCTCATCGCGCTAAGAATCATAGTTCGCTTGCAGGAGCAATATATTCCCACTAATTCGAGACAGAGACTGTGGGCCGAGGGGAGGGGGAAGAGTGACATCAGGAGTTGGGAGTCGGTCTACATCTGCATTTCGTAGTGTACCTTGCTACTGCTTAGCTAGCAATACCTTTTGTTTATTGATTTTTAAAGTTTGTCATGTTTCACTACTGGGCGGCACGGTGGTGCAGTGGTAGCGCTGCTGCCTCGCAGTTAGGAGATCCGGGTTTGCTTCCCGGGTCCTCCCTGCGTGGAGTTTGCATGTTCTCCCCGTGTCTGTGTGGGTTTCCTCCGGGCGCTCTGGAGTCCTCCCGCAATCCAAAGACATGCAGGTTAGGTGGATTGGCGATTCTAAATTGGCACTAGTGTGTGCTTGGTGTGTGGGTGTGTTTGTGTGTGTCCTGTGGTGGGTTGGCACCCTGCCCAGGATTGGTTCCTGCCTTGTGCCCTGTGTTGGCTGGGATTGGCTCCGGCAGACCCCGTGACCCTGTATTCGGATTCAGCGGGTTAGAAAATGGATGGATGGCCGCGTGGGATGGCCAATATACATATAATATGGAAAACCCCCAAGTGACACCCATGGGACCCAGCAGGGCTGACTTTCTGTAGTACAAATTAACCGAGATCCTAGAATGCCGATGGGATAAGGTAGCAGATGGGGTTTTAAAGGAGCCTTCCCCACTGCTCCTTTTTCTTGACCTACCTCCCAGTTAAGGGTCCCATACTCATCCTGGTTTGGAAGATAATCCTGCCTGACACTAACTAACTAACTATATATATATATATATATATATCTATATATCTATAATCTATACTAATAAAAGACAAAGCCCTGACTGACTCATCACTAATTCTCCAACTTCCCGTGTAGGTAGAAGCCTGAAATTTACAACTTACTTATAAAAGTTAAGCAGGTTTCATTTCAAAATTCTACATGTAACGGTCATAAAGGTCGACAACGTCTGCTATGATGAACTTTCTTATTTATGGCCCCATCTTCACACAATTTGGTAGGCGGCTTCCCTGTGCTAACCAAAACCGATGTACGTACTTATTTTGGTGGTATGACGCCACTGTCGGCTGCCATATTGAACTTTCCAATGTCACTAATTCTCCAACTTCCTGTGTAGGTAGAAGGCTGAAATTTGGCAGGCTCATTCCTTACAGCTTACTTACAAAAGTTAAGTAGGTTTCATTTCAGCATTCTACGCGTAACGGTCATAACGGTCGACAACGTTCACCATGTTGAACTTTCTTATTTATGCCCCCATCTTCACGAAATTTGGTAGGCGGCTTCCCTGCGCTAACCGAAACCAATGTACGTACTTATTTTGGTGGTATGACGCCACTGTCGACCGCCATATTGAACTTTCCAAAGGTCATTGTTACTTATGGGCCCATCTTCAAGAAATTTGGTACGCGGGTTCCCAACGATAACTGAATCCTACTTACGTACATATATACATCCATAGCCTGCAGCTTGGTCACCGTGTGAGGCGGCGTTGGGTCCCCCAACCCAACGCCTCCCACATTGTTGGCTGCCTGCCTATATAAGGTTGTCCGCCGCTCCAGTCTCTACATTCCCTTCCTTGCTTCGCCACGGGAATCATGTCTCCCTGCTGATAACTACAGCCTTTTTATTTAATCCACGGCTTCTCTGCTGTTTTATTGTTCTTTTATTACGATTATAGTTATTGTGTAGGTATTTTAGACTTACTTTACATTGTTCAGGTACCCATTTCCTTTATCGTTCCAACTGTACCCCCATTAACATGTCTATCGAGGTGATCACCATCGATCAAAGAACTGTCACTTACCGAGTGGTGTCCATGCCCGGAGATGGCACCTGCCTTTTCCATTTTCTTTGTTACATATTGCACGGCCATATCAGGCTCACTCTTGATATCCGGAGGAACATTGTGTCTTATGTATTGAATGACTGGGACAGGTTCAAGGTGTGGATTGATGATGGTACAGGAGATAATTATTTTACACTGGAGCACTATAAGAGTGAAATGCTTAAGCCCATCACCTATGGTAGTGCATGTGAGTTGATGGCTGCCGCTGAATTATTCGGTTGTTGCTTTCAAGTGTACTGAAATGGCCAAATATTTTACACCTTTGGACAACCGCCAATGCCTCTTAGACATCTTAGATTCACAGGTGATGATTTCGGTAGTGGACACTTTGATGTTTATGAATGTTTAAACTCTCAAAAGTTGGATGCGAAGTTATCAATGAAACCCGTTGTATGCTTACAACACTTGACAGATGCCAAATGTCACTTCAACACAAGTCCTGCAAATACTGTCGTAATTGAAACAAACCATGAAACTTAAACTGAATATGACAGCAGCAATCCAAGTTGTGAGATTTGAGACGATTACTTTTCACATGGCCAACTGCATGTTGCATGCTCAAGAGTAAGCTCGGCGCACAACTTGGTCATATTACAACAGGAGGGCCGAACTGGCAACGTGGCATACAAAGAGATCCTTAACAAATAATTATTGGTATATTTTCCCTCAGTTTAAAAAGGTTTAATTTTCTTCTTAATAAAAATTTTAAGGCAGTACTTAGCTTAGCGGGTATTTTGTTAGTATATATATTATACTAGCAAATATATATACAGGTAGTCCCCAAGTTACGGACATACGACTTACGAATAGGGCCGCAGCTGCTCCTTCATCTGTCTGGGGGACGTGATGCAGACTCCTCAGTAACTGCTGCTCCATCATCTTTGGCCTGGAGACGCTGCAAGCAGTGGCTGGAGGGGCCGATTTTGCAGTTTGCGCAGTGTAGTGACCTTTGAGCGGCTCCCATTGATGAATGGGGTGGTGGGAGTCACACCCCGTTCATTCTCAGTGGACGGCTGGGTGAGCGGCAAGCGGTGACCCGGGGTCCATAGTCTCTGGGGACCCAGCTACTGCTTGTGTGTCGGACGGTGGCTTGATGGGGCGGTTCGCTGCCCGCCCACCACGCCGTTGCAGCTACTACTCCTGACTGCCCCATTCATTCTCGGTGGGCGGCTGGTGATGCTGCAAGCAGTGACCCACTTGTGGCTGAACAGAGGCCATTGAGGGTGAATGGGGTGGCGGGGGGCAGCATTGTTCTCTACCCACCTTTTGCCGCACCCTGTTCATTCTTGGTGGGCAGACGCTGTAGGCAGCATACTGTATACAAGTGGAGGTGACTGTGTGGTGGGCGAATGGTGAATCTCCCCTAGCCGCACCCATTAATTTTCAATAGCAAGCCTGCTTGTACTATTACATACATAGCAGGAAGTTGTCTCTCGTTCAGTACGCCAGACGTGCTGACGAGGGGTGCCTTCCTGCTGTGATAGCGTGTACAGTGCTGTGCGGAAGAGCTCATGCTGCACCTTCAGACACCTTGTACTAAAAGTGCCAGAGAGCTGGCTGAATCTTGGCTATCAAATGAGAACGCCATCAACAGACACTTGGACATAAATCCAGCATATGCAAACTTAAGAAGAACATGTTCATAATAAATAAAACTTTACAACCAATTACCCCCTTCCTGATCACACTGACTTAGCCACTTATACGTAATTTTTTGCTATATATTGCCTTTGATTCTTGTAAGTCTAAGCATTGTCCTCTGATGAAGACCCCTGGCAGGGGTTGAAAGCTCAGGAATAAAAACTACTTTATGATACGTGATTCATTTTCTTCCTCTGGGGATCTCCAGCTGCAAATATATATATATATATATACACTATTTCCAGTTTAATTAAAAAACAAAAAATTGACAGGATTGTATACCTAGGTTAATGGGTATCCACTATATCCACTAAAATAGGTCATTTGAAAAATAAATAAATCAGTCCTGCACCCTAGAGAAGACACTAAGTCTGAAGACTTCAAGAAAACCAGCCTTATTCCAATCAAAAACAGGAACAGTTAGGGTATTTTTTCAAATGGGAGCTACTACTTCAATGTTCCCATAACCCATTGCGGTACACTGCGAACCCCTGTCCATTCTTCCTGAAAAATGTCTGACACCTCTCGTCGCCAGCAGCTAAATAACAGTTCAAATGGACTCAAGCTGTTGGATGCCTGGGGGGACTCCCAAACACCAAACGGGGGAAGGGCAACATGCTGTCCCAGGAGGTCATGTCGTTATGGGCCACCTACTGAATCATCTGTTTTAAAGTCTTGTTAAACCATTCAGTCAGGCCATTCATCTGCGGATGATAAATAGTGGTGGTCAGTTGTATAATTGCAAGGTTTAACACAGCTGCTTCATGACCCTGGTAAGTTAAAATCTCACTTGGAATGGCAATATTTGTGAATATTTCTGATAAAGCCTTAGCAACAGCTTGGACATTGGCCTTCTGCTGAGTGGGCACCTTAGAGTACCTTGTTGCATAATCGACCAACATGAGTATGTACTGATAGCCATTTTTAATCTTGGGAAGTGGGCCCACAATATCTAAACCAATCCTCTGAAAGGGGACCTCTAAAATAGGCATTGGTGAGGTAGGAGCCCAAATGGGTCTATGAGTGGAAACAACTTGACAGTCTGGGCAGGCTTTATAAAACTACTGCACATCTTGGCAAATTTAGCAAATAAAAACGTCTTGAAATGTGATTCCTTGTCTTCTGTATCCTGAGTTGGTCCCCCCAAAATCTAGGTATGAGCAGTTTTTAAAACTGACTCTTAATGCCCACTCGGAAGCACCAGCTGCTCAATTTGCCCTTCCCCTATGCAATCAGAAATCACCCGATATAAGATATAAGATATAATCCCTGTGTCAAGACTGTGTCAATAGTGAGCTTTTCCACAATGCACTTGAAGGTGTCTCTATGAAACCAGTTTTGGATCAGATCCACTAAGTCCTGAACCTGTCCCTGAATTTGGATCAATCTGCCACAGCTGAAACTGAAGACCCTTGCCCAAGTGGCACATAGCCACAAAGAGGAGATTCTGTTGCTTCAGGAAGTGATAAACTTCAAGCCTTTTAGGAAGATCTGTATGGACTTCCTGATCAAAAATGGGGCTAAATAGCTGCCCAGCCTTTCAGTGTTACCGCGCATTGGAAACCCATTGGGCCATCCGAGGGAGCCATCCTCACCAGCACATCTCTATATACATATATATAGAGTTTGGGTAAAAAACAAAATCCAGGTGAATCCCGCTAGTACAACAGCACCTCTTGCGAATAGTGTGGATGGATGAGTGATTAAGCAGAGGTGTTGTGTGAAGGGAAGACAGACAAGATGATATCTGGAATGAGCTCTAAAGAGGAAGAAGGAAGGTTCACCAAAGCTGAAGTAAGATTTGGTTACGTAATCGTGGTGTGCTGTACAACAAGCTGTCAGTGAGATGGAGAAATACAGGAGGAGTTACTGTATATTCCTTGCACCCAAGACAATAAACCGTGACTGACAATGGTTACAGGTATCCCATCTATTACTTAAAAACCCCACGTGGCTTCATTTTATAAAGGAGGAAAGTCTTGCTACTATTTGCAGGTGAAAAAAAAGGCTCACCTCATTTATACCATTATAAAATTAGAAATGAAAATGCATGAAAGTAAGATGTTGAAACCAATTAGCTGTTGATTGAGTAGACTGAATGGTAAGGTTATTCACTTTTTAATATAGCACCATACACAGTCAAGATAAATTATGGAAAGCTTTGCATTTATTCTCTATTTGTCATGAACAAGGCTAACATTATCCATCAAACCATTCATTTTCTGACCAGTATGTGCAGGTCAGGGTTACTGAAAGATGGTCCCTATTCTAACTGAACTTGGCCCAAGACACAATCTACATTTGGTCTGGGGAGCCAGCTTCGCACACATCTGACTGCACATCGTTCCAACATAAAATATATTTAGTTAGTATTTTAAAATTTCCACATTGGCCAAACATTTCTTGATTATTTGAAGCAACTTTCTCTAATCATACTACATTAATTGTGTTAACGGAAATGCATAATCTCACAGGTTCACAATTAGTATACCTTCAGAAATGGCATATTTAAATACTGAAAATTAATGAGCAAATATTAACTGTATTGTGTGTTGTTTTTTTCAAACCAACGTAATGTTATTATTTGAACTATGTAGGAGTGTATGCAGTGTTGTTTCCAGTTGTGAGTACTTCAGTAACTGAATCTGCATTAATGCACAGGCCTAAACAATAACACTGAAATAATAATTTTCAGATGACAAGTTTGATTTCACAAAGTTAGCCTTAAAGTTGAAACAGATGTAAAAAGGTATGCAAAATTAATGCATTAGGTGAAATTTGCATTTTTAATTAATTTGAACTTAGTATTTGATATTACTCTTCAATAAGTGTTATTAACGAGCTAATGTCCATACACTGATGCAATCTCACTGAAGCAAATATTACAAACCTGACAAAGTGATTTTCTGCCAAACCTTATTTGAAAAATGTGTTTTAATAAAAGCGGTTTCAAAGAGTTTATACAACGTAAAATATTATTTTGATAATTACTAATTCATATAATAATTATATAATAAGAAAAATAAGAGAAAGCATAATTGGATATCTGCATAAAGTTTCATTAATCATTGGCTTTTCCAAAAGTGAAACTAGTAATTAATTAAAAAATAAACCCCTCACACTTCCCTGTGCCAAGGTCAACAGTTTAATTCTACAGTGGAAAGACATTTTGAATCACATTTCTAAATTGGCCTTGTGTGGGGTTTTGTGTTGGTGTACCCTGAGATGGGTACGTGACCCTTTCCCAACTGTGTCTCTACTTCTGTCATGGGTTGCTAGGAGATTCTGTGGCTCCTTGCAACACTGTACTAAAAATAGAGGGCTTCGAAAACGGAAAGTTGGATTTCATTTTTGTTTGTAGTTATTCCAGTTCTGTTAAATAAATTAAATTATGAAATATGCATTTGATGCTAGAAATCATGTTTTTTGAAACATTAAATTGAGGTTAGAAAATGTTTTTTTTAACATTAAATTATTAGATTTTTACTTAGTTTTTATTTTGTCATTAGTATATTGTTTATTAAAATAAGCATTTTAGAATTGTTTGGCAGAAAACCATCTCTTCTCAAGCATTAAATCATTCCTTTGAAAAATGTCTGCTACCAAACACATGTGCTAATTATTTTGTTTTTCTTGTGTACAATGACCTAAAGTATGTAGGTACATGATAAATGAAAAAGTACAAAGAAACTGAGCAAATTTAGATTAACAGAAAAAAATATCCCTAGTCATATGCAAAATAGGAAAGGCTGCACATAAAAGATAATGGATTGACAACATCCCAATGAATTAACGGCAATTAATGAAGGAATAAGCATAAATGATTAATAGGTTTATAAAATTTAACCATCTAAGTCAAAAATGGCTCTGTAGATATAATTGATTAATTTATTTTTTAGCATGAATTGAAATAACTTGTAAGTTGTGTTCGGGGGAAACTGGAAATTGGAAAGAATTGGCAAATTGTTATTATATATAAGACACCTGCTATATGGTCCTTAATAATTCAGCTGCCTCACAATTCAAAGGATATGAATGTAACTTTTAGTGAAACGGTCATTTTATGGAGTCTACCATTGTACTCTGTGGTGAAGCGAGTCAGGGGTTTGGGGCGGTTGATGATTTTTAGTTGTTTGAAAATACAGCACAGGTCAGACTCAGGGGATTTGGATACATGCTGAGCCAGCTTCCTTATTGATTCTCCACAGGTTATTAAGAAGAGCATTTGCACTCACAGTGTATTTAAGGAGTCTGAGTAGGATAGTTGGCATTACAAAATTGAAATCAAAAATGGAAGAGAGAGATCAGAAAGTGATTGAGAATGAAAAGAGTAAGAAAGAGGAAGACATTTGGTAGAAAAGAAATCAAGAAAGAGAGTTTGTGTGAACAAAGAGAATTATTGCAGCGGACAGGATGAAAGTCAGACGTGTGGCCCTGTGGTGAGCGAGTGGAATGGTACTTCAAAGGTTGGTCGGTCCCAGTTAACATTAAGGGCACAGAAGTGCCTGTTGGTTTTGTGGATCATCCAACATTTGCCAAGGAATGGTGGTGGGACAGTGGTGCTAGGCATTGGGCATCCCAGTGGGTTACTGATTTAGGTGGCTGGTACGGAAGGTGGGCCATGCTTGTTGTTGTCTCAGCCCCAATGAGTGAGTGGAGGAGGCAAGGAAGAGATATGCACTGAGGTTTGCAGGAGAATAGAAGAATGTTATCCGATTTTAATTGTTATTATTCATGATTTATTGATTGTTTTGATTTTAACTCCCACGAAGAGCACTTGTTTTTATGGCTTTTATGGAAGCAGATTTGGTATGACTGATTTATATGCAGAAACAGATTTACACCACACTTTATTTATTGGGTATTGCTTATATGGAATAAAATTCACAAAGCACTTTTTGCATCAGCCTTACTTGTTTGTGACCTCTTTGTTCTAGCCCGTACTTGATTCATGACTATTGATGCCTCAGGAAACGGGCAATGCCAAGGCTGCTGGCATCCAGGGCAACATGTACACTTGATTTTTTCCTGGAGGTCCTTGATTTGAAAGTTTGTAGGCTAAGATGAATAATGAATCTTGATTGAATTATGCTGGGTATGGGCTTTTATGAGAGTGAGTATGCTGGAGTAGGCTCTGACACCAGACACCAAATATTGAAATAAGTGAACTCAGAAAATAAATGGATAGAAGGACATATATTAAAACAAAACATTATTCAGATAATTCTAGATTTATTTATGATCAAAAAGTAATTTTTTAACATTAACTGTATTGTCATTGTTTATTACTCTTTTTATCATTAGGCAATATTAAGTATACTTACTGTATTGTCATATATGTTTCTATTTTATTTTTATTATTATTTTAATTTAGGCTTCTTGCAAAATTATTTTTGACAAAAAAAATTGAGACAACAAACAGAATGAGGTCAAGGTCCCTTGCCATTTAATATAGACTGCTCTAGCACCCGTTATTGTAACGGGCATAATGTCTAGTTCAATAATAATAGACAAAGTCGAACAGCGTTCCTGTCCCATAGACCTTGACCAACTAACCACCTATCCCCTCCTGGTTATTTTATAGTAGAGTTTGTGCAGGGAAATTCAGTCAGAATGCAGAATCTTTACATTCTAAGATTCCAAGGCTCTCAGTTTCTCAAATGGCTTTTCAATGTGCAGGAGAACAGCTTGGCAGTAGGGCAGTGGCTTCAGGTGCTACAACAGGATACCAAAAAAGAATCAGAATAGATGAGGGTTAATAATGGTTTATAATTATTTCATTACTTCTACTTTTGTACAAATGACAAAGACAAATGTATTATGCACACCTAATCAGCAACTCTAGTCAGACTGTACTAGACTAAAGCAATCTGTCCTCAGCCTGAATATAAAAGCTAAGACAGAATATAAGCGGGCACAGCTTCAGGGTCCTGTAACAAAAGGCTCAACCTCCCACTGTTATTTTGTTAATCCTTGAAATCTTAAGTAGGCCAGCATCTTGAAATGTTAATGTGCATTCTGGTTTGTAAGCATTGGTTTATTATTTTAGAGGGGTAAACAGGGCCTTGAGTATTTAAGACTTTATATGTTAAAAGGAGTAATCAGCTCTAAGCATAACTAGAATCCGTTGTACAAACTTGAGAACTGGAGTGATGTGTTTCTACTTTCTAGGTCTTGTAATAAATTTTTGCAGCAGTAATTTGAATGAATTGAAAGCTACATAAAGAAGTATTCGAACAGCCAGTGAATAATGCCTAACTCAAAATATAAGCAAATTGTTTTCTGAAAAAACTTGCTAATCAGTTTGTTGTTTAATCCAGCTCAGGACAACAGTGTGGTCAAAACCAGGCAGCATCAGTTGCAAGACAGTAAACCGTCCTGAACAGTAAATAACAGAGACAATTTAGAGTTATAGATCAATCTAGCATGTGTATATTTGGGAATGTGTAGGAAAGCCACACAAACAACGTGCTCACTCTCAGCATGAAATTTGAGCCCAATACTTTAGATCTGTGAGGCAGCCATGCTAATTAAAAAGTCACCATACCTCTATTTGTGTATTAGAAACTTATTTTCATTTTATTGTCACTTTCATTCACCCTTTTTAGAAATCCAGGTAAATAGGAATGTTTCATTGTGTGGTAAGACTCACATGGTGGTTTGTGTGTTTATATTAACTGAAAGGTGTGCAAATACTACACTAGTTTCAGTGGCGTAGCGTGGGTGTCAGCCGACCAGGGCGGAGGAAAATTTCGCCGCCCCCTTATTTAGGTATTTCAATTTTAAAAGACTAAAATATACAGTAATTCTTTGCAGCCCCCTAAAAGTGCCGCCTGGGGCTGGCCGCCCCCACTACGCTACGCCACTGACTAGTTTTGAGTCACTGCTTGCCAATGCTGGAATTCCTGATAATTTAATTAAGTGCAGACTGTCCTGTTTACCAATGTAATTCAGCATCATAATGATCCCGTGGTGTGTATTACCCTGGACAGCAATGGTAGATGCACTCAGTGAACTACATTCTGCTCTTAGCATGCTGCAAACTGCTTATTTGGATGTTTTTTTTATATGTTGCTGGGGACTTTAATCATGCTAAGCTCAAGTCTGTAATGGCAATGTTTTAGCAGTATGTAAATTTTGTAGCACGTGGTATACAAACATCCATAATGTGCACAAAGCACATCCCTACTCCTACCTCAGATACTCACACCATATCTCTGCTCCACTGATCCCCACATATACTTCACTCCTTAAGCATACACATCCAGTGCCTAAGCGAATCACAGTCTGGGCAATTGTGCTATCTCTATGCTACAGAACCGCTTTCAAAACACAGATTGGGAGATATTCAAAGAAGCAGCCACATACAGCAATCAGATTAACTTGGAGGAGTATGCATCATCTGTCACTGGCTACATCATCATGTGTATCAATTATGTTACTACCTCATTACTCAAAACCAGATGTGGGTAGTAACAAGTTACATTTCCTCTGTTACATTTACTTGAGTAACTTTTTAAAAAAAATTGTACTTCTATGAGTAGTTTTACTGCACCATACTTTTTACTTTTACTCAAGTACATTTGTGAAGAAGAAACGCTACTCTTACTCCGCTACACTGAGCAACACTCGACTCTTTACTTTTTTCCATTTACACATTATATACACTATATTTTAGTCAGAGAGAAGTCGCCAGTGGATCTACTGCATGACTGTTTCACCAATCAGACATAGCAACAATAATCACATGACTCTGTTTCACTAATCAGACGTAGAAATGCAGTCACATGATCACACAAACTTGCTGCGTCTGCAGCCTATGAGAAGACTTTAGTGATACAGGGTTCCTTTTCACTGCTAAATGGTCAGAGCTTCACTGCAGGAACCTTGAGAGCCAACTCCTTCTGAAGCTTACACATCACTTCACTGAATGAAGAACAAGCACGTTTTAACCAAACATGCACAGACACAGACAGTCATGGTAATGTGAGACTTCTTGTATGTGCAGAAGCTGCCTTGTTCTAATGTTATTTTCTATCACCTGTGCTATTTGGAGGGCAAGTGAATATGCAGTATTATACTGTCTATGTACAATATATCTTGTCACTGTAAGTAGTTTGCACTGTTCAAACATACATGTTACCTACTGTAGGTATTGGCTTTAAAAGCTTTGTTGTGAAATACTGAGGTTTAGAACTTTGTGTTATTTGTGCATTTTTATTTTGCAAAGATGTTATTTATTTTTACTCATTTTTTATTCACAAATAACTTCCGGCGCCGCATCCGAGTGGCAGCCTTTCCTGCAGCTCCGTATATGACTTTATCTTTTTACCTTTTAATCTCTATTTTTCTCTATTTCACTATTTCACTGATCACTTCTACCACTTTCTTTTATGTGGAATTGCTCCCTGGACACTTTTTACTGTTTTACTATTTGACATGGATTTTACACTCCGAGAATCGCCTATTCAAGTAGTCAGCTTAAAGCACTGAGAAGAGATGCTTATGCCGGTGTGGTTCCTTATTTACCTGACGAGGTAAGAAGACGATATCGGGGCAGCCGAGCGGTGCAAAGATAAAAGATAAGATTAAATCGAGACAACTTGAGAGAAAATGGCGTTATAAACCGTCAGTGCCTTCTGTGATCCTGGGAAATGTAAACTCACTACCAAATAAGATCGACGAACTGGCTGTGCTGGTGAAAAATGTCAGAACCTACAGAGAATGCAGCTTGCTGTGTTTTAGTGAAACGTGGCTAACGTCTCCATCCCAGATGCTAACGTGGAGCTACCCGGGTTTAGCACAGTTAGAGCGGACAGAGACGCAAGTACCTGTGGAAAGAAGAAAGGAGGAGGACTCGCTCTCTATGTCAATACAAAGTGGTGCAACTCAGGACATGTAAACGTTAAAATCTCCACTTGCTGCAGGGACATCGAACTGTTGGCCGTAAGTCTGCGCCCTATTACTTGCCCAGAGAGTTTGGACACGTGATTGCTGTTATTGTTTACATCCCCTCAAGCAACGCGAGATGGCGAGTGACATCATCCATTCCGCAGTTGCTAAGTTACAAACGCAGCACCCTGAGGCACTTGTGCTAATCGCTGGAGACTTTAACCATGTAACGCTGGACAAAACATTACCTGCCTTCTCCCAGTATGTGGATTGTAACACTCGGGAAACAGGACTATCGACCTACTGTATGCAAGCGTTAAAGACGCATACAGCGCCACCCCGCTGCCTGCGCTTGGGAAAGCAGATCATAACCTGGTTCTGCTTCAGCCTCAATACAAACCAAGAGTGAGGGCGCTACCTACAACTACACGCTCATTCAGGAAGTGGTCCCCTGAGGCAGAGCAGGCTCTGAGAGACTGCTTTGGAACTACAGACTGGGATATATTGCTTGGGTCACATAGTGAGAACATTGAAGAGGCTGTTGAATGCACAACTGATTACATCAACTTCTGTATGGACATTGTAGTTCCAGTAAGAACAGTATGCTGCTATGCTAACAACAAGCCATGGATTACAAGTGACATCAAGGGCCTTTTGAACCAGAAGAAAAGGGCTTTTAAAGGTGGTGATAAGCATGAGCTCAAGTGCGTGCAGAAGGAACTCCGAGTCCAGCTCAGGGCGCGAAGGAGCAGTACAGGAGAAAGCTGGAGCAGAAGTTGCAGAACAACAGCATGAAGGAAGTGTGGGATGGGATGAAGATTATCACTGGCTGCAGCTCAAGCGGGTGCCGCCATCGAGACAGACGTGGAGAGAGCAAACCAAATGAACAACTTCTTTAATAGGTTTGATCACAGTAACCCACTCTCACCTCGAGTACTGCATCCTCCAACCATCCTTCTGCTGATACCAGCATAGGTGAGACATCCCCACCCACAATTACAGCAGCCCAGGTGAGCAGAGAGCTGAAAAGACTTTGTGCCAGCAAAGCAGCGGGTCCAGATGGTGTATCGCCACGACTGCTGAAGGCCTGTGCGTTGGAACTGGGGAGTCCTCTACAGCGCATCTTCAACCTGAGCCTGGAACAGGGAGAGTCCCAAGGCTTTGGAAAACATCTTGTATCACCCTGTCCCAAAGGTATCACGTCCTAGTGAGCTGAATGACTTCCGGCCTGTTGCTCTGACGTCACATCTGATGAAGACCATGGAGCGGCTGCTGCTTCACCACCTGAGGCCACAGGTCCGTCACGCCCTCGACCCTCTGCAGTTCGCATACCAGGAGAAGGTGGGAGCGGAGGATGCCATCATCTATATGCTACACCGATCCCTCTCCCACCTGGACAGAGGCAGTGGTGCTGTAAGAATTATGTTTTGGACTTCTCTAGCGCCTTCAACACCATCCAACCTCTGCTCCTTAGAGACAAGCTGACTGAGATGGGAGTAGACTCACACCTGGTGGCATGGATTGTGGACTATCTTACAGACAGACCTCAATATGTGCGTCTTGGGAACTGCAGGTCTGACATTGTGTTCAGCAATACAGGGGCGCCGCAGGGGAATGTACTTTCTCCGGTCCTGTTCAATCTATATACATCAGACTTCCAATATGACTCGATTCCTGCCACATGCAAAAGTTCGCTGATGACACTGCTATTGTGGGCTGCATCAGGTGTGGGCAGGAGGAGGAGTACAGAAAGTTAATCAAAGACTTTGTTAAATGGTGCGACTCAAACCACTTACACCTTAACACCAACAAGACCAAGGAGCTGGTGGTGGATTTTAGGAGGCCTAGGCCCCTCATGGACCCTGTGATCATCAGAGGTGACTGTGTGCAGAGGGTGCAGACCTTTAAATATCTGGGAGTGCAGCTGGATGACAAATTGGACTGGACTGCCAATACTGATGCTCTATGTAAGAAAGGTCAGAGCAGACTATACTTTCTGAGAAGGTTGGCATCCTTCAACATCTGCAGTAAGATGCTGCAGATGTTCTACCAGACGGTTGTGGCGAGTGCCCTCTTCTACGCGGTGGTGTGCTGGGGTGGCAGCATAAAGATGAAAGACGCCTCACGCCTGGACAAACTTGTTAAGAAGGCAGGCTCTATTGTAGGATTAAAGTTGGACAGTTTAACATCTGTGGCAGAGAGACGGGCATTAAGCAAACTCCTGTCAATCATGAATAATCCACTGCATCCACTTAACCGTGTCATCTCCAGACTTTTGTCACTGTCCTGCTCCACTGACAGACTAAAGAGATCGTTCCTCCCCTCCTCCACTATGCGACTCTTCAATTCCACCCGGGGGAGTAAATGCTATCATTAATTTTATTTTAATTTTTCTTTTTTCATTTTATTACTATTTAATTTAATATTGTTTCTTTGTATCAGTATACTGCTGCTGGATTATGTGAATTTCCCCTTGGGATTAATAAAGTATCTATCTATCTATCTATTTTGTTATTTGGAAATAGCAGAATTTGCACATTATTTTATATTTTTGTCTGGCCTATTACATTTCTAAAGAATAAATCATTTATTATGATCAAACAGTTACTCAGTACTTGAGTAGTCTTTTCACCAAATACTCATTTACTCTTACTTGAGTAATTTTTTGGATGACTACTTTTTACTTCTGCTTGAGCAATATTATTTTGAAGTAATGCAACTCTTACTTAAGTACAATTTTTGGCTACTCTACCCACCTCTGCACAAAACAACCAGAAACTGGATTATAGCTGATGTCGTTCAAGCATCTAAAAACAAGCTATATTACCTTCAAGACCTTTGACAAAACTGCCATGAAGACTGTGTGGGCCAACGTATCCCGTATCCCGAAGAGAGCAAAACACACATATGGACAGAAAGTTTATGGTTACATCAAGCATACAAATGACTCGCGATGCATGTGTTGGGTCATTCAGGTTATCACAGCCAGCAAGACTCCTCCGCAAGCCTGTAACATTGATGCCTCCAGCCCAGATCTGCTAAGTTGCTTTTATGCAAAATTTTAGGTGCTGATCAACATGCCCACAAGGAAGACCATCCCTTTTTCAGTCAATCTGTCTCTTTGTCCACAGCTGGTGTGTGTAAAACTCTAGAATAAACACACAGAAAGCTGCTGGACCTGACAGTATTATTAGCCATGTGTTCAGGGATTGTGTAGACCACGTGGTGGGCATCTTCATGAACAACTTCAACACCTAGCTGAACCATGCCATAGTCCAGAGCTGCTTTAAGGCTATCACCATTTTTCCAATGCCAAAGAAGTCTCTAGAGTCATGCCTCTATGACTACCAGCCCATAGTACTAACCGACATTTGTGAAGTGCTTTGGGCAGCTAGTCTTGAGATTCATGAAAGCTGGACTTCCCACCACCTGTGAACTCCTACATTTCACTTATTATCCAAACTGCTAAGACTGAGGATGCCATTTCCACTGTCCTTCACCTCCCCGTCTTATCTGGAAAATAAGGACACCAATGTTAGAATGTTGTTGATTGTTGTTGATTTAGCTCAGAATTCAACACCATTATTTGGCAGCAGCTGATAGAAAAGCTACACCTGCTTGGCTTTAGCATCTCTCAGTGCAACTGAGTCCTGGACTTCCTAATCGGAAGTCCACAGAGAGTCAGTGTTAGTAACAACATCTCCCACACTTTCACACTGAGCACAAGTGCCCCCATGGGGTAGTGCTCAAACCAAACCTGTTCATGCTGATGACTGACAAATGTACTGCAAGGTGCAGCTCAAACAGAAGTATCAAGTTTGCTGATGATACCACAGTGGTGGTCTTCATAAAGAAAAGAAATGAAACAGCATACGGGATAGAGGTGGACTGGCTTAAAGATTGGTACAAGGTCAAAAGTTGGTCTCTAAACATGGACGAAACAAAAGAAATGATTGTTGACTTTAGAAAGTCTAGAGTCCACCACACCCCTGTTCACACTGAGGGATCCACAGTACAGACAGTCAGAAGAACCAAATTCCTTGGTGTGCACCTGATACCAGACCTCATCTGAACTCTCAACACTTCTTCTGTGGCAAAGAATACATAACTGCATCTGTATGCCCTGCGCAAGTAAGAAGACTTACAAGGTTATACCACGCTACCTTAGAGAATTTCCTGACCAAATGCATCACTGTGTGGTACGGTATTGTAATGTGCCAGATCACAGTACCTGACAGAAGCTTGTGCACATTGCAGAGGAATTCAATTGGACCTGTCAGCCCTCAATCCTGGACATTTTCCTCATAAGCTTGATTTGTAAGACGCCTAAGATTGTGATCCCACAAACTGTTTACCTTCCTGCTATCTGGCAGAAGATACCATAGTATCTAGACCAGCTCAAACAGACTATGCAATAATTTATTTCCCCATACTGTTAGACAACTGAATAGCCTTCTCCCTTAAAATTCTCTTTTGATTCAAAGTTATCTGTTGTCAGTTACTGTTTAACAATCTCTTAGCAATTGTTGTCAATGGCCTGTCTTCTGTTTCCCCATGTCCAACATCCAAACAAGTGTTTACAAATGTCTTGTCTATTCATATTGCACAGTGTGTTGCACTATTATATTGATTGCATATGAAAACTGCACAATATTCTTTAATTGCTTAAATTCATAGTTATATATTTATTTATATGTGTAATTCTTGCATGTAGCCCTCCCTACAGTATTCATATAGAACTTTTTTTGTGTTGCACCATGGTCCTGGGGAACAGAATTTTGGATCACTATACTACTGCCCATGTAAAGATGATATGACAATAAAGTCTACTTGAGCTTGATCATTAAATTTAAGTGGGCCAGAGCCTACTGAAAAGGCAAAATGCAAAGCAATTAAAGAAGATGCCAACATTTGCCCAAGTGCTGTTTTCCCAATTGAAATTGCATTACCAGTGTTAGCATAAATATAAACAACATTATGCTTTATATGCCTGTCCTATTGGCCAGGTCCCTCTGGTTGGTGCCTGTTGCCAGAAAGCCAACCATTGTTAAAACCTGGATCTGAACTGGCATAGCATGACAGGGCCAACTCAGCACATAGTTTCAAGAGAATGCCTCTTGAAAATCTAAATTGGCTCATAAGCCATTCATTATCATGTGAATAAAATCTGACTGGTCCCTAAAAGCTTGTTCACATCATATATGACTATTTGCACAGCCTTGTTGGACATGTTGTATCAAACCAGTAGGCTATAAATAGACTATGGGGCATGATAGTTATAGCTTTCTGTTTGTAGGGAGTGAATCACACCCGTGTTTTTACTGTGCTTTGGTTTCTAATCCTTTATAAGTGACAACAGACAAATCATTGCACATTATAATGTGGCTCGGTGATATGAATTATTCTGCATGTGAACTTTCATTTAGCTGGTTTGCTTCATTTCTCTACTTGATCGAAGGTGTCATTATTTCCATCTTTCTTCAAAATGTTGTGGATGGATGGGTCAGAGTTTTTGTAAGTATAGGCAATCTTTCCTAACAAGTTTTCTTTTAGAACCTTTTGCATGGAAAGCTACAAGTTTTATAAATCTGACCCCAGGTAATGACTGAATAACACATCTGTGTCACCGGAAACCCTAACATGTATATTGTTGTAAACTGAATTTGAGTCTAAAATTGTAAAAGTAGAAGTGCTGCTTAGAACAAATTATTGAAGCTGCTTAGAAAACAAAAAATGTGTTTGAATATATACTTTTAAAAACTTGCCCTTTATATTCTGCCCTTCATATGTACCAGATTGTTTCATGAGTATACCTTAAACTATATGTAACTGAGTACTATTGTGGGGTTTAAAATGGGAATTATATATTTGTTTTTACTTTATAAGAAACTATTGATCAACCTACATTAAAACACTTTTTGCTAACAATTCTGGCTATAGCTGCAACATATGACCTAATAATTACAATAAAAAATGTATATTGTGGCCTGCAGCTCCCCAAACCCGACATAGACAGATATCAGGCATAAGTTCTGCAGCAGTTCTGGGTTTTTATGTAGCTGTGGGAAACCGTTTCCCACCAATGCACAGTTACAACAAGCACAATATTAACAGCACACAGAACTTCTTTCTCTTCTGTCTCTGTCTCCTTCTGCCTCCACTCCTGCTCCAGCAAGCTTCACCTTCTCTAAGTTGACTCTGAATCCCTGAATGAAGTGAGGTGGTCCCTTTTATGCTGCCCTTTGGGAGCACTCCAGGTGTGGTAGGAGCCCAATGTAGTAGAGCTCCGTTGCTCCAGCAGCATCCCTGGTGGCACCCATGGAACCCAACAGGGCTGTGCCAAACTCAAACTACCATGTAACCCTGTGGGAATCCGAGACACTGCTACAATCTAGGGGGGCTGCCATGTAGCGCTCAAGGGGCTGTAGTGCCCTGTGCATGTCTGCTTCCCCCAATCGTTCCATTATGGAGTTGTCCTGACCAGAAAAGGGCGCCGGCTGTCTATCACAATATGTAAACATATTAGGCATAGCATGTTATTTCAATTAATATGCTATCTTCATGTATTTTACAGCTTGGCAGTCTTGGGACCTTGTTTATAAAACTGTGCATGGATTTGAGTGTGAAAATATGCACACACCAAAAAAACAAGAAATTGCGTATAGCAAAGAAAAAAAAATAGATTTATAAAAGCCGGCATATGCACATTTCTTTAAAATTTACAGTTTATAAATCACAATCACCTTGTAAATATGCATACATGTATTTCTCAAATGCCATCCTGAAACATCCATATATGAAGCATGCTAATCAACCTTATACATATGCAGTCGCGATACTGCAGAACTTCATTGGCTGTTAGAGCAGCCCCCTCCTGACACGAAACCCTGCCACCAGCATTCAGTAGTATCTTGCTGTGCTCCACAGTTGAGAGAGCAAGATCTTGTGTGGCATTGTAGTGCCTCTCCTCTGTGCTCTGGGGGTCTGGGAAAGGTGTAAGGGTCCATCACCTGGGATATATAATGACACTGAGACACAATGTTTGCCAGTCACATCCTAGATGATTGTGTATTAATCAAATGTAACTACTTATGGTTAACAAAAGCAGCTTAATTCTTGCTCGGTGCCCTTATTGCAATTTGAGTGCAATAAATTGCTCCAATTACCTTAGGAGAACTGGACACTGCCGAAAATTGCCTTTTTCTATTGACAAATTTTTTTTTTTGTATGTACATCCACATCATTCGAAAACTGGTTATAGTGTCTCACTGGTCAGTTACTGGCTTCCAGCACAGCAGGCATGATGGAGTAAAGTTTGGCTATATTATGACCTTGGCTATATTCATGACTTCAGAAGTGACAACATGTAGCTGATATACAGTGTACAGGTACTCCCCAGGTTACAGACATCCGACCTATGACATACGAACGAGGACGCAGCTGCGACGCATGCGCATCAGTAACTGACGCTCTGTCATCTTCGACCTGGGGATGCTGTAAGCGGTGGCTGGAGGGGGGCAATTTTGCTGCTTGCGCAGTGTAGTGTCCCTCGGGCGGCTCCCGGCGGAAAGTGGTGACCCATGGTCCATAGTCACCGGGGCCACAGCTATCGCTCGTGTGCAGGACGATGGTTCGCTGCCCACCCACTACGCCACTGCAGCTACTGCTCTTGACTGGATGCAGGCTGGATTGAGTGGAGGGGAGTCTTTCACTGCCTATACAGCACACACGGCTGGTAATACTGCAAGCAGTGACCCGGTTGTAGCTGAACGGAGGCCATTGAGGGTGAACGGGGCGGCGGGGGTAGCATTGTAGTGTGCCTCGGATGGCTGCCTGTTGCATTGGAGTTGGACAATTCACTACCTGCGTTTGGCTTCACCGTGTTCATTCTCGGTGGGCGGACACTGCAGGCAGCATACTGTAGTGGAGGTGACTGTGTTATGGGCGAGTGATGAATCTCCCCTCACCGCCTGCAGTCATTCTCAGTAGTAAGCCTGCTTGTACTGTTACGCACATAGCTGGAAGTTGTCTCTTGTCAGTACATCAGACGTGTTGACATCTGCTGCGATAGCGTGTATAGCGCTGTGCAGAAGAACTCCTCTTAACCTTTTGTCTTCACCCTTCAAGAATGTCTCTGTAACACAAATCTGATGCAAGTGCTGGTGATACAGTAAAGAAGAGAAAAACAATCACCATTGAAAATAAAGCAGAAATAATAAAAAGGTCAGAGAAATGTGAAACTCCATCATTCATTGGCAGAGTACTTGGTTACAGTCGGTCAACAATAGCATTTATTAAAATAATGTACCTGTTCCGACTTACACACAAATTCAACTTAAGTACAACCGTACAGTCCCTGTTTCGTACGTAATCTGGGGACTGCCTGTACTGACAAAAAACAAAAAGTTCTTCAATGCAGATTTATATCATTGGCCCTCTTAAAAAGGAACTAAAATACAGTTGGAACATCATATTCATCATTTTTGAGGGGTGATATACTATATGTTTGCCATGCTAACACACATTTTAATAATGCTCATAATATGAATTATTATGCATGAAAGTCATCACATAGTTGGTTTTGGTTGCATTGCAATGCTTGATCAAAGGTGTTGTCATTTTACAGTTTCTCTGATATGTTACGTATGCATGGGTCAGAGTTGATATAAATATACTCACTTTCCCCTGTCAAGTTTTCTTTCATAAATCCTGACATTTGCATGGAAAGTTGTGTAGGCACATTTCAAGCCTCTTTTTGTATGTACGCAAGCTTTATAAATGAGGCCCCTTGTCTTGATAGACATATACTGCTTATTAGAGGAAAGAGGCAAAACTGCAAAGAATGTGAATTGACAGAAATCAGATACTTTAATGCTTTCATTTCAGCATATACATGTGTAATGAATTAATGTGGGGTGATATCTCATGATTTTTATGAGGGATGCACAACATATGCTCCTGCTGGTTCTTTGTTTTTGCAGAGGATATGCTATGACATGATTGTGAAACACTTTTAATAACATGTAAAATTATATAAGCTGAACTATTCGACTAGTTCAACTACCTCTTTTTTGTATGCACACTCAGTCTTAATATGATCTCAAGGGCACAGCATTTTTGGTATGGTTATGTCTTTGGATTTTGGGATGAGATGGGTACAGAACATATTCTGACAAGTATATTGGCCCTGCGTCATGCTCTAAAAGCTGGCTTCATGAATTCAATGACCACTTTTATCAGTAACCATCCATCTCTCAGGTTAAGAGTCAATTAAACTACTATTATTCTATTATCTATTCCATCAGCTTAACACTTCTGCTTAATACAAACCCACTTAATCATTCTTACCTTCTATGTAGCTGATTCTATTCCAGTAAATTCCCCCCCTCCTATTTGATAGTCTGTCAGGTACTATCATGTCTATTTAAAAGAAGCTGAGTTCTACTATGAAGAACTGATAATGAGGATTCTTTTTTTTTTGATAAAGAATGTCTACACCATGGTCTTGACTTGGCTGAGCATTGACCCTACAACTTTTATGAAAAGACTAAGAGCTGGAACTAAACCCTCTTGTCCTACAATTCCATCTTAACACTATACTGTTTCCAGAGGTCATTGAAAAAATACTATATTTTACAGACTGATCCTTCCACAGAAGTCCATTTTTGTAATTCACTCATGTATTCTGTTTGTCGATCATCTAACTTATGTAACCTTCATTTGTGCAGCTCACTTCGCAATGCAGTGTTCAGGACATTTTTGTCACAGTGGGAGCCACTGAATTTCTTGTCTATAACAATATGATTATATCTGGTCTCTATGGAAAATTCAACACTGCAAAATAAGCCCCTTGTCTGTTCAAAAACCTTAGTTATTGCATAACTTGTCAAAAGTACACAGAAGTATACATAACTGTAAAGGACAAAGGGCTCACAGATCCTTTCAGGAAGTATATTCAAGCTGTTAGGATAAAAAGGCTCACTAAGCCTATTGTTGAATGTTTTCAATCACTTGATAACATCCATAGCAATATTTCTGTTTGCGTCCTGAGGCAGGACTTTAGAAACTTTTTAAAAAAGAGGAAAACCTTATCTAATTCTCTAATTTGTGTCTGTCACTTTCATCCAGCACAAAACCAGAGACTAACTTCTATCTTTTCCTTCTTCTTTAAAAACTACTTTTCACAACCACTGTGGTCTTGCACTCTTCATTTCCCCTGGTTTCGTTTCCCCTCTGATAACCACTTTGTTGTTTTTCATTCACACACCTTGTGAAAGCTACACATATGAAATACTGTGTCTCTTTTTTTCACATGGGGTAAAGATGTTTACTTATTTTTCATTCTTCAAGGCTTTTAAAGTTTTTTCCCATGACTACTGTGAGGTGGAGATCACTGTTTTGTTATTCATGGCTAGCATTATTGTTTACTTCTAAAGAACTGGCTTTAAGATATACAGTATATTTATGTTTCTAAATATTACTTTAAAAAGGCACCATGGTGACACAGAGTATCTATATATATAATTCACAAAGGCAAGACAACCATGGAAAGAACGCCGGAAGGGGTGTGGATTCACTAAGCCGCCCACAAGTGAGACACCTATGGCGCATGCAGAAAGGAGCCATGCCCACCAACTCCAAGACCATTGGATACGATGACAACTCGCAGGGCCAAGCCCACCAACTCAGACGCGATGACACAGAAAAAATTTATATTCGTCTGTCGTAGAGGCCACATGCAGTGCAGGTCAGGTTAATGTCATGTGCATGTCATGCACCTCCGAGCTACGTTGACTGTTCATAGAGGCATGTTTCTCACGGAGGTGAATCGCTATATGCAGCGTGTGAAACGGTTTGCGAGGGGTACCCCATGGGATCCTTAAAACAATCCTTTACAACTGAGGTTAAAGCACAATGAAGTAAGCAGTCTTTAAAAACTGACTTTTCGGTTACAACGCACGACCGCGTGCACCATGGCAAACTGTTTTACACGCTACATACAGCTATTCCCATCCGCAACAAACGTGCGTCTTCTTAGATGCTCCTGCAGGAACACGGAAGATGTTTTCCTGCCCACCAACACTCTTTTTTTACCGGCCGGCGTCTACCCTCACTCTCTAGGCATTCACACTGCCTACCCTTTTGCCCGGACGCAAAAACTCACCGACCACCCAGTTAGTCCCTTTCGTCTGTGGTAAGAGTCCACATGCACGTCTGAGCCACGCGGCGTTTGTTATGCCGCGGGTTCACTATTGTGTTGTATTTTGCTCTCTCTAGAGTTCCATCTTTTCATTCACTTACTGTTGTATTCTCACACCAACCCGTTTTAGACATCCGTGTCTTTCCAGAAGTGTTTAGCATTCAATAAATAATTATGCATGAGATTGACCGTGTGTCTACCCAGCGCAGAGAGGCGTGGGTAAGCTGTTGAACCCCATTCGGGCTGCAAGCCGAGGAATTCCCACTAAGTGTGACTCATACGCTCCCACTCATTACGTCCCTACCCTTTGTGCACACCCCCCTCCAACCGTGGTCGGGTATCTTGGTGGATTATATATAGAAAAGCAGCCAAAACCGAGGGGTATCCCATGGGGTCTTTAAAACATTACTTTACAACTGAGGTTAAAACACATTGAAGTAAGCAGTCTTTAAAAAATGAGTTTTCGATTACGACGCACGACTGCGTGCATCATAGCAAACTGTTTTACACGCTACATACAGCAATTCGCCTCCACGACAAACATGCATCTTCTTAGATGCTCCTGCACTTTGTTCACACCCCCCTCCCACCTCGCTACTACCGTGGTCGGGTGTCTTCGTGGATTATATATAGAAAGGCAGCCAAAACCGCACAGAGCAATGAAAAGTCTACGTCAGTCACAGGTACATTTGAACTGTGTAAAGACGACGACTCAAGTGACGAGTTGGAGGTGGGCACATGAGCGGGCAGTTCATACTGAACGAGAAATCAGCAGACTAGCATGACTGACGGAGCTGAATGGACGTCCTTCTCCTCTCCTCCCGTTCCACACTCCGCGCCGTGCACCCCATCCCTCCGTCTGGCAGGAGAAGGCGCGAGGACGGTCTGCCAGTTTTCAGTCACGATAGTGTGTTGGTTCGTTCCGTGCAATTGTTACAATGTTGCTTTTCTTGCTGATTTATTACATTACCGATTTTTCAAATGTTAATTTTCTCCCTGTGCTTAAAAATCATTAAAAAACGGCCTGATTATGTGGCGTATGGTAAGCTGCGGGTTGGCTAGTTCACTATATAAAGTTATGTAAATTTATTTTTGTGTAGCTCTCCTTAATGCGTACAGGCCAAAAGACTATTTGTGGTCCCAGACTGTGTAGCACCATGAGTTTTGAAATAAGGAACATGGGAGACTCTGGTGATAGTGCCAAGAGATTCTTGTTCTTCTAGAAATACATCAGCATTTATAGACAATCCATTTTGAGTATAAGTCTTGGAAGAGGGAATATGAAGAATGATTCTCCATCCAATAAATTTGAGCACTTTCCTGGGCTCAAACGTATATTCACAAACTGATGGAAAAGAAAGTCTGAAATGCTTTGCCTGTTGAACAGCATATTATCTCAATTAACTAGTGACAATCATGTGATTTTAGGGGGTGGATTTTAACTGTACATTAAATGATGAATTAGACGAACCATTTGGAGCCTCACCTGCTGTCTGCTCGGGGACTGCACCTTCTGTCTGAACAATATGAACGGCAGGACGTGTGGAGGGCGATGAATGGGGGTACCACACAGTATATTTGGGCGCAGGTTAGGGGTGACCCTGTCTCCCTCTAGCCAGACTAGATAGGCTGTATACTTTTAAACATCATTTTAGTCTTTTTAGTTCCTGCTTTTTAACCCCAACAGCCCTTTCTGATCACAGCTTAGTTATTTGTGATTTTATATTGCCCAATTTACAGCATAAAAGCTCCCATTGGAATTTTAACACCCAACTTATATAACCTACATTTTAAATTCCATTTTATCTTTTTCTGGGCACATTGGAGGAGGCAAGAAGGGAATTTTTCATTTGTGAGGCAAAAGTACAAATTCGCCAATTCTGTCAACAGTACACTTTGAATGTTTCTCAGAACATACATACATCAAGGGTTCTTTTAGAGTAAGAGATTGCAGAGCTCTAGCAAAACATGGCTTCTGAAGATGGACTGGAACAGTTAAGGAGGAAGAAGGTGGCTTTGTCTGATTTGCTGGACCAAAAAGTTCAAGGAGCACTGGTCCATTCCCTCTTTCATGCAGAAACAGAGTCAGAAGCACACACAATTAATACTTTTTTAGACTGGAAAAGAAACCGGGTCAGAGCTGACTGATCCAGTGTTTAAGATCACAAGAAGGTCAGGAACTATGAGAAATGGGTGAAATTTGTTCAAGGGCAGTAAACCTTTATTCAGACCTCTTCTCTAAAGAGTTTCCAGGGAAGTCTACAGAAAGTTTTTTTTTTGCCAAAAGTTCATGAGGAACTTCAACCTAAATTAAACAAAGATGTACCACTTCAGGAGCTGACAGTTGCCATGGAGAGTTTAAATAAATGTTTCCAGGAATTGATGGGATTCTAGCTGAATTTTATCAAACATTCTGGGATGTTTTGGGACCTGACCTCTTGGCTATATTCTGGGAGAGTGTGGACATGGGACTGATGCCCACGAGTTGTCGTAGAGCAGTGGTCACTTTTTCACCCAAATCTGGAGACTTAAGTGACATGAGGAGGCTGGACCTGCTGACCAGAAGTGAACGCTGGCGTTTCTGTCAGCCGCTGCTTGCTGGTGTTCTGTTTGTGTACTTTTTTCTAGTTGTTTTTTACTCATTTTTTTTTTTTGCCTTTTGTACCGGATTTTCCTTCGCCTTTACATTGGATTAAAAACTGATAACACGCATTTGCATGTGTGTCCCTTGCCTCCTTCGGCCGCAACACGAGCCCTCATAGAACTGTTCTTTGCTGGCTGCAACCTGTGTGGGTAAGTGAAAACTGTCTCACTGTTTCTTTACTTAAGTAACTAGCTTTGATGAATAGGTGGTTGAAACTGCCCCTTGTCAATTACTGAGTGCTTGTGGAAATCCCAGAGGGGACAGTCTACTGGCTAATGTGTTATTTTAATTGGGCTAAGTAGGTACACAAGGGGTACATTGCATTGCTTCCAATCTGGAATTTGCTTGGGTGACTTCTGGAAATTCACTATGATAAACCTCAATTGGATGTCATGGATTATTATGCCTACTTTTCTATCTAATGCAGTCACATCCTCAAAACTAAAATATTCACCAGATGAATTGTATCGACTTCGATCAGACTATGAAGTGCCTGCTGATCTCTTGCTGCACCACGGCCTTCTCCGACAACCAAAGTACATTCACTGAGGCTCTGGACGTCGTTTTTGCCTCAGCAGGAGTAGCAGCAGGTCTATTCCTTCAATTTGGTCTGAAGGACGCACATGTCCACGTACTTCTGAGCAATGTGCTAATCACAACATGTTGATTCCTTTGGTAAAATCACCGGAATATACATCCATAGACGCTTTGAAGTTTGGATTATTTAATACTCGATCTATCTCTAACAAAGCTCTACTAATTTGTGATGTTATTATAGATACTAAGATGGACTGTTTATGTCTTACGGAGACCTGGCAGCAACCCGGTGATTATTTCCATCTAAACTTTCAGAGTTTGTCTGCATCTCCAAATCCTGTTCTTTGGGGAGGGGAGGCGGTCTTTCAATAATATACCGTAAGGACTTAAAACTGTCACCAATACCTCTTCCAGCATATCCATCCTTTGAACTGTTAGCTGGCAAACTCAACAGACCTTCACCTATTATAAATGCTGTTTTATATAGACCTCCTAAATTATCAAGTGTTTTTATTGCTGAACTTTTTACTGTTTTTAACAACTTTGTGTGCAATGTCTGCTAATGTCATCCTCATGGGTGATTTTAACATACACGTTGATGTGCCAACTGATGCACTGACAAATGATTTTAATGAAATCCCTGACTGTTTTAATTCAATTCAATATGTCAACTTTCCGACTCATAACAAGGGTCATATTTTAGACTTAATTTGCTGCTCTGGAATCACACTTCACAATCTTATTCCCACTGAATTACCCATCGCAGATCACAGAATGATCACATTTGATGTTAGCTTACCTCTCAGTAAATCAAAGGTTCCACGTGTAATTTCATTCCGTAATGTCAAGCATGTAAACCCAGAGACCCTTATACATTTATTGCAATCCCAGTCTGTTTCTCCTTCCACTATCACACCACCGGAATTAACAGACCATTACAATGCTGCTCTTTCCTCTGCCTTTGATACACTAGCCCCCTTAAAAACACGGACTGTCTGATTTATTTGCACTGCTCCCTGGTTTACATTTGAATTTCGTCAGCTCAAAGCCTCAGGCCAACAGTTGGAGCGCCTAGCTAAAAAGACGGTTCTTGTTGTACACAAGGAAATGTACTCAGATCACATGTTGAAATAGAAAAAATGCTCTCTCTGCTGCCAAAATTGTATATTATTTTAACATTATCAATACAGGAGGGAATAATACTAGAGCTCTTTTTTCTACAATGAAAAGGCTAATTACACCATCAGAAAGTACCGATGTGTTAAATGCTGCAGCACTTTTTTGGATTTCTTCAAATTAAAAAATTTAAAAAATCCACCAGCAACTTGCCTCCTCTTTTCCTGCAGAAAATGACATACTCTCCACTATCACCCATGTTCCCTTACCAACCACCCTATTTTCAGATTTCAGTTTACCAGCTGAAAATAATATCTCAGAGCTTGTAACAAAATCTAATTCTTCCACATGCCAATTAGATCCAATACCTACAAGCTTTGTTAAGTCTTGTCTGTCTCATATATCCCCCATGATAACTACTATAGTTAACTCTTCCCTTTACTACAGGCATGGTCCCCTCTCACTAAAAACAGCCTCAATTACTCCAATTCTGAAAAAACCTGGTTTAGACCCAAATATTCTTAACAATTATCGGCCTATTTCAAATGTTCCATTTATATCCAAAATTCTTGAAAAGATAGCTGCCTTCCAACTCCAGTCCCACCTTTCAAAAAATAACGCTTCTGAACAGTTTCAATTTGGGTTTCACCCTAAAAACAGCACAGAAACTGCCCTGGTCAAAATCACAAATGATCTTCTCTGGGCAGCTGACATGGGACTTTTATCAATTCTTGTGCTTCTTGACCTCAGCTCTGCATTTGAAACCGTATCTCACCAGATACTTTTGAAATGTCTAGCTAGTCTTGGAGTCTGTGGCCTTGTCCTCCAGTGGTTTTCTTCCTACCTCACTGATAGGAAGCAATTTGTTCAAATAAAGGGCTTTAAATCTGAGACCGCAGTCGTTACTTCATGAGTTCCGCAGGGTTGTGTTTTGGGGCCGCTTCTTTTTCTCATTTATATCTTCCCAATAGGTAATATCTTCCGGCATCATGGTATTAAGTTTCATTGCTATGCTGATGACACACAGCTATATCTATCCACTAAATCCACTTCTGTTTTCCCTCCAGATGCCCTAATGGCATGTCTCCAAGACATAAAGACATGGATGACTCACAGTTTCCTCCAACTAAACGGCAATAAAACTGAGGTGTTCCTCATTGGCTGTAAATCTACACTTGCTAAGGTTAACCATTCTTCTCTTTTAATTAACAATATTAACGCAAATATTTCTTCCCAAGTTAAGAGACTGGGCATTATTCTTGACAGTACTCTCTCTTTTTCTTCCCAAATAAGTACCATTTCTCAGACTGCCTTCTACCATCTCCGAAACATTTCTAGACTTCGCCCTGTTCTTACCCAGCACAGTACTGAAGTATTGCTTAATGCCCTAGTCACCTCACATATAGATCATTGTAACGCTATTCTGTCTGGCATTCCACAAAAACTTATTCATTGTTTATAGTTTATTCAAAATTCTGCTGCCCGGATAATAACCTGTTATAAATCCACTGAACATATTACACCTATTCTCTTTCAACTTCACTGGCTCCCTGTTAACTACAGAATACAATTCAAAATACTGCTCTTAACATTTAAAGCTCTCCACAACCTTGCTCCTCCCTAACTCACAGATCTCCTCCAGATTTACACTCTCTCTTGCTTACTCAGATCTTTATCTGTAGCTCTACTTTCTGTACCACACATCAAATTCAGTTCAATGGGAGGTTGAGCATCGTCTCTCATAGTGCTCCTCAACTCTGGAATTCTCTTCCCTCTCACATTCGTCAGCTTGATTCAATAGCACATTTAAAACTACCCTCAAAACTTTTCTTTTCAAGCTGGCATATCAATTGTGAATTGTACACTGTTACTGCCTGTCTTATTAGTTTGTTCACTAATTATTGCTTTGTGATTTATCATTTTCTTGTTTTTATTTTATTAATTGTTGTTTAACTCTATTGTAAGGTGACCTTGAATCATAAGAAAGGCGCCTATTAAATAAAATGCATTATTATTATTATTATTATTATTATTATTATTATTATTATTATTATTATTATAAAGAACTGGAGGCCCATGACACTGCACTGCACAGACTATAAAATCTTCTCTAAAGCAATTAGACTGAGAGAAGTGATGGCCTCTCTGCTTCATCCTGATCAGACCTATTGTCCACCCAATAGATCCATACATGACAACATCTTTCTAATCAGAGATATTATGCATATATTGAGGCTTCTTGGTCTGAAGGTCAGGCTCATTTCTCTTAATCAGGAGAAAGTATTTGACAGGATTGATCTTGACTATCTGTACTAGTAGAATAGCTAAATAGTCACAAGGCCCTTTTTAATGGACAATAGACAGCTGTCAAGTTCTGGCCTTTTGCCTTACTATAGCAGTCTACTCAGAGCTTGGATCTTCTTGAGCATCGTGTCGACTGGAGCTCTGCCAGTGTCTTGTGGACTCTTGAATACCCAATCTTGGACCTCAAAGTCACACAACCTGTAAGAGTCCAATCATTACTAAAGAACTCTACAATGATCCAGGTCTGCCATCTAATAGATCTGGAAAAGCGCTGCTGGTACAGCACTGAGAAGATGGTGGAGGTGTTGAGACATCACTCACTGAGGCAGGCTAACCAGGAACTGCAAAAGATCCATGCCAATCTCCCAGCTAAAGCACAATGTCTTACTGGGAATTTCCTCAGTGGCAGCGATGAACCTGAGTCAAGTGAAGGCTTTCCTGATGTGACTGTGGTACCGGCTGGTTTAGAACCTGAGAATATTGGTCATGCATGCACGCCATCTACAGCATAGGCCAGCTTCATTAGACAATGCTGTGAGGAAACAGCTGTACAGGCTGTGTGTGCTGGCACATCACCGAGAACCACTGAGTACAATACCAGAGACACCCTGGGGGAGCAGAGACACCGGGGCCAGCTTGGTGGAACTTTGGAGACCACCATTGAACAAAGAACTGACGATTTGCAATGGTGTGTGCTGCATGGAATCATCACTGTTAATTCTTATGTTTCACTGCTTGATCCTTCAGTCACGGACAAATGTCCTTTCTGTGGAGAGAGAGAGAGACCGTTTTTCACTGTTTTCTCTTCTGTTCTAGACTTCGGCCCCTTTTAAATGTTCTTACCCCTGTTTTTAGTGTTCTTAACTCACCTTTAAATGATTGTGTATGTATTTATGGTATTAATGGAAATAAGAATAATCAAGATGCATGTATGATTGGTAATTTCCTCATTGGGCAGGCCAAGCTGGCCATTTCTAAATCCAGAAAAAAGAAAGTGAAGTCAAACAAACAATGTGAAATGATAAAAACATTTCATGGATTTGTAAAAGCCAGGGTGTTTTTTTGGAATATGAATTCTACAGAATGACTGCAAATGTGAATTCTTTTGAGGAAAAATGGTGTGTTTTATGAGGCAGTTTGTAAGCTTGAAGGTAATGTTTTGATTTTTCTGATTTGACATATAAATTAAGTATTATTTTGGGGGTGAGTTGGGGTTCTCTTTTTTTGCTTTACTTTTGTTATTGTAAATGACTTGAGTATTGATTAATAAAGTTCAATTTAAAATAAAAAAATCTTTCTTTCTTTTTTTCTTTCTTTCTTCAAATGTTTATTCTGTACTATTCCAGCCTCTTTGTTGTGTTGTAGAGTGATGTAGACTGTGCAATCTCATGGTTAGGAGGTTCTGTTGGGATTGGCAACAGCAGTGTTTTTTTCATGGTTGTCTGACATCCATGGGATTGTATACTTTTAATTCCCAAAATGCTCAGCTTAATGTAATGCATTAGTACATCAAAACAACCATACCAGCAGCTTTGGGTGCAATACACGAACCAAACCTACATGGAGTGCCAGCCCAAGGGTCTTATGGCAAATTTAGAATACACATTTAATTTAATATACATGTCTTTCAGAATGTGAAAGGAAAACTGGATGATGAGGAGAAGATGTGAACTAACAGACAGTAACAAGTGTGGAATAGTAAAACAATGCTACATTCATGAAGCAGCAATACTAACCACTGTGTTGCTGGGTAACCTTGTAATAAATGTAACATAATATTGAGGAAATGCTTACTGTATATGAAAAGCAAGATGAAAAATATTACTGAATATGTAAAGTATTTGTCTGTTCCTGGACTGATTAATACTGGAAGCAAATTGAGGAGTAGTTGACTAGAAGGGAGGAAGAGCTGTTAGTTACCAAAAGGAATGAGAGTGGTACATTAATAACACCATTAATTCACAGCTCTAAGCAACATACAGCATGGTTTGTTTTTTACTTTGTGGTCTGAAATTATTTCAGTCTAGTCCCAGAACAGTGTCAAGGGAGTGGCTCAGATAAACATACCAACAATGTAACACGTTAATCAAGGTGTAAAGCTCAGACATTGTTCATAGAGACATCTGTCTTTGGTTCAGGCATTTCAATAACCTTCTAGGCATGGAATAATTAATTAGTTAATTTGGTGGAACTTCAGGGAAGGATTTATTTAATGTGATACATCAGCAAAATCTGCTGGTTTGTTTACCCTGACAATTTAGGACATCATTTTGTAAATGAATTTACTTATTTGCCTTTTCTCTTCTTTCTCTGTTTTCCATAACCAGTTTAAAACAAATTTAGATCATATTTTTTAATTTTACGACGCAGAACCTTTATCAGACTATAGAACTGCTACAACTCAAAAATCTGTATAATTGAAAACTTAATCTCCATGTCCTTGGACTGAATTAAATAGGACCAGCAATGAATAGAGGGATAACTAAAAATGCTCTGATGCTATTTCAGGAAATATAATGTGACATGTGCATTTTAATTTACTTTATATTCGCATTTTTAATAAATTAGAATTATATGTGTTATTGATCCCATAAAAATGTGTGAGCATTCTATACTGCATTTAAGAGTTTAAATTCTAATGTTTGCCTGAACTGTTTGACATCTGAATTCTGGCAATAAACTGCTCAAAAAAATTAAAGGAACACTTTGAAAACACATCAGATCTCAATGGGAAGAGATCATGCTGGATATGTATACTGATATGGACTGGGTAATGTGTTAGGAACAAAAGGATGCCACATCGTTTGATGGAAATGAAAATTATCAACCTACAGAAGGCTGAATTCAAATACACCCTTAAATCAAAGTAAATAAATGATGCGGCAGGCTAGTCCATTTTGCAGAAATTTCATTGCAGTAACTCAAAATCGTACTCAGTAGTTTGTATGGCCCCCACGTGCTTGTATGCATGATAACGTCGGGGCAAGCTCCTAATGAGATGACAGATGGTCTCCTCTCAGATCTGGACCAGGGAATCACTGAGCTCCTGAACAGTCTGAGGTGCAACCTTTCAACGTCGAATGGACCAAAACATAATGTCCCAGAGTTGTTCTATTGGATTTAGGTCAGGCGAGCATGGGGGCCAGTCAATTGTATCAATTCCTTCATCCTCCAGGAACTGCCTGCATACTCTTTCCACTTAAGGCCGGACATTGTCGTGCACCAGGAGGAACCCAGGACCCACTGCACCAGCACAGGGTCTGACAATGGGTCCAAGGATTTCATTCCGATACCTAATGGCAGTCAAGATGCCATTGTCTAGCCTGTAGACGTCAGTGTGTCCCTACATGGATATGCCTCCCCAGTCCATCACTGACCCACCACCAAACCGGTCATGCTGAACAATGTTACAGGCAGCATAATGTTCTCCAAGACTTCTCCAAACCCTTTCACGTCTGTCACATGTGCTCACAATGAACCTGCTCTCATCTATGAAAAGCACAGCGTGCCAGTGGTGGACCTGCCAATTCTGGTATTCTATGGCAAATGCCAATCAAGCTTCAAGGTGTCGGGCAGTGAGCACGGGGCCCATTAGAGGACGTCAGGCCCTCAGGCCACCCTCATGAAGTCTGTTTCTATTGTTTGGTCAGAGACATTCACACCAGTGCCATGCTGGAGGTCATTTTGTAGGGCTCTGGCAGTGCAAACCTTCTGGTAATGGCACATATTGATGTTTATAAATGCTATCAAAGGTAACTGAAATGGATTGGCACCTGTTGGGGCATATGGCCCTTAAAACCTCCACTTCGTTATTTGAAAAATGTATTTTTTTAATAGAAAAATAGCAGCACTCTAGATTTCAAACTCTAAAAAAGTACTTAAATTGTGTGTTTTTTCTTGAGTAGGTACTAAAATTATTGCTTGCATGGCATTCAAAATGTTTCACACAATTAAATAGATCTGTTGTCTCCAATGATTGGCTTGAATTACATGGCAATGACCTTCCTTTACTTGCTTGACTCTTTACCATGCCATTTGTTAATCACAAATGGAACTGTATATTGAACTTTAAACCTGTAGCATTCCGTGCTTCAGTGATCTGGTATCAAATCATTCTGCTAAAGAAATCCTTTAGTTCCATACCACCTTCTCCTGAGGATTATCGTTCACCAAGTCATGCTGAAACTATAGCACAACCAAGCATGAACCAGATGTTAAATGTAGAATCCTGTTCAGTTGGTTTGTGGGTAACGTTTGCAATTTCTGTGGAGACTTTTTATTCTGCTTCATCTGTCAAGAAGACAGGAGATGTAAATGGAGTAAAACTTTACTCCAGTGATACAAAAAAAATCTAAAAACATTCAGCAAAACATTATTTTGTTCATGTTTGATTGTGTGCTGTTGATTTGTATATCAAATACTCATAGATGAGTGAGTGGTGTTGCTTGAAATATATGTAAAATACATTATTTTGCAATTAAGCAAAGAGAACAATGGTGAATTATGAGAATATTCAGAATTTTAACCTAATTCTCTTCAAAATCTTTCATCTGGTTCACCAAATTTCTCTGACTTGACCTCACACATCATGTACATACTAGATTGCTTTCAGTTAAGCCTCAGCTTTAAACCAGACTTAACAGCATAATATGACTTTGTAATAACCCTCCACCACCATTTAACACAGCATTCATATATAACAATTTGTATCCATTAAGAGTTTGTTTAGAATCAAAGTTATATCAGTGCTGTTGGATCTTAAATGCATATTTAGGCTTTCAATGTGGGGCCCCTTCACCTTCACAGTTTTCTCAGCTTGACCTAATCTAACGTCAAGTTGTCTGACTCCTTTAGAAGTGTTATCAGTTTAAAGTCAGAAAACTTTCAAAATTGAATACTAAAAAGATGCCACTATTGAGCCTTCTGGCTCAGTTTAAATTATCTGACTATTTCTTCTTGAACACAGGCTAGTCACTTCTTTCTTCTTCTAAAATCTGTTTGTATCATCCCTTGATGATATCACAAACTTTGACTCAAGAGTCTTCCTTTATGTATTCTTTTTTTTGTGGCTTATATTTTGTGTTAACCCTGCTGTTTTTATCTATTTTTGAGATTCTTCATCTCTCTCTTGTAGAAAAGATATTAAACCTGTTCAAAAACAAAAAAATAATGTTAATATCACATTTCTGCTAATTTCCTTTTAAATTCTTCTTTTTGTGTAGTGATCACTTTATCAATTCCTGCTATTTAAAATTCAAGATGGACTAAAGATAAGTCTTTTCACTAGAACATTTTGAATACCGTACTCTGTCTGAGACATTTAATTTTCTTCCCTTGTCTTGATCTTGCCCATTTCTGTTTTGTTGAGTATACTGTTATTTTAAGTTTTGTGAAAATCGCATTATGACATTTGCTTTGTTGTAAATCTTTGGACTGAGGGTTTAAAATGTAAAATAAAGACTAGTTTTTATGTCTGTATTGCATTTTGAACTGTAGTTTTGTTTTCTGTAAATTGTAAGTTTATGTGAATAATGATGATACCTCTGAAAATTCTGCACAAAAGTGGATTATTTAAATTTTAAAATGAAGAAAATATAAAATACATGAAACCTAAATCTAAAATAGGTATTAAAAACATTTCTTGGTGGCTCAAATAATTGGTGTAATAGTTTTCATCTTTGACATTCGGTTACTGTTGAAAAATGTTTATTGAAAATACTTAGTAGGATGGGCTCATTAGGGCAGGTTACACTAAATTTTCTTTACTTTCTAAGGTCCTTTGTTACTGATGTTTGATTTCTATTGAATATAATATTGATTTATCCTTTGTAGTGTGATTTGAAAAGCACTCACCATGAAAGTCCCTGTAAAAGTAAAGACAGAATGATTGACTAAGTAGAGGGAGCTTTCATCTATGACTATCCTTAAGGAGGCAGAAACAGAGAAATTGCAATTATTGTGAGTTATGAATGGACTGGACACATCTACAGTTTATAAGTAATATTTTTTTTATGTGGAAGCAACACAAGCCTTAATAAAACAGTCCCGATGTGAACATAGATCAACAAAATAAGGAAGTTCTTTGAAAGGATTGAATGGCAGTGGTATTAGAATGCCTGCAAAGCCACAAAGTGACAATATTAATGCACATTTAGAATACACTACAGTGATCTCATTTTTTTTTTTTGTAAACATTGTGTACATTTTGGTACAGAATGTATGTGTATAGGGGACATCAGTTTCAGTATGCATTGTATATATTTAAATAGGAAAGCCAAACATTTCAGTATGAAAGAGTATTCAGCGCAATAACTGCTATGCTTTCAATACAGAATGTGCATTCAGTATAGAAGTATGTGCATCAAAGTATAGTGTTTTTGTTTCAGTCTAAAAGATATGCTTTTTAACATACAATGTAACATGTTTCATGCTGTATAGAAGTTCCATTGTATTTGGTTGGTTCATTACTGTGTACGGCCTTTTTGGAATTAATTACTCTATGCAGTATATAGCACATATATTCTACTGAACTTTGTCTTCACTGATTCGTTTGGTTTAGACACTTAGCAATAAACATAGCCTATGGATAATACTATGATGTAAAATGTTTGTTCAAAAACATAACCTCACTTTTCAACAAGAAAAAAGCCCTCTCTTTATAAAGCAAAAATGACAAGGTGTTAACTGTTTTTCTTTGGATATTACCAACCCTTACTGACAAAAATGGTTAGAAAAAAAATGTCTTTCAACTTATTAATATGTGTATGTGGTGTTCAAAGAATTAAAGTTGAATAGCTCAGAAATAAAAATAAAAACTGTAACAGCATGTTCATATCCTTCTAAATTTGTACATAAGCTTGAAAAAGAAAACAGCCTGTCCTAATAAGTAAAGATATAAATTAAACCTTCAAGCTAATGTATCGTTTAAAAAATCATTCAGAATGTGTTCCTTCAATATGAAACACAGGGAACCCCTGTGCCAATGCATAATATACAATATTGTAGATTGCAAGGGCATTATAACTTTTAAATATGAAGCAAAACTGTATTTCTCACCTTCAGAGTACAAAACAATGTTTAGTCCAGACATTGTTGGATGATTAAAGGGTAAAGAAAATCAATAAAATAACAGGCTGTGATTGTATTTTTGTTCCCAAATGTATATGCAAGCTTGCTTCTGAATAGTTAAAAAAATAAATTGCATTTTGAAAGTGTAAACGTGTAATATTTTATTTTATTTATGGAAAGTACTGAGATGAAATAAATGAATGGATAAGAGATGATATTTTTGACACCAGAAGGTCTCCTGGTTAAAAGTTGACGTAAATTTTTAATTGCTGTTTATAGTTGTTAATCCATTGCACAAGGTAAGTCAACATAGGAGAAATAACATGACAGGTGTAAACAGTTTAAAAATACCCACACTCACAAATACCGAGCCATGTCATGGACACTGGTTTAGCTAAACAGCACATCTTTTAAACTCTTTTTTTATAATACTTGACCAGGATTAAAGCATTACAAATGAATAAAATTAACAGTAGCAGATCGTTTCCCTTTAGCTGTTTTTTGGAAATGGAGGCTTATATAGTAAAAACTTGCCAAAAGCACTGTTTTTAATACATTCCTTTGTGGAAAATGTTTGGCTATTTCATATGTTAAATTTGTAATATTCTTCATCCATTTTTTCTAATCCCGTTCTTCATGGTCAATAGTATAAGGGAAATTAATAACAAGTTATATATTTAATTTTCAAATATACAAAGGATGTAAACATTTAAAAAAACATTATGCCACTGTTTTCATGATATATATGAAAAACAGCAGTCATGTACTAAATCAGGTCTTAGCTCCTGCTTTGTACCCAATGTGGCCAGAATAAGCTCTGATTTTTCAGGAACATGAAGTAGGTTAAGTGGGCTGTATGAGTAATTTGTGGTAAATGTTTGGCTTGTGGGGGCCACAAAGAAGCTAAAAATATAAGGAAAAGAAATGTTTCATTACAACTAAACTCAGTAACACAGGAAATTACAGGAATTTGAAGGCAAAAACACAACTAATGAGGCACTAAAACAAAACAAAAAGACATTTCAAACTTCCCCTGTCTACACCATCTACCTTTCTCCCTTCTTTTTCTCCTTCTTCCTTGTGATGTTTCATCCTCTCTCCATCCAACACTATTTTCGCTGGAGGAATAGCCAACGGCCTCTTTTAAGTCAGATCTCTGAAGTACTTTTTAGGTCACTTCTTATCTCCTCTGAAGCATTTCCAGACCAGATATTGCCCTACAAACTCCTGAGATCATCTGCCCAGAACTCCCTGTACCAACCAACTGATAGCCCTTCCAGACATTAGTGCACAAGCCTGAATAGCAACCTCCAGCTCCCAGTAGTTACAGGGTTGAGGAACATATGCATTTTAATTGTGCATTCTCCACAATCCATCTATCATCCTTACAGACATTATATACAGTACATAAGGGATCTCAGTTACATGCACTGTCATCTTCTGGGGCAGGTTAAGATTGGCCTTTCATCTGGGATGTGTTTCAGCACCCACTGTTATAGATCATTACTCCAATTCCCTTTACAAGGGATAGTAATAGCACTGAAATAGATTCATAACTTGGTCAGTATCTGCAGAGTTTTTACATTTTCCCCAATGTCTCCTTGTCGTTAATGCATTTGCCAACTTTGAATTGGATAAATTTGTATGTTTTAGTGTGGCCTACAATGGCCACACTAGGCTGGTTTCTGTTACATTATATGCATCCTCACTACCCTGTGCTGGAGAAAGTGGGTTGAGAAACTAGATGGTAGGATGTTCAATTCTTCACCTCATTTGCAAAAAAGTAAAAACAAAATTGTGTTTCAGTATATACCATATTTTGTATGTTGTATTTGTGCTTGAAAAATAAAGTGTGCAGGCTAACTTTTAAATTAGCACATGAATTCATAGCTATACTTTTTTTTTAATAATGAAAACATGTAATGGGGTAAAATTGAAATTTTCATTTTTAATTCTCCATTTATTTATTTATTACTGTAATTTGGTACATTGGACACTTGAAAAAACATTTTTTTTTGCGGTTTAATTAATACATTGATTACGATAACATAAACACATTCTGCAACACACTAATTTATTCAGTTAAATAACATACTGTAATATTTGCAAACCTATTTAATCCAGTATAGGGTTGTGAGGGGACTGGAGCCTTTTCTAGGTAGAAGACAGTCCTGGAAAAGGTGCCAATTCTATCACAACAACCATTCTTGAATGGACAAAAAATTAAATGAAGATACTGTATTTTCTTCAGTTTTATTATCTAAATTTCTAGTAATCTGAATTTCCCATTGGACAAATATCTATCTATGTACTTATCTACAATCTTTCCACTCAGATGTTCTTTAATGGTAGTGTTAGTATTACATATTCAACCACAAGCTGTTGTACTATGGTACAGGGTAAAACTATTGTGCTTATGACCTGACTTGCATGCTTTTGCACATTTCAAACAGTGAAGCTGTAAAACATCTTAATGTCAAAATGTGGAGGCTACATGGTATTATAAAAAAAAAGAGCTTAATTCTAGGGGTTGATTTGTTAGCATTGGTCACGAGACACATATAGTGTATAATGTGTTCGGGTCAATAAGTCACGGAATGAAATAGTATGTTCTGCACAACATATGTCACGCTGTTGTAATGAGATTTTTACCTCCCTGAAGTCTAAGATGGAAAGTAAGACAGGAAGAAAAGTATATATTTCCCTCACGGAATATTTAAGAATTATTGTCAGTATTTTTCAGTTTCTTTAGGCATGATAGTTTGCATCTTTCTTTGTCCAGCATTTAATTTTGAATGACTTTTGGTTTAATAGGAGAATTTGGTGACTATCTAGGTTTTCAGAAGACATTTTTTTTCCCTTGAGAGAACATGTAGAGTATTCTTAAGCACTTCACTGAAAATTCTACTCATTCAGGGAACTCCCACTAAAATGCAGTTGATCCTTAGAAGTATATTGGCTAGTCTGGTCTTCTGTTTTCTTTTTCTCACTCTGTCCTGTCTTGGAATATATCTCTTGGGTCTCTGAAGACACTGTTAGAATGCCCAGAGAAATTGTTAAATGTTATGCCTGGGATATAATCAGTTCTTGGGAGTTGTTCCTTTGCTGGAATACAACAAAAATGTGCAAACTTTACAGACTGTGACTGAGTCTTTGATTTGAACCCCATCTCCTGGTGCTTTGGTACAGTGTAAACTCCCTTATTTTTTCAGGTATAGTACAATGAAGTAATAAATTGTTATTTCCTACTTTTAATACAGAGTAACTACTTATACATTATACTGATTATATTTTCAGTAATTACAAAACCCATCCCTAACTGCTTATCCCAATACACAATTTCAGCAGCACCGCTCAGTCTAAACAGACTTGTTTTTAGTTTATTTGGTAAATTTCTATAGTAAGTGAGACTTTATTGAGGAACACATAGTAGCCTGGGAATGTTGATTAATGTCTTTACCACAAGATTAGGAACTATTCCTTGTTGTGTTGTCAATACATTGCAAGGCACACGAAATGGAGCTGATACGTGTTTTCTGAAAAAAATTAAATCACAATGGATTTTTTTGTTTTTCCATTATTTTTTTAAAGTCTTATAATCTACAGTATATATTTTCCTATTCCTATGAATATTAATTACTTCTATGTAATTTTCTGAATTTTGTGCTAGCTTGCCTTTCAACATATGTTGCATAAATTTCAGTGAACTTCTTAAGATGTAAATGTGAATAAAATTGAATTGATGAAGCCAGCTTTTGCAGTTTTTTTAAACACAAGGGGCCTCATGTATAAACAGTGCGTACACACAAAAATGTTACGTAGGCCTGTTTCCACATTCAAATCGTGATGTATAAAACCTAAACATTTCCACGGTAGCTCATACCGTGGCGTATGCAAGTTCTGCACTTGGTTTTGCAAACTGGCGGCACCCAGTGTCAAAGCAGTGCTACTGTTCCTGTGTGGTTATCCTTTCTTTTTTAGATCCACATCCCTGACATGGCTTTATAAATACACTGAAAATAACTGCATATTGTTTATTAGTTTAATGCATCTGATTGTAATTAACCTGTAACAATATAATGGTCCACGGAATGGCCAAACTATTCCAAATACCATAGCTGCTTTAGCGTTGTTACTCTCACTGCACCTTCTTTTTCTTCATTCAGTTGCTCCTGTTAGTGGTTGCCACAGTGGATCATCTTTTTCCATATTATTCTCACTGCACCACTCGGAGCAGCTGATCGGAAAGAGAATTATTGGTATACAGCATCAAGCACACGCTGCCTCAGCCATGCTGCCTATCTGAACTGGTCTCACACGGCAAACACTTCAAAACCTTTCCTGTACGGACTTCGCGGTTTAGAAACAGTTTCATTCCAAGAACTATAAAGGCACTCAATCAGACCATCAAGTGCTCATTGTAGAATTGTTTGTACTTATTAGTACAATCACCTCACTGTAAACTTGCAATACAGTTATAATATTGCACAACCTGAGCCACTTTATAAAGAACGTATTTACATTTGTTGACGATATTATTTTTAAGATGAAATGCAGCAAAATATGTTTATTATATTATACAGATAAAACTTTAACTTCATTTAAACAATCTATATTGTTAATAATTAAACATGTGAGGACACGGTGTCGCTGCGCTAGCAAGGATCTGGCGCTCCGTTCACGGATTGTTCCTGCCTCACGTTGTATGCTTGCTGAGACTGACGTGACACTGGAAGGAGAGAATAATTGAAGATGTTCTACGAAGATATTTCAATGTTTCTTGAAGAAGAATCGGCGTTCTAAGCTTACAGATGGCTTAAAGTCTATTACAGAGCTGATTGTGTGGTGATTAGGTATTTGGAGAAAGAAAAGGACAGGAATTGGGGTTAGTATGTTTGAAAGAGACAGTACTGCTGCAATAAATTATTTTATCAAAGGTCACTCACAATCACTGTGCCACCATGTTCCCATATTTAATAAAATGCTTTAACTCATATCATCATGAAAATGATATCAAGAATACAAACGAGTATTTTAATTATTCAGAGAGCTGTAATATTATGAATGTAATGGATTCTGTGTCCTGTTGGAGGAAGATAAAGCCGAGAAGTACGTAGTGATTCACGCACATAGAGCACATAGAAGATCAAATACAAAACAAAGCATTTGACATGCTACTTTAGTTACGAAGGGATTTGAGAAACTAGTAAATTAAACGATTTTAAGATGAAGTTTATGATGTTCTACTTTAATGACAAAATAAACTACGTGATTAAAGTGGAAATTTAGAGATTTCATGCTTTTTGCCCACTATGTGCCTATTTTTTTTTTCTCTGTACCCTAATAAGCTTTCATATGACATTCAGACGGTGGGCTACGACTCACCTTTTCATGGCGACTTTGATATGTGACAACTTCTTTTTTATCTGTGAACTTGATCTTTCAAGTTTCTCCGACACTCTATGTCACTTGATCAACTTCCTTTTGTTGTTTATACCACTGTTTAAACCAACAAATAGTACGTTTTTCCTTGCCTCTACTTGGTATTCACTGAACTTCTTCTATTTCTCCCTGTGCTTTTGCCATTGCCTTTTCACAGAACGCTGAGCTTAAGGGCTATTTATATTGATTTGCATATTCAAAGAGGCGTAATTCTGGGAGGAGATGGTACGGGATAGCAGGCGCGTGCACATGCGTTACTTTTCAAGCTGACCAGGATTTATGGAGCGGAAGAACATGGAAGCTGGCATTCGCACAGATTTATGCATCTGGATTTTTTTGTGCGTAAGCACATTTTCGTTTTTGTGCTTATGCCATGTTATAGTGTGAATTCTACGCATGTCTTTATGCATGAGGCCCCAGATTACTAATTGCAAGTACTGTTCTTATGTATATCTGCCTGAAAACAGATGACCTGTCCATTAAAATCAATTAAGTAGCAATTGATTTTTTGGTGTTCACAATTTATACTGTCTTATCAAATAATTGCAGGATTATTACTATTTCTCCATTTCTTAATTAGTTTTTATATGATTCGCAATAACCACTAATTTTGTGCATTTCAAATTAAACATATTTTCTGTATTGATTTTGGCTTGATCTGAATATTACACGTTTCAAGAATTCATCACATCTATCTATCTATCTATCTATCTATCTATCTATCTATCTATCTATCTATCTATCTATCTAACTGAGAATTTAATGAGAGGCCTCAATTAAGTGAATAGTAATTAGGTTTTTTGTTGTTAAGTAAAATTAAATTGCAAGTTAAACATTTGAATGTTAATACAAAGATGTACCTAATTGTAAAAAAGTGAGAAACTGGTTTTGGAGTTTTGTCAATATATATTACACTGCATATATAAAATGGTTTGCTCACTTGTTACAAAGAAGCTATAAAGTCTAGAAACACTCAACATATTCTGTACATTTAGCATGGTTTATACAGACACAGTTTGGTCAAGGATGAAGTAATCACATCAATTAATCAATCAAAATTAAGTTTCTGTAATGATAACTCTGTCATATAAACTACTGTGTGCAGTGAAAACTAAACTGTAAATAAGATTCTATTATTTAGCTATTATTTTTCAAGTCTTGGAGTAAACAATTTCATTTCTGCCATACTACAGTAAGCAGAATGTTGGAATGATGTTTGTCATGTGCTCCCATATTTTAGAATGATTTACTTTGAGAGTGACAACTTTGTTCAAACTTTTTTTTTGAGTTTTAATACATTAGATTTCTTTAGATACATTTAAGCTTTTCTTTACAGACAAGCTCAATTTTGCTATCATAAGATCAGTCTTTTAACTTAGCTACAGATATTTGCCTGGCTTCAATTCTGGTCCCAAGCAATACTGAATGGAGACATAGGTCAGATCATCTTTGTGGCAGAGGTTAGAAGAGAAGAGCAAGTGCCTTAAGCTTGTTTATAAATCTTTTCTGCCTTCACTAGAGAATTACCACACAGGTTATTCTAATTGGATAGTAAATATTTTCATCAGATGACAAGTGTCTTTTGTTGTTTTATTCCTCTATACATAGAAGGCCTTTACCTATTTATTCTGGGAAATGAATTTAATTATTTAAGTTCAAATTGACTATTTAAGGAATGGCAATTTCGAACTCTACTACTGCTTTAAAGACTGATAATTGTTTCATAAATAACTTTCAATAACTATAAAAAACAAAAATTGATCTGTACACTGCAGCCAATACATAACATTTTTGAAAGAGTTTATAATACTCTGAAGATTTATGAATTTGTTGAGGTTGAAGATATTTAGTTATTGCATAACTATAAAACAAACTAAAACATAAAAATTGCCAGCAGGCATGACAATGGGTAAAGGAACAATGTCAATATCACATGGTGCTTGTTTGTATTGTGGTCTTGTAACTGGTAAAGCTACTGCACTAAGCTGTTTTCATTCACATATATCTCTGGAACCATTGCAGGGCTTTCATACAATGGTGTTATTGCATGAAGCATTATGCTGCAAAAAATCCTATTAAGAGTAGGGTACAGCTTTTTTTTTTACCTGATTGGCATATCTCGTGTATATGTTGTGAGTGAAAAAATTGAGGCTGCTGTGAGTAGACCATCTTTTAGAGTGAAAGTGTTTAATTACATTTTTAAGACAGTGCACGTCTTGCTATTTTAACACATCAATTGTGACTGTTAAATTCATATCTGAATTTTGAATGTATATAACTGTATATTGTGATTTGAATAAACTAAATTGAACTGAAAGTCAGAATTTCCCTAATTACAGATGCTTTACTATGGGTGAACTATGCAACTTTACAAGATTTTTCAGATCAGAACCTTATATTCTTGCACCACTTTTTGGAATAGCCTGTTTCTACTTTTGATTGACAGCTTCTATGGTCATCATCTGATATGATAAAAACAAAAAAATCATAGTAAATAATAAAATGATCAGACTAAAAAAATAATATATATCAAACATTTAATGTTTCTTACCTGGTGAATGTTAAATAACACTAGGCACTTATTGTTAAACCCTAAAGTGATGCAGTGTTTAAAATTTGAATGAGGATTTAAAACAGATCCACCAGTACAGATGCTTTTCAGAGTAGTGCCTTTAGCCACACATTAACAAAGTTTAGTAAAGAACAATGCTGTCTCAAACCTACTGTATACAGCTGACTTTAAAAGTATAGCTTTGTCAGAGGAATTAAGTGTTGTTCTTTGATGAATGAGAGCAATACTTCTTAGATGTTGAGGAAGTCTTTATAGAATAATAAGGCCAAGGCAAGTTATACTTCACAATGAAGTGCTGTAAATGAAAAGCATTCTAGCCTGCCAGTGTGTTAATTCAATCAGGTAAGGAAATGTACTTCTTCTTATACCTCCTGCTTTTCCTTAATGTTGTGTTTACGCATAAATAATAACAAAAATTGGTCTGCATACAGATAATACTCTAGTGACAAAGAGTATAAATAATAAAAAAGCTGGTGCTTACTGGGCAGGCATTGTGAACATCCAGTGACAATGTAAGGTTTTGATTTTCATGTTATTTAATACTTTTAAAAAAAGCTTTGGAAGACAAATATAGATTATGCTGTATATGAGAAGAAAATAAATCCAAAAACAAAAACGGTTCAGTTTATAGTAAAAAAATAAAATGAAATCACCAAATTTGGCATTTCCGCTACTGTAAAAATTACTGTAGGAATTTAAGCACTTAATTTCTTTCCTAATCAATATTAATCTTTCTATTATATATTCAGTAACATTAGTGATATACCAATCTATGATATTGCATATTGCAGGTAATCTTATTTTAGTTTTTTATCTATACCGTGGGGAAAATGCTAAATTTTCCCCAGGTGTGTATAGCTTAAACTTTCTTGGCACAATTTTACTAAGTGTTACTTCAGATCATGAAGATAAACCTACTCTATTCTATTCATCTTATCAAATGACAGCAACATGCTTTACAGAGCAACCCTTGTAGTACTTCATTTGTAAATGTCTGATCAAGAATCCGAGGTGGCCTACAAAAAATGCAATATTTTTGAACAGCTGACATATACAGATGTCTCCAATATAAGAAGAGCATTTTGTTGTATGCAGCAAATCCCAAGGCTTAAAATATGGCAGTTTTGTGGGTGCAGTGCAATCTGCAGAATTAGGTATGCTGAACACCATCTAATAAGTTAAATATTAAAAATCTCAAAAATATACAGTATTATATAAAGGAGGAGGAGGGAGGGTTAGGAGCACGTGCTGATACAGCGCATTGCCGCACCCACCACATAACAAACCAACTCAGGATCCCAGATTAGGACCTGAGTACAGCCATGCAATGGGTGATATCTGAGCACCACACTAGTTCATATGGAGTGGAACATTGTGAGGTGAGGCCCACATGCAGGGCTGTTAAGGGCATTTGATAAAGTTTATTTAAATAAAAAGTACCTCTTCAGTTATTTAAATCAAACTGCAGGGAAAAATATTTAAGAGTGAAATATGTCTGAATACTTTAAATAAACAAATTGACCATGTTTTTCTTTCTGAAATGTGTACAGTTTTCATTTTATTCTTCCATGGTCCAATAATCATTGCAATCATTTTTAACAATACTGTATATTGTAAATTTTCACAATATACAATTTACCATTGGGCTGTATTTTATTTAATTAGCACCATGACCATACTGATTTTTTTCCTTCTTTCCTAATCATTAATTTTTAACTTTTCAGTATCAGATTCCAGGTATAGTAGCAAAGAAATTAGCCTCCAATGTGCAATCTGCTTTACATGCCAACTGTGACTTCTTGAAAACATTTTGCTAGATTAATCGCTATTTTCTGCCAAATGATTTTTTAATATTGTGTTATTTGTTGGTGTTCTTTTAAGTATAACTTTGTATAGAATATTTTTTCTTTCAGTCTTTCTAAAGAAAGTATGTTTACCTAAATGGTAGTACATAGTTAAATATTTCTACTTATTTCACTATTTTTATCCAGTCTCTCTCTTTTTTTTTTGCATGTCAGGTTATTTATCTGATCACCTTTTAATATTACTTATATAACCATGCATTACTGACCACATAACCTGAAGTACATCAGAAGTGTAATATAAAGTTGTTATATAAAACTCAAAGAATAAAATAGACCTAAAATGTTGGTGCTTTCTTAATAGTTAAAGTGAAATAGATAGATAGATAAATACATTGATGCAGGATACAAGTTCCAAGCACAACACAGACTTTAATTCCACTGTGGGAAACTCTGTACTTTGTTCCCCAGCTGCACAGCCAACACAGTACACAAGCACAATAATAAAACAAGCCTCTTTTTTTCTCCTTTTCTCTCTCTCTCTCCTTCTTCCTTCCCTCCTCCTCTGGCAAGCTTTATCCCCCTTCCTCCTGACTCTGGCTCTGACTCCCTGAGTGTAGTGTGGCGATCCCTTTTATGCTGCCCCTGAGAGCACTTCAGGTGGCCCATCAGCATTATCCGGTACTCACAGGTGTGGTGGAAGCGCAATGTAATGGTGATCCAAATCTCCTGCAGCACCCTCTGGTGGCACCCATGGAACCCAACAGGGCTGTGCCAAACTTCAATTCACCCATAGGATTATGGGAATCCAAGGCACAGCTTCAACCCAAGGGGGCTGCCATCTAGCTCTTTGGAGGAGGTAGTGCCCTGTGCATGTCCTCTCCCCCATTCCTTCCATTTTTTTTCAAAAGTTGCATGGATTTTGCTTTTTTCTTATAAAACCATTGTACTCAAATACATGTTGTTTTTCATTGAATTGTTTACATTTAGTCTCTTTGTCATTGTGTAGTACTATAAAGCTTTATAATCTTTACAGTTGACTGCATTCTGTCACATTCTTAAAATATGTTCAGTTTTATGAATGAATGGTTAATGAGTCACTTACCTCATCTGTATACTGTAAATGTTTCTATGAGTCAAAAGCTGTCTAGAATCTATGTTTTGAAATGTATCACCAATTAGCTTGTTTCCCTTTGATTCATTCTGTCAGTTTTACAAGAAAATATGTTCTTTTACATAATACAGTAAAGCCTGCTGGCCTTTTAGATCACTGAACCATATGTACTGTAAAGAATTTACCATGCTGAGATTTTACTCAATGTGGATGTCTCAAAGCATGTTTGATGTTTCATTTTCATAGTATTTAGCAGTCTGGAACCAGATGTAATACAGAAAATAGGAGTCCATCCTCAATTTGCATTTGCTGCATATAAAAAATACAGATGATCGTAAGCCTCAGTATTCCTAAAATAGCCAAGATTACTTATGTAGTTTCTTCCATTGCTAGAAAATGCAGGTTACATTAAAAAACAAGCCATATTTCTGTAAATAAAAATACATTTATTTTGTGGATTCCTACAAAACATCTTCTGAAATTCACTTCTTGCACAGGCATATTATTGTTCTCTTGTCATTTTTAGATACTAGTTTAATGTGACGTCATATTTCTAAACAAGTAACTTGGCAAGCAAATTTATGGCTTCCACACTAGCAGTCATGTGTAATTGGTGAAAGAATACTTTCAGCAGTATGTTATTTTTTATTTTATAAAATAAATACAATACATATGAAGTTTTATACATTGTAGGCTTGAAAGGTTTTTAAATAACTGCAGCAGGAAACAAATGTAGATGAGACACCATTTTACTGTGTACAATCGCAAATACACCCACACCAAGTGAAATTTTTTCTTATTATTAACAGTTACCATTCCAGGACTGCCTATTAGTCATGTAACAAGTTCCCACATAATAGAAAGCCTGTGAGAAACACATACAAAAAAGATTTTGTATTTTTTTTCCTCTTTCTATCTCTCAGTAGTGTAGGTCAAATAAAGTTACATGTGTGTCTTAACCCTCATTCAACTGGCAAGAGAGATGAGGAAAGGCATAAGTATGAGGGTGGTTGGTGAGACTTTTAGTTGATTCAACTTGATTTAAATTAATACTACTAAGAATAATCAATATGGGAAATAGGGAAGGACAGAAATATGCATTAGAAGGTTTTTTTTGTGTGTAATGGCATGCAAGAAAGTGAGAAATAACAAAAAGCCACTGTCATTTTAAAAATCGAATCCATAAGTGAAGGGGCAAGTTATTTCTTAATTACCACTAATAGTTGTTTGATTTGGTCAAATACATGCAAAGTGTCTGAAAGTTTAAATCACCTCTCCTTCCATTATCATCATTAGTGTAGATTGGCTTTTCCTGGTAAGGGTCATATTAGCAACTGGGCAGACCAGACCCCTCTGTCTCCAATAACATCCATCTTTTCTTGGGGAATATCCAGACACTCCAAGGACTGCTGTAACATAACTATGCTTGATAGGACTCACTGAAATGTACATATAGACAGTGTGCATTCTATCATCAGTTCTAACTTACACTGAATATATATTCTGCATTTAAAAAAACATGGAAAGCAAACTAAAAGGCATTTTAAATATAATTTTTAGTGACTGTTTAATGTGTTTTGTAGGTTTTAAATCAACACTACCTCAGCTGTAAATCTATTACACTCTGTATTCATGTTTTAATCATGTCTATGCTTTAGAGCAGGGGATCCACAATCAATCAATCAACATTTATTTATATAGCACATATTCATACAAAAAATGTAGCTCAAAGTGCTTTACAAAATGAATAGAAAAATAGAAGACACAATAAAAATTAACATAAGTCAACATTAATTAACATAGAATAAGTAAGGTCCGATGGCCAGGGTGAACAGAAAAAACAAAAAAAAAACTCCAAAATAAAATCTGTAGGGGTTCCAGACCACGAGACCGCCCAGTCCCCTCTGGCTGGGCTGTGATGGGGATGGGGTCACAGAACTCCTGGTGAAGTTGACATTTTTTTAACCTGCTTGGGAGGTTGACTTTGGGTGAAGATTGCATGCATTTATGGTTAAGCCCAAGTCAGACTTGGGGTGATGTGTAATTATGCACTTTACTGTTTTAAACCAGAAAAACTCTCAGGACAATATTCAAGCATTTAGTGGATAAACTGCATTATGTTGTAAAAAAAACAATGCATATATGTATGCGTTTTGCTACTCTAAGGTAACTCATCAATATTCATGAGGGGAGAGGAGCCTTCAACCAAAACACAATGGTGTGTGAATGATAAGCTGTTAAGCAAGTTTAAGAAAAAACAGAAACTGAACCATTTCCCGAAAAACGTGATAGAGATGACAAAATGAATTGGTCATCAGAAATTGACACAGATAATGAAAGTGATGCACTGTATAACCAAACTGCCATGATATGCATTGTGAATTCAGTCACTTGAAGGTTCACTATGGTGAAAGTAGATCTGGGGCATAAAAGCAAAATGATTGCAATCGAGAAGAAAGACAAGAATAATGTTAGCCCACTAAGCACTCTTCATCATGCAGCAACTGTCTTTTGTGTCAGGATAAATGTGAAAGTCACTAAGCTGTGGAATTCTACAATAAAACAAGGGGCACGTCACTCATGTGGATCAGACACTGATAATCTACACTCTCATACTCAAGCAACAGGAAAACATAATATATGAAAAGCGTGAATAAACATGCTTCTACTGTCCCAAATGCAACTCTACAGAGGCAACAAATAGAAAAAAATCCAGTTCTGAAGATAATCTTTGACTTGCTTCAAATAGTTTAATTAACATAACTAAATATCCTACAATTGTAGTGTTCTTTATCAACATAGTCCTGTATCAATGTAGCTATATTTAGCTACATTAGTTATGTAGTGGTCTAATGCTAATGGCCATACCAGCCTGAATGCGCCCAATCTCATGAATCTGTGAAGCTAAGCAGGCACAGACTTGGTTTGTACTTGGTCACAGTCTAAGCTGCGTCTTTATGGTAGTCTGTAGTTCAGTTACAATATTCCATCTTTCAGTGCTTCTTAAGTGATTCTTCATTCCTGTCTTGCTATTTGGTGTCTACACAGTAAAATAAGCAGTGTTAACATAACACTTAAAGAGTTATTTTTAACACTTCTTTGGAGCACATATGGTCCCAATCTATCGAGAGTAAAAATAACACTGACTGTAGTTTAGAACTTATAGTGTAAATAAAGCACCATAAAGTGTTAAAAAACAACACTGAGAGAGTATTTATTTACACTTGTTCTTGTACTATAAGTTTAACACTGTGGGGCACGTAACACCTCTGGTGTTATTTTTTTACTTAGATTACTCTGTTAAGTGTTATTCATAGTGTTCTTATTTGGTGCAAAATATGTATTAAAAAATACATTCAAATATTTAAAAAAATTCTTTACACAGATGTAAACATTCAAATGTTTATTTACAAAATGGGCAAAGTGGCTAATTTAAAACATGTACAGTTCCACATGTCATAAAATTACATATAAAATGATAAAATATAAAAACATAAATTTTGAAATAAAACCTGCATTGACAGCTAAGTGTTAACAAGACTGCAGTAAGGTACAACAAACCAAAAGAAATTATCAGACCCATAAGACATTTGCATATCAAAAGGTTTGTAATAAATTAGTTCAGTGACATTGAACACTTTCAAGGATTCACAGTGTCTTGGTTCAATTCTGTAGGCATAACGATGATCATCAAAGCAAACAGTTTTGAGCGGTGATGCAACCAGTACCACAAATTCATTTCTAACAACAGTATCTTTGATTTTATAAAACACTGGCAAATCAATGTCTACTTCACCACAAATAATTAAACCAGAACGGTATTCAGTTCCATTATGCTTCACCCATTTAACTGAGAGAACATCTGTTTGAGGAGGAATATTCACTTAAGTCACAGAGAGAAACCGTCTTTCCTGGTCCAAGCACTATTCTGTCATGATTGAAGGTTTCCCATGTATATGACATGCTATTCTGGTGTTTTTTTTGCAAGAGTCAGAGTAATGTTTTTAACACTAGAATTACCAGAGCCTACGAAAAAACTTGTAATTCCGTCCCACCTTAAATTGCTTCTTAAATCCCTTCACACCTCTCCACCAGCGTCCTTTGTCTTCTAAATGTGCTGATAAAGAGAAGCTAGGAGCAGCCGGCTATTCCATCCCCCCACCAATTTAGAACGTGCACGAACTTCGCCCAGCTCATGCATTGATTGAGTATCTGGGAGTGAAGTGGAGTTTAAGAGTGGAAAAATAGATTGTTATTTGGAACACACGCATTTCATGTCTGTTCCGTTTCTACAGTAATCTGTGTAAACACATTGTTAAAACAGAAACGTTTTTTATATTCTAGTAGTAGATGACAAAATGTAGGCATAAACTATATAATGTATGAAGCCTGAAGTCCAAATAGCAAAGAAACATTTTCACAAGAATAACACAACAATTGCGCTTTTATTCAAAAATATAACTGCAGAAACAAAAAGCCGCCTTAACATGCGACATTGACAGCCGTTTATTGTAACTTCCTCCGTGGTTCAATAGAATCAGTTCCCGCTTGAGAATCAAAAGGTCACGAGTTTGATCCTGCGCCACTCCGTTTTGAGAAGTACACTGCTCTTAGTCTTACTATTTTAGAATAAAAGCATACATTTGATTTCAGTCTGTAACAGCCGGTGCGATTTATGATCCTTGTAAAGGTTAGCTTTTTTTTATATTCACTTTTCATTCAGTTGCGTTCAGAATCAATCCATACAACCCCATCTGACACGGCTGTTTTCACTAAAGACGCGCTATAGCTCTGCAGTGTACCACAATGCATACTAACACCCCCCCGGGTTCTGACACACAAACGCTGGCGAAGCTGCCTTCTTCGTATCTCACCGTCACTTGCTTTTCTTTTATTCAGTTTTATTGAGTGTTCCTGCCAGTCCCCGCATGTTGCTGTATGCTGTTTCTTTTGTACTCCAGGACATGCAGAGGAAAAAATGGTAAAGAGCAGTAACTTCGGCGCTATATGCAATCATCAGACACTCCCCATCTGCCCGTGTCGTTCAAACACAGGAACATATATTGGTGTAAAAGTATAACAAAAGTGCACTTTTTCCATCGCCTTTTCCTGTAAGAAGCAATGTACACACTTCTCTCTATGCTGTGGTTTCTATTACACACCTGAAAGAAAGAGACAATATATGTGAAAATATCTTCGCACTAATGCAATATTATTTGAAAACGAACAGCGTCAGATCAGGTGTGAATTTATGCAGGAACTGGAAATTCTCTGATGTGGGACCTTCCCCCAGGGAAGAAAGTACAGTGTCAGGTGCTCATTCAGTGTAATAGGAACCATAGCACAGAGAGTTGTGATCACGGCAACAAGTACACGTGTTGTAAATGTAGGAAGGACGGTCCTTGGGTGTGTGGGAACTGTTAATATTTGAATGTGACGATTTTATATAGCACGGAATGGAAATGGAGTTTTTTCGTAGGCTCTGGTAATTCTAGTGTTAAAACACTTTTGCTGTGTCTTAAAAAAATTATGCTTTGACTCAAAGCGCATTGACCACATGTGAACAATGGGCCCAATATTGCGTATACACCAGGGGTAATGCATCATTAGGTGATGCTTAGGCAGGAGGTTTCTGTCTGGAAACAAGCACTTGAAAAGCCTGTGATGCTCAGCAATTAAGTGTTTCAAATACACAGTAAGGCCCTCAGTTAAAACAGGAGAAAATACAATGTTTACAATTTGTAGTAACAGTAATAGTAGCTGCCAGTGTTCATCATCTTGGGGCACAATGTCACCAAAAATGAGTGGCACATTGCGGAGTAGACACCAACACTGTATTGCGTTTTCATCATTGCTCTCATCATCAAGTTTTACAGCAGAAGGCCGATTTCTCCTCTCCATGTACCCATAATTAAATGAATGCAATCTTCCATCAAACTCTTTTGCTGTCAAAAAATGAGCTTGTACATAACGCAAAAAAAGTTTTAATTCACACTGTGCAATGCCTTCTAAAACATCATGCATTACATCTACAGAAAAATTTTCTGATATATTAAAGTACTGCAGAGAGTTCAGCAAACGTGCGCTTTACACTATAAACATGAGGTAGTGTTGGGTCTGCTTGTATAGTTTCACATAGTCGCAAGTGTGTCTCTTTAGTGCGAAAAATAACATTTGACTCATCTTCACAGAACACAGTTTCATAATCTTCCCTTTCAGTAAGGCAAAACCTACAGCTATTCCGAGCTCGAAAAGATTCAACTAATCCAAAAAGGCAGTGCAAACCAAGATTATCTCCTGTTATTTGGACAATACTGCCACGCACAAAACCAGAGGGCCCTTCTATTCCTGTGGACTCAAGAACATTTATGTCATTGACAATAGGTTCTATAATTAAATCAAGTCCATATGTTTTTATGTCTTGGGAATGAAAAAGTGCACATAAGTGTATGTTGGCTAAAGAGGAATTAAATTGTGGTGGAAAATTTCTTAACGTAAAATATATACCTCCCAATTTGTGGATGCCTTTTTTTTACCCTAAGGCACATTCAAAATCATCGTAAAACATTTGAATCTGAAGTGCATTTTTTTCAGTGGAAAACAGGGGGTGGCTCTTTATGTATAGTTCATCTTCAATATCACAGTAAATACCATCTTTATTAAGTACACCTGACTTAAACCTGAATGAGGTCTTTGGGTGCATTAAAATGCTCTGTAAGGTTTGAAGAATTGGGACATAGGCAAATTTGTCAGTCACTGCAACTTGCTCATATAATCCAGTAGACTTGGTTTTTCTATCGTCAAATCTGACACCAAGTACTTTCTGAACAGGCTGGACAATTCCCCATTTCCTTGAAAAATATGAGTTTCGTTTGGACATGGAATTAAGTGAGGTAAAAGGGTTTTCAATTGTCTCAAATGACTGTTCAACTTCACCTTTAATGTCTGTGTTCTGTGAGGATAATCAACGAAGAGCTGTCTCTTTTACTTGGTCCTGGATGTCCTGAACTACTTCTTCCATAGATATAACAAACATATTAATAGTAGTCTGACTTACACCTGCAGCTTGCAGTTGTGCTATTGCTGATGCACACATATCCGTGGTGTTTTTACTGGATATTGGCAGGGAACTGACATTTGAAGATTTAGCCACATCAATACTACCAGATTGCCCAACATCAGCTTCATTAACAGCACTATCTTGAACATGTAATGAAACTACATTACTTGCTTCATGAACTCTATTTAAATGTTTGCGGAACCCAGAATATGTTCCAAATTCTAAACAGCATCCTGCCTGTCCACATTTTAGACGAAGTGATTTGCCAGAAAACAGACCATGTATTAGTTTTAGATGTCGAACAAGCAAATTTGTGTTCTCCAGGCAGCAGGAGCAAACAAAACAAATCATTTTAGCTGGCAATCACCTCTAATGCATGAATCTGGCTCGGAGCTCAGCAACCCTTGGACTCTCTTTCACTTTGCCCATGTCAATCGCAAAAATGGTTGTTTGTATGAAGGTGCACATGTTGTGAAGCACCTTATTGTACGAGGCACCAAACACAAATGGGCTTTGAACAGTTCATCAATGGCAGCAAGACCACTCACTGACTTGCATGGTATGGCATTTTTGTCGAGGATGATGTAGTTTTCATGAATGCTGCTTTTCTTTGTCCCGACAGCAAGCAGGTAGGGCTGGGTGCTCTCCTTAATTGAATCAAGATGTTCCTGTATGTTAGTCCCTGCCTAAAAATAAAACAAAAGACAATCCTTAACAACGCTCCAATTGCTTGTTTCTACATTAGTTTTACAATGAATACAACTGGGTTGAAGTTGAAGCAGACAGGTCATACAGAAAATCCCAAATTTACCATTTTGAAGATCACAATGTGTTTCTCAGCTTGAGATGCTGACATTTTCCCAGGTCTCTTGGGACCTTGTGCTGACGGTGGAATTAGGTGAAGTAAAAGAAGAATTGAAGCAAGACCGCTACCCCATCCTAAGAGATATGGTTATTTTAGGGGGGAAAAAACATAATTAGTAAGGTACATAAATATGTTATTAACTTGTTAAAAAACAGCTTACCATCTTCATCTGATTCAGTGTCCACAGCTGATTCTGCACAGTGAATCAGGTCCTGAAGTTCTTGGGAGGAGTTAAGCCCCTTGCTCTGCTGAATGACTTTCTGCATAAATGTAGTTGGCCACCTCTCTAAAAATTTAGCTGCTGTCTTTTTACCAAAAAGACAAGCAAAATCCAACTCTGTAAAACCCACCAAAGCAGAAAAAAAGCAACTAAGTGCAAATTTATTATCTTTACAATAAACAGTCAAACTTTAAATCCCCACAGATATCCTCTATTGTCCTTATTTCACAGAAAAATAATCTAAATCACATTAATAACTCAAATGTTCTTACCAGGCCTTTGATATCCAAATAACGTGGAAATTCAGTTAGCACATCAGTGCATCTGCTTGGGTCATGAATTATCTTGCGATACTGAAATGTCTCCCTCATCTTGACCTTTACTGTCGCCTCCTCTGAAGTATGCTTCATAAGAGAAACAGCTTCCCTATACTGTTCTTCAGTTAGGATAACTTCTGTGCTGGATGAAGCTTCTCTCTGCGCAGATGGGCCACTACTAAAAGACTGGGGGACACATCTACGGGTCTCTAATGGTGCACTGTTCCTCTGAATGTTCTTAATTTTCCATGACAAGTACCCTTGTCCACTTTGAGGGTCATAATAATGTTCCTTAAAAAAATGTTTAAAGTAAAACAAGACATCCATCTACCACATAATTATTTAACTAAATTGACTTACATATCCAAGCTTTGCATATGGATCCCTAAGATATGGAAACAGGGCAATGATTCCTTGAGCATACAGTTCTCTTACTTATGAGCTGTAATATTATAGAGAAACAATCATATATGAATTGAAATGTAAATAATTAAATGTTATTAACTTTTAAAATTCACTTTTCCCAGCAGTTAACACATTACACTTTATAAAATTGCATCAACAAGATGAGAATTTGAGTGTCACAGGCATTTGCTACAGAAGAAATGTCACATTAAATTTTGTCCTGACACCTTTGTAAAAGTGCTCGTTCACCAAAAATTCAGTTTTGTATTTTTCCACACCTGGAAGATCTTTATAAATTTTTGATTGCATCCAAGAGCTTTCTAAACCCCTATAAACAGAAACGTGACTACAAATTTCAAGATCCGTGTCTTGCATGACCCATGTAATGTAGTATAACCATTGTGATAATATTCCATGTGGCTATAGTGGTTCAACCTAAACTTCATGAAACTTTAAATCCTTAGTGTGTGTAAAAACAGACTATTAATATTATTTTTTGCACAAACTACTTTTCTTGCTCTATAAGAACCATTATAGTCACAAGGACTATTTCAAAGACGTTTTACTAACATTCTTGGCCTTGAAGTGGCAGTTGTTTTTCCTGTCTATGAGGGGGACTTTATCACAAATATGTTCATTTGTTTTCTGAACATGAGAAAGATCTTACTCTGTGGAATGACACAGAGTTGAGTAATTAATGAAAGAATCAGCATTTTCACTGAATTAACCTTTTAAAGACCTTAATGATCTTTTAAAAATCATGTCCTTTAACAAATTTTGCTTTGGGCTAGGAAATCATGACCACTGGAATAAAGAATTCTTAAAATACAAGTTACCTGTGCTTTTCAGTCATATCTGCAGTAAGAATACTGACCATCTTTCTCCTGTTGCTGTCAGACAAGCATTTGGTTTTGTTGTACTCTCTAATGATTCCATCCCCATCAGGTTTAGTCTGCAGAATTTTTTTGACCATCTGCAAAGTTACAAAAAACAATAAACAACCCATGTCAGAAAACATTCTGTGAACATGATTGTGTAGTCACATTGTGATTCTGCACCTGGATCAAATCTCCAACACATGAATTTGGTAAACTCGACTTAACTTTTGCACTTTAGTTTCACGCATTAACACAAATGACACAGTGTGATATTGTCAGAAATCAGAAAGGCATGCACTTTCTTCAAAATGTTAATTTCTTTAAAACATAATTTAAAAAAATAAGTGACTAAATTCTAAATTCTTACTGAATAACATCCAAGGCACAGACACACACTCACAATTCCTGCTTCATCTTCAGCTCTCATCTTTCTTGTAGGGCTGTCATCACTTAGAATGACATCAGATTCATTGCTTGAAATCTCAGCTGAGCTTTCTTCACTTGGCACTGGAGGAACATGGGTCAATTCTGTTGACCAAGAATTAAAAAACCTACAATTAGTTTTAGTCGAGTTAATTTGACTGTTAATTTAACAAACAACTGTCAAACCCTGGTACCGCTAACAAACTTTTTTAAATTTACAACATTAAATACTCGTTTGTGATTGCAATGTTATATGAATTGTGTTTCCTAAAAAACATGTTTACACATGACTGTAAATGTGTGCGTGGGTGTGATCTTAGACCCAGACGCGGAGGTAAAAAGTTGTATATTAAGTCACACTTAACAAGCGGATTGCATGCGCCTGTCAACAAGGATCGACAAGATATGAGGCAGGTCGAAAAATCGTCCAATTGCGATTTTTGGCCGTTCATTTGGTGCTTCTCAAACTATTTAATTCCCTGTCAAGTCATGCCATTAGCATTAGCCGTTGTGCTAATCCCATCAAGTGGCTTTGGTCCAGCGCTCACGCAAAAGACACTAGATGCGCATGCTTAATAAATAAATTGTCATGATTCACGCCCTGTCTGCCGTCTTTTTCCCCACGCTGTCACTTCTCCTCAAGTGCTCATGTTTTCCCTAGCCTGTCATGCGCATTTCCCATGCCTCCGTTTCCGCCCCGTCTGCTCACCGGTTTCTCATTTCCCCGTGATTAATCCAGCATTTAAGCACACGCTGTGCGTGGCTCTAACTGCTGGATTATTGTGTGTTTCGTGCCTCGATTTTTTTACATTTGTTTTTTCCTTCTGATTTCACGTTGCCAAGCTCGCTTTGTTTCTCGTTTTCGCGTCTCGGACTTAACGCCTCGCTCTTTGATCTCCCGGTTCTCGAATCTCCACTCTCCCTTTTGACTACGTCTTCCGCCTTTGTTTTTTGCTCTGAAGTTTCACCGCCTGACATTTGAGCCGACCTCGCTTCGCTCCCGACCACGCCCTCCAACTCTGCTGCCATCTTCCCGCGTTTGGATCCATCACGTTCCGCACCGCCCCGTGACACAAATGATGGAAAAGCAGTGCAGCTCAACCTTTATACAAATTAATTTACAAAATAAATTTAATGTTTGACTTCCCAATCATAGTCAATATGCAAATACATTTTAATTAGGTTTAATTAAGCCTTATGCTCAACTACGTACATTTTGACGATATACATTACCATTTGAAGAATCTGGCAATAGTATCTGGAAAACACCCAAATTTGGTTGCTTCAGAATGTCCTCAAAGACGTCTTCGTCTATTTCAGTGCCAGACTCATCATAAAGCCTGGCCTCGGGCCTATTAGAGACACTGATGCCGAACTTCACGAAGGCTGTAAACGAACCGAAATAAGATTCAATTGAGTGGCAAACACCACCGACATTGTCAGCTTAATGTTTATTTTTTTATATAATTACAAATGCAATTACCTTCATCCAGAAAATCGTAAAGTTTCAAATCGCTGTGAGAAACTTTCACATACTTCTGTTCACTTCTGAACTTAACTTTGACAAGCATCTTCACTCCTAACAAAGTATTTAGTGAGTACTTAAAATATATATATTTTTAATTTAAGTATAGAAAGATAAAGACCTCACCTTGCAGCTGGCATGTGGATAAAATGGGGTTTTCGTCTTCACGATTGTTAAAAGGGGAGGGGCAAAGATAATTTGGCGGGTTTTTTGCACTTCAAGTGTAAAAATGTAATTCCACCACGCAGCACCACTGCAACTACACTACAAAAGAACATTTATTAACACTGTTGGTATCAATTTAACACTTTTAGAATGAATAACATTTAACACTGCATTTTTTAAAGTGCTTATTTTACTGCGTACCAGTCATGCCGGTTCTTGCCTATGAGGGTCTGAGTTCAAGGCTTCAGCTTACTCCCCACCTCATTGAGCTGATTCACTGGGAATGGTGTGCTGAGACTGATGGATTTTTGTGAAATAGTGTGCTGTAAAACAAGTAGGTGCTGTCCTGATCACTCCAACACAGGCAGTCTGCAAAGTGTGTCTCTCTATTTCTCTGTCTCTATTACTCTCAGTCTGTCACAGGTCAGGTGTGTCATTGCTACAATATTTTTAGTTTTGGTAAAAGTAATTGATTTATCAAGTTTTAGAAACTGGCAGACTAGAGCTGAAGAATGCTACCAATTTTCAAAATATTTTTAAGTTATTTTTCTCTTTATTAACCATAAGTTCTACATTATATAACTTGTGAGATGCTTTTGTCCTGCTTTTGACTGTGATTCAAATGTAAGTATGTAATTTTTGTTAATGTAAAGTGTTCAAAGGCCTTTTTGTATTCCATATCAAATCACACTACTATTTTTACATTAAAAATAGAGAATTATCGGCAATACACTAATAACCCAATTGTGCTCCACTCACTTAGAATCTGGAACCAATGTAGAAAGCATTTTAAGACGGAGAAGCTTCTTTCTGTGGCACCCCTGCAAAAGAACCACCTCTTTCAACCCTCACAAACATATGCAGTTTTTAATATCTGGAAAAAATTTGGACTTAACTTGTTAAGAGATCTTTATATAGACAACGTCTTTGCATCCTATGAACAATTACAGTCCAAATTTAACATTCCAGCTACAAATTTCTTTCACTATCTTCAAATCAGGAACTTTGTTAAACAGAACCTTCCAGATTTTCCTCATCTTGCACCCTCATCCACGCTGGAAAAAGTATTGCTCAATTTCAAGGAGTTAGACTCCATCTCTACAATATATAAAATCCTTTACAATCCCTTCCTTTCAAAGATCCAAGAGGACACTGGGAAAATGACCTCTCAATTAATATATCAGAAAAGGAGTGGAAAGTAGCAATGCAGAGAATTCACTCAAGCTCCATATGCGCAAAGCATACAATTATACAACTCAAAATTATATATCGAGCACATCTGTCTCGACTAAAACTCTCAAAATGTTTCCAGGGCATGATCCAACCTGCGAGCGTTGCAACCAAGCCCCAGCCTCACTGGGTCACATGTTCTGGGCCTGCACCAAATTAACATTATTCTGGACAAAAATTTTTAATTACCTCTCAGACAGTCTTGGACTCACAATCCCTCCTAACCCATTAACAGCTGTGTTTGGGGTTCTTCCAGAGGGTCTTAAGGTGGAGAAAGACAAACAAATTGTGATTGCATTCACTACACTGTTGGCACGCAGACTTATTCTGATAAACTGGAAGAACCCAAACTCTCCTCTTTTAAGTCAGTGGGAAACCAATGTGTTATACTATTTGAAATTGGAAAAAATCAAATACTCAGTTAGAGGATCTGTGCAGACTTTTTTCAAAACATGGCAGGATCTAATCAGTAATATTTTGAAATGAGTTTATAAAGCACAGAGAATTTGTTGATTTAGGTGTTTTTTACAAGCCTTAAATTTTACACCATTTGGCTTGCTCTCTCTCTCAAGGGTGGGGATCGATCTGTTCTTAGCATAATTCTTTTTTTTTTGTAAAAACTTGATTACTATGTATTGATTATAATAAAATTAATAAATAAAAATAAAAAAAAAAAATAGAGAATTAAAAAAAACATTAGACATATACTTGAAACATTAAAAAACACAGACCAACAAAAAACTATCAATAATCCCCTGTTAAAATTCCCAAATCAATTTTTGGATGGGTTTGAGGAAATATCACCTTTAGTTGTGTCTAGTAAGAGTCTGTTACTTTTTAAGGAAAGATAAAAGAAAATGCTGGTACTTCAAACCTTGAATTTGATGGCACATTTACTTTATTTATGCTTTCATACAAAAGTTATACAGTGTTTTCTAAATAGTATCTCATTAAATATTGAAAATAAAGCTTTGAATGATGCTGATTATGCATACGTCTCATGAACTTTAATCTTCATCATATGTTTGACATGTTTGAGTAAAGCCTACAGCTTTCTAACATGCATATATTTAAAACTGTAATTTATTGACACTGATTCAACCATGACTATTACTTGATTTCCTCTAACTTATATAAATTTAAAAATATTTAAATGCTGTAAAAATAATTATGAATTTGAACTTTGGGGGGAAAATATTACACATTATTTTAAGTGATTTTAATTATGGATTTAATTGTATAATTTCAGATAAATAGAAAAACAGCACTAAAATACATTCAGGCAAAATGGCTGCAAAGCATATTTATGAAATATTATGTCTTGAAAATTGTATGTACCTGTAAACAGCATGAAATGTACTTAATATGCTGAACATTTTAAAAATGGTAATTCCCATTGACGATTCATAAACCAAATGCTACTATGCCATGCACCTTGGTAAAATTTTGACCTTGTCCTGTCACCTAGTATTCTACAATTTGTGGGCATCTTGCCATGACTTTAGATAAAATACTTTCACCGCACTTATTACACCTGTAGAGTTTACCATCCACTGCTTTCTTCTATCTGTTTTCCTATTTCCAATATGAATTCACCTCTATCACTTGCTCATACTCTAGTATGTGCCAGTCGTTTGTTCCTCTAGCAATCCTTTTACGGATAGATAGAATTTTATTGAAGCCATACAGAATAGTCTGACCTTTTTCCAGTACAACATTTATCAGCATCAGTGGCAATGAACCGGTCCTGTATTAAATGATAGTTTGTTACAGGGTACAGACTCACATGTACGTACTGTATATAAGCACATACACACTTTTAACCTGTTAGCTCTAAATATTCCCTGTATCTGTGAGTGTTTGTGGGTGGGTGCCCTGTGAATAACTGGAATCTAATCTTGGGTACGCTCTTGTCCCCTCTCCTGGTAAATGGTGCTCTTTTCACTTTCTAAAAAGAGCAATTGCTGTGTTTAAAATTAGTTATTGTGATAATTATTGCATGCCAAAGAATGGAAATGTTAAGTTAAAAAAAATGAAAAATTGTACTTTACATTTGTGAAAAATTGTACTTTACGTTTGGGGTCATTACTCACAGTGTGTAACAAGGTTATTATAGTTAACAAAAACTAAAATCAAACCTGAAACTATTATTAAAAAAAACATTTTTGTAAACTGAAATAAAATAATTAACAAAGCTGAAATGAAAAACTAAAACTAAACTAAACTATTAAAGTAGCTGGAAACACTAACTGAAATAAAATAATTTATTAAAAATATTTCTGGTTTTAGTTTTGAATAAATATTCTTGCCAATAGTCTTTAATCCTTGTAATTTTTAACTCTAAAACAGAAAGAAATACACCATGAGCTGCCTGAATATATTAATCCAATAAATGGCAGCTGTTCACATAGCATTTTCAGAGAGAGCTGAATAGGGGCATATAAAGTGTGTGAAATAGAAAGTGATTTCCTGTGCCGCCTTTCTTTGCACTTGTTGTATATCAAGATATAATTTATACACCTGAAATCGGAATATGCTGGTCAACAAAACCTTTACCGTATGGACATAAAAATCACGAGTAATGTTTCTGTTTATTTCTCATGTGCCTGCATTTTGTTGACAATAATTCTTTCTGAAAATAAAGCGGGACTGATCGAGAGACTGACTAGGACATCATACAAGATCAGCATATTGTTGCTGACCAATCACTTTTGCTTTAAAAAAGTAATGTGCCTGAGATGGAACCAAAGATCAATATGGCTGGTAGAAAATAAAAAGCCCAGTATGAAAGATATTTGAATGCAATATTGAAGGCATTCATTATAAGCACGTTGTCTTGGAGCAGAATATGTTGTGTGCTGTAGACATTTAGAGTAAAAAAAATCCTCAAACCTTAAAATTCACCTAAATTTCATTACAAATGGGCCTATTCTGGGCAATAAAAGAAAAAAAGATAAAAAGTGGCAACAATCAGCGCACATCTGTTCAGCAAAAATGACAATTATAAAATTATAAATTATAAAAACCAGTTAGTAAACGATGTAGTGTAGTAAGCTTTTAAACTTGTATCTTATCCCGTTAAGTGTACAGTTCTGTCTGATTTGTGACACAAAACTAAATTCCATTGTAGCTCTTTAACAATGCCATAATTATTAAAACTAAAACAGAAACTAATAGATATAAAAATAAAATAAAAATGTCTTTGTGAAATGAAAAATAAATTAAAACTAAAAATACATGATGAAGGAAAACTAAAACTAAACTGAATTTCCAAGTAAGGTCAGAAATAATATATAAATAAATACTAATATATAAAAGTAAAACTTGGTGTGTTATCACTATTACTTAATAGATGTATTGTCCCAGGTTCTAACCCTGTAGCTGGTTGCTGTCTGTGTGGAGTCTACACATTGTTTCTCAGTCTGCTTGGGACTTTCTACAGGTACAATGATTAATTAGACTCTAAACTGGCCTATAGATAAGTGTGTGTGTGAGCTGTGTAGGGTTTTTTCCAGCATATGCTTTGACCTATCATAATGCTGAATTGCATTAAGCAGATCTGAGAATGTTTTATTATAATATACTTAAATTAAATCATATACCATTCAAGTGTGGAGATGCCTAGATGGGGCTGCACTGCATTTAAATAATCATGCTGTGAGCCCCAAGTTATAGGATGTTTGATCAAAAAGTGCTGTTTAACATTTTTGTGGGGAAAATATTTTATCAACCATTACTGAAATAGTGTCCAAAATGCTTCAAGAACAAAAAATAACATGTAAAGCATTATTTTGTGTTTTAATTTGGCAAATTAAATAATTCATTTATTTCTGTAAGAGATTTATTTTTCTTTCTTATTTCAGATCTTTGTTAAACAGGTACAGGTTTTTGAAGGTATACTGTATGTATTTTGTCATTTGTGATATACTATGTTTAATTTTTTATTCATTCAAATAGTATTTTTCAACCAACCTGTTTTCTGTGGAAGGAGTCAGTTGTTATGGTCCAGTTGGTTGAGAATTAAACTAACCATACACTACAGTGACATCTGGATTGATTGCTGCAGTCAGTACCCAAAAGGCATTGCATTCTTGAATGAGGTAAAACTGCATTTAAATTGACAAAATCAAAATTTAATGTACTGTAACAAAGTATGTAGACTGATGCAGACTTCGTTTGTAGACAAAATCCATAGTGGCTTAGTGTCTATATATTATGTCATGTAGAGAATCCCATTACCTTCAGTTCATTTAGAGCAATATCATACCGTTTCATTTAAATGTACAATTAATTTGATTCTATAAGTGAAAAAGATTATAAAAAAAGTTTTAGAGATTAAAATGTTTGTTTAAATATATGACTTACCTGTTTACTAAACATTTGAATTAAAATTGCATTTTATAGCTAAGAATCCTTAAACCTTTTATGTATATTAAAATTGCTAAATACTATGCTAGAATGAAAGAATAGTTGCCTTTCTGGAATGTAAAATTAAAATTTCTTCATGAGAAAACTACTGAAGTACAAACTGTAAAGTTTGACTATGATGTTAAGTGTGCGTAAGTATCAAAAGTACCCTGTTTTATCTAAATGGTAAAAACAAATTTCTTACAAACCAAAAATAATTTAGACTTCATTACTAGACTTGAGCCAAGTAACTGTAAGCTGATGCAGTGTTATTCTAATTCAGTCAGGTGGGCACTAATAGGACAAGCCTATACAGAACTCCCTCTGCTTTCAGAAGAAGCTAATCTGTTCTTGAAAACCCCTTCAAATTTTCATAATCTAATTACAATTAATTTAAGTGGAAAACATTTTTAAGCATTCCCTGTTTTGAAAGTGGCCCTTACTTTTGGTCAAATAAGACTAAACTACATAAAAAAGCCCCGTCCTGTTTAGCAGGCTGCTGAGAGGACAATGTCTGAATGTTGCAGCATCAGCCATGGATATTACTGAGACTAAAGATTGCACATCACCAATACAGGGGGTCCTCGGGTTACAACTTCTCAACGTTTCGAGTTTACAACGCTCACTCCCATAAAAACTCAGATGTGAGTGTTTCAGCTTACACTGTTAGCATCGTACTTACAGACTACATGGGCGAACTAGTTTGGTTGTTCTGTTTGTGTTGCCTTGTTTGGAGACTTTTTGGCCCTTATCATGGCTCCCAAACGAAAGTCAGAGTCTTCAGATGGTAGTGCTTCGAAAAAGAGGAAAGCCATCATGATGGAAGTGAAATTAGACATTGTAAAGAGATCAGAAGGAATAAAGGTAAGGAATATTTTTACACTAATTTTTTGTCATTTTTTCTGTTACTACAGTACAGTGTAGAGTACAGTATATTTATGTCCTTTCCCTTTTTCTGTGGCTTAGTTGTGTTTTTATGTTCTCGATTATGATTTTGCAAATGTGTTAGAATAGGTAAGTGACTTAGCAAGAGTTTGTTTCGACTTACACCAAAATTTGGGTTACATCACTGTTGTAGGAACAGAACTGTGTTGTAACCTGAGGACCCCCTGTATTCAGCACCGCCCTATTGTGTAGTGTGTGGTGAGGTGTACTTGGAATAACTGCACAGATAATCAGGTATTAGCACCAGTGAAGCACATTTGGTTATTCATATACTTGAATTTGTTCCTAGAGCAGGGACCTTGTAATTTAGATAACTGACCAAGTAAAGAATGGTGCATATTTGTGTAGCCTATCTAGTTTAATATTGCTTTTACAAATGTGTCTAGCAAAATATATTGGTGTATAAGCAGCCATGTTGTGTTTAAAAATGTGGTGAATTAAAAGTGAAAATAGCCAGGAAATTGTATACTCAAGTAAATTAGCATAGAATATTGAAAGTATTGCTTTCTCTTTGTTTTTTGCCAGGTGTTTGGATTCTGATTTGGATATGTGTTTTGGGACATAATCGCAAATTTTTAGGCAACTCTTTTCTGCTATTTGCATATTTGTTCTTTCTTTTTCATTCAAATAGATATTTTAGTTTAAATATTCTTGTTGCATTTTGGACATAAGGCACAGAGTTTTCCAGAGTTTTTTCCTCTTGTCAGGCATATTTTGAGGTTCTGAACTTTAAAGTACCTGTTTTCTCCATTTCTGGGCCTTGTCAGGCTTAAGCCTGCTATTAGTAATAGGAGTAAACTAGAATGTGACTGAGTGAGCCTCCTTTAAGCTGGTCAGTGAAGGTTCTGGCCCGATTTTGTAGTGTTTTGGGGGGCATCAACTGTCCTAATTATAACACTACTGTGGATCTGCCCTGGGGTTTTATTTGTTGCAACCTTTTTAACTTGTTTTTTCTCTTTATATCAAGATTTTGTGTTATTTTTAATATCTGACAATCGTCTTTTAATCTCTAGTGTTAATTAAGTAATTTATACTTTTGATGTGCCTAGAGTTTAAAGGTTGCCTTCTCTCTCCAAGTGGCCAATCAGCGATTCTCATATGTGGTAATAGAGCTACATTTACTTATTTGACTGACACCTTTATCTAAGGCATCATATGACATTTGAGATACATTTGCTTACATTTATTTTGTTTTTCCAGTTGGAGTACAGATAGATGAAATGACTTGCTAAAGGTCACACAATATCGGTAGCAGGATTTGAACACACATCAGGATTTGAGGTCCAAAGCATTTATTAGTGTGCCACATTGTAGGGTTAATTCGAGGTTAGAAGATTAAGGTTATGTTCCATGTAATGCTAGGGTAAATTTGAGAGTTTAGTAGAGTGTTAGAGTTACGTTCTTTGAAACGCTAGGGTTAATTTATGTTCTGGTTATTGCTTAGGTTAATTCAAGGGTTAAGTTTATGTTAATTTCTAAACTTGCATAGCCCAAGTTTATTATAGTTTTGCCTTTTTATATTAGATTTTATTTCTATATTATTTCTGACCTTATGACCTTACTTGGAAATTCAGTTTAATTTTAGTTTTCCTTCATCGTATATTTTTACTTAAAATTTATATTTCACAATGACATTTCTATTTTATGTATTTATATATATTAGTTTTAGTTTTAGTAATTATGGTAGGTTAAATAGCTACTATGGAGTTTAGTTTTGTGTCACAATCAGATAGAACTGTACACTTTGCTGGTTTGGATATGAGTTTAATGTTAGTGGAAACTTACTACACTACTTGTTTACTATTTGGTTTTGTTTTTGTCTGATAAAAAACAAGCATAATCAAAACCAAATACTGAATATAAACAATTTAATAATTTTTAAAGTATTTTCTTTGTCATTTGTGCTGAACAAATGCTTGCTGACTGTTGGAGCTTTTCTTCTTTTCCTTTTTTGCTCAGAATGGGCCAATTTGTGAGAAATTTAGGTGAATTTTAAGGATTGAGGCTTTTTTCTCTAAATGTCTACAGCACACAACATATCCTGCTCCAAGACAACGTTCTTATAATTAATGCCTTCAATATTGCAGTAAAAAATCTCCCATACTGGGCTTTATTTTCTACCAGCCATATTGCTCTCTCAGTCCATCACAGGCACATAAAACTTATAGACTGAATTTTGTCAACTGCAAGGCTGAAAAGATTTCAAAAATCAGAAAATAGATTCTACTGTGTTCTGACAGATGTAATCATGAAAATCATGGGAGTTTAGGAAGAACAGGACTCTTAGACTTAAATCAGTGTGCAGATTCCACCTACCTGTATTGAGTGTAACAAAGAAAAACAAGCATGTAGTGTCAAGTTTAGGGGCAGTGAGACTTGAATAGCCCATGCATAATAACATTAAACCCTTCATGACCTGAGTAAGAGCAGTTAATTTGAGTATGGACAGTCACAAAATGACAGAAACAGCATCTGAGATTAGGTGCAATATAAATATTTTCTAAACCTGCTTATCCAGAGCAGTATCGTATGGAAACCTGGAGCCTGTCCAAGCAGCTTTGGATACAAAACACGAAAAATCCCTTCTATGCAATGCATAACAAGGCTGATGTTAAGAACAAAAAGAGTATGATATTTCAACTATCTATTTTGAGAGAGAAAGAAAAAGATTAAAAAGAGTGAGACAAAAATTTTAAAACATAATTTTGCCACTGGATTATTTTCACAATATCAGGTATTTTGAGCTGTAAATGTAAAACTAAGAAATGATAAATTAATTAAATGTGGAATAAATACAAAGGCACAATAGTATGTTTAGTTTTTCCCCAGTTGGCAGACTCTCTTCACCTACCTACCTGTAGTTTAGCAGAGACATTGACAACTGAGGAATTTTACAACATTTGTAGTACTTTGTTGTTAAAAAACCTTTTTAAAGCAAAAGTGATTGGTCAGCAACACTATGTTGATCTTGTATGTTGACCTTATCAGTCTCTTGATCTGTGCCATTCATTTTAAAAAAAGATTACTCCTCTGTGAACTGGCAGGTGAATTATTATCAACAAAATGCAGACACCTGAGAAATAGACTGAAACGTTACTCATTTGTGATTTTTCTGTTCATATGGTAAAGATATGTTGACCAGCACATTCCTATTTCCGACATTTGAATTACATCTTGATATACAAGAAGTGCAAAGAAATGTAGCAGCTCATCATAACGGACATCAGACTCATATGCAGCCTGGAATTTGGCTTAATGTGTGCTTCTCTATTAGCTGCTGTGTACATACTGTATCTTGGGCTCAGTCAGAATTACAGCTAATATGTTGTAATTTATGAACAGACTGAAATTCTTTAAGCGATTATCTGTATCTAATACTTCTCTCTTGAGCCCTGGAGATCCAGTGAATGAAAGCTACCGAGCACATTCAAAGCAAAATCATCACTCTGGTATGGTTTATAACACTTGAACCAGAATCTATCATGCTGTCACTATGAGCTCCTGAAGAACCGTTACTGTTCTCACACAATAAGTCATTTTCTTCTTCACATGCTTAATGCACCTGTATTCAGCTTGCTCTATCACCGCAAATGCTGTGTGAACACGCACCCTCCGTCACCATCCGCCAATCACTGGGTAGCTCTTGATAGATGACTTTCTGTTTTAGAATTAAAAGTTACAAGGGTTAAAGACTAATGGCAGGAATATTTTTTCAAAAACAAAATATGAAATTCTTATTGATATATTTTGATTAAATTCGGGACCAATGCATCCCTGGTTAGGACCTGTATAAGTCCAGTTGTGAGGGAAACTAAAAAAGTTTTTAGTAAATTATTATTTCATTTCAGTTTGTCTTTCCAGCTACTTTAATAGTTTCATTTAGTTTGTTTTTCCTTTTGGTTTTGTTAATTATTTTATTAATAATAATAATAACCGGGTGCTCCGGTTTCCTCCCACAGTCCAAAGACTTGCAAGTTAGGTGTATTGGCGATCCTAAATTGTACCTAGTGTGCGCTTGGTGTGTATGTGTGTGTGTGTGTATGTGTGTGTGCATGCTGCGGTGGGCTGGTGCCTTGCCCATGGATTTGTTCCTGCCTTGCGCCCTGTGCTGGCTGGGATTGGCTCCAGCAGACCCCCGTGACCCTGTGTTAGGATATAGCGGGTTGGACAATGACTAACTGACTGAAAGGAAAGGAGGTGCTGTAAAAGACTGAAGAATAGTCAGGTAAATAGTCAAAAGTGCGTAACCAGACAATCAAGATATAAAACAAAGAGAACAGATTCGTAGTTGCTTTATAATCTTTTCAGTCTATAACCACAAGACTGCAAAGATTTAGTTGAGTCAAGGTTTCCAAAAATATTGTGTAAACCCCGTGTTAATTTGGAAAGTATAAGGCTTGGTTTTGTTATGTTTAAGCATTACATTTTGAATTTATTAATGTATATTTTGTAAGTTTTAGTACTTTATTATCATTGCATTATACAGTAGTGGTAAATTTGTGTATATGCTCAAATCCTATACTCATATAAATTAATAAATTGATTTGAACAGAATAAACTTTAATAATGATAATTCATTTACACAATATCATTTTGTGCATGTATGTATTTGTTTCTTTTAACTTATCACATTTGCCGTATTTTATATTTTTAAGTGTTTGAAATTAATACCTCTAAACTGTATAAAATTCTGTCATGTTGGTAAACTGCACTTTTTTATTTTATACTGGTAGTGTTAGTCCCAGGTTTTTTGGCTAGTTAAATCTTTAGCACTATATTTAATTAAACAGTGTGCAGTTAAATATCTGATTAAATCTTTCCAAATTCTGAATTAGACACTAGCATTGATTCTTCCAGAAAATGAAATATTACATGTCCTACATTTATAAACAATAACATTCAAACATTTCTGCTCGTCTGTTTAATCTACTCGACTATTTAGAAAAAGTTTTAAAAAGACAAAATAGACAATGCATTAAATATAACCCTGGAGTTCACCATGTGGAAAATCTCTAGCCACCTGTACTCCTCCTTGCTAACATATTGGAGACAGTTACGATCAATAGACAAAATTCCTCCATCTGCAACTTCCAGATTGCTAATGGTCTGAGCTAAAGAAAAGTGAAGTGCTGACATTTTTATTTAATTAATGACTCCTAACCACCTGCTACACATACATTTAATGTTTTTTATTCTGACATAGCATGTCTATTTTCAGGATTTGATTGAAAGATTCTAAATGCCTGTTTACTTGTGGGAAATTATTAATATGTATCTTGAATAAAAATTAGACCTCACATTCAAGTAAAGAAAACATGCCTTATAACCTGTCATTTTGGAATAACTTTTCTAGCTTGTACTTTTCTTTCTTTCCAGAGAATTGCTCCTCTTAATCAACTAAAAATATTATCTTAAATTACATTTTAATGTTACCTGTGATTGATTTGTCAATCTGTTTCTCTGCTGCATTCTTTCATTTTTTTTCATTAGTTGCCTTTTTATATAGAGACCAACAAGTTTTAGTTAGTTAACCCTAAATGTCTTTTTGCTGGCAGTAGGGTCGCTAAATTGAAATCCAAACATTAATATTTATGAATACAAATAAAAGCTGCCTTTTTTAAAAATGGAATTTGGGAGTATTCATTACTACATACTGTATGTAGACAAACATTCAGTATTTAAAAGCTATTTTATGCAGTCACGGACATTCAAACATATTATTTTATTTAATCCAAATATGATGCTCTGCGAATGGTTAATAGAGTCAGTGATGCACAGAAACAAAGACTTTTTGCTCACAAATGGTTAGTAACTGCATTTATCCAATAAAATTAGTTATTGATCGAAGACAGTGAAATCATTTGTAATGGAAGTGTGAAGTAAGCTCTGAATCCCTCTTTACATTTCTGCATCCGACGAACTGATGAACTTAAATAACTTCAGTGATTCATTGTGTTATTTTAAGAGACATTTATTGTAAAATGTATGTCACATAATCTGTTTTGTCAACGTATTGACTCAAGTTTGGCAAAGTTTTTGAAAGGTGCTCACTAGGATCAGATGATCTGACTTTGACAAATCAGTATCTGTTAAGGTTAATAGCCAATGTATTTTTATTTGGAAAAGAGCACCTGTATGTTGCATATACATTGTGCATTATAAACACAACAGATACAGGAAGCATGCAGACCATTCACTTTTTTCTGACTCTATAATGTTTAGCCTTATGCTAAAATCATTTAAATAAAAGTTTCCCCACATCGAGCAACGCTCAATACCTCAAAATGACAAAGCAAAAACAGAATATTAAAACCTTTTGCAAATTTATTAAAAATGAAAAAAAACTGAAATTTCCCATTGATGCAAGTATTCAGACCCTTAATTCAGTACTTCATTGAAGCCACTTTGGCAGTGATTACAGCCTGGAGCCATCTTGGATATGAGTTAAGATCATTTTTGTATTAGGTGACAAGCCTGGGCTCTGTTAGGGTTGTTGGAGATCATCGCTGGACCACAGTTTTCAGGTCTCTCTAGTGATATTTTAAGTGGGTTCAAGTCCGGTATCTGGCTGTGCCACTCATGGACATTTACACATTAGTCCCTAAGCCACCCTGTGATTTCTTTGCTTTGTGCTTTGGGTCATCGTACTGTGGGAAGTTGAACCTTTGGACTTTCTGAAGTCCAGAGCACTCTGGAGCAGATTTTTATTAAGGATATCTCTGTACTTTCCTCGGTTCAGTTTTCTTTCAACCCTCTCAACTCTCCCAGCCCCTGCTACTGAAAAACAACTCTGTGGCATGATGTCGCCACTACCATTGGAATGGTATTGCACATTTGACGAGTGATGCCCTGTTTCCTCTAGAAATGACACTAATCTTGGTTTTATCAGGCCAGAGAATCATGTTTTTTCACAGTTTGAGAGTCCTTTAGGTACCTTTTTGTAAACACTGAGTAGGCTTTCATTTGCATTTTACTGAGTAGAGATTTCTGTCTGGCCAATCTGTAATAAAGCCTAGGGGCCTCATGCATAACGCCGTGCGTAGAATTCGCACTATAACATGACGTAAGCACAAAAGCCGAAATGTGCTTACACACAGAAAATTTCAGATGCAGGAATCTGTGCGTACTCCAACTTCTGCGTTCTTCTGCTCCATAAATCCCGATCAGTGGAAAAACTAACGCACATGCACGAGCCTTCTGTCCCGCCCCGTCTCCTCCCATAATTATGCCTCTTTGAATATGAAAATCAATATAAATAGACCTTAAGCTCAGCGTTCTGTGAAAAGGCAATGGAAAAAGCAAGAGGGAAAATATAAGAATTTCAGCAAATACCAAGTGGAGGCAAAGAAAAACGTACTATTTGTTGGTTTATACAGTGGTATAATCAACAAAAGGAAGTTGATCGAGTGACATAGCATGTTGGAGAAACAAGCTCAAGTTCACAAAGTCACACAGTGCCCGACGTAAAAAAGAAGTTGTCACATATCAAAGTCGCCGTGAAAAGGCGAGGGCGTAATACACCGTCTGAGTGTCATATGGAAGCTTATTAGGGTATAGTGAGAAAAATCAATCTCGAAAATATCCACTTTAATCACGTAGTTTATTTTGTCATTAAAGTAGAACATTCATCTTAAAATCGTTTAATTTACTAGATTCTCAAATCCCATTGTAACTAAAGTAGCCTGTTAAATGCTGTGTTTTGTATTTGATCTTCTATGTGCGCTATGTGTGTGAATCACTACGTGCTTCCGTTCTTTCTCTTTCTCCGACAGGACACAGAATCCATTACATTTGTTATATTACAGCTCTCTGAATAATTAAAATACTGAGATGTACAGGGTATACGTGATATCTTTTTCATGATGATAAGAGTTAAAGCATGTTATTAAACAGGGGAACACGGTGCGTGATTGTGTGCAACCTTTGATGAAATTATTGTAGCAGTACTGTCTCTTTCAAACATACTATCCTCCAATTCCTGTCCTTACTTTTTTATTTTTTTTTATTTATTTATTAATTTTATTACAATCAATACATAGCAATCAAGTTTTTACAAAAAAAAGAATTATGCTAAGAACAGATCGATCCCCACCCTTGAGAGAGAGAGCAAGCCAAACGGTGTAAAATTTAAGGCTTTTAAAAATACCTAAATCAACAAATTCTCTGTGCTTTATAAAATCATTTCAAAATATTACTGATTAGATCCTGCCATGTTTTGTAAAAAGTCTGCACAGATCGTCTAACTGAGTATTTGATTTTTTCCAATTTTAAATAATATAACACATCAGTTTCCCACTGACTTAAAAGAGAAGAGTTTGGGTTCTTCCAGTTTATCAGAATAAGTCTGCGTGCCAACAGTGTAGTGAATGCAATCACAATTTGTTTGTCTTTCTCCACTTTAAGCCCCTCTGGAAGAACCCCAAACACAGCTGTTAATGGGTTAGGAGGGATTGTGAGTCCAAGACTGTCTGAGAGGTAATTAAAAATTTTTGTCCAGAATAATGTTAATTTGGAGCAGGCCCAGAACATGTGACCTAGTGAGGCTGGGGCTTGGTTGCAACGTTCGCAGGTTGGATCATGCCCTGGAAACATTTTGGAGAGTTTTAGTCGAGACAGATGTGCTCGATATATAATTTTGAGTTGTATAATTGTATGCTTTGCATATGGAGCTTGAGTGAATTCTCTGCATTGCTACTTTCCACTCCTTTTCTGATATATTAATTGAGAGGTCATTTTCCCAGTGTCCTCTTGGATCTTTGAAAGGAAGGGATTGTAAAAGGATTTTATATATTGTAGAGATGGAGTCTAACTCCTTGAAATTGAGCAATAATTTTTCCAGCGTGGATGAGGGTGCAAGATGAGGAAAATCTGGAAGGTTCTGTTTAACAAAGTTCCTGATTTGAAGATAGTGAAAGAAATTTGTAGCTGGAATGTTAAATTTGGAATGTAATTGTTCATAGGATGCAAAGACGTTGTCTATATAAAGATCTCTAAGCAAGTTAATTCCAAATTTTTCCAGATATTAAAACTGCATATGTTTGTGAGGGTTGAAAGAGGTGGTTCTTTTGCAGGGTGCCACAGAAAGAAGCTTCTCCGTCTTAAAATGCTTTCTACATTGGTTCCAGATTCTAAGTGAGTGGAGCACAATTGGGTTATTAGTGTATTGCCGATAGCGTGTGTTTATTGGAGCACAAAGCAAGGAATACAAAGAAGTACTGCAGGATTTTACTTCTATTGCGGTCCATGCCTGTGTATGTTCTTCTATTTGTGTCCAGGTTCTTATCGACTGTATATTTGCGCCCAGTAATAAAACTGGAAGTTAGGTAGTGCCATGCCGCCTTCTGCCTTTTGTCTTTGTAGGGTCGCTCTTTTGATGCGTGGATGTTTAGAATTCCAAATAAATGAGGTTATTGTTGAATCTAATTGCTTAAAGAACGATTTATTAATGTATATTGGTATGTTTTGAAATAAAAAGGAGCTTAGGAAGAATATTCATCTTAACAGTGTTAATTCTTCCAGCTAGTGTGAGATGAAGGGTTGACCATCTATGCAAGTCTTGTTTAATTTTTTCCATGCAGACGACGAAATTTTGTTGATAAAGAGCTTTATGTTTACTTGTGATGTTTACCCGAGGTATTTAAACTGTTCTGCAATGATAAAAGGAAGGGTGTCTAATCTAATATTATATGCTTGCGAATTCACGGAAAGAGTACACTTTTATTCAGATTAATTCTGAGACCAGAGAGCTTTTGAAATTCTGTGAGTGCTGCTAAGACTGCAGGCACAGAATTTTCTGGATCCGATATATACAGTACCATGTCATCTGCATATAATGAGATTTTCTGTTCCAGTCCTTCTCTGCTAATCCCCTTTATCTGATCAGTATTTCGACAATGTATTGCCAGTGGTTCAATGGCAATTGCAAACAGCAGTGGTGACAAAGGGCATCCTTGTCTTGTGCCACGTTCTAGTTTAAAGTAGTCTGAGCAAATGTTATTGATGCAAACTGAAGCTTCTGGGTTAGTATACAGTAATTTAATCCATGCACAAATGTTGGGCCAAACCCAAACTTCTCCAAAATAGTAAAAGGTATTTCCATTCAATCATGTCGAATGCTTTTCTGCATCCAATGATAATAATATTTCTGGGGTGTTTGATTTAGTTGGTGAGTATATTACATTAAACAGGCGTCGAAGATTTGAAGATAAGTGTCGGCCCCTAATAAATCCAGTTTGGTCTTGTGATATTACTGAGGGAGCACTTTCTCCATCCTTCTAGCTATGATTTTAGAGAGTATTTTAACGTCGTTATTCAGAAGTGAAATTGGTCTGTATGATGCACATTGTAATAAGTCCTTATTTTGTTTTGGAAAGACAGTGATTAGTGCTTGGCGAAAGGTTTGTGGAAGAGATTGGTTATCTCTGGCTTCTGTAAATGTTGCTAATAGGAGGGGAGCTAGCTGAGCGGAGAATTTCTTGTAAAACTCTGCAGGGTAGCCGTCAGGGCCTGCTGCTTTTCCACCTTGGAGTGACTTTATAGCATCCAGTAATTCTGATAATGACAGAGGTTTATCAGCTCCTCCACACTAATAAGCGTCAATTTGTGGTATCTGTAATTTATCCAGAAATGCATTAGATTGTATATTGTCTTCTTTAAACTCAGTAGTATATAGGGATTTATAGTAGTCTCTAAAAGTGTACATTATATTTTTGTGTTCGATGATTTTATCTCCGTTCGTGTTAGTAATTACGAGATTGCGTTGCGTACATCTTGCTTGTGAATTTGTTGCTAAAAGCTTATTAGCTTTCTCTCCATGTTCATAATAATGATGTCTGGATTTGTAAATTAGTTGTTCGGTTTCTTTAGTTGTCAAGAGGTTTAATTCTGAATGTAGAGCCTGCCTCCTCTTATGTAGAGTCTCGCTTGGTAGTCTGGCATGTTCTTCATCTATTTTAGTAATTTCGCTTTTTATCTCTGCTACTTTCTTCGCTTCGGATTTATTTCTGTGGGAAAGATATGAGATAATCTGTCCTCTTAAGAAGGCCTTAAGAGTTTCCCAGAGTATTCCTGCAGAGATCTCAGGGGATGTATTTGTCTCTAGAAAGAATTCAATTTGTTTGGATATAAATTCAGTACAATTCTAATAGCCATCTGCGGGTGAGTGTATGGGGCTTAGTAATTTCAGCTCCAAGATCGTTTGAGCATGGTCTGAAATAACAATAGCATCGTATTTACAAGATTTAATCTTAGGCAAGAAGTTATTATCTATAAAGAAGTAATCAATCCTTGAGTAGCAATGATGTACTGGTGAGTAGAAAGAATATGTTCTTGAATTTGGGTTTAAAAACCTCCAGGGATCTGATAAGTTGTGATCAGTTATAAACTTTGTAATTATCTTTGCGGTGTTAGTTGCGTCCCCCTGTGGAGGAAGTCTTATCTAAAAGTGGATTTAGAACACAATTAAAGTCCCCAGCCATTATAAGTTTATGAGTGTTCAGATTGGGAATGGATGCAAATAAATTTTGTATAAATTCCTTATCATCAACATTAGGTGCATAAACATTTATCAAAATCATTTTACAGTTAGATAAGTCTCCCATGACCATCACATATCTCCCTTCAGGATCCAATACTACATCTGATGCTACAAATGGTACTGTTCTATGTATGAGAATTCCCACCCCTCTAGTTTTCTTTGTAAAACTAGAATGGAACATTTGGCCAGTCCAGTCTTTTGCAGCGGAACTGATCCTTACTTAGTAAGTGGGTTTCCTGTAAAAATACTATTTTAGCATTTAGACCTGTTAGGTGAGAAAGTACTTTCTTTCTCTTTAATTCGTGATTCAGGCCTTTAACATTCCAGCTTACGAAGTTAACTGTCCCATCATGGAGACACTGATTCTGAGTTTTTGGTGTCATATTATAGTCTTAACTGGAAGTGAAATAGTTTAGGTCTTAATTTCCTATTCCCCCAAGAGTTGTTGCCATGCAGCTTATTATTACGTTGATAGTTATAATTATAAAGATTGAGATGATAGATTAGATATAGATCAAGCCTGCTCTCTTTCTCTTCCCCTTAACCCCCACCCTCCCTTTTGCCTCCCCAGGTGAGGCTAAAACCCACTTCATGCAGTCCCAGTCCTCTGACATACCCAGAGACAGAGCACGTCCAAAGCACATCAAGCCCCCATGCAGTGGTTCTTTAAGGTTAAAAGATAGAGATATCTGTTACCAATATAGTCTTTAAAAGAGGAAAAAGAAAAAAAAAAAAAAAGAATTTTGCACTTAATATATATATATATATATATATAATCTTCATCAATTTTAGTGCATTAAGATGATATCCCCAGATAATAAACCCAGGTGATGGTGTTAAAGATGTGTCCAAAACAAGCATAACAAGTCTTAATGCAGTAATAGCAATAACAGCAAACCAAGGGTATGATATTGAACAGTCTCATTTAGGGTACACATGAAATAATTAGAAAAGAAAAAAGAGGAGGAAAACGTAATTAAGCACAATAAAACATAAACATTTAGCCCTAGTAATACTAAGTAATGATAAGTAATAAGTAAGTAATAATAATATAAGAATATGAGAATATATGCTGATAAAAACCCGTATTTTAAAACAAATAGATCAGACAGTAGATTATTAATCCTAGCTTTATCATTTACCGCCATGACTCACAATTATGTATCAGAATAGTCCGGGATCAGCTTTCTTAATTCATTTTCTGCCTCCTCCTTGCTAGCGAAAACATAGAAATGACCCTGCCATTCCACTTTCAGTTTTGCGGATACAGGAGGCCGTATTTGACATTGGCTTGCCGTAGCCGCTGTTTAATATTATAGAAGGCGGCGCGTTTGATAGCTGTTGCTGGAGAGAAGTCAGGGAAGACACGAATGTGGCAATCTTCATATATAATATCTTCCTTTTTTCTGAGGAGTTCCATCACCTCTAACTTAAATGATAATCGTTCAAAGCGAACTATAAAAGATCTTGGTCGGGGTCTGGCGGTGTTTGATCAGCGTCTGTGATAAGCCGCTGCTATCTCAGATTCTGCTTTAAAGTCGCCCCGATTATTTTAGAAAAAGTTCAGTTCGAATTTCACCGGGTTTAAACTTTCTCGATTCTCCGGCAGGCCTTCAATTCTGACATTATACCTTCTATTCCCATCTTCTAAAGCAGCCAGTCTGTCTCCAAGTTTTTCTCCGAGTTTTTACATTCCGAACTGACATTTACTGCTCTTTCCTCGGCACTGGCAGCTAGATGTTCGGCTATTTCGATCCGATTCGTGAATGTCTCACTAAGATGCTCCAATCGATCAGCAAGCGTGCTCAGTTTAACGAGTTTTTCTCAATGCGCTCTTCAATTTTACCCAGCACCTGTCGAAGTTCAAGTTGTACTTCTTGACGCAGCCTTTCATTTGCCTGTTGGATTTCCTGTTTTAATTCCTGTTTCAGTCTCTCAAGTGCCTTTGCCGTTGCTTTCTCATTAGCCTTCTCGCTTTTCTTTATATCTTGCGTGAGCTCAGCGAGCAACACTTTCAGTTCAGATAGCTCAAATGTGCCTTCTTGTACCGTAGATGAAGCAGCAGACTCTGCTGAAGCGGTGTCCCGCTGCTCCAGTCCCGCGTAATTGCGTAACTGAAGCCGCGGACCTCCCGGCCTTTTCCAGTTTCAGGTAATCCTCTCCAATCGGCGAGCTATCCACATCTGCACTCACGATCGCACCTTCGCTCCCCTTTTCGCTCTCAGCCGGCGACGATGTAGTGGACCGTGGTCCCGAGGAGTCTGTACTTTCGCCCATCTGATCCAGGTCTGTCTCTGAGAGGCCTTATCTCGAACTAGGGCTTGCTGATCGCAGCTTGGATGTAGCTTTAGTCTTCGATTCTTTCGGACCCCCCTTCTTGTTGGCCATGTTTATATGTGTTTACATATACTGTAGCAGTCCCTCTCGGGTTGAATAAATACAGGATATCTCAGAATAATAAGCAAATAATATGAAAAATAGCACCACTGCTAGCGGAGCTCCACTTCAGACGTCCATCTCTCGCATCAGATGAAACCAATTCCTGTCCTTACTTTTCTTTCTCCAAATACCCAATCGCCACACAATCAGCTCTGTAATAGACGTTAAGCCTTCTGTAAGCTTACAACGACGATTCTTCAAAACTTTTAAGGAACATTGAAATATCTTTGTAGTACGTGTTTAATTATTCTATCCATCTATCCTTCCAGTGTCGCGCCATCCTCAGCAAATATATAGCGCAAAGCAGGAAAAATCCATCAACTAGCTAGTGCTGTGGCACCGTGTTCTCACATGTTTAATTATTAACAATACAGATTATTTAAATGAAGTTAAAGTTGTATCTGTATAATATAATCAACATATTTTGCTGCATTTCATCTTAAAAATGATATCGTCATCATATGTAAATACACGCTTTATAAAGTGGCGCAGGTTGTGCAATATTATAACCATAGTGCAAGTTTACAGTGGGGTATTTGTACTTATAAGTACAAACAGTTCTACAAGGAGCACTTGATTGAGTGTGTTTATAGTTCTTGGGATGAAACTGTGTCTGAACCGCGAGGTCCGTACAGGAAATGCTTTGAAACGTTTTGCCGTGGCTGAGGCAGAATGGGCTTGATGCTTTATACTGATAATTCTCTTTCCGATCAGCTGCTGCTGTGATTCCCCACTCAGATACAGTGATATAAATACTCCGAGTGGTGCAGTGAGAGTAATATGGAAAAAGATGATCCGTTGTGGCAACCCTTAACAGGAGCAGCTGAAAGAAGGAAAAAAAAGGTGCAGTGAGAGTTACCACGCTAAAGCAGTTATGGTATTTGGAATACTATGGCTATTCCCTGGACCGTTATATTGCTACACTGTAATGTATTATGATGTATTACACTAATAAACAATATGTGGTTAGTCTCAGTGTATTTATAAAGCCGTGTCAGGAATGTGGCTCTAAGAAATAAAGGGTAACCACACAGGAACAGTAGCACTGCTTTGACGCTCGGTGCCGCCAGTCTGCAAAACCAAGCGGATAACTTGCGTACGACAGGGTATGAGGTACCGTGGAAAAGTGCGTGGCTTTACATCGCGATTTGAACGTGGAAACGTTCTTACGCAACATTTCTGTGCGTACGCACCGTTTATACATGAGGCCCCAGATCTGTGGAGCGTACCAGTGATGCTTGTCCTTGTGGAACTTTCTACCATTTCCACACAGATTTTCTGCTACTCAGTCAGAGCAACAATTAGTTTCTTGGTCACCTCTCTTACTAGTTTCTTCTCTCATGGTTACTCAGTTTGGTTGGATGGACAGTTCTTGTAAGGTGTGTGCCTTTCCTAATCATGTCCAATAAATGAATTAACCACAAGTGATCAATGAAAAGCACCTGAGCAAATGGTCTTGTGTCAGTGATATTTCAGTTTTTTTGTTTTTCTGTAAACTTGCAAGAATTTCTAATATTCTGTTTTTGCTTTTTCATTCTTGTATTGAATGTTGCATGATATGGGAAAAAATTAATTTAAATAATTTTAGCATTAGGCTTCAACATAACAGAGCAAAGTAAATGGGTCTGAATGGTTCCTGAACTCACATCAGCTCTTTTTAAAATAAAACGCTAAGAATGTTAAGAATAAATTTTATAATGCTTTTACAAACATCTTCTAAAATGCAATCTTTTTCACTACCTAATTTTTTTTTAATCATGATGGTAATTATATTTGAGTATGACCTGTATTTTTTGTGAATGACTCTTTTTGAGAGAACTGATTTAAAATAAAGCACTGCAAAGATAAAATTTCCTTCTCTCTTAGGTTTCAGTTTTTGTAAGTGCTGGGAATAAAGAATAAAGCTGCTGACTTTTTCTTCCGACCATACGGCCTGGAAGTTTATAGGGGGAGGGTTTGTGAAGAAGTACTTCACATCTTTGGTTTTGCTTTTTCTGTAACATGTTATTATATTGTTTCAAGAATACATGTATTTACAATACTTACTTGGATTGTGAACACTTGTAGTGTGGAAGTCCAAGGTGCACAGTAGTTACGCCGAGTGTTGCTGGAGAGGGAGGGAGTGCCTAGCTGTCTATTTGGCTATGACTTCTGTCCGTATGTCTTCAGGTAACAATGATTTTAGGGATGCACAAATGCATCACAATTGAGATGGATATTCTGTAGGGCAGGGATGCAGACAGTCAGTTTGCTAGGAGAGAACAAAGGGTAATGTTTACAGCAGTTGATCCAGGCTGGCATGGGTTTGCGGGTGTGTGTGTGATTAATCACTATTTTAAAAGTGGTTTACATGAATTGTTGGTGAAGAACAGTTCAGCATCAGATGTTACATGTATAATTTCCACTCACTTTATTAGGTGCACCATTTCAACTGCTTGTTAACGCAGATATCTAATCAGCCAATCACATGGCAGCAGCTCAATACCTTTACACTGCCAAAGTTCAAACTGAGCATCAGAATCGGGAAGAAAAGTGATTTAAGTGACTTTGAAAGTAGCATGGTTGTTGGTGCCAGGCGGTCTGGTCTGAGTATTTCAGACACTGCTGATCTATTTGGCATTTCCACACACAACCATGTCTAGGGTTTACAGAGAATAGTCAGAAAAAGGGAAATATCCAGTGAGCATCAGATCTCTGGGCTAAAATACCTTGTTGATGCCAGAGGTCAGAGGAGAATGGCCAAATTGGTGCAAGCTGATAAAAAGGCAACAGTAACTCAAATAACCACTTGTTACAACCAAGGTATGCAGGCATACCTGGTATTGTAGGTGCAGTGAGTAGAATGCTCATCTCTATTCATACTTTCAGCCTCTTGACTATCATCTACACCTGTCAAAAAGGGTTCTCTGTGCTAATTGTTCAAATGATTTGTAACAATCAAGGACTTTTTACAGACATTTTGACCAAATGACCTGGGAATACACATGAGGTTTTTTCTTGTCCAGTTCTGGATTATGTCAGATAGCAAGGAGTGGTATGTTTGCTGGTGGCTGGTTACTGGGAGACAGTGGGTATCCTTTTTGTGAATACCTGCTAACTCCGGTGTTGAATCCCCAAACTATGGCTGAGGAGAAGTGTAGCACTGCACATCAAAGCACACGCACTTTTGTACATGAAACTCTGGGCAAGTGAAACGTGCAGTTCTGCTGCATGTACATATCCTTGGGTCTAAGATCTTCCTCTGAAGGCTGCAGTTCTGTTATTGTAGTGTATGCTATACTGCACAGCCTTGTAACACATGCTACCGTGCCACACTACTTCCTCAAGAGCAACAGTAAGAAGACATTGAAGAGGCAATGGAATACAACATGGAAGTGGTGATAGAGAAAAGGAAGAGATACCAAGCTGGACTGGATGCCAGAGGACATATTAGAAATGTATTTGCTTCATCTATTTTTTGTGTTAAAATTTCAAATATATTTACTCTCTATATGTAAAATCCTAAGCCTAAAAGTGCAACGGTGACCTTTTTATGTCAAGTTTTTTGTCACGCTTTAAATTGGGCTTATTTTTAAATCTCCATATATATGTTTGGTATCATTCTTTTCAGAAGTTATCAAACTTTAATGTGAAGTTGTTAGATTTTCAGATTCTTATTCCATTTTTTAAATTATAAACTAAAAAATATCAAAAACTCACATCTCGTGAGACGGGACTTTGTACCAAAAGATTTAACCATGCCCGTCGCCGGAAATAAAACACAAACAGTAGGACAGCTGCTGTACAGGCTTTTAAATGTTGGAAGCACCGTGCGACATGCAGATCACGAGGCAAGCCAGCAGGTGATCGAGCAAAGAGGAGGTAAAAAATAAAAACTGTATTTGTTTCCAATTCTATCACCATTTAAGAGGGGGTTTCAGAGGAGCGACCGCGTCTCCTTGGGGTGCATTCAGCCCCCCTCTTCACAATGTGAGCGGAAGAGACGCAAAGTGGCTGGCGAGTGGGGGGGAACCCCCTAGTCCAGTATATTCATACAATTTAAACTTTTGTTATTATATTTAATGTGCAGAAAATAATAGAAAAATAAAAGTACAAAACAAGAAACAAAGGTTAGGCAAAATATGAAAATATGCCCAAAATTAAAGAAGCCCTCAAGACACTGGGTGTGGCTTGTTTGGTGCAAGTGTGTCTTCAGAGAGGATAAATCAATGACACAGCCACAGCATAAATTGGTTTAAAGGATATAGAACATTATGTAACACCTTTATGTTTAGTTTATTTCAATTTGAATGAATAACTCGGTTTCTGATGTTAATATAGACGGAATTGATATACTGTAGAGTCCTATTGAATTGTCTGTCTGTATAGACTGTATGCTCTGTATGTCCAGCTTTAACATCTTTAGCAGGACAAGCTCCTGATAGTGCCTCTTTCTCTACTACAGCTCTTTCTTCTTCTGCAAGAGCAGCTTTCATGCTTTATATTCAGTGTACAGGTGCAGTCCTCTGACTTGGCCTGGTGTGAGAGGGCCCTAGAGATGGGCCAGCCCTGGAATAGGTAGAAGGATGCATTGGAGAAGTAGGTTGGAGTAAGGTGTTGGGTACTCATCTGAATATATATCCACACCTCCAGAAATTCTCTCAGCCATTGTTGGCCATAGTATATGCAGGATCTGCTCTTCCAGTTGGGGTGAAAGGAACTGCCTGTGACTGCCCACCACCAGTTTTGAATCTTTGTCTTCTTACCTCAGCACCGCATCTTTTGGTAATACTGGAAAGACTGTGCCATTTTTCTTCCTGTCTTCAGCCGCAGATCTTCTTTGGTCACTATAGACATTTACTCTCTCTGCAATCTCATCTAGTTTTTTTTTTTGGTGTCCACAGGACTTTGAAAACAACACATCTTTGTTTTTTCCACATTCTGGATAAGTTGTTTTAACTTTCTTTTTTGAAGTGTTATTTTCTTTTACAATTAGTGCTTTCCATTGTTCTTTTTGGCAAAAAAGCCATGTTACATTTTAAGCCCACTTATTGATTTTCAACTAATATGTTAAGTTTATTTTATGTGTTTTTGCATGTTTGAATTGTTTTTTTTCTTGCATTTTTATATTTGCACACATCTGATGTAACAATATGACATGTATTTGACAATTGAAATACATGGAATCAATGTTCCTGTGCTTTGTTTGTTTGGATACTTGGGAGGAACCAACAAAGAAGTATTTTAAACTCATTTATTAAATGTTGGATAATGAAGGGCTTCAGGGAACACTTGCAAAACTCATTTGTTCCTTACCTATGTCGTTTGCTGTCTTGTTCATTATTTACTAAGATCAATTGTTTTTGAGAAATACACCCCAGAGGGTCTGTTTTTTGAAACGGTCCTCAGTGGTATAGTCTGTTCTGAAATAAAGAGAGCTGGTTGCTTGTTGAGGTTAGTGGCTGCTAAACTATCTCAATGTAATGCGAAAAACAGACATAGTAGGGTTGTGTGGTTATCAGGGGCCACTTATATTTGTTTTGGCCTGGTTTAAAAGAAAAGATTTAATTTTGTTATTTTTTTTTAATTACTGAGACTTTCAAGCACACTTATTTCAGTCTTTGATTACTTGTTTTTGCCATAATGCACTTGAACCATTTTATTATAGCATAATCTGCTAGATTTTGCAGTTGCACTTCTGGAATCTGCCTCTTCATATTGCGCCATTTGTACTTCTTATTGTTATTTGACGCCAGCGTCCATGTCCTCCGAGACCCATGCTGTCATATAGTGTAACATGCCAGTGTCCAACACAAACAAACACACTGTCCATTTAAATTAACTTTAATGTTTCTACATGTTTTATTTACTTTCTTAAGAGACAGAGGGGTTGGGAGTGTGTGCTGATTAGAGCACGTTGCCAAACCCACCACACAGCAAACCACCCTGACTGAGATCTGAGTGCAGCTGTGCAGCCTCAGCACCACACTGAACAGTGTGAGATTTTTTTACAGTGGCTGGAGTGCCAATCCTGTCACCACCTTTCAAGTTTTCCCCGCAATGTTTGTAGGGCTGGATGCAGATTAAGTGAAGTAAGTGAAGATGAGTGAGATTAACATCATACCCAGGATGGAGCAATTACTGGTTAAGGGCTTTGCTCAGGGGTCCAATGGAGTAGAGTCACTTCTGGTGTTTTATGGGATTTGAACTAGCAGCCTTCCAATTGCCAGCACAGATCCCTAGCCTCAGAGCCACCTCTCTGCCATATTTTTCTTAAGAGGAATTACAGAAATCTGTAGTGTAGAGACAGATATAAAGAAAAGTTTTATTCATACAATCAGTGGAAAGAATTTTTTTTTTAAAAGTTGCAAAAGTTACGGAAGATAATATGATGTGAAAATGTACTTAAAGTTATTCAGTTATGTTTCTGCAGCCATTTCATTGTGATTTGCTTTATGTTCTCATGCTGGCACACAATGCACACATACTCTTTTTACTTCTGTGAAAGCTTTTGTATCTCTTTCTGTTTTAGAACTTGCATTTTTGAAGCATTATGATGTAATTCAACTTGGATGTGCATGGTAGTAGAATAATATGAGAAATTTGCTTTATTATTCAGACATATTCTAACTCATTTAAAACTTAATTATATACTATTACAGCCCACTGATAAGAGAAAGTAAATATCTTTTATCTGACTATGTTGCAGTGTGCTTATCTTTAGTTAAAATTGTAAGTGAAGATGAGTGCCAGGAATATTTGGCTGCAGTCCAATCACAGTGACTGTTCAGGCTCAATGCAGTATTGTTTCTCATTTTTTTTCTCAATGAAGTTTTAATTCAGTAATGCAGCAATTCAAAGAGCAGACCCAATCACCCCAGTCAAGAACTCCCATTCAGATTGAATTCAGCATGTAGGAACTCTTTTTACTATTATTTATTTACATTTTGTGGCCCCTTATCAAAAACATTATTAATGACAGATATTTGGTCAACGTTTACCTCCTGCAACTTCCCACTATGTGAATAATTGTTTTAATAGGAGATTTGTAACCTGTTTCTTTTCAATTGTAAATTTTGTATATACAGTGCATGTACTTTCTTTTTGCTATACTTACATTATTTTATTGTAATGATGATGAAATTCTATATTCTGGTTTTGAAGCCCCAAAGACATTTTGTAACTGCCCCTGCATTGTGGCAGACACGGTCACACGACATATTCAGTCATCATTCCTAACCTAAAGCAGATGGTAGGTGTGCTGCTTTTGACATCTGTGCATTGAAATCTGTTTTTTCCCCCAAACAAAACTAAACTTCTGCACTATTATAGTTAGGGGAAATTTAAGGAAAATAATTAAAGTACATTTGCTTTGTTTTTTAAAATTGGGCATTCCTTAGTGTTTTACTTTTGTCATTTGATTCTCTTTCTGACTTCTGGTGTTTTTGACCTTCTGCCTGTCTGAGTCCTAGTTGCTACTCTGTTGTGCCTCTTAGGCTTTTCTCTTTTTCTTTAGCATAGCGGAAAATAAAAGAAGACTTTAGTATACTGCGGTGGTCTGCCGCCCTGCCCGGGGTTTGTTTCCTGCCTTGTACTCTGTGTTGGCTGGGATTGACTCCAGCAGATCCTCATGACCCTGGGATATAACGGGTTGGATAATGGATGGATGGACATTAGTACAGGGATTCGTCCTTGTCTGTTTCTGCCTTTCCAGCCTGGTGCCTATCTCCTATCATACTTGTTTCGATTGTCCCCGATTGTAATAGTAATTAGTGCATAGCCAAAATAACCAGACTCTGTGTAGGCGTAGCTGCTGTTGTCTGTGATCCAGATTTCCTCCCCTATGAAGGAACGCATGGTAGTGACAGCCAACTGCTTAGATTTGTCAGCTGTGCCCAGAAACCTTATATTTAACACTAGAAGCACCATAGGACATGCCAATTGGTGGTGTACTTTTAAATCTTTAATTATTTCATTTTTGTATTTGACATGCTCCTGCCCTTTCTTGACCTTTCCTGAATTGCTGCACTGTAAAGGCCCATGTTGTTGTAACTCTGAAATTTTATTCAGAAAACATGATTGATGACATTTTTTTATTTACATGAAAGAATTTGTATTACCAACAGAAGCAATGCCATTAAATGTTGGTATCCAAGCTTGATTCGCTGAGTTTATCCTCTGGGTCACACTTTACCGCATTTTCCAATCCTTTTTATCTTGACAAATCCTCTCCTGCCACTGTTATCAACATTACTGAGCATTGCTACTGAATTGTTCTGCAGACAACTAGAAAAAAATAACAGAAAAAACGTCATACTTTCAATCACTCACATTGTTTCACTATGCATTATGAAGAAAATAATAGACAAATCCAAAAGCTGTCAGCACTACAGTTATTTCAGGCATAAAATGGCAGTAAACTCAACAGGCAATGGAATCACAATGTTTTTTAAACAACTAGGAATAGGAACTACATAGCTTTAATCAATATGATGTGGGGAAAGAAGAACACACACGATGGTAAATTTTGTACAGAGCTAGCTGTAAGTGAAGAGCCCAACACAGGAAGGTGACTTGTTGACATTTTTGTAGACACTAAAGACCCTATAATGTATGCAAATTCAAGAACAAGTGATTGACTGTGTTTGCTTTTGTACACATCAGTCAAACCATTACTTATGTTTATGAATCAAGACATGCAATAGTGTGTGTATGTGATTAAATGTGTACCAACATTTCAATATAACTATTCTCAATTTAAATTTTTTTTCTCTTGAAAGGTGCCACATTCATGGTCTTATTCTGTCTTTGAAAATGTTAGCAAGCTGCTTTAGCTGCTACTGTATATCAGACAGTTGGTACACTTTGTGCAGAACCATGTTGTGTTTCATAAGACAGAGAAGAACATAACTGTTGATGAGCAGTTATTCCCAATGAAATGCTGATCAAACCTGATATGACTGAAATCAAACTTTGCATAGCTACTGATAGAAATAACAAAATGATACTAAAGAAAGAAAGAAGATTACATGTGATTACTGGGAACGTGATTACAGTGATGTGACTCATTGAGTTGTAGGCACTAGGAGAAAGGTTACTTTTGACAATATTTTTCATTGATTTCCATGGTCAATAAGCTTCTTGCTTCAAAGAAAACCTTGCACTGTGAAACCAACACAAGAGATGGGCAAGGAGACAGACACTGATGAAGTGCAGAGGTAGAGCCAGTGCCCACGCAATAAAAGACCATTGCTATGGTAAAGATGTCAAAAATCGTGCCGTTTGTTGTTTATAAATTTATATACTCAGTATGGTTGTAATTTCAATATGAGTATGGTTGTACCCCATGACCCTGTAGTTAGGATATAGCGGGTTGGATAATGGATTTCTGCAAAAAAAAAGGTTCTACATCATTTATTATTTTAAGTGTCCAGCTCATTGAAATGCGTTGTTTTGCTTATTGCTAATAAATATTGTTGTTTTAATTTAAAATATATCCTAACATTTAAAATGAAAATACTGTATATGCAAACAGTATATGGTATTTGTTAACAAAGTTATTTATTTTTACATTCGCTCAAGCTGTATTAAGCTGTCTATAGTTTTTGGAGTAGGGTAGTAGGCATGTGTTATTGAAAAGTAAAGTGGTGAGCTATTAGTGAGAACAAAAGTATTAAAATGCCACACAGTGGTTATAGTAGTGAGAAAAATGTGTGATGGGTTTAGTGTGTAAATGTTGTCACAAAAAGCAGACACAAGAGTCATAAAAAGGTTTGGGGCAGCCACCAGTATAATATTCCCTGGCTGCAAATGGTTAAACTGCTAGTACTGATGCGCTCAGAACAGAATCCAAAACAGAACTGACTAGGTTAGTCAAATATGGTGGCTTTAAAAGCCAGAAAAGGAAGTGAAGTCATTGGGCGCAAAAGTGGAAGGGTCCTCTTCCATAGGATCAGACCCGGACATGACATCATCAAAAGGGCCGGAACAGGAAGTCTCTTCGGTTATGGGTTCTTCACCAGAAGTGACATCATCCAAAGGTCCGGAACTGGAAGCAACATCACTTGGGCCAGGTGGAATTCCCATGAACAGTCTGCAGGAAAGTGAGAAAAAAGGTCAGTGCACTCCGCCACCCCTGGTGTGGCATGGAATTACTCTCATTTAGACACTTTAGCTGCCTCCCATGTGCACATGTGTGACACTGTCCTATAATTAAACTTTATGCTTTGTTTATCCATGCCATTTGCTTTGGTTCTTCTGATCTTAAAACATTATTTTATTAACCATCTTTGTTATTTCACCACAGTGTTCTCCTCAAGGAGCTGCACAATTTGACTTTAATCTGAAGTAAACTGATTCTGCATATAAATATAGATCACCATCTCAGTTATTCTAAGAACATTAATAAATGGAAAAGGCAGAAGTCTGATCTGACTGAAGAAAAGTGGTGAATGAAATATTTGTTACTTAAATTTCATTCTGCATTTACTCCAGAAATGCTTAGTTTTTACTCCCCATAAAACTAGTGTTGCAAAGAATCGGAAATAAAAATGTACTGTGTGGTACTATGTAATGTATGGTACTATACAAGCATTATGCAAAATTTGGTAATTTTACTACATAAAAATATGACTGAAATTGCTTTTATATAGCCTTTATTGAAAAGTAAGCTCTATCTATTTAAGAGAGGCAAGCCATAAGCGTGCTGATGCTATGCACAGATGCAGCACCGCGTGTAATTAGCAGAAAACCAAATGACACACTAACTGAGCTTTGTTACATACTCATCAATTCAGTTTACAAAAAGAGATAGAAATTGTTGATAACCCTAGTCGTCCCGAAATTGTTGATAAACAAATAAGTCCAGGTGAGATATGCTAATACCTTGCTTATAAGACAAATAAAAAAGATGACCTGAATATATTAAAGCTTTTGTTTGTTAGTCATGTTACAAGGCTTGTCTCGCCAAAGCATTTGAAAGCATCAAGTCTTGCTAACCCCATCCTCATCCCAATGCCTTCCAGGAGGTCAGAACTTGACCACTGTGAAATATTTACAGTAAAAACAAGAACATTTAAGATTAATGAATTTTGATGATTTAACAAATTCTGCATTTTCACACAGCGTGAGTTCACAAAGCTTTCCTGAAACGTGTTTAATAAACTGACACAAACTACTTTAAACCTAATCATTATAAGTCTTTAAAGTGTGATGTTCTATCTATCTAAAACACCATAGTAAATGAGTGTAGTATATGCATTGAATGCAATTTAATTAATGTGGATTTCATTAAAATATTTATAAGACCCAAATGTGCTATATATATTGTATGCACTGGTTTAAATACATACTTTAAACAAATATTAAGACAGTATTAATGTTCACACTGTTGTCACAAGAACGAGCAGAAAACATCAAGAAAGGTTTGGGGCAGCCACCAGTGTAATATTCCCTGGATGCAAAAAGAGTAATTCTGAGTTGCTTACAGGTCTGAGTCCAAAACAGAACTGAGGCAGGTTGTCAAAGATGGCGGCTTTATTTGCCAAGACAGAAAGTGACGCCATCTGGGCTGAAACCGGAAATGACATAATTGGGCCCAGAATTGGGAGTGATGTCATCACGAAAACAGAAGTGACATAATCATAGGCGCTGGAACTGTGCAGGATTTCCTGTGGATGGTCTGCAAGGGATTGAGAAAGAAAGTCAGTGCACCTCTCCGTCCCCTGGTCTAGCATGTATTTACTATCATTCAGGACCCTTAGCTGCCACCGAATCACATGTGTGTGACACTGTCTAGACTGGGGATTTTCAAGTTTAATCGTGGAATCTGTGGCTGCAGGTATTTATCCCAAACAATTTCTTCTTTTAAGGGGACTCCTCCATTAATTAAGCAAGTTATCATTTCAGTTTCCATGTTTTATATGTGTAACATAGCTGCCTGCAATGTACTTTTCTGGAGTGGGTTTACCTTTATGAGACTATAACTACTGAAATTATGCTTCGCCCTCAACTTTGCTGTAGTTAAGAAGAGATGTGCTTGAGTTGGTCTCGTCCGTTACGGGAGATGGACGTTAGCAGCAGCTTTATTTTTTCACTTATTTCTTATTATATTGAGGTATCCTGTATTTACCCGACCGAGGAGTTTCCACTACAGTATATAAACATGAGTAACAAGAAAGGGGGTCAGAAAGAACCAGAAAGGAAACTTAAAGCTACATCCAAGTCTAGACAGATATCAAACCCAAGTGCAAGGTGCGGCCTCTCAGAGACTGACCTGGAACAGGCAGGCGAATGCACAGATTTCCCTGGACCCCACTCCGCTGCATCATCTCCAGTCGAGAGGGAAAACGGGAGTGAAGGTGCAAGAGATGCAGGTCATGATAGCTCGCCGATTCCAGAAGATCACTTGAAACTAGAAATGGCCTTGCAATCCGTGCTTTCATCTACTCCTCACAAGCCCGAAGCATCGGCTGTAACCGGGGTTGCCATTTCACCCACGAAGCACGAAAGCCGAAACAATTTGCCCGAACTGAAGGAAATGATCACAACATTGGCAACGGCCACGGCCATAAGTGAGCTTAAGAAAGACATTCAGAGAAATATGAAGAAAGAAAGAAGTGACTTGCTTAAGACAAATGAGAAGCTGGAGCTGGAGCTGCGGCAGGATAATAAAGACCTTGAAATACGTCTGTATGATCGTTTTAAAGCGACCCTTAAAGGTATGCTGGGAAAAATTGAGGAACACATTCAAGAAAATACGTCTAAACTGAGAAAACTTGCCGATCATAAAACTCCAAACCCAGTGAAATTCGCAGTTGAACTATTCTCAAAAATAATTGGTGAGGACTTTAAATCAGATACCAAGATAGCAGCAGCTTATCGCATACGCGGATCAAATACCTTTAAACCTAGGTCTTTTATTGTCCGCTTCGAGAGATTACTATGTAAGCTTGATGTGATGGCACTTCTCAGACACAAGCAAGAGATTATATTTCAAAATAACCACATTCGTATTTTCCCTGACTTCGCATCCTCAACAGCTGCTAAACGTGCAGCCATCTACAAAATTAAACAGCGGTTACGGAAAGCCGATATCAAATACAGCCTCCTGTATCCTGCCAAACTGAAAGTGGATGTTCAAGGCCAATACTGCGTCTTCTCCGGCAAGGAGGAAGCAGAAAAGGAATTAAGGAAACTGACCCAGACGCTTTTTTGAAACACAATAGTGAGTCATATCCTGTCATGGCATGGCAAGGAGATATAACCTGCTGTCTGATCCACTTGTAATGATATGGGTATTATAATTATACATCTTTTTCTCTACTCGGATGCTTTTTGTTTGTTTTAATTACAGTTATAGATGTGTGTGTAGCAGAAATGAAAGTAGGGTTTTTTTTTTTTTGTTACTACCCTAAAGGAGACTGTTTAACATCATCCCATCCATCCATTTTCCAACCCGCTGAATCCGAACACAGGGTCACGGGGGTCTGCTGGAGCCAATCCCAGCCAACACAGGGCACAAGGCAGGAACCAATCCTAGGTAGGGTGCCAACCCACCGCAGGACACACACAAACATACCCACACACCAAGCACACACTAGGGCCAATTTAGAATCACCAATCCACCTAACCGGCAGGTCTTTGGACGAAACCGGAGCGCCCGGAGGAAACCCACGCAGACACGGGGAGAACATGCAAACTCCACGCAGGGAAGACCCGGGAAGCGAACCCAGGTCTCCTAACTGCGAGGCAGCAGCGCTACCACTGCGCCACCGTGTAGCCCTCTGTTTAACATCATACCCTTCGTTTATTGTTATTGATGTTATTGCATTAGGATTTACAATGCTTATCCTGGACCACTTTTTAACACCATTCCCTGGGTTTATTATTTTATTATCTTAATACTTTAAGATTGATGAAGATTATATTTTAAGCTTATAGTCTGTTAATGATTATATTTTAGGCATATAGTATTTAGACTTTATCGGCAATAGATATCTCTATTTTTTAATCCTCAAACGGTGGGGGCGGGGGTTGGTAGGGGCTTGTTTTGTTTTGGACATGTTCTGTCTCTAGGTATTTCAGAGGACCGGAACTTTGTGAAGTGGGGTCCAGTGCAGTTTTTAATACATGTATCTGGAAAACATTGGGGATTAAATTGCTAAGAGATCATTATAGACAACATCTTTGCATCCTATGAACAATTATATTCCAAATTTAACTTTCCAGCTACATATTTTTTTCACTATCTTCAAATTAGGAACTTTATTAAACAGAACCTGGCAGATTTTCCAAATCTCTCATCCACCTCCATGCTGGAAAAAATATTACTCAATTTCGAGGATTTTGACACCATTTCTGCAATATACAAAATTATTTTACAGTCCCTCCCTTTCAAAGATCCAAGAGGACAATGGGAAAAGTATCTCTCACTCAACATCTCAGAAAAGGAGTGGAAGATAGCAATGCAGAGAATTCACTCAAGCTCCATATGCGCAAAGCATACAATTATTCAACTCAAAATTATATATCGAGCACATCTGTCTCGCTTAAATCTGTCCAAAATGTTTCGAGGGCAAGATCTAACCTAATTAACTAATTAAATCCCAGCCTCACAGGGTCACATGTTTTGGGCATGCACCAAATTAACATCATTTTGAACCAAAATTTTTAAGTACCTTTCAGACAGCCTTGGTGTCACAATCCCTCCTAATCCATTAACATCTGTGTTAGGTGTTCTTCCAGATGGGTTCAAAGTGGAGAAGGACAAACTGTGATTGCATTCACTACATTTTTGACACACAGACTTATTTTGCTAAATTGGAAGAATCCTAACTTCCCTCTTTTGTCAGTGGGAACCGATGTTTTATACTATTTGAAATTGGAAAAATCAAATTCTCAGTTAGAGGATCTGTGCAGAACTTTTTCAAAACCTGGCAGGATCTACTCAATAATATTTTAGAATAAGAAGGAGTAATTCTGTCCGCATTTCTTTTTCTTCTCCATTCATCTCTATTGCCCTATTAAACTCATCAGTTTAGGTATGCTTACAAGCTTTAAGTATTACTCCGTTGGCCATGCTCTCTTTCTCGGGGTGAGGTTTGATTTGTTTTCAATCCTATTTTTTGTAAAAATTGATTTATTTGTATGGAGTGATTACAGTAAAATTAATAAAATTAAAAAAAAAAAAAAAGAGATGTGCTTTTTTGGTTTTACTTTTTAGAATAAGCATACATACAAAGATTCCCTGGTGGTGTGGTTTTGGAACTAACAATAAATAAACTCAGAATAGCCTCCACATCAACATGCTCTGCTTCTTTATTTTAGTAACAAATTGGAAATGGAGTCAAAATTTTAGTATTGGTTCAACAGTACAGTAAACACATGATGTATGATTACTAGGCATTAGCAGTGCAGCAGTTTATCACTTGCACAAGTGAATTTCAGGCCTCGAAAATCAGAAGCAACCCAGTAGGTGATCTGCAGAGGGTCAATTGACACTGAAGGTCACTCTCCTGTGTTGAGGTATTCATTTAATTCAAAACAGAAACTTTCATGAATCCTTGTAAAGCAATCTAGTTTAGAAAACGGCACTTTCATACAGTACCCTTATAACTTTCTTATATAAATGTTATATCTTTGATGTATCAGAGAGAAAAAGTTTCAAGATATTTACATTACATATTTCAGGTCTGTACCCTTCTATACAGTACTCTGGAATTTAGCATATTACTGATATGAAGAACATAAGCAGAGGAAATATTTGTGCCTTCTCTGTGCACTCTTTTGATTGAAAAAGTGATGGACACATTTCTTGTGTCCTATGTTTGAATGATGAGAGTAATGGGTATTTGAAAATCTAGCATAAAATGTTACTGGCAATGTTTATGATGCTTTTATACCAGTCAGCCATAGCTTTAAAATAACCTGCCTAATATTGTGTAGGTCCCTCATGAGCCAACAGACTAGCTCTTAACTGTCAAGGCATGGACTCCACAAGACCTCTGAAAATGCCCTATGGTATCTTGCACAAAGATTTTAGCAGCAAATCCTTCAAGTCCTGTAGGTTGTGAGGAAGGGCCTCCTGGTATCAGACCTGTTTTTCCACCATATCCCACATATGCTCAGTAGGATTGAGGTCTTAAGAAATTGGTGGCCAAGTCAACAGCTTGAACTCTTTGTCGTGTTTGTCTAATCATTGCCGAACATTTATTGCAATGTGGCAGGGTGCATTATCCTGCTGAAATATGCTACTATCCTCAGGGAATACTGCTGCCATGAAGGCGTGTATGTGGTCTGAAATAATCTTTAGGTAGGTGTTATGTGTTAAGGTGACATGCCAGGACCCAAGGTTTCCTAGCAGAACATTGCCCAGAGCATCACAGTGCCTTTTGCCTGCATGCCTTTTTCCCAATGTGAATCTTGCTGTCATCTCTTCCCCAGGTAAATGATTCACACACATTGCTGTTTACATGATCTAAAAGGAAATGTGATCTTCAGATGACGCCAGCTTCTTCCATTGCTCCACGGTCCATTTCTGATGCTAACATCTCCATTGTAGGTTCTTTCAGCAATGGACACAGGTCATCATGGGCACTGTGACCATTCTGCAGCTATGGAGCTTCACACACAGTGAGCTGTGATGCATTGTGTGTTCTGACACCTTTCTCGCATGGCTGGCGTTAGTTTTTTCAGCCATTTGTGCTACAGTAGGATCAGACCAGATCAGCTAGCCTTCATTTCCCCCATGCTTTAATGAGCCTTTGGCACCAATGACCCTGGTTCATCAGTTCTCCTTTACTGGACCCCTTTTGGTAGGTACTAACCACTGCATACAGGGAACACTCCACAAGACCTGCTCTTTTGGAGATGTTCTGACCCAGTTGTCCAGCTGTCAAAATTTGGCCCTTGCCAAAGTCACTCAGATCCCTATGCTTGCCATCACCTTCAAGAACTGATTGTTTATGTGCTGCCCAATCTATCCCAACCTTTGACAGATGACATTGTAACAGGATACTCAGTGTTATTCACTTCACTTGTCTGGTTTTAATGTTGTGGCTGATGTATATAAGTAAGAAAGTCTGAACCAAACTCATCTGCCTCATAAAGTGTTCAAAGAGTTACTGTTTTCACTTTATATGCTTTGGCAGGGAGGGATATTTATTGAATCAAGGGTCATTTGAAATTGGTAATGGTCTAAACTTATGTGAATATGTGGTCAAAAAACTCCTTGGTGGCAGGGCCCCAGGGGTGGATGAGATACGCCTGGAGTTCCTCAAGGCTCTGGATGTTGTAGGACTGTCTTGGTTGTCACGTCTCTGCAACATCGCATGGACATTGGGGAAAGTGCCTCTGGATTGGCAGACCAGGGTGGTGGTCCCCCTCTTTAAGAAGGGGGACTGGAGGGTGTGTTCCAACTACAGAGGGATCACACTCTTCAGCCTCCCTGGAAAAGTCTATTCAGGGGTTCTGGAGAGGAGGGTCCGTCGGATAGTTGAACCTCGGATTCAGGAGGAACATTGTGGTTTTCATCCTGGTCGCGGAACAGTAGACCATCTCTACACCCTTAGCAGGGTCCTGGAGGGTACATGGGAGTTTGCCCAACCTGTCTAAATGTGTTTTGTGGAATTGGAAAAGGTGTTCGGCCGTGTCCCTTGGGGAATCCTGTGGTGGGTGCTCCGGGAGTATGGGGTACTGGACCCCCTGATAAGGGCTGTTCGGTCCCTGTACAACAGGTGTTAGAGCTTGGTCCGCATTGCTGGCAGTAAGTGGAACCCATTTCCAGTGAGAGTTGGATTCCACCAAGGCTGCCCTTTGTCACTGAATCTGTTCATAACTTTTATGGACAGAATTTCTAGGTGCAGCTAGGGTGTTGAGGGGGTCTGGTTTGGTGGACTCAGGATTGGATCACTGCTTTTTGCAGATGATGTTGTCCTGTTTGCTTCATCAGGCCATGATCTTCAGCTCTCTCTGAATCGGTTCGCAGCTGGAATGGGAATCAGCACCTCCAAATCCGAGACCATGGTCCTCAGCCAGAAAAGGGTGGAGTGCCCACTCAGGGTAGGGAGCGAGATCCTGCCCCAAGTGGAGGAGTTGAAGTATCTCTGGGTCTTGTTCACGAGTGAGGGAAGAATGGAGCGTGAGATCGACAGGCGGATTGGTGTAGCGTCCACAGTGATCCGGGCTCTGCATCGGTCTGTCGTAGTGAAAAAGAACTGAGCCATAAACCAAAGCTCTCAGTTTACCAGTCGATCTATGTTCCTACCCTCATCTATGGTCATGAGCTATGGGTAGTGACCAAAAGAACGAGATCGCGAATACAAGCGGCTGAAATAAGTTCTCTGCAGGGTGTCTGGGCTTTCCCTTAAAGATAGGATGAGAAGCTCAGTCATCCGGGAGGGGCTCAGAGTAGAGCCGCTGCTTCTTCGCATCGAGAGGAGTCAGATGAGGTGGCTAGGGCATCTGATCAGGATGCCTCCTGGACACCTCCCTGGTGAGATGTTCCGGGCACATCCAACCGGGAGGAGGCCCCAGGGAAGACCCAGGACACGCTGGAGGGACTATGTCTCCCGGCTGGCCTGGGAACGCCTTGGGATTCCCTAGAGCTAGAAAAAGTGGCCGGGGAGAGGGAAGTCTGGGCATCTCTGCTCAAGCTGCTGCCCCCGCAACCCGACCTCGGATAAGCAGAAGAAGATGGATGGATGGATTAATCATATGGTTTTTTGGGGGGGAGTTGTAGAAACAGTCCACATATCGATTAACCACAGAGTGAAGTATTTGCCTGTGAAAAAAATGTCAAAATACATACTTAGTAATTAAGAAACTAAAAGAAGTAAATACAGTACCTTCACCCATACAGAATATACTGTTATCCTGGCAGACGTTTTTAATGCAACACATATTAACATCAGTTTTCAGCCTTATTAGAAGCTAAAGTCAGGGCATTGAAGGAATATTCATGGTATGACTTTCATGCTGCGAAGGCGGGGTACATAGAAAACAAATTCTAAAATCATTAATAGCCTTTACGTATACTTCTGCTGTAGGGTTGTCAAATGTTCCTGTGCTTTTTCCTTCATTTTGTAATTTAATATTCTGAGATTTGTGGGGTAGCTTCATAGTTGTTTGTATTTCTATTAGTCCATTGCGCTCAGAGAAATGAAAATTCTATAGAACGTGTATAGGAAGTTGTAAACAATATGGGATATTCTCATAGCATTGTGGCTTCAGGTTTGGGCCTGGTATCATTTCTGACCAAGTCCTAGACTATTTTTTCCTTTATGAATTGTTTATTGTCAAAATATGTTTTCTTCTTTTATTCATGCATGGCCTTTTTGGTTCAGCTCATGTCAAATGTGATTCTTTTTTGGCTTATCCACATTCCCTCCTTGTCCATCACGCCACCTATCACAAAGACACTTTCCCACTTAATAAAAATTTTGTAATCTTTCTAGAAAATAAAACCTTAAACATAATGGGTACATGTAAAGTTTTAGCAATTTGAAATTGGCCTGAGACAACTTTGGCAACTTTCTAAAATGTATAAGGTTTATTTAGCAGATATTATGCTAGTGCTCTAGCAAGATATAGTTTTTAAAGGAATCAGGATAAAAGACGTAGCCAAAGTCAGAAAAAGAGTCAAAGCTGAGAAGACTGCTGCACCGTAAGCAAAGCTAAAATGAAGATCAAATATTTTAGTCAAAAATTAAGGCACAAATCGATACTAAAAAAGTAGCATAAAAAAGACCAATTGTCAAAAAGATTTTTGGAATCCACAAATTTGGATGAGTGGCTGAAATGATGACCTTTAACCTGTGGCATAATTACGGGCAGTACACAAACTCTGGATTCATGCCCCTTGACAATGTGGAGCTGTCCCAACAACTGGATAAACAAATACGGTGGTGAAAATGGTATAAAATAATTCACAGGAGAGTTGGTCTCGTCCGTTGCGAGAGATGGACGTCTGAAGTGGAGCTCCGCTAGCAGTGGTGCTATTTTTCATATTATTTGCTTATTATTCTGAGATATCCTGTATTTATTCAACCCGAGAGGGACCGCTACAGTATATGTAAACACATATAAACATGGCCAACAAGAAGGGGGTCCAAAGAATCGAAGACTAAAGCTACATCCAAGCTGCGATCAGCAAGCCCTAGTTCGAGATACGGCCTCTCAGAGACAGACCTGGATCAGATGGGCGACAGTACAGACTCCTCGGGACCACGGTCCGCTACATCGTCGCCGGCTGAGAGCGAAAAGGGGAGCGAAGGTGCGATCGTGAGTGCAGATGTGGATAGCTCGCCGATTGGAGAGGATTACCTGAAACTGGAAAAGGCGAGGTCCGCGGCTTCAGTTACGACTTACGCTGGACTGGAGCAGCGGGACACCGCTTCAGCAGAGTCTGCTGCTTCATCTACGGCACAAGAAGGCACATTTGAGCTATCTGAAATGAAAGTGTTGCTCGCTGAGCTCACGCAAGATATAAAGAAAAGCGAGAAGGCTAATGAGAAAGCAACGGCAAAGGCACTTGAGAGACTGAAACAGGAATTAAAACAGGAAATCCAACAGGCAAATGAAAGGCTGCGTCAAGAAGTACAACTTGAACTTCGACAGGTGCTGGGTAAAATTGAAGAGCGCATTGAGAAAAACTCGGTTAAACTGAGCACGCTTGCTGATCAATTGAAGCATCTTAGTGAGACATTCACGAATCGGATCGAATAGCCGAACATCTAGCTGCCAGTGCCGAGGAAAGAGCAGTAAATGTCAGTTCGGAATGTAAAAACTCGGAGAAAAACTTGGAGACAGACTGGCTGCTTTAGAAGATGGGAATAGAAGGTATAATGTCAGAATTGAAGGCCTGCCGGAGAATCGAGAAAGTTTAAACCCTGTGAAATTCGCAACTGAACTTTTTTCTAAAATAATCGGGGTCGACTTTAAAGCAGATTCTGAGATAGCAGCGTTTATCACAGACGCTGATCAAACACCGCCAGACCCCTACCAAGATCTTTATAGTTCGTTTTGAACGATTATTATTTAAGTTAGAGGTGATGGAACTCCTCAGGAAAAAAAAGGAAGATATTATATATGAAAATTGCCACATTCGCCTTCCCTGACTTCTCTCCAGCAACAGCTATCAAACGCCTTCTATAATATTAAACAGCTGCTACGCAAGCCAATGTCAAATACGGCCTCCTGTATCCGCAAAACTGAAAGTGGAATGGCAGGGTCATTTCTATGTTTTCGCTAGCAAGGAGGAGGCAGAAATGAATTAAGAAATCTGATCCCGGGACTATTCTGATACATAATTGTGAGTCATGGCGGTAAATGATAAAGCTAGGATTAATAATCTACTGTCTGATCTATTTGTTTTAAAATACGGGTTTTTATCAGCATATATTCTCATATTCTTATATTATTATTACTTACTTATTACTTATCATTACTTAGTATTACTAGGGCTTAAATGTTTATGTTTTATTGTGCTTAATTATGTTTTCCTCCTCTTTTTTCTTTTCTAATTATTTCATGTGTACCCTAAATGAGACTGTTCAATATCATACCCTTGGTTTGCTGTTATTGCTATTACTGCATTAAGACTTGTTATGCTTGTTTTGGACACATCTTTAACACCATCACCTGGGTTTATTATCTGGGGATATCATCTTAATGCACTAAAATTGATGAAGATTATATATGTATGTATATATATATATATATATATATATATATATATATATATATGTGTGTATATATATATATATACAGTATATATATATGTGTGTATATATATATATATATATATATATATATATATATATATATACTGCTCAAAAGAATTAAAGGAACACTTTTAATCAGAGTATAGCATAAAGTCAATGAAACTTATGGGATATTAATCTGGTAAGTTAAGTAGCAGAGGGGTTGTTAATCAGTTTCAGCTGCTGTGGTGTTAATGAAATTAACAACAGATGCACTAGAGGGGCAACAAATGAGATGACCCCCAAAACAGGAATGGTTTAACAGGTGGAGGCCACTGACATTTTTCCCTCCTCATCTTTTCTGACTGTTTCTTCACTAGTTTTGCATTTGGCTACAGTCAGTGTCACTACTGGTAGCATGAGGCGATACCTGGACCCTACAGAGGTTGCACAGGTAGTCCAACTTCCAGGATGGCACATCAATACGTGTCATTGCCAGAAGGTTTGCTGTGTCTCCCTGCACAGTCTCAAGGGCATGGAGGAGATTCTAGGAGACAAGCAGTTACTCTAGGAGAGCTGGAGAGGGCCATAGAAGGTCCATAACCCATCAGCAGGACCAGTATCTGCTCCTTTGGGCAAGGAGGAACAGGATGAGCACTGCCAGAGCCCTACAAAATGACCTCCAGCAGGCCACTGGTGTGAATGTCTCTGACCAAATAACCAGAAAGACTTCATGAGGGTGACGCAAGGGCCCCATGTCCTCTAATGGGCCCTGAGCTCACTGCCCAGCAGCATGCAGCTCGATTGGCATTCACCATAGAATACCAGAATTGGCAGATGCACCACTGGTGCCCTGTGCTTTTACAGATGAGAGCAGGTTCACCCTGAGCACGTGACAGAAGTGAAAGGGTCTGAGAAGCTATGGAGAACATTATGCTGCCTGTAACATCATTCAGCATGAGCAGTTTTGTGGTGGGTTAATGATTGTCTGGGGAGGCATATCCATGGAGGGTCACACAGATCGCTATAGGCTTGACAAAGGCACCTGGCTGCCATTAGGTATCAGGATGAAATCCTTGGACCCATTGTCAGACCCTATGCTGGTACAGTGGCTCCTGGTGCACGACAATTCCTGGCCTCATGTGGTGAGAGTATGCAGGCATTCCAGAGGATGAAGGAATTGATACCATTGACTGGCCACCACACTTTCCTGACCTAAATCCAATAGAAAACCTCTGGGACATTATTTTTTGGTCCATCCAATGCCACCAGGTTGCACCTCAGACTGTCCAGGAGCTCAGTGATGCCCTGGTCTAGATCTGGGAGGAGATCCCCCACAACACCATCTGTCATCTCATTAGAAGCATGCACCAATGTTGTCAGGCATGTATACAAGAACACAGGGGCAATACAAAGTGCTGCGTACAATTTTGAGTTGCTGCAATTAAATTTTGGCAAAATGGACTAGCCTGCCGCATAATTTTTCACTCTGATTTTGGGGCGTCTTTTGAATTCAGGGCTCTGTAGGTTGATCATTTTCATTTCCATCAAACGATGTGGCATCCTTTTGTTCCTAACACATTACCCAGTCTATATCAGTATAGATATCCATGAGGATTTCTTTTTCCCATTGAGATCTGATGTGTTTTCAAAGTGTTCCTTTAATTTTTTTGCGCAGTTTATATTAAGTGCAAAATTCTTTTCTTTTTTTTCTTCTTTTTCCTCTTTTAAAGACTATATTGGTAACAGATATCTCTATCTTTTAACCTTAAAGTGCCGCTGCATGGGGGCTTGATGTGCTTTGGACATGCTCTGTCTCTGGGTATGTCAGAGGACTGGGACTGCATGAAGTGGGTTTTAGCCTCACCTGGGGAGGCAAAAAGGGAGGGTGGGGGGTTAAGGGGGGAAGAGAAAGAGAGCAGGCTTGATCTATATCTAATCTACCATCTCAATCTTTATAATTATAACTATCAACGTAATAATAAGCTGCATGGCAACAACTCTTGGGGGAATAGGAAATTAAGACCTAAACTATTTCACTTCCAGTTAAGACTATAATATGACACCAAAAACTCAGAATCAGTGTCTCCATGATGGGACAGTTAACTTCGTAAGCTGGAATGTTAAAGGCCTGAATCACGAATTAAAGAGAAAGAAAGTACTTTCTCACCTAACAGGTCTAAATGCTAAAATAGTATTTTTACAGGAAACCCACTTACTAAGTAAGGATCAGTTCCGGCTGCAAAAAGACTGGACTGGCCAAATGTTCCATTCTAGTTTTACAAAGAAAACTAGAGGGGTGGGAATTCTCATACATAGAACAGTACCATTTGTAGCATCAGATGTAGTATTGGATCCTGAAGGGAGATATGTGATGGTCATGGGAGACTTATCTAACTGTAAAATGATTTTGATAAATGTTTATGCACCTAATGTTGATGATAAGGAATTTATACAAAATTTATTTGCATCCATTCCCAATCTGAACACTCATAAACTTATAATGGCTGGGGACTTTAATTGTGTTCTAAATCCACTTTTAGATAAGACTTCCTCCACAGGGGAACGCAACTAACACCGCAAAGATAATTACAAAGTTTATAACTGATCACAACTTATCAGATCCCTGGAGGTTTTAAACCCAAATTCAAGAACATATTCTTTCTACTCACCAGTACATCATTGCTACTCAAGGATTGATTACTTCTTTATAGATAATAACTTCTTGCCTAAGATTAAATCTTGTAAATACGATGCTATTGTTATTTCAGACCATGCTCCGATGATCTTGGAGCTGAAATTACTAAGCCCCATACACTCACCCCAGCAGATGGCGTCTCAATCCGCTTCTATTAGCTGACGAGAATTGTACTGAATTTATATCCAAACAAATTGAATTCTTTCTAGAGACAAATACATCCCCTGAGATCTCTGCAGGAATACTCTGGGAAACTCTTAAGGCCTTCTTAAGAGGACAGATTATCTCATATCTTTCCCACAGAAATAAATCCGAAGCGAAGAAAGTAGCAGAGATAAAAGCGAAATTACTAAAATAGATGAAGAACATGCCAGACTACCAAGCGAGACTCTACATAAGAGGAGGCAGGCTCTACATTCAGAATTAAACCTCTTGACAACTAAAGAAACCGAACAACTAATTTACAAATCCAGACATCATTATTATGAACATGGAGAGAAAGCTAATAAGCTTTTAGCGCAACAAATTCACAAGCAAGATGTACGCAACGCAATCTCGTAATTACTAACACGAACGGAGATAAAATCATCGAACACAAAAATATAATGTACACTTTTAGAGACTACTATAAATCCCTATATACTACTGAGTTTAAAGAAGACAATATACAATCTAATGCATTTCTGGATAAATTACAGATACCACAAATTGACGCTATTAGTGTGGAGGAGCTTGATAAACCTCTGTCATTATCAGAATTACTGGATGCTATAAAGTCACTCCAAGGTGGAAAAGCAGCAGGCCCTGACGGCTACCCTGCAGAGTTTTACAAGAAATTCTCCGCTCAGCTAGCTCCCCTCCTATTAGCAACATTTACAGAAGCCAGAGATAACCAATCTCTTCCACAAACCTTTCGCCAAGCACTAATCACTGTCTTTCCAAAACAAAATAAGGACTTATTACAATGTGCATCATACAGACCAATTTCACTTCTGAATAACGACGTTAAAATACTCTCTAAAATCATAGCTAGAAGGATGGAGAAAGTGCTCCCTCAGTAATATCACAAGACCAAACTGGATTTATTAGGGGCCGACACTTATCTTCAAATCTTCGACGCCTGTTTAATGTAATATACTCACCAACTAAATCAAACACCCCAGAAATATTATTATCATTGGATGCAGAAAAGCATTCGACATGATTGAATGGAAATACCTTTTACTATTTTGGAGAAGTTTGGGTTTGGCCCAACATTTGTGCATGGATTAAATTACTGTATACTAACCCAGAAGCTTCAGTTTGCATCAATAACATTTGCTCAGACTACTTTAAACTAGAACGTGGCACAAGACAAGGATGCCCTTTGTCACCACTGCTGTTTGCAATTGCCATTGAACCACTGGCAATACATTGTCGAAATACTGATCAGATAAAGGGGATTAGCAGAGAAGGACTGGAACAGAAAATCTCATTATATGCAGATGACATGGTACTGTATATATCGGACCCAGAAAATTCTGTGCCTGCAGTCTTAGCAGCACTCACAGAATTTCAAAAGCTCTCTGGTCTCAGAATTAATCTGAATAAAAGTGTACTCTTTCCGTGAATTCGCAAGCATATAATATTAGATTAGACACCCTTCCTTTTATCATTGCAGAACAGTTTAAATACCTCGGGGTAAACATCACAAGTAAACATAAAGCTCTTTATCAACAAAATTTCGTGTCTGCATGGAAAAAATTAAACAAGACTTGCATAGATGGTCAACCCTTCATCTCACACTAGCTGGAAGAATTAACACTGTTAAGATGAATATTCTTCCTAAGCTCCTTTTTATTTCAAAACATACCAATATACATTAATAAATCGTTCTTTAAGCAATTAGATTCAACAATAACCTCATTTATTTGGAATTCTAAACATCCACGCATCAAAAGAGCGACCCTACAAAGACAAAAGGCAGAAGGCGGCATGGCTCTACCTAACTTCCAGTTTTATTACTTGGCGGCAAATATACAGTCGATAAGAACCTGGACACAAATAGAAGAACATACACAGGCATGGACCGCAATAGAAGTAAAATCCTGCAGTACTTCTTTGTATTCCTTGCTTGTGCTCCAATAAACACACGTTATCGGCAATACACTAATAACCCAATTGTGCTCCACTCACTTAGAATCTGGAACCAATGTAGAAAGCATTTTAAGACGGAGGAGCTTCTTTCTGTGGCACCCTGCAAAAGAACCACCTCTTTCAACCCTCACAAACATATGCAGTTTTAATATCTGGAAAAATTTGGAATTAACTTGCTTAGAGATCTTTATATAGACAACGTCTTTGCATCCTATGAACAATTACATTCCAAATTTAACATTCCAGCTACAAATTTCTTTCACTATCTTCAAATCAGGAACTTTGTTAAACAGAACCTTCCAGATTTTCCTCATCTTGCACCCTCATCCACGCTGGAAAAATTATTGCTCAATTTCAAGGAGTTAGACTCCATCTCTACAATATATAAAATCCTTTTACAATCCCTTCCTTTCAAAGATCCAAGAGGACACTGGGAAAATGACCTCTCAATTAATATATCAGAAAAGGAGTGGAAAGTAGCAATGCAGAGAATTCACTCAAGCTCCATATGCGCAAAGCATACAATTACACAACTCAAAATTATATATCGAGCACATCTGTCTCGACTAAAACTCTCAAAATGTTTCCAGGGCATGATCCAACCTGCGAGCGTTGCAACCAAGCCCCAGCCTCACTAGGTCACATGTTCTGGGCCTGCACCAAATTAACATTATTCTGGACAAAAATTTTTAATTACCTCTCAGACAGTCTTGGACTCACAATCCCTCCTAACCCATTAACAGCTGTGTTTGGGGTTCTTCCAGAGGGTCTTAAAGTGGAGAAAGACAAACAAATTGTGATTGCATTCACTGCACTGTTGGCACGCAGACTTATTCTGATAAACTGGAAGAACCCAAACTCTCCTCTTTTAAGTCAGTGGGAAACTGATGTGTTATATTATTTAAAATTGGAAAAAATCAAATACTCAGTTAGAGGATCTGTGCAGACTTTTTTCAAAACATGGCAGGATCTAATCAGTAATATTTTGAAATGATTTTATAAAGCACAGAGAATTTGTTGATTTAGGTATTTTTACAAGCCTTAAATTTTACACCGTTTGGCTTGCTCTCTCTCTCAAGGGTGGGGATCGATCTGTTCTTATAATTCTTTTTTTTTTTTGTAAAAACTTGATTGCTATGTATTGATTGTAATAAAATTAATAAAAAAAAATAAATAAATAATAATAATTCACAGCAACAAATGCAACCTTTAAACTCAAAAACTACAGTAGTAAGAGAGTAGGAATCTGGGGATCCAGAAATCTTTACAAGGAGTGCAAAAATTAATAATGCAATAATTCATTTCACCATTCACAGTATTAGTAAGGAAAGGTATGCAAAAATGTTTTTGGACTCTTAGAGCTGTTTACTTTAACTCCTACCTTTAAACGCCAATATTTTTACCTTAACAAATTGATATATATGATATTTGTATGGGTATTGTCTCAAGAGATAAAAAAAGTTAAGTGTGACCCTTTGTCACGTGAACTAGTTATCACTTTCATGCACAATTAATATGTATATGCAAGTAATTGGCTAATAAGTTTGGCAATGGCAGCATTTACTATAGCAGTAAAGTAGCTATTTACACCATGACCGAGCAGTACAAATATTTTTTACCTAAATAATAAAAGTTTCCACCCAAGATGTAGCCTCTTTTTAGTTGATTTTTTTTGATAACTTGTGTAAACTTGGAACAAAGAAAGCTAAAGCTAACAATTGTCAATTCAATTAAAATTAAAGACAGAAAAGCTTAACTCATCAATGCAGCGCATATTTAAGCATCAGTAATTCTCTTTCAGTGTATGGACCTCATGAATCTAAACCATGTATATGTTCAGTAAAACAGATGAAACAATATGTTTGCATTTCCTAATTTCTCAGTATATTTTTCAATATTTGTAAGTACATGGTATCATACAACTGTTCATTTTCGTACTTGGCTTGTTTGTAAAATGTCTTGCTCACACATATGAATGATTCTACTACTTTTTACCTTTTTCACAGATCAGTAAAATAGTTTTTTTCTCCTGAATGCTGTATGTCTTGAGCCTTTAGTAAAACTGTATTTGATAAGGAATTCTCTTATAATATTAGTGACCATGCTTTCAGATTGTATCAATTTACAAAGCACCTTTGTTTGTCTTTGTGCTCTGATCAAAAACCTCATGATTTCCATTCCAGAATCAAACCACTTAGTTTTCATTTTTGCACTTTCTGATACTTGCAGTGTTGCTTCCTTGACCTCAGCTTGTTAAGTTATGATTCCATATTGATTGAACTCCAGCACCCAAGATAAATTAGGTGTTTTTCATAGAAATTCACTACTAAAACTTGAGAATAGCAAACAAACTAAGTAGGATTAATCCAAAAATATATTAGAGTCAACTGTCAGCATAAGACACATGCTTAGTAGGCAGTTAATGAATGTTTCTCTATATTCTGTCTAAAATAAACTGCAATATGGCACAGTTAGCACTGATCCCCCTGATCATTTCTGATATGAAGTGTAAAAGGTTTAAAGGTTTGAATGGATTTAGTATTTCTACAATAAAATGCATTGTCAAGTTAATTGGCTAAATCTATATTGGTCCACTATTTCTGTGTTAGTATGTTTTTGTTAAAGTCTACCTTTCAAAAGGTAGGATTATATTCAGTGTTGGCTTCTGTTCATAGACTCAGGTCCAGGATAATACGTAGCACAATTAGTGTACTGTAAAATGCATGACAGGATATTTTATTTATATTAAAACTATTACATACTGAGTTTTGTCACGCTAAAACCGGATTACAATCTGCCAATTGATGTTTCTACTGAATTTAAGTCTGTCTTTGTCTTTACCTTTGTTTTTAAATAATTTGCTTTGGAATATACTGTATATCTTAAATGTGGAATACAATAATAGTGATAATAAATACAAATAAAAACAAGGGTTAATTGATTTAATTTTTATTTATTAGGCATTGGCTCAGTTTTTCTTGACAATATAATCAAGTAATATAACATTTGCTATAATTTCAGCTTTTACTTGATGTGAAGTTTCTTAAGTGATACCGTCATGTTGCATCTGATACATACAAAGAGCAGCAGAGCAGAAATGAAACAGTCATAATACTATATTACATGTTTGACAAGAAGAAAAACAGCTCCATTAACTGCTCTTATAAAAGATGCTTCCCTTAGGATAAAAGGCTAAGGCTTACAACATTTTGCATTTTATTCTTCAATGCCAGCTACTTTACTGTATCTGTCACTTTTGATATTATAGTCATTTTGCATACAAATGAAAGCCAAGTGCTTAGGAACATTTGCATTGGGGAAGTAGGAATATTACTTTTTTAAATGTTTACATACATTTTTCGAACATTACCTCATGTTCAAAACACCTATGATATGATGCAAAACTGAAAGAGTTTATTATAGTAAAAACCTTACACACTTTCTATCATAATAATGTATGTATTATGCTTAATGTAAAGTTGTAACTGAACTCCAGTTTAATATCTTCTTACATTGTAATAAATATGAGTGTTTAGATAATGGAGTTCTGTTTTGAGTGTGATCATCCTTCCATACAACTCTTTCTATTTAAACAGTAGCTCTATAATTATTTAAAGAAGGTAGATTTTATTGTCTTTATTATAATTAAACATTTTCCAAAGGGATTGTTTAAAATTAAATAAATAACTCAAATCAAAATAACGAAAAAGAGAAAATGGTATAAGAAAAGTAACTAAAAAGTTTGAAGTTAAAAAAAAAAAAGTCCAATTAATTGTATGAGAATATATATTTTTTTTTTGTCTATGAGAAATGCTGAAAACTACTTTTTTTTAATTAAGCCTTATTTCAAATAGATACATTACACAAAAAAACTGAACAATGTGACAGCTTTTATTTATGAGAAGCACTTTATTTTATTTTCTGCTATATGTTTTATGGATAAATATTTTTGAACATAATATATTGCTTAAAATATGTATTTTAAGATTTTTTTTTTAATTTTAGTATTTTATGGTCACTGAACAATAAGCTTACATTATTTCATTTTTTAATAAAAAATGAACAGTTAACACCTGTGGTCTGTATTTTAATTAATTATAAAAATACACTTTAATATGGGACATAAGACTTCTGTTTATCTGGTTATGCCAGAGATTAGTCTAAATAGTTTCGTAAAGGCATAAAGAAAAACAATTGGAATCGGGTATCGGAATTGGCTGGTCAAGTAACATGAAATTGGTGATTGATATCGGACTTAAAAAACCTGATTGGAGCATCCCTAGAAGTACCATAGAGTTTCATATATGTAGTATGTGCTACACTAGACTAGGAAAAATGATTAAATAAGAAATGGTTTGTAATTTTATTTGTGTGTCAATTTATTTTACATTTCTCATAAATCTACTGATGTCATTGTTGCCAAAACACTTTCTACAAATGCAATTGTATGTTCACATTTTTAGACTCTGAACACCACTGAATCTTCTATCATTATAATAAATGTCATGCTGACAAGTTAAATCAGATATATCAGTTCATATATAAAATATATTTTTACATAGCATGATATTTTGTAATGTTTTATTATTACACTGAGACATTAATCATGGCTTCAGAGAGTGGTAGCCCTTCCTTATTTGCAATGGTGATGGACAGGTTGACAGACAAAATTAGACAGGAATCCCCGTGGACTATGATGTTTGCTGATGACATTGTGATCTGTAGTGAGAGTAGGGACCAGGTTGAGGAGACCCTGGAGAGGTGGAGATATGCTCTGGAGAGGAGAGGAATGAAGGTCAGTAAGAACAAGACAGAATACATGTGTGTAAATAAGAGTGTGGTCAGTGGAATGATGAGGATGTAGGGAGTACAGTTGGCGAAGGTGGATGAGTTTAAATACTTGGGATCAACAGTACAGAGTAATGGGGATTGTGGAAGAGAGATTGAAAAGAGAGTGCAAGCAGGGTGGAATGGATGGATACGAGTGTCAGGAGTGATTTGTGATAGATGGGTATCAGCAAGAGTAAAAGGGAAGGTCTACAGGACGGTAGTGAGACCAGCTATGTTATATGAGTTGAAGACGGTGGCACTGACTAAAAAACAGGAGAAAGAGCTGGAGGTGGCAGAGTTAAAGATGCTAAGATTTGCACTGGGTGTGACGAGGATGGATAAGATTAGAAATGAGTACATTAGAGGGTCAGCTCAAGTTGGACGGTTGGGAGACAAAGTCAGAGAGGTGAGATTGAGTTTGTTTGGACATGTGCAGAGGAGAGATGCTGGGTATATTGGGAGAAGGGTGCTAGGGATAGAGCTGCCAGGCAAGAGGAAAAGAGGAAGGCCTAAAAGAAGGTTTATGGATGTGGTGAGAGAGGACATGCAGGTGGTAGGTGTAACAGAGCAAGATGCAGAAGACAGGAAGATATGGAAGGCAATGAATTGCTGTGGAGACCCCTAACAGGAGTAGCCGAAAGAAGAAAAAGAAGAAGAGAGTGGTAGCATGTTGATTAGTGCATTCAAGTAAGAATTACTCTGTTCACAAAGCTATGAACACATGGCATAATAGAAAATATACTTTATTGTCAACCAAAAGGCAGGCATGACAACTGTGTAATTATGATTCCACTCATAGTGCCTTAAAAGCTACTGGCCACATGAAAGTCAAATGACTTTCCCTGAGATTTCTTGACCGTATTCACCTATCACATACCCTATATTTCGTTAACTTGGTCTGTGTACTGTGTAATACACTATAATAAGAGGCCACACTAGCAGCAAATTTAAATAATAATAAAAGTCATGGCAGATACAGTATGTAGAACATCCAGTAATTTAGATTTGTAGAGAATGTGTAATTCTCAGTTGACAAGTGTCTTGCATTGTTTGTGGATGTGAATGAACAATTTTCAGAAAGGACTTTGTGATAGAACAGAGTAGAGGCAAAGTGTAATTGCAATTTTACAGACTTTATCAAATGTTGACTGATGTGTTCATAGCATCATTTCCATAGTATAGAAATATTAATGAAGAAAACAAACCATTATCTAAAAACCAAAGAACATTGATCTCCACACCTCAGTCCATCCACAATTACTTGATTACATTGTGTGAAAAGTGATGCTAACATATGCAATGCTTATACAATTAAACGGTGCAGATAAGCAGAGAACCTATGTCACAAAGCAGTTTAGAGTGTCCAGTTCAACTAACACACGTTACTGTTATTTGGTACTTACAGTAGATAAACCCCCTTGCAAATACAAGCTGTAAACAGACAGTGACTGGTCCCAAGATTTGAACCCAGTCTTCTGGAGCAGGGATATAATTTAGTGACAAATATCACTGTAGGACCAGACCACCAGCACTAGTATTGATTTTCCTCTATATTTCATCATGAATAAGTCAAATAAATTGATAAGAGGCATCTATGAATTTTTGATAATGTATTCATGATAAGTTATTTCATTCATTTTAGTCATTTTAAGAAGTAGTTATCAATATTATAAATTTTTAAAATACTTAATTCAGTTACACTATCTCAGTTTTTCAGTCTGTTCTGAACATGTTACAATAATGGATCCACAAACCTATAATACCGCAATCCCATGTAAACTCCTTGTACTCTGTTTGCTTTCTACCAGAATGACCATTAATCATGTAATGTTGCTGTGCTCAACCAGTCAGAACACTCTGCTCATTGTACCATAATATTATCTTGCATTGCCCACCACTCTGCATTAAAAAAAGCTAGGGACAAATGGCTTTAAAAACTAAAAGAGGCATTTGCATTTGTTTGTTGTTTTTTTTTTTTTTTGTCTTTATCTTTATGTTTGACCAAAATGTCTACAGGCCTGTGTGTTTTTTTAGTCTTCATTTTTTTTTTCCTGAGGTAAAAGCTTTTAGACGCATTGATAGATACTGTCTGGACTTTCTTTATTTACTCTTTTCTAACAAATATATGTGCAGTTTTATCCAAGTGGAATTTTCACTGTAAGAATGAATGATCACAGGTTTAAATCTTAAAAGAAGCCCTGAAGAGAACACTGTAGTCGACTTTTTGCAGTTTTGATCTGAACAGTATGGTACCTATGCCGAGAGGAGCAGTCCTCTTTTATACATACTTTTGTACAGTAAAGGTCAACTTTATATTTCCTTCATGCATTTACTTGCCATCAAAATAATGGAAACTAAATGTAGCCCGAACCAACCAAATCAAACTAACTGATAAGTGACCGAGCCAATTCTGTCTGAGTTATCTGAAGAGTGGAAAAGGCCAAAAACTGTTAACAGTACATCTAAACACAAAATACTCCAGAGAGAACAACAAGGTTCATGCTAAGATTACTTTTGAGTTTGTCAAAAACCAAGATCAGAAAAACATTGGAAAATACGAGAGCTTCTACTAAAAAAGCCAATGAGCTCATCCCTCAGTTGCAACCAGCCTCTGCCATCCTGTAGCGTCAGTACAGAACAAAGCTGTAAGCACATGTCGTTATTTCTCACCATGTAAAAGATTTTAGAAATTCCACATTGTCCCATATTCTCACTATAGAATATTCTAAAACGATATTAATTTCAGTAGTTCCTACAATGTGGCGCTTTCATCCTAGCTCTTTGTAACACTCTAATAATTAAATGTTTAGCATTCACATTGCAACCAAAAAAAAACACATTTTTTCTTATGCATCTTTGATCTGCTGTATCTGTGCTTAATTCATTTTAAACTCCCTAATCTGTATTTACTATACTCCTATGCTGCTTATCATTTCCACCGTTAATTACCTCCTATATACTTTAATTTAGTTGATTTACATTATTATTACTCAGCCATCTGCAGGCTCACAACAGTGTCACAATAGTTTTGTATGATTTGTTTTGTCTTTAATCTGACTTCTTGTCTTCTCCTATTTTGTATTGTGTTCTCATTTACTTTGTGAAGCACATTGTAATAGTGGCTGCTGTGAATTGTACAATAAAATTTATTGGTTGGATGATTGAATTGTACAACTGATATGAACAGAAACATGTGTTGGATTAACTAAGAAAATTAGGAACTAATTCCATTGACTCTATGTGTTTTCATCAGTAATGAATTTCTGAACTAGAACATGTTTTCAAAAGTTTATTAAACTCTGCTTTAAATTATTTTATTTGCTGTTGTGATATCATTAACTCATTGTTTAAATTTATGATGCGTTACCAAGATAGAAATTATCTACAATGAAGCAAAGTAATAGTTTTGCGATGTAATACAACAAGAAATCAACTTCAATAAACTTGTCCACCTAAATTCTCTTACCCAAATAAAGACACTGTAAAGAAGGTTTCTTCTTAACCAAATGGTGCAAATATTCCTAGTCATATTTGTCTCCAGGGTGGTAGATCAGTACAACAGTCTCACACCTTCAGGGACCTGATTGCAAATACAGCTCCAGTTCCCACATGTGTTGCTTTTAAATGTTCAGTTTGTGTCAATGTGCATTTTCTTTGGCTACTTTGATTTCCTTTCACATGTCAGACAAGTGTATTAAGGGGCTTCTAACCTTGTCCTACTGTAGGTGAGTGTAAATGTGCCTGTGAATTTGCCCGGTAATTGTGGTGTTAAACTTCAGCTCACTGCAGCTTTTAAATGTAAATTTGTAAAAAAAAAAGTTAAGTGAATGCACGTTTTTTCAGTTATTTATTTTTTCCTACACTATAAACACCTTATATAGTAATTCAAAAGGTGTCAGCAGCAGCGTAGTAAGATGAATGTCTTAATTCATATTATTTCTTCATACTTCAGGTAGCTGACGTCACTGGAAATAAATTATATCATCAAGTGCAGCTATAAATCAAGATGTAAGTGTGCCACAAGGTCACACTTAATTTGTCACAATATGACAATATTCAAGTCATGTTGCAAAATGTGAATGTCAAACAAAGCAGGACACTTTGAGCTTGAGTAGACTAAAGTCAATGTGTAACACAGAAATTAAAATGTATGACCTTAGTGGGCTCATTTCCAAATGAAGAAAGTTTAATAATTTTTTTTCCTTAAGCATTTCAAATTTCTCTTAGTCAGATTCTAAAAACATGTATGGATCTCTGTATGTGGATCACCCAACAATCTGAATATTTTTTATGCCTTTATGTAGCACATTAATTTAAGTACTACAAAGATTTACCAACCTGTTCATTATGTTTTAGTATACTTGAGAAAATATGCTGATGCTGCTTGAACTGCAACTGGTTCTTTTTACAACAGGCTATAGGGATGTTAATAAATGTGATCTATATAAATTTTAACTTTAAAATTCTGTATTAAAGGAGATGAAGGTTCAAACCAGGAAACATTAGAATGAGACTTACCTCATTGTCCTTAATTATTACATTTTGAGGTTTTTTTTTTTTGTTTGTTTTGTTTTAAGACTTTTCTAAACTCCTTGTACACTGTTGTGTTCTTTGTTTGAAGTACTGTACTTTGGTATCCAAGACCCAAGGACAGAACATTAAGCAAATACCTTTTTGGCAATAGAAACTTAATGCTTTAACACCACATACGTTTAAACTACTATATTATGGAGTAAGATCGCAGTCAAAAGTAACTTATAATAATTTAAGTTAAATTTACATTTCACATGTGTCAATTATGTTTGCATTTCAGAAAATCACATTTGATTCTAAAAAATACACTTGCACTTTTGAAAGTTACACTTGCTTCTGAAAATTACGAGTACAATTCTCAAGCATGAGCAAACTGTCAAAAATACTTCATTGGATGCATGAGACATTCTCTATCGAAGAAGAAACAATTGATTTTTGTTACTACGCATGTGCCACAAAGATGGAATAGAATTATTTTTGACAGTGATCCTACTCCATATATACGGCCTAAAGCTTCTGTCATCAGTTCAATTGCCGCCTCGGTGTTGCATGTTTGTGATCTTACTCGTGGCCTCGGGGACCGGAGATTTCCTTAGCAGCATTTTGTGAACATCTGTGGGCAATCAGTCCTGGCCGTGACACTATTCCATCATGGGTGTGCGCCATTGGACAATCTATTTACTTCACACACGAGTCTATAGGAGGACGGCATAAAGCCCACAGAAATATGGAGACAGCGTGACTGTTTCATGTGAGCATGAAGTTATTTGCTTCCAGCCAGTTTCTTATTCACACAACTTGTGGAAAGCAGTTTCTTATTCAACGTTAAGAGACAGTCAAATTATTCCGCAGGTTAAAAAGATATTAACGTGCATCACTAAAAAGGACCCTTTATTTGAAAACAAGAAATCAGTTTTCCACATTTTCTACCTGATCGGCTACAAAGGAGTTACATCAAATTGGACCAACTTAATTTTCACAGTTTTGTGACAAGACAGGTACCTTTGTTAAATTACAGTTCAGTTTTGCCAAGCTCAATGACAAACTTGGCACACTGACATATCTAATAAGTAAGATGTACTCTTATATTTAATGGGCACAGTAAAACATTAGGTGATGTTGGGCAGCCCTCATTTTCATGGCTTTGTGTCAACACAGATGCCTTTGCTATATATGAGTTGGGTACATGAGTCAAATTGACAGGCAAAGTTGGCACACATTCCCATGGCTAGTGAATGGAATTAGATGTTTAATGGGCACTGCAGAGGGATAGATGGCATTGGGCTATAGTAGTTTTGAGAAAAGAAATATGCCTTTATTAAATTGCAGTTGAACTTTGGGTACATGGGTCAAGTAGACTGGCAAATTTGTCATATTCCAATATATGTTCGACTAGCATTATACAGGGTTGTATGCCGTTGACCCACTGTAATTTTCAGGGAAAAGTTAATACCTTTGTTAAAGTGCAGTTGAGTTTTGCTGTCCCTGTGCAGTTACATGGGTCAGACTGACTGGCAAACTTGGCAATGAAAGAAATTAACTGTGATGTTTAACAGGCTCTATAAAAGGCTAAATGGCACTGGACCACACTAGTTGTCACAGTTTTGAGAAAATGCAGATGCCTCTGTTAAGTTGTAGATGAGTTTGGCACAGACCAATGTGACTACCTGTCTCAAATTGACTGTCAAATCTGTCACATTCCAACTTTCAGTGATTAGGATTAACTTTGATGATTAGAGCATTATGCTTCCTGGGATAGGCTCCAGCTTCCCTGTGACTCAACCTCTACTCAGGATAAACAGAGTTTAGAATGGATGGATGCATGGATAAATATACAAATAAATAAATAAAATGAAAATAAATAAAAGTATTATGAAATGTGACACTAAATACATAATAACAACATGAAATACAAGTATAAATAATTAAATGGGACATGAAAAATGCCTTTTGTTCCTTATTCCTTTATGTCAGTCAGTCAGACCCACTTAGTCCTGAGCAGAGTCACAGGGGTTTGCTGGAACCTATCCCAGTCAGTTTAGGATCCCAGTCCATCACAGGGCGAGCACACACACAATTTAGTACCGCCAAAGCACCTAACCTGCATGTCTTTGGACTGTGAGAAGATACCCCCACTCACATGGGGAGTACTTGCAAACTCCAATATTTGATGTTATTATATATTTATTGTCATATTTCACAGTTGCTTTGATTTGTTTTGCTTATTTATTTTTATCTTAGATATTCGTCCATTATAAGGGCGTAATATTCTCCGCACAAGTTGTTAATTTAACTCAGTGCTTCCATAGCAAAATCGTGAGCAAAAAAAACTCACTTAAAAGCAATGCCATCATGAGGGGTCTTCTTCAGAAGTTTATATTGTGCAAAGCTCTCGATCTGTTTTGTATATATTCATATTCACCAATGGTGGAGGATGTGGTTGTAATTCCGTGCCCCCCACCCCAACCCCAAACCTATGAACAAGAGTGCTGAAATCCGAAGGTTGAAAATATTCCGCAACATCAAACATCTGGGCACTTGGCTAAGACATTATGTAAAGTTTAAAATGCACCGCCATTAATTTGTTAATTTCTTGCTCTCACTTTTTATTGTTAAGTGTATGTTGTCATTGTTTCATTAACTTCATTGTGTCGGTTTTATTTTGTTTTTTGCGTTTTGCCGTTTGGAGCCACGTAAGGGGGCTAAGTATTAAGTTCGATCGTGGTTAATAATAACTCCAGCATTCTATCTTTCTGGCACATGCATAGTAACAGAAATCGATTGTTTCTTACTTGAGAGCGAATGTTTCAACGACGTATTTTTGACAGTTTGTTCACACCTGAGAATTGTACCCATAATTTTCAGAAGCAAGCGTAACTTTTTGGAGCGCAAGCGCTTTTTTAAGAGCAAGCATAATTTTCAGAAGCACAAGCGTAATTGAAACGTGTGAAATGTAAATTTGACTTAAATTATTATGAGTTATTTTTGACAGCAGTCTTACTTCATACTATATTATCATTCATTCAGTACTCTTTTTGTATAGCTTATTTTATGCCATTCTTTACATAAATATTATTACATAAAAACAAGTAACTACATAATGAATTGCTAATGTACACACCAATTCCACAAACAAAACTTACAAAATGTAACAATCCATAAAACAGTACCTCAAATTTGCAAAGCCTTTATTTCAAGGCAATATTTCCTACTGATGACTTGTTAACCATGATTGAATAATTCACACATTTTAAAATAATTCAGATTTTTCTTTCTAGCAGGAGTTTGATTGTATTGGCATAATAAAATTGTCAAAATTATTGAATTCTATTTTTTGTAAGACATGAATGTTTTACATGGTTGTTCTGCTTATCAATCAGTAACGATTTGTTTATTAAGATATGAAAGATACTGACATTTCTAATGTTTTCTGTTTTCTAGGTTGTGATTGTATCACCAGTACTGAGGGTTAATGTAATTTGTTTCCTCCAAATTGACATTTCAGGTAGTTTTCAGTTATTTCTTTAAACACAACAATGATAATATGTAGCAGAATAAATCAGTTTAATCTCCATTGATATTGATCAGTGAAATTTGAGAAAGCACAGCAAAAATTTCTTATGTGTCCATCTTAGTCAAACTTTATTTTCCCAGTGCCAAATGATGCTTTGCAAGGCTAGCATGAATCACACACCTTGAAATATGAAGTACACAGCCAGCATGAGTTTGATGTGGGGAGAACCTCCAAAGTGGCACATAGTAGACAGAGCGATCAAGCCATGAGTGAAGAGTGCAGCGGTGGATGGCAAGTAACTCACAAAGTTTTCACAGGCACCTCAGACCTGACAGTGAATTCCAATGCAATAATTATTGGGGAGTTTCTTTGTCAAAATGGGAGGACCAATGCAATATTGTACTTGACCATAAATAAAGCATGTTTTAGGAGAAAAAAATTATTTGAGTACAGCTATATTGAATTGCTGGTGCAATTATTGAATCACTGAGACACAATCACATGTATTGAGACACAAATTTTAAAGGCAGGCACACAAAGAAAACCAACTATTTATCCTTTTATTTACCTAGATTGTCATGTCTCCTATGTCTGTGAAAAGAGTGCACCATCTGCAATGTTTGATCTAATGTGCTCTCCTTTAGCCTCGTAAAACTGATGTTGGCTGTGCACTTTGTAAACTGACAGCTTTGCTGCTGTATAAAATACTTGTGCAGAACTGCATCATGCATTATAACTTGTTAAGTATGGATGTTATTGATTGGTACTTTAGACAGGTTTGAATTCATTTGGGTAATACATAATGGCCAGCTAATGAGAATATTATGAAAATAGTTCATTGTTCTACATAGATTCATTGTTTGTTATGTCTTTGCTGCTGGATTAAGCATGTTCTGCTCCTGGTGATGCAGCATAGATCAGTTAGTAGCAGTAACAACACCTGAGTATATAATGCTTGCATCATAGTCTCTGTGGGTGTTTAGTAATTGTAGTGATAGAAGCTTGGGAGTTGCAGAGAGAGAGAGAGATAAACATTGGAGTGTTGCGGACTATGAGCATAATTTTATTGCACAGGGTGGTGCAGTGGTTAGCACTGTTGCCCCACATTACAGATTACATTTTTGGCCACAATAGTTGGTCTAGCATAGCTGGCAGATGCTACAGACAGTTAAAAGACCATTACATCATTATAATCCACTTAAGACTAGTTCAGTTTCTCCTTCCCCATTGACTTCAATGAATTTCACCAAGTTCGCTTAAGTACCCAAACATTTCTGCTTTTTTTCCGAACTCAAGGCAAATCAAATTCAGCAGTTTTCACTCATCACTGATCTCCTCTAACCTCACATCATTGAGCCACGGACAACATTACAGCTGTGTACGTGTAAGGCCAGGTTTATACTTCATACGATGTGACGCATGGTCCAGTGGACGCTCCTGCTACACAAGTGTTTTACTATACTTGCGCGCATACTTTATGCAAATCTGGAAAATCCACCAGGTCACAGTGCGAGATATCATAACCGTGAGAAGAAGTTCGTCTTCGCTGTGTTGTGAATTGCCTGAAACACCCATTAAATTCCAATGACACCTTACCGCAGTATGTCTGAAAAAGATGGGTGTTTAGTGATTAAATCCATCAATACAGGGATGTGTCCATTCCAGTAAGCATTGGGCACGAGGCAGAAACAATCCCTAGACAGGGCACCAGGTCATCACAAGGTGAATACAAGCACACACACACACTAGTGTAATTTTAGTGTCACCAAATCTGCATATCTTTGGAAGGAAACTGGAGAACACTGACGAAACCCAGCAGGAAAACATGCAGACTCCAGGCAGGGAACACCAGTGACATGACTCCCTGCGAGACAGCAGCACTACCGCTCTGTTATCGTGTCACCTCCATGTGTGTACTTATTACCAGTATGCATTTTTTAAACGAAATGAACAATTTATCTGTAAAATGTAACATACATACTTTAATGCATTTCATCATGAAAGTGATATCAAGTATAAATCTAAGGATTCTAAATGTGCACAGAGTTGGAATAAGATAAATTTTATGTGTTCTGTGTGGTGATCTATTTCTGTTTGCCGCTGTAGTCAGGTCCGGAGGAAGCCCCAGAAAAAAAGACTGCACAACAGATGATACAGTATGTGAGACTTTTAAAATGTACTGTGTAATTACGATCAGGAACATACGACGCTTGAATATAAAAGCACCACAAATGCATCTGTATGTCGGCATTTTGTTTCACATCAAACCATTCATCAAACACTGAAGCGTGCACATCGATCCCATAGGATCCACATAGAGGCTTTGTGTCACATGTAGATATTATCCAGAGACTCTGACGTCACATTCCAACTTTTAGCACACTGCGTCCCCTGACTTTTTGCTGGTACTGCAACTCACATGTGCATCGCGCTACAGGAAGCGTCAAATGAATGCTGGGAATGCGTGTCCGCATTCTGAGCGTGAAGTATAAACGAGCCCTAAGTGTATGGAGTTACAGCAGGACGGTGTTAGCGCCCACATGTAAGAATGTAATAAAGTTTTAATTGTTGAAATTTCATCAGTTATGCAAAAATTCAAACAAGATACATAGCTCAAAGAGGGGTGGGCAAAACAGATGAAATTCTCAGTTTTTTTGTTTTGTACCAATCTGATGACCCTTTGCCAACCAGCAAGTGGTACATCTGGGTTTCTCTACACCCAATGAATCCCCCATTCTTTGTATTTATTCTTTATTCTAGTCTGGACTATACTGTCTCTAATTTGATCAGTGGCTACCCATTTCTTAATTGACCAATCCCATTTACCATCAGCTTCCTGTCAGTCTACCTGTGTGTCATGTTCATTCAACTTGTCACATTATTTTGCAACAACATTTCTATTTTCTGTTGTGATCTTCAGGTTTTTACCCCAGGTCTCCCCTGAACAATATTCTGGTTGTCTCATGTTAAGAAAACATGATACAGTATATGATTTATATTTCTGTCTTTGACTCCATTTCTTGACACAGAGTTGTATTTTTTCCTGATCAATAATTTTTGTATCAGTGACTTAATGGTTTGCAAAGCCAAACTGTGTTTTTGGTAACAATTCTGTCTCACACCTACATACTTGATCTTTGCTATTTGAAAAACTAACATCAACAATCTAGCAGTCTTAAATGAGATTGTGTTCACCTGACCGAGAATGTGATAACCTGAGCTTTGTCCTTGCTGTTTGCAGACTCTGTTTTATACATTGCTCCTGTTATTATTGCATACTAAGGAAATAAAATAAATTGCCTATGATTCTTGTACTGTGGACAGAGTTGTGTTAAGAAATAATAGGGAAATAGAAAATATATTTACAAGATAGATGGAAAGGGATTTAATTTTTAATTAACTCTTACTGCTGCCTCTAAAAGTAGGATGGGTTGCTGGTGTTGGTTCCTGAATTACAGATCATCATCACTTGCTCTGGTAGCAAAACTCCTGTTAATGAGGTGTGATCAATCATGCCAATCTGCTAAGAAAGTATAGGAGTTGGAATGGACTTTTATCATCTTTATATTGTCACTAGGAGAAAAGGAATAAAGGTATTAAAAGGGAAGGAAAAATTTAGCTGAAAGTCACAGTAGGTTGACTGAATACTGAGCATATTAAACAGTTTTATCTACTAATTTAAAAAAGCTGTGTACTCAAAATAAAGACCATATAAAATGAAGCACTAAGAAAACAGAGCTTCTAAATAAAATTTACATTTATTCCAGTACTACAAGACATGCAAAACCCTTTAGCAATCTTCTAAGAATTATTATGAACACACGTATTGGCATCCTGAGACCCTTACTGTTGAATTTCTGCATTTATTTGACTTATATTTATATTTGTTATTGCTCTCATATGTACATTGTTGTGGTGCCACCTTGAATTACTCTTTTCTGGATGTTTGATTCCTATAGGATCTCTAGCTCTAAATATGGTTGGATCTCAAATCTTTAGTCTCAGACTTCTCATTGTCTTAAAAAGTAACGTAATTTTCCCCTCAACTCAAATGCAGGCTTCAGCTTATAAAGACTATGAAAGAGAAAAGATGCAAAAATCTCAAAATACATCAGTAAGCTTGAGGGGGACTGACAAATCCCTGGGTCACAATAAAAAAACTAAAGGTCCTTTATATTTAAATAATTTATTTTACAAATGTAAACAATTTCTGCTTCAAAGGGAGATTGAAAAGGAAAACAAAACCGCTCCAAAATTAAATACATTTACAAACCTTAAACAGAAGCCAATGTCCATAAATCAGAAATAATCAAAAACAATGTTTTATTTCAGTCAGGGCCCCTCCCCTGGCTGGTGTTCAAATTCGTTTTGTATGTCCTTTTTGTCCATTTTTGATTCCTTTGTTTATGTACGTAGTTTTCCTGGTGCTAATTGTTTACATTTGACTGTGTTTCATATTACTTTTATGTACTATTTACCTTCTATATGTCCATATAACGTTTTCTATGTGCCATGTTTTGTGTCTGGTCCCCAGTGAGGCGATTCCACCTGCTCATCACAGTCAACGCACTGCCTTCAGCCCTATAAAGACTGCGGAAAGCCCACAGTCCCATGAATTTCATTGAGCTGGCATTGGTGACTCTCTATTGTGATTTTTCTCTTCCTTTTGATTTGCTGGATTTCTGACCCTCTGTGTATTACAACATTGCTTGCCTTGGATTGCCTTTGTTATTTCAGACAACTCTTTTGACCTCTTGTGCTCCTCTGGACTAAATTTTGTTACAGAATATTTTTGCTCATGATAAATTTATAAAGATTGTGTTTGTTGTTTCATTACTAAATTTTCACCCCTCTAATATGCATTTTGAGCTTTTTTGGGTGTGGAGGGGGGCACTTTGTTTGCTAAGGAACCCCAGGTTCATGACAATAAGCACTTATAAGAAAATATAAAATTCACTCTTAATTCCAAGATAGGAGTGTTCACAATTCAGTGATTCATGAGAGACACTAATCCTCAGCCCTGACTATATATGCAGAGGACGATCCCTCAGGTCCCACTCACTTCCAGAAGACACAAGACACATAGGACATTACTCAGAAAAAATGTAACAAATGAATTAAATATATTTGTTGTTACATAAAAAAGAAAACAAAAACATAATCAGCAATATTTAATGGATAATAAATAGACACACACAATAAGGTAAAAAAAAAAAGAACAGAAACTTGAGCCAGGGTACCACTGTAAAAACCGTGGATGCAGCCATTTTGTGTTGGTTTCTGGTGGCTGCTCATTGCTGGTCACATAATTGCACTGCATTGTGATTTTTTGACGTCATTATGTAGCCCCTTTTTAAGGTGGCAGTACACATATCCAAACATCTTCTTTTTAAATCATATAACCAAAAGCTACAAATCTCTTTAACTTGTTACTGTTAGAGGAATCTGTGAAGTACTTACAAGAAGACTTTGGTGTTAGTACTGTTGCTTGCCTCTCTGGGCTTTGATTTCCAAATTGTGTTTTGGTTTAGTTGTATGTTCTCTTTTTTCCTAAGTCTGTTTTGCCCCATTGCATTATCCTTCAATTTTCTGTCACCTCCTTGTCCTTTTCTTATAGTAATAAGTCATTTTGTTTTTGAGTGCACTTAACACTAAACATATAGTAGTTTAAACCATAATGAATCATGCAAACACACACAATCACATTCATGTCAGAAACTTTTTCTTTCATTTCTACAATGATAAAACTTACAGTCCATTATAGGTTTTCCACACAGAGCATTTGATATTTTTTGTTAGTATCCTCTGTGGTGTTTTGGCCATTGCTAAGACAATATCCACAAAACCGACAAGCACTCTATACCTATATCTTGTTGTTTCTCTTGTTTACTATAGCATAGCACCTTCTATTATCAGGTAGACACCAGATTCTTATCTAGCCCTAGTGATGCTTATATTTTAATAGGTTGTTTACAGATGATGGATTGGCAATTGAACTAGCTACTCATTTTCCATATTTATTTTTAGTTTGGACCTTTTTGTCTTTCACATCAGTTTTGCCTCATTATTTTGTTAATGATGGTTGCTTAGCCTGTGCATACACTCAACCAAAGCAAAATTATTTTACCTTTGAAATTCTTACAATATAAGGAAAAAAGATGTATACATTTTTTCTTTCTGAAACTTTTACATTTCGTGTTAACAGTAGGGCCACATTGACATACAGCTAATCCATAGCACTTGTTGCAGAGGTGAACATTTTTAGAGTACTTATACCTCTGGAATTATGTTTACTTTGTGATGATTTATTTGATTTATATATACTATTTCAAAACTGTCTGCTTTACATTCTGTGTGGTCAGTCAAAGCCATCACAGATTAGAGATTGAAACATTTTTCACTACTCCTGCAGAGCTGCTTGTGCACTTAATGTAGTGGTCTTAATGTGTGTTTTCTTTCCTTGCCTGTGGTGTTTGGTTGTGTTTCTTCAACCTTGTCAAGCTACAGTTTGCAAGGCATGCCATAGACCCAATGGGCCTAATGTCAAGCTTATAGGTGAGGTACACTGTGAAGCAGTGGGAAGAAAAACATTAGAAAGCCAAACATCCATGAAAATGTTATCCCTGACTTAAACCACATCTCAGCAACAGTTATGTGCTGAATGTGCTGACTCGATTATCTATTTGCATTCTCTTCAGATAACCCACAGTGTTGATTTAAATGAAAATTTCACATTCATGAAATAAGCAGTTAGAATACACAAAGGTATAGTTTAGTATAATTCATTAGAAATCAGTCAGCAGTGAAAAGTTAGACAAAAGATGATGTGAGGCTCTGGTACAAAAAAATTAGTTTATAAATCAAATCAGAACAAGGCAAGAATTGAAAAGATATTTTTTAGAATTCTTTGAAAAAGTTAAAAAACACAAGCAAAATAATTCTTAATGAACAATAATCGCGGGCTTTGATTCATGACCTGGTGTTGTGTTAAAAAAAAAAAATAAAGCACATTCAAGCAAATTCAAGCCTTTGAACTGAAGACATAATTCTAGTCCAATAAATATGGGTGGAGGTCAGTCTTCAGTCCAAAAAGGCTGACATACTTCACGCTTGTGCAGTACTTTTCAGGTATTTATTTAACAATATTTTAGTAAAACCTACATGTGTTTTGGACATAGTGAGCATAAAGAATGGATAATTGATATGTGGATTATGCGATAACAGATAAAAAAATTATTACTTTAGGGTGGATTATTCCTTTAATATTACGTACATGATTTTAAGCATGAAGATCAAAGGATGGACCCAAGAATTTAATCCCTCTCCAAACTTGAACACAAACAGCAAGTTACACAGGCCATGAAAGTAAGCCATTCTCCATTCTTCCAACTTCCTTTCCACATTCAATTTTCTGGTGCTATACAATGCAATGTCATCAGAAAAAAAAAAACATGCACTTGGGGGATTTGCCTTTTATCCCATGACTCATAAAGGTATAAAAAGTATACAATACTTATATTAAATATATAACTTTTAATAGGAGCTCAGCATACTAAGAATTAAGATGTGCACTATGGATTTAAATCCAGTTGCTGGAAATGTTTATTAGTTTCAGGTTACTTAAAGAGCATGTCTTTGCTTTCTCTGCAGTTCACAGAGACAATTTTCACTGGAGTAACAAATATCTTGAAACAAATGTGTTATCGTGATATTTCCCTCTACTTACCCTTTACCCTAGGGGTAAGTGTACTCATCAGGTTCGTTAGTGGGTTGGTTTACTGTTGTACCTTGAGAATAACACACACATTCATAGCTATACGCTTGAACACAGAACCACAACAGTGCCCTATGAATTACATACACACAGCTGGTAAACCTCTAGCACTTTAAACCACACAAGTGCCTTATGAATAACACAACCTGTCACTCTCAGCACTTCAAGAGACTTACTTTTTATTGGCACAAACAACATACGATATTTAAAATATATCTTAGACCATAAATATTACTTCGGTCTCTAGGAATACATTTAAACATACAAAAGCTCAAAATCCTTGGCTATAGGCCATTTATCAACCAAGAATGCCTTACTTTACATACTGTTCCCTAGCATAAATTCACACCCAATCTGACGATTTTCATTTTCAAATAATATTGCAATAGTGCGATGATGTTTTCACATATATTCTCTCTTTCTTTCAGGTGTGTAATAGAAACCACACCGTAGAGAGAAGTATGTACATTGTAACAGGTACACACATTGTAAATGTAGGAAGGACAATCCTTGCGTGTGTGTGAACTGTTAACATTTGAATCTGATGATTGCATATAGCGCTGAACTTACTGCTCTCTATTATTCTGTCCTCTGCATGTCCTGGAGTACAAAAGAAACAGCATACAGCAACATGTGGGGACTGGCAAGATTGGGGGGAAAAAAACAGGTGGTCACAGATTACAAACCGCAAGATGTTATGCGAATGAATATGAATAATATGAGTAATGTTGCATCCGGGCCACAAAGTTTTCCAAAATGAACTATACAGGTCATAAAACGAAAAATTCTAAATATCATATATACAGTACCTACTGTATGTCTTTGTTTTTGTTTTTTTTGAAATCACAAACCTTAAGGTGCATACTAATTCAGCGTGAGCAGGAACAGTCAATAAAACTGAATAAAAAAAAATTCAAGTGACGGTGAGATACGAAGAAGGCAGATTCGCCAGCGTCTGTGTATCAGCTTTTATCCCTCCAGATGAGAGAATGTCCAGTTCCATTATCTCAAAAAACCACTCACATCTCTAGTTATTCCCAGTTTCAAATTAAAACCAACAGCGTCAGATCCCCTTAGTATGTATCCTAATTGTGATTTAGAGAAAATAAAAGTGAAAAAGAATGGTAACTTTTACAAATCCTATAAATGTACACCGTGTGTTACAGATGCAAACCAAGTGTATGTGTGTACTGTATAATATTAACAATAAGAGCAGCTTACTACTGAAAATGGCAAATATAGGAGTGAGTCGGGATCGAACCAGGGACTCTTGATTACGTCAGCAAATCTTACTGCTACGCCACGGAAGCTGTTGTCTTTTCCTTGAAACTTTTGTGAAAGTGTTTATTTGATCTTTGGACTTCATACATTATACAGTTTATGCCTACATTTTGTCATTTACTACTAAAATATGAAAAACGTTTCTGTTTTAAAAATGTGTTTACACAGATTATTGTAGAAACGGAACACACATGAAATGCGTGTGTTCCAAATAACGATGTATTATTTCCACTCTAAAACTCCACCTCACTCCCAGATAATCAATCAAGGCATGAGCTGGGAGAAGTTAGTGCACGTTCTAAGTCGGTGGGGGAATGGAATAGCTGGCTGCTTGCTGCTTGTCTTTATCGGCACATTTACAGGACAAAGGACGCTGGCGGAGAGGTGCAGACGGATTTAAGGTGTGCCAGATGTACGAGTTTTTTCGTAGGCTCTGGTAATTCTAGTGTTAATAAACCTTGCAGCACAGAGCGTGTTGCAAATGTCTGGCCGCACCAGGTGCTCAAAGAATTCTACATTATTACTTCAATCATTCTAGACATGAAGACAAAACATAGAAAGTTAAAAGCAGTGTGGTATTTGTTCTATTTGGTATTATTATTCATATAATAAAGAATAACAGAAAAAAAGATTGATAGTAAAATCTGGATATATATAGTCTTTAGAAAAAGCTTATGAAAAGTTAAAAGATGTCAAGGATGAATGTCGCAGGCAACTTGTGATCTAGTTTCGAAGCTTTGCTTGATGATCAGATGAAAAACAGCCACATGTTGCTGGCACCCTCTCCTGACGTCGCTCTAACCCTCTTCTGACATTGTTCTGTTCTCTTCTTATGTCACTCTTCAGACGAGGCATATTTATTATAAAATTCTACTGGGGGATTTTGCAAGATGTGATTGCTACATTGACCTGATTAGCTGGCAGTCCATATGATGAATTAACACTAGAATTACCAGAGCCTACGAAAAAACTCGTAATTCCGTCCCACCTTAAACTGCTTCTTAAATCCCTTCACACCTCTCCGCCAGCGTCCTTTGTTCTCTAAATGTGCTGATAAAGAGAAGCTGGAGCAGCCGGCTATTCCATCCCCACCAATTTAGAACGTGCACGAACTTCTCTCAGCTCATGCCTTGATTGAGTATCTGGGAGTGAAGTGGAGTTTTAGAGTGAAATAATAGATCGTTGTTTGGAACACACGCATTTCATGTCTGTTCCGTTTCTACAGTAATCTGTGTCAACACATTGTTAAAACAGAAACTTTTTTATATTCTAGTAGTAGATGACAAAATGTAGGCATAAACTATATAATGTATGAAGCCTGAAGTCCAAATAGCAAAGAAACATTTTCACAAGAATAACACAATTGCACTTTTATTCAAACATATAACTGCAGAAAGAAAAAGCCGCCTTAACATGCGACATTGACACCAGTTTACTATAACTGACTCCGTGGTTCAATAGATATAGCCCCCGCTTGGAATCAAGGGTCACGGGTTCGATCCTGCGCTCCTCCCTTTTGAGAAGTAAACTGTTCTTAGTCTTACTGTTTTAGTATAAAAACATACATTTGATTTCAGTCTGTAACAGCCGGTGCAATTTATGATCTTTGTAAAGGTTAGCTTTTTTTTTTTTATTCACTTTTCACTCTCAGTCGTGTTCAGAATCAATCCATACAACCCCATCTGACACGGCTGTTTTCACTAAAGACGCGCTATAGCTCTGCAGTGTACCACGATGCATACTAACGCCCCACGGTTCTGACACACAGCGCTGGCGAAGCTGCCTTCTTAGTATCTCACCGTCACTTGCTTTTCTTTTTTTCAGTTTTATTGAGTGTTCCTGCCAGTCCCGCATGTTGCTGTATGCTTTTCTTTTGCACCCAGGACATGCAGAAGAAAGAATGGTAAAGACCAACTTCGCGCTATATGCAATCATCAGACACTCCCCATCTGCCCGTGTCGTTCAAACACAGGAACATATATTGGTGTAAAAGTATAACAAAAGTGCACTTTTATTCAAGTGCACTTTTCCATCGCCTTTTCCTGTAAGAAGCAGTGTACACACTTCTCTCTATGCTGTGGTTTCTATTACACACCTGAAAGAAAGAGACAATATATGTGAAAATATAATGCACTAATGCAATATTATTTGAAAACGAACAGCGTCAGATCGGGTGTGAATTTATGCAGGAACTGGAAATTCTCTGATGCGGGACCTTCCCCCAGGGAAGAAAGTACAGTGTCAGGTGCTCATTCAGTGTAATAGAAACCATAGCACAGAGAGGTGTGTACACGGCAACAAGTACACGTGTCGTAAATGTAGGAAGGACGGTCCTTGGGTGTGTGGGAACTGTTAATATTTGAATGTGATGATTTTATATAGCACGGAATGAAAATCTTCACTTCTTAGCATTGCACCATGCAAGATGTCGTATCAATCGCCTACTGTATCTTGCTTTCTTTTTTCTTCGGTTATACAGGTAGTTTTGAATAAAGGTGCACTTGTTTTGTTTGCGAAATGAAGTGTCTGCGTGCACTTTTCGTGGCATTACACGTGTATTTTTTGAGCATGCCCGTTTGAGCAGTATAAAAGTATTGAAAAGTATAACAAAACAACGGGCAGATGGGGAGTGTCTGATGATTGCATATAGCGCCGAACTTACTGCTCTTTACTATTCTCTCCTCTGCGTGCCCTGGAGTACAAAAGAAACAGAATACAGGCGCTATAGCTCTGCAGTGTACCACGATGCATACTAACGCCCCCGGTTCTGACACACAGGCGCTGGCGAAGCTGCCTTCTTCGTATCTCACCGTCACTTGATTTTCTTTTTATTCAGTTTTATTGAGTGTTCCTGCCAGTCCCGCATGTTGCTGTATGCTGGATATGTTCACATGTATTGTCTCTTTCTTTCAGGTGTGTAATAGAAACCACAGCATAGAGAGAAGTGTGTACACTGCTTCTTACAGGAAAAGGCGATGGAAAAAGTGCACTTGAATAAAAGTGCACTTTTGTTATACTTTTACACCAATATATGTTCCTGTGTTTGAGCGACACGGGCAGATGGGGAGTGTCTGATGATTGCATATAGCGCGAAGTTACTGGTCTTTACCATTCTTTCTTCTGCATGTCCTGGGTGCAAAAGAAAAGCATACAGCAACATGCGGGGACTGGCAGGAACACTCAATAAAACTGAATAAAAGAAAAGCAAGTGACGGTGAGATACGAAGAAGGCAGCTTCGCCAGCGTTTGTGTGTCAGAACCGGGGCGTTAGTATGCATCGTGGTACACTGCAGAGCTATAGCGTCTTTAGTGAAAACAGCCGTGTCAGATGGGGTTGTATGGATTGATTCTGAATGCGACTGAGAGAGTGAAAAGTGAATAAAAAAAAAAAAAAGCTAACCTTTACAAAGATCATAAATTGCACCGGCTGTTACAGACTGAAATCAAATGTATGTTTTTATACTAAAACAGTAAGACTAAGAACAGTTTACTTCTCAAAAGGGAGGGGCGCAGGATCGAACCCGTGACCCCTTGATTCCCAAGCGGGGGCTGTATCTATTGAACCACAGAGTCAGTTATAGTAAACTGGTGTCAATGTCGCATGTTAAGGCGGCTTTTCTTTCTGCAGTTATATGTTTGAATAAAAGTGCAATTGTGTTATTCTTGTGAAAATGTTTCTTTGCTATTTGGACTTCAGGCTTCACACATTATATAGTTTATGCCTACATTTTGTCATCTACTACTAGAATATAAAAAAGTTTCTGTTTTAACAATGTGTTGACACAGATTACTGTAGAAACGGAACAGACATGAAATGCGTGTGTTCCAAACAACGATCTATTATTTCACTCTAAAACTCCACTTCACTCCCAGATACTCAATCAAGGCATGAGCTGAGAGAAGTTCGTGCACGTTCTAAATTGGTGGGGGGATGGAATAGCCGGCTGCTCTTTATCAGCACATTTAGAAGACAAAGGGCGCTGGCGGAGAGGTGTGAAGGGATTTAAGAAGCAGTTTAAGGTGGGACGGAATTACGAGTTTTTTCGTAGGTTCTGGTAATTCTAGTGTTAATTCGCTCATACTCTTTCCTCTATTTGAAAAAATCTGTTTTTTCAAGTAATAACGTTTCTAATGTTTTAACAGTCTCCTGTCTCAAGCTGTACTTTCTAGTTCCATGGCATCTCCTTCTGTTCACAGTAGAGTAATTCGAATACAGCTTAAACCATAGCATGTCTCCCTTTCCCAAGCTGTAAACCAGGTTAATCCTGGTTTCCTTCCCTTCAGAGGTGATAAAATCATCAATACAGCTTGAGGGTCTCCTGAATTCCTGCTCAGATCAAACAAATGGTACTGTGATTCAGGAAAACAAATTGCCTTTGATGTTAACTACCAATGCAAGTGTCATGTATTTACTTTTATCTGTTGTTTTGTCTTGAGCAAAATATAATGAAAATATAGAGCAAAATTTACAGATTTTGCACACCACAACAACTTGTAAAGGAATCTCTTATTGAATATCCTGTATCTGAAGTACTTTTTAAGACAGACTTCTGTCATGTGAGACAAGCACACGCACAGTGCTCTTTTTTCTTCTGGCCCCTTTTTAGGTGTTTGCATGTTATTTTCAAAGCACTTATTGTGATAGATCTGTCACTGAGTCTGTCTGTCTGTGTTCATTAACTCAGCCCTCCTCTGAATCAATGTTTTTGAAATGTGGCATGCTTATTCTTCAAGAAAATTTCCTAAGACAGTTCAGTGTTTGGTTCAATGTATCCAACAGATCATTATTTCCAAAGTTTTGAAATTTCAAAATTTTCCTATTGAAAAGCATTGACAAATTTCCAGACTCATCTGTTTTCAAACAGGGAAATGAAGAGAACTAGCCACTCAATCTGCAATAAATCTTTATTTCTTATTCATCTAATGTTTCTCAAATATTGTTCATCTGAGATTTGGAAAACTTAAAATACAACAATGAGCTCTACTAGGTAACTTCTCCTGTGTATCAAAAGTCCTATGTGTGAATTAATATTTACCTATCATTTGTTTAAAATCTATGCTGAACAAGCTTCCATCTGTGAGCCAATGTTCTAAACAGATGGTAGCCAACTTATCTACTCCCCTCATAATTCTAGTAACTTTGATCATATCTGTTTTCTTAAGAGATTGAGCTCCTTCAGTCCTTATGGCCCATATCCCATAGTCCTGAAATATGTCTATTGATGCCTCTTTGGGCTTTCTTTGGGGCTGTTGTGCCTTTTTTGCAGGAAAAAAGTGATTAATATTGCACACAGTATGGCAGATGTGGCAAAGCAATTGGGTTGTGCACCTTAGGTATAACATCTGTTGACTTTAATTCACCTAGCATGTGTGCTATATAACCAAACACACTATTACAGTAGCACTAATCCCTGATGGATCCCACTTTTAACATGAACTAATTTAAAGAAGATCTTCATACCATACCAGGCTGTTTCCTGTGCTAAAGCTCATGTACATAACAGATACCAGAATCATAGTATCTTCTGGTTTGGTGGTTAGCTCCCCTTAATATAGGTTATTAAAATGTTTTAAAAGTCAAGGTAATAAAGTTTTATGATATACTACGAGCAAATAAATTTGATGATTTCTCATAAAACTCCCCTATCTAAACACATATTGACTCTCCACAAATGCTGTACAGTATAGCTGTCATATCCCTTGTAATTGCATTGTTTAATTTGCCTGTGATGCACATTAATTTAATTGGTCTATATATAGTTAGATTCAGCCTGATCATATGTTGATGTAATGGGTATAGATTTACTAGATTTGTCTTATTGGGAATTTCCACTACATGCATTATTGCAAAATACAAGTTAATGGATTGTGTATATAGCAATTAGATTCTCTGTGCATACTTGGGTAAATGCTGTCCTATTCTGAAAATTAATTTACTTTTAACCTTTTAAACATACTAGCACTTTAATCTGTACAATCTCCCAAGGGTTTTAGTTACTTGGCTTTATTCAAAAATTCCTTCACAGATAAAAATTTCAGATTAAAAAAAAATATATTTTCACAGTCAAATCAAATCTCTTGTTTGGTCCTTTTTTATATCCAGTTAAACATTGCAAAGAACCAATACATGCACTAGGAATAAAGGCATAAATGCAGGAAGTTATACTGAATGGTACACATGCAGTATATCTGAAGATAGCCAAAGTCAAATTTCAAAGATGCATTCGATTCTTACAGAATGTCCTGAGACTAATGTGTACAACACACCCCTTGTGGGCATTAAGGAGGCATCATAAATTTTTGTACAAATTATCCTCACCATCTTCTTTAAGTCTATACTATTCCATTTACCTTCTTGTCATATTTTAAGGTGTGTAGGTTAGGTTGAATGTCAACTCTATAAGGAGCTCAAATGAGGTGTGTACATGAGTTTGCCCTTATAGACTATTGTCCCATCCAGAGCTGGTTTCTGGCTTGCACCTTATGCTGCCAGACATGCTCCATTTCCCTGTGATGTTGAATATACAGTATATATATATATATACTGTATATATATAATGTACAGGGTGGTCCAGATCTAATTATGCAGATCCAGATTGTCTGGTGACTTTGATTTATGTAGGGACGATTCCAGTTCAGCGCAAAGACGATTCTTCATGTCGTCAGTTTGCACACTTCTCGATGGTCTGGGATTTTTTGGGTGATTTTCTATGTAATAAACTTAATAAGTTATAGCGTAATGAACATTGCATAATCAGATCTGGACCACCCTATAGAGTAAGGAGGTTAAAAATGGATGATCTGTTTATTGGGTTTTGATCCAGTTTGAACAAGACTCTGATATTTTCCAGTTTGTTCATATGTGTTCTGCTGTAAACTGGAGTTTTGTTCTGGAGGGGCTATCCTCATCTTAGGAATTTCTATGGAGTGTGGTAAGATGGCCTAGCAGTAGACTCAGGGCATGTTACAGAGAGAGAGACAGAGCGTATATCATTTGTCTAGGGAGGATTTGAAAATTCCTTATAAGGAGGTGACCACTATTTCTCAGGCAAAGAAGATTTTGGTTGGTCAAATAAATCTTTTGATTCCACTACTGTCATTTTTTAAAAAAACAACTCAAAAATGATTATGTTTTAGATACTTATAACATGAAAACAGTCATGTAAAACAATAGTGGGCCTTTGACCTAAAGGATTGTTTATAATATTTATGAAAGTAACATTTAATTGTTACATTGTTCAGTGAGGTCTGTTTGAAATAAGGCAGCCATAGCTATTTTTATTATGATTAAACACCTGTTCAATTTAATGCATATTATGTATAGCAAAAAGGCCTTTTTTAGATTTTCAGATTTTAATAAATAAATACCTGAATCTACTCTTTCATCTGCTCAAAGAAGCATTTGTTAATCAAGGCACTACTATGCAGAAAATCTATTAAAAAGTTAAAAAAAAATTAATACAGTTCTTTTTAACAAAATTTTGTTTTTTCTACCTAGAGTTTATATTGTTTAATTAACTAATTGAATTAATGTATACAGCACAGTGAAACTGTTACTTGCATGTCCCAATATAATGGATTTGTTTCCTCAGATTTCAGCCATTTAGTATTTATTGTGCTTTAGTTCTTGGGAATTTATTTATTAGAATATAAAGAAACTTTTTACTTGTTTTGAAAAAATACAAAGTACACCCTTTGTGAGTGCAAAACTCTGTCATACTGTACACTTCACAGTGTAATCTCACTGAAGCAATCCTACTTAACTGAGCAATTTAATGCTTGAATGTAGGGACTGGCCACAATTGGGACTAAAAAGTTAGATGTTAAGGCCAGCTACGCCAAACACGCACATGGTCTTCTACAAAACATTTTCATTAACATACCAAAATGTTGTGGTTTAAAGTACTATGCAGATTACAAATACTATTGGCCCTTTAAATTTATTATACATGGTATATTTTCTGTTGCTTTAGATCACTTTATTTTTACAGTAAGAAAACCCCATTTTGGTCCTAATTATTAGGGCACTTCTGATTTTGGGCAATGGGGACAGTGCTACTAAATGATGGAACTCCTTGATATCCCAGTCAGTCCTTCTATTCAACACCCTGTCTTTGTAAAGCTTGGTTCTTTGTCACTAACACCCACCACGTCAGTACTCATCTTTGGGTGATGATCAATGACCAACCATCCTTCACTGACCACATTATTCATTGAGTATTATTTTAGTGATTTACATCCTATACATATTTGGCAATTCAAGCTAGATTTTTTAGAACTTTCAACAATGGAAATTTTTACAAAAACAAATGGTTTTAATATTTACTGCTATATTTTACAAACATTTTACATATATGCCTTTTAGATTTTTGTGTGTTTATTTGGCAGATCTTTAACAAAATGTCTCTAGAAAAGTATATGCAGAAGTAATTCCAGAATGATATTGCTCAGTATAAGAAATCACTTATACATTCAGCAGTTGGGGTGCTAAGTAATAAAGAGTACAGTATATAAAAAAGAACTATGCATATTGTATGTTTGTTTCCCTTTATGTTAATATTTTCTTTTTTGTGTTACTCATTTGTAATATTGTATACCAGACTAACTGAATTTCTCATTTCAAAAACATACTATTCCTCTTTAACTTCACTGGCAAATTCAGCAGAGTATCCAACCATGTTATTCTATACCACCAGTATAGTACAGCCAAGCAGTGACCTTTGTTTAATTCATTTGTTCCACCAAACCATTGTTTTTTTCTGTGTTTACTTTTTGTAAAGTTCAAAAGCAGTTCTCTTTATTGCCATAATAGTGTCACTTGCATGGATCTGGATTTGGTGAAGCTCATGAAAGTAAAACCTCAGTAAACACATGGAATATAAGGACAACAGTAACCATGTAACAAAATTCAGTATGTACAGTAATCCCTTCTCGATCGCGGGGGTTTCGTTCCAGAACCCCCCGCGATAGATGAAAATCCGCGAAGTAGAAACCATATGTTTGTATGGTTATTTTTATATATTTCAAGCCCTTATAAACTCTCCCACACTGTTAACATTATTAGACATGAAATAACACCCTTTTGTCAAAAGTTTAAACTGTGCTCCATGACAAGACAGAGATGACAGTTCTTTCTCACAATTAAAAGAATGCAAACATATCTTCTCTTCAAAGGAGCGCCGTCAGGAGCAGAGAATGTCAGCGAGAGAGAGCGAGATAAAAGCAAACAATCAAAAAATTAATATGTGCTTTTAAGTATGCTGAAGCACCGCGATAAAGCAGCATTTTATAGAGGAGCGTCCGTATCCTCTAGGCAAACAGCCTCTGTGCAAACAGCCCCTCTGCTCACACCCCCTCCATCAGGTGCAGAGAATGTCAGAGAGAGTGAGAGAGAAAGAGAAAGCAAACAATCAAGCACCGCACGGGAAGCATATTGTATATCATTGAGGAGTTTTAGTTAATACGTAATACATGCTCTGATTGGGTAGCTTCTAAGCCATCCACGGATAGCGTCCCTTGTATGAAATCAACTGGGCAAACAAACTGAGGAAGCATGTACCATAAATTAAAAGACCCATTGTCTGCAGAAATCCACGAACCAGCGAAAAATCCGTGATATATATTTAGATATGCTTACATTTAAAATCCGAGATAGAGTGAAGCCGCGAAAGTCGAAGCGCGATATAGCGAGGGATTACTGTAGTTTATCTTAGTACTTTTCGGCATTATTGTGGTAATATTAGCAATATTTTCTACATTTTCTATAAGATATATTATGTTTTATTTGTTTTTTAAAAGTAACAATGTTTACAAAGCATTTGTAAGCTTTTTATTCCTTGTAATTCTACAGTAGTCTGATACTAATTTAGAATATTTAAAGTTTATTTTATGGCTGAACTAGTTTGTTAAAATCATCACTTAATCAATGGTATATTCATATGTCTGGACTTTATACTTTATATTATATTACTTTATATTTAATGTTGCTTTTCACTAAAGACATTCTTTTATATCATGGGTCCTTTGATAAATAAAATATAAAGTGTGCTAATTTATATACTTTTTAAAACTTAAGACTTTACAAGTTATGCTGATCAACTTTTTGGAGGTTAACATAAAAATGAAAGTAGCATAATAAAAGAAGATCCAAATAAAAGTAGTTTAAGTACTACACCATATTTTTAAGGGAAGACAGTCTAGCTGTACCTAATACACTGCACAGAAGTTTTCTCACCAGTTAACTTATAAACTAAAAAAAAAATGAATTCTGTCAAACTAAAAAGAATTTAAGTGAAGAACAGAAAATGATCAAAAAATTAAAATGTTCATATACTATTACATTAAACCATTGCATTGTGAATGATGGTGTGAATATGTGCTGTCCTAGTGCCACTGTCCAGCCAGGACACCTCTGCTATGGAAGGACCGGGGGAGCCAGTGTGGACAGAACACTACCTCCCCCGAAACACTAGATGGCAGCCCCCCAGGGTGGCAGCTGTACCTCGGATTCCCACAGGGCTTCATGGGAAATAGAGTCTGATACAGCCCTGTTGGGATCTGGGGTCACCACCATGGGGCACTGCAGCTGTTCCTGAGCCCGTGTGGCCGGTTTTTCTGCTACACCTGGAAGTGCATCCAGAAGTAGGGCAACGAACACCTGAAGCACTTCCAGGTGCCTTATATATATAAGGTACTAGTGGACTGTACTCGGGGAGCCAGAGTTGGGTGGAAGGTGGACGAAGCTTGCCGAAGAAGGAGTGGAGGAGTAAAGAGAGAGAAGAATTGTTAGTATTGTGAGCTTTTGTGTTTGTAGGACTGAGTTGTGCCTGTGGGAAATGGGGAAGGTGCTTCCAATGTGGTGAAGAAAAAATTAAAACATCAGTGTGACTCTAGTGTCTGTCTGTGTTGGGTTGGTTGGCTGGCACATCCCCTAGAGTTGTTATACTGCTTAATGAAGTACATCACACCAGGCCCGCCACCAGGGGGGCTCAAACAGGACTCTGGTCCAGAGCCCTAACGGAAGGGGGCCCCTTCATGCTTGATTTTTTTTAAGCTGATGTTGTGCGCATAGATATATATTCGGACAATTATTCAAGTTACATGTAATAGAAAAGTTAAATCATTTTGCTTACAACAATACAAGTGAGTGTTTTAATAGCTGCATGCTCCACGCAAGTAGATTTCGTGCTCATGTCGTGTGAAGCATGCTTGTCAAAGGGGGCCGGCAGCGGCACGCTTCTCAAAGACAAAGGAGAGCCGACGCCAACGTCCTTGAACTTGACGTTGAGTAGTATGTTTGCTGTACAGGGTACGTGGATAATGGATTGACTTCGCCGCTGTAATTGAATACTTCTGTTTCACACACACAGGCGCTGTTCTGTCTCAGACAACAGTGATATTGTTGTGCACTATCGTGGATGTTGATGAGTATGGTGTAGCAGAAGTTCGTCTCCGTAGTTTGACTCTGATTCTTTAAAAGATAAATCCCGCTGCTTTAAATATATCCCGTAAGACACACTTTAAGACAAAGTCCTTTTTGTCTGTAAACTCAGCACGATGTCCACTTCTTCCACCATTTAATTTCCTTATTGTAGCCTATCCTCCCATAACCTCCTATTGCCAGTGGCGGATGAAAGATGTGCGGTTGATTATCCAGTCTGCTTAGAGATGGTGATTCGAGCCAGCTACTCTGCGTTCCACAATTCATGCCTGTCTCCCGGCTTGTTCGAGCTGTGACTGAAGCACTAAAGATTCTGGATCACCCAGATTTTTTGAACACTTTGAAGTTTGATACAACAAGGTTAGTTGAGCTAACATCTTTTTAAATAAATTGTTATTTATCCCCACGTTTGAATAATAAAGTTATCATTATTTGCCAAACAGATCAAAATAGAACATACAATGAATCAACACAAGTCTGGTTCTCAAAAGTGACTGGAAAAAAAACATAGGGAGAAACGGGAAAAAGAATTGAAAAGCAAAATTGTAATTGCCCAATTTTGTAAACACAGTGATGCTCCTAAACCTAATACCTCTGCTGAACGTGAAGATGTTTCCTTTCCATCAACATCCCACCAGGAATTGCCACATGAAGATTTGCGGTCCACAGACGAAGAACATGTTTGTGCAACTATCAGATCTGAAAATGAAACATTTGCAACTCCAACTGAGGTCGAGACAATAGGACTAGCAGTGAGGCTAGGACTAGGAGAGGCAAATGATAATGTTGATAATTTTGCCGAACATGAAAACGAATTTCGCAACTACAGCGATCCTGGGCAATGGCCAGAACACTTGCCAGACCGGGACAGACAGTTTATCATTTTATGAAAGTTAAAAACTGAAAATCAGTTAATAGACATGATCAAAAACATGCCTTCAGATTACACTGGCAACAGGTTTTCCAAAAGTCTGTTACATTCCCAGTTGTCTAATAATCGAGAAGAGTTACTTAGAGATTAGATTGTCTGGAGCAGCTAAAAAAAAATTCTATACTGCATTACGGGCCTTCTCTTTTCTTCTGGTAAAAGTCTGGACCACCATGTCTGTACTACCTTGTGGCAAGACGAGAAGGTTTTGATCCAAAGAAACAGCAGTGGAGATTTCTTTACGAAAGATTACGGAATCACGAAAAAAATCCCCAGCATAGGGATTCTTACGTGGCTTGGAAGCTTTTGGAAAAATCAGTTACTGGTTCTTTTGGTGTTGTTAGTAGCTTTCAACAGCAAATCCAAACTAAAAGTGACAAGTTCAATGCTTTATTGCGTAGACTCTTGGATGTTACATTGTTCCTAGCATCCAGAAGACTCGCTTTTCGCGGACAATCTCAAGACATAGGAAACCCTCACAATGGAAACTTTTTGGGGTTACTAGAACTCATTTCTCATTATGATCCTTTGCTGCAACATCACTTGGAGTGCGTCAAAGACAAGAAAGAGTGTGGCAAAAGAATGCGAACTCATTATTTGTCATGGCAGACGCAAAACAAATTCATTTCTTTATGTGGTAACAACATGTTCTAGACAAGATTTTGCTTGAAAGAAGGGAAGCCATTTATTTTTCCATTATATGTGATGCTACATCTGACATATCTCATACAAAACAAAATGTTTTTATATTACGATACGTCCATAAGAACGATGAGAACAAATGGTCAATACAGGAGAGATTTGTGGAGTTCTTCCCGTGCCTTCAGAAGACAGGAGAAGAAATTGCAGAAGTGCTCCTTTCATGCTTAGACAAACATGGAATTGATCTTGCAGATTGTCATGGACAGGGCTTTGACAATGGCGCAAACACGGCAGGGAAAGGGAAAGGTGTTCAAGCGCGGATTCTACAAAAAAATGACGCTGCTCTATTCTTTCCATGTGCAGCTCACACGTTGATTCTGATCGGGGTAAATGCTGTGTCGTGTTGCAGAGATGCTATAACATTTGTTGGAAGTGTGAATCGGCTCTACAAATTATTCAGCTCTTGTCCAGAAAGATGGAATCTCTTGCTGGAAGCAACAGGATGCTTTCTGCATAATCTGAACGACACACGCTGGAGTTCAAGAGTTGATGCCGTGCATCCAATTGCTCAGAAGTTGCCTAGCATTCTTCCTGTACTTGAGAAAGTGATGTCCACAACAAAGTACACAAATGAAATTAGAAGCGAAGCACGTGGACTGTAAACATATTTCTCTTCCTTCACCGCAGTGTTGATGGCAGCATTCTGGCTAAAAAGTTTGACGTGCATAAATAAAAGAAATCTGATACTCCAATCAAAGGCAATCTCACTTGAAATTGTGTCACATAATATCAAGGATCTCTCAAATGATTTACTGCAGTTGAGAGAAAATTGCTACATGTTTTTCACCGAAGCACAGAATGTATCCAAAGAATTAGGAATTCCAACAGAACTGATGATGGCGCGGCGTTGCCGCAAAAGGCCAAGACTCCGAGGCCAAGGCCAAGGCTCAGATTCCGAAATGTCCAATGATTCTGAAGGCATCGCTGGCGTCGAGGAACCAGCAGAAGCTAAGATTACTAGAGAAGTGTTGTATTTGATTTTGGCTTCTGTAATTGCGCAGATGAACCATCGGTTCGAAGTAGTGGACAAGATCTGCAAACTATTCAACCCAATTCTAAATTTTTGAAGTCGGACTTCTGAAGAAATCTCATCCTCTTGTGCAGATTTATTAGTTAAATATCAACGTGATCTTACCAGCCTTTTGAAAGACGAGTTGCTTTACTTAAAGCATGTATACAGTACGGTGTGACATTCAACGTCAAGGAAGCGTCTGCCTTTGCGTTGTCTGATCCACTTGATATTTTGAATTTAATTTATTTACTCGGGTTAGAAGGAATATTTAGTGAAGTCTGTATTGCTCTGAGGATCTTTTGTTGTCTTCCTGTGTCGGTGGCTCAAGGAGAATGATTGTTCAGCAAGTTGGCAAAGAAAGATTAAATGGACTGTCAATGATTTCAATTGAGCACGAACTTGTGAGTCAGATAAACTTCAATGAAGTCATACGTGGTTTTGCTAATATGAAAATAGAAGGTGGTCCTCCTCATCTCAGTTCTTGTCAGACTAATGCTGTTCAACTTCAAGAAACAAATAATAAATTATTCAGATCTTACTCTGGCCATACTGATATAGCAACTATGTTAATGTATAAATACTTAGAATCTTACCATACTGATTGTACACCATCTAGATAACCCTAACGGTTAGTATATATTAAAATATTCAGATGTTACTCCTATTCATTGCATTGGTATAATTGTACCGTTACACGTTAGATAATACATAGGCCTATCTCATTAATGTATTGTTTCAATTCCGCTACGAGCTTCCGTTAGCACTGGCTTTCCTTCTCACAGTCAAACTTTGATGTGCGAGAAGGCTTAACTCATCAAGTATGGTATTCATAAATGCAGCATTGTCGCTGTTGGATAAACTACATTTCGATCATTTTGTATACGTATTTAAAGGTTTTGGCATGTGGGGACCCAGGGAAAAGCAGAGGGGCCCATACGTACCCAGTTGTCTGGGTCCCAAATATTTCTGGCGGTGGGCCTGATCACACATTTCATCAATTGATTATTCTAGAGCAAACAGATTGAGTCCAGGTTTTAAAAATGTGCCCAAAATAGCAAGAATTAAAAAAAAAATACAGTATGTGTCTGTAGATTAGATGATGGCTTTACACTACTGTACTGTATATGCCAAAAAAAGGCTGTAAAGTTCAATAGTAAATCTTCCCAAAATGGAAATACTTTAAGACAAGATGAAAACATACAAGCCCAAGCTGATTACTTTGGGGATTTATCACTGGAAATATCTTTGACATGGTTTGAAGTTTTACCCTGGCTCCATATGTTTCAAAACAAGCTGGCGAAGTGTAGTGTCTAAAAATAGGATATAAATATAGCTTACCAAGAGCAGAAGCCAAAATATCATCAAAAAATTAAAATGCTCCTAGATAGCCTTTAAATAAATAAACATGTGCAGTGCAGAGCAAAGTACTTATGTAAATAAGATTTAATTTAGAAATTGCACTTTCCTCAGATAAATCAATATCATTGGAAAAGTAAAGAGATTAATTAAATGGCAGAGTTTTAAACGTAGAAATTAGTTTTTTGCAATATTAGATATAGAAATTTTCTCCTTTGTGGACTGTTTATTACAGCAAGAAATGTTATATTTAAGAATTATCAGATGGACCATAACCTTGTAAATGGTACTAGCAATGCGATAGCAATTCACCAACCCAAAGGGAAACTAAATAGGCCAAATTATATAAAAATATTTTTAAGATTTTTCATCTAATTAAGCCCACTGTAGTTAAGGTAACAAAGGTAACATATAAACTGGAAATAAACCCTCCTCCTTACCTGTGATTTAAATCTCTGGCAGCAAGGTAGGGTGGCTCACCAACATTGGAGTAAAATAACAATGTACAAATGCTTTGGTCCTTTACTTAAGTACATTTTTCATCTATTTCTTCTTTACTTGAGTAAATTTCATTCACAGTTACTTTCATTTTTACCCCACTACATTTTTAGATCAAATAGCAAACTTTTTACTTTGTTTTTATTTTTTCTTGTTATTAGTTATACAGACCAAGCCATCAGGGGTATTGTAAACTTAGGTTATAGTTTATTTTTGCTCAGATACAGCCAATAGATATATATATCATTAAAAAATAAAAACACTGTAATGCACCAGCTCACTATTAAGACATGGAAACAGGATGTGAATTGTTCCTGTGGTCGTATTTGAACCCTTTGCTCAGATTCGTAAGATGCAAAAATGATTAATGGATATAGCAGTGCCTTTTTTGCCTGCTCCTAAAAAAATTCTGCTTTCAAGAATTTGCCTTCAAATTTATAGAAGCGTGTTAAGATATTTATTTCCTCTTCTTAAGTTATCTTAAGTAAAGCTCCTGAAATACCAAAAGGAGGTGTTTTTTTAATTTAATGCAAACAAGATTTTATGGGTAAAAGTAAAATCTTGAGAACACAAGTTATACGAGCATATAATGCAAACAATATTTGTTTGTTGTATGCACAAGATACTCCATTGGAATCTTACAAGCCAGATTACTGAAATGCTAAAGTGAGGCCATCCATAAAAGTTGCTGGTTAACTGGAAAAGACAGATTCAGGGTTCAAGTGCAGTGTTTATTTAGCTCTAGGTGAGTGCAGCTAGACAGCAGAAATTTTGAAAACCAGCTACTACTTAAGTTTCCAAGTTAGTCAATCATTCATTGTCCAACCCGCTATATCCTAACACAGGGTCACGGGGGTCTGCTGGAGCCATTCTCAGCCAGCGCAGGGCACACACCCCAAGCACAATTTAGGATCACCAGTGCACCTAACCTGGATATCTTTGGACAGACCCACAGAGGAAACCCACACAGACACACGGAGAACATGCAGACTCCATGCAGGGAGGACCCGGGAAGCGAACCCAGGTCTCCTTACTGCGAGGCAGCAGCACTACCACTGCGCAACCGTGCCGCTCTGTTTCCAATTTGTGAAGTGCATAATATTGTAACATCTCGGCTAGGTTGAAGGCCCTGGAAGTGACTGTTGGGTTCAATTGAGGGAGGGTGGAGTACAGCGTGGAGGACTGACAGTTGGGGGAATGATTTACGCTGAAACATGACGGGACCCAGGACGGAGGCAGATTTTTTTTTTGGGGGTGGTCACAAAGGATAGGGTTTGAGAAGGAAGGTGCTGTTGCCTTATGAAATCGCAGTTTTTCTGTTTTTTTTTTGGTACTGATTAACGGCGTCTCTCAGGGCCAGAACAATGAGAGAATTATAGGCAATTGTAAATAGTTTAAGTTCAAAGATGTTCATTTTTTTTTTGCTGCTACAATCTTATTTTTTTTTCTGTTCTTCCAGTAAACTGTTCTATGATCCCTACTTCATTCTTCTGTGTTTCTTCCTTTTTGAACCTGACATGGAGGTCGCTACAATATGTTTTGGGGAAAAATTAGAAGCTGCTCTTTAGTAACTGCCGTAAAGTATTAATTAAGGACATGTTTTATTATTACTATTATAAAAAGTACTTTTACTTTTTGTACTTGAGTATTTTTGAAAGCAGCTGCTTTTTTACTTTTACTCAAGTATTTTGTTTAAGCTAAAATATTTATTACTTCAGTGAAAGTAAAAATTTAATAAAGTACTTGTTCTACTACTCAAACATCATATCTGACTACTTTTTACCTTGTGTCATTCTCTCTGTCTTTCTCTACTTATAGCCATCCTTCATCTACCCTGTTTAACATTTTCCTCCAATTTTCCTCTTGGCTTCACGCTCAGTGAACAGCTGGCAATGAGGCGCCTTTCAACCCACATTCCAGGGCCAGTTATGGTATCTCTACTTTTAATACATGAACCCCAGACCAGGACTGTAACTAGGAAGTAGTGCAAGCTCCTTCCATTCTTTTATGTCCATACTTTCTGTAGTAGACCAACGATCAGGTGTCCTTGGCACCGGCTAAAGAACCTGCCTCCTAACTTTATGAAGAAGTATTGCATACCTCTGCACAGGCTTCTATTTTCTCTTCATTTTGTAGATGCTATAGCCTATTTACCACCCAGGGCATCTAACACACACACTGGTATATGACCCCCTAGCACCAACATAATATAACACAACATTCACCAGCCCTTCTTAGTCTGTCTCCTGATGGTCCGGCCAGAGCCTATCCTGGCAATAAACAGCTCCAGGGACCAGTTATTTATAAACCTACATTCTCAAGAGTAGATAACTACCACATAAGAATCTTGACATTTGAGAGGAGTCCATTCTGTCCGTCAAACTCGTTTGTTTAGTTGATAGCTAAATTGTTCCAATGTATCATACAGATACTTCCTAAAGATTGTCAAAGTTTTTGCTTCAATTACTGTACAGTACATGTCTTGGTAGTTTGTTTCAGAATAATAGAACAATTTGAGTAAGGAAGTGCTTTCTGGCTTCAGTCTTAAATGGAATTTCACTTCATTATCACTCCTGTCCTTACAAATGCGAGTCACCATTTAGTCTAAAGAATTTTGCTGGATCTACATTATTGATGCCTTTGTGAACTTTGAATACCTAGATTAAGTCCCCACACAGTCTCTTCTACTTGAGGCTAAAGATGTTTAATTCTCTCAGTCTGTCAGAGTTCTACATGTTCTTAGGTCATGGAATGCACCTGAATAGTTTCTCCTGATGCAGTCTTACTAGTGTGTTATATAGTCCTAAAAATAATGTCCCTTCATTTATATTGAACAGTTTAAACCTACAATTTTATTTGCCTTTTTAATTGCTTTGACACAGTGCTTAGACTATGAGAATGTTGTGTTAACATAAACTCCTAAATCCTTTTCAGATGTTGCTTCTTAAGCCTAGCATTTCCAAGTGTTTACTCAGTTCTGAAGGTTGCCCAAGTCTTTTTGAATTAATTTTGCTGCGTCCTCAGTATCTGTTATCCCTCCAATTCTTTGTATCCAAAGAATTTCATAATTTTGCTAATTACACCAGAATTTATGTTATTAATATAGATTAGAAGTAGTAGCAGTCCAAGGACAGATTTCTGAGGAACTCCATTGATGACTTTATCACACATTGAGTATTCTTTTCTTATCTGTCCTATTTCATCCCTGCCAGTAAACCAAACTGTATTGGGAGCTTGAAACACGTCTGACTCATCTATTTTAAAACCTGCAAACTCTGAGCTTCTTTTTACTTCAGCATTCCATTTGGTTCTTCTTTTAAAAATACATAAAGTGAAATATTTATTTAGTTAATTTACAAATTCCTTCCATTTGCAATGATTTCTTCTTGAACATCTCTGAAGCTTCATAAATTCTCATTTACTGTCGTTTTACTTGAGTAGTAATTGTAACATTGCCTACTGTTTGTTTTGCTTTACTAGATTGTTTTATTTAATTTCTGTTTTAACATTTCAAATGTTTTTTTTAATCTCTTGTTATAGTGTCCTGTATTGCTCTTAAAAGAATTATTTGGCTGTTTTTTTCAACCAGTCTAACTACTTAAAATAATATTTGGAAGTGACTCCTAAAAATATTTAATGATTAAATTAGAGACAACCTAAAAGGTGCAGTGTATATTGTGCCATGTGAGTCATTGTCCCGCACCGGAGAGAAAACATTGAGTCCAAAGGTTTCAAGAAATCCAACTTTATTCCAATCAAAACAAGAGCAGTCAATGTATTTATTCAAACAGGAACTACCACTTCAATAAACACAGGTTCAGCATACGAGCAAGGACAGGGCTAGGTTAGTGGCCAGTTATAATGTTCCCCACATCACCCATTGGACGACAGAGGTGATATGTAGGGAGGCTGTGAACTTGAAGTTGCTTCAGTGGCACTGCAAACATGTGGTTACCTCAGCAATGGACAAGAAACTCTGGACAAACATGTCAATAATACTTGGACTCTTCTCTAATGACGTCTTCTCTCAGATGCTGGATAGTGACTCACGAGGCACATGGACCCAGAAGTGGGGTCCTGCAATGATCTGTAAGACCTCCCCGTCAAAAAGGGACCAAAATAGCTGCCTAGCCTCTCTTGTCCCAGTGCATCAGTGTTTCCATGTGTTCACAGCAGAATAGGAAACACTCTGGGTCTAAAGAAGGAGCCATCTTCACCAGCACATCTCTAAGATGGGCAAGGGCAGGGGCACCTGCAGGAGCCTCATCTGTCTCCATTGGAAACAGAGCATCGTGTGCCTGTTGAGGATCCATCAGTGCAAGACCACACACCATGTGACAAAAAGTTCCCCGGGTCTTCCATCAGATGTGACCAATTTTATTTGAAATCTTGTAAGTCACCTTGGATAAAGGCATTGGCCTGTCACAGTATTTATATTTATTTATACATATTGCAGTATGTTTATTTTATTTCTGTATATTGTAATTATACTGTATTTGTGAATGTGTTCCGACTCTATGAATTTAAACAGTGTGCAGTGTAAAAATGTATTATATTGAATTGAATTTTATTATTTTTTTGTTTTTGTGAAAATCAAAAAGATGCTAATTGCTGTCACAGAATTCAGTTCACAAGCAATGTTAGGCTTTACTTTTTTACAACTTAAATTAATTAATGGGATATTAACTGTAAGACAGCCAACAGTAAATCAGCTAATTTGATACCATATATTCCATCATAATGAAATTGCTTGAATGCAATATTTATTAAGAAATAAAACAGAAGCATAAGGGACTTCAGTCTATTTCACTAGAAAGTTGCTGATTGTCTAGGAAAAATCAAATATAAAGTTTCTAATATGGCAGATTGAGGGCAGGAACACGACACCTAATGAAGTGACATGTTCATTAACAGCAAAAGTTGAGCTTTAAATAAGAAAGTCAATTAAACAAAAGCCTGCAGCCACCATTGGTTGTCAGGAACAGAATTGAGAAGACCTATTTTAAAATAAATTTTTTTTTTTTTTTTTACAGACGTAGCTTTTTTCTCTTCTAAAATAATTCAGAGAAATATATTCTCATAGCAAAATATTTTAAACGTGATGATACATAATTGAGATCACTCAGAAAATTAATGTATAGCTTGAACTCCACATTTAATAATAGAGTTAAATTTAGAGAATAAAAGAATGAGTATTTAGTAGGCTGAGAGTTTGAGTCTTTTTATTGTCACACAAGTTGCAAGCACAATTATGATATATTACTAGATTAAATGCAGGGGGAACATTAGTGTCGAAGTATTTTGATTACTCAACAATTCAGGTATGAGACAGAACAGAGAACATCCATCTTGTTCTATATAGGAAGATGTAGGATAAGAGGAAATAGAGCAGAATTACAACAAATTTAATTCACAACCTATTTTCCCAAAGAAACTAAATATCATGAAAGATGCCCAAGCACATGTTGCTAATAAGTTAAAGAATATCATCAACATATATAGTTCAGCATGGGTTATCAGAATTGAACATGGAAATAACAAAAATATAAGCAAACTAAGTGTAAAAAGGAGATACAGGGTCAAGCAATGGGGAGGAGCTGATATTCTTCACATCATTTTCACTGTGTAGAAAACGGTTAGTGATATTACCATTGCTCAAAAGTTGAATCATCTTGTTATGTTTGAGCCCTTGCCGTACCATGGCAGTGATAGACTGATCTTGAATATTGTCACTTTTTTTAAACTGATTGCTATATAATTTTACCCACTTAATTAGGCATTAAACTACAAATATCTCTCGAATTGTTTTTGAATTTGATCAGATGTGATGGCAATGTGTGAAGTGTTTTTATCCTAACATATAAATCAGCAGTCAGTTTGTAGATCCTGAAAAACCTATTGCAGGTGTTTCTAAGGTAGACGATCAAAGATCTCTTCTGAATTCAGGTTATACTAAGATGAAACCTGAAGTTTATAGATGGAATTAGTTATTAAGAATAAGCAGAGAAAAATATGTCTGAATGTGTATGTGAATTAAAGTGTTTTATTCAAATAAATGTATTTGTTTGATTTGGCTGTTATTTCTGTTTTTAGTGTCATTTCCACAATTTGGGCTAAATCAGGTAAACTTGAATGGATTAAGCAGGTTTCACAATGGAAGAGTGAATAATATATATACAGGCTAGAATCTATTGAGGCAATAATATAAAAAGTGAATCTGGGAAATTATGGAAAAAGCACTAAAGAGACTGAAAATGTAATGTTCAAAGAAAACAAAGTGTTGCAAGTAATTGTTTTAGTCATATACATAAAACTAGCCTGATGCTGCTAGGCTTTGCTATAAGTGACGTGAATTCTGTGTATACGAAATTCTCTCTATTTTTTCTATAAGGAATGAACTGTAACTTTTTTAAACAAGAACCTAGGTTTATAATTTTTAGCATATGCACTACTTCAGGCATTCAGTTAGGCTTTCATTTTCCATCCATCCATCCATCCATTGTCCAACCCGCTATATCCTAACTACAGGGTAATGGGGGTCTGCTGGTGCCAATCTCAGCCAGCACAGGGCGCAAGGCAGGAAACAACCCCGGGCCAGGTGCCAGCTCACTGCATGAAGAGTAATCAACTGGATAATTTTTCTTTTGGAAGACAGACAGTGAGTCAAAAGAAATATAGACCTGGGATTCTGTGAAAACAGCTAAACCAAGCGGCTCACACAAGTAAAACCTTATCAAGTAGAATTTTACTATTAATTTATAATCATTTCATACCAAATTACTTAATCCTAAGATCCTGTTGCATGACATAATTTTTAAAGTGATTTTCAGTTGTAGCTTTCACTTATATAACTTTAGTAAGTTAGGAGTTGTGTAGTTTGACATTCCCAGCGACTCAGTCAGAGCAGTCTGTGACTTTCCACAAAAACATTCAAAGAAGCTGTAGGGAAGAGCTCCTGTGTGTGTGAAAGTGGACAACTAGTAATCACTAAGCTAGAGATGCAATGCGTAGAATGCATTTGTAAGACAAGAAGAAAAACATTTGTTTGGGACCATGCAGAACGAAGAAAGGCTTCTCTGTCCAGTGTCTAGTGTTTGTTGTTCCAGCGATAGACTGAAAAAAAAGACAGGATCTTATTTATGAAAGTTTGCATTTGTCAGTTGTGCATTTCAGGTTGTTGAGTATTTTTATTTTTATGTCAATCATAACACTGCCATTATGGGGTTTTGTTGTTTCCAGAGGTGCAGCCTTACTTACCTGTTCTATGGACTGGTTGCCTGTCACAAGATCTACATCAGCTATATCTGATGTCATGGCACCATGTGTATAATATAAGGTGGTGTGCACATGGTTTCACTCCTAAGTTTAGACCAAGAAATATTTGCAAATTGGTTTTGTTTTATAGTAAGAATTTCAGCTAATATGTTGAGTTTGTTTAGTTTGTTTTGACAAGAAATTATTCTTTTACATATTGTAATTTGATGGCTGTTTTCTTTGTTTGATGGAATTTCGACCAGGCCCCTGTCCTTGACTATATCTTTGCTTTTCTCTTCTTTAATTTTTAACTCCTGAAAATTTTAAATTTTTTAAAAACTGTGGCAGTTCACAGGATTACAATATTGTGTGCATATATACAGTACTTAGTGAATCTGGTTATTTTTTTGTTTTGAACATATACTAAAAAAAATTTGTAAAGTATTTGTTTATTTTTATTATTATGTCATTGATGACTTCTTGTCACCATTTTGTATGAGTTACTTTTAATTCCAGCCTCCATTTTGTGTTCATTTTTTCCGGCTTAAGCCACATTGTTTACTGTTGCTATGCATGTTTATTTTTCCTCACTTCATTCTAGTTAACATTCTATTTGACAGAGTGTCACAACATATATACAGTATTTATGTTATATGCATGAATATCAATGGAGTGGGGGCGAGGCATGTACCCCTCTGGAAAACCAAGTCATATTCATTATTAATGTATTGCTGTCTTTGCACAACAGGATTTGGAGTGGAATTACTATAGCAAAGCTACACATTATATTGTGTTTTCAACTTTCCTGCTGTTTTAAAAATGTTTAAAGCTTTGTGTATATATACACCGGTCGTATTGTTGCTGTTTAATACTTAATTGTACACCAGTCCCTTGCTATCTGTAATCTCTTTTTATATGAATATTGGCTGTTACGATTCTACATTGAAAACCTATAATCAGAATCGGTATTTGGAATAACTTTCAAGCACACGCATCAGCAAAATATTTTTAAATTGCTTGTTAGTCCAGATGGTGAAGAGTGCGCTATTGACTTCTCATGTGTTAGATATTAATAGGATTATGTTTTGTGCTCTCCTTGTTCTACAAGTGCTGTGCCTTTGATTTTTCACTGTTATTTTTGCCCCATTATTAAATACAAATGTCTACAAAGGAAGTGGAAAAGAATAATGTAACCACATTTCCAGCACCTCCTCCTCTCATCACCCAAATGCAGTTCAACTGTCAGTTCTTTCAAAAACTGTCTTATTTTATTTGGCTTAGCATTATATGCATTCATTATGTGTTTTTATTGTTTATTTATATTGCAGTACATGCCAATTTCAGTATAGAAGAAACTGAAAAGTATCTTTGTGTTTACGTTTGCACCACAAATAAGCATACACACTATTGAATTTATAGCATTAAACAAATAGGTAATTGGTGTTTAAAATGTGTTGCATTGCATAGAAAGCCTTTATTTTCAGTTATTTAGGTACATACAAGTTTTTTATTAGTTTTTGGGGAAAGTGATTAAGGGTACTTGGAAAACATTATTATTTTTCCAAGCAAATGTATTTGAATATTGGCCTCCGCTATCTGAACATTCGCTATCAGACACATTTTCAGCAACAGATTAGGTCTGGATAGTAAGAGATTGCTCAATTTCTTTTGGTGTGACACCACATGATATTGAATTGGTGAACTGGTGATTTGCAAACTTCCATTACCCCTGAGGGAATCAGTCTAGTTTTATTGCTAAGAGTTGCAGGGGATGACAGATTACACAAGTTCCCAATCATTTTTTCCACAGTTTAAAATATACCCTTATAACAACTGAGTTTGCAGACAAAAGTAGTGTGACATAGCATTTTGTCTTTGCCTGTGTGGATAGCTTCACACTGCAGCAGATTACCATAGAGTCCTCTAAATCTAAAACTATGATTACATTTACCTATGATGATGTGGACAAATTACTAGAGCAGCATTCTAAATTAAAGTGTTCCAGATTTTTCTTCAAACTATTTAGTTTAATAGTAGCACTAATAGAAACATAAAAGTTAGTTTTTAGAAACAGTGTTTTATTTTTTTCAAGCTTGTGTTAAGTTATAAACACTGTAAGAGTCTGTCTCTTTGGCAAGTCAAATTAACATTTAGAGATACTGTATCTCAAAATACATTTTAAGATATTTGGAAATTCATTTAGATATCTCAAATTGAATTGTAGATAATCAAAAAATGCATCTATTTCAAGATATGATATTTCAAATGCATTTCAAGATATCCTGAAATTATATGCTATACATTTTGACATATCTGAAATGCATTTCAATATACAGTGGAACCTCAGTTTGCGAGCATAATTCGTTCTGGAAACGTGCTCGCAATCCAAAGCACTCGTATATCAAAGCAAATTTCCCCATAAGAAATAATGGAAACCAGATGATTCGTTCCACAACCCAAAACTATTCATATAAAAATGATTAATACAAAATATAAAGTAAAATACATAATACAAACTAACTTGCACTTTACCTTTAAAAAGAATCATGGCTGGTGTGAGTTTCTAAACTTCCGACACGCGGAAGAGCATCCCAAAGCAATCGCAGTCTCCCAGCGCTGTAGCAGTTCGCCGTATAAGCGCATCCAAAAAGATTGCAGACATGCTATAAGTGCCTGTTGTCAATGGGTCATACAAGGAACATTATAAAGATCCCGGTACAATAAATAACAGCGCTGTTGCTGTTTCAAGCTGAATAAAGCTGGTGTTAAAGTACTGAGACTCAGCTTCGTGTTTTGGGGAGCAAGATGGGGACTCGCACTTCACAGTGCACACACACGTAGTCACAATGCTGTAGTAAACAGTATATGCTCGTACGGATGTTGACTATATGAATGAGGCACACAGACTCGGAGAAAAGGAGACGATTGCCAGAAAGAGAGAGAGAGACGCACTGTGCGAGCGAGCGAGATAAGGAGAGAGAGAGAGAGAGACGCGCTGGGCGAGCGAAATAAGGAGAGAGAGAGAGAGAGACGCGCTGAGTGAGCGAGCGAGATAAGGAGAAATAGAGAAGAACCATCAGCTCAGTTGTGATCACATGAAGCTCAGCAGACAAAGTGTATCCATACTACTCGTATTGCAAGACATCGCTCGTTTATCAAGTCAAAATTTATTAAAATTTTTTGCTCGTCTTGCAAAACACTCGTAAACCAAGTTACGCGTAAACCGAGGTTCCACTGTATCTCAAATGCAATTCGAGATATTTTGAATTAAGTTACTGTGCATTTCGAGATATCTCAAATACATTTTCAGATATCTTAAAATAGCTTTCTGCACCTTTCAAGATATCTCAAATACATTTTCAAATATCTCAAAACTTCCTGTGCATTTCAAGATATCACAAATATATTTCGAGATGTCTTGAAATCACATCCTGAAAATTCTTTCAATGGGACTTCTTTTCCATTTTAAAATGTCTCAAATACATTTCAAGATATCTTATATTAAACAGGAAGTCACATTGAAATAATAGGTCATTTTACAGGAAGTGATTCTGAGATATTTTGAAATTCATTTAACACTAGAATTACCAGAGCCTACGAAAAAACTCGTAATTCCGTCCCACCTTAAACTGCTTCTTAAATCCCTTCACACCTCTCCGCCAGCGTCCTTTGTTCTCTAAATGTGCTGATAAAGAGAAGCTCGGAGCAGCCGGCTATTCCATCCCCCACCAATTTAGAACGTGCACGAACTTCTCTCAGCTCATGCCTTGATTGAGTATCTGGGAGTGAAGTGGAGTTTTAGAGTGAAATAATAGATCGTTGTTTGGAACACACGCATTTCATGTCTGTTCCGTTTCTACAGTAATCTGTGTCAACACATTGTTAAAACAGAAACTTTTTTATATTCTAGTAGTAGATGACAAAATGTAGGCATAAACTATATAATGTATGAAGCCTGAAGTCCAAATAGCAAAGAAACATTTTCACAAGAATAACACAATTGCACTTTTATTCAAACATATAACTGCAGAAAGAAAAAGCCGCCTTAACATGCGACATTGACACCAGTTTACTATAACTGACTCCGTGGTTCAATAGATACAACCCCCGCTTGGGAATCAAGGGGTCACGGGTTCGATCCTGCGCCTCCCTTTTGAGAAGTGAACTGTTCTTAGTCTTACTGTTTTAGTATAAAAACATACATTTCATTTCAGTCTGTAACAGCCGGTGCAATTTATGATCTTTGTAAAGGTTAGCTTTTTTTTTATTCACTTTTCACTCTCAGTCGTTTCAGAATCAATCCATACAACCCCATCTGACACGGCTGTTTTCACTAAAGACGCTATAGCTCTGCAGTGTACCACGATGCATACTAACGCCCCCCCCGGTTCTGACACACAACACTGGCTAAGCTGCCTTCTTCGTATCTCACCGTCACTTGCTTTTCTTTTATTCAGTTTTATTGAGTGTTCCTGCCAGTCCCCGCATGTTGCTGTATGCTTTTTCTTTTGCACCCAGGACATGCAGAAGAAAGAATGGTAAAGACCAACTTCGGCGCTATATGCAATCATCAGACACTCCCCATCTGCCCGTGTCGTTCAAACACAGGAACATATATTGGTGTAAAAGTATAACAAAAGTGCACTTTTATTCAAGTGCACTTTTCCCATCGCCTTTTCCTGTAAGAAGCAGTGTACACACTTCTCTCTATGCTGTGGTTTCTATTACACACCTGAAAGAAAGAGACAATATATGTGAAAATATAATCGCACTAATGCAATATTATTTGAAAACGAACAGCGTCAGATCGGTGTGAATTTATGCAGGAACTGGAAATTCTCTGATGCGGACCTTCCCCAGGGAAGAAAGTACAGTGTCAGGTGCTCATTCAGTGTAATAGAAACCATAGCACAGAGAGGTGTGTACACGGCAACAAGTACACGTGTCGTAAATGTAGGAAGGACGGTCCTTGGGTGTGTGGAACTGTTAATATTTGAATGTGATGATTTTATATAGCACGGAATGAAAATCTTCACTTCTTAGCATTGCACCATGCAAGATGTCGATCAATCGCCTACTGTATCTTGCTTTCTTTTTTCTTCGGTTATACAGGTAGTTTTGAATAAAAGTGCACTTGTTTTGTTTGCGAAATGAAGTGTCTGCGTGCACTTTTCGTGGCATTACACGTGTATTTTTGAGCATGCCCGTTTGAGCAGTATAAAAGTATTGAAAAGTATAACAAAACAACGGGCAGATGGGGAGTGTCTGATGATTGCATATAGCGCCGAACTTACTGCTCTTTACTATTCTCTCCTCTGCGTGCCCTGGAGTACAAAAGAAACAGAATACAGACGCTATAGCTCTGCAGTGTACCACGATGCATACTAACGCCCCGGTTCTGACACACAGACGCTGGCGAAGCTGCCTTCTTCGTATCTCACCGTCACTTGATTTTCTTTTTATTCAGTTTTATTGAGTGTTCCTGCCAGTCCCCGCATGTTGCTGTATGCTGGATATGTTCACATGTATTGTCTCTTTCTTTCAGGTGTGTAATAGAAACCACAGCATAGAGAGAAGTGTGTACACTGCTTCTTACAGGAAAAGGCGATGGAAAAAGTGCACTTGAATAAAAGTGCACTTTTGTTATACTTTTACACCAATATATGTTCCTGTGTTTGAACGACACGGGCAGATGGGGAGTGTCTGATGATTGCATATAGCCCGGTTACTGGTCTTTACCATTCTTTCTTCTGCATGTCCTGGGTGCAAAAGAAAAGCATACAGCAACATGCGGGACTGGCAGGAACACTCAATAAAACTGAATAAAAAGAAAAGCAAGTGACGGTGAGATACGAAGAAGGCAACTTCGCAAAGGCGCTGGCGGAGAGGTGTGAAGGGATTTAAGAAGCAGTTTAAGGTGGGACGGAATTACGAGTTTTTTCGTAGGCTCTGGTAATTCTAGTGTTAAGGTACCTTAAAATGCTTGCAAGGTCAGTTTAAAATATCTAAAACTTCATTTGTGATAGCTTGAAATGCACACACATTCATTTTGAGATATCTGAAAATGTATTTGTGATATCTCAAAATTAATTTCAGATATCTTAAATTTTAAAGGAAATTATTTTAAGATATCATAAAATTCTTCTTAGGTAAGTTAAAAAGTAAATTACATTTCAAGATACCTAAAATGCATTTTGATATATCTCTAAATGCTAATTCAGCTCGCCATATGTCTCTTTAGTTAATATTAAACTTTTTGTTAATATTTCTGTCTGCAAAACCCCTTTCACAAATACAGTTTTAATCATAATTAATTTACTGGGAAAAGGTATGAGTTGAAATGTTGGGACAATTGATTCAATGGTGAATGGGCCCCAAGTGCAAAAGGGGATTATGCTGTCACTCACTGCTGGATCAGTTAAACTGGCAATGTTTTAGCATTTATGTGTGGAGGAGGTTTAAATATCAAGAGTGCAAGCTTCCTTGCTCTGTGTGTCAATGACATCTGAGGACACTGCACTTTCTCCAAGTTAATCTAGGCAAAATGTCATACAGTGACTACAGTCTTAAGTCATTTTTCACCTCTTTTTAACATTTAAATGACAGACTGTGGACTTGGTGAAGTACATTTTTTTTATAGTATTTGGCAAACCATGTTATTACTATAACATTATACTCTATGTAACAGCTTGCTGAGTTGAAAAGTCATTTAGCACAATGAGAAGTGTGAAGAGTGGAAAAGTCATTTAGCACAATGAGAAGTGTGAAGAGTTGGCTGAGGACAAGTAGGATACACATTTATCTTCACTGTGAGTGTTTGCAGACGTAAGATTCTTGACCATAATGAACTAAGCGAAAGAGTTATTAACAAGTTCATACAAAATGAGTGCCAACCACATCATTGATTTACCTCTCATATTATATAGTCTTATATATGCAACTGCACTGCACTTGATAAAGTATATACTGTAATATTACTAACTGACATACTTACTTAAAAATAATGACGATTATCTGGGTTACTGCTGTTTCTGTTACTTTAGTCAAGGTTGTTGTTTTTTCACAATAGCATTTTAGCAAAAGAAAAGTCAAAATCTTTTTACTGCAAATAAGACATAGAGTCTACTGGTAGAATATACTTTCAACAGTGATTAGGTCACTATTGCAGAAAAATGCAGAGAAACACTCTTCAAATAAGTGAATACAGTGGTAATAATCCAGACAAGAAAGAAATTAATTGTGAGCATTTCTAAACCAAATGAATGTATTAATAATGCTGGCTTTCATTTAGAGAGTTTTGAGTTGATTAATTACCGTTTGAAAATACCTTAAAAAAATAGTAAATATTGCTTGTGCTCAGTTCTTTTTTTAAGAGGATTATTCAAAAAATGGAGGTGGATTAGCCTTTTTAGTCTTGTTTGTCAAATTACTTCATGAGCCCATGGTGTTTCCTCTGGGGACAATCTTCTAATTTTGCTAAATCTGAACACAAATCTCTTTCTGTAGACTCAATTAATTATGCTTCGAGCTACTGAAGCTCAAGTTGGCCTAATGTAACAAGTGCATAACCTTTAGAGGATGGTAGGCTGTCAAATAGTTGTTGGCAGATTATTAGACCCAAGAAATATTATTTTTAGCAGCTAACAAATCAGGATTTGTTCATGATCTAGAGTAATGAAGATTATTTAATTTGAACACTGGTGAGACCACAAAACAAACACTTTCATGTTGTTGCTTGAAGTTGCTGCTTTAACAATGTTAACTTGATGTATTCAGCGCCCGTCATTATGTAAGATTAAAACTTCAAACACTTAAATCTCTAAATGTATTGTATGAGTCCTGAAGATGCCCATTCAATATTATTAAAAAGCAGAATGAAAGTATTTAAAACAGAGGTATTAAATAACTTCATTGTTAAACTTTAAAATGTTTAAAATTTATAATTATAGTGTATTTTAGTAGGTAAAGTGTAAAAAAAGCTGTCTGCCCTTAAAATATTTTAAAAAACAATAAATATATGTGATTTTTAAATAATTAGACATATATAAACAAAAGACCTCTGTGTGTGTGTATATGTGCATGGATCAATCCATTCTGCTCATGCTCAACCACAGCCACTAGGTGGCGCATTCATGCACTTTAAAATTTTTTGGCGCTTGCATACACCTCGGTTCTCACTAGGATAGACATGTGTGATTTGCTTACGCTCAACCACAGATATGGGAGTTGGAGTGAATTCTTTGGAAGATGTAGAAGCTTATCCAAGTGTGATTTGCACTTGGTGAGATAGCGCATGCATGCACTTTTTTCATTTTTTCAGCCCTTGCATGCACCTCACTTCTTCTTTAATCCAAGCAGACAAAATCACCTTTATGGAACATGCACGTTGTATGTTCATACAACAAGCTACCATATGTTTGCCTGATGCAGGTTCCTGCCTGTCCCACTCAGGTTGTGCCACGTCTGCACTCAACTACATGTCCGTCTCAGATACGATACAACCTGTCCCGGCCCACTTAGCTGACGCCTCCGAAAGTTCACTGATATTGTAAAACTGCTAGAGAGTCTTTGGGTTGTTCTTCGTCCCGAAGACCACACTCAGCTAGTTTTGAAATAATGCTTGAAATTTTTGGTTAATCATAACTAAAATTATGATTAGAAATAAGGGAGTATAATTAAAAAAAGTTTAATGACATAAAAATACATTTTAGTTTTGTATATTTCATATGTTGGACATATTAAGCTTTAAATAAGTACAGGTCCTGAAGATGATCACAGAATCACCCTAGAACAGAACAACTTTTAAAGGCTAAAAGTACTTATAAATAAAATGTATAGGTTCATTCTTGTCAGGTGTACAGGTAATACCAAAATTTGTACTTGCATATGCTAATCAACATGCAACACTTTGCTCCTACGCACAATGATAAGTGAACATGACAATCTTACCTGATTTTAACGATATTATAGTGTTGATGCACTAAGGCAATAAGGTAGCTGAATATACTGTATTTTGTATTTTTTTTATTGTAATTAGCTTTTGGTTTCATAAAAAAGTCATTTTTAAAATATTAATTTGAAATGAATTCTTACATTTTTCTTGTCCCAGGAGTTCAGATGGGAGGTTTCATTGGAGGGCTAAGCCAGGTTAGAGAGGTGAGGGGAACTACAAGATGACAGGGTCTTCATGCCTGCAACAGATAACCAAATCATTTAAAGCCTTGTCTTGGTAGAGAAATATATTACTTTACTTTCCCCTTTTGTATTATTAATATGTAGCCTTTGTCACAATGCCTCAGATCTCACAGACTTACCACTGTTTTTAAGGTATTGTACCATATAACTTCTCCCCACCTTTCCTTCTACACCTCTAACCTCAGGCAGTTAGGTGTAGTAAAAGACAAGCAGGAGTTAACTTACACATAAAATAATGTATTATTGATAATATTCATGAATAATAACAATATGCAAAGTACTTTTGAATATTGGCAACCATACAGCCTGATAAATGGTGATGTGTAGCTTCAGGCGGCACACAGACTTATTAGTTACTTAAAAATATCTCTAGCAAAGGCATCATTGGCGGTCAGCTTTCTTCAGAACAGGCCACATGCCTGTCTCAATATGGCTGCCGAGCTGTGCTCTTCATTGTGTTGTCCTTTTCAATTCATGGTGTGAGATGCTTCTTCCTCAGTTTGGTAAGAGAGAGAGAGAGAGAGAGAGAGTGAGGTAAAGCAAGCAAATTTATAGGTTTTCTGTCCAACCCCTACAGCCAATAGGGCGTCATAGTACTTAAAAGCTTATGACACAAGCCAGTTCCAAACAGCTGTACTTCTGACCAATGGGGGAATAGAACACTTTCACACCTGCCTCCAATACCATACGTTAAGATGAAGCTTGGCAGTTAGGCAGCCTGGCTTTCCTGTGGGGGTTGAGAGAGAGACTTTAGCAGAGAAACACTTGCCAAACTAGTTTGAGGCACTTCCCCCAAAACCTGCCACAAAATTTAAAGAGACCATTCCTAAAAGGGGGGACGGGGGTAAACATAAATGCTTCTCACTAATGTAACACTAATATTACATTGCTTTGCCTAAGTTACAAATAAAGCCATACAAAATATTTATCAAGTTGTATGCAGAAGTTCACATCGCAACATTCCACCCCGATAAATCTTTTGTACAATGTCTTTATAATTAAACAGTCTTAATTGTTTGAAGAGTCTGTTGCATAACTTGTGCTTCGGTTTGCAGTATTTGCTCTCCCAGTGTTAAAAGTTGTGCATGACCATTTGTCCATTACATATCTTCTTTATTTCAAAGATAATCTGAAGAACTTGGATGTACTCCTGATTACTTGTATCTTGCTTCAACTGTTCCTTTAGCTTTCTGCAGTCTTCTATTGTCATCAGATCTGGTGGTTCAAAATGAGACAAGTCCACACCTTCTAGTAAACTAACTGTACTGCAATTTAAGTCTATTGTGTGAATTATTTACTTAATCTGTACTGGTTTTGTGTCTAACTGCGAATTAGACCCCTGTCCCAAACTATCTGTTTAAGCATATGCAGCTGTACAACTAACCTCAACATTTGGTTGCCACAGGTGCCAGTACAGCCATATCTGCCCAAGTGAGAGCACATGTACCACTGCAAAAACTGTTCACAAACCAACATTTGTGGCCCCTCTTCACACATTTGGGGTTGACTTAGTTGCCTCTTGTTCTTTTCTACCCATGGTGCAACCCTTGCCTGCCATCAGCCTTTACCAGTTTACGCTGCCATCACCACCATGAGACATCACAGCTATGCAACCCTCATCATTCCCCCTGTAGGCCACCCCTAAATTTGTTTGCTCACTATATACATTCTTGCTGTTCTAAACAGCTTGGTTCAGAATTGTCCCACTGGTCCTCTGCTTGTACCACAGCTGACAACTGCAGCAGGGCTTCCGTATTTTCCCAATTAGACTATACCTAAACATCGGAGCCCATATGACTTGCAAATATACCAGCTGCACCTGCTTCACCAATTTGTTCAATCTTTTTCTTCTTCTTCTTTCGGCTGCTCCCATTAGGGGTCGCCACAGCAGATCATCTTCTTCCATATCTTTCTGTCCTCTCCATCTTGTTCTGTTACATCACTTGCATGTCCTCTCTCACCACATCCATAAACCTTCGCTTAGGCCTTCCTTTTCCTCTTCCCTGGCAGCTCTATCCTTAGCATCCTTCTCCCAATATACCCAGCATCTTTCCTCTGCACATGTCCAAACCAATGCAATCTCGCCTCTCTGACTTTGTCTCCCAACTGTCCAACTTGAGCTGACCCTCTAATGTACTCATTTCTAATCTTATTCATCCTCATCACGTCCAATGCAAATCTTAGCATCTTTAATTCTGCCACCTCCAGCTCTGTCTCCTGCTTTCTGGTCAGTGCCACCGTCTCCAACCCATATAACATAGCTGGTCTCACTACCATCCTGTAGACCTTCCCTTTCACTCTTGCTCATACCATCTTGCTGTGGCTCCTTAATTTTATTCACCTGTAGATACAGCAGTCCTGCATATCCCCCTTATTAGTACACTTCTTCTCCACTCCTCAGGCATCCTCTCACTTTCCAAGATTCCATTAAACAATCTGGTTAAAAATGCCACTGCCATCTCTCCTAAATATCTCCATGCTTCCATAGGTATGTCATCTGGACCAACGGCCTTTCCATTTTTTATCCTCTTCACAGTTGTCCTTACTTCCTCCTTGCTAATCTGTTGCACTTCCTGATTCACTATCTCCACATCATCCAACCTCTTCTCTCTGTCATTCTCTTCATTCATTGGCCTCTCAAAGTACTCTGTCCATCCGCTCAACACACTCTCCTCGCTTGTGAGTACGTTTCCATCTTTATCCTTTATCACCCTAACCTGCTGCATATCTTTCCCAGCTCGGTCCCTCTGTCTAGCCAATCGGTACAGGTCCTTTTCTCCCTCCTTAGCGTCCAACCTGTCATCAACTCATCATACACCTTTTCTTTAGCCTTCGCCACCTCTCTCTTCACCTTGCGCCTTATCTCCTTGTACTGTTGTCTACTTTCTGCATCTCTCTGACTATCACACTTCTTCTTTGCCATCCTCTTCCTCTGTATACTCTCCTGTATTTCCTCATTCTACCACCTCTTTCCAGATGTCACGCCAAGCACCCTTCTTGCTGTCACCCTTACTACATCTGCTGTAGTTTCCCTATCTTTACCTTTCTTTAATAATAGTATTAATTATATTAATTATCCCACCTAATTAATTAATACCCAGAAGCTATACTTTGAGAACCCAAAATTAATTCCCTTATTTTGACATTCCTAACTGGTTTGTTCAGTTTCCACCCCTTGGAATATAAATTTGCTGCAGTAATGAACAAACCTTTCCTTTTAAGCTATAGCTATTGTAACTACCCTTATTCTTATGTGACTTGTGGACTTGTTACTCACTTAAACCCCAGTAAGTGTCTTTTTCTTGCTGTCTCTTCAGTTGTTCTTCATGTCTTTGTCTTTAGTCTTTTCCTAGCTTCTTTATTCGTTCCGCTATGTAGGCAGATGTGCAAAATGGAAGGTGACAAAGCAGATTCTGTCCATCTCATATTCTTGGTTGTTGACCTGGTGCCAACACTCAAACATTGCTTCTAGGCACCATTGGAACAGCTTGGTCACTAGTGCCTCTCCAATCCAATGCTCTAGTTATAACACAATCTCCTGCATGGATTTTACTCTGCTAATTGCCTTCACTATTTATTACCTGCACCAACCCAAAGTTCATAAAACCTTAAAATAGCAGTATTACTATTGGAAAAGATCAGGAAATTGAAACAGAAATAACTATTTTCCCTTTCCTGTCTTCCTGCACTACACTTCTATTTTTTTTTTCATTTCCTGTGTGTCCTTTTTATTGTATGGTAACTGTAACCTGAAAGTGTTGGCTAAAACCTCTCCAAAATCCAAGTGCTAAGTCCAGCATCTCTCCTAAAACTGACCTGTGTTCTTTACTCAAGACCAGCTCACTTTTCTCCATTTTATTACAGGGAGATTCATAGGCTGTCGTTTTAAACAACTGGTTAGTCAGGTTTCGAATTACTGAACCTAAGTGTGTGTGCTTTTTAATTACTGCTGGGCCTAGCAGAGCTGTTAGGATCCTTACACCCCTGTGTATTCCTGACTTGCTGCCTGAGCTTGTAAACCTTCCTGCTGCACCATCCACCATCCTTGGTTCTTTGGCTTGTCCTGTTTTATTCAAACCAACTCCTAAACTGGTGCACTTTCTTTCCAACTCAGTCATTTTTGCACAAGCACTTGAATTCCTTTCATTTCCATTGTTCCTTGTTTTAATTCCACACTTTCTTCACTCAGTATCCATATTCCATTATCTAGTTCATGCCCTCTAGTCAACAATGGCCATTCAGACTCACCAGCTTCTCTGCCTTGTATCTGATTTCTTTTTCCCAAATCAAATTTCAATGCAGCAGTGGTTACCTTTCCTAACAGTGGTGAAATATCTATCAGTGCACCATGTTCTTTGAATACTGGACAGACCTCAGAATTACCTGGAGATTGTGGTGCAGTGGAGAATAATAGAAGGAAATACCCTTCCTGTTTTTTCTTCCTTTCATGCCTCTCCTTTTCCTCAAACTCATATTCCCATACTTTATCTGAGCACTCCTCTGTCTCAGGTAAGTCACCCACCCATGTTTTAGGGTTCCAGTCAGATCCTGTTACTACGACCCTAACATTCACCATGGGTGGTTTTTACACTCTCTTCCCCTGCTTTCACTGCTTTCTACTTTAGCATTGTAACACTTCACATTCTTCACACCAACTGTTACATCTTTCAAAACTTTTACACAACATTCCGCAACTTTCACTTTCATTTACTTTATTTTCTTTCTCATACTGATCTTTCTTATTACCAATAATACAAGATAGTAAACCTCTTATAACAGCAGCTGTCTTATTTATACCAGATTTCTGTTTTCCTGATTTTAATCCTTCCAGCCCCCTTTCATTTTGTGGCACGCTCAGCTCAGCTTCTGCTTTCTCTACCTGCACTCCAGGTTTTCATTTCCTAGCTTTAGCCTGCTTACTTCTGCAACTCCACTGGAAGATGGCTAACTTTAATATAAAATTAGGCATTTCTGAGTGCACAATGCTATTCTAATACAATTTTCCAAATTTGTTATGGGTTGGCCTACTTTTGCCCCTGTAAGCAAGCAAACATACACGTACATACACAAAGATCCTAAACGAGTAAGTGCCGTATGAATGACACATGCATGTCCCACCACTCTCAAGCACTTTAACCACTTAAGTGCCATATGAATGACGCATGAATGTCCCACCACTCCTTAGCACTTTAATTAGGGACTCACTACCACCAGCACTAACAAACATGCGGTGTCCTCGTGATACACATGAAGTCTCTACACTTTGTTGGTTATATTCCATTCAGCAACCAAACAATGTTTTACTTCCACCTCATTTGTACACTGGGTGCCCAAAAATTCACATACATTCACACACATATACATCAACAGTATTTGCAAACAGGGTTCAAAACATGGTTACCCCCAAAATCCTGCCGACTATGCCAATTGTTTTGTCTTGGTAGAGAAATATATTACTCTACTTTCCCTTTTTGTATTATTAATATGTAGCCTTTGTCAGAATGCCTCAAATCTCACAGACTTACCACTGTTTATAAGGTATTGCACCATATAACTTCTCCTCACCTTCCCTTCTACATCTATAACCTCAGGCAATTAGGTGTAGTAAAAGACATTACTTTATGTGTAACTTAACTCCTGCTTGTATTATTGATAATATTCATAAATAATAACAATATGCAAAGTACAGTCTTGCTTTCCTGCAGGGGTTGAGAGAGAGACTTTAGCAGAGAAACACTTGGCAAACTGGTTTGAGGCACTTCCCCCAAACCCTGCTGTAAAATTCAAAGAGACCCATTCCTAAAAGGGGGGGTAAACATGAATGCTTCTCACTAATGTAACACGTTTTTAAACCCTCCCTATACTGTTTACAACCCATCCTTTACTCTATTAATAATAGGGACAACTGTTAAGCAATATGAAATCGGTAGATAAGTTTACAGTTACTGTATAGCGAAGTACACATACCTATATATGATGTGATGATGGTGATGAATATGCTGTGCAGTAAAAATGATGACGATGAAGATGATAATGACTTTTACTGCGCAGCCGATGACTGTATTTTACATCTCTTCAGACAGCAGTGCCATTTCCTGGGGCACCTCTTCCACAGTTTCCGAAGGTTTATACGTAGTAGTAGTAGGAACTGGCTCTTTTTTGCGAGGCTGCAAAAACATTGTGATCGGCAGTTGCTGCCGCTGCTTCTTTTTCCGGTCAAAGAGCAGCTTGTAGGCAGTCATGACGTCGTCAACTTTGTTGCAAAATTGGACTGATCGAACCATATCGTCGTCCCATTCCTGTGACCGCTCTTGCAGATTCTTAGCCAGTCTGCAGCCACAGCCACGAACGTTCTTCCTTCCTTCAACATATCCAGAAGTTTAACATTCTCAGCGATCGTCATCATTCTTCGTTGGCGTTTAGGCTCAGCACCAGCCTTGAAAGAAGGAGCACGTTTGGGAGCCATTGCAGGGGGTGAAAATTGAAGCGAAGTTCAACACAAACAAACCACAAAAAAATCACACACAGTACAGTGTAAAGTAAACCCAGCGAAAGCTTGAAGCGAAATGGCCGCGACAGAGAGACAAGGGGAGGTGTTGTGGGATCTGGGCATCAGTCAAAGCACCAATCACGGGCCCGATTAGAAAGCAGGAAACTGTGATTTGTCGTCTCCCTCCCATGTACCAATCACAGCCCGTGTTACAACGCACTTAGTCACCGAACTTATGTTATTCTTAGACTAGGAAATACTACTACTATATTTAAAAACCCGCAAAGTCGTGAATCCGTGAAAAGTGAACGGCGAAGTAGCGAGAGATTACTGTATTTATCAAGTTGTATGCAAAAGTTCTCATCACAACAGCCTTATCACAGTTGCTATAACAGAGGCCTGGAACTACACAGTGAACATTAAGAGCACTAATGTTACTTATTTCCTCCAGATTGATCACACATTAACCTAGGAAACAGAAATGAGCAACCTGGGTGTTTCCCCAGGTCTGGCTCTAGACAACTATTTATGTAGAGATGTTTTTGCACAATAGTAGACTATGCCAAAGCAGTTAGAATTTTGAAAACTCATATTTAAAGAGGTAATAAAACCAGAAACAGAAGTGACAATTTATCATTGGTTGATCATCTATACTAATAAAAGGCAAAGCCCTCACTGACTCACTCACTCACTCACTCACTCACTCACTCACTCACTCATCACTAATTCTCCAACTTCCCGTGTAGGTAGAAGGCTGAAATGTGGCAGGCTTATTCCTTACAGCTTACTTACAAAAGTTAAGAAGGTTTCATTTCGAAATTCTACACGTAACGGTCATAACGGTCGATAACAGTCGACAACGTCCGCCATGTTGAACTTTCTTATTTATGGCCCCATCTTCACGAAATTTGGTAAGTGGCTTCCCTGTGCTAATCGAAACCGATGTACGTACTTATTTTGATGGTATAACGCCACTGTCGGCCGCCATATTGAACTTTCCAACGTCACTAATTCTCCAACTTCCCGTGTAGGTAGAAGGCTGACCCAATCTTCACGAAATTTGGTAGGTGGCTTACCTGCGCTAACCAAAACCGATGTACATACTTATTTCGGTGGTATGATGCCACTGTTGGCTGCCATATTGAATTTTTGAAAACGTCACTAATTCTCCAACTTCCCGTGTAGGTAGAAGGCTGAAATTTGGCAGGCTCATTCCTTACAGCTTACTTACAAAAGTTAAGCAGGATTCATTTCGAAATTCTATGCATAACGGTTATAACGGTCAACAACGTCCGCCATGTTGAACTTTCTTATTCATGGCCCCATCTTCACAAAATTTGGTAGGCGGCTTCCCTGCGCTAACCGAAACCAATGTACATACTTATTTCAGTGGCATGACGCCACTGTCAGCCACCATATTGAACTTTCCAACGTCACTAATTCTCCAACTTCCCGTGTAGGTAGAAGGCTGAAATTTGGCATGCTCATTCCTTACAGCTTACTTACAAAAGTTAAGCAGGTTTCATGTCGAAATTCTATGTGTAACGGTCATAACGGTCAACAACGTCCGCCATGTTGAACTTTCTTATTTATGGTCCCATCTCTTACGAAATTTGGTAGGCGGCTTCCCTGCGCTAACCGAAACCAATGTACGTACTTATTTCAGTGGTATGACGCCACTGTCAGCCGCCATATTGAACTTTCCAACGTCACTAATTCTCCAAATTCCCGTGTAGGTAGAAGGCTGAAATTTGGTACTTATTTCGGTGGTATGATGCCACTGTCAGCCGCCATATTGAACGTTTCAACAGTCTTTGTTACTTTTGGGCCCATCTTCAAGAAATTTGGTACGCGGGTTCCCAACGCTAACTGAATCCTACTTATGTACATATATACGTCCATAGCCTGCAGCTCAGTCACAGGGTGAGGCGGCATTGGGTCCCCCATCCCAATGCCTCCCACGTTGTTGGCTGCCTGCCTATATAAGACCGTCCATCGCTCCAGTCTCTACATTTTCTTCCTTGCTTCGCCACGGGATTCACGTCTCCCTGCTGATAACTACAGCCTTTTTATTTAATCCACGGCTTCTCCGCTGTTTTATTATTCATTTATTACGATTATAGTTATTGTGTAGGTATTTTAGACTTACTTTACATTGTTCAGGTACCCATTTCCTTTATCATTCCAACCGTACCCGCATTAACATGTCTATCGAGGTGATCACCATTGATCAAAGAACTGTCTCTTACCGAGTGGTTTCCATGCCCGGAGATGGCACCTACCTTTTCCATTCTCTTTGTTACATATTGCACGGCCATATCAGGCTCACTCTTGATATCCGGAGGAACATTGTGTCTTATGTATTGAATGACTGGGACAGGTTCAAGGTGTGGACTGATGACGGTACAGGAGATAATTATACTACACAGGAGCACTAGTAGAGTGAAATGCTTAAGCCCTTCACCTATGCATCTGAATGTGAGTTGATGGCTGCCGCTGAATTGTTTGGTTGTCGCTTTCAAGTGTACCGAAATGGCCAAATATTTTACACCTTTGGACAACCGCCAATGCCTCTTAAACATCTTAGATTCACAGGTGACGATTTCAGTAGTGGACACTTTGATGTTTATAAATGTTTAAACTCTCAAAAGCTGGATGTGAAGTTATCGATGAAACTGGTTGTATACTTACAACGCTTGACAGATGCCGAATGTCATTTCAACACAAGTCCTACAAATACTGTCGTATTACTATTACTACTCGTAATTGAAACAGACCATGAAACTCAAACCGATTATGACAGCAGCAATCCAAGCTGTGAGATTTGAAACAAGATTACTGTTCACATGGCCAGCTGTACGTTGCATGCTTAAGAGTAAGCTCAGCACACAGCTTGGTCATATTACAACCGGAGGGCCGAACTCACAATGTGGTATACAAAGAGATCCTTAACAAATAATTATTGGTATATTTTCCCTCAGTTTTAAAAGGTTTAATTGTCTTCTTAATAAAACTTTTAAGGCCGTATATCGCTGCTGCGAAGCGCGGGTATTTTGCTATATATATATATATATATATATATATATAGATATAGATATAATATGTGTGTGTATGTATGTATATATATACATATATATATAGATATAGATATAGATATATAGATATATATATATATATATATATAATGTGTGTATATATATATATATATAGATAGATAGATAGATATATGTAATGTGTGTGTGTGTATGTATGTACAGTATGTATGTGTAGATATATAGAGAGAGATATAGATATATATACTGTATATATAATGTGTGTGTGTATGTATGTATGTGTATATATATATATATATATATATATATATATATGACAGCAACACTCATAACAGTGACAAAACAATTACATTGATGATCATGTTATGTTATTTTCAAGATGTTTCCTTTTCTTTTTCATTACTTCTTTAACACACTACTTCTCCACTGCGAAGCGCGGGTATTTTTCCAGTATATATACCTGTATATATATATATGACAGCAACACTCATCACTCACAACAGTGACAAAACAATTACATTGACAATCATGTTACGTTATTTTCTAAATGTTTCCTTTTCTTTTTCATTACTTCTTTAACACACTACTTCTCCGCTGCGAAGCGTGGGTATTTTGCTAGTCTTTTATAAAATAATTATATTTCTAATCAAATCCCAAATTACTCTTTTATTTACTGAAAATTAGGGCTAGTGTCCCTACTTCCATATTCAGCCTCTTACATGACTGTTGCCTGTGTTAAGTGCTGTCTGTGTTTCTCCAGTGTTCTTCCCACAATCACAATGAAATGACGGCCATAATACTGGGAAATTACAATTTGATCTTTGAAATTATACAGGAGTAGGTTCTGTGGTAGACACCCCGGATGGATTGTGCATCTCAGTACATTATGTTAGCATACATATTACAAAAATAAATGGTCCATGCATAATCAAGCTTTATGTTGTTTTTTTTTATAGTTTTACTTAATTTTCCCATAGTGTAAATAAACCGGAATTCCTCAGAATCTCAGAAATCATGGTCATTTGCTATAAGAAATTTACATTTTTACATAATCTGACAGTTATTTTTATTTTATTGTGCCTATTTTTTCTTTTAAGAGAGTTAAAGTTATTGACCATACTTTTGTTTGGGTGTTTGTTTTGAGGAGCTGTTAACAGTCTGCTTGTCAAACATATGCCTTTTTAACATGATATAAAACAATACAAAATTACAGAAACATATTTCAAGAGTGTTATTGTTTTCAATGATAATTTATAGCATCTTTAATAGAATGTTTATATATTGTCAATAACTGGTGTGGCAGGCGGCCGGGCCGCCCCTTCTACACATGTTCCGGGAGAGCAATCATGGACTGCTCAATACCTCCCCCTGGACGCTTGGTGGCAGCCTCCCTGGCTCAGGATGGTGCCTCAGTTTCCTGCAGGGCTCCATGGGAGATGGAGTTCTGCACAGCCCTTTTGGGATCTGGGGTGGCCACCAGGAGGTGCTGCATGGGTCCCTGAGCTGGCCTGGACAACTGTACAGCCTCGCCCAGAAGTGCAATCAGAAGCAGGTGATCAAGCACCTGGAGCAATTTCGGGTGGGCTATAAAAAGGGCTGGTAACCACAACTCAGTGCCAGAATTCGGAGGAAGAGGACGACCTACACTTACACAGATCTTTGTGGACACGGAACACACGTGAAATGCATATGTTCCGAATAACAATATATTTTTTTAGCCTAGGTACCTGATTCACTGATAAACAAGGCTTCATTTGGGAGAGGTTTTTGTGGTTTCTCTGGCGGTGGGGGATGGTATAGCAGGTTGCTTGCTGCTTGGGATAATCGACACATTTACAAGGCAAAAGATGCTGAATGGAGAAGTGTGAGTGGATTTAAGGTGAGCCGGATTTACAAGTTTTCTCGTAAGCTTTGGTAATTCTAGTGTTAAATAATGTGCCCTGTGTATTTGCTGTGGAGCCTAACCACTAGTGGTTTCCATAGTGCAGATGTGAATATAGGTTTGGATCATGGTGAGATTCCACATTACAGTTGGTGTAGCTAGCAGCATTTGGTCTGTGGACAGGCAGATAGAAGAGGTGGTGCTGTGCAGAATGTGGGGCTAAATGAGAGAGAGAGAGCTCTGTTGACATCACCAAGAAGGTAATTTGGAAAAGGTTTCCCAGCTATGGGAAACATCCTGTGTGGTCCCACTGCCAAAGAAGAACATTCCAGTGATCCCAAGGACTTCAGACCATTTGCTCTTACTTCATTCATTATGAATACCTTTGAGAGGCTGGCCCTAAAACAGCTATGACCCCTGTTTTAGGAACATCTGGATCCTCTTATGTTTGGCTATCAGACACATATAAGTGTGAAGGATACTTTTGACCTACATTCTCCACAGAGCCTACTCCCACTTGGACAAAGTCGGCACCACAGTCAGGATAATGTTTAATGATTTTTCTTGTGCATTTAATACCATTCTGCCTCACTGAATAGGATAAAAGCTCAAAGCTTTGCATCTTGATGCCCTCACAGTTTCTTGGATCATGGAATTCCTGACCAACAGACAGCAGTTTGTGAGGTTTAGGGACTGTGTGTCTGAAATGGTGGTGTGTAATAATGGAGCCCTCTGGGAACTGTCTTGTCTCCCTTCCTATTTACCCTCTACACAACGGACGTCCAGTTCAATACCAACACATGCCACCTTACAGACATTTTCAGATAGCCCCTTCACCATAGGCTGCTTTAATAATAGAGAGGAGTCAGAATACAGGAAAGTTGTGGAGGACTTTGTCTTGTGATGCAGGGAGAACCATCTGCAACTCAACATCAGCAAGACAGAAGAGCTGGTAGTAGATGCCTGCTGTGCGAAGGAGCCTCCGAGACCAGTCACCATTCAGGGAGAGGACATGGAACTGGGAGGTTCACATAAACAACAGACTGGACTGTTCTGAAAACACATTGGCATTGTACAAGAAGGGACAGAACAGACTGTTCTTCCTAAGATCTTTTGATGTATGCAGCAAGCTGCTGGAAATGTTCTATCAGTCCATTATAGCTAGTGTGTTGTTCAATGCCGCAGTCTCCTGGGGAATCAACTTGAGCTCAAAAGATGCACAATGCCTAAATAAATAAACCTGTGTTGTGCTTCAAACTTGTGCCTGTTGTCTGTCTGTTTCGGGTTTCGGTGGCTGGTAGGTCCCCTGCAGGCCACATCATTTATTTATTTATTGATTGACTGATGAATTCATTGTATTATTTGTCCTGTGAATCTGTATTTTTGTGTTTTATGTTTCTGCTGCTGTATGCATCTGAATTGCCCCTTGTGATTAATAATAGTAGGGTGATGTGCCATGTTAGCCATTATGGATGCAATGAGAAGTGAAGCAAAATGACACCTTTTATTTGCTAACCGAACAGATTATAATTTGCAAGCTTTCGAGGCAGCTTGGGCCCAAACTTGCATATTGTAATCTGTTCAGTTTGCCAATAAAAGGTGTCATTTTGCTTCACTTCCCCTTGTGATTAATAACGTTTATCTGATGTAATCTAATCTAAAGAGAAGGAAATGTATTTTAATAGAGTATGATTATATTAAGAATGCTTTTTTAAGGATTCATATGAGTGGAGTCCCTTCAAGAGATTACAGTCTTTTCTCGGTGATGGTGAAGATCTTCTCTCTCTTTTTGTGCAATGATTACATAAATGATCAATAATCTTAAGACTCCTGTCACGTTTAAATTTTAATATTGTGTTTTTCACAGGCTGATGCCCATGCTAATGTTAATCACCCCAGGATTATATATAAAGTTATTATTGTTGCACATTATGATTATAATATCTAATTTGTCTAGTAGTATTTTTTTGAATTCCAAAATAATGTTGTAAAAAGATACAAAGTTCAAATCAATAAAGATTCAGAGTTTAAATCAATACCAAGCAGTACCCTACTATAAGTTAAAAGATGCTAAGTATCAGTTAAAGACTTCAAAAGCTAACACTGCAGTTTGTTTGAGTTTGAGCAAACCATCTTTAGTATGGCATGTTTGAGAACTCAATCACAGTTCAATATGTTTGTTTGAAAAGCATCAGTGTAGACTGTCTTGATTGCAGCTAGATAATCAGGTCACAGTTCAAATGAGGCTTTTTTAGGACTTCTCACAGTGCTGCTTGTTACTCGGCCATTTAATTTTGTTAAAGTTCTTACTTTATTGTATTTTTTAATTCACAGTTCAGTGTAGTTGGTTTGAACATTTTGTAAACCATCTTCAGTATGTTTGTTTTAGTCACCATATAGGTATTTACTCTAATGTAAACACAAAATCAGACAGTAAATCGCCTTGTTTTAAAATTACAGATCTTAAAAACAAGCCAGTGGTCTGGAGATCTTTTTATGATTTACATAGTTTATATTAAAATTATGATGGACTGGTATCCTGTCTAGAGTTGATATCTGCCTTGAACCCGGTGCTGCTGGGATGAAAGTGATTATCCATCCATTATCCAACCCGCTATATCCTAACTACAGAGTCACGGGGGTCTGTTGGAGCCAATCCCAGCCAAGACAGGGCGCAAGGCAGGAAACAAACCCCGGGCAGGGCAGACACACACACAAACACACACACACACACACAACAAGCATACACTAGGGACAGTTTAGAATCTTCAATGCACCTAACCTGCATGTCTTTGGACTGTGGGAGGAAACTGGAGTACCCTGAGGAAATCCACACAGACACGGGGAGAACATGCAAACTGCCGCCGAAAATGATTATGGTGTGCTAAAATATGCTATGATTTTGATGCCATTTTTTTTTTTAACTGAGCTGTTTATGATGCTGAAAGAAAAGTGCATAACAACCATTACCCAATTGATTTTTAGTATCTGTGTATTAACTGGCTGTGTCTTTCTTGTACCACTTATTAGACTCAGAGTGACTTTCGTGTCTTTCTTCTTTACTTCCTTCTTGATTCTTTTTCTTTCACATCTAGATCTCATATCTTCTTCCTTCCTAATCATCAGACTGGTGAACGGAGGGTTAGGATGCTATTTTGAGGGTGTATCTTGAATGTGGGGTCAATAATGAAGGATGTGTCATCTTAGCAAGTTTTGGCCAATTCCAAACTGACAAAATTTCTATTTCACTTGGGACCGGTTAATTTTCCCAGGGGGGGAGGGGGACTACATTTCTTTTTGATTTCTTCTTTGGTCCCACATAAACATTTTCTTTTGTTGGAAATACTATTCTTAACAATTTCTGCAGTAAACCCTTCCATTACTTAACATAATGTCTATGGCAGACTAGATTTTCTTTATTTTGCATTAATTGATCTAAATATTAATTAGATGAAATTTGTGTAAGCACCCCTTTGATTATTGTATGTCGTAGTTTGTTAGTTTCATCTCTAATTCTAATTTATTGTTTCTGACTGAAAGATCAGACTTGTTCTGAATCAGACAGTAAGCATCTCTTTTTGTTTTAATTTAATCTTCTTTTAGGCTTTTCTATACTGTTTGTTTGCGGCTGCTTCAAAAGCTAAGCGCATCATTATAAATCTATACAATATAATTCATAATACTCAGTAAATCCTCGTTGGTATTTTTCTTAAATTTTAAAAGGCTAATTCTTCTACTGTGTCAGAGGGAGCACTTTGTCTTTTCCATATTATGGAGTAGACAATGACAACACAGGAAAACCACAAACCTTGTAATTGGCTTTGGATCATATTCTTCAGGGACTACGTAAGAGACAAAAAAATGCAAAACACAAACTGTTTTCTGATTCACATGTTCCCCTGTTTCATGTTTCCCTGTTGCATTCCTTTGTTTTTGTCACCTTTAGAGAAGCATTTAAAGATCTGGCGCACTCTCCTCCTTATACCCCTTTTGTCTGTCCGTACTTTACCCTATTAAGTGTGAACTGAGTCTGTATGTCGAAGAGAAGTTAGAAAATGGTAAGGGTAGAGATTAAATGATGTTGGAGAAAATTGCAATATAAATGTCTACAAATGAGTTTTAGCACCTCTTACTTGTTTATGATGATATGGGCCATAGTACCAGAGCCTACACAAAACATGAATACTTTTAATGCTCTAGTTTGTGACCACCAGCATTTAAATCTGATCTGGATTCCATAGTCTGTTCAGGGGAAATTTGTCCTTCCATTTTCTGAACTTTTTTTTAATACCTGGACTATAAGAAACTAGAGCTTATCTTGACACCATCACACCCAAAAAATCTTGGGGGTGCCCTCATATATGCATTTGCCTTTACACAAACTGGACCAATTTATTAACTATATGTTAACTAAAATACATGGCTTTGAGTTGTGAATGAAGTTGCTTTGTTTAGAAGAGATCCAAACTGATATTTTGGGAGGCAATAAACTACAGTATGTCAACAGGATGGCTTTCATAATGTTGACTATTTTCTGTTTGCTTCACTATGCCTTAATGCCTTTAACAGCTTATTTATATTTGGTATTTCATCTTTATTTTGTCAGAGCTGATTTGTTTTTTGTCTTACTATTATACACTACTGAACAGAATGAAGTGCACTCACCAAGAGGCATATAGGCACAATGCAAATGATATCCTGAATATACCTGTATTGTTGTTTTAATACCAGTAAATTTAGCAACTCGCAGAAAGGTAAGTATAGGTATGTTTTTTGGAGGTTTATGCATTTATAAGCTGTTGAGCATCATACTGCACATAAACAGTGAATTGAAAACTTCTCAGTTTAGATGGACCTTTTAGTTGAGATTGCTATGATTCAGTCTGTTTATTAATATTTCTCCACTTTGTTTCTTGCCAGTTATTAGATTTTTTGCTTTGCTATAGGGACTTTGAACCATAAGAGATTCAGATTTGAAATTTAATTTGGGGAATTTGCTGTGGTTCAAGTTTAATTATGTAATTTACACACTTTTTCATTTCTTATGGGCACCATCATTTTCTTTAGCGGTGTCAGAGCATGGAAACATAACCAGAATTGCACTATGTGTGGAGTCACAGCATTGATTGACTATCCGACTTTGTGGATAAACCTCAGCACTTAACTAACTATTTCCTTCAGTTCTTTATTTTCCTAGTTAACAATCTTAGTGCTTTGTATCTCTGACTATTTGTGTTGAGGAAAGATAAGGAAGTTATTTGGTTTCCACCTTTGCTTCTCTGAGTAGTGAAAAAAACGCTATATAAATGCAAAGAATTATTATTATTATTATTATTATTTCACAACACCTCTTCTTCTGATCCTAAACAAACAAACACTTCTGATTTTTCCTCTCATGGCAGAACAGAGACTTAAGTAATGTGCAGGTGTTTGACTGGAGTTTTTGTTATTTTATTTTTATTTTTATTTGTATACAGTGAGCCCTCGCTATATCGCGCTTCGACTTTCGCGGCTTCACTCCATCGCGGATTTTATATGTAAGCATATCTAAATATATATCACAGATTTTTCGCTGGTTCATGGATTTCTGCGTACAATGGGTCTTTTAATTTATGGTACATGCTTCCTCAGTTTGTTTGTCCAGTTGATTTCATACAAGGCACGATACTGGTGGATGGCTGAGAAGCTACCCAATCAGAGCACGTATTATGTATTAAATAAAACTCCTCAATGATATACAATATGCTTGCCACGCGGTGCTTCGCATACTTAAAAGCCCAAACAGCCCTATTGATTTTTAAATTGTTTACTGTTCTCTCTCTGTCTCTCTTTGTCTCTGACATTCTCTGCTCCTGACGCGCACTCCTTTGAAGAGGAAGATACGTTTGCACTCTTTTAATTGTAAGACGGAACTGTCATCTCTGTCTTGTCATGGAGCACAGTTTAAACTTTTGAAAAAGAGACAAATGTTTGTTTGCAGTGTTTAAATGTCTCTACAACCTCCTGTGTTTCTGTGCAAATCTGTGACCCATGCGTGACAATATAAAAATAACAATATAAACGTATGGTTTTTACTTTGTGGATTTTCACCTTTCGCAGGGGGTTCTGGAACGCAACCCCTGTGATTGAGGAGGGATCACTGTAATTTTTTCTTGCTTTGTTTAAATTTTGCTCCATATATCATCAGACTTGTTTCCCAAACATCTCCTTCAGGCACCCCAGTCATGCCATGTATTTGTTGAATTCAGCACCTGATTTTAACTAACAATACAATGATTAGCCAGAACAGGTATGCTAGGAGTCCATTTTAACAGTTGGATGGTAACTACAACTACTGCTGTGCCTTCAGGAGAAGCTTGAAAATGGCTAAGCGAACACACTTTGACAGACCTATAGCTATAGATTTGTATCAACCAAACCTATAGCCATTAAGCAATAGCATTCCAGTCCCAACTTTCAAGATGTGGTGTTCAAACTGACCTAAAGAAATTTGAAGAAACTGGGACAGCTGAAGAGAGAAAATGTAACAGAATGCTGAAAAGCTGCCCACATCTGAAGAATGGTGTTTTAAGGTCATTCTTGTAGACCCTCTATACCCTGAGTGGCCCTATACTGGACTGAGCAATCGTTTACAAATCTTATACCATATCATAAAGGTGAACTATTCCACACACTGACCCAAACAATACCTCATTTGTCAGCAACAGGTGTTGACTTCACACTCCTAGTAATCAAATTGTTACAATATTTAAGGTTGACTTTTATTTTATTTTAGTGTGGTGTTTCAAAAATTGTCACAAAAATATTTGAAAACATTCTAGTAATTATTCTGTATAAGGAATACTGAAGTGCTATGCATCAATCAAAAAGTCCCAACCAGTATGATGAATCCTCCAACAAACATAACCTGAAGGCTGAAAATCGGAAAAAGAATTACACCACTCTTCTGAATTTTCATGTGCTCTTGCTTATTACTTCACAAAACAACAGCAATTATCTACAAGTGACACATCAGTACTTACATCAGATTCTCATGATCAAAACAAGTCGAAGCACATTATTGTATGATGTATCAATCATGAGATATCCTCCTAATAAGAGGAGCCGCGAGGCTATCTTTGGTAAGTACCACCTCACATTTCTGGGTCATTAGGTCAGACGATACGTAGATGTCCATATATGGACAAAATGAGACAGCTGAAGCTGTGCATAATGAAAAAATACAGTATTTGAAGCAGGAGTAAACAATGTAAATAGATTCATGTTAAAGTGCATTATCGGATATTCAGAGTTTTTATATGATTCAATGTGTTACGTGCAATAAAATTGTTCTGAACCTAGAACCCTGTTTGGAGCACTTTTGGATAGGGGAAGGGACTTGTGATGCCAAATGCTGTATTCATTTCTTGTGTTATCAACATGAAACTTTAGACAAGTACAGTGGACATGTCTGGGAATGCCAAAGAGGTGAAAAAAATCTGCCCTTGCATTACTTGTACTTGAAATGTACTGTATTATAAAACAAAAATTTGAAAATATTACTGTGAGCATCTGATTTTTTCCCCTAGTTTAGCAGCACTTTCTAAGTAAATTAATGTTTAAATTTGACACAAACACTAATTATAATACATGTGAGATGTTATCTGTCGGGTTTTAGTGAAAAATGGACTTTCCTGCCTTTATTTTAATACTAGCTGAAATACCCAGCATTGCCTAGGAGGAAAATACAGTAAAGTGTTTCTTTTTAATTGTTTGAGAAAAACATAATTAAAAAAAACACAACTTTAAAAATAAAAATAAATGAACAAACAATAAACCTGGGTTCGCTTCCCAGGTCCTCCCTGCGTGGAGTTTGCATGTTATCCCCGTGTCTGTGTGGGTTTTCTGTGGTGGGCGGGCGCCCTGCCCGGGGTTTGTTTCCTGTCTTGCGCCCTGTATTGGTTGGGATTGGCTCCAGCAGACCCCCGTGACCCTGTAGTTGGGATATAGTGGGTTGGATAATGGATGGATGGATAAAAACTCACTAATGTGCTTGTCTTGCGATGTTGTATGTATGTTATCATCCAGCTGATACTTGTAACCGGCCAACTGTATTTAATTTGAAATGCAAGAGGGACGCAATGGTGCTCAAAATTAAAGAATGCTGGCAGTTGCCTCCAGTTCGGCCTCATGTTTTTTAATTGTTTGAGAAAAACATAATTAAAAAAACACAACATTAAAAATAAAAATAAATTAAGAAGCAAAGACTCACTAATGTCCTTGTCTTGCGGACTTGTATGCATGTTATCATCTAGTTGACGCTTGGAACTGGCCAGCTTTATTTAATTTGAAAAGCAACAGGGGCGCAGTGCTGTTAAAAAATAAAGAATGCTGGCAGTCGCCTGGTATATACTAACTGTGTAAGCCCGTGCTGTTAAAAGCACAGGATCCTAGAAAGTATTTAAATCCTCAGAACTACTCTGGGCATCTCTCTGCTATAATGATTCGTGTTGCCAAAGTGCTTGCATCATTTGTGCATTAGCAGCTAATCGACTGTCTTTCTTAGGAGGTTTCCTTTTGCCGGTGCACTGGCCTCGCTTGCATATCTTCGGAGTTGGAGCCCTCACCCCGACTCTACGTCTCACTTCCAGGTCGGACAGACACACACACTTCTACGTGTAGAACTCTATTTAATTTCAAAAACAACAGGGGTGCGGTAGCGCGTAAAGAATCCTGGCAGTCACCGCCAGTTTGCCCTCTGGTGGTCGTCCCGAGTGTCAACTGGATGATAGCATCCATACAAGATCACCCTCCACTCTACCTAGAATGGGGTGGGTTATGGCTGATTTCACCCTACAGTATTTTTAGTTAACCAATGAGGAACATTTGTACCAAGTTTCATGAAAATCGCTCCAGCCGTTCGGACTTGATGCTGGAACATACATACACACATTGACTTTTATATATATAGATATTTATTTTAATTTTAATAATAATTCTTTGCATTTATATAGCACTTTTCTCACTACTCAAAGCGCTCAGCAATTGCAGGTTAAAGGCCTTGCTCAAGGGCCCAACAGAGCAGAGTCCCTTTTGGCATTTACGGGATTTGAACCGGCAACGTTCCGATTGCTCAGAGCCACCACTCCGCCTCTAATAAAAAAAAAAAAAGCCTATTAATAATAAGGCTTTATTTTGGGGTATCCCCCTGCCCCTCAGGTGGAGATTGAAAAATGCCTCCAGGTTGTAAGGGTTTTTAAAGGACATAAGGAAACACAAGGATGTGTCTGCTCAATGCCTAGCATCCTTCCTGAAAGGCAAAAAACAGAAGAATCAAAGTGTGTTCTCAGATCTCAGCCTTTGTGGCAAAATGTAGGGAAATGACGTGTACAGGGTCACACAGAAAAACGGGAACTTTTGAAAAACCCAATAAAAATAGAAGAAATCCAACAAAAAGAATTTATTGACAGCAATTGAACCACTACAACTTGCCTTTTTAGAGACAGTAATCCAAATTATCAATGTCTGAAAATTATGTCCTGTAGATGGCGTCCTCCTGTATGTATGCATTCTTCCAATCTGCTGTTGAGGTTCCCCATTGATCGCTGTAACATCTCAGCTGGCATACCACGAATTTCGTCTTGAATTCTTTGTTTCAATTCATTCAGTGTCCTTGGCCGACTCTTAAGGTAACCCCACAAGAAAAAATCACAAACGGACAAATCCGGTGATCTTGAGGGCCAGGTAATGTCACCTAATTTTGAGATGACATGGTTACGAACAATTCTCGCACAGCTGCAAATTGATTGCCTTGCAATTAATTACTAAATTACTAAATGGCGAGATGTTTACAAGTTTACAGCTCAAGGTCCCTGTTCCGCAGTGCTGCCAACTGTACATGGCTGCCACTCCACATTTCAAAAGTTTCCGTTTTTCTGTGTCACCCTGTACATTTAACTGGCTCAAAAATCTGAAATTTTACAGAAGCATTTAAAAGCCAGTCCTTATTTGATTCCAGGGACAATAATTAAATAAAGGAAATATAACTCATAAGTTTGTGCCCTCTTTATAAGAGAAAGAAAAAAGGAAGCAAAGTCAACTCAGAAGTATCGTTTGTGTTGATTGTTATTGCCCTAGGTTCTTATATATATTGTTTATTAATTATGATTAATTTTCTTTTTTCGAACATAAGCTCTAATGAATTCTTTGTTTTTTCTGTTGTTCATTGCCAGGTAAAAATAGTTATAAACTAATAAATCATCTGGTAAAAACAACATTGTTTCTAATGGTTTCAAAGAACTAGCTATTATATGTGCAACAATTCAAATTTGCAGAGTTTGGCAGTCACTGAAGGGATTTCTAAGGATTGAGAACTGTTAAACATTTACCATTATGCAAAAATATGATCAGGATGACTTTATCAAGTACTCTTTAGTCACCCCAAAATGTATTTCAGGTAAATTAGGGAAAGTGTTTATAACACACAAGGTAAAGAAAACAGTTACAATATAGGCACTATAGTTGGCAACCAAAATGGCTTCAGGCAGAAGAGATCCTGTATAATTAAAATGGTGAAGGAAACAAATAAATGTATAAAAGCAATAGACCAATCATTATTATATACCCTATTTTTCAAAACACTTTTGATGTAGTACCACATAAGCAGTCTACGATTAACACAGACTTAATATGCAGTGGGTGGATCTGTAGAGAATTGGCTTAAACAGAAAATAAGACATTGTAAAACGTAACAAACTAACGACATTTGCCAAGTCAGTATAAGCCATGCAAATAAACTTTGACAAGATTCAGATAGAACATGTGTAAGGCGTAATGTAAATGAATGCAAAGGATTCATAAGCTTTTCAAGTTTAACATGTTAAACTGTTTTTTTTAAATTAATGAAATTTACACATCTTCCACTGCATTAGTCTCCATCATGCATGCAATCTTTCACTAGAATAGCAATTAAATTATAACCTGTGGTGTGGAAATCCACTTTATGCAAATATCTTGAGGCTATTTCTGGTAACTGAGATATGGGAGGTAGACTTCCTGCAAAACTGTATTTGATTAAGCAGATTAAATAAACATAGATGGATGATACAAGTCTTTGAAGGGAGAAAGTAAGGTGAATGCAACTAGTTGTCTTAAATGAAATCTTCAACAAAAACATGAACACAAGAGAATGTATAAATGTGACAGAGACAGCGACTGGGCTAAGAATCCAACCCCTCTCCCTGGAGCTGTGTGGTTAACTACTTTCCCCTGGGGAATATTCTAAGCGTTATTAACAAAAAGGCTTAAATGGGAATTAAGAGGCATTTTCATTTAAAGGACAGAAAAAAGGAAATCTAAGAATGTTTCTTCTTTGCTCAACAAAACTTGAGTTATTGCAATACAAGCTGTGACAAATACAATTCAGAACACACCATGTGGAATGCTTTCTGTATTCTCTGTGTCTAGTTTGTGCTCACAGCCAGACTGAGAGTTAAGCCTATAGCAGCATGACTTTAACACTAGAATTACCAGAGCCTACGAAAAAACTCGTAATTCCGTCCCACCTTAAACTGCTTCTTAAATCCCTTCACACCTCTCCGCCAGCGTCCTTTGTTCTCTAAATGTGCTGATAAAGAGAAGCTCGGAGCAGCCGGCTATTCCATCCCCCACCAATTTAGAACGTGCACGAACTTCTCTCAGCTCATGCCTTGATTGAGTATCTGGGAGTGAAGTGGAGTTTTAGAGTGGAAATAATAGATCGTTGTTTGGAACACACGCATTTCATGTCTGTTCCGTTTCTACAGTAATCTGTGTCAACACATTGTTAAAACAGAAACGTTTTTATATTCTAGTAGTAGATGACAAAATGTAGGCATAAACTATATAATGTATGAAGCCTGAAGTCCAAATAGCAAAGAAACATTTTCACAAGAATAACACAATTGCACTTTTATTCAAACATATAACTGCAGAAAGAAAAAGCCGCCTTAACATGCGACATTGACACCAGTTTACTATAACTGACTCCGTGGTTCAATAGATACAGCCCCCGCTTGGGAATCAAGGGGTCACGGGTTCGATCCTGCCTCCCTTTTGAGAAGTAAACTGTTCTTAGTCTTACTGTTTTAGAATAAAACATACATTTGATTTCAGTCTGTAACAGCCGTGCAATTTATGATCTTTGTAAAGGTTAGCTTTTTTTTTTATTCACTTTTCACTCTCTCAGTCGCGTTCAGAATCAATCCATACAACCCCATCTGACACGGCTGTTTTCACTAAAGACGCTATAGCTCTGCAGTGTACCACGATGCATACTAACGCCCCCCCCGGTTCTGACACACAAACGCTGGCGAAGCTGCCTTCTTCGTATCTCACCGTCACTTGCTTTTCTTTTATTCAGTTTTATTGAGTGTTCCTGCCAGTCCCGCATGTTGCTGTATGCTTTTCTTTTGCACCCAGGACATGCAGAAGAAAGAATGGTAAAGACCAGTAACTTCGGCGCTATATGCAATCATCAGACACTCCCCATCTGCCCGTGTCGTTCAAACACAGGAACATATATTGGTGTAAAAGTATAACAAAAGTGCACTTTTATTCAAGTGCACTTTTCCATCGCCTTTTCCTGTAAGAAGCAGTGTACACACTTCTCTCTATGCTGTGGTTTCTATTACACACCTGAAAGAAAGAGACAATATATGTGAAAATATAATCGCACTAATGCAATATTATTTGAAAACGAACAGCGTCAGATCGGGTGTGAATTTATGCAGGAACTGGAAATTCTCTGATGCGGACCTTCCCCCAGGGAAGAAAGTACAGTGTCAGGTGCTCATTCAGTGTAATAGAAACCATAGCACAGAGAGGTGTGTACACGGCAACAAGTACACGTGTCGTAAATGTAGGAAGGACGGTCCTTGGGTGTGTGGGAACTGTTAATATTTGAATGTGATGATTTTATATAGCACGGAATGAAAATCTGCACTTCTTAGCATTGCACCATGCAAGATGTCGATCAATCGCCTACTGTAACTTGCTTTCTTTTTCTTCGGTTATACAGGTAGTTTTGAATAAAAGTGCACTTGTTTTGTTTGCGAAATGAAGTGTCTGCGTGCACTTTTCGTGGCATTACACGTGTATTTTTGAGCATGCCCGTTTGAGCAGTATAAAAGTATTGAAAAGTATAACAAAACAACGGGCAGATGGGGAGTGTCTGATGATTGCATATAGCGCCGAACTTACTGCTCTTTACTATTCTCTCCTCTGCGTGCCCTGGAGTACAAAAGAAACAGAATACAGACGCGCTATAGCTCTGTGCTGTACCACGATGCATACTAACGCCCCCCGGTTCTGACACACGGACGCTGGCGAAGCTGTTCTTCGTATCTCACCGTCACTTGATTTTCTTTTTATTCAGTTTTATTGAGTGTTCCTGCCAGTCCCCGCATGTTGCTGTATGCTGGATATGTTCATATGTATTGTCTCTTTCTTTCAGGTGTGTAATAGAAACCACAGCATAGAGAGAAGTGTGTACACTGCTTCTTACAGGAAAAGGCGATGGAAAAAGTGCACTTGAATAAAAGTGCACTTTTGTTATACTTTTACACCAATATATGTTCCTGTGTTTGAACGACACGGGCAGATGGGGAGTGTCTGATGATTGCATATAGCGCGAAGTTACTGGTCTTTACCATTCTTTCTTCTGCATGTCCTGGGTGCAAAAGAAAAGCATACAGCAACATGCGGGACTGGCAGGAACACTCAATAAAACTGAATAAAAAGAAAAGCAAGTGACGGTGAGATACGAAGAAGGCAGCTTCGCCAGCGCTTGTGTGTCAGAACCGGGGCGTTAGTATGCATCGTGGTACACTGCAGAGCTATAGCGTCTTTAGTGAAAACAGCCGTGTCAGATGGGGTTGTATGGATTGATTCTGAACGCGACTGAGAGAGTGAAAAGTGAATAAAAAAAAAAAGCTAACCTTTACAAAGATCATAAATTGCACCGGCTGTTACAGACTGAAATCAAATGTATGTTTTTATTCTAAAACAGTAAGACTAAGAACAGTTTACTTCTCAAAAGGGAGGAACACAGGATTGAACCCGTGACCCCTTGATTCCCAAGCGGGGGCTGTATCTATTGAACCACGGAGTCAGTTATAGTAAACTGGTGTCAATGTCGCATGTTAAGGCGGCTTTTTCTTTCTGCAGTTATATGTTTGAATAAAAGTGCAATTGTGTTATTCTTGTGAAAATGTTTCTTTGCTATTTGGACTTCAGGCTTCATACATTATATAGTTTATGCCTACATTTTGTCATCTACTACTAGAATATAAAAAAGTTTCTGTTTTAACAATGTGTTGTACACAGATTACTGTAGAAATGGAACAGACATGAAATGCGTGTGTTCCAAACAACGGTCTATTATTTCACTCTAAAACTCCACTTCACTCCCAGATACTCAATCAAGGCATGAGCTGAGAGAAGTTCGCGCACGTTCTAAATTGGTGGGGGGATGGAATAGTCGGCTTCTCTTTATCAGCACATTTAGAAGACAAAGGGCGCTGGCGGAGAGGTGTGAAGGGATTTAAGAAGCAGTTTAAGGTGGGACGGAATTACGAGTTTTTTCGTAGGCTCTGGTAATTCTAGTGTTAACAAATTTGCTTCTTACTTTAATTGTGAAAAATCCAAGTTGAGTGAACGTCTCTGTATGTGTTTGGCATGCCATAGACAGCTGATTAAGCACTCTGAATGGAAGAAAGGGAGGAATGGAGCCTGGAAGAAAATATAGAATGTTCTATGTGTAGGAGGAATAGGTGACATTGCACATACCAGAAGAACCTGAGTATCACCTTGATACAAAATGAAGCCTAGGAGGAAGCGCCAGAGGTGGAAACATCTCCTTTTTTATTAGTGGGCAAATAGTCTCAGTAAAGTATATGATAATGTGGTTCCACTCTGAGAATCTAAATTTGGGAGAATGGTGCTTTATGAACAGTAGGAGGCTCAGGGGTGCTGGGTCTTCTAACCTGTTATCCAAGAAGAAAATTTAGTATTTCCTCTTACCATAGAAGTGAATCTTGGCTTTGACTGTAAATTTACCACAAATGTAGCTTACTGTTGCCTTATGGAGGAGCACTGTCAGGGCAAGAGTGGGACAAGCACTCAACTGGCAGAAGTTAGAGAATTCAGACTCAAAGTAAGAGAGTGAGATGAGAAATGAGAATGTCATAACTTTTTCAATATTACCATAAAGTGGTATTGAAAAGGTCAAAAGAGCCACGTGAGGTGAAGGTACTTTATAGATGTGGTCAGTAACAATTAAAGGACAAGAAAAGGTAAACAAATCTAAAAGGAATCGACAAGAATAGTCAGGTAAAACCTTTTCAGAAAGAAAGAAATTACCAGGGAAGCCTGCAAGAAAAAAAAGGAAACTTTTAATTTTTTTTCTTCAAAGCAAAGACGTTAGATGAGCATTTTTTTATAGAAAAAAATTACAAACACGCTTCTAATTTTTTTTTTTGTTCAGGTCGCAACGCCCAATCTTTAACTTTGTCTTCTGTTTTTTTTTCGATCCTTCAAAATTTGAGAAGCCCTATGAAACTCAAATAGCGCAGTATCTGCTCATAACACAACTACCCACACGAATGCTCGGTGGAGCAGTGACTGACTTCTGGTCAAAGGTATTCATGTACCAGGTATACTTACAAGTAATGTTGAATCTGAACATTGGCAATCAATGAATAGTACAGAAAACCAATAAAAATCAAAAACCACATCCAGAGTTGAGCAGAGATTCACACAGAGGTTAACTTTAATTTACTGAAACTTATCATTGTAGTTTTAAATAGGTTCCTAGTCTACTCCACCACTACACACCAATTTTATGATTGATTATCTTAACAGAGTCACAATATTCTTTATACAGTGGAACCTCGGTATACGTCCTTAATCCGTTCCAGATCCTTGGACTTATACCAAACAGGATGTATACCAAACCAATTTTTCCCATAAGAAATAATGGGAAAATGATTAATCCGTTCCCATGAAAAAAAATCCTATTGCTGTTGGCATATTATAAATTGATGGAGTTGTATAAAATAATCTAAACACTGCTTAATACTAAAATACATAAATACAAAAGCAATTAGATGAAATAAATGAAAATTTTACCTCACTTTACTTTTTAATAATATCTTTGTTTTTCACAATCGTAGATACCGTCGTTCTCGGCAAACGGTATGCAACAGCCATGTCCCGGATACGCATGCCACCTTCATACTTCTCAACAATCAATTCAAATTTACATGAAAAAAACACAAAATCACGTTGTGACAGTGCGGGTTTACTGTATGCTCCCATCTGCTGTCGGGGAGCCCTTGAACCCTACACTGTCTGTAATATGCCTCACTGCTAAGCTCATTGGTAACAACAAAGCAAGGGGATGGTGAAAAAGTGCAAAGTGCTTTTATTAAAAGAATTAATAAAACAAGGTGTTCAAATTAAAGTGCAGTCTCCAAAGTTCCAATAAATAATCTATAAAATCAGAAGTGAAACGTGGAGTTTAAAACCAATAGAAAAAAGTCTTCTTAAAAACAACGAGGTTAAAATATAGCAGGAAGCATTCTTTAAAAAACAAGAAGAAGCCCGGTGCCTTTTTACCTGGAGGCCCCCCTGCTTCCCAACAGGGGAGTCGCCCTACTTGCAGCTGACCTTCACTCTGCCTACTTCAGCTGCTCTCGCTCGCTCTCTCTCTCTCTCTCTCTCTCTCTCTCAACCTCCCATCCGTTCTTTCTTTTTGCTCCCCTTCTAGCCGACTCGCGCTTCTGTTTATCAAGATAAGCAGCCCCAGGAACAATCATGAATGCGGATGGTCTCTCACCTGTGCACTTTGGTGAGAAACGGCCACATCGCGAATCGCCCTGACAACCTTCAGCCACATAACCACCACGCCCCCTCACCAAGCCGTGAGCGCGGTGATTATTTATTTTAAAGCTGGACTTTGACAGGAGCTGGGGACCCGCTATAGCACTCACGTGAAAGTTTACAGAGAGTTATAGCGTGGGTTGTTCACTGAATGCTAGCAACTGGCGCACTGACGCTCAAGGGCAGTCGTGGCTTTGTCTCGAGAGAGGTAAACAAGGTTAGCAAACGAGTCGTATTCCAAACAAAGGTCATGTACCAAGCAAAATATTTTGTGTCCAAACAGGACATATACCAAGTTGGACTTATTCCAAAGCAGACGCATACCGAGGTACCACTGTAATATGGTTCTGAGTATTATTGAGGCACAAAAGCCCCTCCATCATGCCATGGAGATAAAACTGGGAATAGAATTTACATTGCCTAATCTGTTTGAATTAATGCCTAAATCATTTCGTAGATATCGTAGTAATAGTAAAAGATCATTTTAAATGATTCACAATATTTATAACATATCCTAATATTAAAAAAGAAACAGCAGTTTCCTAAAAACCATGCTGTCTCTTTGTGCCTGTATTTCTCATCTCTTTTGAAGGATTTTTACTTCACATTCAGTCACAATTGCAATATGGCCATCTCCCAAGATCAAAATAAAACATCTGAATGAATTAAACACTAATGTAATGCATTCCACCAGATTGTGCCGTTCTTTTATCTGTTCTCACAGGTTCCTTAGAATAGAGAAAATATAACATCCAGTTCTGCATATGGTGACCATACACAGCAATTAACAGATACTTCACATCAGCAGCATTTTCAAAGATATGCTAAGCTCTAATCCACTACATAAATGCATCTTCACCGCTTCCATGCTGGCAATTTGAGAAATAATCGTTTTTCAATTTAGGACAGTTCAAACAGAATGAACTAAAACATTATGCATTCTAAATGGTTTTAGTATTACATTTGTAAAATATTTACAGTCAAGCCTGTAGAAATGGCCCATGAGAGTGGAGGCAGTCAGGGACCTCTGGATGGCTGTAGCATTTGTGTCCAATCCCCGGTTTAATGATTTGAAAATGTCATTCTGCCAGTAAATGGTGGCAGCAAACCATGACAGACTTGATTGCATTGGGTCATCATATTTTTTTTCCTTGAAAAAGTTTACTGGTGATTTACATTTACAAACTACTCGAATTTTGACTTCATATCTTTTCATTTCAGTATATGTACTTGAATTTTCCATAGACATCTTATGTGAAAAATTAGGTTACTGTTGATTTTGACCCAGAAATGAGTTTTGAGTCTTCTATAATATAATGCATATGTATCAGATTTCAGATCAGTCTTCTAGTGTGCCCCATGAAATATTATTCTGCTGTTTAAATGTTGTATTTGTCTGACCTTTTCTGTGTACAAAAACAAGTTCCACATTAAATTCTTACATCTGTGGTACAAGAACAACAATAATTTTCCATATACATACCCCTTTGGAGGAGAGATTTCTGTTTGTACATACATAGTCCTGGGTTGCAAAGTTTAATAAGGACCATTCATTTCAAGTAAATAAACAAAGAAATCAGTACCTACATAGGGCACACCTCATCTTTAACTGTCATTGTCATCAGCTGTAAAAGAGAAAATCTGACAACAATTCTCATCCTGATTGCCTTTGTCAGTAACGTCTCTTTCTTTTGTTCAGAATTCACTTTCCATTACTGTCGGCTTGTTCTTTCTATTGAGTTTTTCTCTTTTTTTGCTCTCTCTTCAACAAAGGTATGTTTCTACTGGGTCATCTGTATAGTTTTATCTTAAGGATTTGCTGGCTTTCATTCAGTTCTCATTCATTATAGGTACAGTGCATGACATTGGACTTTATGTATTTTGTTTCCAGTAATTTAGATGTAATTTTGTACTTGGTGTCTTCAGTTAGGAGAAAAGAGAATGGGTAATTTTATTTAGTTTAGTTTTATATATACAGTATCTGTATATATAAAATCCAAGGCCTAAAAGTGCAACGGTGATGTTTTGATGTAACATTTTTTTGTCACGCATTAAATCGGGCTTATTTTAAAACCTGCATATATGCAATGTACTTGGTATCATTCTTTTCAGACTTTAATGTGATGATGTTAGATTTTCAGATTCCTATTCCATTTTTTTTAAATTTTATTTTATTAATTTTATTGCAATCCATACAAAGCAATCAAGTTTTTACAAAAAGAAAAATTGAGTTAAAGAACAGATCGATCCCCACCCCTGAGAGAGAGAGCAAGCCAAACTTTAAGGCTTGTAGACATAACTAAATTAATGTTATCTGTGCTTCATGAACTTATTTTAAAATATTACTGATTAGATCCTGCCATGTTTTGAAAAAAGTCTGTATGGATCCTCTAACTGAGTATTTGATTTTTTCCAATTTCAAATAGTATAACACATCGGTTTCCGACTGACTTAAAAGAGGAGAGTTTGGGTTCTTCCAGTTTATCAGAATAAGTCTGCGTGCCAACAGTGTAGTGAATGCAATCACAATTTGTTTGTCCTTCTCCACTTTAAGACCCTCTGGAAGAACCCCAAACACAGCTGTTAATGGGTTAGGAGGGATTGTGAGTCCAAGGCTGTCTGAGAGGTAATTAAAAATTTTTGTCCAGAATAATGTTAATTTGGAGCAGGCCCAGAACATGTGACCCAGTGAGGCTGGGACTTGGTTGCAACGTTCGCAGGTTGGATCATGCCCTGGAAACATTTTGGAGAGTTTTAGACGAGACAGATGTGCACGATATATAATTTTGAGTTGAATAATTGTATGCTTTGCGCATATGGAGCTCGAGTGAATTCTCTGCATTGCTACTTTGCAATCCTTTTCTGATATATTAATTGAGAGATCTTTTTCCCAGTGTCCTCTTGGATCTTTGAAAGGGAGGGATTGTAAAATGATTTTATATATTGTAGAGATGGAGTCTAAGTCCTTGAGATTGAGCAACATTTTTTCCAACATGGATGAGGGTGCAAGATGAGCAAAATCTGGAAGGTTCTGTTTAGCAAAGTTCCTGATTTGAAGATAGTGAAAGAAATGTGTAGTTGGAATGTTAAATATAGAATGTAATTGTTCATAGGATGCAAAGATGTTGTCTATATAAAGATCTCTAAGCAAGTTAATTCCAAATTTTTTCCAGATATTAAAAACTGCATATGTTTGTGCCTATTCTTATTCCATTTTTAAATTATAAACTAAAAAATATAACTAAACTAAAACTATAAACTCATATTTCGTGAGACAGGACTTTGTGCCAAAAGATTTAACCATTCCCGGGACCGGAAATAAAAGACAAAGAGTAGGACAGCTTCTGTACAGGCTTTTAAATGTTCTAAGCGTGGTATGAGTTACAGATCACTTGGCACAACAGCAGCACCAATCCAGCAGCTGATAGAGCAAATAGGAGGTAAAAAGAAAACTATTTGTTTCCCATTGTATCACCGCTTAAGGTTTGGAGGAGTGACTGCGAAGTGGCTGGCGAGCGAAGCGAGTAGAGGGGAACCCACAGCATATATATATATATATATATATATATATATATATTGTGGTAGGTGACCCGGCCACAGACAGTCGGACACCGGTTTCTCACCCAACACACCCATTTTATTTACAAATTATTTACAGTTGCGCTCACGTGCACTCCCCAGTGCCTCTTGCACCGTTTTCACAATGTCCAGGCCTTACAATGCCCCTCTCTCTCTGTCCAGGCCTTACAATGCCCCTCTCTCTCTCTCTTCTGGCCGCCTCCAGTCCTCTCTCCAGCTCCGTCTCTCTGCCACCCGACTTCCGCCAATGACTGGAGGGAGGCGGCCCCTTAAGTAGGAACCCGGATGGGCTTCAGCTGCTTCCCGGCACTCCCCCTTGGACACACCCCTGTGTGGCGGAAGTGCCGGCTGTGCACCCGGAAGCCGTCCGGTGTCTCCTGTCTTCTTCTCCAGCACTTCCTGGTGTGGCGGAAGTGCTGGGCTCCAGGGTTCCTCAGGCACCGGGCGCCACCTGGCGGTGGCCACGGGTCCCTACAGGGCTGGACTTCCAAGCCCTTTACCCGAGGCCCCCAACATAACCAGGGCGGACACCCGCTCGCGGTCTGGAGGAGGCACAAGCCCTCCTCCGGTCCTCCTGGGCATCCCGGCCGGGCTCCAGCCCCATCTGGGGACCACTATATATATATATATATATATATATATATATATATATATATATATATAAAATCATGGCTTACCAATTTGGCTGTATTTTTTGTCAACTGGCGAATTGTTTGTGGGAAGTGTACCATTGGAAAGAAAAAATGGAATATGGTTTGGTATAGCACAGTCTTAATTGTGTAATTAGTTGAATTAAATTTGTGTGCCTTGTTGTTACAAAACTTTTTCATTTTACAGAATCTGAAAACATTTCATACCATTTGAAATTTAAACATTTTTTGTACAGAACGCAGAAAACAAGTCCCAACAAAAGCTTTGAGCGCTACTAATCTTTTCCACCATTTACAACTGCGCCATAAAGTGCAATACGAAGAGTGTGTGAAAAGGTGTGCTGCAGCCTAGACTGTGAAGCCTTCCCAGCCTCCTGCCCAGAAACAAACCACGTTACAAAACACATATACCCGTGCTGTGCCTGAGATAAAAAGTGAGAAGTTGGGCAACAATACTAAAGCAGTGGCTTATCATATCATGATTTTTTTTCCCCTTTATCTGCCAGGGCAGAATATTTTTGCAAAAAATTCAGGTTTCTAAAAAGAGCGCAAAGCAATAGTTTATTACAAAAATCAACATAAAACTTTCTGCATGCTGTGTACTGTCGCTGCGTATTAGAGATCTGTCAGTTGCAGTGGCTAGGGATTAATCAGCTGATGCCACTACCTCGCTTTTGTTTCAGATCTCGATCTCCAAATCACTTGCACCAAATCACAGTCCAATAGGTCAGAGTCCAGTTCAAAATAAGTATTATTTTATTATGAGTATTTTGCTTTGCACATTAGCTTCACTGACTTGCCTAATGTCGTTGCCATTCTAGACATTGTTTGCTCTTTGCTACTCACACATATGCAGGGATACAACGTCAAGTCAACAAGTCTAATAGTCCTCCAAACAAAGAGGGTCTACCTATAAAGTAAAGGTGAGTTTTATTGACACTTATCGACATACCCAGAAGCAAGCAATTGGGGTTAAGGGTCTTGCTCATGTACCCAAATAAGTGTTCCGGTGGTCATCAGCAAATCCTTAACACCAGAGCCACCACTCTGCTTAAGAAGAGGGAGGGATGCATTTCAAATTCAGAAGTGTTTGAGATTGAAAAGGTCTAAAAATATACACCTTTTTCACTCATTTGCTGGTGTGTGACGATTTGGGTTCAGCTCAATGCTCCCATCGCTGTTCGGGAGCCCTTGAACCCAACACCGTCGATAGTTATAGCCGAGGTGAGCTAGACAGTGAGGCAGCAACAAAGCAAGGGGATGATGTGAAAAAAGTGCATAAGTGCTTTTATTTCAAATCAAATCAACAAACAAAACTGTTCAAAGTACAGTGCATTCAAAACGTCAAGAAATTATCCATAAAAGAGTTGTGAAATAGTGGAGGTTAAAAATACACAAATACAATCCTTTAAAAACAACGGGGTTCAAACGGCGCTGGAAGCAGTCTTCTAAAAACACTAAGCCTGGTGCTCTTCTACACTAGCGTCTCACCTGCTTCTCCTGGTTGGGCTTTTCAGCAGGCGAGACGCTCTCTTAGCAGCTGTCTGTTCTTACACACTCACACACACAGGTCTGGAGTCCTCCCGATCCTGGATTTGGTCTGGCACTCATCCCAGGCCTGAGACTTGGTAACCTTGGCATCCAGGACACCCACAACAAGGACTTCACCTCCAAGCCTCCCAACTCCTGCTGCCATCCCGGCCTTATGCGGACAGTCTTCTTTATTAGTCATTCCCGCTACATGATCGCTGAGCGGTATGGAGGAATATTTCGGACAAAATGAAATAAATAAATAAATGCGTAAATAAATAAAAGTACTGTGAAATGTGAGCATAAATAAATAAATGTGTCATGAAATGAGAGCCTTAATAAATAAATATGTCATGAAATGAGAGCATAAATAAATAAATGTGTCACGAAATATGTTTTTCGTTGCTTATTTATTTATTTCATTTTGTCCGTAACATTCCTGCAAACCGTCATGAAATACGGCTTGAAATAAAACTGTCACTTTCACTCGTCAAAGTTGAGAGGGTGGGCTCTAACACGCCCTCTAGTTACTGATTGGTGAATCGATAGCACAAGAATTAATTAGAAAAATGCTTACTACTGTGCCGATTAAATGGATTCTGCCGAAGATATTACGTATTTCAGAGAGAGAATTGAAGATTTATCGGAAGAAATTACAAGGTGTTCTATTGACTCAGCTGGAATGTCAAAGGATGGACGTCCAGAGCAGGGTACTGCATCACCTGAACTGGAGTGTAGTAGAGTCTGTTCCACCTGTTCTTCGATAATTTCAAAAACAGTTTCATCTATATCGGAGTCTAAAAGGGCGCCAACATTGTAATTTCTTCCGATAAATCTTCAATTCTCTCTCTGAAATACGTAATATCTTCGGCAGAATCCATTTAATCGGCAGTAATAAGCATTTTTCTAATTAACTCTTGTGCTATCGATTCACCAATCAGTAACTAGAGGGCGTGTTAGAGCCCACCCTCTCAACTTTGACGAGTGAAAGTGACAGTTTTATTTCAAGCTGTATTTCATGACGGTTTGCAGGAATGTTACGGACAAAATGAAATAAATAAATAAGCAACGAAAAACATATTTCGTGACAGATTTATTTATTTATGCTCTCATTTCCATGACATATTTATTTATTAAGGCTCTCATTTCATGACACATTTATTTATTTATGCTCACATTTCACAGTACTTTTATTTATTTACGCATTTATTTATTTATTTCATTTTGTCCGAAATATTCCTCCATACAGCGGGAGCAACTTCTACTTCGACTCCTGGGTGTCGGCCTAACACCCAGGCTTCCCAACAGCTGCCTGCGAGCGCTCATTCGCTCGCTCGCCCACTCGCACCATCTCTCTCTCTCTCCTGCTTTCTCCAGCCACCTCCGCCTTTCTCTCTCTTCCTTCCTCTTTTACATTGTTCTCTTTTAGTTCCTCCCTTGTTAACCGACTCGAGCTTCTATATATTGAGGTGGGGGGGCCATAGCAGCTGCAGCACATTAGCAGCCTCAGGAACAATCATGGATGTGGACAGTCCCTCACCTGTGCACTAGGTGAGAAACGCCCACACCGCAGATTGCCCTGAGATCATGCTACAGCCACCACGCCCCCTTACTAAGCCACGAGTGCAGTGATTTATTTAAACTAAAACTGCTTTCCTTTGCTGAGCGAGCTGTGGACCCATAACACCACATGGTGATTTTCCCAAAATGGTTTAACTAAAACCATCTGTAGGTTACACATTACACAACACAGTTTACACACATGGTTAAATCTTATACATCCCTACTAAACACAGATGGATGTTAATTTTCCTTTGAGTGATCGGCCTCTTTACTTAAAAATGAAAATGATTTTAGTGCATTACAGGACATGGTATGGATGATGCCATCATCACTTGGGCCATTACTCTGTGTAAGAAAGTTGTCACTTATTCAGTTTTGTTATTTGTTACATGTTTTGTTATTTGCACAAAGTCCTATATGTTTGTACAGGACTACACACAGGAGGAAGCACTTTGGTAAAGAAAGAACTTTCTACTTCAGTGGAAACCCACTTTTTAAAGAGCAAGTCGGCCTTTTGTTATTTTTGCTCTGTATCTTTTCTGTTCACATTTTCTTAATTGCACAGCTGAGAGTCTTTTGTTATGCAGGAAACAGTGTTTCATTTTATTCAAGGAGCATTATTATTTAATATATGCAGATAGTTTATTTTTTAGCCATTTCTCATGTACATCTACAGCTATATGTTAATAAAAGTGTGTGTGTGATATTTGAGACATGTGGCTTTGACTCAGAACTGTCTTTTTGTTATTACTTTATGAGGAGAAAAAATATAGAGATATATATTGTATATCACCATTCAGCTAAAAAATATCAAGATATGATTTTTGGTCAATATCTCCCAGCCCTACTTTGAAACTTCAATCCTGGAAACAGAAGTAATCATACTAAGATCACTTACACTTCAGAATATTCCACAGAGTATATTTAGTTGATCCTCTTTTGTGTACAGTGTGCAGAACTGATGCTGTGGCCTTGGGCAGACTGACACCACTGACAGACACCCCTGTATGTACCTCAGACTCCTTCACAGCACACACTTCCTTTCTGTTTCTTCTCACCAATAATTCTTAAGTTCCTTAACACACAAGCACAAATGCACTTCAAACCATCATAACATTCTAACAAGTCTTTAATCCAATTAATGGTTAGTGTAGTGGAGCTTATCACAGCAACAGTGAACGCAAGGTAGAAATCTAATCTGGAATTAGCTACAGTTCATTGTTGAACCAACTCCCACAAACTCTGGCAAAAAAATGCACATTTTTGCAATATAGGAGAAGAACCAGATTATGCGGAGTTAAACCCACATAATCAAAAAGTGAATGTGAGCATTTTTCACATACATTGAGTGGAAGTAGGGCTGGAACCACAAAGCAGCAGGAAAATCTACTGCACCATAGTGTCTGCCCCCTCCATAATCCTGCCGATACTTAATGTGTTAGGCAATAGTTCTTAAACTATAGCAAGTCACTTTCAGCTTTTAGCATTGGATAAATACAGATAGTTAAAGCTAAACATTTCTCAGGAATCACACAATAACATTATAAAACAGTTTTTTGTTCCATACTTATTGCTGTAAGACACAGAAGATTCTACCTGATACTGAAAAAATAAATAAATAAATAAATTACACAAAAATGAATACATTATTTCACAAACACTGTGGTTGCTTGATTTTGGTATCATTGTTTATTTGCATTCAATTTGTCCTCCAGCTCAGTTGTATGTGGTTAATGCATACATGTAGTTGACAATCCAGAGCCTAAAAACAACTTTAACAGCACTGGTCATTATTCCAATATAGGATATGGAGAGAACATGAAAACTACAATGTGACATTTATTAGGTTGGAATTTAAACCCAGGCTCCCAAAATTGTGACATAGCAGCACATTCCAATGGTCAGCTAGTGAATGTGCTTTTTATTCCAGTAGCTATATTTGCAAACTTATATAATACATTCACAAGTGGCACATACTAGTATATTCTGTAATAGTTTTTGCTGTTCATTGATGCTGGAAGTGTCATAAAAGTGGATTTATCTATACTTCTATCTCATCCTTCCAATTTCCCTAATTTAAAATTCCCAAATTGTATTTATTAAAAGTGACAACTTAAACTATATTGAACAATAGACAGTGAGTTGTTGCCATATATGTAGAGAACTGTAATTGTACAAGAATATTTTCACATCATATATGTCATGGCAACATCTCACATTACTCAATCAGTAAGTGATATGAAATTCATAGGTGCAGGAGGTATTAAGGGTACTTCAAATCACCCAACATATAGGGCACAGCATCTAAAGGCTGCAATTAGCGACATTATAAATATACTAGTCATTTTAAGGGTGAATTAAAAGTCACACCAAATGAATATTTTTAAAACCTGTGCAATGAGGATAATGAATTATCTTGACTAAATATACAAACGTTTCACCAACAGTCAATCATCACTCTATTTTGGCATCAAAGCAGATTCATCTCTTCATCTGTTGAACCTGAAAATAATGACTCCTGTGTCATTATTTGAAGTGTACTTCAAATATTTACTCTAAGAGATATAAATGTCCATTTATTTTTTATAAAACTAGCTTAATTTACTCCAGATACTGTTTATAATAATGATGACAACCAGACACTCATTTTGTGTATGTAAAGTTTGAAACTAGTATTCTTACTGTCTGATGTTATTAGGAGTTCTACACAAAAAACGTATGTTAACATTTAAAGCAAAAATATATACCAACAATATATATTGTGTGCCACAAAATTATTTCAGTCAGGGTGTATTAGGCTATCTGTGGTCTTTTTGGGGTAGGGCAGTAGGGATGCATTATTAGGATGCTGAGCTCATGAACCCTTAGTGAGAACAAAATAATTCATATGCTGCTTGGCATTGCCTTGACTGTTTAGTACTGAAAACATGTATGGTGGCTCTAGTGTTAATTTGAAGATCATACCTTGCTCTGGCACTTATTATGTTCCCAGGTTTATCTGTTTATTGTTTCTGAATTATGAGTCCTGTTTCTGCAAGCCATGCTTTCTTTGGTCCATGTGGTGTTTTCATTTCTATTTCTCTAGATAAGGAATAATCAACTTTAGTACTCTTAAGATTATAATCACAAATAAGGATAATGTGGGTAATAAAACTGAAGCTAATATTCTTAACTGTAATGGGTAAGTGGTTGTTGAGTTTGCTGAGAAACGTAATTTTGTACTATTTACTTAATTTGCTAGTACACAGTCAAGAATATTACAATTATCCACAAAGCTACTTTTGATAATCAGAACTGCTGTTTCTCCTAGTTAAGAATCTCCTGAAGTGATGTGGACATGGCTGTGTGTGTTCAATATGATGCAGTTACATCTCAATCAAAGTTCCTCTTGCCATCAGAGTCAGATCTGGCTGCCTATGACCCTAAAAATCAGCAAACATTCTTGAAAATTAACAAATGGATAAATTCCTACTATGTAGAATTGCTTTGTCAAAGAAAAATCACTACACTCTCTCAGCATTTCTCCTCCTACTCTTTACTTATGGATGTCTCACTCACTCTCTCTCTCCCTCAGGGATGATGCCAGTTATTTTCTTTCTCCTGAAAGCCTTCACCCACTTATACATATTCATCTGTTTTATATTCCCGCATTCTGCCTTCAGCAATGCATAAAACCACAGGAGCTTCATTTGTTTTTTTTTTTTTCTTTTTACTGGTTGATATAGCACATTCATAAAAAATAATTATATAATTCTGAACCTCATTTTTTTAAGACACATACAGTTGTATTATAAATCCTGAAAGTCTGCTCTTGCTTACCATCAGTTTGAAAGCTATCAGCCACTCAAGAATCATTTCTTTAGAAAGATAAGATTAGTAAATATAATTTCTTATCTAATTAAGAAAAATCATTACAGCAGTTTTGACTTTATTCCAGAAAAACTTTAAATTGTATTTCACCAATTAGTTATGTGCTCAGTTTATTAAGATTTCTTATGAAACTGAAAGAAAAAATAGTTCATCATTCCAATTCATTTGAAATGTGCTTTTGTTTAACTCATGAATAATCTGTTACCATGAATTTTGGAAAAGTTTCTAAATTCTCTCCCAAACTATTTGCAGGCAGCAGATTCTTGTCCATAAGTATTCTCTCATGCTTTTATGTGTTTATTCCATAAAAGCCATTGCCACTTTTAATTATTGGACTTGTGGGAGTTGTGTGCTCTGCCATGTTCTGATTGGCAACATACATTAATCTGTAATCTATAAGCATGCACAGTTACACTTCTGTGTTTATTCTAATCATATTTCAATAACTAAGCACCTAAATCTATACATATCCTGGGGCCTCATGCATAAACGGTGCATACGAACAGAAATGTTGCGTAAGAACTTTTCCATGTTCAAATCGCGATGTATAAAACCTACACTTGGCGTAAAGCCACACACTTTTCCACGGTACCTTATACAATGTTGTACGCAAGTTCTCCGCTCAGTTTTGTAGACTGCCGGCACCCAGCGTCAAAGCAGTGCTACTGTTCCTGTGTGGTTTATCGTTATTTCTTAGAGCCACATTCCTGCCGCGGCTTTATAAATACACTGAAACTAACCGCATATTGTTTATTAGTGTAATGTATCTGATTGTAATTAGCTAGTAACAATATAATGGTCCAGGGAATAGCCATAGTATTCCAAATACCATAACTGCTTTAACATTGTTACTCTCACTGCACCTTTTTTTTTCTTCTTTTAGCTGCTTCCGTTAACGGTTGCCACAGCAGGTCATCTTTTTCCATAATACTGTCACTGCACCACTCAGAGTATTTATATCACTGTATCTGAGTGGGGAATCACAGCAGCAGCTGATCGGAAAGAGAAATATCGGTATACAGCATCAAGCCCACCCTGCCTCAGCCACGGCAAAACGTTTCAAAGCCTTTCCTGTACGGACGTCACGGTTCAGAAACAGTCAATCAGTCCATCAAGTGCTCCTTGTAGAACTGTTTGTACTTATAAGTACAATTACCCCACTGTAAACTTGCACTACAGTTATAATATTGCACAACCTGCACCACTTTATAAAGCGCGTATTTACATATGATGACAATATCATTTTTAAGATGAAATGCAGCAAAATATGTTGATTATATTATATAGATAAAACTTTAACTTCATTTAAATAATCTGTATTGTTAATAATTAAACATGTAAGGACATGGTTCTGCAGCACTAGCTAGTTCACAGATTGATCCTACCTTGTGCTGTATTCTTTCTGGGGCTGACGCGACACTGGAAGGATAGATGGATAGAATAATTAAACTTGTACTACAACGATATTTCAATGTTCCTTAAAAGTTTTCAAGAATCGTCATTGTAAGTTTACAGATGGCTTAACGTCTATTACAGAGCTGATTGTGTGGCGATTGGGTTTATGGAGAAAGAAAAGTAAGGACAGGAATTGGAGATTAGTACGTCTGAAAGACACAGTACTGCTACAATAATTTCATCGAAGGTCGTGCACAATCACGCACCATATTCCCCTGTTTAATAACATGCTTTAACTCCTATTATCATAAAAAAGATATCACGTATACATCTCAGTATTTTAATTATTCAGAGAGCTGTAATATCACGAATGTAATGGATTCTGTGTCCTGTCGGAGAAAGAGAAAGCGGAAGTACGTAATGATTCACACACATAGAGCAAAAGATCAAATACAAAACAAAGCATTTAATGTGCTACTTTAATTACGATGTGATTTGAGAAACTAGTTAATTAAACGATTTTAAGATGAAGTTTATGATGTTCTGCTTTAATGACAAAATAAACTATGTAATTAAAGTGGAAATTTCGAGATTAAAGTTGATATTTTATGATTTTTTTTCCCACTGTGTTCCTATTTTTTTTTTCTCTGTACCCTAATAAGCTTTCATATGACACTCAGACGGTGGGCTACAACTCGCCTTTTCACGGCGACTTTGATATGTGACAGCTTCTTTTTTATTTTGGGCACTGTGCGACTATGTCAGGCGATCAGCTTCCTTTTGCTGTTTATACCACTCTTTAAACCAATAAATAGTAAGTTTTTCCTTGCCTCCACTTGGTATTCGCTGAAATTCTTCCATTTTGCCTCTTGCTTTTTCCATTGTCTTTTCACAGAAGGCTGAGCTTAAGGGCAATTTATATTGATTTACATATTCATAGAGGCGTAATTTTGGGAGGAGTTGGGGGCGGGACAGAAGGCGCGTGCACAAGCGTTACTTTTCACACTGACCGGAATTTATGGAGCAGAAGAACGTGGAAGTTGGAGTACGCACAGATTCCTGCATCTAGATTTTTCTGTGCGTAAGCACATTTCGGCCTTTGTGCTTACGTCATGTTATATTGCGAATTCTATGCACGGCGTTATGCATGAGGCCCCTGGACATTAAAGATATGTTTAACATCATAAAAAGAAGCTGAGACAGAAGGCTGAGAATTGAACACTTTAGATGTGAGGCAGCAGTGCTAACCAATGCTAATCATTGAGGTAATGTACTACAGTAAATTTACTAAAGTCAACTTAGTCAGTGATGTGTAAGATGAAATTTGATATCCTGTGCATTTTCTTTTTGCTTCTGACACCTTTATCATCCAAATTCTGTAGTGTAGGAGTATATATTTTTCTGTAGAGAAGGAAAGACCAAGGAACTGCAAAGATGTTTGTCTGGAAATGAAATAGATGGTGTTGTGCATTCAGTGTGGCTGGATTTATTACTACATCATTTAATTTCACCATTTACTGTACAAATATTATAGTGTAATCAATTATTAACTATGAAGATTTTCCATTGACAGTGAGTAATTTACTTTTAAATACAGTCCATTCCTTAGTGAGCCCAAGCATCATATGGTGCAATTGCTGTATTTCCCTTTTAAATTCAATAATGGGAGACAAATAACTCTCTAAGAAGTTTTTCATTAAAGTTCTGAGGTTAAATGCCAAAAAGATCCATATGCATATAATGTGACATTTTCAACAGACATCCTGATAAACTGACCTGCTAATCAGGTGATTTATCATTCAAAATTATACAGAAAAACAATCATGAGACAAATAAATCAACCAAAAATAAATGAACAAGTAACAAAGTAAATGGTTAACTAGATAGATAGACAGACCACACATTAATCACAGATTCTGAGGCTCTTCTCAACAGAATAGTGGATACCCGCACTTCTCTGTCATTCGTGTATATTGCCTCAGTTCCTATTTTAGAATCTGAAGAGTTGCTTTTTTTCTTATGACCTTTAAGAGCTGTCATTTTCTTTATTTCATTGACTCCAGCTACGTTAGCAGCAAAATATTTCAGTAACTTTAGCTTTCAACATAATTTACTGTGAAAATGTATGATTTTTAAAAAAAATGGATTTCAGTTAAATGGATCCAGGAAGCTTATCTTCAATTTTAGAGTGACCCAAACAAGACAAAAAAGAAAATGTTTTAATCTTTTAAATTTATATGACTGCTATTACTTATATTGTGCAGACTCAACTATTACTTGTTCCAAATAAAAGATGTCAAGATGACGGGAGGAAATTTGGGTAGAACTGATTAATAAATAAATAACAAATTGTCAGAACATAAATGTTTTATTGGAAGAGCAGTTATGCATTCACTGGTGACATCTGTTTATAACAGATCCATTTTGTTTATAAGCTGGAAGGAAATGTGATAAAATATGTTGAATGGGGAGAAGAAAAGGAGATACTAGTCTTCCTGCTGAGGCAAGCACTTTGAACGTTCATTTTCAAAATGTGAGGAAAAAAGAAATTCATTTCATTTTTTTAATATGAACGTTTGTAGCTGCCACCTCTTTTTAAGGTTGAAACATGTGAGTATCATTTTTGAATGGGTTGCATTTCCTTACTGAATATGTTGGTTCCCTGCAGAAGTTTTACTGTCTTCCAAGTACATGATCTTGCCTTGGAGTGGCATCTCTTTCAAAACTGGTTTCACCCTTTTATGAAGTTCAGTTTCAGCTGCATGAATCCTTGACTTGAAACAATCATATGTAGAAAAAGCAAACAATGAATGAATTTTTAAAGTAAACGAGATGATATAGCAAGGATTAAATCTGTGAACTCTCTGACTTTTTGTTGTACTGATTTCTTGATCATAACTTCTACAGTCATTTTTATTCTGTGTATTACGACTGCCGATTTAATGCATGCATATATTGGATTAGAGAAGTATATTTGATGCAGTGACTAACATTAGTTCACCATAGATCCAATATTCTGGGTTGGAATCCTTTTACTAGTTGCTTTATGTGTGGCATTCGCACATTCTCCTCCTGTCTGCATGAGTTTTTTTCTTTTTTCAGTACATAGGTTTTTCACTCAAAGGCATGCATGTTTGGTTAATTGGTGGTTCTGTTGACCCAACTTCTTTTAACTTGTGTGCGTGAGTGGTCTCTGTGTTGGATTGGCACAACATCTTTAGTTGATTTCTTCCGTGCTCCTACCGCTACAACTCTGAAGTGGATTTAGCAGGTTTTAGTTATATATGGAAAGATAAGGAGTTTTGCCAGAAATAATATTTGTTTTAATTAAACTTATTATTCTTTAATAAAGTCCATCTCGTCTTATCATATGTGTTAAATATATAATGTATGTTAAAGACATTAGTCCATTATTGTAGTCAATAACGTTAAAATATATGATTCCACTTTACCCATTATATGGGAGCTTTTCCTAGAAGGCACTAATGGAACTCCAATGAAGGATACACTCATACTATCATGCAATCTCTCAATTACTTTTACTAGTTCAGATTATCATCTATCAGTTAACTTTAAAATGAAAAATGCATTTGGACATAAACAGAACATGTTAATCTTACCACACAGGCACAGACAGTAACTGGACCAAGATTTGATTCAATCTGTGAAGCAGTAGCACCCACAAATGTGCCACTGTGCCAGAAGCTAGAATTACTACTATACTATACAATATACTCTGAATTTAATGTGGCTTGATACACTAGGAATGTTGTCAGATTGCTGAGAGCTGCTGATAAATCTTGGCCACCCACCTGTCATTTTGCAACTTCATAAATAAAAAAAAATATATTCAGCCTGTGGTCTCCTTACTTATTGGTGATTCTTGCTGTCTTTTTTCAATACAACTGTGAAATGTGTATTTTATTTTTTAGGTTTAGTTTATAGTGAATAATTTTTCTGGATCACACCTCCTGTCTTCACATGACAAGTAATATGTGTTCTTATGCTAAGTGTACATATTTAACAGTAACTTGCTTAAAAATAAGAATGCACTGCTTTATAGGAGGAATGTGAAAAACAAATCATCAGTTTTGAAGCCAGATCCTGTGTGTAACTGTGTATATGTAGGACAGTTATAGGACAGACTTTCAATATTCTAATGTTATTTAATATGGTACCTCTGGACCATTTATGGAAAGCAAGTATGATACATTTTATAAGAACTTAATAAGCTACAGTACATATTTTGGTATATAAAAGGAGATGGATAGTATGAGAAAACAGGGGGATGTGATGTGCAGACTTTTCAAAGGCAATGACTAAGTCTGACATTGAACCCTGGCCCCTGTGTATGCTGAACATATTTAAATATAAACATTATTTTGTTGGATTCTTCCTGAAAAAAGTAATTGCACAATGTATTTGTTAATTTGGGGTTTCCAATAAGATGGAAGGAGGAAAGGTGAAGCGATGGTTGTTACTGTTACCTTATCTCTCTAGGGTTAGAATCATGGTCTGGGCACAGTTGTGTGTTTAATTTGTACATTTCTTCTGTGTCTGTGTTTGTTTTTCTCAAGTTTTCTGAATTTCCCTGTGAAGTCTTATGTGGCAGGTTGATCGATTATGTTAAATTTCCATGCATGGATGCGTTTGGTTGCTTATGCATGTGCCCTATAATAGACTAATATCCCATCCAGAATTGGTTTCGCTGGTGCGGAGATAGTCTTAGACTCCACATGACCCTGAACTGGATTTAGTCAGTTTTGAAATAAATGAATAATAAATGCACAACTGTTTAAAATGTAAGGAGTAATTGTCATTGGTGTGTAACTGTTGTTGGTTAAAAGTAGGATGTGCTATAGGAAGCACCGTTTTTTTTTGTTTTTTTTGGTATATAGACATGTTTTGACCTAAGCAAAATCGCAATTTATTTGTAATGAATTAAATATAATAATTCTTTACAAATTATTTCTTATATATTTTTGTAGTTATTAATCTAAGATTTGAGTGTAGCCTTTGAAATTTTCATTTGACGATCATCAAACATGTCCAAAATCAAAGCTATATATCAGCAATAGATAATTTATCTGCATTGCCTTTTTTAAAGATCAACAATAATCTTTTAGTTTTTTTAATGTTTTGAATTCAGCAAGTGGAAAATTCATTGTGCATCAACCTGTGAAGCATCAGTAGAAAACACTTTAGCATTCCCTGCAGTATCTCTTCGACAGTTGTTATCTTTCACTGTTCTAATGTTGTTGTTTTTTTTTTTTTGTATCTCTTACATGTATTGTGCAGTTTCTCCAGTTCATTTGAATGTCCCATCACTAATTAGCTCATATTTCTTCTTGGTGTAAGTTTATGCTCGGCAGCCCCATGTGTATTTACTATTGACTAAAGGTGCCAAATACAACACAAGGAAGCTTTTTTTCTTGAAACCATCAAAGTTCACTGGGAAAAAGCAGTCATGTTTACTGTAAACTTACTAGCAAGACTCCGTCTTAAGTTACAAAGATTTATAGGAAGCTGCAGCTGTTGACTTTGATCAGAAATTGAATCTCTGTGTGTTTTGTAAGGGAATCTGAAGCCATAATTTAGATTCTGAAAGCTTGTTTAGAAGAATAAGCTGTATGAAATGTGTGCTCAAGCTCTGGCTGCTATGAGAGTACAGAAATAGCATTTTGACACGAGCAAGGAAATAAATAAATAAGAAACAGCTAGAAAGAGGGTTATTAAATTAGACTCATCAAGAACAAGACATTCAGGTTTATCCAATTTGATATTTTTTAGCATGCTGTGAATTTACTTTTGTGTTCCTCTCATTCATTCTTAACATTTCTTTAGTTTTATTCAGTAGTCAAAAATGTCAGCAGACTAAGAAAGAGGTTTTAGGAAACATTGTATACCATTAATATGTAATCGGCAAGCAAAACAGTGTTATCCTTTAGGTTTGTGTTTTTTTTTTCCTAACATAAAAATGTTTTTCATTCTGAAGTACTTGCAATGAAGGTGTACAGAAAGAGGTGATAATCCCATTAGGCCGTGCATGAAACCGTATAGTACAGTATGAGGGTTTTGATTTTCTCCTTATGAGAGAGGATTATGCATTAGGAAACACTTTTCATTCCATTAGCAGATACATTTGCACACACATTTTGTCTTGCTTAGGTGTGTGTCGCCCTGCTGCTATTGATTCTCAGTTTATTTTTATGATTTATACAGAAACTCCACACCCACAAAACTTTGCAGTGGAAGAAATTAGACAGCAGTTTTAGTTTCTTAAAAACTGTTTATTTATATATATATATATATATATATATATATATATATATATATATATATATATATATTCTCTTACTTTTCACTGTGTATATTTATATATATATATATATATATACGTCTTACTTTTCACTGTGTATATTTATATATATATATATATACGGTATACATACAGTATATATATATATATATATATATATATATATATATATAGTCACAATAATGACCATCAAACATTGAGAAGGTTTGGGACAGCCTCCCGTATAATTGTTCCCGGCTGCAAAACTGTTTTAAATAACAAAACATGTACATCCAACTGAGCCCAAAACAGAACTTATCTTCTAGAGACAAGATGGCGGCTTTAAAGGCCAGCAAAGGAGGTGATGTAATCAATACCGGAACCGGAAGTGACGTCAGTGGCTGCCCCAGAGCCGGACTGGATTTCCCTAAAATGGTCTGCAAAATATCGAGAGGGAAAATTAGTGCACTTCGCCACCCCCTGGTCTGGCATAGAATCACAAGTATTAAAGCCCTTTAGTTGTCTCCTAAACACACGTGTATGACAATATATATACATGCACTGTATATACAAAGTGAAAATTAAGAGAATGAAGTGAAAAAAACTGCATGAAACCAGTTAGGTTTTCACATTAACACAAAAATGTGCCTAGTCTTATTATACGAGTAAATGAAAGACACATTTTAGGTGATATCAAAATTAATTTACAATTAGTAAAACACTAAGAAAATGTCCCTCACACTTCTGTCTCATAAATTATATTAAACAGTTGTTCCTTTATTTAAAAGTAGATATTGGTAGGTGTTGCTGTATTTGGTTCAAGTAATTTATTTATTTTTTTTATTTTGTAAGGAGGTGTTGAACCAAGTACCATAACAAATGCTGATTCATCTGGGCTCAGCAAAGGTGAGTAATCTATTTTTTTTTCTTCCCCAAGAGAATTTGCTCTTTATATTAGTAGTGAGTGTCTCTTTTATTTGAAAAAAAATTAAATTAGACTAAAAATCACAAACATCACCACATACCTGTATTCATGCTGTGTGACCCTCCGTTAGTACCTTCACCTGGATATTGCCCTGGAATATATATGAAGTACTCCGCTATTAAAACATTTTGGAATGATGAACTGTATATCAGAGGATTCTGTTTTTGCTCGTGGATGATACGGGTAAAATTGTCATGAACTAAGTGCTACCTTATGAGGTCTCCCCATTGAAGATTTTTAACATAAAATGAGTCTGGCCTTCTTGTATCTGATGTTTCCTTATTTTCAGATATTGGTAAATACTGCAGCCCTTCAATAAATAGGCAATGTGATCTCTTTGTTGAACTGTACAGTTCTTTAAGGGGTTCCCAGTTCAATTTATGACCATATCAAGCATGATGAGGAATGTGCAAACCAGACCAAACTTAAGTGTAGGTGAATGGTCTGTGGGTCAACTCTTGAAGAATATATATTTTCATTTTCTATTTCACATTTTTTCCTTTGTGGTACTGCTAGAAAAGGAGGATTGTTGGGTTCCCATCAACAAGTTTTCATATTTACTTACCATAAACATCTACATCTTTCAGGTGCCACCTCATAATAACTGGGCTTTAGCACATTGACTAGTGCAGTGGGAGTGTGATGTCATTTTTAACACTCATATTCAAATTTCTTTTACCAGGCAGAGATTAGTCCATTTGTGTCTTTTTATAAGCTATGATAGCCACAGTTTCTTTATAGGTTTACAATAAAAGGCATTTTGTAGGATAGGAGGTGTGAAGCAGAAGTATTATATTCTATAAATTAAAATGGTTTCTTTCAGATCTGAGAGGTGAAAAAGGTTGCAAAAATTACAAATGAAGACTATAGGCTAAGTTCATTTATTTTTACTAAGTTTTAAAATGACAATTGTGTAGCCAAGATGTGTGAGCTGCCCTGTGCAGTTTTGCAAAACCTCAAGTGCCTCAACCCAATTTCAGTTTAGGACACTTATATTTTGGTTATTTTAGATATTATTAGCAGATAGCACTGTTACACAGAGTATAGAGTCACTGTCTTGCAATCTACCGGTGTCTCGCTATTAGAGTGCAGGATGCGCTACAGAGTCTTTTTTTTTGTTTGTTTTCTAATTTCCTTCCATGTTCCAACATAGTGGAGTTATTTGGAGATCTTAAATTGTTCCAGTAAGAATGAGAGTGTGTGCATGCAGTGGTTTGATGACCCATTCATTTTTAGATTTCAGACTCACTGATATTACTGACTCACATTCCTGTAATGGAACAGAAGATTCAGAAAATGAATGATTAAGGCATTGTTGGCATTAGTAGCATTTACAATATTAGTGATAGTAGCAGACATGTTTTTTTAATTTCTGTTTTTATTAGTGTTTATTTGGCTATATTTTGTTTTAGAATGAGAATGATCTATTTTGTTATTTCTGTGCCAGGGATCTTTGTGCTTTAGGGGCATTTTGAGCCCTGGTTACTGTGAAATAATAACTAAAGCATACTTAACTTCACTTTTTATTATCTAAAGAAAATTAAGGAGCATCATTAGGGAGTCCATAGCAAATACACATGTGCAATTACTAAAAGTCTAGTTATGAGAGTGTTTCAAGGTGACTCAGATGCACAAAGATATCTGTCCTCTGTAGAATTAGATTTAAAGAGAGGTGAACATAACCTTTTCCTCTATTCTAACAGAACTCTGTGATCAATTTAATAGCACTGCTGGTGATAAGTGTTTCCTTCTCACAATTCTAGGAAATTTGGTAAAGCTGTGTAATAACAGAGACTTCAAGTTTAACATTATAATGTGTTTTATAATTTCAGGCTATGTGTAACTTGTATGAGTAAAGTAAACAGGCACTGTGTGTGTATGTGAGTTTGTGTTTGTATATGCAGTGTGTTCACTGAGCAGTGACTGTGACTGTACTGTAAGCTGAACATCATGGTGCTGTAATTCAATTTCTGAAGAAGGTGAAGTCAGCTGTGTAGTGTTATCTGACCTCCTTACCAGGTAAAGAAACTGCACCACATATCTTGAATAATATTATGTGAATTTCCCCTTGGGATTAATAAAGTATCTATCTATCTATCTATCTATCTATCTATCTATCTATCTGAACGCTTAACCCCTTGCTCTGTTCATTGTTGTTCTCATATCCAGTCTTTATTTTTTGTGAGATGTGACAGTGTTACTGCATTGAACAGAACTGTTTTTTCTTTGTCTATTTAATAACATTTAACTTTGTCTTTAAAAAGGCCTGGAAGAATTTATTTAACATATTTATACTGCTCAAAAGAATTAAAGGAACACTTTTTAATCAGAGTATAGCATAAAGTCAATGAAACTTATGGGATATTAATCTGGTCAGTTAAGTAGCAGAGGGGGTTGTTAATCAGTTTCAGCTGCTGTGGTGTTAATGAAATTAACAACAGATGCACTAGAGGGGCAACAATGAGATGACCCCCAAAACAGGAATGGTTTAACAGGTGGAGGCCACTGACATTTTTCCCTCCTCATCTTTTCTGACTGTTTCTTCACTAGTTTTGCATTTGGCTACAGTCAGTGTCACTACTGGTAGCATGAGGCGATACCTGGACCCTACAGAGGTTGCACAGGTAGTCTAACTTCTCCAGGATGGCACATCAATACGTGTCATTGCCAGAAGGTTTGCTGTGTCTCCCTGCACAGTCTCAAGGGCATGGAGGAGATTCTAGGAGACAAGCAGTTACTCTAGGAGAGCTGGAGAGGGCCATAGAAGGTCCATAACCCATCAGCAGGACCAGTATCTGCTCCTTTGGGCAAGGAGGAACAGGATGAGCACTGCCAGAGCCCTACAAAATGACCTCCAGCAGGCCACTGGTGTGAATGTCTCTGACCAAACAACCAGAAAGACTTCATGAGGGTGACCCAAGGGCCCCATGTCCTCTAATGAGCCCTGAGCTCACTGCCCAGCAGCATGCAGCTCGATTGGCATTCGCCATAGAATACCAGAATTGGCAGATGCACCACTGGTGCCCTGTGCTTTTTACAGATGAGAGCAGGTTCACCCTGAGCACGTGACAGAAGTGAAAGGGTCTGGAGAAGCCATGGAGAACATTATGCTGCCTGTAACATCATTCAGCATGAGCAGTTTGGTGGTGGGTTAATGATTGTCTGGGGAGGCATATCCATGGAGGGTCACACAGACCACTACAGGCTTGACAAAGGCACCTTGGCTGCCATTAGGTATCAGGATGAAATCCTTGGACCCATTGTCAGACCCTATGCTGGTACAGTGGCTCCTGGTGCACGACAATTCCTGGGCTCGTGGTGAGAGTATGCAGGCAGTTCCTGGAGGATGAAGGAATTGATACAAATTGACTGGCCACCACACTTTCCTGACCTAAATCCAATAGAACACTGCTGGGACATTATGTTTTGGTCCATCCAATGCCACCAGGTTGCACCTCAGACTGTCCAGGAGCTCAGTGATGCCCTGGTCCAGATCTGGGAGGAGATCCCCCACAACACCATCTGTCATCTCATTAGAAGCATGCACCGATGTTGTCAGGCATGTATACAAGAACACAGGGGCCATAAAAGTGCTGCATAATTTTGAGTTGCTGCAATTAAATTTTGGCAAAATGGACTAGCCTGCCACATAATTTTTCACTCTGATTTTTGGGGCGTCCTTGAATTCAGGGCTCTGTAGGTTGATCATTTTCATTTCCATCAAACGATGTGGCATCCTTTCGTTCCTAACACATTACCCAGTCTATATCAGTATAGATATCCAGGAGGATTTCTTTTTCCCATTGAGATCTGATGTGTTTTCAAAATATTCCTTTAATTTTCACTTCCGGGCACATGGACACCACTCCCAGTTCCGGCATAGATGACGTCCTTTCCCTTCCAGCCCTTTAAAACGGCCAACTTGCCCCAGTACAGGCAGTTCTGTTCTGGACTCTGAACTAAGCACATCGTGCTATTTAAAACTACTTTTGCAGCCGATTCAATTATACGGGTGGGTGTCCCAAATCTTTATGATGTCTCCGACTCATTCTTATTACAATATATATATACTATTTATATATATAATGGTTACAATACCATTATGGAAGAATGTATTTCTAAAGTGCCTTTTGCAAAAATAAACTAGTTATTTAAAATTTTTAAACAGTCCAATGATGGGGGACACAAGAGAAATAAAAGTATGAGCCTGGATGGAAAAAAAGATTTGGCCAGACCTTCCTTTTCCCCACTCTTTGTCCTTGGCCCTTGCTCTCTGTATGCTTCCGTAAATACATAGCAGTTATGTGATTAAAATTAATAAAGGGACTGCTTTAGACATTCTTACTTAGTGTCTTTGTAAGAGCTGTTATATGAGCTTATCTAACATGTTTATTGTTTTGATTTATGTATTTTTGAACTTGCCATTTTTAATTTTTGGATTTAGTATTTTTTTGTACTGCTTTGTGTCCTTACTTTTAATACCCTGATTCTGCCTGACTTTGGACTATACCTTTATTGTGTATGACCCACTTGATCTGGGAACATTTGTTAGCAGCTTGCAGGTTTCATAGTTTTGGATTATTTTTTTGGGATAATTTATCAATGTTCACATCTCAGTGCTTACTGGTAATTTTTATTTTTATGTTTTTAGTAAGTGGGTAATACTTAAGTTTAGGCATTGCATAATTGCTTCTATTACTCATTTACTCTTACCTAGCAAGACCTTAACAAAGGCTTTTTTTGGTCTCATTAAAACATCAGTGGATAGGTTATGCATCTCTGTGCAGTGTGGCATATTGACATGATGGTAACATTACTTGTTAATATGAAGAATTCATAGGTCTTATACTAAATATGTAATATCAAGAGTTAAACTACCTCAAATCACACCAAAGTGAAATTGTGTTAGTAGGTCACATTACAGAGATAAATAAACACTTTAGTGATGCTTTGTAAGTGTTGAGAAGACTTAATGAAATATATGGAAAGGTCTTGTTAAATAAGAGTAATCAAGTAATAGATGCATTTTTGAAGCACCTAAATGTAAGAGTTACAAGTAAGTGAATTGATTTTCACTTAATAAAAGCTGTGGATATCCCATATAAGACATGCTTGCTTTGCATTAATATTTATAGATACAACTGATACTTTGACCTGTCAGTATCTGCAGTAGGATGGAATGGCATAAAAGGAGGGGCACTGAACAGCAACCTAGGTTGGATTAGAAATAATGTGAAGATGGTTAGGAGAGCACACTGAGGTGGTGATTTTATTGAAAAGTGTACACACTTGAATGAAAAAAGCTAATAAAGGAGTCTTTCCATGAGCTATTAAGTATTGCTTTTGTTTTTGTGATAATCTTTCCTCCATTAGACCTTGGGTTATTTCAGTAAGTTGATCCTGTTAAGGAGGGTGAATGTTGGAGGTTTTTAATAGCAAAATGAAATATCAACTAATTAAGTAAAGAATCTGATTTTATAATGCCAAACTTTTTAGTGTAGTATTCATTCCTACTGAAATATCACCACCCCCTCAGAATTTCAGATGTCCCCTACCGATTGTATCCTTTGGCACCAGCTGTGCAGATTTTTCCTGTTGTATTAAAATGTGTAGAATCAATAAATAGCAGGGATATATTGGATCAGGTAGGTGTAGAGAGCTCGAGAAGGGAATATATTGAAAGTATTTTAACAAGATATGCAAAGCATGGGAGACAATTCATAATGAAACTTAAAAATTCAGTTCACTCTTGCCACTTTGATTTCAGATCTGTTCTTTATAACTCCCAATGAGACAATTAAATAACTACTCCACGTTTGACGATGATAAAGTCAGCAGCCAGAAGCTGAGGCAATCGAGATAGATGCCCTTCAAAAGCAACTGTACTTACAGCAAAAGGGGCAAGAACCAAGGCTTTCTCAACTCCCAGTGCTTGTCTGTTGTTCCTTTCTGAAAACTGCTCAATCAAAATGCCAGACATAAACACACAGTTATGCCACGCCTGTGTTGTCTGTTTTTTGAATGGCTATTCTATACGGTCAGCCTGACTGACACAGGACGTGCAGCAGTTGTAGCTGACATAGGTAACTGTTTCACATATTCAATAACTTTATCGATTAATTTTCCATAAAAAGCTCCATTACAATGCATATAATATAATACCTCTGCAACAGTGAAGGCTTCATTATACGTAGCCAGTATCGATATACAGTAGTTTGAAGGGAAGGATTTGTTACTCATTCTTGTTGCTTTAAGGAATGGCTGCATATTTCCCTGTTGTGAGCATTGATTTCTTTGATTTCCTTGATTGTTCTGTGCCTGCCCTGAGGCTGTGGTAGGTAAGATTAATTGAAAGTACCATGCTATTGAAGATAGTGGTGCCTTACATTGGAGTCTTGTAAGAACTTGTTTTATTGCAGCATTTTGGAATGATGGCATAATAAAGGCATACTCTGCAGTCTATTAATCATTGAAATGAAGATTCTCAGGATCAATTTTTATCTTAAGACATTTTGACAGAGACATTTTTGTCAGTTAGTTTGTTTCAATAGTTAAATTGCAATGCAAATGTTTTAATGTTACTTCCTAGATAATCAGTTAAAGTTCATGAATGGGTACAACTATAGTGGATTTACCATGCCATACCATTTTCTGAGTCCATTTTTTTCTGAGTAGGATCACAGTGTTCTGGATCCTATCCCTGAAAGCACTGGGTGCAAGGCAGGAATAACACCTGGACATTGTACCAGTCCATCATAGGGTGAACACACACACACACATTAGGGCAAATTTAGTGTTATCAGTCCACCTAACCTGCATGTCTTTAAGACTGTGGGAAGAAAAAGGAGCATCTGGAGGAAACCCATGCAACAATGGGGGGACAAGGACACTTCAAACATGAAGGACACGGAATGTGAACCTTGCTTTTTTTTCTGTGAGAAAATAGTGCTACCATTGTACCACCATACCACCCCACTGAATTTTAATGATTAAGCTCATTCATTTGGAATATTATAAAAACAGACTTAAATCAGTGCAACATTTGCTTGATGATTCCTTATCTTGCATGGATATTACCTTGATAGGTTGAAACTGACTTAACATATGTGTGATGTGAATGAGTGGGTGAATGGATGAGAGTATCCATGAGTGAGGAAGGAGTGTATAGTGTTTGGGTTTTGGCTCAGCCCTGATAGTATGTGACCTGTGAGAATTTGGTCCCAAGTTAAATCTGTTTGTTGACCCCTGGTCTGGATGTTCTTGTGATTATTCTATTGAATCACAAAGTAGTTAATAAACATGTGGTATAGCAGGTCCACAGCTCTGGTCAAAGGGCCACTTTTAAATAAATAATCACAGCGAGGGGGCATGGCAGTGTGGCTGAAGCGGTTCTTGGGAAGATTCGCTGTGTGGGCGTTTCTCACCTAAGTGCACAGGTGAGAAACTATCCACATCCGTGATTGTTCCTGGGGCTGCTGATTTGCCACAGCTGCCATACCCTCTTGATAAATAGAAGCACGAGTCGGTTAGGGGAAAAAAAGAATGCAGGTTGCAGGAAGAAAGCAGGAAATAGTGGACAGAGAGAGAGAGAGAGAGAGAGAGCCGGTGCAGGAGAGCGAGTGAGTACAGGCTCGCATTGCAGCTGAGCAGGGAGCCTGGGTGTTGGGCCGACACCCGGGGAATAGTAGTGGTGGTCACTCCCGCTGAGTGATCATGGAGTGGGATTGACCGGAAGGCGGATGACTCTCTGCGTAAGGTCACGGAAAGCAGCGGGAGTCGGGACTTGGGGAGTGTATTCCCCAGCGTGGGCGCCCTGGTCACTGTGGATCCCAAGTCGCTGTCAGGAGGAGCCTACCGGAGCCAGGGATTGGAGAGGTGAACTGAACAGCTGAAGTACGCAGTGAAGGTCAGCTGCAAGTAGGGCGACTTCCCTGTTGAGAAGCCCAGACGGGGGAAGCAGGGGAGCCGCAGGTAAAAAGGCACTGGGCTTGTTGTTGTTGTTTTTAAAAGATTGCTTCCTGCATTATTTTAATCTCATTTTTAAGAAGACTTTTTTTATTTATTGGTTTTAACCTCCACTTCACGTCTGTTTTCATGGATTATTTATTTAATGACTTTTGAATGCACTGCACTTTATTTTGAACACTTTGTTTTTGTTGTGTGTTTTAATGAAAGCACTTTACACTTTTGCACCATCCCCTTGCTTTGTTGTTGCCTCACTGCTAAGCTCATCAGTGACATTACCAACGATAACGGGTTCAAGGGCTCCCAGAGGCAAGATGGGAGCATGGAACCAACCCGCATTTTCACAAAACAACTTTGAGTTTTTCATCATGCTTCATTTCTCAAAAAGGTTTGTCTAAATCTTACTCAAACCCAGCTAACAGTTACACTTAACAGAATTGTGTAACAAATTCTCCTGGATTGAATTTTCTGGCTCAGAAGTCAATGTCAGGAGTCTGGATGATGCTTGGTTTGTGTTTCAAAAAGTGTGAAAGCCATTTCACTTGTATATTCCAGGGTTCAGTGACACCAGTATTTCTGAATTTCTTGCATTGTTTTTTGTTTGTTTAGCATCTTGGATATTCTGTTCCAAGTTAGTGCTTTCTTTTTTACTTATGACCCCTAACTTTTTTGAACTACTATTTTAAATCATGCATTTTAAGAAAAAAAATTATGTTTATTAGATTTTCTTCTTACATACCTACTTCTCAAATCTGCATCCCAACTTTGGCTCTTGTGACTTAGTTTAACAGAGTATCTCCCTGTTCCCTTGCTGCTAGCTTAACTGCCTTGCTAGTGCGGCCAATGTCTGTAGATTGCACTGAGTGTGCAACTGCTTCATCTCATAAGTCATGTTCAGCTTGGTCACCTTGATATTTTAACTGTGGTTTAGGAATGTAGATCTCAGTCCATAAAAATGTAAAACTCCTTGGCTTCAGGCCCGTGGATTGATTAGCTGTCATATGGCACTTTTTTCCATGATACTAAACTGTGTATTAAACATGAACTGTTAGGGACTCACTTTTGAGGTTAATTCTAGTGGTTTACTATCATCTAATAAATAAGAACATTTATCTGAGCGTGGATGATACTCGCAGAGTATGGTAACTCCAGTTGAGCACCCAAGCAACAGGAGCGACCAGCCAATCCTAGAAGTTCCACTGAATGCTACAGGATAGCAGTGTGTGAAAGGAGCAAGGCTTTATTTTGTTTGCTTTTGCCAGATGCCATTTCCTCTTGGTGAGAATACCATAATGGACAAGTAGAGGAGATGTTGGCTTTTGAAGGAAGCACAAATGCTCAAGAGTGGGATTTCATGCATGGATCCTGACCATATTTTAACATTGGATTTTTCCTTATTTATTGAATTATGTATTTGCATTTAACCTCCACTTGAGCACTGCTTTATGGATTATTTATTTATTGAAAGACTGCACTTCACACTTTGTGTTTTAACTCTGTGCGGAAATAAACACATTGCACACTTTACACTATCTCTTGTGGTTCTGTGTCATCATTGCTCAGTCCATCCTCAGTTTATAACTACCAATGTCCTGGATTCAAAGATGATTATGCCAGTTGCAGGAACCTGGGCATCACAAATACATAACTGCATTTTATGTAACAGAAAAATGCAAATCAGCTTACCTGATGTTCTCCTTATCCCTGTTTCCATACCAATTAGGTGTGACATTAGTACTGCATATGAGGAAAAATATCAGTGAACATGAAATTTAATTTAAATGTGGTAAACAAAATTTATGAAGCATATATAAGTGTAAAACACAAAGTTCCTTGAAAATTACTCATGTAAACCTAAATGTTTTGGGGCTATAGAATATAAGGGAATACCTCTATTTCTTGTTGACACTTGGGACATATAAACAGAAAAAGAAGTTATTATCAGCATTAACATGAAAGTAGCATTAGCATACAGTTACCAACACAGGATGTGACCCTTTCTGTAGTTTTAGATTCTCAAAAGTCATTTGCAATAGTCAAAGAAAGGGAGTCTCTAGGGAGACAGACATGCCTCAGTTAGAATGGAAATAGATCAATACGATTAGCTGCCAGTGAAAAGGTAAGACAGCTTAACCTTTACATTTTTCATAAGAATAACTACAGCATCTTCTAGACATGATATGTGACCAGGGTTTTTGTTTTGGCATTCAATGTTAGCTAAAGGTAAGCCATTGAGTTTTCAGTTCAAGTTGTCACTTGAACAGCATTATCGAATTAGAATATAAATTCTGTTGTGAATACAAAGTTTTGTTCCTTTTTTCTCCATTCTGCTGACAAAAGCAGAGCACTATATAAGTGGTTAGTGAAATCCTTTATTGCCTAAGAAAATTAGGCATATATTCTTCTCAAGAGACATAATTATTTTCCTAACCAACGTTAGGGGACATATATTGAATTACTGTTAGTCTGAAATATTTGTTAGAGAATACCCCAGCAGTCACATCATTTCCATGGCTTGATTATTGGTATGAGGACACGTTTTAACAGGTCTTTTCAGTTATATCACTGTCCTTGTGGTTAATGACTATTCAGATACTGTACTTAAAATGCCAAGTGCAATATGTCAGCATTTTATAATCTAGGTAATGAACGTTATTTATTGTATTTTGCATTTATCTAAAAACACATTATAGACTAATCATTTGATGATTGTAATGCATTACTGCTCTGCAATTATAAATTATGGATGCTGTGAAGCTTTCTTTTAGGTTTTATGGGGTTTTCACCATGTAATCTGGTTTCTTCCCTACATTCAAAGATATGCATGTAAAGTTAAAAATTGCTGGCCAAATATAATGTACATGAACATGACTGCAAGTGAGACATCTTGTAATGGAATGGTGTCCTTTCTAGGGCTACTTCTTGCCTTACATCCAGTGCTACCTGGACAGGGTTGTCTCTCTATGGTCATTCACATGTATGCATATTAAAAAGTTATAATTCTTTAAACTGTTAATATACAATTTTAAAGTTTTTTTTTTTGTATATGCACTTTTTTGTCATTGAATGACAAAAGCATAGACTGTCATTGCAAAAGCATAGACTGTGATGCTTATTTTTCTTTACCATTTTATGTAAGTCAAGTAATATTTACTGTATACAGTATAACATAAATTATAGAAACTGTACAGCAAGGCATCTAAAACATTAACTGAAATTACACAGCAATGCACCACAGAGTAACTAGGGAAATTATGTCCATGTATGCTTCTGTTTTCCACTATCCTTTCATAAGGAATCCAGTCCTAATTGTTCCATCTTAAGCCATCTTAAACCGATATGCCTTAATGATTTAATGGTTTCATTCTCAAGTTTAAATCTTTCTTCCAGCCATGTTGAGTTTATGCTAAACATATCTGCACTCCGTTATTAATCTTTGTCCCTTTTCCCTGAATATGGTAAGAATGCTTGTGTTCAGCCACTTTAGAAAAAAGAGCAGGCCTTAACTCATCCTGCTGTAATAATTATAAGCTAATTTCAAAATTACCTTTTATCTTAAATTTCTTGGATAGATCAGTCCCTGACATTTTGAGTAACTAACGATCTTTTAATGAGTACTGATGCTGGTAACTGTTTGTTAACAGGTAGTGCTGAATGTCAGTGCAGCCTTTTAAATAGACCACTACTTATTTATCGACAAATTACAGAATAGTGTGGGGATATTGTCGTGGCGAAAAATTCATCATCAGAAGGCTTATTACCTAAAAATTAAGACTATTAGGACTCGAGATAGACAGACAGAGTTTTAAGGCTTTATTGTAATAAATCAACACAAAAATAACAAGGACTCAACCCAATACGGCCAAATTGAGCTGAGCGCCGAACATTACAGCAATTGAAGTTTTTATAACAATTTCTTATCATTTTTACCTCATTCAATTCGCTCATTCTGCACCTGGTTTTACTGTCCATTATTCCTCTTGGTGTCTGTTCAGCTTATTTTGATTGGTCTAAGACTGGGTGGATGGCTTCCTCTTACAATCTTTGGTCTTTTTTTATGTAATTTCCGATCTTTTCTGACCTCGCTCGAATGAGCTCTCTTGCCCATCTTCTCTGACTCCCTTCTACTCCTGTCCGGCCGAACCTTGAGTTTCCATGGGAACCCTTATCATCTCCTTACTTTTCCTATGACTGGCCCCCTCATGGAATTTATGTTTCTGTGCTGTTCCCATTTTCTCTAACTGGCCAAAGCCTCAATTCCATATATTGGTTTCCTCTCATCATTTGCTCTCCTAAACCTTTCAAACTTTTTATAGTAGTGACCTGAAGCTTAAGCTTTAATAAAAAAGAAATATAGTATGTGCTTTCATTTAATCATTGCTTGGCATGCTTGATTTGTCTTAATTTCTACACTAAAGTTAATTGCTAATATATTCTTATAGTATTTTTGCTAATGCCTGAATTTACTAAGATTTTCTCTTCATGCATTATGTCAGCGTGACCCTGCTTACAGCAAAAGCCTTTTGTTGCCTTTCTGCTGATTCATCAGCCCAGCTGCTTTTTGATACGAGCCTTTTAGAGGCATCTTCTCTGTGTTATCGCTTCCTAGCCTTGAATCACAGGTGTTCTCAAACTCTTATCCTGTCCAAAACTGGTCTCGGTGTATCAATTTGCTGTTCTTTTCTTACTCTGGAAATTTTACTGTAAGCCTAAAAAATAATGCAATATAACTGATTTTTTAGTTAACTATTTGCTAGACCTATCTTATTTGCTTAACATTCTAATTTATGCTTAATCTTAATATTTTAGAAGCTTTTAATTACTTTTTATGGCTCTATATGTTAATTTGCTATTATCTATGTTAATATAAAAATTTTCCTTCTACAATATCAGGAATTGCCTTGCAATGGTCCATATCTTATAAAATATTTTTTTTTGCTATCAGGGATCACACATACCCAATTATCGAGTACCTCAGGGTTCAATTCTAGGACCATCCATCCATCCATTATCCAACCCTGTATATCCTAACTACAGGGTCATGTAGGTCTGCTCAGGCAGGAAATAAACCTAGGGCAGGGTGCTAGCCCACTGCAGGGTGTGCACACACACACACCAAGCACACACTAGGGACAATTTTAGAATCGCCAATGCACTTAACCTGCATGTCTTTGGAGTGTGGGAGGAAACCCATGCAGACACGGGGAGAACATGGGGAGAACATGCAAACTCCATGCAGGGAGGACCCGGCAAGTGAACCCGGGTCATTCTTGGACCAATCATTTCCTATTTGTGCATGCTACCTCTTGGTGACATTATTCACATATATATTATCTTCCTTTCACTGCTGTGTTGATGACACTCAAATATATATTCCATTGAAGACAAATGATCTGAATAATTGTTTGAATTTTTTAGCTAAATTCAGACAAAACAGAAATTGTCATTATTGGCTCAGATCACTTACATAGCATTGCCAATTGTTACCCATTGTGAATTCCATTCCTGAGAATTTGGGTGCTTTGTTTGATTGTAGCCTTAAAAAAAAAAAAAAGATTATGCAGATATATTTTTATCTCCTAAAAAATATCTCATGGAACAGATCAGTTCTAAACTTTAGAGATCCAAAAAATTATTATATATGCTTTGATGTCTTCATATATGACTATATGACTGTGGTGGGATCTTAACTTTTCTTAATGAGAAAGCACTAACGTTTAAGTGATGCCACAGAATTTTTACTTAAACCAACACTCAAGAAAACATACAGTGCCTACTATTTCATCATCCCTTCGCTGGTTGCCTGCATGTTTTAATATTTGAAGATTTTATTGATTACTATGAGGGTTGTGCATCATATTGCACCTTATTGCAATCATAAAATATTTTTATAGCTCAAACATGTACCTTTATGTAGCCTGAAGTCCTCAGGCAAGAACTTGTTGGCTTTTCTGAGTGCCAGGTTATAGGGGACCATACTTTTACAGTTAAAGCAGTGCGGCTGTAGAACAACTTGCCAGAGGAACTCAGGCTTGTTGCATCTGTTTCTTGTTTTCAATTTTTTCTCACGTCCCACGTCCACCATTTCATCTCTTGATATAAAGTCTTTCGATATCAGCCTTCAGGTAAACGAGGCATCAGATGCTTTCTTATTTTACAATCCAACTTCTCAATGTTGGTCCTTAACCAGCCATCTAGACTGAAACTGTAAGGTTTAAAGGGTGTATACACACACACACACACACACACACACACATATATATATATAAATAGCTTTCTTAAATATGACAAAACAATTCATAGCATAAGAGAGTCAATCACAGGCCCAAATTGCTTATTCTAAAATAACATTAATGAATTCTTGGCATGTATTAAAAGAGTTTTTGACATATCCTCTAAGAGAATTTGATCATTTCTAATTTGAGGTAATATAGAATATCAATTACCCACTGAGTTATAGAAAGTGGGTTGGGATTCTTTCATTTGAGTAAGGTAAGTCTACATGGTAGCACAGTGGCATTACAATCGATTTCTCCCTATGCACTTTAATGTCATCAAGTTTTGCTGTTATTGGCACTGAGGCTATTTCAAAAGCATGTAAAGATTTTGTTCCAAAATTATGGAGCTAGATGGCAACGTTTGCAGGTTGGGTCTTGCTCTGGGTATATTCTGGACAATTTTAAATGAGGTAAATGTGATCGGTGAAATACTTTTAATTGAATTTTGAAATGTTGGGTGCATATGGCAACTAGGTTGTATTTTATGTATGGCTGAGTTCCACTCCTTTTCTGAGATGCCACTTGAATTGTCCCTTTCCTACCATTCCCAATATCTTTAAGGTTAGATTCTTTGAAACAGCTTTGTATATTGTTGAAATCAGCTGTCTTGAAGGCGAACCTGTATGGCCTCTAGGATTAATATAGGTACAAGATGTGGAAAGTTCAGTAGTATTCTTTTTTAAAAAAAATTCTGATTTGCAAGTAGGAAAAAAGTGTGTAGCTGGAATGTCTATATAATGATCTCTAATTATCTTTACGGCTATGATTTTGATAGCTATTATTTTATTCTTTGAACTTATCTCTGTGTTAAGTATTTGTCAAATTCAACAATAGTGCTCCTTCACAAAGTTGTTCTTCATCTGAATTTTATCAAGTTTCTTATAAACATCTGGTTGTTTAATTGAATGTTATGGCTTTTGACTAGCTGACCATGTGTGACTATTGCTGTGACACATTTGTAACACTCCATTCTGATGTCATCACAGAAAGTTTTGGTAATGATATATAAATCCAAATATTTTCAAGTTGACCATATAGAATTGGTGTCAGACTTTATTGTTTTTATTGCCTTCCAATCTCATTCCTTATTAACGATAGCCAAAAAGTACAACGAAAATTTGCACTTTATAACAGAACACACACTTTTCATGGAGTGGCAAACCTAAAAGAAGAGAAATTGTCTTTAAAGTTGAAAAGGGGTGTGAACTTGTAATATTGGGGACTGAACAGATTTTAATAAACATAGTTGAGCAGCATTTATAAGAGAGCGCAGCATTTTTCAGAAATCATCTGTCAAAAATTAGTGTATGTTACTCAAGCCAATTGATTATTTTTAGTATACTTTAAAACAATTACACATTATAGTAAAAACAATTTCCATTGACATGAAATGGCATGTTTGGGGCAAGAAGTCAAAACGAGTGTGCACTAATAACAGCCATTTTGGGTCCTCTTCTTTGATTTCACTGAATTTTACCCCAAACAACTGTGATTAAGATTTGAAAAGTGAAGAAAATGCAGAATACCGCAAGCTAACTCTACAGCAAGAAGACATGCTTTTATACGCATATTATTAAGTAACAAACACGTATTTGTTACAAAAAACAAGGATGTTATCTGTAATGTTTTTTCAACAATAAGGATTTTTAACATTGTGGAGTTTTTTTTTTTTTTTTTTTGTCCACCCTGGCCATCGGACCTTACTTATTCTATGTTAATTAATGTTGACTTATTTTTATCTTTTACTGTGTCTTCTATTTTTCTATTCTTCTTTTTGTAAAGCACTTTGAGCTACAATTTCTTTGTATGAAAATGTGCTATATAAATAAATGTTGTTGTTGTTTTATTCACAGTGTCTGTAGGTCTATGATAAAACTATAGGTGATGTGATTCCCAGTGATTTTATTATTAAACTCTCTGTATTGCCTTTTAATATATATCATATTTTAAAAATAGTTTTTAAAGGAGCCTGTTTAAGAGTAGGTGATTAGCAATTTTCATCATTGCCATATTTGCTCTAGTATTTTGATGTCGTACAGTTCTGGTAAATCTAACTTTGTTGACATTGGTGTGTTCACTTGGGCTGTTAGTCCTTATTTTGAGTAGCTCTGCTTTAATCTTACTCTATGTCTCCTTTAATTCTTTATCTTTGGTAGTGTCTGGTATGACTTACTGTTCTAACTCACTAGTTTCTGTGATTAGCTGATAATGTGCATCAGATTGCTGAGCCAAATTGTAGGTTTGTTCATTTGATGCGTCACTCATTTTGATTGTTTGTTTGCCATATGTTTGGATCTGCTCAGGCTCAGTGTAAGGGAGTTTTCTCTCCCTAACTATGACTTGTCTCTGGTTAGCTAGATTTATATTAGGAAAGAAGCATGGATTTCTTTTTCTCCAAACTATGTATGTTCTTTGGGTTCCACCACCACTCTGAATAATAATTTCAGCATATAACATGCTTGTTTTGTTCAATTGTATTCTGTTGCTTTGTTTTCAGATGGGCCAGGTTAAGGCATAGTCAGAATTTGGATATTATTAGATTGCTTGTGAGGATTTCTTGGTGGATAACATTTTTGTTGGCTGATGACTTGTGTATTCCACTGAATAGCGGGTCATTGCTTTCTTGCTCTAGAACAATCCCATTTACACTTTTAAATCATGTTCTCTTCCTTCTTGTATTCTTGCTTAATAACCAGGCTTGGGGGCAAGTTGCCCTTAACTCTGCTTGCTTCCATGGTCAGTTCCCATCTCTCTCCCTAGCCTGATGGTCACGCAGGAACTTAATGAGATGTACACTACTCAATAAATGTTGCCCAGTCAGCATAATTATATCATTCACTATGTATTACCTCTTGCACAATCTTGATGTAGCTTCTACGTTATTAGTCCGGCAGCTTTGCAGGAAATGCATCAAGAGTGTAGATGCTGGAATTTCCAATGGTGAGTTATGAAATTAACAGAATTTGGTGAGGAATTAATTAATATAATTTCAAATGTGTTATTCCTCCACCATGGCTATTATTCTTGCAAATTCAAACATGTCTCGTGCCTTTCAGATTTTCAAAGGTGCCAGACAGGGATACCCTCTCACCCTTCGTTTCAATCTGTCTCTGGGGCTGCCAGCCATTGCCTTTTATTTCCACAAAATAATTACCCCAATTGCTGCCTATAGTCTCTTATCCATAAAATATCTTTACATATGGACAATATCCTGTTATACTTACATAATGCTCACTTCAATTTTTTCCATGTGTCTAAGGTAATTGAGTCTTCTGAGAATCTATTGGGATATAAAATCAATTGGACAAAATCTGCCTTTCTCTCATTAAACACTCCTTGTAGACAATGCACTTTCATACATCCCTACATCAATTCTTGTGAATGGTTCTCTTAAATTTTTCGGTATTGACTTTTTTCCATCATTGCAAAATGCTGTCATCTCTGGCAATCAAGGAATCTATAACAGTGCTAAAGATGCACTCACTAAATGAAGTCTTCTTTCTGCTCCATGCTGGCCATTGCTAAAAGGAATATGCTTCCTCACTTTAACTTTGTATGTACAATGCTACCAGCCATACCAAATAAATAATAGTTGGTGTTTAGATCTCAGATCTGTACATTTTTTGCTGAACAAAAACAGACACTCAATTAAGTTTTGTATAGTAATTCTTGATTGATTGGAAGGTGGAGTCTCCTGTCTGGATTTTGTATTGTACCATTGGGCTTTTGTCCTCTTCCCACTTTGGAGCTGTCTGATTCCTACTGTTTTTCCTCTTTCCTGGTTTGCCATTAAATCCACTGTTAATCCCCACCTTTACAGTACTACAACTGAAATCTTACACTAACAGTTTGAGACATTTAATCTCCTATACCATGTCTGTATAGCACAGGGTTAAAAAAGTCTAGGTTATTGCCCAAAGTAGCACTTGCTCTCACCCATCTTCAATAACCCTGCTTTATGAATAAGTGGTCATCCCATTTCATTTCCCTTCTTTGCTGCCAAGGCATATCAACTCTGCGCATTCCAGTCCCTGAGGTCTGAGTTTGGAATTCCGTCTTCTTTTTTCTTTCACTTACAATGAAGTTCTGCTCGTAAAACTTTTTCTCTATTCAGCACTTCTATTGCATCCAGCTTATTCCATCCAATTTGTCTAACTTCCTCTCTCCTCTACCTTGAGATCAGTGGCATCTCTATATGCTCGTCTTTACAAGCCTCTTTTTCTTCCTTTATTATTTCTCTCTGTTTAATTGTGCCACCTTCCCTTGATACCCCAAATTCCCTTGGAAATCAGTATGCTCCAGTATTTTATATTCACCTAAGAACTTTACTCTTCTAAACATTAAACTTGGGATTGTTTGCCTTACTTATTTTACTCTCTGACAGTATTTTGGAATGTTTTTTTCAATTGATAACTGTAGTTCCTTCTGCCAGGAGAATATCCCATGCCCTTCCCACGTTTTGGGAGTCTCCCCCCGTCATGGTTTTCTGGATGCCTATTGCTAATTTTCTATCAAACTGTCTTTCACACTGACATCCCTTGTCCTTCCCAGACCTTTCATTTACTGCATTCCTAATCACTCTCCCCATCTTCCATCCGATTTAAGGGCAAAGTAGACCACAATGTGCATCTAGGAACTTCTGTAAAAAGAAAAAGTCAGCTCCGATAATATTTTGGTTCATTGCTCTGTATAGCTTCTTGATTAAAGAGCTCATAAGTAATTTATATTTATAGAGGTTTGTCATGCATGTGTGAGTAGGATAACGTTGTATGACCCAAGTGAAGGTAATTCCACGCCAGGCCAGTGGGAGGCGGGGTGCACTAAACCTTCTTCCGTTGTCTTAGCAGACCAGCTGTGGGAAAACCTGTCTGACCCATCCTTGAAGACGTCACTTCCAGTTCCAGCAACTAAGATGTCACTTCCGGTCCCGGTGTCTAAAACGACGTCACTTCCAGTTGTGGCGCCTAAGATGACGTCACTTCCAGTTCCGGTGCCTAAGACAATGTCACTTCCGGTTCTAATGGCTAGGCTGAGGTCACTTCCGGCACCCGAGATGACATCAGAGAGGGTCACTTCTGGTCCCCCTATTTATCACTTCCGGTTTTTCTACTTAAATCCTCCATCTTCCAAAATCTAACTCTTACCAAAACATTTCTGTCTACCAAATCAACCCATTGCAGCCAGGGATAATATATGGATGGCTGCCCTAAACCTTTTTTAAGTGTGTTGAGTCTAATCTTTCATAAGGTTAAAAAACAAAGTTTTTGATATTCAATTATATGAAAATGGTATAAGCATCATATGTCAAAAGTGTAGTGACATAACCCAACATTCATGTTTATTTCCTATCCCATCCCTTGATTGTGAGAAATCTCAAAATGCAGTGGAGGTTTTTTGAAAACTGAAACTGTATTTGAGATATTTTGACTAAACATTAGCATTGGGATAAACTGGAAACAGAGCACAGCTGTGCTAATAATATACAGCAAGTTTAGATTAGATATTATCGATTATTATGGATTACAAAGTAAAATCTGTCATCCACATTTTCTTTCCATGACATATTTAATGCCTTCTGTGTCCACTATGATTTGTAATATCAAACTGCTCACCATTTGAATGCCTGCAGAACCACATAATTGACCCTTCTCCGTTTCTGTTCATGAAATAAGGAGGGATTTTCAAATGAGTTAATGTCCGTAAATCATTTTGGTTTGGGTGTAATTTCAGGGCATGCTTTGTTAGCCTGTAATGACCAATTAGCTGACATTTTAGTTATATCATTAATATTTTGTTGAGAGAATCTGTGGCCCCATCTGCTTCTAAGGAACACTCTCTGTAAAAGAACAAAAGAGAACTGACTAAATGACTACGAACTGGTCATACTCACTTCTACACTCCTTGTTCACCACTGACGGTGTGGCCAGACACAGCTCCAATTCCATCAATACATTTTCTGATAATAACACTATCTTAGGCCTGATCACCAGTAATTATGAGACAGCTCAGAGAGAAGAGGTTTACCTGTTAACTCAGCTGTGCAATGACAACAATCTCATCCTAAATATCAGCAAAACTGAGCTGATCACAGACTTAAGGAAGCAGAAGGCAGGCCACACTGCCATGTATATTGGAGGGGAGGCTGTTGTGAGAGAAAGCAGCCTAATATTTTGGACTGATCACCACAGATGAACTGAACCAGTTTGTGAACAAACTTAACGCATTTTGACTCATGTCAAAAAGGTACACCAGTGCCTTTGTGACATTTCTCCATCTACTCTTACAGGTGCACAGTAGAGTCCGTCCTCTCTGGTTTCATCACATCTAGGTATGCACTGTTTCAGCTCAAGATCTTAAAGCAGTGCAGAGAGTGGTGAAGGTGAGAGAAATCATTACCTACACCCAGCTACCATTTATTCAGAAAACATTCAGCACTTTTAGGCAAAGAATGGAAAACAGTATTGTTAAAGGCCTCAGCTATACTGCACAGCTGCTTTTTTGAATTATTCCATCTGACAAGTGGTACCGGTCATTGGCACTTGCAGCAGTAGATTTAGGGGTAGTTTCTATCTGCAAAAAGATTACTAAACAGCCAATCATAAAGACAAACACACAAGAAATACAGCAACTTAATCAATGCTATGTATACATTGTATGTACATATGCATGCACTTGGATATAGTATATATATTGTAATAAAGAGATCAGAGAGAGTGTCAGGATGTCAGTTCACCAAGGTGGAAGCACAATTTAATAATGAAAATAAAGTTTCTTTGCAGGAAGAAACTACAAAATGAATGTACATCTGGTCCTTCAGTAAACTTTGTTTTCTGTTGTCTTTAGGTAAGTCTCTATTAGATGAGGGTGCAAAATGAATGCCAATTTTCAGTGGCACTTTGGTTTATTTAGGAGTCATGGTGCATAGGGTGGAACTTCAATTAGAGGGATAGAAATTACATGATTGTCCTCCATAAAGTCTTCCTACACTCTTGGGGAAACAGCATAGAAGTGGTTAATGATTGTGTTTCACAATCATCCTTCCCCATCTGTACTAACTGCCCAAAGCCAAGAAGCTACTCCCATGGCTTGCATATATCACTGAAATAATGATAAAATTAATCAGCTGAAACACACATAAAAAACACTTCACTGAATTCAAGTGTTGTTGTTGTTTGTTATAATTTCAACAAAATTGTTTTTATTTTTTTCCTTTAGTGGAGTAACTTCACACACATAATATTTAGGTTAATGCGCGTGATTGTCTTTAAGTGACAAAATTAAATATTGAAACTGTCATATTCAGTATGAATCTTCTTCTTTTTCTTTCAGCTGCTTCCGTAAGGGGTCATCACAGCGGATCATCTTCTTCCATACCTTTGTGTCCTCTGCATCTTGTTCTGTTACACCCATCACCTGCATGTCCTCTCTCACCACATCCATAAACTTTCTCTTAGGCCTTTCTCTTTTTCTCTACCCTGGCAGCTCTATCCTTAGCATCCTTCTCCCAATATACCGGAACCCAGCATCTCTCCTCTGCACATGGCCAAACCAACGCAATCTCGCCTCTCTGACTTTGTCTCTCAACCGTCCAACTTGAGCTGACCCTCTAATGTACTCGTTTCTAATCCTATCCATTCTCGTCACACACAATGCAAATCTTAGCATCTTTAACTCTGCCACCACCAGCTTTGTCTCCTGCTTTCTGGTCGGTGCCACCATCTCCAACCCATATAACATAGCTGGTCTCACTACCGTCCTGTAGACCTTCCCTTTCACTCTTGCTCATACCCGTCTGTCACAAATATATGTTTATTATGAACAAATTCTTGCAAGTGTTTAGAATGTGTGTTTGTGTGTGTGTATATATATATATATATATATATATATATATATATATATTCATTCTTCTTAAAGGAAGGACCTGGAAGTGCTTCCAGACCATGTTAACAGCCTACCGGAAGTACTTCCGAGTCCTTCCTTTAAGAAGACGTCACAGTCAGAAATAGAAACCCACTGCTTCTGCTCTAGGATCCAGAGTCGGAAAGGATAAGACAAAGCTTGCTGGAGAAGGAGTCAATGGCGAACCAGAGAGAAGGATAAGCAGAAAATGAAGAGAAGGTCATTGTTGTGCATTGTCTGTATTGTACAATGCCTTGTAAATGTGCTTTGTTAGTGGGAAACACCTTGGGAAGACTTTCCCACAAAAAAATAAAAGCTGTGTGTGTTGGTGAACTTGTGTCTGCGTCTGTCTGTGTCGGCGTTGGGAGCTGAATGCCTCCTGCAGGCCACTATACAGTATATGTATAGTGTACATATATAAAATGCCTGCTGTTTTGTGTGTGTGTTTTTGTTGCCTTTGTTTAATTGTCAGATATTCTGAGGAGACATACAAGTAAGAATTTAATTTTACTGTTTACACAAGAGAGTATATGTAAACTTGAAACTTGAAAACACATTTGAGGCCTTTTAAAATTTACTCTATAGAAAAACATATGTAGAGGAAGTTTGATGTGGGTTTCAGATATCTGAAAAGCTAATCTGCATTTTAAGATTTGTGAAATTAATTTTGAGACATCACAAGGCATTACTTCTGCTTGACATAAGTCAGTGATTCTCAAACTGTGGGTCGGGCCCCCCTAGGGGGGTGCGAAGATGTCCATCCATCCATTTTCTAACCCGCTGAATCCGAGTACAGGGTCACGGGGGTCTGCTGGAGCCAATCCCAGCCAACACAGGGCACAAGGCAGGAACCAATCCTGGGCAGGGTGCCAACCCACCGCAGGAGGTGCGAAGATGTGAAAAAAAGAAAACAAGAATCAAAAATATGAAAAAAACATCTGTTGAAACCAAAACAAATGAACTTAAACTACATTCTGATACTAGAACAATAAATATAGAGTTAGATAAATGTCGATAATAGTTAAGTAGGTATAATAAAATATGCATCTACATTTAAAAAAAAATGTTAGGGGGCGCAATTAAAACTGTTACGAAAACTCAGGTCACAAATACTTAAAGGTTGAGAAACGCTTACGTTAAGTTATTCTGATTCTTTTTGTTAGAAGAGTAGTCTTCAGGGGTGGACAAATGGTAAAATTCCACTTTTTAAACCTTGTCATGTCCAGCACAGAATGGTGGGGTGCTGAAGCCTTTCCTGATAGCAACAAGATCTTGGCAAGGCTGGATCTTGCACTGGAGACAAAGCCGTTAACTTATACAAGATGCTTAGAAGGACATCAGCTATGGTGTTACATGTAGGTAAGTACTTCAGTAAAAAAACCAGAAGTGACCTAATGACATAGAATAAATTTAACATTTGAAAATTTTCTAACATCATAAGCCTAGAATTTTTTGCAGTACTGTTTATTATACTATGAGCATATTTAAACTTTAGTGTTTCTGTGTGACTCTCATCTTGGCACTGTTCAACAACTTAGGTGTTTTTTTGTTCAAACACTTAAGACTGCAGTATGCACAATGAAAGGCATTCTAGCCCACTGCCAAATGAGCCTTTATATTTGCGTATCCCTGAACAGCTCTGCCAAGAGCCTGCATGCTTCTGTGTATCTTGACTTCTAGTGAAAGCAATATTTCTTGGCTATAAGGCATTGTTAAAATATACCAATATATTCTGTGAAAAGTAATTTCAATTTTCACTCATTAATGCAGGGGTGAGGGGGCAGATTTTTCTATAAATATTCCTTATTATGAATATACTGAACAGCACTTTAAAGAAAAGAAAGGAACACTTCTGCTGACAGTGAAAAGAAGGCATACATTTAGATACATTTCATTCAGTTTACCTTTAAAGCCGAATACAATGGCGCCAGAGCCAAAAACAGCTTTTCATTGATTATATCTTCTCAGGATAGAAGTTGCAGATCAAATATCCACTTTCATTTGTGTACAAAAAAGTGTCATTCACCAATGATGCCATTGTCAGAAGTTGGCCATGTAATATAAATACCTGAAAACATTACAATTGATCAAATACCTTTATTCTTGTTATATTTGTGTGACACAATCCAGTTTAGCACTTAAGAAGCTTCCATATAGAATGTGAATGCCGCCGAATGTACTTATTCAAAGGCAGAGGCTCAGTATTAAACTCTCAGCAGCTTACTCAATTAAAGGTACCCATTATTTACATATTTGTTTTTCTTTTAAATACTGGAGGTGAAAAATTTCATAGTTTCATTCTGATGTGTTTTAACATTATAGCATCTTCAAATTTCTTGTTTATGTTAAAGCTAGGAATGTGTGATAAATAAGACATTATATACTGTAGGTATCAGCTAGTAACATAGTGGAAAAAAATGCTTGGTACTGGGTCTGATGTCAAAATTGTTTCTCGTTTTAATTATGAGTTTGTTGTAATATCTCTTACATATAATCATTACAAAAGAGCAGTATTAAACAATTGTTCTATACATTTCTTGAGTGACATGATTTAGATAAAAAATTAAATACAACAAATTAGTCAACTGAAAGGATGCCATCTGGACAAGTATGCTGTCTACATAAAAATAAAGGGGAAAAAATACACATTTCCTGCAGGTTTACCTGCTGCTCCTTTGTCCTGTTATTTGACAAAGTTAAGATATTCAATCAAAACCCTCTGAAAGCAAAATCCATTACGGTGATATTCATGGCTGCAGTACATCATATTTCTTACTAAACAACCAGGACACAGAAAGGAGAAATGGAGGGAATGCTACTTTTCATTTGTCCCTGAAATTAATCATAATGGCAAAGGTCAAAAATATTTAAGAAGGCATTTAGGTGTTCTTCAGGAAGAAAAATGATTTTTGCCTGAATTAACTAATTGGTTCTAATTTCCTTCATTAAATTTAAAATCAGTCAGTTTGTATAAGAACACACAGGAAAAATAATATAAATCATCAATACCAGTGTTGGTTTCAGTAGATTTAACAAGAAAAAGACTAATTATAGGTATTGAACCAGAACTTCTCTAATTATGAATCAGAAATGGAAAGAACCATATTCTTAATGTTTATGTTCAGAAAGATCTAAAAATGCTTGTTCACAAAATATGAAAGTGTAAAATACAAAACTGCAGAAATGTAAATCTGTTTGGATGGGTGGTCTCTGTAGTTTGGACTTCTGTTGGGTCCTCATCACTTCTTTAGCAAGATTGCATTTCAGAACTTTTACAAAGGTTTTAAAAAATGTTGACAAAATAAGTGTTGCAAGATTATAAACACTCTGTACACTTCCAGGCCATTATCTCACATAGTAATACAATAGATTAATAGGTCCTAGATATTCAATCAAAATGGTCACTGTATCATACTATGTATACCTGCCATTATCACCTTATTTTAATTAAATTACATCTGCAAAGTAAGTTAATTACTCGAACAGGGCATTTCTGTCAGGCCACTTTTGTGCTGCTTAGTAATTGTGGTTTCGCCTTTGATAAATAGCCAGAACACAATAGAGTACATAGTAAACTCCATTGCCCTTTAGCAAATTTGGCCTTCTGTCATCCTTGCATTTCTTAAGCACTCAAGAAGGATGTCCCAGTAAAAGCATTTAGGAGAATAATTTATTATACTTTAACCAGAAGCAGTGCCTGCAAATTTCATTCCACAGTCTTAACTATCATGCATCATTGAGAAATATACACAAGAAATATATCATCTAAAATCAGATAAGTAAAATATGCTGTTCAAATGGTTTGTATGCAAGTGGTAAATCACATTAACTCATTTTTCTGAATCATATTTTATTGTTGAATGTTTCAATGCAGTGTGCACAACTGATAAATCCTCTTATTTGAAGCAAGCATCACAGCTCTGACCGACATATATGTGCTAGGTGGCTAGCACCTGATGCATGAGTTTGAGGCCATACAGGTGGAATTAGCATATGTCGCATGCTATCTATCTAACCTCCTCACTGAAATGTTGTTGCATTTGGCCAGACATTTTCATTTCCAAAGGTTCTAAAGGTTTGATGGTAATTTAAGCTTCATTGACTGTGTTTCTATTTCTGTTTTTGGTTTTAAATGTGGATTTGCATGATATTCACTGAGGTTTAAAATTTCAGTAAAATGTCAAACTATTTTTTGAATATGCAATTAAGGTCAAATATTAATATGTCTTTTTGAGAGTATAGCAAGGCGACACAAAGTACAGAAATCAACTCCTTTTGTAATAAGCAGAGAGCATTGTGGCACATTTAGATCAGGAGGATGCTACTTAGCTTTTTAATGATTTTTATCTGCTGTATGTTTGTTGTTTTAATACCAAAGGCTTGATTTTCTTTTTTAAATTTCCCCACCAATATAAAAATGTCTTTATTGTGTCCTGAGTCTGTTTATGATTCATGTTGTATCTGGTTTGAAACATTATTACCTTTATGTTTTAAACGATTATACATACTGAACATTTCCTTACATGACCTTTTCATGATCATTTTGATTTCTATAGATTTAAAGTATTGACTGCTGGAAGCATTATTTCTGTTTGATTTGAAACAGTGCAGCATTTCTGTCCAGATAAAATATTATCTGCAGATCAATGACATTTTATGGTTACTGTGACAGGTGATTAAGTACAAGGCAAACAAGGGTTTCAGGTTCATGTACCCCATAATTTTTCATTATCTTAACCATGCAGACATTTACCCTAAAGGATGTACGGCTTTTATGATTTTCCTCTATTCTTGTAATTTTATTCTTAAGTAGACACCAGCTGTGAAGAAATGCCTTATTCATTTTCAAAGCAAATCAAATTCATATCTTCAGTGAGCACCATCATAATATGATTATGAAATGTGAAGGCAAAAAGCTCTTTATGATCTGTGTCAGTAGATGGATCACTAATATTTGAACAAGATTCGCACTTCACTTGGTTTGAAAAGGTATGCATCATCTGGAAATATTCACAGGTACATTAATGCACTTAGGGGGACTGGCATGATTATTGATTTGTACGGCCAAAGCAAATTCATATCAAAGGGATTACAATGCACAGTTAGCAATATAGGAATAGTAAAACATAATTTAAAAGTAGTACTAATTTGCTTTTACACTTTTGCTATATGTATGACTTAGGAGTTCACAGAGGAAATGTGTTTCATTAGATCACAGTAAAAGCATGCTAAACTCATACTGATGTTGGAAATTTAGTGGGATCATTAGCCCAAAAACTAAAGGGTGGACAATGGAAAAATATATCAAACAACAGATATAAGGTAAAATCTACTTCAATACTTGAAGAAACTTAAGTTGTTTTGCTTCCTGTTTTTTTAGAATGTTGGCTTCTCCACTTTGCCACTTCCCAATAAAACCTTAGACGCTCCTCCTAAAAAACCGTCTTTTTTCATTCCCTGGTGTGTTTTGTTTTCTATCACCACACACTTTAATACTCGAACAGCTCTGCAAAGAGTTGTAAAACTTATTCCAGTGTTACGTACATCTGGGACAAGTCCAGCCATTCAGTGATAATCCAGAGATAATAACCAAGTGTAGAAGCTAACAGCTAATGGAGGAACTGCACCTTTGAGCTCATTATCACTGCTGATGATTCAAAATTCAGTGGCACATCTGGTGTTCAACCAAGTCGAGGTGGGCACATGCCACTCCTCATTTTAGATCGGTACATTGGCTTTCTGTAGCAGCACATATTGCATTCATATCCTTGATGGTTGCCTATAGAATAGTCAATGGCCAGCACCTATATATATATATATATATATATATATAGTCAGGGATGCCAGGGGCGACGACTCGGCCGGGACGCCCTGAAGGACTGGAAGAGGGTCTACGCCCGCCCTGGATCGCGTGGGGGCTGCCACCCTGGTTGCTTTGGGGGCCACAGGTAGAGTGCTTGGAAGCCCAACCCTGTAGGGACCCGTGGTCACCGCCAGGGGGCACCTCGATGCCTTGGGAACCCTGGACCTCAGCACTTCCGGCACACCAGGAAGTGCTTGGGGGAAGAGAAGCAAAGACACCCAGAGAGCTTCCGGGAGAACAGCCGGCACTTCCGCCACACTGGGGCGTGTCAGCAGGAGATTGCCGGGGAGCACCTGGAGCACATCCGGGTGCGGATAAAAGGGGCCGCCTCCCTTCATTCGAGGCTGGAGTCGGGTGGAAGCAGGACAAGGCACAAGGAGCGAGAGGGGAGGCGGCCCGAAGGAAGGCAAAGTGTTGTTTGGCCAGGACTTTGGGGGGTTTGTGTGTGCACTGAATATTGTAAATAGACATTGTAAATAAACGTGTTTGTGTGTGAAAACAACATGTCCGCCTGTCTGTGTCGGGCCCCGTCCACAATATATATATATATATATATATTGTGAACGGTACCGGCACAGACAGGCGGACATGTTGTTTTGACACCACCACACGTTATTTACAAATTATTTACAATAATATTTGGTCACCAAGACCCCAGTTCATTGGTCACAAAGACCTAATCACGTGCACAAACCCCAAACTCCCAATGTCCTGGCCACAATGCCTTTCTTGGGCCGCCTCCACTCTTCACAGCTTCGTCCTACCTCCACCCGACTCCAGCCCTGAATGACGGGAGACGGCCCCCTTTTATGAAGGACCCGGATGAGCCCCAGGTGCTCCCGGCAATCTTCTGGCCACGCCCCAGCGTGGCGGAAGTGTCGGCTGTCCTCCCGGCTGCTCCCCGGGCACCGTCTCAAGTCTTCCCCCCAGCACTTCCTGGTGTGGCAGGAGTGCTGGGGAAACAAATCCCCAAGGCATTGGGGCGCCTCCTGGCGGTGGCCACGGGCCCCTACAGGGAAGAGCTTCCAAGCCCTTGACCCGTGGCTCCCAAAACAACCCGGAAGGCGCACCCCACGTGATCCAGGCCGGGCTCTGACCCTCTTCCGGTCCCTCCTGGCGTCCCGGCCGGGTCATAGCCCCTGGCATCCCTGACAGTGCCCCACAGCCAGCGAAGACCACTCGTGGGTAGAGCGACCCGTCCCGAGGGCAGCAGAGCTCAAACGGGCCCCACTCGAGGATAGCGGGGTCCGCCCCGCTGTCCTAGCAGGGACAGGGGCGGAGACACAATCCAGACACCAACCCATGGTGCATCCCTGTGCCTCGCACAGGTTGTGCTCCCCCCTTTTACCGCACCCCGGGCCTCCTCGGTAGGCCCCCTCCGGGACCTCCACGCCCCTTTGTTCTGAGCCACTCGTTCCCCGCTGGCTCCTCTGCTGCGAGCGCACCTGCGCACCGACAGAGAGATCCTTCTGCAGACGGCCCGACATCAGAGGGCTGTTCCGCCGAAGGGTTCCTTCAACTCGCCGGGGTCCGCCCCTACAAAGAGAACACAGGGGCAGAACCGCTGCCAAAGCACCCAGCTCGTGCCACGCACGGGCAGCGCCCTCCAACCGCACCCGGCACTTGCCTGATCGGCACCCTCTCCGCGGCTTCCGTGTCCCTCTCGACGATGGAGTCGCCGGCACCGCCCGCTCTCTCCGCCGGCCTCAGGGATTCCCTCTGCTCTCCCAGAGGGCAGCCAGCCACACGCTGCACCCAGCAACGCTGCTCACCTTATCGGAGGAATCGCACCCAGCCCTTTATTCCTCCCTTCACTCTGGGACGCCCTGACGGTTTGAGACTCCTTATGGAATAAAAGGCCTCTGTCCTGTCTGCGTCCCTATAGTGCGGCGCAAGACCGCAGCCAACTCGGGGCGGAGGGCGCTAGGACCCGGGGCACTTAGCAGCCCGTGTCCCTTCAGCGTCCTCACGGACTCCCCTCGCCGCAAGATGCAGTCCGCGGCGCCGCACCTCCTGTCGGAGGGCTGCTTACTCGAACTGATCATTGTCTTCACAGCCTTTTTCAGCAGCCCTCCCATATGCTTTACGGAGTCGGCTGTACTCACCGCCTCCGCTGTACCTCTCCGGCTGGAGATTCCAGCGTCGCGCCGTCCGTTGTCGATAGTAACGTTCTCAGCGCCGCGAGCGCCTTCTTCTCCAGTACCAGCACCTCAGCCCGGAGGGCACCTAGCACCTGTAACACGCTGCCCGGGCGGGCTGAAGGGACGCCTCCAGCTCCGCCAAAGCAGCCGGCAAAGACAGGAAGTTAACCGACGCGGAGCCTACCTGACTGTCGGCCTCCGACGCCGCCACTTCCTGTGGGCCTTCTCCTCCGCCCAATCGGGTCTCCCCTGCTCGTGATGGACATTCCCTGGTCCCGCTCTCTACAGTCATCGGCGGGCACGCAAGACACACCGCCCAATCGCGTGCCTGTCAGGGGAGGGACTTCCGGTCCGCGGCCATCTTGGCTCCCTTTCTGCGGCGGCGACGTGCTTGCCGGCAGCCTTGCTGTTGCCAGCGCCTGCCGAGCTGCAGCGTCTCCTCCTTCGCAGCCCTCGCGGCTGCCGCTGTGCTGCCGGAGCCCCGCAAACCAGCATGCGCCCGCCACTGACGCTGATCCTGGAGGTCCCTGCCTGGAAAACAAAACACGCCCGCCCCCAAGGGCCGGCTGCCGATAGGCAGGGAACTCACCTCCCAGGTCCCGCCATACCGAGGAAACGCCCTCGGTGTGGCCTCTCCGACGCCATGCCGCCCCGGCGCCTCCAGCAACGGCGCTCTGCCGGAGACCGCTGCACTCTTCCAATGCACGCCGCCCGCCCGCTTCAGGGAATAACGGCCCTCCTGCGGACCCCTGGCGGTCCGTGGGGTTCCTTACCCAGCGGGGCTGTGTGCACGCAGCACCCGCGTGCGTGGGTGGGGTCCCCTGCTGCACCGGCCGCCCACAACAATATTTTTGTACAGGTCTCCGCCTTTGTAACAGGCGGAGCATCCTGCCGCTACGCCAGATGTGAACGGTACCGGGCACAGACAGGCGGACATGTTGTTTTGACACCACCACACGTTTATTTACAAATTATTTACAATATATTTGGTCACCAAGACCCCAGTTCATTGGTCACAAAGACCTAATCACGTGCACAAACCCCAAACTCCCAATGTCCTGGCCACAATGCCTTTCTTGGGCCGCCTCCACTCTTCACAGCTTCGTCCTACCTCCACCCGACTCCAGCCCTGAATGACGGAGGCGGCCCCTTTATGAAGGACCCGGATGAGCCCCAGGTGCTCCCGGCAATCTTCTGGCCACGCCCCAGCGTGGCGGAAGTGTCGGCTGTCCTCCCGGCTGCTCCCCGGGCACCGTCTCAAGTCTTCCCCCCAGCACTTCCTGGTGTGGCAGGAGTGCTGGGGAAACAAATCCCCAAGGCATTGGGGCGCCTCCTGGCGGTGGCCACGGGCCCCTACAGGGAAGAGCTTCCAAGCCCTTGACCCGTGGCTCCCAAAACAACCCGAAGGCACCCCACGTGATCCAGGCCGGGCTCTGACCCTCTTCCGGTCCCTCCTGGCGTCCCGGCCGGGTCATAGCCCCTGGCATCCCTGACAATATATATATATATATATATATATATGGTGACACTTGTGAGGTCCCATGCTCTTTCTCATCCACTCGGATCAGCAGATGAATGGCATCTGGTGATGCCACCTCTCATTCCAGACTCTTTCAATATGTAGCACTTACCTGATGGAACGAACTGCCCCTCTCTGTTCGAACTTCTGACACACTCAGTGTTTTTAAGAAGTGTTTCAATATTTTTGTATTTGGTGAATATCTGTCTAACTGATACTGGATTTGTTAAGTTTTGCAAACAAGGAAGTGTTACAGTTGAGATGGCCAATTATGTAATCTTGCCATGTAACACTTTTCCTAAGCAGTCCCCCAGACTGATGTTTTCTTGATTATGTTGACCTCTTTTGTTAGTCGTCTAGATAAAAGCATATGCTAAACAAATAAGTATAACTATAGCACATCGCATCACAACTGGGTTGTTCCAATGTCAAATGTGTTGTTTTTTTTTTTGTTTTGAATAATGGCTTTTTTCTGCCACCATCTCATGCAGGGCAGTGCTATGCAGACCTGATTGTCAATTACTGAACCCTGTAGCTGCACCAAATTGATTGTTGGCCTCTAGAAGGCTTCTGTCATGAACCTCTGTCTTTATGCAGAGTGATTTTTAGATAGCATCTTGGTGGTTTGATGTAGCTTTCAGTTTATGATGATTGAATCAGCAGTGCCCACTGGGACATTCAAACACTTGCTTTGTACTCTTTTCCTAATTTATGAGTTTGTTTAACTTTTATGTCTAACATCTTTGGAATGTTCTTTTGTCTTCATTTTCATGGCTGTCCTCCGAATTCAATACATGAATAACTGATGCTAATTGTTATTTAAATGATTGTTCAATGACAATTGATTCTGAAAAAATCTGAAGTACAGTAATCAATAAAGTATTGTGGTAATTTCTGCATATGTATTCATATTTGATGTTTCAAAACAATAGCAGCAATTTGATTTGTAGAACTTGCTTGTAGAAGATTTGCTAAACAAAGTAGCAAATAGAGCTTTGACTGAAAAGTTGCCTACTGTTCAGCATGCTGAACTGTTAATGTGCTAATGACTATCGCTATGTGGACTCATGATTTCCATAAAATTAGCAACATGAACATGTCAGTACATCACAAATGAATATGAAATGAGCTATAGTCTCTTTAACACATCAGTGTTCTGAGCAGAGGTTACAATGACTGAAGAAAAGTATCAGGCAAGAATTTTCTTATCCTCTCTTAGATATTGCCAATCTGTGCTTTCGAAAATTATTCAGGTGGTATGATCAAGGTACAGATATCATATTAATGGCTTGACTGTCAAGATCATCTCTACTACACTGTGGATCAAACAGAATCAGTATCTGAAGTGCCACTGTCAGTAGAAAAACGGCTAGCATCCAAATTATTAGTTTGATATGTAAATCAAGAGGGAGCTGTCAAAAAATCTATAAAGTGAATGAATGAGATGAGGTGCATCTCATCCTGGTCCCATCAATGGAGTTTGTAGTGAAGTTCAAGGAAAAATGGGACAGTTGCAGAGAGAATGAGCATCTTAGACATTTATTCTGATGTGCTGAATCTTTATTTTAATTCCTCTTACTGGTGATAAGAATCCACCACTGCCCTCTATCTTGCTGTGGTTTCATCAACTGAGAAGACATTTTGAAACACATTATTCAGATGCTATTTGAGGAATGTCTTGGCACTTGGGACTGAATCTGTACAACAGTACACATAAATGTATTTTATTAAATTGTGATCTTTCTCTGGTAGCATATTACCAGACAAAGGTATTCAGCCGTAATGAAATTGTTAAAATTCACTCACAAGTCAGCAAATGTTACTGCATAATAATCCTTTTTCTGAGGATGCTCTTGTAGCCTACAAGAAAGCAGTGATCAACTCCAAGACTAGAAGAATTAGCTTGCAGGTGACAGTGGTGATGAATTGCTACAATATATCATACAAAGCAATGTCATGACAAATATTCATTAAACTGATGGAGACATTGTGAATGCCCATTCCTTAAGATAGCAAAGTTAACCCTTTTTTGCATTTTGGATTAATGTTATTGTAACCGACTGCAATCCGCCTTTCTCTGTGCTGTGTAAATAAATGATCGTCGCATAGGCACGTAGGGTTAAAACACAAGCTTTTATTTTCCTCTTCAAGAAACTCCCAAAGCATCCACCGCGCTTTTTATTTATACAAACACATTGCATATAAAACTATTTACAAAAAAATTACTAACATTTTCCAAAGAGAGCTATTTACAATACACATAGCTTTATACAAAAAAATCCTAATTTTATAATTAGATATCCATCCATTGTCTAACCCGCTGAATCCGAATAGGGTCACGGGGGTCTGCTGGAGTCAATCCCAGCCAACACAGGGCACAAGGCAGGAACCAATCCTGGGCAGGGTGCCAACCCACCGCAGGACACACACAAACACACACTAGGGCCAATTTAGAATCACCAATCCACCTAACCTGCATGTCTTTGTACTGTGGGAGGAAACCGGAGCGCCCGGAGGAAACCCACGCAGACACGGGGAGAACATGCACACTCCACGCAGGGAGGACCCGGGAAGCGAACCCAGGTCTCCTAACTGCGAGGCAGCAGCACTACCACTGCGCCAACGTGCCGCCCTAATTAGATATTCTTAACAAAAAAAAAAAATAAAAATGAAAAAAATATATATACTATAGCATACCTTTTCAAAACAAAAGGACAGGGCGTCACATAAACATCTTCTCCCCTATGCCTATTAAATAATAAATGAAATCAATTACAAATTATTGATACAAAATAAATGAAGTACAAATTGGGAAAAACTTAGGAAGAACTGAAACCACAACCTACTCCACAGCATCCACCGCACTTCTGGCGTTAGAGCCAAAAGACGTGGTATATTTAGGTTGTGAGGGGTGCCACTAATTAACGCCTGTACTACAACAAATTATAATTGTTTGTATGCTATTAACTATTTACAGGGATGAACTCTTTTTGGGGAAGTTCATAACTAAAAAAAAACTAAATTATAAATAACATTTTACACTTTGCTACATTATAAATGGTGGATTGAATCCTTTTCTTAAAGAACAACTACTGTTAAATGGAAAGGGTTTCTGATAACAAATAACTGATCACTAAACTGCTTTAGACCTATCCTGGAAAGAAAGTGAATCAACATTATCAGTAGTAAAGCAAATTCATTTTATTTCTTATGTAAGTTTGCAGTTTATCATGAATTGGTAGTGACTTTATCATTGCTATTTGCTTCAGTACTTTCATTGATTTATTGTACTATACACTACGCTTCTATAACAAGTCAAGGTCTGCTAACATATAATTTTACCGTTCAGATTCATACTGAATGTGACAGTTTCAATATTTAATTATTTATATTGTCACTTAAAGACAATCACGCACATTAACCTAAATATTATGTGTGCGAAGTTACTCCACTAAAGGAAAAAAAATAAAAAATTTGGTTGAAATTATAACAAACAACAACACTTTAATGCAGTGAAGTGTTTTTTTTGTGTGTGTTTCAACTGATTAATTTTATCATTATTCCAGTGATGTTTTGCTCACTGTCATTTTGTGAGGTTGATGGCAGATAGCTGTTTGAGGTTTCTCATCATCCATGTAATGAATACATTTCTAAAACTTTCAAGAATCTTTACAGCTGGGTAAAGACAGAAGAAATTGAGTAAATGTGAGGGCTTCTTACAACATTGTTTTAATGACAATGTTAGCTTACAGTTGTGTTTTTGTTCGACTGTTTTGATGTTAGTTGTCGCTAATTTTCTTCAATCTCCTGGTCTCTATTTCTGTCTCTGTCAAACACATTTTAGCCCTTGTATACTACCTGGCAATCATAACAACTGTTTTCAAAGGATTACTTTGCTGTAATTGAGCATTATGTGAAGCAAAAATAAAAGATGTTGTTTCTTCTTTCCTTTCATGGAACTGTTTAGAGGTCTGCATTTTCAGTACCCATGGGACCTGATGAAAAATGATGACATGGAATTAAATTTAAGAGTTGTGATTAGATGCAAGAAGTTGAACTATGTTCATTTGGAAGGGGCAAGCTGTCAGAGTGTAAAACAAATAATATATAATTATATATCCAGTTATTTAATTTTTAAAATGTATGATCAGTTTTCTAATCAATATTATTTCACCGCATGTTAGGATTATATCTTTGCAGTGTTTTTCATCTTTTGAGAATTTAGAATTTTTCTTCACTTCCTTGTTTATTATTTGTTCATGTTTTTTGTATTACTTGTAGCTTTTTTCCCTGTTCTCTTTCCTCACCTCTGTGCCATTAGAAAGTGTCCTATTTACCCCTTGTGTATACCATAGTTCTGTGCTGAGGCATAAATTAGTTTACTAGCGTATGTTGTTTGGCTCACTTTTCCTGGATTTTGCAAATGTTCTTGTCTTTTTGACATTTTTTAAATATATATATTGCTGGAAAAAATATGCCTCTGCTTTGCTTCTCGTTTCTGTTTTTGGTTTTCATTTGTTTTAAAGGTTGCCGCCTTAACCTTTGATAAAAAACATATCACTATTACTGTAAAAAGTATTGTTTTCATTTTTGCCATGAGATTAATAGTTACCCTGTCTTTTCTGAGAAATGTAAAATTTGGCTCATTTTACAGTATTCAGCACCTTGGAAGTTTAGACATTTCATTGTTAAACAGTGGATTAAATTTGGCTTTTGTGACACTGATTAACAGAAACACTCTGTCACAGTGAAAACAGTTTTTTTTAAAGTGGTCTAAATGAATTACAAATATAAAACACAAAGTAGTTGATCATATAAGAATTCACCCTCTTTAATATGACAAACTTAAATCACCAGTGGGGCAGCCAGTTGGTTTCAGAAGTTGCTTAATCAGTTCAGTGGAGATCACCTATTAGTAGTCAAGGGGTTTTACTTGAAACTGAAAGGGCCAACTTGTGGTGAGTCAGTATGGTGGCCTATAAAATAAAGGCAAAAAAAAACCAAAACCACTCCAAGCAACCCTGTGAAAAGATGATTGAAAAGCACAAGTCAGGGGTTAGATACAAGAAAATATCCAAGTCACTGAATATCCCTTGGAGTGCAGTTAAATCAATTAAAAAATGGAACGAGTGTGGTCCAGCTGTAAATCTGCCAAGAGTAGGCCATCCACAAAAACTGAGTGATTGTTCAAGAAGAATACTAGTGAGGGACTCCACGAAGAAACCTATGATAACTGAAGGTGTTACAAGGTATATTGGAAGAGACTGGAGAGACTGTGCATACAACAATATCCTGGAGTGGAGTGGACAGAGTCAGAGTTCAGATCTCAATCCAACTGAAAATATGTGGCTGGACTTGAAAAAGGCTGTTCATTGGTGAACCCCATGAAACCTGACAGAACCTGAGCAGTTTTACAACGAATGGTGAAAAATAGAAATGTTCAGATGTGCAAAAATTATAACAGACCTGTGCACACAGACTCTAGGCTTGAATTGCTGGCAAAGGTGTGTCTACTGAATACTGATTTTTATTTTGTGCTTTATATGGTATTAATAATTAGTTTAGACCACTTTGCAGAGATCTGTTTTCACCTTGATGTTTTCTTTGGAAACTTTTTATAGCACTGTAACCTGTGCAGATTGCAAAGTCTACTTCTAGACTTTGGGAGCCACATTCACTTTGTGTTTTTTAAGGCCCACCATATGTCTCAAGGAGGTGAAGGTTGCTTTGACGTTGTGTGGAGCCTTGCAGTCTTAACACACTTAAGCACATGCATTTGGAAAAGTAGAAAAAGATAGTTTACAGTATGTTTGCTTGTGTCTTGGTGCATATGTGTGTCTGTTTGTAATGGCAGATGCATGACAGTAATTACTGGTTGGAGTATTTTTTTTTCTTTATTTGGTAGTATGTGTTGAATTGCCGTCCTGTGGACAGGGTTGGTGTTGTGCTAATCTTTGTTTGGTCTGACTTGCATTTTTCCTTGTACACGTGTAGATGTACATATTTGAAATGCTTCTCTGAGTGGTAAACACACCAGTGCAGGCTAGCCTAATAATTCTGTGTATTCATTTCTGACTTTTCTTTTATTTTTTTCAATCATAGGAAAAGATTTTATTTTAAATATATTTTAAAAAGAAGAAACAGTCATTAACACTGTATTTACTCGATGATACTTTCCACTTGTAGATTCTGCTAGTTTAAGAATACTGTCAGAAAAGCCATTTGTGAGAAAATCAGTAGGGGAGAATCTATAGTTATTTACCCTGACTGAAGTTTTAATGAAATACTGTATTGGAGTGTGATAGTGACAGAAATTGTCATGTACAGTGTTTGACTGGAATAGCACCTTTCATGAAAGAAATGTTTGTGCCCCCCATACATTTCTAGCTTCAGAATTATCTTTTGCTGAAATAAAATCTGGTTTTACTTCCTTGACTGTTTAACCTGCAGTCCAGTACTAAATTGGTATCCCTATGTGCTGTTGTAAGAGCGACTTTGCTATACATTTCACATCTCATCCCAAGGACAGTACAAGGAGGTTAAGTGTTTGATCTGAGACAACATGGTAATTCAATGTCTTTGGTAATAGCAGCAACCTTGGCAGATGCTGGGATACATTCATTGACAGTAAAATGCTAAAAACAAGGCTTCATAAACTAGTTTCTGGGACCTCATATTGTTAAATGGGTTCAACAAGCCAAGGGCAGAATATATCTGCAGTCTAGCAAATGTTCAAATCTTCAGGAAGGTTGATATTATACTCAGATTTCTTCAGATGCCATCTGAATGTTAGCTTTCCACAAGTATAATATAACACAGAATGATTTACTGTATTTAATGATTTACTATACAGCCATGGACTGGCATTTCAGTCAGGATGGTTCAAGGTTCTATACCTGTCCGGGGGGCTAGTTTAACAGAAGTACCAAGGGAGACCAATCTTATGGACTATTTGTTCCCCCAGTACAATAGGTGGTAGTCATCCTGGACTATGGTGCCTGCATAGATACCAGCAGAGCAGGCTGGTAATTACAGTCCCATTAGACAGTCCTGCTGTGTTTCAGTGGTGCCACCCTGGTGAAGCTGCAGATACAGACCATCCCCATTTTAAGGGGACTTTAAGCACTGTCCTGGAAGTGCTTCCAACCTGTAGTGCAGTAACACTGGAAGTACTCCCGGGTCTGGTATAAAGGAAGCAGCTCAATCTCATCCAGTAGAGTATGAGTTGAGAAAGGAGCTGGGCAACACTCATTTGGAGGAATGAAAAGAAAGGAAGAAAGAGAAGAAGGAAGAGAAAATAAGAGGAATTGTGACTGTTCTGTATGTATGAATAACCTGTGAAAGTATTTGCTACAATTGTTATTTGAACCTGACACTGTGATGGTTTGTTGGAGGGTTTGAGGACCTGGTGCCACCTGCATGTCTATATATATATATACATACAGGGTGACACAGAAAAATGGGAACTTTTGAAATGCATAGTGGCAGCCTTGTACAGTTGGCAGCTGTAAACAATCTCGCCATTTAGTAATTTAGTAATCAATTGCAAGGCAATCAATGGCAGCTGTGCGAGAATTGTTCGGTAACCGTGTCATCTCAAGATTCGGTGACATTCCCTGGCCCTCAAGATCACCGGATTTGTCCGTTTGTGATTTTTTCTTGTGGGGCTACCTTAAGAGTCGGGTCTACACGACTCGGTCAAGGACACTGAATGAATTGAAACAAAGAATTCAAGATGAAATTCATGGTATCCCAGCTGAGATGTTGCAGCGATCAATGGGGAACCTCAACAGCAGATTGGAAGAATGCATACGTACAGGAGGACGCCATCTACAGGATGTCATTTTCAGACATTGATAATTTGGATTATTGTCTCTTAAAAGGCAAGTTGTAGTGGTTCAATTGCTGTCAATAAAATTTTTTTGTTGGATTTCTTCTATTTTTATTAAGTTTTTCAAAAGTTCCCGTTTTTCTGTGTCACCCTGTGTATATATATATATATATATATAAATATATATACTGCTCAAAAGAATTAAAGGAACACTTTTTAATCAGAGTATAGCATAAAGTCAATGAAACCTATGGGATATTAATCTGGTTAGTTAAGTAGCAGAGGGGGTTGTTAATCAGTTTCAGCTGCTGTGGTGTTAATGAAACTAACAACAGATGCACTAGAGGGGCAACAATGAGATGACCCCCAAAACAGGAATGGTTTAACAGGTGGAGGCCACTGACATTTTTCCCTCCTCATCTTTTCTGATTGTTTCTTCACTAGTTTTGCATTTGGCTGCAGTCAGTGTCACTACTGGTAGCATGAGGCGATACCTGGACCCTACAGAGGTTGCACAGGTAGTCCCAGCTTCTCCAGGATGGCACATCAATACGTGTCATTGCCAGAAGGTTTGCTGCGTCTCCCTGCACAGTCTCAAGGGCATGGAGGAGATTCTAGGAGACAAGCAGTTACTCTAGGAGAGCTGGAGAGGGCCATAGAAGGTCCATAACCCATCAGCAGGACCAGTATCTGCTCCTTTGGGCAAGGAGGAACAGGATGAGCACTGCCAGAGCCCTACAAAATGACCTCCAGCAGGCCACTGGTGTGAATGTATCTGACCAAACAACCAGAAAGACTTCATGAGGGTGACCCAAGGGCCCCATGTCCTCTAATGAGCCCTGAGCTCAATGCCCAGCAGCATGCAGCTCGATTGGCATTCGCCTTAGAATACCAGAATTGGCAGATGCACCACTGGTGCCCTGTGCTTTTACAGATGAGAGCAGGTTCACCCTGAGCACATGACAGAAGTGAAAGGGTCTGGAGAAGCCATGGAGAACATTATGCTGCCTGTAACATCATTCAGCATGAGCAGTTTGGTGGTGGGTTAATGATTGTCTGGGGAGGCATATCCATGGAGGGTCACACAGACCGCTACAGGCTTGACAAAGGCACCTTGGCTGCCATTAGGTATCAGGATGAAATCCTTGGACCCATTGTCAGACCCTATGCTGGTACAGTGGCTCCTGGTGCACGACAATTCCTGGCCTCATGTGGTGAGAGTATGCAGGCAGTTCCTGGAGGATGAAGGAATTGATACAAATTGACTGGCCACCACACTTTCATGACCTAAATCCAATAGAACACCTCTGGGACATTATGTTTTGGTCCATCCAATGCCACCAGGTTGCACCTCAGACTGTCCAGGAGCTCAGTGATGCCCGGGTCCAGATCTGGGAGGAGATCCCCCACAACACCATCTGTCATCTCATTAGAAGCATGCACCGATGTTGTCAGGCATGTATACAAGAACACAGGGGCCATACAAAGTGCTGCGTACAATTTTGAGTTGCTGCTATTAAATTTTGGCAAAATGGACTAGCCTGCCACATAATTTTTTCACTCTGATTTTTGGGGTGTCTTTGAATTCAGGGCTCTGCAGGTTGATCATTTTCATTTCCATCAAACGATGTGGCATCCTTTCGTTCCTAACACATTACCCAGTCTATATCAGTATAGATATCCAGGAGGATTTCTTTTTCCCATTGAGATCTGATGTGTTTTTAAAGTGTTCCTTTAATTTTTTTGAGCAGTTTATATTGTGAAGGATGGCCGGCCATTTATCCCGGCCAATACCCCCAAGCCCCCAGGTGGAGCCCTCCTTGCAGCGTGGAGGTCCCCAGAAGACCAGCAGGACATCATGGACAATGGAGTTTTTATGCAAAGCCCTGCTGGATGCCGTGGGGGCCACAGGAGGAGCTGCAGGGAGGACCGAGGGCTTCTTCGTGCCCTGTGACCCGGAGGTTCGTCATAGGAAGAGCGACGGACTTCCGGGTTGAAGAAAAGGACTATTTACCCTGACCCGGAAGGAATAAGGACTTGTGGACTGTTGGGCAGAAACACCTCTGGGTCAGGGAGTATAAAAGGACAATGGGAATTCACAGACAATGAGCTGAGCTGGGTGGAAGGGTGGCAACGCGTCTGGGAGCTGGAGGATTGGTTTATTGTAATTATATGAGTATTGTGGAGAAGAATGTGCTTTGTGCACTGTGGAAGAAAAATAAAGTCAACATTTGGACTTTTACCTGGTGTCTGGAGTCGTGGACAGGGGTTCAAGGGAGCGAGGACGCCCCCTATCGTTCACAATATATATATATATATATATATTGTGATATATGGCTGGCAGTCCATTCCAGCCAATACTCCCAAGCCGCTAGATGGAGTCCTCCCTGCAACATGGAGATGCCCCGAATTCCAGCAGGGCATTATGGTATATGGAGTTTTAATGCACAGCCCTGCTGGATAACGTCGGGGCCTCCAGGGGACGTTGCAGGGTGGCCCAGAGAGTTATATTTTCAACACAGCCTGGAAGTACGTCACAGTCACGGGGACAGAAGAAACAACATACTTCCGGGTTGAAGAAAAGGAGTTTTCACCTGACCCCAAAGTGCTGGATAATCACATGGACTGAGGGTTCAGAAGCACTTCCGGGTTAAGGACTATAAAGGACTGTGGGAGATCACAGACGGGAGAGCTGAGTTGGGAGGAAGGGAACAACGCATCTGGGAGTGGAGGATTATTGTGTATTGACTGATTAGTGTGATTTATATGAGTATTGTGGAGTGAAGGGTGCTTTGTGCACATTATTGTATGAATAAAGTCAAGAACTGGACTTTTATCTGGTGTCTGGCGTCTGATCTGAGGGTTAAAGGGGACGACAGTGCCCCCTTTCTGTCACTATATATATATATATATACACACACATACACACACAGTGGTGCCTTGGTTTGAGAGCATAATTTGTTCTAGAAACGTGCTTGTAATCCAAAGCACTCGTTTATGAAAGCGAATTTCCCCATAATAAACAATGGAAATTCAGATGATTCATTCCACACCCCAAAAATATTCATATAAAAATGATTAATACAAAATATAAAGTAAATATAGATAATGCAAATTAACCTACCTTTACCTTTTCGCGGCTGGTTTGAGGGAGACGAGAGAGAGAGGAGAGGAGGAGGGCTATTGTGTAGGACGACTTTCACTATAACTAATGGAATCCATGCTGTCTGTTGGCTAACTGGAATCTTTTTCTTTTTTTACAACTTTAACATGGAACCTATCCAATGACAGTTACTTTTGCTTTCTTTTGAGGATTTCATGAAAATGTGACATTGCATTATGGTTAAACACATCCATCACTTACAGACAAAATAAAAAATGCTTTACGCATACACACACGTGGTCACAATTCTGTAGTAAACAGTATACCCTTGTACAGATGTTGACTATACAAGTGAGGCACCCCAACTGAGACTGAGCATGGGAGACGATTACCCACAATCCCGCAGCAAGAGAGAGAAAGAGAGAAGAACTATCAGCTCAGCTGTGATCATGTGACGCTCGGCAAACAGAGTGTATACGTACTACTTATATTGAAAGACCTCTCTAGTTTATCAAGTTAAAATTTATTACAAATTTTTGCTTGTTTTGCAAAACATTTGCAGACCAAGTTACTTGCAATGCTCATTTTTCTTCAAAACCGTACAGTATGTCATATAGTATACATCTACTGTATATATCATCATTTTCATCTTCATTAGTAGAATACAACAATGATGCTCTCATGTCAATACAACCAATTTACCGTGCATACGTCACACAAAATACCTTATATACATCCACTCCGCTTGTGTGTTAGCAGTCAAATATATCCTATGTAGTGGCACACGCTTACAAGTTGTCTGAATAAACATTCAACTGCCAGCAAAATCATGACCGGTGAGAAAGTAAGAGATGTCATGTTCCTTCTGCATATTAAGGTTAGATACTGATGATAATTCAGCATTTAGGTTACCATTCATCTTTTATAGATTACAATTTCCACTAGTTTAAGTTTTTGCTGCGACTATAAATAAATCTCAGTGCCAGAGTTTTGACCATGTTGGAATATACCCATGGACTAGTAGTGAGTGAAGCAAGCTAACAAGGTGGGGCCCACCCTAGTGGAGCAGAACAGGAAGTGACATCTTCTGGGGCAGAGCCGGAAGTAACGTCATTGGAGCCAGGCAGAATTTCCCGCATTTGATCTGCGGGGAGCTAAGAGAAAGGATTAAAGGATTAGTGCACTCTTCTACCCCCTGGTCTACCCAAGAATGACCTTTTCTTGAGCCCTATAGCTGCCTCCCATGCACACGTGTATACATATATATATATATTGTGAAGGATGGTCGGCCATATATTCCGGACCACACCTCCAAGCCGCCAGATGGATCCCTCCCAGTGGCATAGAGGTTCCGCAAATTGCAGCAGAGCCTCATGGACCTTGTAGTTTTTATAAACAGCCCTGCTGGATACCATGGGGGCCACCAGGAGCCGCTATAGGGAGGCTTGGGGAGTGCTACGTGCCCTATAACCCGGAAGTACATCCTGGTCATGTGAACAGTAGGAATGACGTGCTTCCAGGGTGAAGAAAAAGACTTTGTAGCTGACCCAGAAGTGATAGGGAATCTCATGGACTGTATGGTGGATTCACTTCCAGGGTCAGGAGATATAAAAGGACCATGGGAACTCCCAGACGACGAACTGAGCTGGGTGATAGGAGGGCAACGCGTCTGGGAGTCAGAGGATTGATTATTATTATTATTTGGTTATTAGTGAGTAGTGTGGAGTGGAGGGTGCTTTGTGCACTGTTGTTAATAAATATAGTCTACTTTTGGACTTTTACTTGGTGTCTGGAGTCTTGTACAGGGGTTCAAAGGAGCGATAGCAACTCAAACTGTCAAAATATATATATATATATATATATAATTAAAATGAACAAGTAAATTAGTAAAACAGTAATTAAAATATCAATATCAAACATGATGAGTCTTCAAGTTCAAAAAATTAACCCTTTTTTGTGTAAGACATGAAATTGAATAAACTATAGTTACAAAAATGTCTGACCTTTCTTTGCAGTATACTGTACAATGGATTCAGAAAATATTCAGACCCCTTCACTTTCTGCGCACTTTATTGTGTTGTAGATTGTATTTTAAAAGGATGAATTTGCCATTTTTGCTCATCAGTCTACACTCAACAACCCATTATGGCAAAGTATAAACATATTTTCAGAAAGGTTTGCAGATTTATAAAAAAAAAAATATATTTGTACAGTTAATTCAGTATTTTGCAAGAGCACCTTTAGCATCAAATACAGCTTTGTCCCCTTGAATCTGGACAGCGTTCCCTATTCTTCCTGACATATTGTGGCTCCATTAGATCAGATGAGAAGTGTCTGCAAACTGCCTTTTTCAGGTCTCTCCACAGATTTTCTGTGGGGTTTAAGTTCCAGCTTTGGCTGGACTACTGAAGGACGGTCATAGTTGCCCCAGTTTGAAATTGTATGCACTCTGGAGTAGGTGTTCTTCAGAGATCTCTCTGTATTGGGTCGCATTCATCTTTCCACCAGTTCTGACCAGTTGCACTCTCCCTGACACTGAAAAGCATCCCTGTATCATGATACTGCCTCCACCATTTTTCACTGCAGGGAAGGTGTTAGGCAGGTGATGTTATAATCTTGTTCCTCTTGCTCTCAGAGATTTTTAAATGCCATCAGATGCCTTTTACTCTAGAGTGGTCTCTGCCTAGCCACTCTACCATAAACACAGGGCTATGGAGATGGTACACAAAAATTTTGACTCTGAAATGTATGGTATCACCAACTTGGATTCAGAAATGTATGTTACCACTGACTCTGACTCCTGTATTTGGAATTAGACCAATATATTTAGTTTGCACTGTAGATTTAAAGCACACATCATGCAAGATACAAAGTATTTCATCATTACCAAATATACACTAGCTTCTAACTGAATTGTTTTCAGAAACTGTGAAAATAATGATTTCTGAATCACATAACTTTTCACCATCATCTTCTGCAACTCACTGACACAGATCATATTTCCTCTGTTGTGATTGTAAAGTATTCAGAAACGAATACCTTTGATAAAACTGTTTTTATCATTGCAAGTTAGTCCATGGGATTTAAACTATCATAAATATGTAATATTTTGATATTTGCAAAGAAATATAAATCAGCCTCCAATGTAAATTAAAATGTACATTGAAAGAAAAAGTAGTTTAAATGAATAAGCAAATGTGATAATGGCAGTTAGCAAAAGTGAAGGGGTCTGAATATTTTCTGAATCCACTGTAAGTGCCCCTTCTTAAATGTTGTCCCTAATGTAACCATTAGTCATCTCATACATAAAAACTCAGAGAGACATACGAACAGTATGAAGCTAAGGATGACTCTAGAGGGGAAAAACCTCTTTGAACTCTGCTTCACTGAGATCCAAGACAGTGAGAAGGTGCAGTCTTGACACACAGAAAGTGCTTGGATGGGATAGAAACCCACATCTCTGGAGGTGTTAGGTGGAGGTCCTAACCATAGCACTTCACATTGCCCAGCAATATTTTTTAATAATGTTCTTAATTAAGCCCCAAATAAACATATAAGATCTTGTATTACTGCAGACTTTAACTATATTAATAGAGGCAGTAAACAAAATAAAAACAAAATACTGAAGTATAGCACAAGTCTATGTAATGACTTATGTTTTGATTACCCGATCAAAGAAAAGAATGCATTGAATTGAATCTTTAACGAATATTGGCAAATTTGAATGAAACCTTGAAGAATGAAATTGACAGTTAGTAATGCAAAATCTTTATTTGTTGAATTTTAGCAGGTTTATTAAACCTGTCTGTAACATATTTGAAATAGTCTTTATTGATGTGTTGATTTAACTTCGCCTCTTTTTAGTTTGCATACACATCCTGTTTTGCTGGATTGATTGCCATTCTGATAACTTAGAAAGTCTCTTTATGTAATAAATCATATTCTCTGTTAATACTTGTTAAAAATGATACATCTGAGTTATGATAAAGAGTGTTTTCAACGGAAGCATCTAGTTTTCTTTAAAAATTAAAACTTTCTATTTGGAAACACAAAATATTCCCTATCAAGGCACATAAAAAATACTTTCTAGCTTTTTGGAAAAATTTTCTCCAATTTCACAGGTATTTGAATAAAACCCAAAATAGTAAGAACAAAAATCAAAGCATTTTTTGTGTGTCAGTGTTATCAATCATGCAAGCTTTTATTATTTAGCCTCTTTCACATCACTTTTTGCCAAGAACAAAAGAATATGAAGTAACTTAAAAGAAAAGCTGTTTGAATTTTTCTGCCTGCTACATTTATCACTTGACAGGTCCACAGTTTGTAGAGACTGACACAGATATTATCTTGAATCTCTGTATTTTAAAATGTAACAATAACAGCTTCATCATCAAAAAAAAATCCTATTCCCTATCTACAGGATTCAGAGTAAAATTAAATGTTTAATGTATATGTATTTTCTATTATTTATGCATTAATTTTTACTATCCTGTCCAATAAGACAATGTTTTAAGACAAGGCAAGAGAGGTAATTTCTTTTCTGACTCCTGTAAGATTGAGTTGCAGTCGGCAGCAGTGATGCCCTTAAGTTTGTTGGAAAAACTAACACTAAAGTGAGATGCAGTAATTTCAGGTGGTGTTGTCCCTGTAGTTGAACTAGGTATGGACAGATCTAAGAAGTGATGTGGGATTTGAGCATACCATACAGTCAATCTAGTTAGGATAAATGTTGCTTTTACACATACTGTTTCAGTAGATGTACAATCACTTCATAAATAATGTTACTTCTTATACAGTATGTTTATAAACCTCATGATAGAGCTAGTGTAACACAATTTTTGTCCTTTGATTTATTTAATCATATAGACTTAGTACTCATCTTAAAAGGCCATCCGAGATCATTGTCCTCCTCCAGAACAGAAGGACATGCTTCCTGCAAGTAAGGTGACAGCAGTTGCTCTAAGTATACAGAAGTAAGATATTAAGTAGAGTATTTGAGAGTAATGGTATAGACAACCATGATATTGACCAATGGATCAACGTAGCAGTTGTGGTACTGTGAGTGGTGGTGACTTGAGGACTAAAGTTTCAAGTTCAGGTTTCGATTTGCCAGTCAATTTTCATAGCCATCCTTAACTATAGAACACAAGTTTTTAGTAGGAACTAAACAAATGAAAGAATTAGGGTGTTATTGTATTCCCCATTAAGAAAAGAGTCCCTTTCGTGTTAGGTACATGTCACAGGTGATATGTGTACTTTCCATTAATATTCTCACCAACCTGATAAACCTACCAAGGAAACTGATGATACACTTCCAACATTAAAATGAATATTTAATGCTCTTCCTCTGCTATCACGGCTAGATACCTTTCCTTCATTTCTGTTATGAATGATCTCTTGTTTTTCAAAATGTAATACATCTGAACTAGTATAAGTATGTCTTCCATTCCCAATAAAGAATATTCTGCCCCTTTCTTTGGGTTTCTGGTGCTGAGGTATTTCTAAACAGAAAGGCCACTGATCTCTATAGCACTAAGCAGTCTCGAGTAAAATGAAAACATTGCTTCAAAACGTAGGGACACATATAACTAGTTTGCTTCCTTTTCCAATATCTTGAATTTCAGATTTGTAAGAAGCATATCAAAATCCTTGCCTGTAAACCAAGCAAATGTCTAAACAACAAAAGAAACAAGAGATTAAATGCTCAAAAATAGAGTGATAAGGAACACAGCACAGCTTAAGCCATAGTGCATCCCTGTTCTATTACACTTGCAGGAAACAATCAGAAATAATTTTTTCATTTAATAATTTACGTTGTCAAAGATGCTGTTTGTCAATGAGCCTTACTCTGTGTTTACTGGATATGCAACTGTGTTGTTAACATTTGTACTAGCGGGGTGTTTAAAATGTTTTGTTAAGCTCAGCAAGTTTCTAGATGTCCTGAAGAACAAAGATGAGAAGAACTTGGAGAAAAAACATGACCCATGCAGATCTCTAATGAAGCTTTAACGTGCTTCTTGTTTTGATCCCATTCCGTGGGTTGTCTTTTTATGTTTGCTTCTTCATTTGTGCTAAGAATGTATAAAAGACTACTGAGGGACCAGCATCACCTGCATCTCTGTGTTTATATGTATTAAAATGATTTCTGAAAATTGCCTTCTAAGCAGAAAGTAAGGCATATTTCTTTCATAGATGCCAAGGCATGGCATTTGTGTTGAGCTACTGAATAGCAATAATCCACAGCTGAAGACACACATCTATATCTCTGAGATCTAAGACAAAAGAAATTCAGCAATTTCATTTTTATGACCTACAATACAAATGTCTTCAGACAACCACATTAGATATTTAAGGAACTTTATTGTGGTGGCATAGTTTAAATTTACAGCTGAATAAATCTAATAACTAGGAATTCCAAGACTAAATAATTACAAGAAAACATTTTATGGTAATCACCTACTCCAGATGTACAGTATAATCTAAAGATAAGTTAAGGATTAAAGTCTTGCCCTGACTGGTAAGGCTAATGCTCAAATATTTGTAGAGTAACAATGACAATTAGATTTCCATGAGTACTAAAATAATGTAATGTTCTCTTAGAAAGTTACAACAGTGTGGCTACAGTCTGTTGTATTAGTGAAGCATGTGAACAAATGAAGCTGGAAATATGAAATTAGGTCAGAGTTAAACTATCAGAACCTAAAGATTGCAAAATTGGCCAGGACATGAAAGAAAATCACTATATAATATCTGGATTATTTGGTAATACACGGATTGAAACATAAAAAAATCCTACTAAGGGAAAAATGCTCCTCACAGACAGGCTTTAGGAGCGGGTGTTTAATTGCTTTAAGTATGGACTAAGCTCTGAAGGTTTCTCCAGATTTAATTAGCTATGTGTAAGTAAAATTGATTGATACTGTACTGGTCTGTTTTCTCCTTGAACTGTCCTTTAAAAGGAACCAAAGTCAGTTTTAAAATACTTAGAACCATTACCAATACACAAACTATATTGTGAATTTATATACTTGATACTGTTTCCGAGATTATGCTAGTATGGCTAATAGAGAAGTGTCCCCAATGCAGGTGATGTATACCCTAATAGGGCATTATTTCAGCGATTTATCATCATCTTTCATTCTTTAGTCCACCCAAATCCTGGCAATTAGTCGTTGCTCTTTCTTAATATTATTACTGTTTGCTTTTGACATAAAAGAGCCATTAATAAATTCACTCCAAACACCAGTCACATCTTAAGTGTAGTGGGGACAATGCACACATTCTCTGGATGTTTATTTGTAGCTGTCATATGCCCTTCCAGGGTATCTGACATAATGTCCACAATCACTTCTGTTTTGGAGAATTTTTCCAGGGACAGGTCAAGAACACTTGTAAGCATATTTTTTTTGTAAATGGAAGATTATATAGCATAGATGATAGTATAAAGCATAAATATTGATCATTTGCTACTCGAAAGGTCGAACTAGTTGTTTTCCTATATATGACAACTGTGCTTATCTGGCATACTTTTATTATTTTTACTTCACTTTATGTGTTCTAAGTAACAGTATATTTAATCAATGTTTTATTTGGTTACTTTTCCTTGCTTTATATTTTGGTGCAAGTAGTCTGCAATGGATCACTCATTAATGTGTATCAAGCAGCATTGCTGCATAATCCGATATGCAATGTCATGTGAGATATTTTTATTTTTCACAAAAGAAAAACATAAAAATCGAGACCTGGCCAAATAAATGCATTTTGATTGTTACTGTAATACTGGCTTCCATTCCCAAATGTAACTTATCAAAGGAAACATAGAAAGTGATAAACAGTATTATGATAAAATTCCTTATCCTGAAAATACCTGCATCTGGTATTTTTCTGAATTTAGAAATGAACATATGTGTTTTTCTGGTAATGCTACTGCATTTACATCTAGTTCAGTTGGAAAATAGTCTCTGGCAACTGAAAGTGAGATCTTTTCAGTACATCAAGAGTCCGGTTATTATTTCTTAATAAAGCATTACCAGTAGGTATTAATTTTATAAAGTGTTGTATCCTTTTTTTGGACATTTCCTTCCATTGGGAAGGAAAAGAAGGTGCTTTTGCTGTACGGGATAGCCAACAGCTGGTTGAATCATTATAATGTATATTTAAAAAAAATATCATGTACTGTAGCATACATATTCATTCAATGTTTAATAAATTCTCTCATTATTGTAAAGCAGTTTGTTTAAATATACTAAATGGAATTTAGCTTTTATAAACAATACTTTATAATATAATTAGTTTATAATTGTATAATTAGCTGGTATCCTGATGTATTATTAATTCAAAATGTGTTGTAATTTGATAAATTTTATATGCAGTATCTATTTATGCAATTCATTCTGAAGTTTCACATCTTCTGTTTAAGTAACTACTCTCAATGAAATGGCTGTCTAGCTTTCAGAAATTTCTTTGATCAAGTATGTAGCTGATTGGAAAATTGAGTTAATGTTCAGCAAGACCTGCAGTCTTGTTCTCTGTTTTAAGCGCATGTCACAGTGACCATGCACACTAAATCTGCCATTTTCTATGTGTGTGTGTGTGTGTGTGTGTATACAGTATGTATATAGTAACCACAAGGGGCACCAATGGACCCCAAACCACAAACATAGTAATACTCAAATAATTCCAGGTTCAAGTAAATGATATTATTTGACAAAAACAACTTCTTCCTAAGGATGGCTCCCTCTTCTGGTACCCAAAGGTCCCGAAAGGGCAGCATTTCTGGACTTCAACACCCATGCCACCCTGTGAGTGTCGTGATGATGTTTAGCTCTAAGGAACATTGCCACCTATCATTTTGGGGAATAAACTGCTTCCAGCATGCCCATTCATTCGGTCCATCCATTTTAACCTCCTGGCTTGGTATGAATCCATTCTTTATCCCGGCCTCACACTATTTACCATAATCCTCCACCAGTCTCAAATGTACTCTAAAATTAAAACATAGAATAGATAAACTATTGGAAATATAAATACTGCTTAAAGCTGTTGTCCTGTGAAGCTCCTTTCATGTAAGTTGTTACAGAAAAGCTGTAAGTAGCTAACCCATTACTTCTTTCCTGAAAAAGGTGTTTTTGTATAAATGTGCAAATTACATTATTTTTCTGTTTTTGATAACCTAAACAATTCCAAGCTCCGGTCCCCTCCACAATGGGATTCAAAGGCTTGCACACAAAGTATTAGTGTGGTGTAATAGGTACAGGTATCACAAAATGGGTTACGCTTATCTGAATACACCTGTGTGCGTGCATGTGCGTGTGTATGTGTATGTGAGTATATATATATATATATATATATATATATATATATATATATATATATATATATATATATATATATATATATATATATACAGTACAGGCCAAAAGTTTGGACACACCTCCTCATTCAATGTGTTGTCTTTATTTTCATGACCATTTACATTGGTAGATTCTCACTGAAGGCATCAAAACTATGAATGAACACATGTGGAGTTATGTACTTAACAAAAAAAGGTGAAATGACTGAAAACATGTTTTATATTCTAGTTTCTTCAAAATAGCCACCCTTTGCACTGATTACTGCTTTGCACACTCTTGGCATTCTCTCGATGAGCTTCAACAGGTAGTCACCTGAAATGGTTTTCACTTCACAGGTGTGCCTTATCAGGGTTATTTAGTGGAATTTCTTGCTTTATCAATGGGGTTGGGACCAGCAGGTGTGTTGTGCAGAAGTCAGGTTAATTGGACGATCATTTATTTTTCAACAGGACAATGACCCCAAACACACCTCCAGGCTGTGTAAGAGCTATTTGACAAAGAAGGAGAGTGATGGAGTGCTGTAAATGGTCATGAAAATAAAGAAAACACATTGAATGAGGAGGTGTTTCCAAACTTTTGGCCTGTACTGTGTGTGTATATATATATATATATATATATATATATATATATATATATATATATATATATATATATATATATATATATATATATATACATACATATACAGCACACCCCCAAAATTCACAGGGGTTACGTTCCTAGAGCAAAACTGCAAATTTTGGATGTGGTTAAGAAAATGGATGTGGTTTAAACCCTAAATATGTTCCCAAAACACTTTAATTTAATTTCAAACTCAGCTTAATACACTACCTAAAAAAAGAATGTAAAGGCAAACCTGTATACTGTACTGCTATGTCTCCCGCAGTGCTAGAATGTAAAATGCAGATGTTACCGCTATATGTACTGTAATTCATGCAAACGTGTTTTCATTTCCGGAAGCCTTAGACAGTGCAGCTTGTTTCGGCAGCATCTTGGGGCTTTCACCCTTAAATTGCCACATACTTAGGGGTTATTGCATCCCTGGACTCCAAATACTATTTTGCTGTACTTTAAGTAAACATCACAATTAACAAAGAAAAAGTGAAATTTTAACGGAACACTTTTCTTCATGCAAAGAGCATCACAATTACTACAACACTGATCATTTTACACACTGCTAATGAACTGTAACAACTATTTAAAAAAACTACTGGAACAATATGTATAAAGTGCAACTGATGCCATGGATGTAAATCACTGAGCCAACTGTGCTTGAACTGGCTGCACGCAAGCACACAGAAGTAAGCGCTGACGCTGGCAGGCTAGTCTTAGTGTGGCTGCAGTACTGCAGGGTCTCACGCATGGGTCACAGAAACACAGGAGAGACAGGAACTGTATTTAGACACTTCAACAAACATGTCTCTTTCATAAGTAAAACAGGCTCAGTATGTAGTTGTCAAACATCATAGGGGAGCACAACCCCCAACAGGAGCAGAGAATGTCTGGGGGAGGAGAAACAAATCAATCAGACAAAAAGGACAGGTGCTGTTCAGGCTTTTAAGTAAACTGAAAACACAAGAACAGTCAGCTGGAGTATCACAGTAAATCAGCAGCAAGGAGTAATGAATAACGCTGTAGCAGTCCGGTGCCGCTAACATTCACACCGTGGAGAAGTCGGTGATTTATTTATTTTTATGGTGGAGATTCCAGGGACACACCCAGCCTTGATCCGACCAGCGCACACTCACAAACAGAGACAAAAACAAATCAAACCGGTAATCAAAAGGCAAATAAAGAATGTAATTAAAACAAATTAAATAAGAAAACAATAATACCACCCCTGTCCCCTTACAGCGATTACACATTAAATACAACAAAGCATAAACAAAACACACACAGTAAATCATGAAAAAGTTCATGAAAAACAGCAACGAATGAAATGTAATGATGAAAATAGATAGTCCAGAGATCTGCACATTGAATGGGAATGCAAAGATATTCCTACTGCTAGTTCCTGAAATGGTGAAGACGGGTTCAGGAGCACTCCTTTCTTTGCAGGATGGTCATGAATCCACTTACAGTCCTCATGTACACAGGCAGAGAGCAGACAATTCAGATGCACAAAACAAACCAGGACAAAATGAATAAGTACAGGTAACCCAACAGAAGGCAGACGGACAGGAACTTAAAACACAAATTACAAAAACTTTTTTTTCTGCTTTTGGTCACCAGCCCCCTTTTTAAAAGCAGTACTAACACCATTTGACCTAAATAGCCCCAACACCCTCAGCAGAAGACCAATCAGATCCACTGCAGTGACTGCTGGGAGTAGCAGTTTCAAATTCTATTGGCTACTTTCATCATCCCAAGCTGCGGTTCTCTCTACAGTACAGTATTGCCACGAAAAAAGACATAAAAATTGCAGAGGATATTTGCGGTTTCCGCTAACAATTATTAGTTAGGTTCTAAGGAAAATCTGTGAATGACTTAGGCCGCATAATATAATAAATCCCATGTTTTGGGATAAGATTTTGAAATGTTAAGGAAGAAAAATAAGAGTTTTCACCTGACCTGGAAGTGCTATGGAATCACATGGACTGAAGGACAGAAGCACTTCCGGGTCGAGGACTATTTAAAGGACTGTGGGAAATCCAGCAAGCTGAGACGGAGTTGGGAGGAAGTGCGACAGAGCTGCTGGGTGGAGAGGGGGATTTATTGTATTATTGATTATTGTGGATTATTATTGTGTATTTTGGAGGTGCTTTGTGCACATTACATAAGAAATTAAAATTATTTCTGGGACTTTTACCTTGTGTTTGGATGTGTTATCTGTGGGTTTGGAGGAGCAACAGCACCCCCTACTATCACAATATATATATAATATTGTCATGGAAGACCTGGCCAGGCGGAATGGTTCCTTACCTGTTCGGGGGGCCATAATAATGGATGCCAGGATGTTGAATGTTGTTTTCCCCAGCTGGGATGAAAATATAATGGATAGGTGGATTAATGGAGGAAGCCGCCTCCTGGTGCCATCTGCTTTCCCAGTGTGATAGGCAGCAACATCCCTCTGGTGAATCTCCCATATGCAGTATTGGATGTAAGTTGGGAGTCACTGGTAGAGCTGCAGGGAGGGGATTCCTTGTATTAAGGAAGTTGCATTTGTAAAATGGTGGCACTGTAAGTACTCATGGATTCAGCATAAAGGAAGCTTCTCTACCTCACATAGGCAAGTTGGAGGCAGGAATTGGGCAACATTTGCAAGAAAGAAAGAAAGGGGATTTTTTATTTTGAAGATGAAGCCTGTGATAAGATATTTTGTTAAAAATTATGTCAGTGCTGTTGTGTCTGGGGTTCTGAGATGCCACCTACAAGTCACAATATACATGTTTGTGTGTGCATATGTGAGTGTATATATATATATATATATATATATATATATATATATATATATATATATATATATATATATATATATACATATTGTAAAAATGAATTACCTTGACACACGTGAAAAGGTTTGGGGCAGCCACCCATATATTGCCCCTGGCTGCAAAAGGGTTTGGATACAGCACTCATGTGCACTATTTTGAGTTCTTCTGAACTGACTAGCGGAGGAAAGCTTTATAAGCTGAAAGGCGGATGTGATGTCATCATGAACCGGAAGTGACTTCTGTCTAAGAGCCGAAACCGGAAGTGTCGTTGCAATAGCAGGTTTTCCCATCTTTGGCCTGTAAAGATAACAGAGTTAGGTTTAGTGCACCCTGCCACCCCCTGGCCTGGTGGGTAATTACCTCCACTTTGTCCTATCAGCTCACTCCTAGTTGCACGTGTGTGCCAATATATATATATATATATATATATATATATATATATATATATATATATATATATATATATATATATATCAGTAGAAGAGGCATTATTTGATTAAATCAAAGCAGTGATAATCTGTAAAAAATGAAATGCTATTCAGAAAATAGAGGAAGCAGATATATAAAAAATCCAAATTTAGGAGGATAATGAATACAGAATGAAATTTACTTTTATGTGGTTAAGATGATATGGATAACAAGGAGAAAACAGTGTAATTATTGTAAACACTAGTTTCTCCATTTCAGATACATTATTCTTGTTATGACTATGGGAAAATGTATCTTTTAATAGTATATGTTACACAGGCTACAAGCAGTAATGCTCTTGAGGAATATGAAGAGCTCTGGAGGAAATAAAATGCTTGTGTGTTCTCAGTCTCCATGGCAAATAATTTCTTCATCCAGTTACTCTTAATGGCAGTTAGGTCATGAATAATATGTGATTTTGTTTCATATAGTATACATTTGAAAGAAAATGAGCTATAGTCATTGAAGTTTTTGCTGAAATTATAATTTGATAGCCTTGACAATTTACATTAAAAAAGTATCTGCTTGTATGGAGTAATAAAAGCCTTTTCTCCGAAGCAAAAACTTTGTTTATACTTTGTTATACTAGTCTGATCCTTCATTTGATGTAATATGGCAGTGCAACTGTTCTTGTCCATGTAGTGAACTTCTGGACTAACTGACTTAGGATAATAAACTGGAGAATTGTTTGAACTCTGGTTCTAAAGAACTACAGTATGTAATTGTCTGGATTTTATACAGGTTCAATTTCTGTCTCAGCCTTATCTCATTATTTCTTCAGATGACTGCTTTTTACACATGGTTGCAAGTGAAGTGAAAATCATAGGTCAGCTGACATTTAGCCTGAAAAGTGTAATATCCCACTGTAATAATTAATAAATAGCAGCATTGTTACTTATAGCAGCATAGTAACTTGCAGTGTTTGAAGAATCTCAGTCCCTCTGAAAAACTGCTGAAGTACAATCTGAGCAGCAGATATGCAGCCTGAGTTACTTTTTTTTACTGTTGTTTATTATATACTGTAATGTTTTATTTGTATTAAATTTGAAAGTATAAACCCATTGCAATATATAACAAGGCTTTTGAGGTATAGATAACCGTTCAGACTTTGACTTTGGGCAACATTACCATGAGATGTTTATATCAGTGATAGCGCTGCTGCCTTGCAGTAAGGAGACCTGGGTTTGTGTTCTCCTTATGTCTGCGTGGGTGCTTGATGTGTGGGTGCGTGTGTGTGTGCCCTGCGGGGGGCTTGCACCCTTCCCGGGGATTTGTTCCTGCCTTGCATCCTGTGCTGGCTGGGATTGACTCCTGAAGACCACCATGACCCTGTGTTAGGATATAGCGGGTTGGAAAATGAGTCGTAGCCCACTGTCTGAGTTTCATATGAAAGCTTATTAGGGTACAGAGAAAAGAAAAACAAAAATAGGGAAACAGTGAGAAAAAAGCTTGAAATGTCAACTTTAATCTCAAAATTTCCATTTTAATCACATAGTTTATTTTGTCATTAAAGTAGAACATCATAAACTTAATCTTTAAATCATTTAATTTACTAGTTTCTCAAATATCATTGTAACTAAAGTAGCACGTTAAATGCTTTGTTCTGTATTTGTTCTTCTATGTGCTCTATGTGTGTGAATCACTACATGCTTCTTAAACGGGCTTTCTCTTCCTCCGACAGGACACAGAATCCATTACATTTGTGATATTACAGCTCTCTGAATAATTAAAATACTGAGATGTATATGTTATATCATTTTCATGATGATAGGAGTTAAAGCATGTATTAAACATGGGAACACGGTGGCACAGTGATAGTGAGGAGCTGGCGCCCTGTCCAGAGATTGCTCCTGTCTCCCGCAAGATGCTTGCTGCACAGTGCGCGACCTTCAATGAAATAATTTATTGCAGCAGTACTGTCTCTCTCAAATGTACTAACCTCCAATTCCTGTCCTTCCTTTTCTTTCTCCAAATAACCAATTGCCACACAATAATAAGCCATCTGTACGCTTAGAATGCCGATTCTTCAAAACTTTTAAGGAACACTGAAATATCTTCATAGTACATGTTTAATTATTCTATCCATCTATCCATCCAGTGTTGCACCAGCCCCAGCAAGAATACAGCGCGAAGCAGGAACAATCCCTGAACTAGCTAGTGCTGTGACACCGTGTCCTCACATGTTTAATTATTAACAATATAGATTATTTAAATGATGTTAACATTTTATCTGTATAATGTAATAAACATATTTTGCTGCATTTCATCTTAAAAATGATATCGTTATCATATGTAAATACGTGCTGTATAAAGTGGCGCAGATTGTGCAATATTATAACTGTATCACAGTTTACAGTGAGGTAATTGTACTTATACTGTAAGTACAAACAGTTCTACATGGAGAACTTGATGGACTGATTGAGTGTGTTTAGAGTTCTTGGGATGAAACGGTTTCTAAATCGCGAGGTCCGTACAGCAAAGGCTTTGAAGCATTTGCCATGTGAGAGCAGTTCAAAGAGGCAGCATGTGCTTGATGCTGTATACAGATAATTCACTTTCCAATCAGCTGCTGTTGAGCTGTGATTCCACACTCAGATACAGTGATATAAATACTCCGAGTGGTGCAGTGAGAGTAATATGGAAAAAGATGATCCGCTGTGGCAACCCTAAACGGGAGCAGCTGAAAGAAGAAGAAGGTGCAGTTAGAGTAACAACGCTAAAGCAGCTATGGTATTTAGAATAGTTTGACCATTCCGTGGACCATTATATTGTTACAAGTTAATTACAATCAGATGCTTTAAACTAATAAACAATAATTAGTTAATTTCAGCGTATTTGGTAAAGCCACATCAGGGATGTGGATCTAAAAAAGAAAGGGAATCCACACTAGAACAAAAGCACTGCTTTGACGCTGGGTGCTGCCAGTTTGCAAAACCGAGCTGAGAGCTTACGTACGCCAAGGATTGAGCTAGCGTGAAAATGTGCGTGGCTTTACGGCAAGTTTAGATTTTATACATTGCGATTTGAGCATGAAAACGGGAGTATGCAACATTTTTGTGTGTACACAGCATGTATACATTAGGCCTCAGATCTTTAATGTTGAAGTAGGAATGAATCCTCTGCTATGCAAGTTATGAAAAATAAAAAAACTTGTACACTCTGCAGTAAATAACAATGAGGCCTTTAGAGTTTGCATGCCCTTTCTACATTTTCAAGAATTTTGACTTTCACACCTCTTCATTTAATTTAAATGCTTTTGTGACTTTGCCATTTAAATCACAGTTTATTTCATGTTGTCCAATGTTGTCACAATTGCCTTGGAATTTTTGGTGTTTACTTTTTTTTTATTTGTTTGCTTTATTGATTGTTTTATTTAGTTACATGTTGTAGATGTCTTCAAGTTGACAGAATCCTTATTTAAGGTGACAGTGCACTACATTCAGTATCTAAGCGTGGGATCCTTTTGCTAAAAACAAGCAATGAAGTTTTGTATAGTTAGGGGAAAATAAAACAAGAGGGTGCATGGATTTTACAACATTTATCTTGACTTTGAAATCAGTTTAGCACGTTGGATTTGGTGATTTGGCTCAGACAGTTTCTTGTTTACTTTTTTACTTTATGTGCTTAAATTACAATGCTGCTTGTCCCTTTGATGCCATTAATCTCCTGATTTTTACTCCCTCACAGTTGTATTATAAGCAAGAATATAATTTAACTAGTGTATAATATTGAAATATAATTTTCTTATATTAAAATCATTATAAATTTAAGTTAAATATAAATATTAAACAGTATTCAGTTACAGTGAGGGGAGCAATCAATCGAAGTCAGAACATATTTAATCAAAATTTTGCACAACTATAATAAAAATAGAAAAAAATAGACAAGATAGTGAATCTCTGGCAGCACTGCCAACAACTAATGATAGAATCACAATCTCTGTTACAAAGAGTTCTGTATTTGGCCTTTCTTTGGCTGAGTACTACAGGAGAGCCAAATTTCCTCTGTTTACACGAAACACTTCATGTAATAAATGAAAGGACATATGCCTAAAAATTAAAGTATTAATATGAATATGATACTTTAAATAGACATGTTTAAAGAAAGATATTAGTGCCCAACTGATAATGTGAATAATATCCCACCTTTGGTCTTGTCTTATATTGCTTAGTAGAGCAGCACTTTTAAAACATTTAAAATAATTTTGGGGAAACAACAGAGGCAAATAAAGACAAATAGATGATGATTTAATAAGCAACATTCAAGATAGAAAATAGATAATACTGTTTCTAATTTAAAGTGTGACAAAAGACTGTGAATGATCCAGTCTGTGATACTACTTAAGAGGAGCCTATCAGCCTTGTCTTCAATAAATCAGTTACTGTTTCTTTTTTGTCTGAGAGAAAGTACTATCTAGATAATATTTTGTAAGTATGTCATATTTTATCATTGATGTAAAATAATTTTTATACAGTGGCTTTTTCCACTAGGTGAAATATTTACAAATGTTGGTACTGTACATGTCTTAAAACTAAAAATGTAAAATCATAAGGGAACAGTTCACACAAAATTGAACACACAGTCATTTTCTTACTATGAAAAATGTCTATGGGCTAGTGTCAAAATCTGACACGTAACAAAACAGAGCATTTAAGAACACATTTTTTATAAAAAATAAAGAAAATATTTTACAGAGAAAGGGACTAAAAAACAGAACAGAATGCCAGCTGTAAATGGAAAAAAAAATTCTTGCCTGGCCTTACTGTATTGGTACTTGAAAAGGCAGCTGCCTGATTTTTTATTTTTCCAGGTTTCTTATCATTTGTCTTCAACTGGCTACACCTCCATCCTTACATGCAGCCAACCTATAAACATGTGGTGTACATCACACCAAAATCATTGTAGCCTCCGATGAATTTTGGCTCATGAATGTATCACACCCTGAATCTCCATGTGGAATATCTGAAAGAGCAGACATCCAGTCTTGCGTCTGAGCAGTCAGTCCATGTTTTTTCTGTGATAGCTACTGCCCATGTGTAGAGTACATTAGCACTGTCCTGGGAAAAACTGAAACCCCCAGTACATAGTGAATTTCTAAAATGGCTTTCTAAAAATCGCTCTTCTAGGTTGTTACCACAAGGGTTCTCTGCTGTCATTCCTCTCGTTTATTTTGGAGTGAGTTAATTTCATACATCTCTATGACCTATGCATACCTTTGCCTATGTAAGTATCTACCATTGGCTGGTAGAGGTGACATAGTTAATGTATTATCTAATCTAAATTCTGATAAGAGTCAATAGTTCTTAGGGCCCTTCCTGCTGGAAACCATGTTAGGCCCCAAATTGCACTAAACCTAATATCTGAAATGTGCTGTAGTTAGCTGCTGGTGATTTGCCTGCCTTCCCACAGTGACACGTAGTGATGAAGTGCACCATTCCTGGACTAAAAGGCATATACTACTATGACAAGTCAAATAATATAAATTCTTTAGGCTAGAACAAAGAAGGATGTAATCTAAGATTTCAGAATTCTGAAAGACGTTCATAAAATTGGTGAAACAGAACTCTTTCAATCACACACTTGACAGAAGTCAAAATTAAAAAGAAGATCACAGGAAGCATTTCTACAGAAACTACTGAGTCATGTGCATGAAGCAAAAACTTTTTTATTTTTTTAAACCATTTTGATGGGATATTGGGACATGTTACGGATTAGCTAAACAATCACATATGAAGTGTTTTTATTTGTCAGATGTTCTATGTCCTTCTCTCTCTCTGCTCCTCTGACAAAAAAACGAAGATAAAAATCAGGAAAGTCCACTTACTGTGCAGGGCTAATTAACATGTATATGGGAGTGGGGGAAGTTTAAAGTGTGACGATTGCTCTTATAACAGTGTACTCGAACAGTATCCATATTGTAATTCATTCTGAAGCTTTTTCTCCCTGACAACCAGCAAAATACTTTTGCCTGTGACATTCAGGCACTTCTTAGGAGATTAATTTTTTTAGATACTTTAAACACTTGTCATGATTCTTAAGTAGAAAATTCATTCTTATGTATTTTGTTTCATGTTATTAGCAATATTACTATATATCTGTATTATTAAAATAAGTAAAAAAATTTGTTTTATACTCCACATTGCAGACGACCAGCACGTTTCTACTTTGTGATGAACAATGTTACATCAATAATTTAAATGAAACATTGTATTGTGTTTTACTGTCTAATTAGATTTCTAAAAACATCTGAAGCAAAAGCCTCAGGGCTGCTACAGACACCAGCTACAGAAAAATGTATATGAAAAAATATGATAAACAAAAGGTTAATTAAATGGCTGTAGGATCTTTATTTATTTGAAGCTGGTTATGCTTCTTATATAGTTGTAAGACACTTTCCGATCAAAAGAGGTCATCCAGCTCTGGGGACGTTAAGTTCAATGCACATTGTGATGTTTATCTTACACCATGAATCTGTAACACTTCAAATACTCTGTTCATATAACCAAACCAACTCATGAAGCTTTAAAAAAATAAAAAAGATGGAATGGCACATTGCCCGGTTCAAAGAAAATATATAAGATTCCACCATGGTTTTTGTAGTTGACAAAGCTCTATTGAATATCACAATTAGAAACAGAAAGACAATAAATATTTATAATAAGAATAAAAAAAGAATGATGATGCTAAACTTAGAAAGTGCTAACACTATAATTTGGTCTATAGTGCCTAAATAATATGAGTTCCTGTTACAAGTCTTCTCCCAGTGTATGTGAATATAATTTATGATTGACTGCATGAATGCTTTTGTCTGTAATTAAAGTGAGGTAATACTTCAGCTCAGATATCCTTCATAAATAATAATAGCAATAGTAACACATTTTATTATATAGCAGCATTCCCATAAGTAACAAGTATCAGTCTGCATGTTACAAAAAACTATTTTAAGCTTTTTTAACATGATATAAATCATTACAAATAACTAACATATTTTAAGAGTGTGATTATTTCCAATGTTTTAATCTGTTATTGTTAATAGTTGAATACAAACTATTTATAAAATGAAAACAGGTTGTGAAATAAAAAAATATAACATTAGATATTCAGTATACAACTGTGATAATAGTTGTTGATAATATATATGAAAATAATTCTGAAAAGTAACTGAGCTGTATATATTGATGAATGATCCACCACAAGCCAGCATCCACATAATAGACTTAAAATGTGTACTAAAAAACTAAAATGACTGCCAAAGACCAAAAACCTAAAAGGAAGCTATTATTGTAATTGTATTTTTCATCTTTAAGAATCCACATTTCACTTCCTTCATTCCTTTACTGAATATATTTTTTCGCTTTGTGCTCTGTCTTCAGAAGAAAATTTCATTTCTGTTCTTCGCAGTTAAGAAGAAAAGAACTGAAGTATTTCAATTCTTGCTTAAAAGTCTTAAATAGATTGTACTTTAAACATAAAATCAAAGAGAGAGTTGAATAGCCTCAGACGCTTTCAATTCAAATACACTGCATTTTGTCATTTACAGTATGTGTGTGTGTATTTTATATATATATATATATATATATATATATATATATATAATTATATATATACAGGTATATATATATATATATATATATATATATATATATATATATATATATATATATAATTTGGTTCTTAATTACATCAGCAGATATACTTTGATATTTTTTAAACTTTGCAAAAAGCATAACATACTTGACCTTGTTTGTTTAATTTTCTTTTATTTAATATGTTGTTGATAGTATAAAAATAGAAATTTAGTGTATCTATATATATAGATTGGTGAAGCTATGCAGTGATTTGCAATCCTGCCTTATGGATCCAGCATCCTGGGCTCAAATCCTGTGCCAGGTTGTTGGCCGTTTTGGAATTTTCACATTCAGGCTTTCATTTGCATACACCAATTTTCCTTCTGTTTCCCCAAAAACATACTCTATATGTGTTTATCTACCCTTTGTGAGTATGTGTGACAGTGGACATTGGCAATGGAATGGTACCCCATTCAGAATTTTTTCCTTGCCTTTTGGCCAGTTTAGCCATAGTAGGCCCTGGCTCACCATGACTGTGTATTAGACTATGTGATTTTGAGCATATGTGCTTTTTTGCATTTAGTGTTATGACATCTTGTGCAGACCAGTACAGATCTATGGTATGTAGAAGATAAAAATAAATGTGAAGATTCACAACACCTTTCCAGAAATATGAGTGATAGAATACTTTATTAACTGTAGGTGAATTATTAACTTTCTGAATATATAAAATGCTGATAAGTTGTGTCTGCCTGCCTGTCTGTCTGTCAAGTGGATTACTTTCAAACTACTGGGACAAGAACTTTTATCTTGATCTTAATCAAAAACTAATGAACCAGTATGCATTGGTGAATCAACAAATTAGAAGTAGTAATAACCTCAACAAATTGAGCTGGGTTTTTTGTTTTTTACAGTAAACTATCTGAGATGTTGATGTAGCAGAAATTAAAAGAAGAGCAGCAGCATCTGCCAAATGAGAAGCAAACTACAGAAGCTGATTATATCTTAGAAAAAAGAAGAATGAGTGCTGCGGCATCTGCTGACCTGAGCTCATGTCCTGATACATTCTAGAAAGTCAAAAATATCAAAGTCACCGCAACCTCAGCAATGTAAAGTGATTGATTAAATGACATAGCAGAAAAGAAAGCGGTGTCATCTGTTAAGTGTCAATAAATTTTATTGTAATAAAAGTTCTATCTTCGCAACCCCATTTATTGTTAATCCCCTAGAACATGCTACATACGTCTTCCAAACTCACAATCAAGTTTAAGTTTATTGATCGTTGACGATGGTGAAAAACTCCATAATATAAAGAAGGAAAAATAAAAGCAGTGACATTTGTGAAACTGTATTTTTTTCATAGTGAAACCCAAACATAATTTCTTTAATTTTTGTGATTATTATTATTGTTAAAGATTGTGGTTAAATATATGGATAAGAAAAAGTGAAGAAGTTAAAGCAAAACCTGAAAAGTACACCAAAAGATTGTGGACTTTAGAGGGCGCTGTTGCCCCGTGAAACCCAACAGACAGATGCTCAGGACACAAGTTTAACTGCACTAAGTACAATTTTAATTCCTTCTTTGCAATAGTGCCCCTAAAGCACCATATCCACCAACCACAATTCAATAAACACAATACTTTTCCTCTCCTCCCAGCAGCTCTGTGGCACTTCCTTCCAACTCCAGCTCCCTTGCTGTCCACTAGTCCTTTATATAGTCCTTGACCCGGAAGTGCTTCTCCTCTTCTGTTCACGTGGCTTGTCAGTACTTCCAGGTCAAATGGAGAATTATATTTTCCTTCAGCCTCGAAGTACTTTTTTCCTTCCATCCCCCTGACTTGGGTGTACTTCCGGGCTATATTGGAAACCGAAATCCCTTGTCTCCCAGCAGCGTCCCCTGGCAGTACCCATGGTACCCAGCAGGACTGTGAAGCTGAATTTCATCTCCCATAATGTCCTGTGGGAATCTGGGGCACCGCTAAGCTGCAGGGAAGTTGCCATCTAGCGTCCTGGGGGTTTCATCTGGGTTGAGCTGCCGGCCATCTCTCACAAGATAAAAAGATAGTGCTGGAAACACAATATATGGTGAAATGTACACATAAAAAAATCCTCACAAATACATTCATAAATTATGCTTATACTCACTTTTAAGTATCCATCCATCCATTTTCCAACCCGCTGAATCCGTACACAGGTATATACAACTAATACTGTTGAATAAAACAAAATGCAATATATTTAGCTAGGACCAGCTGATTAAAAGAAAAAAAGAAATTCCAGACTACAGAGGTTCTAACTGCACTTGAGCAAGTTGTCAACCAGTGTTTTCTAGGGGACTTTATAATTCTCATGTAATGCTCAGACAAACATCAGTAACTCAGAAAAATATAATGAAGTTCTGTAGAGTCAGTTCATCTACAGGTTCTGATATCTGGAGTCACCTGCAGTCTCACACAAAAAAGTGGCAAACTTCTTATTGGTAATTTTTCAAACTACAATATTTTTATATAATCAGAATTAGAAAGTGTTTATTTTTTGTACCAGTACAATGATATTATAAAAGCTACACCTATAAATATATCACTTGTTGGTACATTTTTAAAGTAATTGTAGAGGATACAATGTCATGGGTTTTGTATGACAGAAGGCCTCTGTTTATCAAATTGATCTTGTGTTTGGGGGAGCGGTTCGGGGTCAGGCAAAAAGTTATCCAAAACTGGAATTCTAAGTATTGGAATGAAATGACCCAATGCTAGAGTCAGGTCTGATAATGGAAGTGCTACATGGACTTACAAACTAGAACGTGAAGGGTAGGGGTAAAATGCAATGCTAGTTTTACAATAGCCATACGTAAGGCATATTCAGATAGATTAGGTAAGGTCAGAGGTATACTGTGTATTTCACAAAAGGGAAGGAGGTAGAGCTAATCTGCCACAGCCAGATGTTATGTGGGCATGCCCTTGACCTGGTCCAGCCACTTGGGTCCTCAACAATAAAGATCACCCTTGGGCTGTAGTACCGTAATTTATGCTCCATCACAATGCCTTTTTTGTGACTCATTCAAGACACTGTTAGGAACTGCTCATTCGACACAAAGTCAAACCTGTGGTACCCAAGGATTCTCCAAAGAGACACAATACTGAAGGAGTCCAGTCTTCATCTCATGTCACTGGATAGGGTCCATGTCTTGCAACCATATTTTAAGACAGAAAGCACCAGGATTTGGACCTTCATTCTTTTGCAAAGACTAGGGGGCTCTGCCACTCGCATTGTGAAGGGGGTGGGGGCTGAACGCACGCAAAGGAGATGTGGACGGATTAGCTGCTGGCTTGCTGCTGCCTAACTGCGTGTTCTCTTTGTTGCGCTGCGCGTCAATTGTTTAAAAGCCTGTACAGCAGCTGTCCTTTTGTCTCACTGCCTTGTCTTGCAGGATGTTAAAGTGACTATTGCGGGACATCAAAGTGTCTTCCGAGAAGATCATGTCTCAACCCAAGATTTTTTTATTATAATAGAGAGATATCGGGAGCACCCCACACTTCTTTCCAGTAACCCCATAACGCCTGTGCTCTCCCAATTCGTCTACTGACTTCATAGAAAGAGTCACCAGAGACATGAATGTTGCTGCAGAGGTAAGTAAACCTCTTGACAAGGTCGACACTCTCTCTGCAGAAAGACATATTGCTGATACCAAAGAGGTCTTTATGCAGAATACTCGCAAGCCCAGACACTGAGACTCCTCACTCAGTCTCTCGAGAGCTCCAATAAGATCCTCGATTGACGAAGATCACAGCATTGTCAGCAAAGTCAATATCAGTGAATTTTTCTCCACTAACAGATGCCCCACAGCTGCTGGACCCAACGACCCTGCCCAACACCCATGCAAGCATTGAACAGAGTAGGAACAAGATCACACCCCTGATGAACCCCAGAATCAACTGGGAAAAACACAGAGGTTTTGCCCCCATTCTGCACAGCACTCACTGTACCAGTCTGTGTACAGGCCGGCCATGATATCCAGCAAATTCGGGGGGAATTCTACAAAGTCTCAGGATGTCCCACAGGGCACCTTGATCAACTGAGTCGAACTCTTTACAAAAATCAAAAAAGGCTGCAAAGAAATTCTGCTGTTTTCACTCCATGAGAATCCTCAGATGTGGTCGATGATAGACTTCTTGAGCCTAAAATCGGACTGCTCCAGTTTTTGGTAGATCAGCAAGTGATCATTGATCCTATTGAGGATGACCCAAGCAAGGACCTTACCTGGCAAAAAGAGCACTGTTATCCCCCTGTAGTTGCCGCAATCCAGGTGATCACCCTTCCCTTTCCAGATATGGACAACAATCCCTTTTTCCTGCAATGCAAGGAGGACAGCCTTACCACCTGCCTGAAGAAGTTCACCCTGGATACCACAGATCCCTGCAGCCTTCACTACCTTCAGCTGGTTCATCACCTGTGCAACCTTAGTGAGACTGGGTGGTTCACAGCTAATTGGAGGATCAGCCTCAAAAACTGAGGATCCAGAGATGTCCAACGTCCTAGCTGGAGGATCAACTTTAAACAGCTGCTCATTGTTTTGGAGCTGTGTGAAGTTTTTTACTGTGGCTGGAGTGTCAATTTTGTCACCAATCCACAAGTTTTCCCTGAAAATTTGAGGACTGTTTTCAGGGCAGGTGCAGTTTAACATCATACCCATGACAAACAAAAAAAAATTAGAATTTGAACAGAAAAAAAATTGGAACTGCTTTTGTATTTCTATAAATCAAGTTACATCTAATGTATCATTTTCAAATAAAATATTTTTTGCAGTTGTTTTTTGTACAGTTTTTGTCAAGCTTGGGTTACAGAGGTAGTTGCACAAGAGACAGAAAGGTGAGTCCAGGTTTCCAAGGAAAATGCAGATACTTTATTACTGTATAGAGAAGGTAGGTACAGTCTCAAGAGGTAGGGGCCGTGACACAGCCAATTATCCAGCTCTCATTAGATTAGAAGAACACCAGCGGCTGTAGCAGACGAGGAGAGTTCGAGGAAGAGTGGGTCAAAGCCCGATGTTATATATACCAAACATCACGCAACAAGCACATTACACAGTAAGCCTGTGCAGTGATCCAGCAGAGGACATCCAATTACATTGTCCTTGGTTTAGTATTTACCAGACGCAGAAGAGCAGCTATTGAGGTGTCCTTGTGCCACTGCCATTAGAAATGCCAAATCACCGTTTACTCCGGTCACAACAGTATACGTATTTTCCCCATATTCACCATAGCAAAATTTGTGTTATAACAAATTACTTTTATGGTCCCATGACTTTCGTTACAATGGGATTCCACCTGTGAATAAGCTTTATATAATCTGTCTCACCACTGTTTACAGCTTGGCTCTGCTCTCAAGCTATCTGATGGAGAGTTTCCCTGTCATATCTTTTGTAGTGACGTAATAGGTAGGATGCTGGGCAGGTTTGATGAAACCAAAAAAAGTGACTTTTCAACTGAGGTTAAGAAGCAGCATGGTTTGACATTATGAAAAAATGGTAAAGTGCTGCCTTGGCTACAGCATCTCTTCAGAAATGTGTGAAAGCTGGAGAAATGGTATGCGGTAAAACAGAGTTTGTGGTTCCCGTTTCCAAATGGGAAAAAATGACATTTTCCATTTAATAATGGTATATACTTTGCCAATTTTCTCAGAACGGGTATGCAAGTTCCTTTTTTCAAAACCCATTTTGTTCTTGGAATCGTGACTACCTCTTTGTTTTTGCACTGACATTTGTGAAGGTATGAAAATTTGCCAGTCTCATTTACACCAGTTTTGTGGGATGACTATAATCCAGAATTTGACTCTGTTTCCCAAGCTGCTTTTTTGTGAAATGCTGCAAGAATACAGGTTCTGGGGCAAGTGCAATGTGTGTCTTATTGTTTATGGTCCCATAATCTCCAAATGGTGGGTATTGCCACTCTTCCTTTTTGTGTTTTTGATTTGAGTATTAAGGCGCCACAGTGGTGTACGGAGTTCTGTGCGTGTACTACTGAGTGGGAGCTCTGCTTTTTGTAATCTGTGGAATCTTTGTTTTTCTTTCTTTTAATGTGACCTGCAGAGAGCAGAGGAGCATTTTATACCTGAATGTGAAATGGTTGAGATGACAATTAGGCCTTCTACTAGAAAATGTTAGTTTACGTGTCACCCTCATTAATTAATCAAGAGTCCTTTCTTCAGTTCAATGTTCAATATTATGGCTATGGGTTTCTTGTTCATAGTGTGTGCTGAATTTTTTGGAAGTACCTATCTAACAATATTTTAGCAAAAAAAATGTGTGTGCTCTGTGTATTGTAAGCGTGTATTGTTTGTGGATAAATGACATGTGGATTATGCAACACACCTTTTGTTTTTCCTTTCATTAATGTTTTTCATATCAGTTTCCATTGTACAGCATTTGGTTATCTTCATTTTGTAAGAAAACATGAGATTATTTTTTTTTCTTGGTTGCAAATGTACTCTGCACTGTTTACTGTATTATGCTGGCTATCTCCCTTCATTGGATATTCCCACTGTCTTGTGAATGCCAGATAACATTACTCAGATGCCCGGAGGAACAAACGTCTTATCCCTTTATATACATAATATAAAGAAGATACAATTTTTGAGTGGAACATTCCTTTAATTGTATTGCTTTCATCCTAAGTATAAAGTGCAAAATATAAAAAATATATATTCTGTTGCTCAGCTGTTACTCAACTGTTGTTCAGTTTTGTGAGTAATAATAGAACAAAACAGAATACTAAACAGTATGCTAGCATATCAGTTTCAAATAAGGCATATTATTCAGTGGGTTAATTAGCTGTTTCTTATATGTATAATCATCCATCCATCCTTTTATTGTCTTAATCTGTTTATCCCAATATAGTGACTGAAGAGGGTAAGAGGGGAATTGGCAAAGAATGGGATATCGGACTATCATAGAACACATTTACACAGAGACCCCCATACCCACCTGCTGCAGCTCAATTTAGAGTCACCAGTCATTCTTATATAAGTGGGTCTGGGATGTGGGAAAAAGCTGCAGTAGAAAATGTGCAGACTTGAAAAACAGAGTGGACAAACTGGGAGTGAAACTGGAGCCTTTGCAGCTGTGAGACAGCAGCTCTACAAACGGTGCCACTGTGATATCTAACCTATAATAGATGTGATTATTGTATTTCTTTTTTATAATTATAAATATTTTACATTTCACATTTACAGTTCTTTCTTTGAAAGCAGTGACTAATACTGTCTTCAAAACTGTTTTAACAAAAAGCATACAATTTAGTGTATATTCTGTTTCTCAACATTATTCTGTCTTTGTCATTATCTGTTCTCAAGGTGCTGTGCTTGATGATGATTTACAGCTTCAAATTTTAATATTTAAGCAAGCCCTGCAGGCATGTGTATGGGTAACTCTTTTATGGAGCTAGCAAAGTGAATACTCTTAAATAAAAGGCTTATAAAAATGAAGCAGTAATAACATAGGAGAATAGATTCCAGAATGACAATTACGTTTAAGTTATATAAGTAAATTTATGCTAAGAAATGCATAAAAACAAAAATCACTGGACAACGTGGGAGGAATTTCAACTAATGTCATTTTCTATGTGAGAAAAAGTATATGTAGTTGTAGCCAAAAACAAAATAATGAAGATAATAAATTACATTTTAAATGCATAGCAAGTAAGAAGTATTTAGAAGAGAAATATGCTGGTGAGAGCCATAACAGCTTGAAAAAAGGTGGGCTATATACTGTACATAGAATGTCATGAATTAAAAATTAGTATTTATTATACTCTAAATGTGTTTTTCAAAGACAAAGAAAATTTGATTAAGTTTTCTTTCCACATTCCTAGATATCTGCGCAGTATTTTACTTTCACTGTATGTTTCTAGACTGGCACTATGTGAGTCTGAGAATGGGTGTGTGTGAGTATGTATTATGCTTTTACTGCAGCGTATTGGCAACTACATACATCCCAAGGTCCAGCCACAAGCTAAGATCATATGATGTACCATATTTGGGATGATTACTGCTAAAAAATATCAATATGTCAAATATAAGTCAAAAAATATTAATTTACATAGCTATGATATTTATGCTTTGCAATTTCATCAACTGTATACCTCATGAAGCATACCCTTTATTGGGATTATAAATTATTGTTTTTACAGGTTGCTGTCAATCAGTGTATATAACTTTTTCGTTTTGTTGTTTTGTTGTTTTTTTTTTTGTTAATAATAAATAATAATAATAAATTCAAAGTAAAGTTTATTGGCATTTAGGTTTGTAAAAAGGGATGTTCCACCAATGAAACACAACATTTGTGCTAAACACGAATTTTCATTAATTCCTCTTACCACAGTGTTTCTCTCTGTGTAGTTGCTCTACTATTCGTGTCTGGTTATAGTGTCTAAAACAATTAGTTTGCAATTTGCCAACTAAAATGATGATTTTTGAGATCGATAAAAAAACCTCTTATGAAAAAGGCAATTTTGACAAGGAACAGAGTTAAAGAAACTGTTTTAAAATGACTTATTCTTTGAGAATTAAAATTATTTTCAGCTATATAGTTCTGTGCAAAACTAGGCTATTTAAAAAAAATTGTTTTGAAGCTAGTTATCTGAACAGTAAGTGTTTATTTGCTTGTGAAAACACATATTGTGAAAGGATTCCACAAGACACAGGAAAAGGTTTGGGGGCAGCCACCCATATACTTGAAATAGGTTGTTTCAAGTGAAATAGGTTTACCAGACTTCAGTCCAACAATCGAATGAATACAGACAGGCAAACATGGTGGTTTTAAAGTAGGCCACGAGAAGTGACATAGTCAGGCCCGGAACTGGAAGTGACATCACTGGGCCCGGACTCGGAAGTGATATCATCGGGGGTGGAACTGGAAATGATGTCATCGAATCCAGATGAAATTTCCCGAAACGAGGAAGGATCAGTGCGCGGTGCCATCCCCTGGTCTGGCAGGAAATTATCCCTTTTTGAGCCCAATAGTTGCCTTCCATCCACACGGGTATGATAATATATATACTAAAATATCTAAAAAAAAATATTTCTTTCAAATTTTTCTGCTTTTTGTTCTTTGTCCTGTCCAAGTGACCCACAAAGTTATGATGAAGTTGGGATTCTGTGGTGGTTAATCTAATAATGTTACTGTTCCATCTGCATATTTCTACTGAAAGTAGGTCTTGTGTGTTTATGGTGGATTTGGAGTGGTTATAGTACTGAAAGATGACGTTTTATGCCATGTTTTGTAACACTGCCCAGGAATATGGCTATAATCCAGAGCAGCAAAACGATCAGAACCTGCTGTTTCACTAGCTGCAAGTATAAAAAAAAAACAATTTGGAGCTACTGTATATGATCAATGGTTATCCTTACTGAGCCACTCACTAATGATGTTAGACCAGCACTCTGTGATTGGTAGTATAAAAAAGAGTGTATTAATAATGTCAGTAACAAAAATCACAATTGCTTTACAATCCCCCCTGCCGCCCCACCAAACAACAATTATTTATCCAACATAAAGCATGTGATGTCCATGTCAAATTATATTATGCAAAGAAATCAAAAATATCACATTGATTCATTGTAAAATGTGCTTTCTGCTGCATCTGCCAAAATCAGGCAAAGCTACATAGATCCATATCTACTCTACTCTACTGTGTGTATATATATATATATATATAAAATCCCTAAATCACTTCTAGTATCGCGGGTAGAAATATAAATTGCCTAGTGCACATATATAAAATGTAGATTAAAAAATGTAGATAAAATAAGCCTAAAAGTGCAATGCATACAGGTGACGTTTTATGTTAAGTTTTTTGTCACTCTTTAAATCAGGCTTATTTTAAAACCTACATATATATGTGTTTGGTACAATTCTTTTTCTTTGCTGTTAGATTTTCAGACTCTTATTTCGTTTTCAAATTATTAACTACAAAATATCAAGAACTCACGTCCCGTGAGACAAGAATTTGTGCCAAAAGATTTAACCACGCCCGGGCTGGAAATAAAACACAAAGAGTAGGACAGCTGCTGTATAGACTTTTAAATGTTCGAAGCACCATGCAAGATGCAGATCACGTGGCACAGCAGCAGCAGCAAGCCAGCAGCTGATTGAGCAAAGAGGAGGTAAAAAAACACTGTATTTGTTTCCCATTGTATCTCTGTTTAAGAAGGGGTTTTGGAGGAGTGACCTCTCTTCACAACTTAAGACGCAAAGTGGGTGGCGAGCGAGCGGGGGGAATCCCCTAGTTAAACAATATAAACCTTAATGAGTACCAATTCTGACACAAGTTTGATTGCATATATGGTGCTCAAATTATTTTCTTACATGCAAAGCATGATGAGTCAGTGCCTCTGTATATATCTCAGCAGACATCATACTGTATCTATTTCTGATGAACGGTATTTAAAGGTCACTTCTTTAGGGAAATCTGTTCAGATTTAGAAAAGTCATCTGTCATGTATATGATTTTGATCATGCAAAAAGTCTTAAAATAAATAGTTTACTGTGCTGTGGTGCAGCTAGGAAACCATTTTTGTGGAAAGACAAGAAACAGAAAAGATTGTACAATGCAAAACACCAGACAGCATGGAGCAAAACCAAGTAGTAGATAGTATAAGAGAGTATGATTAGTTTTTACTGTATGTCTATCACAGCATATTAGTCTTACAATTTCCGCACCTCTTCCTAAGGCACCCCTATTTGTGGTTATCATCCAGTGCTCCCATTTATTTGCTAAAGTACACCAGCAGCAGATCTGGTTTGGCTAATTACTGCCTTATTAATTTGAATGCCATTGGAATTCATTAAAAATACGCCATTTTTGGTGAGCCCTCTGAAAAAGTTTGGGAGCCAGAATTGTGTTATTCTAGCCATCTTACAAGATTTGCATATGTTGTAAGTTTTCATTTCTGATGTTTGTATAGTGTCAAAAGAAAACACATGCTCTGTAATTTGCTACATTTAAAAATGAATCTTCTTGAATGGCCACAGATATTTGCACTGTACTATAGCTTAATTTAAGGAAAAAATATATATTTCATATCTATTGCAGAACACAGTTAGTATGCCTCAGGTGCAGCTCTACAAAGGCCATTGTAAATAAGATTAATTAAATATGTCTATATACTCCAAAGCAAACCATCTTAACACAAATGACATAAAAGTTTCAGAGAATTACTTATTCTGGGTGGCAAAGCACAATTAGCTAAGAACAGTTTAGGCAACCTTTTTAAAATATTATTAATATGCTGAATGCCTCTGGTTGTGTATCACCCAAGACAATTACTAATTATAAGAGTGTCTGCGAAATTAATTTTACACTCATTATCTGCAGTGCCGCTATTTTTAACATTTTGTGCACCCAAGGTTCCTAATTTTCATTTACAGTACTTTGTTATTTTGTAGAAGGAAATCCTTGCTATTCATCACAACAATGAAATGTTGCTTAAATTACGTTTTTGAAGAAAATTTTTTTAGTTATAAAGACAATAGTTGAGCGTATTTGTACTTTATAATGTGGAGGCTTCAGATATATATTTTGGCAACTAGAACTGTCATTGAGTGTCAAAAACAGCTCTGTTTTCTAGATTACATCTGGTAGAAATCCCTTTTATGTCCTGACATGAACTACAGCAGTAAGCAGTGCTTCTTAACATAAAATAAGTTCATTCTTTTCCTGTGATCATTGACATGATAATTTTAGAATGGGATCAAAGGATTTTAGCATGATACCCACCTAAAAAAACTTGTATGTTAATTGAGCTCCAACTTTTCTTCTCCGGTGACTAGTATCACTCTCTATTGCTGAAATCTAAAGTATATACATATATTTTACTTTATTTTACTGTTCTTTTTTTTTTTTTTACCTTTCTCTGCAAGTCAGACCATGTAATTATTTCTGAAAAAAAAAATACTTGGTGGTTTATGTGTGTCAATATAAACATACAGTATGCCCAAATCCCTTATTAGACCATGAATGTCAAGCTTATAGCTGCAATTTCATTTACAATTGTTTGCAACAGTGGATGAGCAGCAGATTAACTACATGTTGCATCCATCACATCTATATATAGATAGCATACATATAAAACTGTAAATTCCCACTCATACCATATGGTACAATGAAATGCACAATAACACTATTGAATTTAGAGTTAAATGAACACTGATTAATTAAATTCATTTGCATTCCATCTAAATACAATTTTTACAAGACAAACGTAACAGTAAAACAATGCATTAAAACAAAAAGAAAAGCTCCATAAAAAATGCACCATTTTAGCTTTCTCACAGAGACCCAACTATATGCCACCTGCAACTCTCTGAATAATCTTTTACTAACAGAATTTTTATATTATTCAATTTATTGAAAGCAATCGAAAAAAGTTTGAGCAGTGGTAACTGTAAAAAGATACCAGAGTAGAACTACTATTTTAACCTTCTACCGATTTATGGAAAGATGATCCAAGTTTGTGAAACAGTGACTATTTAGACATAGGGTTAAATAAGATTAAAATAAAATCCAACATTCTGTCAGAAAAACCTGTACAAATGTGAAACAATTGTGACTTTCAGGGGAATTAAACATGACTATCTCATATATACTGTACTTTATAAAGCTGCATGTGTGTTTGTTTAGAATGCAGATCCATACTATTGAACCTATTGACAACAAATTATGCACAGATTCCCCATTTTAAAGTGAAAGACCACAGGATACTTTTTGTTCCGAAATGTGTCCCCCCTATTATTTAATGACTGCAATTGTAGTTTATTAGAGAAGTGACCCTAGTAGGCATTTTTGGGACTTGGCCTAGGTATGCTATGTTGATCCTCACTAAACCTTTTCCACAGCGGAATTTATTTACTGACTGCACTTGCACTTTATTCCATTTTGGGCAGCACTAGGTACCCCCAGTTTTAAGTGACAGTTTTATTACATTTTAATATTGAATTAAAAGTAAGGAATTAGGGATGGGACATTATCTTAAAATCAGTATTAATAGCTAAAACATATTTACAACCATTTTCTTTAATAGAATAAATTAAAAATAGGCAGTACATAGACACATCTTTAAAATTCCACCTGAATCACTTTATCTGCTTTTCTTGCGATTTTAAGGTGGGAAGAGGCACTATCAATCTATTTAAAAACAGATTTTTATTCATCATTACAAAAAATGTAACTTCTTTAACTCAACATTCCAATGTACACTTCATTTTTTGCACGCACTGTAAAATGCAGCAGATGGGTTTTGTTGGGCAATGGATACTTAAAACACCTACATATTATCAAGCCTTTTGCATATGTCCACTTCTTTAGTTCTTCTGGCAAGAAGTTACAAATAAAATTGCTGTTATTAAGTTGCATTATCCCACTATCTCCATGTCTGAGGCTAGGGATCTGCACTGGCAATCGGAAGGTTGCCAGTTCGAATCCCATAAATGCCAAAAAGGGACTCTGCTCTGTTGGGCCCTTAACCTGCAATTGCTGAGCGCTTTGAGTAGTGAGAAAAGCACCATATAAATGCAAAGAATTATTATTTCGAGGCAATCATTCTCTAGTTTAGCCACTGCTCTCAAATTCTAAGTATATTGTCTTGTTGACCATGCCATTGCTGAGGTGATCATTTAAAACTGGAAATTTACCAATAAAAATTGTACAATGGCTAAAATTTCTCATAGAGCATTGCAAGGAATGACTGGCTTTCTTAAAAATCAGTTCACAGATTGTACTATTGTAGAGGCAAATGTCTGTTTGATTTTGATTGGGTATAAATAAGTCAAAGTAGTGACCTCCTCTTGCTGTCTTTTCAATGAGCTTTTGACCCTCCACCAAAATGTCTTTACATTTTACATGCTTGCTAAAAATTTGTATTTTGCAAAATACATTTTGTAATGTCTGGATTTACATAAAAAGACAGAAACAGTGGAACCCCTGCTTTCTTAATGAAGACAGGAGTCTAGTAAAAAGTAGAAGCTGATTGGAATGAAAATATGCAGATAAGTTCTGTAACTACAGAACCACAAAGTTAAGCCTTTTCTTACTAATTTACTGGTCATACACTGCAATTTTTAGAAATCTTGGGCAATTGACTTCTCACACTGCACAATAGAGTTGCCAGTTGTATTTGTGCCCAAACCGTACAAACACATTCGGTCCAATTCACATGCCACAATGTGGATGTGCAAACTATATGTGTACTTGGCCCCAACATCCAAAAAAAAAACATGATGACCACAGGTTTCTCAAAATGCCAGCCAAGAAAAGAGCTACGTTTTTGTCTCTTGCCATACTGTGCTCTGAAAGTACAAAGAAAATAAAAAGACATAACTGGAAACACAGATGGTTTAGACACAGACAAACATCGGTATGGCTTTTTTGCAGAGATAATTAACGGTTTATAGTTTATTAATTTACCATTGTGTGCATTTATTTCAGGTTCTTCCAGTAACTGTTTGCTAGCCTGCTTTTGTCATTAGCCATTTAGTTGTATTTGTGTTGCTATTTAATATTTACATTTTTGAAATCAAAAAATGACCCTGAGAGCTGCAGTATACTTCAATGAAAAATGTTATTTGATGACAACATCAGGAAATCCGGTAGTGAGACTGCTCCCACTACAAGACAGCCAAATTAAATTTTTGAAATGGCAAAAATCCTTCTGATTATATGACAGCCCAATCGTAGGATGCATTTGGGCGTCGCAGCCCCTTTCGTACCGCACATGAAACGGTGGCAGATGCAGCTAAAATTCAGACCCAGTAAATCAGTTAGCAACTGCTAATTGGGGTTAAAGCAGTGCCAAAATTGTACAGTGTATACCCAGAATTAGGAAGACCATCTACTTTAATGTACTTAATTTGCATGAACACATAAAATTCCCGTTGTATAGTATCTCCACTGACATAAAAGCACAGGTTGTACTGATGCTGCACTGTCCCCTGACTCTCTGTGATACTCCTGTGATTGCTTTGTCCTCCTGCCCCTTTATAGCTGTACTCTGCTCTTAAGCAGATCCTGAACTCATCTGAACCTTGACAAAAAAAATTGAGATTTGTGAGGATGCAACATATGTACAAAGTTTGGTTTTAGTTCTAATTAAATTTCTATTCACTTCTGGATAACTAATGTTAACTTCACTCTGTGTTTATGTTGACATTCTTCTAAAATTAAGCATGAAACATTTTAGATTTTTGCATATATTAAAGTAGAGGAAATAAAATGAAAAAGACTGTGTCTAATTAGTACTTTTTCTTGTTTAACACCAGGCATAAACACAGTGTTCCTGAACTTTCACCTTATTATTCACCTCTACTGTCACTTTAAGTCATATAACATGTCCATTAATTTAGTGTTCTCGCAAACTGTCTTGGCTTGTGTGATATTGAGAATAGTCAAACTCACTGCTTAGTGCTCTGATGACTTCTACAGTCTGACCACACTGTAGGCTTTTGCTCAGAAATTTATCATTTCCTTACAGATTGCTGCATGTTGCTACAGTGATTTAAATTCTTGCTCCCCTAGTTTTTATGTCTCTTTTTTTTTTTGATTTTGCACCTTTGGGCATGCCTTCACAGTGAAGTATTGTGCTGGTAAGGATCTAGTTGTATTGGCCATTGGTCTTGTCTCACCATATAGGGTTGGTGGAGCAAATCATACACTTGTCAGCCACAATATCTCCAATTTCATCACTTTCAGGGCCTATCGATGCTTTTGGCAACAAATTTAGCTTTCAAGTCCCAACTAAGAGTTAAAATCTTCAACAATATATTTTAAGACTTCCAAATGTCTTTTTTTGCTTTATATACCAGAATCGCTGCAAATTTAAGATATGTATAGAGATGGTTTAAGAGTTGTAGGTGTCTTTAAGAGGCTGTTATCTAATTGTTCTTGATTTAATTTTTTCTTACTGATATCTCTGTATGATCTAAGAAAGACTTTCTAAAAAATTTATGCAAATATCATTATTCATTCAAGCTTTTCATATGCACGCAACTGGAATTCTTCCAGGGAATGTAGTATAGAAAATTGTAAGATTCAGGCTGTTCTTTAAATTAGGTTATGGCAGTGGGAATGGCCTGAGAGTTAGTATGCTTCTGTATAGACATTTATAGACAAGCAAGATGAAGTGATACATGTTATAAAGGGATCTTCCTAAAAAAACCTGACTATATCCAAAAGAAATATGTAAAAATTTCACAATTAGAGACATAAAAAGAGTGTCAGGAGTAATTTGTGACAGACAGCTATTAGCAAGAGTGAAAGGGATGGTGTACAGGACGGTAGTGAGACCAGCTTTGCTATATGGGTTGGAGATGGTGGCACTGACCAAAAAACAGGAGACAGAGCTGGAGGTAGCAGAATTAAAGATGTTAAGATTTGCATTGGATGTGACGAGGATGGATAGGATTAGAAATGAGTACATTAGAGGGTCAGCTCAAGTTGGACAGTTGAGAGACAAAGTCAGAGAGGTGAGATTGCATTGGTATGGATATGTGAAGAGGAGAGATGCTGGGTATATTGGGAGAAGGATGCCAAGGATAGAGCTGCCAGGGAAGAGGAAAAGAGGAAGGCCTAAGAGAAGATTTATTGAAGTGGCGAGAGAGCACATAAAGGTGATGGGTGTCAAAGAGCAAGAAGTAGAGGACAGGAATATATGGAACAAGATGTGGCAACCCCTAATGGGAGCCGCCGAAAGAAGAAGAAGAAATACAGAAACTTAAAACTTTGAATATACTATGTATTTAAATAAATATGAAATATTCTATATTTATTTTAATTGTTTAGGATCTGCTTTATTTATTTTTTAATTTATTTCAAACTTTTCTTTTGCATAATTACCTCTCCATAGTATGCCTTTACATATAAAAAAGAAAAGATTTCCTAAAGCTTTAACACACTTATTATCATCTCATGCAGCTCACTCAGGCAACATATTGTAACCAGAAAATGCAGCATGGATAAATACATAAGTGTGCTAATATTAAAAATTAATCAGGCTTTGCCAACCAGTGCATCGCATTCCAACCAATTCATTGTCACTCCTGGGCAAGTCTTAATTTCATAACCCTTGAGATCAGTCTTCAGATGTCCTACTCATGGATGTGGGATTCAAAACACTGTATGCAGCGCAAATGATCGATAACACATTGTGACAACTGCTGGAATGAAGGATTTAACACACTGGATTTTTCAGGCAACCCAAGGCTACTTTTATTTATTTCTGATGCAGCCACAATCCCTCCTGCTTCTCATGTTGGGGAGAAATGACATTCCATCAAAAGAATAAACATACTGTATCCCTGCTATGTATTATTGCCTTAACATTACTGGCTGTCCCAGTGCTCTCCCACAGTTCACTCTTTACATCGATCATTTTCCACATTCCTTCAAATCTCTTCCACAAGAATATCTGTATGCATTGGGTTGAGGTATTTTCACTTTAGTGCATCAGTAGCTGGCATCTTACATTGTTTTAAAGTTGAAGTTTTATATATGGATTAAGTAACAACATATAACAACATAACAAAAGGCAAAACCAATAGGCAACATTGTGAATTCTACATAGGAGATATATCAAAAATAAGCAAATGGTCAGAGACACTGGACACGGTTTGGTGGCAACTGGGCAACAGTCAACTCGTCAAAAGAGAACCCGGCGAAAAGACAACCCAGCGAAATACAACTCGGCGACATCCTTTACCAGTTAGGTAATAGTTTCAAAGAGATTTTTTAATTATATTCAAATGACAATGTGATTTAAAATGTTGAAAATAAATTTATATAATTGAAGAACAAACTTTATTCTGTAGATGGAACAAACTCTATCTTACATTATCTTCTGCAACCAAAATTGCTAATCCTTGTATTGATTGTAATCGTATAATAACATTATATAGAATACAAAAGGTGACCTGCGAGTACGGCTTAAGGAATATCTTTACTCTCAACGTATTGGGACTCATAAAGCAGGTGATTCTGTGGATTTTCTGGCGCCCTACGTTGTCATTTAAATATCATTAAAAAATGTCATTGAGCCTAACTATTACCTAAGTGGTAAAGGATGTTGCTGAGTTGTCTTTTTGCCGAGTTGTGTTTTCGTTGAGTTGTCTGTTGCCCAGTTGTCTTTTTGCTGAGTTGTCTGTTGCCCAGTTGTCTTTTTGCTGAGTTGTCTGTTGCCCAGTTGTCTTTTTGCTGAGTTGTCTGTTGCCCAGTTGCCCCTGAACGACTGGGCACGGAAACAGGAATACAGGCAATATTTTGAAATCTGGCCAAAGGTCAAAAAGTCCTTGAAAGCCAACAAGTCAAAACAAAGGAAGCAGGACAAAACAAATTGGTATTAAAATTGGTATTTAAAATGTCAGTGGCACAGAGGCTGAACTCAGACTCTCTCCAAACTAATACTTCATGAGCAATATTCACATTAATGTCTAGGATGGCAAGAGCAAACGTTTTCAGTAACATAGTGTTACACATCTGCAGTTATGTGGGAAACTTGACTGTTTATCTTTTTTAAATGTTGCATTGCATAAAATCAGATTATTAAAAAAATCATTCAAAGTTGGTTTAGAATTGCATCAAATCAAAACACTGTTTTGGCATCTGAGTCTAAAAACAGAGCTGCCTCACATTCTGTAATTGCAAAAATGACTAATGGGATGAAATGTGTTTTATATTTTTTAACAAATAATGTTTTCTATTCATCCATCCATTCATTATCAAATCTGCCAAATATACCAGAGACAAACCTGACAGCATCAGTTACAGGACAGCATTAGAAAGTTTTTTCTCAAAAAAGATGAAGTAATAGAAGAAAATGAATAAAAAGAAAAGGAAAAGTCAAATGCATTTATCCAACTTCAAAAAGCTAATGACAGAGACCAAGGATAAAAAAAAAATAACGTAAGGCTTACCAGTTAGATTGCATTGTTATGACGGAAACAGATGGGCTTTTTCTTAAACCAGAAATCTCTGATCAGACACTGCTTCATTCTATAACTGTTGAACTTGGAATCTTAGCAAGTGGGCAAATGCCGCATTTCTTTTTCATTAAAGACAATGTAAAATAACTGACATTTCTGATTTCCCTTTTTATTATAATGGATTCAAAATCATCATTTTAAAGAGTCCTTTCAATGGTAGCAATGTTAATTTTAGTTACATCAGGCGCAATCAACACACAGTTTTGAATATACTCTGAGGCTAGGGATCTGCGCCAGAATGACAGAACTGATTCCACTCAGTTGGGCCCCTCAGCAACGGCCTTAATGTGCAATTGCTCTGTCCTGGTTGGGACGTTAACCTGCATCCAGCCCTACGAGCAGGTCCTCCAACTTGCAGGGATTGGCATACTAGCTACTGTTAAAAACCTTACATTGTTTCATTCCATTTGAGCTAGCGTGGTTCTGAAGTGTCTTATGATTCTGCTGACTTGACACACAATGCCAAAAACAATAAGACATAATGAAAAATAAATTAATAATATTTTTTTCTGCAACCATAGAGGAACTGAAAAAGAGAAGCTGACTTTAATTTATTCCCTTGTCTCATCCTTTGACTGTCTGCTCCTTTTCACAGAATTCAACTGACATCCCACACTGGGAAGTATAAAGTTGGCTTTCGCATGAACAATCTGTCATCCACTGTTTGAGTTTTTTTAACACATCTATTCAAAGAATGAAAGATTATTTGACTGATTGACCACACAACATGTCTGATCATCTGGGCTCACATACATTACAGTGAGGCAAACCAAACTATACCCCATTCTTCTTCTTTTAATTATTTTATATTGTGCACCCACATAAATCTGTTTTCATAATGGTTTGTGTTTTCAAGTGTCACATTCATTTGTAGGCTGCTGTCATCTTTCATCTTTCTTATTTTGTGCAATTTTGCACAACTTATAAGCACTTCATGCTTTGCAAATGTATTGTCAGTAAAAAAGTATAGCTCATAAAATAACAAATGTCAGGGTGCAAGTGAACGTCTCACTAAATTATACTTTTCCAATTATCCTGTTGTATGAAATTGCAAAAATGTTGTATTTGCATCATGACATGTAATTGCCAAGTGTATTTATTCTTTAAAAAATGTTTGTATTTTTGTCATTTGAACTTGTAATGATCATAAATGGGCTTTAAACATGTTTTAGCCCAATAGCACTGTTAATTAACTAAAATTGTGAACTCTGACATTTCTTGGAAAGCACTCAAAGATTTACTATATTTTTAGTGTCCTGAAAATAAGAAGAGTAACAACCAACTTAATTTTTTTTATTTTACTTAAAATAAAATTCAATATAAAAATATATTCCAGGAAATACAAATGCCTTACTAGATATGCACAAGTCATAGGCGAGCACAAGCTGCAAGTGGTTATTTGTTGGCCATGATCAGGTGAAAATTAAATTCACTCTGTACTCAAAAATAACAATACAAGTGAGGAATTTGTTATTTTTCACTGGAATTGACTTGGCAATTTCTAGAAGATGAGTCTCTGGAAGGCAAGCATCTGCTGAAAGGTGTAATACGGTATGCGTAATGAAATCACACAGCATTGTATAACAGGTGGAATTCTTGTCACTTTTGCAATGAACACTTAATTTGGTAAACTACAGTGTATAAATAAATGAGAGTAATTAAAAACTAATAGCACATTAGCTGTTTTCTATTGAAAAGTCATGTGGTGAATTTTGTGGTGGAAAAACCGTAAAAAATATGTAAAAATATGAAGATGTAATGGCATCTAAGGCTTTTAGTTTTTTAGTCTGGATCTTATGTGAAACAAAAAGTCTGCAGATACAGTATGTGAAGATGTGGCTTTACCATATTCTGTCATCTTTGATAAAGTTTTAATTGGTGTACATCTGGACAAACACTGCTTAGAGTGCTGCTTAGATAAATCCAGGTTACATCAGTAAAAATACAATTTTGAACTGCAGTTAAGAGTGAATTGATGAAGCAAAAATGACAAACTAAAGTGGGGTTTTTTGCCTCTACTTTTCTTAAAGATACAATAAAATGAGTGTTGTGATCTGTGGAAGGGGGCAGATGAAGAGCAATCCAAAGGTAATCATTCACATAAAGAATATAAAATCGTTTTAAGGCTTACCCTGGAGCTAATTCTGTAGTTCAGTTTTCCGGCCATATTCTCACCATGACCCCAGGTAATGCTACTGTGTGAGCTCACAACATGTAAGGAGAAAGGTGGGAGTCAAGCATAGTGTCATGTGAGATAGTAACATTTCAAAGGCAGATCTGGATATATTAGATGGAAGTATATATGGAATGATACTCTGCTGACACATAGTTAGTCAGACCTTACAAGAAATATAAAATTACAAATGTGACACTGTATATCGTGCAGTACATTGGATTTGGAACCAAACTTCTCATTAAGGTGTAAGCTTTTGTCTATTCAAAAGTTACTTACTAACAATCCCTTGTTAGGTGTTATAAAGCCAGCGTTAGCCACAATTTAACTTACAATGTAGCAGTGAAAAGGATCTGGGTTGTTATTCGTGTGTATGTGGTAAAGAACTACTCAGCTTATATGGCTTGTAACAGAAAGGCACTATATTGGCGCGGGAGGCACACTGATAACACAACTAAATGTTTTATTGCAATTTCTTCGCCTGTGGGCTGCGGCTGCGGCTGCGGCTGCTGCTGTTGCTGCTGCTTCTTCTTCTTCTTCTTCTACTTCAGACTCCATGAGTAATGGCTGCAGGCTTCTTTTATAGCATCCCTGGAAGTGCTCCAAGTGCTCATTGACCTACTTCAGGCTGCACTCGTTAAGCCATGCAGCTCCCCTGGGCAGTGGCCATGGAGCCCAACAGGGATGAGCTCCAGTGGTCCACCATTGTGGCCCCGATGCAACCCAGGGGGGATGCCACCAAGTGTTCCGAGGAACGTAGGGTGAAGCCCATGGGTGTTCCCTCAGATCCAGTGTTGAAGGGATGTCCCGGCCGCCCACCACCGGCCCCTTTAGAGGCAATTTTTTTTTCTGTGGTTAGAACAGTTACACCCAAAATTCTCTAATTCAACTTGCGGATTTCAATGCTCACCTGAGTAATATGGTGGGGTGTGATTGGAAGAAACATCTTCCCTGATTGAAATCTCAATAGTAAATTGTTTTTGGATTTCTGTGTTAAACATGAATTGTTCATTAAAAAAACCCAGAAAAACACCAATTTCAAACACAAGTTTCTTATAAAAGTAATTATTGTATGGTTGAGTCTTACAGGTGGAGGTGGTACACTCTACCATAGGGATGTCAAACTGGGGGATGGCAATGGCTGCAGGGTTTTCAAACCAGCCACTTTCTTAACTAATAAACAATCAGTGATGCTAGTGTGGCAGATTTCATTTGCCTAATTTTAACTGACTTGTTTATTAATATTCAGTACCCTTAATTGTTTCTTTTCTTATTAGGCAGCAACCAAATAATAATGAGATGCAAATCAAGCCAACAGATGACCAGCTAACTTGATCGTATTTAAACATACGTGTCCATCACACAATTTCTATTTTGTTCAAATAGTGATCTCAGAAAGAGAGTAAAGAAACTCAACAGTTTTAGAAATGGCTGGTGTAGCATAATGAGAGCATTGCCATGCCATGAAATTAAATATGAAGGAATTCCTTACTGCTAATTAAGAAATTGGTTGGAATGAACATTTCCATAAACTGAGTTTGAGACCCCTGATGTATCTGGTCATATGTTGGCTCACTTCCCATTACATTGTTATTTTTATCTCGTTGCTGGCTATAGAAAAATTAAACAAGGGTCCAAAATCCTAAAAAGCAAGTCAATTAATATTAAGACAAAACAATGGATGTTTAATTAGCATCTGTAATTGGTCACTAATAAAGATAATAGGTGAAAGGAAAACCTGAAGCCACTGAAACCTTTGCATTCTAACCCCAATTCCCCAACATTCAGGCATTTACTGTAAGTAAAAAGAGTTACTGGGGTGATGTACTCCACAGGCCGAACAGAGCACAGAGAGTGCCTAGGAAACATCCAGAAAATTCCACTATTTGTGTATAGTTTGAAGAGGGTTCAAAAATTAGTTTTGAGCAACTAAGAATGTTCTGATCAGGTGGCAGAAAAACAATGCTGCTTGTTCATTTTTAAGGGCATTTATTAGACAATTGCTTTATATGAGGGGAATTACACAGAGATCATGCAGCAAGACAGAACTGGGACAAATCTTTTTGACCTTGCCAAGGTGAGATTTAATATTTTAACTCTTCTAATGTATGACATTCTGTAAAGAGGAAAAAAAAAGCTTTGTATTACAGGATTACAAGTTAGAAAAGGTATGCTTTGAAGTTCAAATGTTTTGTATTTTACAACCTGTTTATTCTGTTTGACTGGTTGTAAGGGGCTTAATTCTCTAATTTTATTATCTCCAACAAATGCTATATAAGACTTAGAGTTGCAATCTTTATTTATTTATTTATTTGTTTATTTATTTATAAAGCACTTTAAAAACAACATCAAGGCTGACCAAAGTGCTGTCCAATAAAAAAAAAGAAAATTCCAACATATCAGACACACAAAACCAAAGGGTAAATGAAACAGAAAAACATAAACACATAGAAACTGAAGAGATTCTTAATAAAAAGTATACAGTTAGCCAACATATCATACTGGGTTAAAAGCCAGAGAGTAAAAATGTGTTTTTAAAAAGGATTTAAAAAGGCAGCTAGCGAAGGAGCCTGCCTAATGTGCAACGGCAAATCGTTCAAGAGTTTTGGGGCTACAACTGAAAAAGATCGATCACCTCGGAGTTTGCATCGTGCCTTGGGAACACGTAAAAGCATCTGGTCTGCTGACCTGAGAAAGTGAGACGGTACATAAGGGTGCAGCAGTTCGGACAAATAAAAAGGGGCACAACCATTAAAGGATTTAAAACCAAATACAAGGATCTTAAAATGGATTCGAAAATGAACTGGAAGCCAGTGAAGAGAAACCAAAATCGGGGTAACATGCCCATGCTTTCTTGTGCCAGTTAAAAATCGAGCAGCAGCGTTTTGCACCAGCTGTAGGCGAACAATGGAGTCCTGGCTAATTCCAAAAAGAAGTGCATTGCAGTAATCTAGACGAGAGGTTATAAAAACATGTATCACTGTTTCAAGGTTGCGCTTAGACAAGACAGGCTTGATTTTTGACAGCTGCCTCAACTGGAAAAAGCAAGATTTTACCACTGCGTTCACATGGCTATCAAGTTTTAAAGTGAAATCCATTTTCACACCTAAATTTGTGATCATGGATTTCTCAAATTGAGCCACAGTGGAAAGGTTGATGCAGAGGGTCCCGCTGGTGCTATTGGGTCTAAATAGCATGACTTCTGTCTTGTTCTCATTACAATTTAGAAAATTTAATGCCATCCAACTGCTTATGTCAATAAGGCAATTAAGCAGGGGCTGGACAGAATATGGACCTTTGCGCTTCAGAGGGAAATAAACCTGACAGTCATCTGCATAAAGATGAAAGGAAATACCGTGTTTCCAAAAAATAGTGCCGAGTGGCAGCAGGTACAAGGAGAACAGGAGGTCCCAGGATGGAGCTCTGTGGTACCCCCCAGGGGAGGGCAACAGAGGTGGAAGTAAAATCATCAATGCTGACACAATAACTTCTATCTGAGAGATAGGACTTAAACCATTGGAGAGCTAAACCTGTGATGCCCACCCATTGCTCTAGCCTGGAGATGAGGATCTCATGGTGTATCGTGTCAAAGGCAGCTGTTAAATCCAAGAGCATAAGTAGTATACAGTCACCTGAGTCCACTGTTAAAAGAATATCATTAAAATATCCCCAACATCTGAGACCATTCTAAACTAATGAAAAATACCTTGTGCAGGATCAACTTACAAAGTTAGAAAAGCATTGACTGTATCACAGAGGATGCCAGGGATGGTGATTTGGCGTGAACACTGTTCAAGACGTCACTAGTGGCGAAAACTAAAAAAATCTTGTGAAGGACAGCCGGGTCCCATGCCTGGCAGGGTACGCCCCTGCTGCTTATGTTCTGGGGGGGCCACCATGGGCAGTCCAGTACCTCCCCCGGGACACTTGGTGGCAGCCTCCATGGCTGATGGTGATTCCCCAACCACCCGCAGGGCTCCATGGGAGATGGAATCCTCCACAGCCTGGTTGGGGGCTCGGATGGCCGCTAGGGGGAGCTGCATGGACTCAGCTGCCTGGCTGGACGAATCTTCAGCCCCACCGGAGGTGCAATTAGGACCAGGTGGTCAAGCACCTGGAACACTTCCGGGTGGGTTATAAAAAGGGCCAGCCACCACCACTCAGGGAGCCAGAGTTGGGAGGAAGGAGACGAAGCTTGAGGAGGAGTGGTGATAGAGGAAGAAGGGTGTGTTGTGGTTCAGTGTGTGGTATCTGGGACTGTGTATTGCCTGTGGATCACGGGGAAGACGTGCGCCCACGGGTGAAGAAAAATAAAAGTTTGTTTATTTTTATACGTGTCTCCGTGTCTATCTGTGTTGGGTCAGGCGCCTATATAGCGCCTTTGTTACAATCTATAAACTGTGAGCTGTAATATTTGCTTTTAATGTTAAAAAACATAAAGTCGCTTTGTGGATTTTTAGAAGAAGGGCTTTGATATATCACTGAAAATAATGACAAGGCAAAATGGCAGTAGCTTCAGTCATTGCCTATAACAAAGGCATGTGTATAGGGGTGGAGTTTAATGGGACCATGAAGAATGATATCCTATGACCACACAAGGATTCTGGGACATCACTAGTATAGAACCAAGTAGGCATTGCTCATTCTGCTAGGCTTTCATGGCACACTCAGCCTATTAGAAGAGCAGATTTAACAGGGGTGCAGACATCCAGCTGCACAAAACCTCCAGTTGCATTCCAAACTTAGAGACTGAACTCCAGCTTGTTCCAGGATCTGCCAGGACTTCATCTGATAACTAAAGTATAAATCACTGACATCTCTCCAGAGGCCCCTCTTCAGACCTTTTGAGCCAGAAGGCGTGAAATGGACTCAAGCAAGAATAAAGACCTGTAATTCAAGCAATGACAACAAAGATGGTGGAGTGGTGGCTCTGAGAATAAGGATCTGTGTTGGCATCCAGAAGGTTGCCGGTTAGAATCCCCATTACTGCATCATCAATAAAGACTTGGTATAGTATAACTATTTATGAGTGCCAAGATAAAGCAGAACTCTAAATACCAGTAAACAGACGGCCTATATGTTTGTTTGTGTAGTCTTTCTGAGTCCAGTCTTATATGTTAATATATCTATGCAATTATCATATTTATGTAATCCTTGCATTTATCAATAAATTGTGTTATTCTGTTTCTTAAAACGAATGTGAATCAGTAACTGTGAAATAAGGCTAAAGGCTTGGAGACCCTCCTCCCACTGCAGATAAAGGTAAGATAACTAAAGTAGGAGCATTGCCGAATTCTTTGATTAATTACCAAAGTTAGTTTGCCAAAGTTAAAACTGATAAATAATAAACTAAGGTAAAACTTCTTTTTCAAATTCCACATTATTTATGGTGTCCTCCTGGGTGGCCCCTTTATTGATTATTAATCAGTCAAAAATCCTACCTACACTAGTTGACTCAGGAATGGAAGATGGGGGCAACACCTAAAAGTAGCAGAAAAATGATGACAATCAAGGAGGGAGGAAGTTAGAACATGCAAGCTATGATGGTGGTATGGGATAAAAAAAATAAATAAAATAATAAAAATAAATGAAATTTGTTCAGTTGAATTAAAATGTTTGTATGGAAAAATCAGAGAGAAGTAGCTAGAGGTTTTTTTTTGTATTTGGTTCAGCTAATATACTTATGTGTAATTCATGAAAAGTGGAACTTGTATCTAGAAACTTGCTAATATATTACCTGATAAAAAGATAAAAACTATGAAACTGTATTATCAGATGAGCAGATTAGAGTATGCTAATGTGAACACTTCAGGGAGTGTTAGACTGATTAGAGACTATTGAAAGAGTGCCGTGACATACCAGTGCCTTGTGTGTAGAGGTCACAGATAGAGCTGAAGACCTGAAAAATAAAAAATACCTGGCCAAGACTGAATAACTTGATAGCTGCTAAATACAAATGAGATTATAATTTATTTTCAAATCATAATGAAAACATAAAAAGGGAAATAAATGAACACCTAATAATAATCACATTATCTTAAAAATTACTGGAAGGTTGAATATTAAAAGCAGTTCTTTAATGTCATTATAATGGAGAGAATATAAAACAATGGTGAAACAAAATAAAAGAAGTGCAGTTTGTGCACTATTGTGAGTCCAATTAATATTTACAAAAACAAATGTGTCTTCAAATTTCTTGAAGTTAATTATAGACATAGGAAAGCATTTACTTCATGTTTCATGATGTCCTTAATATCTTTCCCTTCTGTTCATCAATTTATGAACCTACATTTTCCATTATAGTATTACAGCAACATAAAGTGCATCCTGACTTGCAAGAACATTTGACTGTAAGCCAGTTCATCTCTGAGCAGCCATTTTAACTCAAAAATAACTACTTTAGTCTGACCAGCTTGACCTAGCTCATTCATTTTTCATATGTGGGAGAAAACTGGAGAACTTTAAAATGTTCAGATAGACAAGGGGAACGTTTTTTGACTTCAGAAAGAAGGTGACATGGCCAGGGATCAAATGAAATGTCAGATCATAAAACAGCACAGCTAGGAGATGAAATAAAGCAAACTTTAAAAAAAAGGCCAAGGTTAAGACCAGAAGTAAGAAATTACCATACCAATGCCCAACATTGCAAAGTCAAAAATTTTCCCAAGAGCCTAAAAATATTTTGAATAAGCAATTACATGAATGTTTTCATAAAAAAAATCCAGAAACGTAGACATATAGGAGGGGGTGCCATCCTGTTACACACTGTTGGTTTGAATAAGACCCCCCCCCAACACACACACACACACACTAAATCCATTGATTATGGGGTGTCAATGGAAACACCATTGCCAACAACAAAGAATCTTGAAATGCTAATGTACAATGACAGAAAATAAATCAAAAGTAATGGCAACACAATTAAAAATTAAAAACATTATGAAAAACAGTGTGTAATGTGAACAATACAGATGGGATCATAATGAAATAAACCCCACATTTAAAACATCCTTGAACTAACTTTCTATTCATTTTATGATTCCTGTCTTTGATTTTTGAAATATGTTATAATATCTGCTAAGCTAAATTAAAAGACATAAGTTGAAGGTGTCAGGTCAGGGGCATGTTAATATTTTTTCTTTCTTTTTTTTTTACGTTTGTAGCACTATAATAGTAATGTTATTATTAGCTCAAATTTTCTTATATTTATTTTTTGTTGGGATATTGTCATTTTATTTTTTTATGTTTGATATTTTGTTTTCCTTCTTTTCATTGCCACTACCTTTTTTATGCATCTGATCATTAGTGTACTATGTGGTTGGTAGCTATGTGATGCATGTGTCATATGACCCATGATATCACGATGACCATGTTATATTAGATAGTTGCTTTTTAAAGAGGTGATTGAACATTGTTAAAAAAAATGAAGACTCTCGAGAAAATTATGAGCTATGTTTTGATTTGAATTTTCTGTTGTAGATCATGACTACAAGTTTAGCAGTATCCTGTTAATTTGCCTCATTTTTATAGACCTTGTCTATATCTGATTTCCTATTTGAAAAAGAAAACTGCCAGGACGTGATGTAAAAAGCAAAAAACATTGCTGCAATACTGGAAAGTTAGTTGCTGACATCTTTCAATGGACAATTTTTTATTTCAGAAAATCTTAAAAGTCAATTTTCGATACGTTAAATATACAGTTTAAGCAATGACACATGACAGGTATTCAGCCTAAAACTACAGAAAACAAAGTAAATTTATTGTGTCTTTGTGTGTTCAGATTACAGCTGGAAATTTTGAAAGCTGACATTTTTTCTTAAATAAATAGTAAAACAGTCAAAACAAATATTACATGACTAGGTGTGTGTTGTAATTTTGGTGCCACAGATGTAAGTCTCTGTCCTAAAAACTGTCTGATTTCATCTCATCTTCTCATGCCGCTTTTCCTGGTGAGGATCGTGGCAGCCAAGATTTCCCTGTCTCCAGCTACAGATCCCAGATCTTGTTGGGTGATTCAAGCCAGCTGTGAAATATAATCCCTCCAGCAAGTCCTTGGTCAGCCACAGGGTCTTCACCCAGTGGGATGTGCCTGACGCAGATGTAGTGGGAGCTGCTCAGGGGACATCCTTAACACATACCCAGACCACCTCACCTGTCCTCGCTTAATCCAGAAGAGCAGTGATTCTACTCTGAGGCTCCTACAATGGTGTGACAGCCCAGCCACACTGTGAAGAAACCTCATTTCTGCCATTTGTACTCTCAATCTCATTCTTTTGATTATTACCAACAGCTCATGACCATAGGTAAGGACAGGGATGTAGACCAACCAGTAAACCAAGAGTTTTGATTTAGACTCTGCTCCTTCCTCAACAAATGGACCAGCACAGAGCCCGCAGAACAGCTGCCGCCACTCATAGTCCTGAGATACACTACACTTTTACACTAAGGGTAGTTTTACCCCCTCGAGAGAGAAATCCACACTTTTCCAAGATAGGACCATGACTTCAGACTTGGAAGTTCTGATCTTCATCCCAGCTACTTCACGCTTATCAAAGTGCATGTTGAAGGTTACAGTCAAATGAGGCAATGAGTACATCATCATCTGTATAAAGCAACAATCCTGCCCCTATCCTCACCAATTGCACACCCTCACATCCTCTGCTGTGCTTTGATATCCAGACCATAATTCTTTTCCCCTAATCAATTTTAACGAGCAAAATAACTACAAAATGCAAAACTGACATTGACTTTACCTTACTGAAGAATCAATGCATTTCTCTTATTGAATGTACAAAAACAACAAAGGTAACTTAAATAAAAGAAAGTTGTTACTATCAAATATAAAGTACAATTTTGAACAAAACAGAATTCATTTTTAGGTTTTAAAGGCAAATGCTAAAGAAACATAAAGCATAAATGCAAGAAGCTTGCCAACAAAAGCAAGAAAGGGAAATTAATTTTCACTAAAAATGAAAATAATTTCCAAAGTACAAAAGTAACAGGAAATTCATTTTCAAAATAGAAATGATTTTCATTCCCATGGGGGATTGTGTATTGAGGACGAATATTAAGAAAGGCTTTTCTCTTTACAAATACTAACTTGTATTAATTGTGCTATGTCTTTGATTCTGAACCTTAATGTTGCTTATTTCATGCTTTGTTCCCACTGAGAATAAACAGTACTGTATCTTCATATTTCACAAGCTGTGAGCTTGTAATTTCTTTTGGAACTGATCATGTCAAATAATGTGACAAGTAAAGTTGTTTCTGCTTCCATTGGGGTACAATATGCTGTTTTATATTCAGAAGAAAACTGGCCCTCAAAAAATAGTGATGTTGGAACCATCATATGAGCTAGCTGTTAATCTCCACACTTTTGAAGGAAACCAAATAAAACATGTACCAACTCTTAGAAGACATGGTTAGAAAGTAACCTAGTCCTGAATCAAATGGTGGGGTCAAGCAATTCAAATATTATGTGTAAATATAACATATGACTACAGTTCATTACTCAAATACACTTACTTCTTTTTTACATGCTCTGTCTGGGAAAAGCAGACAAAGAGTATATATATATATATATATATATATATATATATTGAACAGAAATCTTTTTATTTTCTCTTCAGCCCCAAACACTTAAACATAGTTCAAACACTTTTCCCCTGTGGGGCATGTCTTCCCCGTGAACCCCACAGGTATAACACAGTCCCAAAGTACCTTACTTTAAACGCAGCAATCCTTCTGCTGGCACCACTACTCCTCTCAGGCAACCTCGTCCTCTTCCTCCCAATTCTAGCCCTGAGTGGTGGTTGCTGGCTCCTTTTATGGCCCTCCCGGGAGTGCTCCTGGTGCTTGCTCACCTGTTCCCAATCGCACTCCCAGGTGGGGTAGATGATTAAACCAGTTGGGCTTAATCTCTGCCTCGCCACCTGGTGGCCATCCTGGGTCCCCACAGGGTTGGGGAGAACTCCATCTCCCATGAAACCCTGCAGGAAACTGAGGCATCATCAACCAGGGAGGCTGCCACCAAGCGTCCCGGGGTAGGTACTGAGGAGTCCATAGCTGCCATAGAGACCATATACAGCAGGGTCGTCCCGACCGGGCATGGGACCCGGCTATCCATTACACCACCCCTCTTCCAGATGAGTCTCGTGGGACTCAGCGGCCCGTCCCGCGAAGGCTGGTCTTCTCCATAATGGGGAGTCGGTGTCCTCAGCACTACAGTTCTGCCGTGTGGAAATATAAGCAAATGTTGTGGGGGTGTTGCCCCGACGTCGCTGCCACTTGGACGTCCTCACAGGAATACACCGCCAGATGTGTCCACAGTTGCCGCAGTTGTAGCACACTCGACTCCCTTCAGCTCAACCTTTGCGGGAGTGGAAGCAGGCAGGAAACTCCTGCCTGTTCACCCGCTCAGTTGAGGGTTCCAAGTGTCCCGAGGGAATGTACTGAGGAGTCTCTGGTGTCTCTCTCCCAGATGAGACTCGTGGGACTCATCGACCTGTCCCGTGAGGGTCACTCCTCTCCTGTATAGGGAATCAGTGTCCTCTGCTCCACGGTTCCGCCCTGTGGAAATATAATAAACAGACCTGGGGGTGTTGCCCCGACGTCCCTGCCACTCGGACGTCCTCTCTGGACAACACTTCTGGACGTGGCCACAGCGGCCACAGTTATAACAAATCCAATTCTCCTTTGCCCGACCCCTGCGGGAGTGGAAGTAGGTAGTAAACTTCCGCCCCTCCTTCCTATCAGTTGAGGGCTTATAGCGACTTCGCCCCTCTGCTGCATAGCCCATCTGTGCTTTCCCGTCAACGGGCTCATGCTGCGCTCTTTCCAGAGTTTTCGGCTTCTTCTTCCGGCTCTTTTTCTTTCCCTGAGGTGTATTGGTGGTCTGAGTCCCTTTTTGGGAAGTAGAGGAACCCTTCACTGCCTGCACCCCTCTAGACGCCCGTGAGACCGGCACCGGCAGTTGCGGGCAAGGTAGTTTGGCAACTGGCATCTTTCAGCTGCCTCTCAGCACACTCTCCTGCCTCGTTATTGGTCACCGTGGCAACGTCTTGTGTAGGGGGCGGGCCGGCCTGGCAAGCCATGTTAATCGTGACGGCAGCTTCTGTGCTCCCCCTCCCCTTTCTTTTACAGCACAGGCTTCGCTTACTTGTACTGCTCTGCTCTGTCCTGCAGGCTGGGTGACGTACCGCGTCTGCTGAGCCATACAGCAATGGTTTCCAATGGCGCGCCAAGCTTCTTGTCCAGACCTCCCTTCACCTCCTGCAGGACCTGAAAGACCTGGGCCAGAGACTGCAGAGGTAGGAGGACCGCCTCCACCTCGCGTGCAGCCCAGGAGAAGTCAGTTTTATCGGCCGGCGACAGACTTGAACTCACCTCGTCTTGCGCTGACCATGAATCGCGGAGGCCCTGTGCTTTCTTTACAGGCGCCTCCAGGACGTCTTCGGGAGCGGGTTGGAGGTTCGTCACCCCCTTCTGGATACCGCTGTCGACGGGCAGCCGACACATATCCCCCCATCCCTTACCTATTACAGAGAGGGGTTCCTCCTGCTCCGCTGGGACAACCGTACCAGGAACGTCTTCCGGGCTTTCGTCTCTCGACCGTTGTCCTGAGTTGAATAGGGCCCTCAGGTCAGCGTTGCTCCCCTCGGAGCTCGTCTCACCGTTGTGCCACGGACAGGCATCAGCTGGCCATCGACAAGGATTTGGCTCTTTTGTACCTAGGAGGCAGGCAGACGGAACAAATGCATACCTCACCCATGGTGAATCATCTCTGGGTCCGTCCTTTCTATGGATCCCGTTGCGTGCTACTCATGCTGTTGTGTCGCGCACGTGCCTGGCTCTGCTGCGTATAGCAACACACTGCTATGCCGGGCCTCTACACAATATTTTTGTACAGGTCCCGGTCCAAATGTACGGACCAGAATCCTGCCGACTGCGCCAGTGTGAATAAGGCACTATTTAAGCGCCCGACCCGGCACAGATTCACACTGAACAAAAAATAAAAAAAGTTAATTGACAGTGGAGGTGTGGAAAACAATAGCACCCTGGGGAAAATAAACCTCTTATGTGGTGTCCATGGTCAGTTATAGAGTCACAGCCAAAGTCAGACTTAGTCATAATGAAATAACCATTTGGCCTCCCATCCATAATCCTAAACCTTACCCATAGTCTCCTTAGCGTTTTGTTGATCCCCAGAAAAACAAGACAAAATGTAGATTTTTTGTCAACAAGAAAAAATATTATTATGTGTAACAGAAACTTGTAAATACTAAAACATCAACATACATACAATAGGCAAGGTATGCCTAGTGTTCACTGCTGCACTGATGCAAATTTAATACACATCCTTCATCTGATATGGTTTGAAACAGTCACCAATGCACAGCCTGATGTTGTAATTGGAACAGTGAAAGTGTGTTTGTTTGCTCAAATTTCTTATCATATTTTTCTGTTGCTTACACATGAAATAGAATGTCAGTGGCTGATCCGCATGATCAACACTGCATATTGGGTTTTTGAAGGCTACCACAGCGCAAGACTTAGTCAGCTCCACATTATCCTTGACACAGTTATTGACAGTTGCTGCACTGTGGGCATTGCCTATGAAGCTAACATATTTCTGGTCCTTCCACTTGATTGCAATTATTTTGTCTTTTTTCTTTGCACTTACTTGCACCACGGTGTACCTTCACGCAACCAAGTTCATGGTTTGGTCGTACAGTACCATGTATATTAGTTTCAACATCTGTGTCAATGGCAGATGACCGATTTACACTGTCATCACTATCGCTTGAGTCAAGACTCCATCCCACTGATAAATTACCATAGACCAGGACAACTCATAGAACAATTCCTAATTTTTATGCAGTATGATGTTATTTTATCTGCAAGATGATAACAGGACACTGTCCCAAGCATTATGTGGACCTAATGGTCAATATCTCTTCAAAACAGTTTAACATGACAAACCATTTTTACATAGAATTCTGAGTTTAAGAGATGCTCATGGTTAACACCATGGATCTGAAAAGAGTAATCTGGTTCCTTTTTTCTATTATGTTTGTCCTCCAACCTTCTGTAACCTACCGTTTTTTTTTCTTTCATTATTCTGTCTTAACATTTGAAATCTACCTTGCAGTTTAATTAAGTATGGTCCTTTGCGACTCTTTATCATAATGCTTTCAATTAAAGGGATTTAGTTGGTAATTTTGAAAAAAAGATGGATATGCAAACTAGAATGCTTGTGCGAAATAGCTCAGCTGCCTGTCACTCCCAACCTAAATCATTCTACTCTGCTCTATTAGGTTTCCATGCTGCTGAAATTATTTATAAGCAGATTTACAAATGGCACATGTAAACACATACCCAGAGCTTCATGTGAGGCCAAAATGGGGGCGTATTTAGGAATTAATTTTGGAGGTTAGACAAGAAAGTACATGAATGATAACTGAATTGATGTCTTAAATGAGACAAAATAGTATGTGTGTGAACAATGTCTAAAATGTCCAGTATATTTGATATGTATTAATGTAATTATCTGCAGTGCTGCACATGTCTAGTAATGTGGTAGTTCAGGATCAGTGGGCATAAATGAGAAGATAGTCATTTCAGTCCATGATACTGTGAAATATATACAAAAGCACATTATTCATTAGTGGTTTTTACTGCAAGTAATTTAACCAGGGATCCACTGTAAAATAAAATATATAACTAAAGCTGATAAAATGTAATACTATCCAAGAAAGTCACTCCCTTCCAGCTGCAAGGCACAGTGGCCATATTTTGACATATTACTGGGTCAAGTCAAAATATTATTAATATAAATAAAATAAATTTGAATAACCTCTTGTAGTTTAAATCTTAATTGCCTTATTTAAACAGCTGGCATGGCCATTAATCTAAATTAAATTCTTTGCCTTAAAACTTTCTCTGACGGATGCATTTTGCTTATTGATAGAGTTCACTGTTCAGCTTCTATGAAACCATTATCTGCATTCCTCTTTTTTGAACAACAACATCCTGTTTTATTAAATGCTAAGCAACCCCTGTGTTTAACAAAGGCTAATGCTCAGCTAGCTTAGTTTACAGTTTTCCTACATGTTGCAATTTGCAGATCATCTGTAAGTGAATCTTAACCTTTATTGCCCCAAGCGTAATATGAGAATATGTGAGGGCCCCCTACACAGGCCACGATTTTTATCCTCCAGTATTTTTGCTGCAGTCTTGCATGTTTGTTTTTGAATTTTTGTTTTTCGATCTTTTACTAAGAAAAGCATATTTGATACTACAGCTATTACACTGTGTATATTTTAAGGGAAATAGACAATTAATAGGAAATTTCAAAAACACCCTGCGTGTTTTATTAAGTAAAAGTTACTTTTACTATTGCCTGAACTTCTTTGTCATAACATTACTGTGGCAAAAGGCGCTATACCAGCACCTGATCTCAACAGACAGGCCCGGGAGGCACACTCATAAAACAAACAAATGTTTTTATTTTGTTTTTCTTCGCCTGTGGGCAACACTTTCCCCGTTCCCACAGGCGCAACACAGTCCAATCACTAAGCACATACACAATCCCAATACTTTTCTTCTCTTTTCTCTTTCTTTCTCCTCCACTCTCCCTCCGGCAAGCTTTGCTCCCTCCTCTCCTCTCTGGCACCCGGAGTGGTGGCTGCTGGATCCTTTTATAGCCCACCTGGAAGTGCTCCAAGTGTTTGATGACCTGACTTCCAGGTGTGGCGAAAAAACCACCCACACGGGCTCAGGAACAACTGCAGCAGCCCCTGGCAGCACCCCGGATCCCAACAAGGTTGTAGGGAACTCCATCTCCCATGGAGCCCTGCGGGAATCCGAGGCACCACTGCCATCAATGGGGTCTGCCATCTAGCACCTTGGGGGAGGTACTGTTCTGACCAGGCTTGTTCCCCCAGTCCATACAGTGAAGAGGTGTTCCGGCTGGACAAGGACCCCAGCCGTCTGTGACAATATAAGTAAGGAGTAGGCATTTTTAACGATAAATAATGGCCAGTAATTCTAAAAGAATTTGTCACTGCGGATATTTTCAATAACAACTAAAGCTGCTTACTTCTCACGTTGCTTAATTAATATAGTTTAAATTAAGTGTAAATAAATCAAAAGTACATTTTAAAATGCAGAATTAGTTGGTGCAGATTTTTTTTTATAACTTAATCGCAGAAGCTACTCTTCTCCATTCAACCCTAAAACATTTCCATCAACACAAGTAGAAATGCAAATGCGTTTTGTCTCCACGTACAATAATCAGTTCAACAAAAAAGACAAAAACATGGTGTATGCCTGTGGCAACAGTCGGATAAGCTGCAGAAGGGTGGCCAGCTGTGACAACTGTGCAGCTTTAAAATGAGAGAGGAGTGGCTGCAGCCACATGTGTGAACTCTAACCACTACTTCCTTCATGAAACTGTCAAATCATTACCTTCATGCTTTAACACGGAACTTCATAATGGCAGTGTGGCATATTGCCATCTTTTCACTTTTTCTTGTTGGGTCATTATAAGTAGCTTGTTCCCACAGGTTAGTAGTTGAAATGTGCTGCGTTTCGCAGATAAATGTGACCTATCACTAAATCCCTAGTTGCTGTGCGTATGTGGAGGGTCGATCTGATCTCTATCCGTACATGATCTTGATGCTGATGCTGGAGATTCATTTTATTGTGATTTGTGGATGTAATCCAGATAAACTACAAATACAGTAGATAGAATCTGTATATGACACCGATTTAAAGGGGGTCTTTGAGAAAACTAATAGTCATTGCAGGCTGGATGTAACATGTTGTGAATTTTAGTGAAGCAGGATGCTTTAAATGTATTTGCATCCTGTGTGCCTAAAATTTGACACCCCTGCTGTTGATTTTTTTTGTGATGTAGCTATTTTGCTGTTATCTTATACTTATTTTCAGTCGTCATGCAGCTCCTCTGAAAGTGCACTGAAGCTGCCTAGTTGGCCATGGCCCCCTGGTTAAGAATCACTGATATGTAATAGGCAAAATACATATATTAAAGCATCATCACAGTGACTACTAGAGAAATATGCTTCAACATGCAGCAGAATGTGCAAAGTGTTGTTGACTAGTAAGTACAAAACACACTAATTAAGGACAGTAATTAAAATCCTATCATATATAAAACTGACATAAAAAAGGATTATAATAGTATTAATCAATGCAGTCTGTTCCACTTTAATATACAGTAACCCCTACACATTTGTGAGGGTTACGGGTGGAAGTGAAAATTTGCAAATAATACTTGGGCTCCCCTAACGTGCTAACACATATACTGCATGATTAAGTAAGTGGACCTGTTTCAAACAGGTTGAGCTTTAACACTGTTTTCATTTATCATACTTGAAGTAACATTGACAGTTCTCAATATTGTAAAAGTGCTGACAAGCTGCCAGGGATGAGTAACCCATTGTATAAGCTGACATTCCATTAACAGCAACAGGTGCCCCTAAAAAGACAGCAAGCTTGCAACAGTAAGCCGTGCTTTTAAAGGATAACAAGCCACCTAAAAGAGCCATGTAAAGAGCAAGGAAATCCATTCTGGCGTTCATGGCTGGTGCTACACTGGTGTCAGCAGTGGGATTAGAAGACCTGCAGTCCCACTTTGCAAAGTGCTGAGTGCCGCAAAGGCCTAAAACTGACTTACTTGGCTCTTTATAAGAGTTTCTGGAGTGTGTTGAGGCTGAGATCAGGGATCAAGAGTGCTGCTTGCAGCATCAGTACAGGGAAGAGGGCAGCTGAGAGACTGCTGCCTTTGCAGCTCCACCACAGCTTCTCTGTCTGCTAAGGTCCATTGGCCTGGGTGTGTGAATGCCATATGAGTTTCAGGCTCAAGGAGCTAGAATAAAATGTGGCAGATTAAGTATCCTCTGACCCCAAGTGAGTCGTGTGAGGCAGGGCCAGTGGTAAAATTGTTTAGCCAAAGGGCAGATTGCAGAGGTGTTACAGGGCAGCAAGAGAAGGAGAGTCTCAAAGCTAAGATCTGGACACGGAGTGCTGTTTGCACCATCAGTTCGATAAATTAAATCAGTCAAGAGACTGGTACATCTGTAGCTCCACATGAAGAGGTTCACCTGCCCAGTTGAAATCAACAGATCACCGGATAAAAGTCTAGTGTTTTAACACCTATTGCTGCACTACTTTATACTTCTTTTTTAACCATATAATAGGCACTTACACAAACCAATATTAAATAACACAAATCTTTATATATTACATGATTTTATGTATGCCTTGAGGTGGGCTGGCGCCCTGCCCAGGATTTGTTTCCTGTCTTGTGCCCTGTGTTGGCTGGGATTGGCTCCAGCAGACCCCTGTGACCCTGTAGTTAGGATATAGCAGGTTGGATAATGGATTGATGGATCCAGCCAACCGCAGATTTCTGAAAATGTGAATGTCAAATTCATGAATATGAACAGGTTACTATACTTTTAAATTATAATAAGCACTTTTTGAAACATGTTGTTATGCTTTGGGACACTAGATGGCTTTATATTCCCAAAAGTAATTAATATAGTTGAGAGTCTTGTGAGGCCAAAACCAGTCTTAGCAGCACTGGGTATAATACAGAAACTAGCCATAGACAGATAGATTCCAGTGAAGGGCCCATTCTTGCATATGCATAAGAAATTTGATAAATGAGAAAAGGCCATTCAGTGCATCACACTTGTCTGTTCAGCTAATAGATAAGGTGTCTCAATATCTCAGATACTTCTTAAAGGTTGTGAAGGTTCAACTGTCTCTCCCAGTAGTTTGTTTCAGATTCCCATAATCTAATTTAGAAGCTCCAATCAGCCTAACACATACATCTTTGGGATGTAGGAGTATAATTGGAGTATCTGGAGAAAAACGTCTATAATAATCTATTTTAACAGCTGGAGTGAGTGGCCAAGCGAATTTAACTCTTGCATGAGAAGGGAATGTGTCCCATATTAACTGCGCGGTTTACCTAATTTATGCTGGTGTAAGGTCAAAACTAAAGGCCTTCTAAAAGTGGGTTAATGGAAAGAATTGTGAACAGAGGTAAACTAAGAGAACATGGCAGGGCTGGGGCTTTTGTCAGAACTATGTTTGAAGAACTTAGAGATTTTAACTGATAATATTCTTGTGTGTCATAAGGTCGAAAGGGCAAATTTATTTGCAGAACAGCCACCTGTTCCAGTCCTGAGGACTGACTTGTTGTTAAGTTTTCGCTATGTCCAAAGAGCTCCTCGATTATCAGCAAGACTGTAGCCCACCCTTTACACAAGGTGTTAACGTGTTTACAGTCATCTGATTATGATTGAAGAGCACTTGACCGCATTAAAAAGCGGGTTTAAATGCACTTGTGATCAGTTTGTGATTACATTACTCAGACAGATTTGGAGCTGGTCAGAATAAAAGTGTAAATGCAAATGTATTTTATCTCTGCATATAATAACCATGTGCAGGAAGCTAACTTGACTTTTTCCACAGGGAATGTGACATCCAGTCTTCATCCAGACTCATTGTGGACATTGGGGAAGCATTTTAATGCCAGGTGTAAATGTTATTTGGCTAAATAATATCTCAGTTCAATCCAGTTACTAAATGCTTGTTAGTGTGGTAAATGTCCCCCGTTGTGTTTTCACTTTAAGTGTAAAAGAGTAAAAGCAACCCTCTTTCATTTTTAACTATTTATTTTGTCTCTCTTTGTTATAAATTAAATTGTTTTAATACTTGTAACAAGCCATTGAAATTAGTCCAGGTGCTTTTGCATTCATTATTGTATTTTAAGTTGCACATTAATAGTTCTGTCACATCACAGTTTTGTTCAATCCACTTTTATGTGCGGAGATTTAAAGTTAATTCACTGGTATTAAATTAGAGGATTTTATTTTTGATAGCAGAAATCTTATAATAGTTGGGATTTGTGCTCTAATACCAAGCACCTGTCTGGGAGGCTACACTGTTGGGATTTTATTCTCACAGCATTTGTATTTATAAAAAGCCATTACACCCCACACAGCTGTGGAGAGAATGGCGAAACACCACACAGAAAAGTAGATTTGAACTCAGGACAATTCGGCCACCGCAACCTTCAACCAGTATGTCTCTTATCTGTTAGTGCTATGAGGCAATTAATGTGTCAGTTCAAACTCCAACATAATTGTCTGTTTCCATTTTGAACTGTAATTATCAGAATAACTGTTAAGCTATGTGTTCCTGCATTGATTTGCACAAATGTTATATCTGACTGTTATGATTATAATAAATACTTGATTTATTATATTTGAAAAATTGGATGGGAAATGGGACATACAAATTGAAAGCAGAAGAGTTTATTCAGTATCCTATTTGACTAATATAGCTAACATAATCATTTTTTCTCACTTTAAAACCACTTCTAGAATGCATCTGTGAATGAAATAGTTTCATACTATACTTTGACTTTAATTTTGAAGGCATTCTCAATGTTTCTGTTTATTGTATGTTTTTATCCTTAATATATACCAATTGTGCTTTTTTAGTTAAGCCAATGTTTACATCTGTTGCTGAACTTTTTTTTTATCAGATATCATTTTGCCCAAAATTAGTACAATCTATCCATCAGGTCTTCTTTTTGTTAATTTTCAAACGTACAGATTATGGTCAGGAGTAATGCCTTGGTAAGTGTGAAATTAGCTAAATCATTGACTTGTGCAACTGAACACCATACACAGTTTTGGAAAAAAAAATGACAGCTTTTAAAGAGCAAATCATACATTCAAAAGCTTAGGACCAGCTATATAAAATATCCAAGAAGAAATCAATTTATTGTTATTTTTATGTTCTTTGTAACCGCTCCTGACTGACAGAGCTTGGGGCATTATGAAAACACAGTAGTTATTACCTTTTCCAAAAGACATCGTAGAACCTGTGATTGATTGATTGAACTTGAGAACATTTATTCTTTTTCATTTACTTTTCTTTGTATGCTTGAACATTAATGTAGCAGTTTCCATGCAAGAAAATTCCATTTTATCTTAAAGCTATTGTATGATGACTGCAATAATAAATGGTGTTTTGAGAATTAAGGGTACTGTGGAAACGTGCTATGGCAACAATATCTTGTGGTTCAGTGAACCCTCCATGTACAGTATATTAGACAATTTATTAATTACTATACATTAGTTGTTATTAACTGGCACCCTGTCCAAGGTTAAATCCTGCATTGCACATGATGCTGCTGGGATAGGCTTCAGCCAGTCCACCCATACAGGCTTGTAATTGGATTGAGCAGGTTTGGGAATGGACACATATCTAATTTTTATTCATTAGTGTTCTGAGAATTAAGAGTAAAGGTTTGAATCTTAGGCTATCACTCCCTTCTTTCTCTGGGAAATGTAGCTTCCTGTCACATCCTAAAGAGGTGTGTGTTATTTATTGACTTTATATAGGAAAATGTGGGTGAGAGTGCTCTTTGATGGACTGTAATCCGTCCCAGTTCTGGTTTCTGCATTGCACCTTTGACTGCTGGTACAGGCTGTTTTTTCCTATGATCTCAGGAAGCTCAAAAATGATGGATGGAATTGCAAATGGGACAATGAAAAAGTGCTGTCCGAAGCTAAGGAAACAATTTGGTGGAAGGCTAATTTATTAAACACTTCTTGCACTAGGAGCCAACATAAACAATAAGCACTAGATGAGTCTAAATGAAGAACAGCATCCTGCTTCTTTATCTGTGCTCAGCACTTGGAAGTGGTTCAGGCTCTCAGTGATTTACTGTATTATTTCTGAGTGGAGAAACCTTTTTTTTACATTTGGCTTCATGTTGATCTCTTTTCACCAGCAGACATCTGCCTCTTCTCATTTGTGATGGACTGTGATGTCACAGAGAAACAATATGAACATCAATGTCAATTGTTGAAGTGAGATGATTACTGCCAAAGACAAGATATCTAAGTTAGGGTGGTGTGGTGGCTCTGAAGCTAAGGACCTGCACTGGTATCTGGAAGGCTGCCAGTTCAAATTCTGTTACTTCCAGAAGGGATCCTACTCTGTTGGGAACTTAAGCAAGGCTCTCAAACAGGGATGTTGTACAATGTCTGACCCTGCACTCTGACCCCCAAAGGTCATGTGAAAAGACAATTTCCCCTTGGGGGATTAATACAGTATACCAAAATATACCAAATGTTGTTGCCCATAATGTAGTGCTTATAACATTTAACACTAATAAGGGAAATACTGTTTCAACATGTCATGTTGCATAGGGTAATCTAAAATACAGTTTTGATCCTTCATTTGACAGTATTTTTAGCTACATGTCAGAAATGAACTCCTACTAATCTAACTTGACAATTTTACATTGGGTTAATGAGATGGGTTAATAAAAAGACAAAAGTGAGCAGTAGCTTTATATATTCAGGCAACAGTGTGCAAAAGAGCAATGCAAACCCCAAATACCCTCTGACCTTGTCAGATATTCCTTATTTGCAATTACCAAATTTGCAATTTGTATTTTTTTTATCATTCATTAACCTGTAGTTTGCCCTTCTTTTCATATGATTCCCTATGTTTAGTTTCATACATCAGTTTATTTGTGTATCTCTTGATCCATTTTTGGGTTAGAGGGGCTGCATCATGTCCTGACAACTGTAAGGGGATGACAGGAGCCAACCCTAAAGAAGGTGGCAGCCCACCGAAAGGCATTTTGTATTTCATTTGCTCATACTAGCCATATTTATAGTAGACAATCATCCCAACCTTTGTGGTACTTTTTTGGGTTGCTAAGCATTTCCTTACAGGACAGTGCAGACATTTTATCTTTGGTTTGTCCTATTTGAATGTGTTGCTTTATTTTGAAAACAAAGTGCATTTAGAAAAAAAAGAAATTGAGTGCATTGTATGGTATTCCTTGCTTAATGTGGCCAATCATTCTTGTAATTTATCTTTGCTTTAAAAGCAAAATAAATGTAAATTTTACCTCTGTACATTGACAAAATAATAACATCTCTGGTAGTTTTCAAGATGGCGTGTAATGACTCCTAAAAATTAAAAAGAAAAATCCACAAATGTGGACAAATGCTACTGATGGTCACCACTCCTGTATAGAATGTGTGAATGCTGTATGTCTAACGCATAATAAATGAGCACTTCAAGCTGGAGAAAGAAAAGATACAAAAGGAGAAAGGTATAAAAATAGTCTCCTTGCTGCCAGATCAATTATACTTGAATGTAATTAGAGCTTCTAAGGCCTATTACATTGGACCTTAAATATAAGGGGTGATAGAAAGGGTGGACATGTTTTGATGAGCTCTGTTAATCAGGAACATAACCTTTTGGCCAAATAGGCCCTTGTAAACTGAAGTAATAGAACACATTCTTTTTTATGTTGAAAAGACAAAACATAAATTGTGTTTAATTTCCTCTTCTAAGACTTAATGATAAAGAAGTCTAACTTTAAAACACTTCTAGTATGATTATATTTCTCAAAATATTTCTAAGCTCCAACTTGTCTTTCTAAATATCTTTGTTTTCAGTAGAATTGTACTAAGTGCTAAGTATGAAAAGGAGAAGAGAGATTTTTTGTTAGTCTTTTAGAAGGTTGCTTATAAATTTTTACAAAGTGTACCGAATTATTTAAAGAACTAAAGAGAAATATACTTTTTATGTCACTTATAAATTTCCTTATGATAGGTGATAGCAGTATCTGCGCAGATTTGGCCAATGCTGTTGGGATCAGCTTGATTTAAGCGGGTTTAAAAATAGGCAGATGGTTGGATAATTAGTAGCGTGAAGAGAAGCTTTTTAATTGGTTGAAGAAAAGTAAAGCATAGTGCAGATAAGTGGAAACGTCCTTCTGTTACTGGGTATTGATGCAATGCTTTGAAGAAAGTATATATTTTCTTTATTTGTGCTTAAGACATCAGTAGTACAGTAAAGAGAGGGATCTAAACATTGGATCTTCTTTATGCCTTCAGACAAATAAAATGTAGGAAAATGTGTCTTAATATGCTAGTCTAAACCACTAACAATCACATTAACTACCCTGGCATCAGTGGATACATGGTCCATCATCACCTGAGATGTAGGCAGCACAATATGTCACCCTTAGCTATATGCTTGAATGCACACAGATGACACTAGGCTTTGTCAGGATATGTTCAGATCAGGCAATATTGCAAGCACAGCTTTCTAAATGAGCAAAATGTATTACAGTAGCATTTGATTCAGACATAAAGAGACCTATTGATGGCTCAAGTAGAAGTTATCGGAATCCCTACAGTCACAATTACAGTATTTTTATTTCTAATTTAAAAGTCAAAATTAATGTTTGTATTGATTGTTACAGCTTGAATTCCCCTGCCAAACTACACATTTTGTGCAGTCCTTTATAAAAGCTAATAAAGAATAATTTACATTACATGTTTCTTTGATGTAGTTTGAAAAGTCCATTATAATAAATGTGATATTTTCGTGGTTGTGTCCTAGGAACAGGATATTGTGACAGTGTAGCTGTTTACAACTATTTATTTTGAAATTACATTTAGTAACTAGCAAGTGAAAGCATAATGATATAAGGAATAAGACCATGTTCAGAAGAAATCATGAAAAACCTACATTACTAAAATATAAAGGTTGTTAAGCTGTAAGAAGAATGACCTTTGGGGGATTACATGATATTCTCAAACTCTCTTAACCCAGTTTAGGGTGTACGTGTTTTGCTGGTTGTGACTTTAGACAAATGTTAATTTGCTCTAACTAATCAGCTTAACTATAGCATCATGTCTTCTAACCAACAATGCATCAATCTCACTCCAAATTATTGCTTTTGGTCCAAATGACTAATTTTTTTTAAAAAATAGGATGTTATTCTAATATTTGAGGTACTTTTACTTACTGTTGTTTGCAATGCTTTAGATTATTGGTGTGTAGAAAACAATGCAAACATGATCATTTGTGCCTGTTATATGTAACTATAAAAGCGCTAGAACCAACACTTATTTTTTCAGTACAAAACCGCCAAGACTACTCCAACTGATGTGTGAATGCTATTGTTCTCATTAATAGCCCCTCAGCCTGGCATCGTCATAACACATCCCTACTGCCTAACCCCCAGAAACCATAAACAGCCCAATACAACTTAAGTGAACATAAAAATAAATTGTTTCTTAGCACACAAGCATGTATGCTATGGTTGGCATATATTTTCAGATGAATTGTTAGCATACCCTTTCAATCAAAGCAAAACAATTCCAGCGATGAGAAACTGCATGGCAGAAAACTGCTTCAGTGTTTATTATTCAAAAAGCAAAAAAAAAAAAAGTTTCCATTAGCTGGGCATATAAAACGATACATGCTGAAGAAAATAATTTTCATGTTGATGCTCTGTCTAGTTTTGTTTTGGTTGTATTATGTGGGCATTCTCCAATTTTACACTGCTTCTGGGAGAGAGTATGACCCAAATGAATACTATGACATGAGCAGCTTTCTCCTGTTTGGCATAAAGCCCCATCAATATTATATCAAAATGAGATATTAAGTTAAAATAATATTTCTCTATATATGATAAATAGTTTATAAAATTGCAGCATTAGTTATTTCTCAGATTATGTTGGTAAATGGCAAGCATCATTTTTGCAGTCTGAATGGCTCGGGCACCAAAAATAGGTATTCACAAGTTTTCCTGTGTATGTGTTCTGCAATGTCTCAGCACTTTATCACTGTCTGTCTCCTTTTCTATCTTTTGTGTCCTTGCACAGTTACAGTTAACATTTTACTATGGAGCAGGCACTGTCTTTAGACCAAACAGCTCATTTGCCTTGTAAAGTTAGTGCCTAAAGTTGAATAAAATAACTATTGGAACCTCCTGTTGTGTTTGCGTCTTCATCCTCCTCTTTCGTATTTAATGGGGGACTGAGTGAGTGCCGATATATACACAAATTCTTTAAGAGAGCAGCGGAGTCTCCCTTGAAAGTGTGAAAACACGTTGAAAGTGAAATGACCCTTATGATAAGTGCTAGCAAGCACTGGTACACGTACATTTGAATGTCTGTACTCTAACGCATAGAAAGAAAAACGCCAACTTCAAGCAATCTAGAAAGTGATAAGAAAATATTGCCAGGAGTAACTTTTCTCACATTGCTTGTGAAAGGCTCACAGATCAAATTAGCAGTCACACTATGTTTCATTGTCAATTAATGTGATCTTTCTCCAAATAGGCAGTAGCACTCAGTGTATATGTTAACTACTTATATCAGCAGCCAACATTTGATTCCAGATTTGTTGGGTTCATTTGACTTTAACTGTGTGAAAACATTTCAACAACTGCTTATCAATGAATATGTCTCCTCTTACATATAACACGTGATGAATTTCTTTATAGTCTTCCAAGTGTCTGATATAGCACCAAAGCTATCAGTGTATGAAGTGCACAGTCTGCATCAGTTTTATTTGCCATAGTATTTTTTGCTAGTAGTATTTGCCATCAAATACATGTATGGGATTCTGTACATGCAATTGCGTGTGCATAATATGTGCAACAGCATTTCAGTATAGCTAACCTCAAATCATATTTTTTTCTCCTAGAAGGTGCCTCATTTACGGTCAAGTAAAGTAACACTTTGCATTGGTTCTTCCTTTTTCACAAAGAAAATCCACCATTCTTGTATTTGCTTTCATTGTCAGTCTGCAGTGTCTGAAAACTTTGCAAGAGAGCTTCCATCTACCACTGCATTCTTTACTCATGGCTCAGGAACTCTGTCTGCTATGTACCAGTTTGTATGTTCTACCTTCACCACGTCGAATTCATGCTGGCTATACAGTAATCCCTCCTTGATTGAGGGGGTTGTGTTCCAGAACCCCCCGCGATAGATGAAAATCCGCGAAGTAGAAACCATATGTTTGTATGGTTATTTTTATATATTTTAAGCCCTTAGAAACTCTCCCACACTGTTAACATTATTAGAGCCCTCTAGACATGAAATAACACCCTTTAGTCAAAAGTTTAAACTTTGCTCCATGACAAGACAGAGATGACAGTTCTTTCTCACAATTAAAAGAATGCAAACATATCTTCTCTTCAAAGGAATGCGTGTCAGGAGCAGAGAATGTCAGAGAGAGAGAAAGAGAGAAAGAGAAAAGCAAACAATCAAAAAATCAATACGTGCTTTTGGGCTTTTAAGTATGCCGAAGCACCGTGATAAAGCGGCATTTTTTACAGGAGTGTCCGTATCCTCTAGGCAAACAGCCTCTGTGCAAACAGCCCTTCTGTTCACACCCCCTCCATCAGGCGCAGAGAATGTCAGAGAGAGTGAGAGAGACAGAGATAAGCAAACAAATAAGTACCACACATGAAGCATATCGTATATCATTGAGGAGTGTTAGTTAATACGTAATACATGCTCTGATTGGGTAGCTTCTAAGCCATCCGCCAATAGTGTCCCTTGTATGAAATCAATTGGGCAAACAAACTGAGGAAGCATGTACCATAAATTAAAAGACCCATTGTCCGCAGAAATCCGCGAACCAGGGAAAAATCCGTGATATATATTTACATATATATTTATGCTTACATTTAAAATCCGAGATAGAGTGAAGCCGCGAAAGTCGAAGCGCGATATAGCGAGGGATCACTGTATACTTCATTTTCCACAGTGTGGGAAAAACATTGCAATGTCATTTCAAGTGAAATTATACTTGTTTTTTACCTAACTGTAACGACTGGAGCATCAACAGTTTTTCAGATTTGTTTTTTTCATCATCTCATGTTGTGAAACAATGTGAGTAATCTTAATTTGACATTTTATCGTTAGTTATTTTACAGTAGTCTGCTGAAGACAAACAGCAATTAACACCTGGGAAACAATGTTCCTTTCTGTTGATAACAGGTGCAGGAGAGATTTGTTGAGGTAAACAGGACATGCAAATGTCAAGTATAAGCTGGAGGAAAGAGACAGTGGTTCTCAAAGGCATTGGCGGTAGTGGTAACAGGTGGTCTTTCATGTAATAACAAAGTTTTTTTATAATGAACTGAAGTCCTGGGGCCTCATGTATAAACGGTGCGTACGCACAGAAATGTTGCGTAAGAACTTTTCCACGTTCAAATCGCGATGTATAAAACCTACACTTGGCGTAAAGCCACGCACTTTTCCACGGTACCTCATGCCTTGTCGTACGCAAGTTCTCCGCTCGGTTTTGCAGACTGGCGGTACCCAGCGTCAAAGCAGTGCTACTGTTCCTGTGTGGTTACTCATTATTTTCCTGACACGGCTTTATAAATACACTGAAACTAACCACATATTGTTTATTATTGTAACGCATCTGATTGTAATTAACTTGTAACAATATAATGGTCAAGGGAACAGCCATAGTATTCCAAATACCATAACTGCTTTAGCGTTGTTACTCTCACTGCACCTTTTTCTTTCAGCTGCTCCCGTTAGGAGTTGCCACAGTGGATCATCTTTTTCCATATCACTCTCACTGCACCACTTGGAGTATTTATATCACTGTATCTGAGTGTGAATCACAGCAGCAGCTGATCGGAAAGAGAATTATCGGTATACAGCATCAGGCACACGCTACCTCAGCCACGGCAAAACGTTTTAAAGCTTTTCCTGTACGGACCTCGAGGTTCAGAAAAAGTTTCATCCCAAGAACTATAAACGCACTCAATCACTGCTCCTTGTAGAACTGTTTGTACTTATAAGTACAATTACCTCACTGTAAACTTGTACTACAGTTATAATATTGCACAACCTGAGCCACTTTATAAAGTGCGTATATACATATGATCACAATATCATTTTTAAGATGAAATGTAGCTAAATATGTTTATTATATTATACAGGTAAAACTTTAACTTCATTTAAATAATCTATATTCTTCACTGGGACTGGCGTGAAGGATAGAATAATTAAACATGTACTACGAAGATATTTCAATGTTCCTTAAACCTTTTAAAGAATCAGTGCTCTAAGTTTACAGATGGCTTAACATCTATTACAGAGCTGATTGTGTGGCAATCGGTTACTTGGAGAAAGAAAAGCAAGAACTGCATGGGCCCACGCCAATACATATTGAATATAAAACAGAAAGAGAAAATAACGACACAGCTAAAAATGCAGCGGCAAATTTCGACAAAAGTTAAATGCCTGTGTCATGAGCACGAGGCGGCTAGTGTCTGCAACGGATGTGCCCATCCGCCGTGCATAAGCTACCTCACTGACATTGGCGGGCGAAGGAGCCACCGATTCTTTTTCTGCCCAGTGCCACCATAAACCTAGAGCCGCCCCGATACTGCTGCAATAAATAATTTCATCGATGGTCGTGCACAATCGCTGCGCTGTAAAACCCATGTTTAATAACGTGCTTTAACTCTTAATGATATCACATATACATCTCAGTATTTTAGTCATTCCGAGAGCTGTAATATCACGAATGTAATGGATTATGTGTACAGTCGGAGGAAGAGAGCCGGTTTAAGAAGCAAGTAGTGATTCACACACATAGATCACATAGAAGATCAAATACAAAACAAAGCATTTAAGTGCTACTTTAATTACGATGTGATTTGAGAAACTGGTTAAGTCAATGATTTTAAGATGACGTTTATGATGTTCTACTTTAATGACAAAATAAACTACGTGATTAAAGTGGAAATTTCGAGATTGAAGTTGACATTTCGTGCTTTTTTTCCCCACTGTGCCTTTTTTTTCTCTGTACCCTAAAAAGCTTTCATATGACACTCAGACGGTAGGCTACGACTCGCCTTTTCACGGCGACTGATATCTGAGCTTTCAAGTTTCTCCAACACGCTATGTCACTCGATCAACTTCCTTTTGTTGATTATACCACGGTTTAATTAGACAAATAGTATATTTTTCCTTTGCCTCCACTTGGTATTCGCTGAAATCGTTATATTTTCCCCCGTGCTTTTCCCATTGTCTTTTCACAGAAGGCTGAGCTTAAGGGTGATTTATATTGATTTGCATATTCAAAGAGGCGTAATTCTGGGAGGAGTTGGGGCGTTACCTAAAGCGCGTGCACGAGCGTTAGTTTTCACGCTGATCGGGATTTATGTAGCGGAAGAACGTGGAAGTTGGAGTACGCACAGATTCCTGCATCTGGATTTTTCTGTGCGTAAGCACATTTCGGCTTTTGTGCTTACGCCATGTTATAGTGCGAGTTCTACGCACGGCGTTATACATGAGGCCCCTGGAATGTATCTACTTTATTAACTGCAGAATTATTGTACTTCAGTGTCAAAAAAAAAATAAAATTTGTATCTCATTGGGTTATTAAAACCTGAGTAATGTGCATTAGTATAAGAGCTAAAAGGTGATGTATTTATATCATTATTATAGAAGAGAATAGAATGTAATTTGCAGTTAGCAGGAAGGAAAACTTGCCTCAAGTTTACTACGTCGTACATAGGTAAAAGAAATACCAAAGTCTGATCACTTATGTGTAGTACCTTGAGAACAATACAGCAAAGTCAGTTTTATATGAATTCTGAAATAATAATTTAATCTTTAATGGATAACGTTGATTTTTCCCCAGGTGGACATTAGTGAACTTTTTGAATTTTCATTGGTTTTTGCCATTTTTGGTACAGCTGTAGCAACATTATTGTGTATGACTTTACAAAGATGAGAACATTAGGAATAATGTTACAGTAAACTGAAATTTCCAAGCTTACTTAAAGATATTGTTTGTAACTCTGCGAACAGACTGAACAATAATGACCATCCGCAGACCTGGCCAATAAAGGATTAGGTAAGGTGTTCTCCTCACTAAGCTGTAACAGCACCAAAATCAGCCTCTAATCCCCCACATACTGCTGGCTAAACTCCAGTCCACGGAGAACAAGCTGGACGAACTTTACTGCTGGATCAGCTTACAATAGGACTTGTGAATGTAATATGTTCTGCTTCACTGAGACCTGGCTGAGCGCCCCAACGCTCTGGACACAGTCATTGTAGCCATTTGTAAACAAACGAGCCAGCAGTAGAGAAACAATTTCCATCATCACGGGTGACTTGAACCATAGCAACCTCCAGAAAGCCCTCCCCAAGTTCTACAAGAATATCATCTGCCCTTCCAGGGGAGATTAAACACTCCATCACTGCTACATCACATTCAAAGGCATCTACAAGTCCATCATACACCATGCATTGGTGCTTCTACTGCCTGTTTACAAATGGGTATTAAAGCACGCTAAGCCTTTGGTGAGGGTAGTACAGTTCTGGACTCTGGAACTCAAATCCAATTTACAAGACTGTTTGGATTTGACTGACTGATCCATCTCTAAGGATTCCAGCTGGAATCTGAACGACTTGTGTGTGACTACCCGAACTGTCTTCTCCTATCCTAACCAGAAGCCTTGGGTTAACAGCACTGTTCTCCTGGGACTGTGTCAGTGGACTGCTGCTTTTTCAGTGACATGGAGTGCTGCATGAGCTCCAGGTACAACCTACAAAGGGCAATTAAAGTGGCAAAGATACAGTATAGAAGGAGCCTGGGAAATAATTTTGGCAATGATGATCCGCATTGAGGAAAGGACTGCCGGTTACTGCAAAACCTTCACAGCTGTGCCCATGGACATTTCCACCTCATTTCTTTGCTCGTTTTGAGCCTGACTGCTCAGACATAATGAATGTTGATATGTTTCCAGCCCTTCCAGCATGCCAAGCCATTCTACAGGTGTCAGAAGCTGACATAAGTAAAACCTTTAAATGGATTAAACTCCACAAAGCTGCCAGCCAGAAGGGCATCCAGTCTCACATCTTGAAGACATGAATCACCCATCTGTCAAGGGTGTACACCAACATCTTCAACTTGTTTCTGTCTTTATGCACAATACACATGTTTCAAGAAACCCACAATCCTGCCTCTCCCAAAGAAATATGCTGTTTCCTGCCTGAATGATTATTGGCCAGTCATTTTATCCTCCATGGTGATGAAGTGTGTGGAGAAACTAGTCATGATTCACATTAATTGCAACATCCAACACAGTATCTTCAACAGTTTGCTTACCACCACAGAAAATCTGTGGATGATGCCATCTACCTCACCATGCACACTGCTCTGGGACAGCCAGGAAGGAAAAAACACCTATGTCAGGATGCTGTTTGTCATCTATAGCTCTGCCTTGTTACACCATTATGTGCACTAAACTGGTGTTGGAGCTCATAAACTTTGGCCTGAGCAACTCCATCTATGGCTAAGTGTTTCACTTCCTGACAAACAGGCAATACTCAGTGAGGATTGGAAACAGGAATTACTCCATGCTATTCACAAACTTCAGCCTACTGCTGTACAACATATTCACCTATGGCTGTCTAGCAAACCATGAGGGCAACAGCATCATCAAGTTTGCAGATGCCGATTGACCTCATTAGCAATGATGATGAGGCCACCTGCAGAAGGTAGCTAAAAACTCTTTGGTGCCTAGACATCAACCTTTCCCTGAACAGCAACAATTCAAAAGAGGTCATTGTTGACTTCAGGAAGAACAAAGGCAGTCGCACTCCACTTCACATCAACGGTTTCCTTTGTCCAGATAGTTAGCAGTTCCTGGTTCCTGAATTTCCAGATCACTGACAGGCTTTCATAGTCTGTCAACACCACCTGGATCCTCAAAAAGGCTTGGCAAAGGCTCATTTTCCTGAGGAGGCTAAAGAGCTTTGGGGTGGAAACCAAAATCCTTGTGAGCTTCTACCTCTGCACAATTGAGAGTATTCCGGCTGGATTCATTACGATGTGGGTTCATAAACTAACTTGCCAGGGTCGCAAGTTCCTCCAAGGAACTGTCCTTTCTGCTTACAAAATAAATGGGGTTGACTTTCCATCGTTTTCTACCATATACTCCACTCGATGTCTGAGGAGGACTGAGTACATCACTCTTGATGTCGGCCATTTAGCTCACCCCCTCTTTTCACATAGGCCTTCTGTTAAATGCTACCGGGCCCTTACCACATTCTCCATTTGCTTCAGGGTCAGGTTCTTCCCCTCTCAGTAACCTGATCTTACCTGCCTTTAATGTACTCACCTGTTGGTATGTGCAATTCTACTATATGTTACATGTATACTGCCATTTGCATTTTTCTTTTTTTAACAACAGTCAAATTGTGTGATCATACATCTGTACAGTTCTGTTTTGCATTAGGTAATTTTTCTACTGTTATTTATGGTACTTACTTATTTATACATCATTTTATTGTGTTTATATATTCCCCTGCACCAGTCATCCACCCCTCTCTCAAGTATGGCACAAGAATTTCACTATGTTCTTGCAGTGTATGTGACAATAAAGATCTAATCTAACCTAATTTACACAACACATGTCAATTATTAATAAAAATATTTGTTGATGTCACAAGTATACTTTGTCAGTGGCACCCTTTCTTAAAATGTCTCTCTGTGCCTTCTGTGGTTGAAGGTCAAATACTGGGGATTTGCTTTGCTTTATTTCAAAGAAAGTTCAGACAAGGTCTTGACACAAAGTTTGCCCTTAAATGCATGGACAAACATGATGTCACACATCTTTGGATTAACAGGGCCAAGCACCCATATAAGTCTCATTTGTAAATCGTTTGACTCTAACTCTCTATCTGTCTGGGTATACTGGCTTACTGGTATGTGAACATAACCTGTCTGTCAGAGGGGTTGCCAAGGTCTATGTACAGTGGCATGCAGAAATGCTTTTCAGTGTTCAGTTTTCACCTTGCAGCCCCTTCTTTGTTCAATTCTGACACAGTGTCATTCCTATCCCTGTCACCACTTTGCTAGCCTAGGAGAATTTTACACAGGCATCTGTGTCTGTTGTCATAAACACCATTGTAAAACATTTAATGTGTGATATACAGTACTCCTTTTTATTCATAGCTATATGCTTGTATATTTCAAATGCAGGCAGTATTAGTGACTTGCTTAGTATATCACAGTGAGGTGGCTGAACCTGTTACTTTTGTGGGTTTCATTCAAGTATCTCAGCCACTAGGCAACACTGCCTACTCATTTTTATGCTGTATTATATATGATGAGAAAGGGATGTTAAATAATGGGATCAAAGATTAGAGATGCTTGCTGAAATGAACAACATTCAGAACAAATGTCGAGTAATATATGTTAGATGAAGAAGCAGCAGCAGATGAAGGATCATTTTAAAGGAATATGAAACCTAAGAGGTGGGGGAAGTGAGAAAAATGCAGAGTATAAAATCTGATTTTAGAAGAAAAAAGTACCAAAGATTGAATAATTTTAGCAAGTAAATAATGAGGAAATGACACCTTGAAATAGCTTCCTTTTCTTTTAATGGATGCGTGGGGCACATCCATCCGCTATCTCTTGCTGTGTAAAAAGCCCAGAATTGTTTCTGTACAGAACCAAATTCTGTTTCAATGTATTTTTATATAGCACTGTGCAGGAAAGATCATCTAACTGTTAATAGCTCCTAGCAGCCTGTCTAGAAATCTGCCAGTACAGTGTAAAACAAGGCAGCTTAGGCATCCTGAGTAAAGTTGTTCTCAGTTAGGCCACTTCTAGAGACACCTTTCAGTAGCATCTATCATCAGTTATTTACTAAAAGAAGCTCTTCTGCTTGTCTGTTTTCAGTTCTCAGGCCTGCCTGAATATAGTTTTGTACTCCTAGTGTATAAATCTCTTCATTTTAATAATTTCAAAGGAGAGCTAAAAGGTGTCATCTATTGAACTATACTTTCCAGCAGTGTGCACATTAAGTAGTGATTAAATGCGAAGAAAGATGCAGAATGAAAAGCACAAGAGGAAGAAACACCTAAATTAAATGGCATACGATAAAATGAAAAAACAGCTGAACTTAAATATCTAACAAGCAAACATTATCTGTGCGGCATAATTCCCGATGGGCTTTTGCACTAGAAAGAAATACAAATAATCAATAAGAGTAAATTGAAGTAAAAATGTATAACGCATAAATAAAAAATGCATATACATGTCAACAGGAATTGTTTATTTTCTGAATCTACTTTTTCACTTAACTGTTTGCCACCCTGTTGCAGGACACACTTTTACTCAAACTAACACTCATTTCCACCTAACCTGAATGTCTTTGCAATGCATGAAGACATTGGACAAGAAAGTATGAAGTCTCATACAGACAGTGACTGGCATACACTCATACCCACATTCCTAGAGCTAGAAGGCAGCTCCAGCAAAATGATGTACGTGGTATTTTTAAAATTCTATTTTTAAATTATAGTTTTTATTGATTTTGTAGATTACATTACAATTAATGACTTCCATGTGAGTCAGACATACGATGGGACATCTTTTTCAAATCAAATCTGACATTTCCTGTCCACTTATCTGGACACCAAAGAAAATTAGAGGATATGATATGAAGTACTATTTTTTAAAATTAAAAAAATATATATTAAAAAGCTTATTTTTGGCATTGGCTGGAGGACTAGAATTAGAAATAGAAACTTTTCATTTTTGTGTTCTGCAAGGCTTATGGTTAAAGTAGCTGTAATTGTGCACCTCCAAATTCCATTAGCAAAAATACCTATAGAGCAAAAATGGTGGTTCTTATTATAAATACAATTACTGTACTAGGAAAAACCAAAGGGGTTAATCCGAACATAACTGAAAAGTAGGTAAGCTTACCTATCATTAAGTAAATTACAGGGAAAATAAAACTGGCAACTTATCTTGATATTACTGTACATACCAAAAGTTTTCATGATGCATTGGCATTGAACAATTGTTTTGGTTTTCACTAGCAGATATGTGAACTTTCTCTTCAGGCAGACCACGGATTATGAGACTTTGGGACTGTGTCTTTGATACAGATTTGAGCAGCACTGGAGCACCACAAGGAACAGTCCTGCACCGTTTTCTCTTCACTCTGTACACCTCCGACTGTAAATATAACACCAGGTCATGTCACTTGCACTTATGGGGTCTGTTGATAAAGGGGATGAGACAGAGTACAGGAGTCAAGTGGAGAAGATTGTTTAATGGTGCAAAAAGAATTATCTGCATCTTAACATCAGCAAAACCAAGAAACTGGTTATTGATTTTCGTTGGATTAAAGAGCTTCTAAGTCTGATCACTATTAAAGGTGATGGTCCACTCCTATAAGTCCTTGGGGGTCCACATTCATGACAGGTTGGACTGGTCTTGGAACACAGAGGAACTATTGTATATAAGAAAGGGCAGAGCAGGCTCTTTTTCCTTAGGAGACTGTGTTCCTTTAATGTGGAGAGTCACATCCTCCACAGCTTCTATAATTCTGCCATGGCCACTGCGATTTTCTACTGGGTGCTGGGCTGGTAACATCATTTCAAGAAAGGACCACCAAATCAACAAGGTAATTAAAAGGGAAGGCTCAGTTACAGGACACACTCTGGACTCCCTGGTGGTAGTAGCAAAGGAGAGAATTAAAACAATGCTACACATCCCATCTCTGACACACCAACACTGAGTACTTTCAGCTAACAAATTATTCAGCAGAAGCGTCTCAAGAAACATTACTGGAGTTCATTCATACCAACAGCAATACGCCTTCAATATACCTCAATGAGATTGTGACAGCCAAGTCAAAACTTGCCACTCTTTTTAATTTTCTTGCTTTATAGTCATTCTGGTGTGTGTTCAGTCCAATGTGTATGTGTGTGTATATTTATTTTTTACTTGCTTATCTACCAATTTATGTATTTAGAGTACAACCTCAATTATCCGGTTTAATGACCTGTGCCCGTCATCTGGATAATAAAAAATCACGGATAATCGAAAATAATTCTAAAAATTCACAAATGCTAGAATAGGTGTTGTACAGTGAAATTCTTACCTTTCTTGTGTTGTTTATGAAGTTTTCTTGACAAAATTAGACAGGAGATGCTGCTTTGTATTCTTGCAGTGCTTCAATTTTATTAATGTGTGGAGCTTACAAAGTGTTAGGATGTCACAAAAATTTGAATCCGCTTCCTGCTCAAAAGAGTCTAGAAATGTTTCGGCACAATTTAGCACTTCTGCATTCGAAACTTTTTTTTTCTGAAGGTTAGTCTTCAACCGTGTCATCGTCGCTTTCTTCCGGCAATTCCACACTTGACTTTGCTTCTGCAGCAATGGTGGTGTTGTCTTTCACTTGATATCCAGGCTGATCATTATTAGAGAGTAACCATTCTTCGATGTTTTCTCTGTCGACGTCTTCAAATCCATTTACATTTTGAATTTCCTCCAAAAGCGATGCCGCTGTTATTTCTTGGCTTTCACTGTCATTGACGTTTTCAACAACAACAACATTTATTTATATAGCACATTTTCATACAAACAGTAGCTCAAAGTGCTTTACATAATAAAGAATAGAAAAATAAAAGACACAATAAGAAAACAAAATAAATCAACATTAATTAACATCGAATAAGAGTAAGGTTCAATGGCCAGGGGGGACAGAAAAAAAAAAACTCCAGACTGCTGGAGAAAAAATAAAATCTGTAGGGATTCCAGACCATGAGACCGCCCAGTCCCCTCTGGGCATTCTACCTAACATAAATGAAACAGTCCTCTTTGGATTTAGGATTCTCACGGAAGGGCTTGATGAAGATGGTCATGTAGAGATCTGCCTTTTAATCCATCCATCATTGTTGGAGCATCATGAAGCTTTCAGTAGGTGGAGGTGGCGCAGGCCACCACCACAAAGAAACCGGAAAAAGAAACAGAAAAGAGAGTAGGGGTCAGTACGGATTTTAGAGCCACCATGAATAGTTATTATGATGAATTGAACATACAGAGTATCAGGATTAAGTTAAATTAAGTTAAATTGAAGTTATAGAAAGGCCATGTTAAAGTAATATGTTTTCAGCATCCTTAATTGTCCATTTCTTGTAAAACTCACGGAGATCTCCATCTTCTTCTAAGACTGAACGAAGTAAAGATTTCCTGTAATGACGCTTGAATGCTTCGAAGACGCCCTGGTCCATAGGTTGCTTAAGCGACGTCACGTTTGGAGGAAGATATGCAACGAAAATCTGGTCATCACTTGTTTTCAGGACATTTTCGCTAGAATGGGAAGGTGCATTGCCCAACAGTAACACAGCTCTTTGTGGCAAATTTTTGGAGCATAGATGGTCTCGAACAGCAGGAACAAAATGTTTAAAAAACCAATCTTTAAAAATCTCTCTGTTCATCCATGCTTTGGTCTGATTGTAGTAAAGGACAGGAAATTTGCGCATTTGTGTTCCCTTAAATGATCGTGGATTCTTAGACTTTCCAATGCCTACGAGTTTCAATTTGTGCGAACCACTAGCGTTAGCGCATGCTAGCACTGATATCCGTTCCTTACTGGACTTGTGACCAGGAGCAGACTTTTCTTCTTTTGATGCAAGCATTTTTGACGGCAAAGCCTTCCAGTACAAACCAGTCTTGTCAGCATTATAAAGTTGGTCAGGTGAAAGATCATGAGCCTCGACAAGTCGTTTAAATTCCGTTATGTAGAGAGCTGCAGCGTCGGAATCACCGCTTAGTTTCTCTCCTTGGATATCCAACTGTCTAATTCCATGGCGAGATTTGAAACATTGCAGCCATCCTTGAGACACAACAAATGGTTCAGGAATCTTCATCTCACAGTGAAACCATTTCGCTTTTTCGAGCAGCAATAGCCTGGATACAGAACATCCCTCGGTGCGTTTTTACTTGAACCATTCGAACACAGCTTTATCCAGATCGTCAAATTTTGAACCCTTTGTTTTCTTGCGCACATTCGTCCCGTTAAATGTATTGAATGAAGTTACGAACTTGTAGAGTTCATCTTTCTTCCAAACAATATCACGTGCTGTTTGATTTCCGAGTCCCGCACTGGACCTCGACATTTCGGCACAAACATACGCAAAACCGCTTTCTAACCTGAATAAACCCGGAACAAGTAGTTGTCTACACGGACCGTGCGACCCATACAAAACTTATTGACGAATGGAAGTCGTCAGAATTTGGAAAAAGGGGAGGGAGAGTGTTCGGAACGAGTCCTCTGCATCGGATTAAATCTAATGGTTTTTAATAGCAGGAGATCGCCTGGCTGGTGCACAGATGCTATACTGTACTTTAAATCCTTTTAGAATAATTCTCAAACCCATCGACAAAGAAAACTTAAGCTGTGACACACGTAGTTTACATTCCTGTAGTCTGAATTCTTGGCGGCTAAATTGTGGTGGTCTTGTGATGTCTAGCACTTTTTTTTTTTAGGCGATCCCGGATAACCAAATGCACGGTTAATTGAAGACCGGATAATCGAGGTTCCACTGTATTTAAAAAGTGTCAATAAAAAGACAAATTTCCCCCTGGGGACAAACACATCTATCTATCTATCTATCAATTACCTTATCTTAAATTTAAATCTAAGAAGTCAGACTTTATTAACATCTTTCTGTTTTAAGCATAGCGTCAGTATAGTAGCATCAAGTTTTAAGAAAACTGCAACCAATAAAATGATTCATACCATGAGGATACCATGGTTAAGATACATGTTAATATTTCCTCATATATTTTGCTAATTATTTTATACCTTGGGAATCTTTCAGGAAATGCACCATAAGTGTTTTTTATATCACCTATCACAGTAAGTGCTTTAACCAAGTGCCTTAAAAAGTTTTCTGTTAAAGCACAAGATGAAAGCATGTGTTTTATATACATATAATAGGATAAAGAAGCAGTAAAATCAATAGGATACTACATTAAAAGCTGGTAAAGGGCAAGACAAGTGGGAAAGTGCAAGACTCGTTGTCTAAGCATTAGTTAGTTAGTGTAAGAATAAAGTACAATAAAACTGATCCTTTATCCTGGATGTTAATGTGAAAACTAAAAGAGCTATAGAAACAGAGAGCATAGACAAAGAGAGCACCAGATATTATTCAGGACAACACACAGTTTATCACACTGAACAAGTGAGAAACTGCATTAAAAATGTAGAACTGTGCAAAATGGTAATTGATATAATTGTCTGATGATATGTCCAAAGACTTCAGTTCAGCTTACTAGCACAGAACAATGTAGAACCTTTATAACATAATTATATATAGTACATCTGTCTATTTTTACACATTTATGTAATATTATTTTAAAGCTTTAAAAATCAGAAATAATGAAAGAATAAAAGACTATTTTTCTAGTAAGGCAATGAAATAAATAAATATGCAGGTCAAAACACATATAAAATACAGTAAATGAATAAGTGATGACAGTTAATCAGAAATGAAAGGCACATGTTTGTACATATTAGAAAATGTTTAAAATTTTTCACAGTTCCCACCATATAAATAGTTTAGATACACCTAATTCTGAGCTTAGTAGTAAAAACAGATTGATAGAGCAATTATTTACTTAGAAAGAGGAATGCACAAATAAGAAATGCTGCACTGCAATACAAAAGCTTTCCTTGCTGACACTGAAGATTATTTACATATAAATAAGGATGGCTTTAAACATACAATATTGCTCATGAGGAATGGTGGCTGAAACCCTATTAAATTGCTCTGCTGCTATTAAATTGCCTGATCAGATGTTGCCCTATGTCATAAAAACTGACCATGTCAAAATATAGAATACTGGTGCAAAATTGCCTTCAGTCATATGTACAGACCAGATTGACTGTAGGTGCTGCATTTTCAATGAAGAAACTCACTACCCAGTCAGTAAGTAATTAGTAATCTGTATGTGATATTATGCAGGAATCTGGTTCAAATCCCTTTCTAATTTCCCCCTGTCTCACTCTTTTTGACCACCCTGACAGCTTCCTCTCACTAACGTGTGTCTTTTCTCCTAGGTTTTTTAAATAGTCAGGCTGAAAGCACCTCTTCCTGTAAGGAGTCTTTATACTCCTGCCAGGTTCACTTCTGGTCAAGCTCAGAATCAATTTCAGGAGCAGAGGTGGCCTTACTGTTTTTCCTGGCTATAACTCCAGCCTCTGTTTTTCTGTCACTTGAAACATTCACAAGCCTTACAACTTCTGTATGTCTCTCCATATGCCCTCTCACTCTCACTCTCTACTGAGAAGTTCAGTTTCTTCTGACTCCTCCACTGGTGCTCTTACTTTTCCCCTTCTAGGGATGTGCGCCACTTACACAGAGCACACCACCCTCAACCCCATACACCTGCACAAGTTGTGTTTGGTGCTCTTTGTCTACTCTGGAGGTTTACTTGCTCTGTTTTTCCAATTTTCTGCTATTATGGTGGTTCCCTGTCCATGACAAACCTCTTACCAGTTGCCTCCCACCCCATAAAAGTAAGTGTAATCCATATAGATTCAATTTAACAAATATTTGCTTACTAAAATGCAGTTCAGTTAGAATAGTTGTCTAACTGATTAACATTTCACTCAACACCCAGATTATAAAACAGGGCTTTTCATGTTTTCCAAGGTTCTTTATTTTCCGTTTTAATGGTACTGCTGATCACTGGTAAATCAGGAATCCTTATGTGGTAAACTATATGCTCAGCTATTTTGTTTTATAAATGCTCACTCTACAGATGACATCCTGACATTACTGAAATATTATTATGTTTTAAATAGCTTGCTTCACACACTCCTGAAAGTACTCTTCTATCCACAGCTGGGGCAAAAAGAGTTCATGTAGGATTGAGGCAGCTAAAAAGACCATAAAGAAGTTCTTTTTAAAAAGGAGTCTCACTGGCTAGAAGAAAACATTCTTTGGTCAATATTAGTACACACTTTTCATCTGCATATGATGGGCCAGATGTAAGTAACTAGAGTACAAGAGTAGGTATGTTGGGTGATGAGCACACGCACTGCTTGTGATCCTTTAGGCAAGCTGAGGGCATCAACTAGGCTCTTACTGCTAGTATGCTGGCATAGTCTGCAAAAGGGGTCTCTATCCACCTTAAGAATAAGGACAGCCTACAAGATTGCATACTCTACCTAATCCAATACAAAAAGTCAAATGATAGTTTTCCAGCAGCTCCTTCATCTCTTCTCACCACCCCATGGCAATCTTTATCACTCTGTGGATATGTGGGCAACCATAAAATGTTTGTGACAGTCATACTTGTTTAGTGGGAGAGCCCAGTGTGTTCAGTACCAGATGTGCCCATAGGCAGTCATTTAAGTGGGAAAAAAGAACTGGCAGCACTACAAATTTCTGATAGCAGGAGGGGTCTGATAGTGCAGTGATATTCAGAAACTATAGCGGAAAAGTGATTAGTGTTTTAGATCTCAGGGACTATTAGAAGTGCGAAAGCTCAGGGAAATTAAAGTGTGTATCTGCCCCCTTCAGGCACTATCTATAGGTATAGTAAGACAGTCAAACTGTAATGTTCTTGGCCTTGTTTGGTTATTTAATATGTACATTTTTCAAGCTTCTCATTTTCTTATTTTTTAATAGCTGTCAATGCAAAAATTTGCAGTACGTGACTCATAAGATTATTTCCGATTCCAGTGACCCTTAATATGAAAAAGTTTTTCATGGCTTCCATGTTGAAGAAATTATGTCTTAATTTCCACCAGTGAATGTGAGTACCTAGTTCATGGCTTAATTTTAAAGAATTTTGTTGTATCAAGTTCATCAATGTCTCTGAGAGTTTTAAGCTCCCAGATTTGGTAGGCCTCTCTCTTCGGTAATAAGCAGATTTAATAGCCTTATTTTCTTACTTAATTTTTAGGTAGGACATATCCTTTATTCATGGAAGTATTTGGCCGCTCTCTTCAGTAGAGCCTCAAAAAGAGTGAATTTTGCTCGAGTGAAGCACCTGTTGGTTGCATGTCCTCACTAGGAGCTTCTCAACTCAATTTTGGAACACTGGAGTGCTGGGTGCTACCATCTTATTAAATTCAAAAAGAACTTTCCATGTTTAGTGACCAGTCAGGCTTCTGACTGCAAGCACATCTTCTTTTCCCAGCAGGCTTTCTTCATTCTAGTTTTGCTGTCTTTTTTCATAGCATGATCACTGGAATTGCACACAGTACTCCAACTAACCCATTATTAGCCTAACATCCTTGAATTTATGTTTAGTTGTGTTTACAGTTTAACCAAATATGTGCTTACCTTTTCAGTCAATTCTGGAAATTCTCCACAGGATAAGAAAGTTGAGTAGATGTAAATTCACTTCAGTCACTCACCCATGTTGTATTTATAATTAATTTTGCTTTTGCTCAAATTATTACTTTCTATTTGTGTATGTTGTACTGAATTTTTAGAGACTCCTGTTTCTTAACACTGTCCACATCTTTCTGAATCTTTTGGTGCTTCCTCAGTTTTTGCTGTTTCGGGGTAATTTTACATGTTTACTCACTATATTTTAATCATCCATCCATCCATCCATTATCCAACCCGCTATATCCTAACTACAGGGTCACGGGGGTCTGCTGGAGCCAGTCTCAGCCAACACAGGGCACAAGGTAGGAAACAAACCTCGGGCAGGGCACACACACACTAGGGACAATTTAGGATCGCCAATGCACCTAACCTTTATGTCTTTGGACAGTGGAAGGAAACCGTAGTACCTGGAGGAAAACCACGCAGACATGGGGAAAACATACAAACTCCATGCAGGAGGGACCCGGGAACGAACCGGGGTCTCCTAACTGCGAGGCAGCAGCGCTACCCACTGTGCCACGACTTAATATTCTAAGACAGGTTCCTCAGGATTCCAGTCACCTCAACCTATTTGGAGCATTTCAGATATTTCAAGTGCAGATAGGACCTGGGTTTTCAAGAGATTCTGTTACAGAAATGTGTGAGAAATATAAAAATGACCTGCTTCACTCATCAACTCTGAAATGTTTTCCTTTTTTCTAGTTGCCAGTGTTTTTTATTGCTGTTATACATAGTCATCAGTTATTTGTTCAGAGCCTTCTTCTGTGTGGGGTTTATTCTTGTTGTTGGATGCAGGTGTGGGCATACTTATTGCCCCCCGACTTGGAGCCTGTGCATTGGGGTTTACCCCGGTGGACGAGAGGGTGGCCTCCCTCCGCCTTCGGGTGAGGGGAAGGGTCCTGACTGTTGTTTGTGCTTATGCACCGAACAGCAGTTTGGAGTATCCACCCTTTTTGGAGTCTCTGGAGGGGGTGCTAGAGGGCATACCTTCTGGGGATTCCCTCGTTTTGCTGGGAGACTTCAATGCTCACGTGGGCAATGACAGTGAGACCTGGAAGGGCGTGATTGGGAGGAATGGCCCCCCCGATCTGAACCCGAGCGGTGTTTTGTTATTGGACTTCAGTGCTCATCACGGATTGTCCATAACGAACACCATATTCAAGCATAAGGGTGTTCATATGTGCACTTGGCACCCGGACCCCCTAGGCCTCAGTTCGATGATCGACGTTGTGGTCGTGTCGTCGGACTTGTGGCCACATGTCTTGGACACTCGGGTGAAGAGAGGGGCGGAGCTGTCAACTGATCACCACCTGATAGTGAGTTGGCTTCGATGGTGGGGGAAGATGCCGGTCAGACCTGGTAGGCCCAAACGTGTTGTGAGGGTCTGCTGGGAACGGCTGGCAGAGTCCCCTGTCAGAAGTAACTTCAGCTCCCACTTCCGGCAGAACTGGACATCGGGGACAGTGCCTCTGGATTGGCAGACCGGGGTGGTGGTCCCCCTCTTTAAAAAGGGGGACCAGAGGGTGTGTTCCAACTACAAAGGGATCACACTCCTCAGCCTCCCTGGAAAAGTCTATTCGGGGGTTCTGGAGAGGAGGGTCCGTCGGATAGTCGAACCTCGGATTTAGGAGGAACAGTGTGGTTTTCGGCCCTGGTCGCGAACAGTGGACCAGCTCTACACCCTTAGCAGAATCCTGGAGGGTGCATGGGAATTTGCCCAACCAGTCTACATGTGTTTTGTGGACTTGGAAAAGGCGTTTGACCGTGTCGCTCGGGGAATCCTGTGGGGGGTGCCCCGGGAGTATGGGGTAAGGGCTGATAAGGGCTGTTCGGTCCCTGTACAACCAGTGTCAGAGCTTGGTCCACATCGCCGGCAGTAAGTCGAGCCCGTTTCCAGTGAGAGTTGGACTCCGCCAGGGCTGCCCTTTGTCACCGATTCTGTTCATAACTTTTATGGACAGAATTTTTAGGCGCAGCCAGGGTGTTGAAGGGGTCCGGTTTGGTGGACTCAGGACTGGGTCATTGCTTTTTGCAGATGATGTTGTCCTGTTTGCTTCATCAGGCTGTGATCTTCAGCTCTGTCTGGAGCGGTTCGCAGCTGAATGTGAAGCGGCTGGGATGAGAATCAGCACCTCCAAATCCGAGACCATGGTCCTCAGCCGGAAAAGGGTGGAGTGCCATCTGAGGGTTGGGGATGAGATCCTGCCCCAAGTGGAGGAGTTCAAGTATCTCGGGGTCTTGTTCACGAGTGAGGGATCTACGTTCCTACCCTCACCTATGGTCATGAGCTATGGGTAGTGACCGAAAGAACGAGATCGCGAATACAAGCAGCTGAAATGAGTTTCCTCTGCAGGGTGTCTGGGCTTTCCCTTAAAGATAGGGCGAGAAGCTACGCCATCCGGGAGGGGCTCATAGTAGAGCCGCTGCTCCTCCGCATCGTCAGATGAGGTGGCTCGGGCATCTGATCAGGATGCCTACTGGACGCCTCCCTGGTGAGGTGTTCCGGGCACATCCAACTGGGAGGAGGCCCCGGGGAACACCCAGGACATGCTGGAGGGACTATGTCTCCCGGCTGGCCTGGGAACGCCTTGGGAGCTGGAAGAGCTGGAAGAAGTGGCAGGGGAGAGGGAAGTCTGGGCCTCTCTGCTTAAGCTGCTACCCCCGCGACCCGACCCCGGATAAGCGGAAGAGGATGGATAGATGGATGGAGTTTCCTTTTTAATTTTGTAGCATCTATAATTTACTATAATCATATAATAAACAGTTTGTAATAGGTTAAGTTTCCCAGGTGAAAATGTGGAGCCGCTCAGGAATGTGTTTTAAAATAAATGAAAATTGAAGACTTCAGAAGTCATTTGTCTCTTGAGAAGTATACTTTATAACTTAACTGCAACAACTTGACCTACTCGGTTCAATACCTTAACAGTTTGGTGTATCATTTAATCAAATTATTGTAACAGCATCACAAAATGATGTATATTTTTCTAAAACACAGTCAAAGAAAATACCCATATGGAGCTTTAAGGCAAATTGCTGGTTACCTGGAGAGTCTGCTGCTGATCACGGTAGGCTGAAGAAGCAGTCTCTTCATATGTGTCATATATTATACATTCTGTTGTTTTATTAGTACTCAACACATGGTTACATTTGGCCACATTCAAGGATTTCCTACTGTCTGAAATAATAAGTAAACTAAATAATGAAAAACATCACTTGGATGGACAAGCCATCTGTGGTGAACTTACAGAGTGCAAAAAGGGATGGACTGAATGTTGTAGCCTACATCATCCTTATGGAGTAAATGTGCTGAGGATTCTTAAAGTATGGGTTATCAGTGCTGAATCACAGTGTTGCTTGAGTCATGTTTAGACAGCAATAGGCCAACCCGCAGTGGCATATCTTATTCATTTTCTGCATGAGTTCTTTCATCCAGGCTCTTATATTGTTAGATTTGTGTACTAAAGGCACATGGCAGCCAGGACCATCCATAACAAATAATTGATAAAGCGAGTGACTATTTTAAGATTGATATAATGTTGCATGCCAACAGATGTAACATTGCAAATATGTATTTGTGTCTGTGTTTTTTATATGTCAAAAAATGGGAAAATAGTTTATTTTGAATCTAAGTAGAGAGTGTTTCCATTAAAAATGTTTGAAAGTTCAGTATCAAGAGTGCTTAGTGCCCAATTCCCTTTCATAATTTATTGTGTAGCCTCCTTAGTGTTATGTTTACCCCTGGAATAATGAGCTAAAACGTTGAATTTCTTCAACAAGAAAAAATGTTATTATGTGTAACAGACACATGTAAATACTAAAATGCCACCATAAATACAGTAGTTAAGGTATGTCTGGTGTCCACTGCTGTGTTGATGCATATTTAGTACATGTCCTTCAAATAATATGTTTGTGCACTTTTCTTATATTTTTTCTATTTCTTGTGCATGACAGAATAGAATGTCAGTGCCTGAACCATACGATTAACACACCCATTGTGTTTTTGTAGGCTAGTACTGTGCAAGGCTTAGTGACTTCCACATTTGCCCTGACATAAATACTGACAGTTGCTGTATTGTGAACCTTGGTTAGGGGGCTAATGTCTCTCTTGTCTATCCACTTGATCCACAATAATTTTGCCATTTTAATTTTTGCACCATAGCGAATGTTCATGTGACCCAAGTCACCAGGAATATCACGGTGCTTCAGCTGTATAGTACTGTATGCTTTATAGCTTTTTGTTTCCACACCATTGTGTCTTTTGGTTGAAGGCTTGGCCCCACTCATAAATATTGATGAGTTATTATAGAATGGCAAAATGCATAGAAAAATTATTGGGTTTTTTTGCAACATGCATTTTTATTATCCACAAGATTGCAGCAGATTAATGTTATAAAGTGTTATTTGGGTTTAATGCTGTACATCTGATCCTAACAACTATCCCCGAGAAACACTTAGGCTTAACTGTTTTTACATGGAATTTCATGAAAGACATGCTTGGGGTAACGCCAAGAGGCTTAATAATTTTGCATTGGGCTAATTGTAATGGCAATTTTACAAAATGAAACCTCTCAATAGTTAGCATAATCATGTACTTGTACACGGAAAATATTTATTCACAATTACAGTATTATGAGCATTTCCTTTGAGCATCTTATCTTATTTAATGAAACACCTTCTTTGATAAGCGTGTTCCTTTTAAACTTGAAAAGTATGTAATTCTTTTTTCTGGATATCACTTTTTGAGTAATGGCTTTTTGTGAGATAAACTTACCTTTATCAAGTGCTGATATCACTTCTTGCAACATAAACTTTAATAATAATAATAATAATGCATTTTATTTATATACAGTGGAACCTCAGTTCACGACCATAATTTGTTCCAAAACTCTGGTCATAAACTGATTTGGTCATGAACCGAAGTAATTTCCCCGATAGGATTGTATGTAAATACAATTAATCCATTCCAGACCATACAAACTGTATGTATATATGTTTTTTTAAAGATATTTAAGCCCAAATATAGTTAATAATACCATAGAATGCACAGCTGTGAGATCAAAAGGTTAATTTTCTGTCAGTCATTACTTATTTCCTTCTACATATCATATAATCATAAGGTTATAAGAAATGGGGAAGAAAGCTGTTGTTGTTTGATCTATTCTGTTCCATATAAACCTTGATGAACATCCTTCTATATTTCTGCTTATAATTATATACTATACATTAGTCACCTTACATTGTTCAGTACATGTTTGTGTTCTTTTTAGGTCTTATTCTTTTACTTAATAAATATTTGGATATCCATGGGTTTCTCAATGTCCTTTTTCTGCTGGCAATAGTGTTACAGAAATATGGCAATGTTTAATATTACAAACAAAGCAGTTAGGGCACCATTTAAATTGGAAGCAAATACATTTACAGAAGTGTTTGTATTATATTCCCTTTGAATATTTCCTTAGAGTCATCACCTTCAGCCTCAGCTTATGTTAAACTTTTTCCAGTTCAGGAGGCCAGGTCAACCTGAATTCTTGCATTTTTCACCTGTGTTTTAATACATATAATGATGCATTGCAAAAGCTGCTGTGCAGCAATTACTTTTTAGGTCAATTCTTCAGCCTTTTGGCTTTTCATCCTGAAATCACAAGCTAACTCACTAGCAGTTCAATATGTTTGCTATTATTACCAGGAATATTTACATATGGTGTCCAAGACTGTGATATGTACTTGGTGCAAGAACACATTGCTGTTATGTGTAGACAGGGGTGGCCTGCATATAAATTCACTGATTCTGAAGATAAAGTCTATAAATCCATGAGGCCATGTGGGTGTTAAGGTAGGGCATGAACAAAATAACTATACCTAGCACTGAACATCAATATGTTAATAATTTATCTAATATTCTTATACAAATACAAGTTTAAAAATAAATAAATTCAGGATCATTGTGAATTTATGAAAATAGTCAGTTCTTATTTTTATTTTATAGCCTTTAGCTCTGAATTTGTAAAACCTTCTGAATATTCCTCTTTTACAAACACCAAAAAAATATGTTAGTGTCCACAATGATTGGTACAAAGCATTACCTAAATTAATTACTCTTCAAAAAATTTGGATTGGTCTCCCCTAGACTTTCTCGTATAATCAGATATGGGGATGGATATTTGATGAGTAAACCGCAAGACAATGATTATTATTTTATATTATGTACATTAAAGAACCATCAACAAGAAATCAAATCAGATCAATAATATATTGAACAATTATTATAAAAGTAAAGTTGGATAAATCGGACACTGTTTTGCACCTTATATTTCTATGCAAAATTTGGTTGACGTAAGTGAACGTATACTCAAGTTATCACACACACACAGAAAGACATAATTTCAAAAATTATATTTTCAGACTCGGAGGTCTAAAATATTGAGATTCATCAAAATCCTGAAATGGAATTTTTGAAGGATTCCAATACTTTCCTTATACTTCATATATGAGAAAGTCAGGTAGATCTAAAACATTGAGATTCATCAAAATCTCGACATCAAATCTTTGGACGATTACAACACATTACCTATACTTCATATACGAGAAAGTAAAAATGGAACCAGGCTTAGGGTGCCATGACCCAGTACTGAATAAAGTGGCTTAGAAAAATGCATAACTGGCTGGAAAATTATGATAATATAGGTTAACACCATTTTTGAAATGGCACAGAGCTTCAGAAAACTACCAGAAGCTTTGACATTTAATGAAATTCTTAAATGGTACCATTTTTATTTCTCCATCTCTCCAGTTTTTGGTTTCAAGGAGGTCAGAACCTTTCCTATGCCATTGAGCCTGTATTAGAATAAATTGATTCAGAAAATTAATATTTAAATATAATTTACAAGTACAGTTAGATTTGCTCTAGCAAAAGATTGCATTTTATTTGTCTGAAAAATAGAATATTAGTTGAAACAGAGTGGAAGAATCAAATATGTGCTTTTATTACTGTTGTGTGTGTTTCTCCTCTGGTTTATCCATAATTATAGTTTTATGTATTAATTTTTTCATACTGTCAATGAACTGTTACTGTATTTTTGTCATTAAACCACAGTAACCAAGGCTGCCATGTAGCTCATAACTTTCAAAATCTTTCATAATTTAAAAAGTTAAATTTAGCCATGTCTGAAACTCAACTACTTCAAGCAATATAGTTTCCAGTTCTCATATTGTATAAATATTTTCTTCTAAACATTTCAGTGTATCTATTTTAATTATTAATGCAAACTATGATCATTGGATTGCTACCCTGTAACCTTTACCCAATAATAGTGTAGTTTCAATCCATAGCTCTCATTTTACATTATCTGTGATACTTACTAAGGATAATCTGCCATCATGCAAGGCAGAGCTTCCAACATCACTTCCAGTCATATAATGAACTGCCACATGAACTTCCAGTGAGCACTTTCCAGCTGTTTATACACATCTTTTTGTTTGTGATAAAATGTTATTTAAATGATTTCAATATCAATTACATGTGATTTATTGAAAATAAATAAGTGTCATGCACAATAGCAGGCAAGATAGATGTTTTTGCTTAAGTCAAATGTTGCCCTGCGATTTATTTAAAGTTAGTCCTTCCATCTTGCCAATACTTTCATTACTCTCCATAAAACTGAAAAAAAAAAATCATTATTCCATTTCATTATGAGAATAAAACGTGATGAAAACCTAGATGTTTTTAGTGGTGAAAAAGAAAACTTACCAAAAATCTGAAATGTTTTGTTTGTATTTTAATTATACAACCTGATTTGTAAATGTCTGGCAATAGACCTTCCTATGAAAAGCACCATATAAATATGATTTACATTAAATAATGCTTTTTGGGAATACTGTAGCAATGCTTCATGTTAAAGGTACAATAAAATAATCGAATGCAACATTTTCTCTCTACAGATCATCTTTACTTTTGAAGACTCGATATAAAATAATAACTGGTTGTAATATCACTTGTCATTCTTTGCACCTTGCTTTTATAGAGATTTAAAAGAATAATACTAAACTTGACATCTATAGCTAGTGCATTTTGATAGAATCTTCAATAATTTTACGGTGTAAAACTTAGCCATAATATTTTTCATGATTTTTTAAGAGATAATGTATTCTTTACATAAAGTCGTTGTGTAATATATGTTAATTTTGTAATGAAAAATTACCTGATCCCCAATAAACTTGTTTAGAAATATATTGTTTTTAAATGAGTTCAATTTTAAAGAAAATCCAAAAAGTAAAATGAACAAATTGCAGTTGAGTTTTAATTATATCTTGTTACACAGCATGAAGTTACCTTTAATAGTGGCTTTAATCTCAGATGGACTGTAGACATTTAAATTTGTGCAGCCTCATGTGCATTTTGACAGGCGGCGTTTGGTTGTACAGCTGATTGACCCGTCAGCTTGCTTCACTGCAGGCTGCTGAGATGTGCTCTGCTCTAAATGGCTTTCTTTATTCTTTTTCCACATTATTAGACCAGCTGAATGACTGTGAAGTACACTCTTGTACTTTGAAACTGTTAACCAATAACATGTTTATTTTTACCATTGCATTTTCCCATTTTATGTAAAGGATAAGCATTTAATAATCACTTAATAAATCAGCAGATCATTTAACTCATTTTACTCATTTTACAGATGTGTATGCAAGAATAAAGGATACATTAAAATGTGATTCATTTTTAAAGAAATACCTAGGTCCTTGAGTTTCATGACTTCCTTTTACATTGTTAGTTATACATACAGTGCTGTCTAAAGTAAATACAAGTTAAGAAGCTGGTGTTGGCTACAGTTTCTTTTGTACCATCTTAGCCTGCCCAGTATCATAAAAATTATACCAGGGGACCAAGTTTAGCAGTCATTTGGGTTCTGTGAAGAAAACACAATGTGAGTTACCAGAGTTTAATTTTCCTATATTATACCTAAGCACTTGCCTATTGATTTAATGTTGATCTTGATTCTATATAGTTCATCCATCCATCCATCCTCTTCCGCTTATCCGAGGTCGGGTCGCGGGGGCAGCAGCTTAAGCAGAGCGGCCCAGACTTCCCTCTCCCCGGCCACTTCTTCCAGCTCTTCCGGGAGAATCCCAAAGGCGTTCCCAGGCCAGCCAGGAGACATAGTCCCACCAGCGTGTCCTGGGTCTTTCCCGGGGCCTCCTCCCGGTTGGACGTGCCCGGAACACCTCACCAGGGAGGCGTCCAGGAGGCATCCTGATCAGATGCCCGAGCCACCTCATCTGACTCCTCTCGATGCGGAGGAGCAGCGGCTCTACTCTGAGCCCCTCCCGGATGACTGAGCTTCTCACCCTATCTTTAAGGGAAAGCCCAGACACCCTGCGGAGGAAACTCATTTCAGCCGCTTGTATTCGCGATCTCGTTCTTTCGGTCACTACCCATAGCTCATGACCATAGGTGAGGGTAGGAGCGTAGATCGACTGGTAAATTGAGAGCTTTGCCTTACGGCTCAGCTCCTTTTCACCACGACAGACCGATGCAGAGCCCGCATCACTGCGGACGCCGCACCGATCCGCCTGTCGATCTCACGCTCCATTCTTCCCTCACTCGTGAACAAGACCCCGAGATACTTGAACTCCTCCACTTGGGGCAGGATCTCTCCCCAACCCTGAGAGGGCACTCCACCCTTTTCCGTCTGAGGACCATGCTCTCGGATTTGGAGGTGCTGATTCTCATCCCAGCCGCTTCACACTCAGCTGCGAACCGATCCAGAGAGAGCTGAAGATCACGGCCTGATGAAGCAAACAGGACAACATCATCTGCAAAAAGCAGTGACCCAATCCTGAGTCCACCAAACCGGACCCCTTCAACACCCTGGCTGCGCTTAGAAATTCTGTCCATAAAAGTTATGAACAGAATCGGTGACAAAGGGCAGCCCTGGCGGAGTCCAACTCTCACTGGAAACGGGCTTGACTTACTGCGGCAATGCGGACCAAGCTCTGACACCGGTTGTACAGAGACCGAACAGCTCTTATCAGGGGGTCCGGTACCCCATACTCCCGAGCACCCCCCACAGGATTCCCCGAGGGACACGGTCGAATGCCTTTTCCAAGTCCACAAAACACATGTAGACCGGTCGGGCAAACTCCCATGCACCCTCCAGGACTCTGCTAAGGGTGAAGAGCTGGTCCACTGTTCCGCGACCAGGATGGAAACCACACTGTTCCTCCTGAATCCGAGGTTCGACTATCCGATGGACCCTCCTCTCCAGAACCCCCGAATAGACTTTTCCAGGGAGGCTGAGGAGTGTGATCCCTCTATAGTTGGAACACACCCTCCGGTCCCCTTTTAAAGAGGGGACCACCACCCCGTCTGCCAATCCAGAGGCACTGTCCCGATGTCCATGCGATGTTGCAGAGGCGTGTCAACCAAGACAGTCCTACAACATCCAGAGCCTTAAGGAACTCGGGCGATCTCATCCACCCCGGGGCCCTGCCACCAAGGAGTTTTTTGACCACCTCGGTGACTTCAGTCCCAGAGATGGGAGAGCCCACCTCAGAGTCCCCAGGCTCTGCTTCCTCATTGGAAGGCATGTTAGTGGGATTGAGGAGGTCTTCGAAGTACTCCTCCCACCGACCCACAACGTCCCAGTCGAGGTCAGCAGCGCACCATCCCCACCATATACGGTGTTGACACTGCACTGCTTCCCCTCCTGAGACGCCGGACGGTGGACCAGAATCTCCTCGAAGCCGTCCGAAAGTCGTTCTCCATGGCCTCTCCAAACTCCTCCCATGCCCGAGTTTTTGCCTCAGCAACAACCGAAGCCGCGTTCCGCTTGGCCTGCCGGTACCTATCAGCTGCCTCCAGAGACCCACAGGACAAAAAAGTCCTATAGGACTCCTTCTTCAGCTTGACGGCATCCCTCACCGGTGTCCACCAACGGGTTCAGGGATTGCCGCCACGACAGGCACCGACCACCTTGCGGCCACAGCTCCGGTCAGCCGCCTCAACAATAGAGGCACGGAACATGGCCCATTCGGACTCAATGTCCCCCACCTCCCTCGGGACGTGGTTGAAGTTCTGCTGGAGGTGGGAGTTGAAGCTACTTCTGACAGGGGACTCTGCCAGCCGTTCCCAGCAGACTCTCACAACACGTTTGGGCCTACCAGGTCTGACCGCATCTTCCCCACCATCAAGCCAACTCACCACCAGGTGGTGATCAGTTGACAGCTCCGCCCCTCTCTTCACTCGAGTGTCCAAGACATATGGCCGCAAGTCCGACGACACGACCACAAAGTATATATATAGTTGTACTGTCTAATTTTGGTGTATTGTATCAGAAGTTAAGCAATGTAAAAATTAAATTGGTGCTCTGCAAAATAACTAAATAATCATATTGAATATTTTTAGAAAAAATGTCCTATGATGTTTTTCTGCAGGTAGTTACAGGTCTCAATGCATAATTTAGTCAGAAACCTAGGATTAAAATAAGCACACAACACTATATTTAGTTTTCTTTACATCACTCCACCAATTAATACATTCTCAATCCTGCATTATCTTATTATGGGTTTGGGGTGGGGATTTGGTGGAACAGGTGTAGCACTGATATCACTAGGAGCAGAAATAGAACTACCCTTAGACAGATAACCACCCCTTAGCAGGGCACGCTTACCAGTATAGGGCCATACTTAGCGTTTCCAGTCACACTGATGTGTATGTCTTTGGAAGGAGAGAAGAAAGCCCCATGGCCAACAGAGACGAGAGAACACATTATATGTGATACTGAATACTATACCTCGCTATGAGGAGATCAGGGTTCACATCCCAGGAACTCTCTGCATGGAGTCTGTATGTTCTGCCCATGTCTGTGTGGATTTCCTCCTGGTGCTTCGATTTCCTCCCACAGTTCAAGGACATGCAAGTTAGGTGAATTGGCGATCCTAAATTGGCCATAGTATGTGGTTTGTGTGTGTGTGTTCACCCTGTGATGGACTGGCACCCTGTCCAGGGCTGGGATAGTCCCTAGAAATGCCTGCAACCCTGTTAGAAAGTGACTGAGTAAATACTATACAAACACTTAATTGACATATTTTTGAAAGTAATTATGTCAATCTATACTGCAAGGAGAATAGAGTCCAGTGTTGTGGGAAGACCATGTGGGAAGCTTTAAAAATACTGTATTTAGATGACATAGTAGAACCACCATTCCAGGGTTAGTCCATTCCTTGCACCTAGTGATGCTGGGTTGCACCTCTAAAACCCAAAATTGGATTAAAAGATGTAGAAATTGTTGAATGAATGGATAGATGGAAAGGGGAGCAGTTTCACTTTTTGTTAATCACACATGTTAAATGGACAGAGTTGTTTTTGTCATTTGTACATTTTCTTAGGATGTAATTTTCTGTTAAGAATCTACATTGTAATATCTGGTTACTGTTTTGTAAAATGCTTTTATATCTGAGACTAAATAATTTCAACATTTTTACAAGTAGGTTTGAAGTACAGTATAATATCGGATGCAAGCTGCTTTCATATCAGTTTCAGAGCTACATGTCTTGTCTCACAGTTCCCTGAACTCTGTCCCGTAAAAAGCCTCCTGTGGTTTGATGTTCTGAAAGATGACGTAAAATGCTTTTGCTGTCTTATTGTGTCTACAATTCACAAAGCATGAAATGACTATTTATAAAATGATTTTTATGTTAATCATATAAAGGATAAAAAAATTAGCATTGTGGGTGCAGCAAGTAAAATGAGCACATACTCATGGATTAAAATAATCATGGCAATTTCACAACAGTAAAAAGTGTTCTGATTATTTCATTATTTTATTTCTTAAGATCAATCATAAATAAATATATAAAAATAACCCTTTCTACATCAGTAATAGTATTGAAACATTATAATCAAGCATCATGTGGTCTGACTTCATTTGTAAAAAGGAATTCTACGATTATGTGGTAATCAACATCAAGAATTTCACTGTAATCTGTACACGAACATATGAACATATAAATACATAATATAATATATTGTAGGCATTAGGGATGTGCATTTGTATCTGTATTTGTTGAGGCAGTAAAATAATTTGCATTTGTGTTTAAATAAAGGTGGAAATAGGCATAACAATCCTGTTTTTCTTTTTAATTACACTTCTGATTTTAGAATATTAGAATATTAAAGTGTTAATATGTAAGTGTTCTTCAATAAATTATTGTGATAATTATGAATACTTAAAAGTAATATTGGCTTATGGTTTTCATTAACCTACTGTAGCAATAAGCATGTATAATCATAAACATCATTGAAAAGAAAATCATTTTAAAATGAAACTTCAGTTCTTAATCCACATTCAAACCTACAGAAAACCGGAGAGGACATACATAGGTAGAATAAAAATAATAAATTGTAAACAATTTACAATTTTTGTGCACACATTTTAATTAAAATGTTTCTACTATGTATGCAATTTGTGGGCACTTTGTGTGCATCCAGCGATAGCCAAGCAGTCTTCAGTACCTAGCACCTCATCATCCGCTATAATGTGAATAAGTTCTTTGATGTTGGTATAACATCGTAGCTAAAGCCCATTAGCCCTGGGAATCCTTTGCCCCTACTGCTTGCTCAGAGTGATGCCCTGTAAGACAAGATCAAGGCACTCATAACCAGCACCATTCAGAGCTATTTTGGTGGACCGTGGTTCAGAGAGAAAGAAGAGGAAGAGGCAACATGCAAGACAGGGTTTGTTACATTTTAATCTTGGACATATTTTACTGTTCACTTTTATCTCTGTTTTTCTGATTTCACTGGAAATTTCATTGAAACTTTAGTGCCATTATAGTATTTACAAAGCCAGAAAAAACGTTTGTCCATGAATTCTGATTATATCAAATTGTCAGTGAGAAGTCAAGCAAAATAGCACCTTTTACTGGCTAACTAAAAAGATTACAATATGAAGAAGGGGCCTGAGTTGCCTCGAAAGTTTGCATATTGTAGTCTTTTAGTTAGCCAATAAAAGGTGACATTTTACTTGACTTCTCACAACATTCATAATCACTAACATGGTACAACACTCTAGTACATCAGATTATCAGAAAAGACACTATACTCCCTCTCTAATGCACACACATTTTACTTATATAATACATTTTTACAAGATAAAAGGGCAAATGAAAGAATTCCCTTGTTAGTTATATGGACCTTATTAGCAAGAGTTCACATCATAGCACATCAAATAAAGGATTCTTTTTTTCCTCCATGAAATGCCTATTGTGGGTTAAATTTTCAGGAAGCTACTAGAACTGACACTTCTGGTACCAGATATATCCATTATATTTTCAGAAAGAAACTATTACAGTATGATCCAGAACATAAGTACTATGTAAAATTATTTTATATATACTACATGTATTAGGATCTCAGTAACACAAACAATCAAACAAACAAACAAAAAAAAATAATAATAATCTTTTGCTTTCTGGTGTTCTCATTTTTTGGGTTTTATAGTAAAAAGTATCTTAGTTTTAGCTCCTGTCTAGTTGTGGTGAAAGAAATTGGTGAAAATAAAGAAAACGAAGCCAAATCTAAAAATAATGACATGTTCACTCTTTCAAAGAGGACCCATATTACACAAGATAAATAAAGCTGTTGGGAAATGCATCATTCAAAAAGTGTCTCTTCCCCAGTTTATGATTTAGGATAGCTGATACAACCTTATAAATTTGATGTCACTTGGCATTGTATTGAATACGGACGCATTATTTACTCATAGTATTATTAAATACAGTATGTACTCCATATATATAAAATCCTAAGCCTAAAAGTATAACAATTTTGTGCAATGATTTTATGTAACTTTATTATCACACTTTAAATCAGGCTTATTTTAAGACCTACATATATACATTTGGTATCATTCTTTTCAGAATTTATCAAACTATAATGTGATGTTGTTAGTTTTGTCAGATTCTTATTCCATTTTTTAAATTATAAACTAAAAAATATCAAGGACTTGCATCCCACGAGACAAGACTTTGTGCCAAGAGATTTAACCACGCCCGGCGCAGGAAATAAAAGACAAAGAGTAGGACAGCTGCTGTACGGGCTTTTAAAAGTTCGAAGTTCCGTGTGAGATGCAGATCGCACTGTACGGCAGCAAGCCAGCAGCTGAATGAGCAAAGAGGAGGTTAAAAAAAAACTATTTGTTTCCCATTGTATCACTGTTTAAGAGGGGGTTTCAGAGGAGTGACCGTGTCTCCTTGGGGTGCGTTCAACCCCACTCTTCACAACACGAGTGGCAGAGACACAAATGCAGGTTGGAGGGGGCTGGTGAGCGAAGTGAGCAGGGGGCAAACCCCCTAGTACTTTTATCTAAATACAATTGTTATACTCTTTTAAAGAGGCTTCTCTGGTTCTCATTTAAAAAAAAGAAAAAATCAACCCACCTAAAGTATTTCACCTTTTCATTAGAATAGCTCTTCAGCTATGAAGACATCTGTAAATCAAAACTAGTTAACTCTAATTTATACTGTATGTAAGTAGAGGTTGCTTCATTCATGCACAGAAAACAGCTTAGCATTAGTCCATGTCTAAAAATCAATTCATCATGTACTGTACACACAAACATGCATCAATTAGAGACAATTTTATAATGGTTATTTAGTTTAGTGTTTTTGAATGTTGCAAATTAAATAATTACTGCTTCTATAAATTCTTTTTAGATTCATCACAATTTTAATTTAAACGCCTAACATAGAGTCAGGATTGCGCACCATGTGACTGCATTTCATGTATGCTGCATGATGAAGATTATACTTTCAGCAGTTTATGTCTTGCATTAGAGGCCACTACAGACTGTATGTTTCTTAACTGCTGGTATAATAGTGAAAGTCACTGTGAGTTGTATTAATCAAAAGAAATACACCCACCTTAGTTGCCCATGATCTGTGGTGTTTTAGTAAATGCATGGGTGTAGTAGTTAAGCCCGTTTCTTACCAATGGTTGCATTTTTGCTGGAAATTCAGTGTACATTCATGTTGTAATTGTAAAAAGACATATAAAATATAAGAAAACAAGAAATCTTTGTAATGGCACATATCTGGTATTTGAAACTTTAGTTTATTTTTAGATTGAATATTTGCTGGGATATGAAATTAGACCAAGCTTAACTCCTTCTTGATGAAGAGTTTGATGGGGATTTATTCTGCACTATGCAAATGATAGATATGTGGCTTCAGAGGTGTGCCAGGTATACATGTTGTTAATGTAAGTTCTATACTGTACAAGGCTCTCAATTGTATTACATTATTATTTTTTCTTTTTGTACCCCTTGTCTCACAAATGATTTTCAAGGGGCTGCCTTACATGTTGCACTGGGAGAAGGAGCACGAACATTTGTAAAATGTGTGAAGTGGTCACATGATTTTAAACTACAGGTGAAATCTATATTTTTTCAATTATTTCATACTATTTACTTTGTTTTTAAGGATTTGGATATAACACACTGTGAATCCCCCAGTCTCACTGAGATTGCAGAGGTGGTGAACCAGCTGAGAGTAGGGAAGGCTGCAGGGATCTGTGGCACCTGGGGTGAACTTCTCCAGACTGGTGGTAAAACTGTCCTCCGGGCATTACAAGCAATCTTTGCTCCCATTTGTGAGATGGGCGTCAACCCTACTGACTGGAAAACAGGACTTGTCGTCTCTATCAGAAAGGGAAGGGAGATTGCAGCAACTACAGGAGAATAACACTGTTCTCAGTCCCAGGTGATGTCCTTGTCAGGGTTATCTTCAATTTGATCTGTGATGATTGACCTACCAGCAACCGGAGCAGTCTGGTTTTACACCTAAGAAGTCTACCATCAACCGCATCCTGGCACTGGGAGTTCTTATGGACCACTAACACAAACCCTGCGGGTTCTATTTGTTTGAAAAACTGAAAATACATTAAAAACTTCAGAAAAAAATTGTAATATGAAGAGACCATTCTTAATTGCATTTACTTTTGATTGCTCAAATCTAGTGCTTTTTGAAGTAAATTATTGTTAAAATTAATTAATTTGGAATGTATGGTTTTGCTTTACAACCCCAAGCTAGTATATTACAAAAATTTCAGTGACATTAGCAACATAACAGGATACTAGAGATTTCAGGATTGCCCTTCTTTTCACTAATAAGTCACTGTGGTTCATTTAGGTATTGATTTGCTCTTTACAATATTAATTCAATCAAGTCACATTGACTCTAACATTCATTCATCTGTTCATTTCCGAACATGTTTAATCTTATTTGTATTAACATTAGGCTGGAGCCTATCCTGGCAGCACTGGATACAAGACCTTGTTCCCATTCACACAACCACCGTTACCCATAAGGAGCCAAATTAAAATAACCGATCAACTTAACACACATGCTGTTTTGATGTTGGAAAGAAAGCAAAGTACCTGGCACAAACATATCTATCTATCTATCTATCTATCTATCTATCTATCTATCTATCTATCTATCTATCTATCTGTCTGTCTGTCTGTCTGTCTGTCTGTCTGTCTGAGTCATAACATGAAAACCTGTACATCGACAAGCTTATCTGTTTCTCCATATAGTGTCAGTATGAAAGAGATCGAAAAGATTGCACTCCTCAACACAACCCTCATTCTTAAATGAGTCCCCAAATGAACAAAGCCTGAGAGGTCTGGTTGACCTCTGGCACCCACACCAGTATACTTTAGTGCACTGAGAGGAAGGTGATGATGATGATAATAATAATAATAATAATAATAATAATAATAATAATAATAATAATAATGGTTAAAAGCAGGCAAAAAGTGAGGAAGTTTTAACCAGACTATCAGCTATTTATACGCATTTCCTGTATCCAGTGCAAACAGACCTGAATAAATAGCAATATACTGTACTGTACATACAGTATATGCAACACTGATTTGAATCTCTTGAAGTTGGTTAATTTGACTAGGAAAACCATTTGGCTGATCAGAATCCTGCTGGTCAATCTGTATCTCTAATTGTATCACACATTGTATCAATGATTATAAATTGTTTAAGGCTTCACATTTTACTATATATCAATATAAATCTCGTATTTTTTAAATTAGTGTTGCCAAAGCAGTCTGCACAAAGTGTGCTTTTTGAATAACTATCATATTCATTCTGAATATTATTCTGTTTTCATTGTTGAAAAAAATTTAATTAATATTTATGCTTTTGAACCTTATTAAAAGAAAATGGGAAAATTAAGTAAATAAGTAAATAATCAAATAGATCAAAATGTTTCTCTGTTATATTCAGCAGGAGTCACCCAATTAGTAGCACTATGCTTTTATGAGAATGATGAAATATCTGCAGATTGTTTCAGGTTTTTATGCCTGTCAGCTTCCCACCCATTTCCCGCTGCTCTGAAATCAAGAGTTGAATCGTTTACTTACATAGAACACTCTAACCAGAAAGGGCGAAATATTAAATGAACAACTTAACTGCCTTTTATAAGGAGATAAGCATGCATCTTTTCCTCTGAATGCTTTTATCTTTTTAATTTGTTGATCACACAGTACCAGAAGTTACATTCAGCACAGTGTTTTGGCTAGATAAGACATATAATATATTGATATATAAAAAAAATCCCCTGGCTCAAGATGTTGCAGCTCTCATAGTGAACTTTTAGATTGCTTTGACAGTGGCCGTGCTCTTGCAAAGTGCATCTGTATTATCTAGCTAATGCCAACCAACTCCTGCCACAAATGCACATAGCTTATTGGAGTAAATGTGAGTCCGTCTACTCCGTCTGGTAATGTTCCCTACAAACAGTACCTAACGTTTTTTTTTTTTTCATCTGATCTTGGACTTTGACTTGTTTTGTAATACTTGTCAAGAAAACACTGAAGGATTGCTATTAATTGAAGTCTCAAACTTTTTTGCTGAATCATGTAATATAATTGTAGAATTTAATAAAAATTCTGTACAAATACATAAAATATTAGAACACATCCAGACCAAATATTTTACAAATATGTAATGTATAACCCAGAAATTTAAAAGTAAACAAATCACCTTATAACTCTTTCTGAGTGATGATTTAAGGTAAATTTGCTTTTGAATTATTAAATTGGATGTTATGACACTATTTTACCTTTGTGAAGTCACTTTTGCTTACTAAGAAGATTAAATGAAAGTGGCATGAAATATTTTTGTACCTTTGCCCTGTTTTCATCTGCACAGTGCCTTTATCGGTAATGGCAATGAACGCAAATACAGGGAGCCTGTTGTGCTTGCTCTGTTTTTTCTCTATTTTTCCATTCCCTTTCATCACCATATCCAATTGTGCCTCAAAAGTGAGTTGCAAAATTATAGAATTTCATTGTTTTTCCCATTGAAAGCATCCTTCTCAGAATCATACGCGTTTGTGTTTTTGGGTCTTGTTACCTTTCAGGACAAGTTATTTATATATACATTTGTACCATCAATTCATGTTTCTCGGTTCAGTGAACTTAATAGGTAAAGAGAAATAGTAGCTTGTCAATCAGCTTGTCCAAACAACAATGTGCCATAAAGTACTTCTAAAGCCCAGTATGAATTGTGCTCAATTCCTACTGTCATGTTTATAGTGGGAGCACCTAAAAGCAATATTACACATACTGTTAACTTAATAATCTGCTTTTTGGGATGTAGAAGAATGCTTAGGATCGGATTCTTGGTCTCCAGACATGTATCAACTTGAGACATATTTAAAATATACTGTATCAAATATAATGTACACTGGTAAAATAAAGCAACATAAACTACATTAAAAAAATTAAATCTCGTCAAATAAATATTAGTATTAGTATTATATATTACAAATATCACTGTTAACCAATAGTTGGAAAGCATATACACTTCCTTTATGTGTAATTTAACTGGCAATAAAATATGAAACCAGCATAATGCCAAAGTACATACTTTTTTTAACCTTATTGTCTCTACCCTGCAGACTTATTAGTAAAATATTTAGTAAACAACAATAATAATGAGCAAAAGCTGTATATATTGCTCTTTTCAAAAAACAATTTAACATGTCAATATAAAGGTTGTGTCACGAGTAACCTATTTATAATGATCTGTGTAACGACAGATGCCTGTGGATATAGAAGAGAATGATAATTTTATAGATTTCCTTCTTTTTCGGTTTAAAGCATGAAGGTTGCATTAGAAGATGTTTAATTTGCAGCTGCAGACTCCTTATTTTTCCTTAAATTAAAGTTGTGATAGATACTTGAGATGTGGCAATTCAAAGTTAACTGGTAAACTTCTACATTCCTCAATAAACATTATGTTTGAGAATTAATGTGTATGACAATTGAAATCTAATACATCCACAAAAAATTCTAGTGTGATTTAGCAGTTTAGGATTGGTTACAAAATAAGTACATTAAGAAGCATTTGTGAGAAGGTTTGAAATTAACCTGTAAACAATACCAATGTCACTGTTGGTTGCTGTATTTCAGAATTAAAATTAAACCCTAAGAGTCCAAGACATGTTCCTCTAAACACAAGACGCAGAAACAGACATTTAACTGTCTCCTGATGTAGCTGAAAAACCATACTGTATGCTAAGGAATGATGTTACTGAGGAAAAAGAGGAATGAAAACCTCACAATATCTCCTGTTTACTTCAAAACCTCATATTACAAAAAAGAATGGAAAAAAAATCATGGCCATGAAACAGGCAGACAAATACATCTGTAACAAAAGCTTTAAGACTGTCCTGGGAGTTGAGAGGCAGGGATCAGTGGTTCTCAGGCAGGGTATTAATGTAGCCAGCTTTTTGGGTAATTTGGCAGTAAAAAAAAAGGAAGGTGTACTTGTTAGAATCTTTGACAAATATAAGAATACCTGCCATCTGTTTTACAAGCACATAAGGGACATATACATTTATTTTTATGTTTTTGCATAATTGTTCATCTTCTGCTATGTCCTGAAAGGACATGACACAATCTTGCATCATCACTACCTTGAAAAAGTAGTCAGATATTGAAACTTTTTTCAGGTACTGCTGATTTAAAATGATATATTCATATGCTTATAAAGGTAGTATTTGATCAAACGGATTTCTTCCACTTATATATTTGTAATACTGTATGTCAATCAGTATAGTTTGATTAATTAGTTAAGTGTCCAAAAATGTTTTTCACTCTTTAGAAGTGAATTTCACTTTGTTTCTTTAGGTAAAAAGTACCACCCATAATATGTAGCACTTCACATTTGTCACTTCACATAATAATGTGATTATTGTGACCTCGCATATCATCATCTTGCAGAATTCATTAGCCTTCCATAATTGTGTTATTGATCGATGTTTATTTTATTTGCACCGTTCATAATAAGCATCATCACTAATCATTTTGCAAGGCATATTGCAACATCCTTAATTAGCAAACATGTCCTCAGATTCCAATTTCAAGAGCTTCCTTAGATTAAGGACCTGGCACTAGTGTGGCTAAAAGCCTTATTCTGAAATTTTATCAACAACTTATACAATCACACCCAATCGTAATGCTTGTTAATGGCTTCTATTTTTAAACTTGAAATTTAATTACAGGATTTAGAGGAAGCTTTAACTGGATTTTGCAATCCCCGATAAGCAATTCCTATTTGAAATAAATTAACCTCTGTTGATTTTATTTTTTTAATGCAGCATCTCCATTTTGGCTTCCCAATAAGATGGTAATTTCTACCTGGAATTAAGTAAAATATTAATAATCTTTTCAGCAGAAAGTATGGAAATACTGTTGTTGTTGATCTTCTTTGACCCCCTCCTCTAAAGTTGTGATTGTTTGTTTCGTTAGTGGCTAATGTCAGTTTAACCAATTTAGACAGCTATTTGCTGCTTTAAGCTGACTACTTCATGTCAGCTAACCTGCTAACTATGCTTAATTCTTAGACCTGCTGAGGTTTATTTTCAGTACAGACGTAATTTGATCAAATTGCAGATTTAATTTGGGTGATTATATTGAATTAAGAGCAGAGTGGGAAAAACTTTTAATTGAAGGTTTTTTTCCAGGGGTCTTTTTTCATTTTTGCTGTGAAAGTCAGTGCTAAATTGTTGGATATTACATAACATAAGATGGTCAAACAAGATTAATGCAATTCAGGGTTATGGGGGGGATTATTGCATATTCCAACTAAGATATCAATATATAGTGCGGAGATGGTTAAACAGGTGTTGGGTAAAATATAGTATGTATTTATTTGTTACAGATTTTTGTATGAAATGTTGCATGGATTTTAGAGACAGAATGTTTTGTTATGGTGTCTGGTTTTACATTTATATTTAACATTTATTTCTTTTTTAGATAATGCTTATTATATCAAGCAAACTACAAAACAAAATGGTGCAGTTATCCTCTTAGTATTTTAACAGTTGGAAACCTTGTAGGTTAAGTGGCATGTGGGTTACAGACCAATAAAATGCCTAGCCACTAGGCCAAATTGTCTGTTGTGTAAATGTAACAACATTAATGGATTTTTAGGATTTCTCTGTTTAACGTCCAGCAGGCAGTTAAGAAATATAAACACGATTACTTCTTTGATTTGGTATCCTCTCATTTTAAGAAACTCAGGGTATAAAGGCAATTAATTTGGCTGTTCAACCCTTTTCAGAGATGTGATTAAATAGTACGGTTCATTCATGTGAGCAGTTTTTTTCATTCTTTGACTGCAAAATCGATACTATCTGCTCTGGCATTGTTCCAACTGTCTCTGTACTTCCTGTTGTAAATTATGGCATTGTTTTGGACTCCTTTTATGTTGTTTTACTATCATAGCTAAAAGTACCATCGACATACTTAGATATACTTTTTGTCCTCTTGATGTTGTTCCACCACATCTTTTACTGTAGGAATTTGATGTCGTGGGCCCAGTATTGTTTGATATTATAAATGGTTTTATTAGTGAGGGTTTATGTCTTCATTTTTTAAACATGTGGTAGTGTGACCTTGTCTTACAAAGGCAGAGATAAATCCTTGAGTTTTTCTCAGTCAATTGGTCAAACATCTTAACTCCAATAATTTATTTGAGATCTACCAATCTGACTTTAGGTATTAGCATAATGTTGAGACAGCCCTCCTGTAAGTATTTAATGACATCTTTCTCATTACTGATTTAGGTGGGGCAGCAGTCCTTGTCCTCCTAGACCTTTCTGAAGCTTTTGACATGAGATCATGAGATCTTACTGTTGTGGCTTGAGCATCTGATGGGGCTTTAAGGTTCCACTCTTAATTGGTTCAGGTCATATCTTACTGGTTTCCACTTTCTTGTCTACTACGCCTGTTAAATGTGGTGTTCCTCGGGATCCATTTTGGGTCCTATTTTATCTTGAATATATCTTCATCCTATAGGAGCTATTTTTAGGAGGTTTAATGTTTCTTTTCACCGTAATGCTGATGACACACAGGTTTATAGTCCTGTGTGTGATTCTTCAATGAATCAGTTACACAATCGTCTAAGGTCCTGGATCAATGACAGTTTTCTTCTTCTGAATCAAAATAAAATAAAAGTGCTCATAGTTGGTCCAGCAGCCAAGACTTCTTGAACTTCTTGGCTCTTTTATGGATTTTTACCAACCTCAAGTTTGGAATGTTGGAGGTATTTTTGTGGTCAAGAGTTGCTTTTTCCAGCTTCGTCTTTTAGCAAAAATTAAGCCTTTTTTATCTCCTAGTAATCTTGAGAAACTTTTTTTTATTTTTCTCAACTTGATTACTGTAACTCCAATTTTAGCATCATTACACTGGCTGCCAGTTAGCTTAAAAACTGATTTTTAAATTTTGCTGCTGGGTTTTAAATCATTAAATGGGTATGCTCCACCTATTTATCTGAATAGTGTGGTATACACCAGCCATCCAGAGAGCTTAGATCTGTCGGTCAGTTGTCTCTTGTGGTCCCTTGTACTAAGTGAAAAACTAATAGGGACAGGGCTTTTGCATCTGTTGCACCTTGTCTGTGGAATTCTTTTCTTTCTTTTCCTTATTACATTAAGGAGTCTCCTTCAATTGAACTGTTTAAATCTAGATTGAAGATGCATTTCTGTCCTCTAGCTTTCTGTGACCTTCATTTTTACTGATGATTCCCTCCTCTTAGTTCATTTGTTTGTTTCAATTTATTGCTGGTTGTATTGCGTTTTATTGTATTTTATTGTATTTATTTTATTTTATTGTATGTTTTAATATAAATCATTTTGACTACTGCATTACTGATGTTGTTTTAAATGTGCTTTATAAATACATTGACATGGTCTTGCTGCAATTAGGGAAATATAAATATATAATGTTCATATTTCAGATCCTTTTGTACACAGAATGCCTAGGAACTGTAAAATAATATTGGAGCAGGAACTATACAACCTGCAAAAGCTTGTCTTGAGCTTTTCTAATTCAAAGGTATGATGAATGATAAGGGCTCCTACCTCACAGCTCTTTGGGACTGAGTTTAATTACATGTCTGACCATAAGCTTCTGTTCTTCCCAAGACCTGATAAATACATTATATAGAAATTTGCACAGTTCTCTATTCTCAATATAGGTTAAGGTTTCTTTAAACCTAAGCAAACTATTCCAAAAAGATAAATTATTAAAAAGATCTTCAAATTCCCAGTTTGTTTTTATAAATATTGATCAGAGATTTTTTGGTGGATACTGTTTTGTTTTGGTAGAGTTCTATACTACTCTGCTTTATCCTTTTGTATTCCATATTGTGCAGTCTTTGTCAGAATGCCTCAAATCTCATGGACTTGCCACTGTTTATAAGGTATTGTACTTCTCCCCAGCTTCCCTTCTACATCCATATTGTCAGGTAATTGCATAGAGTAAAAGACAAGCAGGAGTTAAGTTTGAACTTTAAATAATATATTATTGATAATATTCATAAATTAATAACAATAAGCAAAGTACATCTGAATATTAGCAACCATACAACGTGAAAAATTCTGATGTGTAGGTTCAGGCGGCACACTGACTTGTAGCTACTTTAAAGTTACTTTTCTCTACTTAAGTCATCATTTCCACCTTTCTTCAGGACATGTCTCATGTCAGTTTCAATATGTCTTCTGAGCTGTGCTCCAAATTGTGTTGTCCTTTTCATTGCAATGGTGTGAGAGATGCTCCTTCATGGTGATGGCGTGAGAGAGAGGGGGAGAGGTAAATCAATTGAATTTATACGTTCTCTGTTCAAATCCTACTGCCAATAAGGTTTTGTGGTAAAGAATGGCTTCTGATTCTAAACCAAATAGGCAACGTTAGACCAATAGAATTCCGGTATGACACATCCCCCAGTTACTGGCTTATTTTCACACTTTCTCCTAAAAACCATTTGTTGAGTAAAGCTTGCCAGCTAGATAGCTTTCCTGCTAGGTGGCCTTCTTATCCTGCAGAGAATTACTTGCCATACTGTTTTTAAGCACTTCCCCCGACTCTGCCCATAAAATTGCTCAGTCAGTCCTAAAGACTGTGGGAGGAGAGGTTCTTTAAACAGTGAGACACTAATATTACATTGCTTTGTCTAAGTTACAAATAAAGACATACAAAATATTTATCAACTCATATACAAAATTTCACACCACAACAGATGCTAAACTTCTCTTGTTGTAGAGTGAATGCAGTAGTTTTTTTTAGGGCTCTTAATTGTGAAAAATTAATAGAAAACTATGACGATGGTTCACATCAGCAGTGGGAAAGGGTGGTGTTAGTGCTGTTCTTCTGTTTTTGCTAAATACTACGCAACAGTATTGTGGTCTAAGTCCCGCGTGTATCCTTTTTATTCTATATTGATTTTAAATTTGTTTTATATACAAAAATAATAATTACCAGCACTGTGTAATAGTTACTATAAAATAATCTCATGTCATAGAAAATGTCTTGCCCAACATTGTACTACAAATTTTAAGATGTTCACACTGTTCCGTCTTTGCTTCCATGTCTTATTTCAAGGATGTGCATTTATTCTGTATTATTATATTGTCTGGAAGCATACATTTTAATTTTCCTTAAATTTCGTTAACGCCTTAGTTTAAGTACTGCAAAAATACATCTATATTTACTTTTATTTATTTATATTTATCTATATTACTTACTTGCTATTATGTAACAAAACAGTAACAAACACATCTTTTGGTCTTCATAACACTTACAAAGCATCAATTCATCCCTGCAATGTGACCTACTAACCCAACATTCACTTTGGAGTGGCCTGAGGTGGCTTATCTTTATACACATTTTACTTGAAACTTCATATTTCAGTATAAGACCTGTGAATTCTTCATGCTGACAATAAATTTAACCAGCATGTAAATATGCCACAATGCACAAAGGTCAATGGCCGCTTTACTGATACTTTGTAAATGTTAGTAGGACCAAAATAAGCCTTTGTTAAGGTCTTGTTACATAACAGTTATCGAGTAACAGAGGCATTTTTGCAGTACCTAAAGTAAAGTGTTATGGAATTTTTCATTGTGATCTTCTGTAGTGTGCAAATTAAACTGATTACATTCTCAGTGTTCCTTAAAAATCATATCCGTCTCTCTCTATATTTATCCTGCATTGTTCTTTATTTGTTTACCTGTCTGTCTTGGTCCTGCACAATTATTTAGCTGTAAAATGATTACTTCAGTTGAAATGTGTCAATAAGTTTTTATGGATTTCTCTGAACATATTTGTACCATCATGATAACTATGTTTTCCATGAAAAAAACAAAATGACTACATATACAGTATATATATATTGTCACAAACTTGAACAAGAGCCATAGGAAGGTTTGGGGCAGCCACTCGTGTATTATTTCCTGGCTGCAAAATTGAAAACAAATGATAGCACTGATGTGCACAAATCGGAGTCCAAAACAGAACTGAGGGGACAAGGGAAAGGTGGAGGCCAGTATAGGAAGTAATGTCAAAGGGGCCAGGACCGGAAGGGTCTTCAACCATAGGCTCAAGGCCGTAAGTGATGTCAGCAGGGCCAGGTGGAATTTCCCGTGAAAAAGAAAAACGAGAAAAAGAATCTATGCACTCTTCCACATCCCGGTCTGGTTCGAAATTGCCCTCTAGCTGCCTCTGCCTGTGACTATATATATATATGCTAATGTTACATTAAGTTACCTGAGATTAGGTTAGATTAGGTTAGCCTAGATTAGGTTATGTAGGTTAGGTTAGGTCTGGTGTATACTTGATGTGTCATCGTGGTGAAAATGACGCAAAGACACAACCGTGAATGCTGCTGGTGTTCAACTCCATTTTCAATGTGCACTGCGCATGGAATGCAGTGATGCAGACATGGCACCTTGTATCCAAAGTAAGAAATTACATCAAACACAAAGTTGGAACCATATGTTGTCATTAATTGAGACATGACTTTATGTGTATGTATGTATACATATATTCTGTATATATATGTATATATATATATATATATATATATATATATATATATATATATATATATATATATATATATATATATATATATATATATATATATATATATATATATATATATATAGTGGCTGGATTGCCTTCACAAAGGAAGGACCTCAGGACAGAACATGCACAGGACAAAGTTTCCTCCAAAGTGCTGGATGGGGTTCTGTTAGCGCCTCCAGGGGGTGCTGCAGGGACTGAGGAGCCCTACTTTATTGGGCTTCTGCCTCACCCAGAAGTGCTTCCGGACCATGCTAAAGGGCCACCAGAAGTACTCCCATGTGCAGGAGCCTGGTCCCACTGCTCCAGGAGCCAGAATTTGGAGGAAGCGGGACAAAGCTTTCTGGAGGAGGAGGAGTGGAGGCAGAAGGAGCGAGAAAAACACAAAGACAGAGAGAAGAAAAGGCACAGAGAAAGTACTGTGTGGTTTATTGGATACTTTAACTGTGCTTTATTGTGGGAAACAATTAAGAGTTTCTCACGGCCAAATAAAAGGCTGTGTTCCGCTTAGAACTTGTGTCTATGTCTGTCAGTGTCGGGTTTGGAGAGAGAGAGAATCACTCGTGCACATCTTTGGATCACCTAATTGACAATACCATTCTGGGTCGAGAGGGGGCACTGTCAATAACACAGCTCCGAGAAGACACCCCATGAGGGTGGCTGACTCGCCCTCATCACTCCAAAGTGCCCCTTGCCCAATTTGGTACAAACCATGCAAAGATGGCCGTTTCCAGAAGGCGGCATCTCTTGACAGGCTGACTACAAGACAGAGCTACATGTACAGACACTTAGCATAAAAGCTAAAGTTCTTTTGTTTGCTTTTAACCCATGGTTGTGCCATCAAGGGTCTGTTTTTTTTGTTTTGTTTTGTTACTAAATCTTCATATATACTTTGGCATCTTTTTGTACCTGGACATTGATAGTCATAACTGGAAGAGACAAATGCGCTGAGGACACACAAACAAGCAAAATTTGTGCATCAAATTGCATAGTGTAGTTTTATTTACAACTCAACAGGCTTTGTCCAAGTAAATAAAGTGCAGTACAGTCAGAACTCATCCATAAATAAATAATCGATGAATTCCAGTGCATTTTCTTCTTCTTCTTCTTTTGGCTGCTCCCGTTAGGGGTTGCCACAGCGGATCATCTTCTTCTATATCTTTCTGTCCTCTGCATCTTGCTCTGTTACATCCATCACTTGCATATCCTTTCTCACCACAAACATAAACCTTCGCTTAGGCCTTCCTCTTTCCCTCTTCCCTGCCAGCTCTATCCTTAGCATCCTTCTCCCAATATACCCAGCATCTCTCCTCTGCACATGTCCAAACTAACGCAATCTCACCTCTCTGACTTTGTCTCCCAACCGTCCAACTTGAGCTGACCCTCTAATGTACTCATTTCTAATCTTAGCCATCCTCGTCACACCCAATGCAAATCTTAGCATCTTTAACTCTGCCACCTTCAGCTCTGTCTCCTGCTTTCTGGTCAGTGCCACCATCTCCAACCCATATAACATAGCTGGTCTCACTACCGTCCTGTAGACCTTCCCTTTCACTCTTGCTCATACAAATTACTCCTGACACTCTTCTCCACCCATTCCACCCTGCCTGCACTTTCTTTTTCACCTCTCTTCCACAATCCCCATTACTCTGTACTGTTGAACCCTAGTATTTAAACTCACCCACCTTCGCCAAGTCTACTCCCTGCATCCTCACCATTCCACTGACCTCCCTCTCATTTACACACATGTATTCTGTCTTGTTCCTACTGACCTTCATTCCTCTGCAGCAATCTCCACCTCTCCAGGGTCTCCTCAACCTGCTCTGTACTATTGCTACAGATCACAATGTCATCAGCAAACATCATAGTCCACGGGGACTCCTGTCTAATGTCGTCTGTTAGCCTGTCCATCACCATTGCAAATAAGAAAGGGCTCAGAGCCTATCCCTGATGCAATCCCACCTCCAACTTGAATGCATCCGTCACTCCTACCGCAGACCTCACCACTGTCACACTTCCCTCGTACATATCCTGTACAACTCTTACGTACTTCTCTGCCACTCCCGACTTCCTCATACAATACCACAGCTCCTCTCGAGGCACCCTGTCATATGCTTTCTCCAGGTCCACAAAGACGCAATGCAACTCCTTCTGGCATTGTCTAGACTTCTCAATCAACATCCCCAGAACAAACATTGCATCTGTGGTGCTCTTTCTTGGCATGAAACCATACTGCTGCTTACTAATCATCACCTTGCTTCTTAACCTAGCTTCCACTACTCTTTCCCATAACTTCATGCTGTGGCTCATCAATTTTATTCCCCTGTAGTTACTGCAGTCCTGCACATTCCCCTTATTCTTAAATATCGGCACCAGTACACTTCTCCACTCCTCAGGCATCCTCTCACTTTCCAAGATTCCATTAAACAATGTGGTTAAAAACTCCACTGCCATCTCTCATAAACACCTCCATACTTCCAAAGGTATGTTATCTGGACCAACGGTCTTTCCATTTTTCATCCTCTTCATAGCTGTCCTTACTTCCTCCTTGCTAATCCGTTGCACTTCCTAATTCACTATCTCCACATCATCCAACCTCTTCTCTCTCTCGTTCTCTTCATTCATCAGCCTCTCAAAGTAATCTAACCATCTGCTCAACTCACTCTCCTTGCTTGTGAACATTTTTATCCTTTATTACCCTAACCTGCTGCAGATCTTTCCCAGCTCGGTCCCTCTGTCTAACCAATCGGTACAGGTCCTTTTCTCCCTCCTTAGTGTCCAACCTCTCATACAACTCATCATACGCCTTTTCTTTAGCCTTCGCCACCTCTCTCTTCACCTTGCGCCTTATCTCCTTGTACTCTTGTCTACTTTCTGCATCTCTCTGACTATCCCACTTCTTCTTTGCCAACCTCTTCCTCTGTATACAGTACTCTCCTGTATTTCCTCATTCCACCACCAGGTTTCCTTTTCCTCCTTCCTCTTTCCAGATGTCACGCCAAGCACCCTTCTTGCTGTCACCCTTACTACATCTGCTGTAGTTTCCCAGCTGTCTGGTAACTCTTCACTGCCACCCAGTGCCTATCTCACCTCCTCCCTAAACTCAACCTTGCAGTCTTCCTTGTTCAGCTTCTACCATTTGATCCTTGGCTCTGCCCTCACTCTCTTCCTCTTCTTGATCTCCAACGTCATCCTACAGACAACCATCATATGCTGCTTAACTACACTTTCCCCTGCCACCACTTTGCAGTCTTCAATCTCCTTCAGATCAACTCTTCTGCAAAGGATGTAATCTATCTATGTGCATCTTTATCCACTCTTGTACGTAACCATATGTTAACCAAAGTTTCTACCCTCAGTTCCAGTGCTTTTTGTGGGAGTAAAATAAGTTAATAAATAATTAATCCAGAATGTAAAAACAGGAGTAGTATCACATGTATAAAATCATGTTGCATTTCTTTCTGTTCACTGGGCTTAATGCCTTTCTTTTCTCTTCTCCGCTCCTGCTCACTCATCAGGTCTACTCAGTGGATGTTGAGATGCCGACAAGAGTGCTCAACCTAAAACGACTTGCATCGAAGCCACTTCACTCGGTCAGTCAGTCGGAACTCCCAAACCTGGCTCTGTTGATTTTCTTGAGTTTGTTTGCAGTGTGTCCTGTTGCTGAAATTTTGCTTTCAGTGCTTTTTTGATCTAGTGCCAATTGAGATTCTGCATAATGATTAGGCCTTTTTGCTTTACATTTTGGGTAGATGTATGACTATCAAGTGAATGTTTTTTCTTATCCACCACCTCCTTATGTGTATAGTAGCTTGAGTAGGCACCAGTATCTGGATCTCTTGCCTCCCTGGTGGTTTAGATATTGCTTGCAGTGCTGTTGTGATTTGCATTTAGACTAACTCTTTCAGTTTACGAAACAATTAAATTCATTGTATGCTACAAGTGCTGTAGATTTATTTAATTTAATTACATTAATTATAGTAGCCTTTACTCTGGTGGGTGTGCCCCATCCGTGTCGGCATATATCTGTTTTAATTATCTCAGATCGTTCCATTGTAAAGGACATTATTTCTTTGTTGAAGGTGACTAATGACCCATGTTTTATCTGATATTGACTCTTGTAAATCTCTATTTGCTTGTATGAGAGATTCAGCTTCTTCCATGCTTATAGTTTCTGATGCACATAGCACAAGTGTAGCCTTGCATTTTCTTTCAAAAACAATGAAAAGTAATGTGGCCTAGCAGGGATTAAGCTGCCTTTGCCTATAGTAGGCCATTTTGCTTTGAACTGTTTTTCAGCCGATGACACTGATAAAACTTTACTGACAGTGTTTATCTCTGGCTCTAGATGAGGACACTTCAGAGTGGAGTAGCCTGAATTTCCCATAGCTTATTGTGGGTCCTGGTGGTTAAACTGTTTTCCTTTCCCCCCTAATTTGTGCATGTTCTTGTTTAGCCTACTGTAGGTGATTATTTATGTAAATATATATATGGAGTTCACTTGTTCACAGATGGGTGGCAGCAGCTGATATGCTTTTCATGTAAATGCATGGAGAAGTTGGAAGATTGGACAGGTGCAAGCAGATTTCAAATCAGAAAGCCAAAAAGGACTAATATATCGTAAAATACTTTAGCTTGTGGCATAAGTCACGACCTATGTCTAACAGTAAATTGTTTATTTAGCAGAAATAGAAACTAGACTGAAAAGGAACTCATTTTCTTTTGGCAGTTAAACCAAAATCAAAATTATACTCACTAAGGAGTGAGCAGTATAAGGAGCATTATATTAATACTGGGTTGGCCTTTCATGTAGTACTCAAAACAGCCTCAGTTCTTCATGGTGTGGATTTTTATAAGATTTTGGAAACATTCTTTTGAATTTCTGGTCCATTTTGACATGATTGCATCGCTACATTCCTACGGATTTGTCAGCTGCATATTTATGCTGCAGATCTCCTGTTCCACCAAAGGAGCTGTTTTGGAATCGGCTCTGGTGACTGGGGAGGCAAATGAAGATAATTTTTCTTTTTGACAAGGTGCATTATCATGCTAGAAGTAGCCATTAGAAGATGGATAATTGTGACCAAGGAGGTATGCACATGGTCGGCAACAATACTCAAGAAGGCTGTGGCATTCAAGCGATGGATAATTCATATTAACTGGCGCTAAGTATGCCAAGAAAACATACCCCACATGATTAAAAATGAATTAGCAATGGTGTTAATGAAGAATTTAGAGAAAGTAGTCATTTTTGAGTGATGTGCCATTGTTATGTTGGTTCACTATTGCGATCCCCCACAATGTCATTTCCACTCAGTCATTGACCTGGAATGTAGCCTTGACATAGGGATGGCCAAACCTAAAAATATGCCAGATTCATTGCCATCAGCAGGACTGTTTTGGTATGATAATGCATTTTGGGTTTTGTGACTCCATGCCCCACCCTTAACCACTGTTACAGCCTTGTTTCTCAAAAGATCTTTTGAAATGCCTTAACATCTAGAGTTTAAGCTATATCAACAATAATATCCAACACTGCTATTTTGGAGTGATGCATTTTTTGACCTCTCATTAGGATCACCCTTGCCGATGAAATATAATGCAGTATAGCCTGTATTTTAAGTTATTTCACCTTGGCTGTACATGCAAAACTATATTAAGGTGGTTTTGGAATAATGCACAATTTTTGGGTACAACACCCCTACATCCCCATTATAACCTGCTTCCCCAAAATATTTTTTGAAATGTCATATAGTCTATATGTTAAGGTGGACCAAAGGCATCTTACATGCAAAATTTTGAGAAAATTGGTTCAGCATTTTTGCATGATTGATGAGCAAACAGACAAATTGCAGTCTGATAGATGAAATGAGGTTGATACAGATATGAAAACAGAACAGAAATGAGTGTTCTTTTTGGATCTTTCATTTAAAAAATGCTCAAACCGATTGGTTTAAATGAATCATTTGACTTGGGATGTTTCCTTTAAAATATACGCACTTCTGTGTATCCCCCATTTTTTACACATTGCTTCAATGCATGACGAATGTCAATAGGTACAATGGTATGCAACTTCACAGTCATGACAACCAAATAATATATGTGGTTCTCTTACATTTACTATCTGTCACTCAACAACATATGTATGTTTCCACTTTATGTTTTGTATGGTGGGGGGTTTAGAGTATTATTGTGGGGGCACTTTATTTGTGCTAAAAAAAATGTTGATGAAGATATATGATGAATTTAGCACCCAGTTTGTATTGTTGGGGTGGTAGTCTGATATTAATAAATGGGTTTATGTATTTAAGATATATATATATTAATAATTGATTTTTTTCCTTTCACTGCCCGGCTTGATGTAACCTTAACAGTTAGTTAAATTGTTAATTTAATAATACAGTATAGGTTGATAATAGTATTACACTTCTCTCTTACTGTGAAGTTCTTTTCTGAGTAAGTAAGAATATTTCTGACGGTTATAGTGATAGCAAAACAGATAAATAACATCAAACAAAGCTGAAAAAATCAAGAGACAATTTTATTCATATAGATGTATTTATTTTCTATAAATAATCACCACGTTTTATTACTTGAAAGCTATAAATTTGAAAGCTGGTCATAATTACTATTTCTATAATTTCACATAATACAATATTCGTATATATATATAGTGGTAAAAAGATTTGGTGCACCTTAGAGGCAAAGCCTTTATTTTTGGGTAAAACAAAAACAGAAAAAAGGCAAAAGGTACTATAGGCCTTTTCAGACAATAGGAGCCCAGGGATGACAACCTGGATGTGCCATCACAGGGACTAGCGGTCGTCCGATCTGTAGAATCAAAAAGAGGAGCATTAGGAAACAGTGCCAGCCTTCTGCTCGAGGAGGAATTACAACTAGATGAGCCCTCAAGTTGTCTCCCAGTTGCACATGTGTGACAATATATATAAAATATTTTTTTGCCAACTGTATCTATTTTTGACCCTGCTACTGTGTTTACAACTTGACTTTTGAAATCTGGCACCATTTAGTATTAATTTTTCTCTAGTACCTGACATGATCTCCAGTTTATATAGGAATCACTTGATAACTATCACAATTTGATGTTTTATTTCTTCTATATTGGACATTTTCCACATCAATAAAACTAAGTTACTAATTTAATTTGGTTATTCCTTTTATCTTCACAACAGTTGAATCAAAGTTTATTTCTAAGACAAGGTACCTTCTACATGGAGTCAGCAGGTGCTTCAGATTTTGTTGTGAATTGACATTAGGATTTTCTCTCCAATGGCATATGGATGACTTTAAGGTGGCCTAATGAGAGCCAGGGTGAGACTCATAAGCATGTGAATATTCCCTGGTGTGGACATACCAAGTGTTTATTCCTATCTTCCCTGATTTGTTAAAATATTTCTGATTCAGTTAGACAGTGTTGCAGGTTTTTAACATGTATTTATTATGTATGTGTATACATTTCTGTTCAGTGTTTATGAAAATGTCTACCTTTAATGACTATAGTAAGAGATTTCCATTTCTATGATAAAATAACCTTGGATAATAATATTATAGACACCATCGGCTCTCTTTAGGCAAACTAGTATTCATTAATTGGCAAAGTATCTGTAAAAGGTTAATTTTAGCCAAAGGTGTTGCGAATATTTAATAAATGCTGGTTCTTTTCTAATAGTAAAGCAAAGTCAACATAATATTTGCTGTAAGAGCCTAAACATGCATTCAGTATACTTAGTTAGAAAATAAAACTATAGCTCAGACCTCAGACAAAAGAATTTGAGGTCTGACATTTAAAACAAATTGTCTGTAAGTCTATTGTCTTCTGTCTTATTGCTGCCTTTGGGTTTTTTGTACTGCTAGAAGGTAGCAATTAGTGTTGTCATACAAGGTTAAAAGCATTTCCTGTGGATTCTGGTGCCATCCAGCAGGAAAAAACTACTAAAAGGTTATTGTTTTACTTCTATGACTGGCACCCAGGAGATACTCAGGCAAAAGAAAGTGTTGAAGTTTTTGGATGTATGCTGGCAAGATAAACATTTATGAGATATGACCTCTAAAAGTAAAAGTCTGTTGTGATACATTGGTGAATACGTGACTATTGTAAGCTTTCAAACAACTCAAGGTCACATATCATTAAAATTACATCACAAAAAAGAGGATCAGTATCAATAGTTCTAGTGCTTATCTAATGAAGATAATCAGCTACGTGAGCATTATTAAAATTGATTCTATTGAATTTGTGGCATGTAGGCAGTTCAGTTATTCTCCTTATTTTATAATAATTCAAATGCAATCAATTTAAATAAAAATTTGTTGCATACAAATTATGACTATAGTACAATATATACTAAAATGCTTATTTGGTCAACTCCAACCACTGCGTCTTTAAGAAAAATATAAAAGTATAATAAAAATAATACATGACTTTATACATATCTTCTCAGTCTCTCTGAAGTAGACTTTAGGCAGTGGCAACATTTCCCTAGCCATAGCATGGAAAAGAGACCATTGTTGAGATTGCTGGCGTCATAAATAATTTTCCTTTCCGTAGTCTGACATCGCCTGGCGTAGATGTCCTGGAACTTTGAGAGTTCACACCTTGTGATGTGTTTAGTTGTCCGTACCACTCTCTGCAGAACTATGTGGTCCTGCTGTATGTTGTTCCCAAACCAAGCAGTAATTATTCCTGTCAGGACACTTATAATGGTGGATGTGTACAAGTTTTTGAGATGGCAGCCTGAAATTCCTGATGTGTTTGAGTTGGTAAGAAATTCATAAAGACATTGTTAGGACCAGGTCATTTCCTCTGTATGTGGACACCTAGGTATCTGAAATTGTCCACCAAGTAGTCCTTTCACTTTCTCCCTTTATTGTCACTTAGTAGCTTTTAAGGCTGTTTTTAGATTGTATGAGGTGGCTTTGTAATCGTCCTTATTCCCAGACATAAGTCCCAAGTTGTATACAGCAATGTGTGCCCTTTTTGCATAGCAAATTGTTTTGTCCACCCACGGTTTCTGGTTTGGAAAAGTCCTGTTGATGACATTTGGTGCTGTTTCATTTATGAGATATCCAATGTTACAGGTCACAGCTTCTGTAAACACTTTGATGTCGTCAGAGATGTGCCTAAACATATCTCAGTCAGCATAACTCAATGCATCTTGGAAAATGGCCTCTGATTTGTCTGTCCAACACAAACCTCATGCATAACCAGAGCTTCTCACTTTTACTTTTGTTTGTATCTAAGCATAAGTAAGATGGTGACAATGATAGATTTGCCTTGTATTTCTAGACACTTTCCATATTCATGATGCAGGTGGACTATGCTAAAAAGGTCCTTCTCAGTCTCTCTGAACTGGATTGGTCTGTACTTTATAGCTTATTTTATATGGAGCACAGAAATTAAGCAGTGTCCTGTCCCCTCTGGTGGAACATGTAATGTGCTGCTAAAAGTTTGGCAATACCTTTCTAAGACAAGTCTTGTTACAATTGACAGCAAAAATGAGGGCATCATCCAGGTTATCATTCTAGTGATGATGGAATATCTTGTACAGCTTAGTCTGGGCAGTGCCTGTTGGAATACACATGGCCATAACAATGACTGAAGTAAACTCACAGGGAATATAGAATAGTCTGCATTTAATTGTAAGGTGGTCTAGATCGGCCAAGCAGTAGCATGATAAAAACAGTTATGTTCCTACTGTTGCACCAGTTGTTGTTAACCATGTATTACACCTCCACCTTTTGCCATACTTTTTTGTTCTGTCCATACGGTAAACAGAGAGAGATTCAGCAGGCCCAATCATATGATCCAATATCAGGAGAGTCAGCCATGTCTCTGTGAGACAAAAGAGTTTGCAGTAACAATTTCCTCACAAAACATTATCCTTGTTTTGTTGTTGTCCCACCTTGTCCTTGTCAGTGTGTCTTTTAGGTGTGTTTGCTGTTGTTATTGTTGTTTTTCTGAAAGATCTTATTCAGCCAAGCTCAGTCAACGAATATAAATTCAGAAAGCTTGTGAGTTACGCACGTTTATTAGTATCTGCTGATCATAACTCCTGAAAACAAAACTACTGGGTGTTAAAAAAACAATCTTATCAGAGCTGGGAGAATGGCAACCTGACTAAGTACCACCACCTGTAGAATTTCATAAATGGTTAATAATAAATAACACATGGAATGGCAGGTTGGCATAGTGTTCAGCAATGCTTCTTAATTTTTCCTGTAAACCTGGTTCAAATCCTGACCTGGTCACTGTCTCTGTCAAGGTTGTACTTTTTTCATGTGTCCATGTGTTTTGATCTTTTGATATGGATTCATGTAATGAGTGTTAGTCCATGTCTGAGAATGCCCTGATTGGACTAGTTCTCTGTTCAGCACAGACTGATAGGAATCACCCAAAATAGGCAAAAGAGGCATCTTGACCCAGTACTGGATTAAGTTGTTTCTGAAGAGTCTGGTTCTTATGTTGTTCCCATGACATTTTTTTTAATGGTTCCAGAAATCAGCTGTGAAATAAACTATATGTAAAACCTAACCTACGCTAGTGGCTATAGCAGTATTCCACTCAATGATTGGTTTTCAACATGTTTTGCAATGTTGATAAGAAACCTGTATTGCAGGCAGTACTTTTCTGCACACTTTTTAAACAATTTATTTATTTTTTTGACTAGGGGGCTTCGCTTGCCTAACCCCCCCGGCCTGCACTACGTGCCAGCCATGTCATGTCTCTGCCACTCACGTTGTGAAGTGGGGGGCTGAACACACCCCAAGGAGACACGGTCGCTCCTCCGAAACGCCCTCTTAAACTGTGATACAATGGGAAACAAACAGTTTTTTTTTACCTCCTCTTTGCTCAATCACCTGCTGGCTTGCTTCAACTGCTGCTGCCATGTGGCGCGATCTGCATCTTGCACGGTGCTTCAGACATTTAAAAGCCTGTACAGCAGCTGTCCTTTTTGGCGCTTTTCCACTGCATAGTACGGCACAGCACGGTTCAGTACAGCTCACCTTGGTTCAGCTCAGTTCGGCTCGGTTTGCGTTTCGACTGCAGTTTAGTACCACTTTAGAGTGGGCGGGATTATTCACGTGTCGTTATAGTTGCGCCGCCTCTACTGCCGTGACATTTTTTTTAACTTGTCCCTACATTGTTTGTAAGTCCGATGGTAGCCGTGTGCGCCCAAGAGCTTAGCGACCTCCTGAAAAACTTTTTCATTCCGCTGCCCCCATCCAGCTTTCGCTGGATCCGCCTCGCTACCAACGAGGAACGCCTGTACTTCCTCAATAGACCACGAAACAGCCATTTTGGTTAAAACAAAATGGTGCATCCGAACCTTCGCTGGCTGTGCTAAAAATCTAGCGGGTCTGTTGTGTCTCGTGTCGCAAATTTAGTGACGCAGTAATGACGATTTTCTCCAGCCAATCAGTGACCAGCAGAGTTTACACGTCACATTTTGGTAACGATTCGGCGCACTTGGAACCTCGGCTGAGGTGGTACTAAAAAAAGGACCAGGTACCAGGTACTGTTCCCAGTGGAAAACCCCCCAAAAGTGAGCTGAACTGAACCGTGTCGTGCCGTACTATGCAGTAGAAAAGCGCCATTTGTCTCACTGCCTTGTCTCTCTTCTCTCCCAGACATCCTCTGCTTCTGTTGGGGTTACCGCTCCTGAGGCACACCCCTATGAAGATGGAAGATTTTCTATTCTTTTAATTGAATGACGGAACTGTCCCCTCCGACTACTCACGGAACTCGATTTACTTCTGAAAGAGACTTATGTTTGTTTCAAGTGTTTGAATAACGTTTCTGTCTCTAAAATCTCCTGTGTATCTGTGCAACTCTGTGATCCAAGCGTGACAGCGTATGTGGATTTCACTTTTACCAAACAACAAATCTTTTAATTCTCACAGATATGCCTTTTCATTGGGAAGAAACACTACTTTTCCCTGATGGCAACACGAATTAGATGATCTACAAGTCTCCGACTTAAAGTTTAAATCCAAACAGTATATTCAATCTCTTTTCACTGTTCCGTTATTTCACTGAGTAATAATTTCCATTTATTTTTGCTAATGCAATCTTTTACTATCATTTTTTGGAGACTTTTGAATTTTTGTACTTCCATTATATCTAACCTGCTCTGCATGTGTATCACATCAATGTTTTTGAATTCTTTACGACGTTCTACTTTGTCATCTACTCTTTGTCTCGTGGGATGTGAAAGTGTCTCTCTGAGAAAGTCACGTCTCGTCTTGTCCCAAGATTTTTTTAATTTAATAGAGAGATTTGTTTTGTTTAGTGTAATACTCACTTTATGTTATGTCTCAAGTGTACTAAACTACTGTATAATCACTTAATTACAATTCTGAATGCAACTTGTTGATCTACAAACACTAGAAACATACAGAATGGGTGAATATTGAAGTATTTGTTAGAGACAGATGCCCTACACAGTATAAACTAAAAAAGACCTTCCTTGGAAAATGGAACAATAATTAATGCAGCAGTTATTTCATACCTATCATGTGAGTGGTGGTGAAAATGTCTGTTTCTTACATTTGATGTTATAACTTTACAAATAACACAACCTTTAGAGATCTTGCCTATAATGGAGAAACACCTAGAATCTACTTCATTCTGGTTCTCCCAGCAGCTAGTGAATGGATAAACTCATGAATGACACAAAACATAGACATGTAATAATATTTGATTAAAGAAAATTTTGAAAACAAAATTAGTTTTTATTCAGTTGATCATATTATAGCAATATTCAAACATAAAACAAATGTATTATCAAGGCTCTTAGTGCACATAATTGAACATTTATTCTTTTATAGATCATCTGTGTTACACACCAAAAACATTTTATATAGCTCTGATATTTTTAGCAGAAACCCCTGTTCAGAGTACTGCTCAAATGCAGTCATTGCACAATGCTGAAACACAGTCCAGCACAAAAACAGAAAATAAAAATAGCACATTCCAGCACATGCAAAAGCCTTGGTGACAATGAAGAAAACAAGAAATAAAAAAAAGTAACATAGCATGACATAGCATTCTGAAGAAAACCAACAGGGAACTGCAAATCATGCATGAGATAAATGTTCGCCAGACAATGTTGTTTAGACAAATATCTAGAACTGTGATGGTGACATTTCAAAAAGCATAGGTTTTCTTGCCAGTTTTCTGAGAAATATACAAAGAAAAGGGCCTTTTCACACAAAAGATGAGTATACTGATACTGCAAAGCTTATCTTTGTCTCCCCTCGGGATAACAAAATTAAAAGTTTGAGCTCAACCCTACCCTTTGTTGACCCTACCAATTATAAAAGACAGAAAGAGGAAGAGCTCTAGTTTGGTAGCTGTATGAAGCCAGACTCCATCTCAGTCAGATGAGCCAATGCAGTAACCACCAGGGAGACACCAGAGCAGTGGCACTTGGACTATTGGGTAGTTCACTTATTAGACTGGTGCAGTAGCTCAGATGAAATAGTTTAGAACATTTTTTTCAATTTAGTGGAAGTAGATACAGGCTTGTGTTTTAGAAAATAAAACAGATACACTCAAAGAGTACTGAAAGCCAGTTCTGCTCACCATTGAACACAGTATAGAGATTCAGATAGTTTAGTAAAAAGCCTTTGGTCCTTTAAAACTCCTTTGTTCAGCTGTCTATGTGTTTGTTGTGCACCCACTGATGAAGCAGGTTGAGCTTGTATCTGTCTGTATCAACACCCATGTTGTCCATCTAAGTTGTAATCACAAAGTTACAGGTTCACATTGTTTGTGTACTCTATATGGTCCTGAATAGCTCATTTATTGTTGTCGTGCTGCAGATCAGATTAATTTGGTCTCAGCATTTGTTCTGTTCTGTATAAATTAAGAACTTTGCAATATTGATCTCTATTAAAGGTAATATCATTTTATCTTTTTTTAAAACATAATCTCTAGTCCAGTATCATTAGAAGCTGAAAACAATACTCAGCATTTAACTAACAGTTTGTATTATTCAAAAATACAAACTTATTAAAATGAGGGGATTTGTTTTTATTAAATATATAGTTCATAACCATACCACATTTATATTAAAAAATCACAGATACTGCATCCTGACATACACACAATAATACAGAGATCAATAGGTTGTGGTTAAAGTTAATTGAAGTCTGTGGCTTAACAAAAGGTGAATTGAGATAAAAATTATTAAGTAATGGTCAATAATTGGTAAAGGTGACATGGCACAAAACAGCAAAAAAAAACAAACATTAAAAACCACAGTATTTAAAAAAAAATTCAGAAAAACAGAAAACATTTCATAAGACAAATAATTTTTTATTTTATTAATTCCATGTATTCTTCTATGTGTTAAATGTTCTGCAAACATTTTATATAATACAGTGTCCTCGGTTTATATTTACTTTTGAGAAATATTCTGCTAATGACTTATTGAATCAATTTCATCTATTATTAATTGAATACCTAATGAATTTCAATTCTGTGCAGTCCAGCTAGTGAACTGCACCAAATGAATGGCAGTATTGTTCTCAAGAATATCAGAATAAAGGCCCTCAGGATCAGTAGAAGATGATTGCTTTCAAATAATTCATTTTAGACCTTTTATTTTGTAGTTCATCATGCATAGCAAAGAATGTGCATTTGAAGATAAAATAACTACGAATATGTCAATGATTATAATTATCAATCCATCCATTATCCAACCCGCTATATCCTAACTACAGAGTCATGGGGGTCTGCTGGAGCCAATCCCAGCCAACACAGGGTGCAAGGCAGGAAACAAACCCCGGGCAGGGCACCAGCCCACCGCATGATTATAATTATTTGTGATAGAAATAGTTATTCAAGAGTCTTTTTTATATCATGATTTCTGACTGCTTCTTGTGCTCTAAGTGCATGTATCTTGTGTCCACTGTTGTTACATAAAAGATACACTTTCCAAAAGGTCTGCAGTATTTAGTTTATTTTATAAAAGATTTTATTTAAACTGATTGGAAAATGAAATTGATACAACTGTAACTTTACAGTTAGACTGCCAAAAAGCCTATGTAGGTCACTTACTTAGCTTTGTTTAGAAGGCCAGTAGTTGGCACAGAGTTGGCAGTCTCAAACTGCGATTGTTGTCCAATGCCTTAGCCACTAGACCACTAGAGCCTTGAAACAGCAGATGTTCTATAAATGTAAAAAAAAAGAAATTTAAATTAAGATATTTCTGGAAACACCCAACAGAACTAAAATTTATGATAGCAATGAGGCAGAGGGGCTTTAAGTATTTGCAAATGTGCCTTGAAAAAAATTATCTTAATTAAGTCATGGATATGTGCCTTTGAAGGACCGTATTTACTAAAATACTAAATACATTTTTAAAAATCTTGGAATAGTCTGTTATAAAGTGTTCAGATCCATCTAATCTAATCTAATAACTGTGTTCCTGTTTTTAACCCCAAGGACTCCTAAGGATACACTTTAACTAGGACTAAATAAAATATATCTGAATACAAATGGATGGATGGCTCTAAACAAATGTAAAAACAGCTGACAGTAATATACATGTAACATAAGATTACTTCAGCTGCTGCTGCAGTTATTGCCTAGCATGTTAAGCATTAGTATCGATTTATGTCACAAATGGAAATATTATTCAAGCAAATTTCATATCATGATTTGTGGATTTTCAAAGTTTAAGAATTTATTTTTCTCCTGAGAATTTTGTATTTGTTAATTTGGAACATGCTATTATTTTTTACGATCGTATTTATAACATTATTACACTACCATTTTGTTCATTGTTTTCAACTGTGTGTGTTTTTTTTTTGATGGCCAATGCCTTTATTTTTTGCAATGGCTCCCAGTTGTTACCAAATGACGACCAGAAGTATTTAAGATGACAGAGCCAATTGACAATGTCCAGGTTTCAAGACAACTGTGCAGTTCTTGTGGTATATTCAGTGATTTAATATAATATTTAATTTATATAGTTTATATAATTAATTTAATTTATATAATTTCAGCGAGTCAGGATTTTTGCAAGCTTATTTCAGCTTTGATTCTTGCTGAGCATATTGGGCTTTAGTATTTTGTTTCATGATCCATGGTCATTTTTCTTCTTTCATCTTCTGGTCATTGTGACTTGCCAAATGTTTACTTTTTGATTATGGCAACACAACAGTGATTTTATTTGATTACATTTGGAAAAGATGCAACTAAAATCTGCCACTGAACAAATTTGTTCTATTACAACTCTCAATAGCAGTAGGTTAAGGGCATTAATTAACTGTGGAGAGGACAACAGGCTATTGGACAGCACAAACACATACACACTCATATTCATCTAATGTGAGTAAAACCCACAGGTAACACTGAGCTCAATCCATCACTCCAAGCCATCACTAAATTCTACAGATAAACAATGGTGAGCCTAGTGACTCCAATCTTTTATTGTAACTAACTGTAAGAGTAGCAGATTGCAAAGTACTGTAGCAAATAGTTAAAATGGACCAGTCGGTAACTGGAGACCTGCATAAGTCCATTGCATAAGTCATCATTGATGATGAGATGCTTCAAGAAGTGATCTCCGACTCGCACATCATTTTAAACCTTAACCAATGGTTCTTTAAATTGTTTGCTACAATGCATTCCTTTTCACCTGAATTCAAGACTCCATCATATAAGCCCCTCTACTACCAAATGTTTGTCATTACTAACATATTACTGTTTGCCTTTATCTCACTTATATGTATTGTTTCATCATTACTTGTTCTGCTTTTTATATATTGTATATTTATATTTGATATTTATTTATTTGCTTAAGAAATTTGTGTCTCTTGTTCAACAGAACTGTGTACTAAATTGTCACTGCATAATTTTACAAATTTGCAACTTGCAACAAACATTTTTTTATTTAATATACAATGTATTATGAAACTTAGTTAAAAATCATACAGACAGACAGACTCACACACACATTAAGTGTGATTGTTGAATATTAGTCCATGTATCCAACCATCTATCCATTTACCGAACTTGCCTAATGCAATGGTATGTTTCCAAAGAGATATACATTTGGTGTTAGTCAGTCAGTGCTGGAGTGGTCACCAGACCCAGGGCACACTTGCACTCTCATCATAAGGGGCAAATTAATAGACCTTGAAGATATTGGAAACACGGCTATACTTTACATACAAAGTGATCTAGCCACCATTCAAACCCAGTCTCTTGGACTTATAAGTTAGCAACATTAACAACTGCACCAAGACAATATTTTTCCCCAAAAGAACTTGTCCTTCAGTAATGTGTATGAAATTCATACATTCCAGAAAGATGATCTGAAGTTCTAAAAATATTTTAGAATATAGAGAAAAAAAATAGAATATACAGCTTGGTTGATAGTTTGCCTTTCATTTTCCAATACTTAACAGGAAGCCCAAAGTCGCTGGCTCTTCTGATTTAAATTTTATTAAAGATATTGTGCGAGCTGTAGGGAAGTAGTCTACCTCATAACCTATCAATTTGAAGGCAAACCTCATAACACACAAGAATTCAGTAGAAGTAATTCCATAGGATTAGTTACATGAAGTTGAGCAAACAGCTTTATAGGTTTATGACCAGCATATCTGAAAGGTGTAAATAAAACAAATCTGAACAAACTTTCACAATGCAGTGCTCACAAGATGATGTTATATGGTGTGTTATGGAATGTTTGCCTTTCAGTGGCAGCTGATTCTAAGAGGTGGACAACAGAAGATCTTGGGCAAGTAAAATAATAAAAGTAATTCAAAATAACAAAATGTGTTTCATTATTTAATGTTATTCAATGATGAACAATAAAGTTTGATTAGATAAATACATCAGCCCTTTTATTCTATCTTAGTACAGTATACTGTAAGTGCTTGAAGATGAAGAAATTACATTACTAGATTCCAGCTATGTTGAACTTGTTGAACACAGTTCAAGGTAATGGCTACATCCTTAGAATGTTACTAGTAAACACAAAGATTTTTCCAAGCTGTACAGATCTACCTTTATTTCCATCATCATACTATCGTTAAGTAGAATAACAATTATTCCAGTGCATTAATGAAAGATTACCTCTGACAATTTTTGCGAAGAAGGGCACACAAAAAATAAAAAGGATTGTGAAATCAGTACTTACGTACATATATATTAACTAGCCATCCCCCGCGGCTTCGCCCACTTATTAGTGAAACAGGACAGTGAGGAAGGTCCCACCCAGCTCTACTCCTGACGTCACTCTTCCCCCTCCCTTCGGCCCGCAGCCTCTGTCTCGGAATAGAGCGAATATATCGCTCCTGCAAGCGAACTATGATTCTTGGCGCAATGAGTGAGGTCGCAAAATCAACCAGAATGTTCAAGAAAATTATAGAAAAAAAGATCTAAATCCGTTAAGTACTTCTCTCTTTCGCTAACTAAGCATGGTTACGGTTACACCCCGAGGCATATGTGTGACTGAGGAGGGCCCCGCCCCCTTCCAACAGCCCGATGAGTCTCTCTCAGATTTGAGCTAATAAATCAGTACCACAAGGAAACTATGATACTTAGTGCCATGAGAAAGTCGCAAAATGAACGGAAAGTTTAAGCAAACTATAGAAAAAAACCCGATCTAAATCCCTTAAGTAGTTCTCTCGTGAAAAATGGACAGACATACAAACGGGTCTAAAAACCTATAAGAAATTTTGTGCTTGGACCACGGAATTTTTAAAACCATTTCTTAGCAAGCTCCTATGGGCCAAGGGTAACCTACATTCCAAATTTCAAGTCCCAAGTCCTCATGGTTTGGGTGATTTCGTGATGAGTGAGTCAGTGGTATTTGGCTTTTATATATATAGATGCCAGTTGTATCACCTAGCTTTTCCTGAAAAATTTTCTAAGTCAGTGGGCCTCATCTATAGTGTCATTAGTTAGTCAGATATATCAGAAACACTACATAATTAACTATCTACTTTCTGTATACAATATTTGTTTTTTATTTTTTTTTTACTCTGGGTTAATATTATTAGTTCACTTGAACTGCTTACTGCTGAACATGCTACATACAGTCCTTGGTGGTGTTGGTGTGAAAGAGATTGCCGCAGACTACATATTAAAGGATATCATCAAATTAGAGTATTCAGTAATGTTACAAAGATGATTTAAAGTTTTTAGTAATATTAATGTGAATAGTATGTTTGAATGTAGCAAAAACGTTTGCTGTTTTTTTTATTACACAGGCATCGTCATATGTCTATGTATGTAGTAATAATCCTTTTCTTGGGTAAGAACATTGGGTTCTCAAGTTAAAAAGTTTAAGAAACCTCAATTTATTTTGGTCATTCACGTCTCAGTTTGGGGGATAAACTCCCTCTGTCCTCCATATACTTTGTATCAATTAGTATTATTTTATTGTAGTTTTCTATGCCTATCATGTATAAAGGAATTTTTTAGTAAATAAAATAAATAGATAAATGTGCTGATAAATAAGTATATTGTGAAATAAATAAATAAAAAACACAATGATATGTAAGCATAAATAATTATGTCATAAAGTATGCTTTTTTGGCTTTTTTCTTTATTATCTGATGGACAGTGCAATTTTCTATGTTGTAGTGTGCTGGCCAGTAACATCACTTTGAAAGAGGTCCACCAAAATTAAAAAGTTATTAAAAAAGTCATGCTCAGTTATGGGATCTACTCTCGACCTGTTGGATGTAGTAACAAAAGAGAGAATGAAACTGTCTGCGCATTTATTTAAATATTTCTTCATTTATTTACTTGAATGACTCCACCCACACCGTAAAATACAACTTGAAATGAAAGCTGTCATTTTTACCCATCCAAGCTGAGAGGGTGGGCTGTAGCAAGTGTTTTGTTTTCTGAATCGTCATTACAGTGCACATAAGTCTTTAGGCATCCAGTGTCACATATCAAATGCAGACTCCTGAGAGGATGATAAATTGAGGGCTTCTAGAATTAAATTAGCTGCTTTGTGCAGTAATTCTGGCCAACATTTTCTTGCACTCATGTCTGCCACAGATGTGCGCAGTCACAACTCTGAACATTTGCTTGGTTTCCCTAGAGAATTCTGGGGCTCATATACATATGCAAAGTTGTAACTGTGTGCATCCCATGTACTGATGGTTCACCAATCAAAATGTAATATGCAGTAAAATGTGAAAATGAGTTTTAATTTTGAGGTGTATTTCATATGTTTCATTTCATTACATTTATTTTATTTTATTTTGTCCTGAATATTTCTTCATAGGTTGTGAGACCACTCCATAAAAATGGTACACAATCCAGAATTGGAGTAAGTGAGCCAGAAACATTTGACATAAATGATAGATAGAAATTAAACTTCACAGTTTGTTTTACCTCAATACGTCATTGTTATGTGATTTATTTACTTAGAGTAAATATTTATTTACTTACCAAGAGTAGTGCTCAGTTTACAGAATGCAGAACTTGTAGGTAAAGTGAAGCACATTTCATAAAGAATCCCTCTCATAACCCTGGTTGTACTTTTTTTGAGCATATCAAATCCCTTTGATATATCCGTAACAAATGTTTTCTCTGTAAAATATTCTGGCATTCCCCACAAACTTTAAATGCTTTTTCCATTTATTTTTATAGTATGGAGGCACCTTTCTTCTGTGTGTAAACAAAAGCTGAACATTTGTGATCGTCAGCTCTCTTATATTATGCAAATGCATTTCTACTTTAACTTCATTTTATGAGACATCAGCCACGACTGTTCAAAATGTTTGTAAGAGCAGAATCTGCAGACAGTGAAAAACGGATGCATATCCTGTAATGTCATTAGTGCAAGCAGTGAATTCAAATGACTGTAATCAATTTACAAGAAACATGGAATTTAATTTTTTCATAGTAAGCAATACTTTGGGAATGGAAAATCAAAATCTTTTGGACGTTCATAACAATATTTCCTTGTTGCACGAGAGAGCAGAGATACACTTTTGAAAAGGCAGTCGGATTATTACTAAATTGGCCTGGCATTGATGTTGGCATGGTCTGTTCATGATCTTCCTTTGAAAAATGCAAGTTTACATAATGAATGAATGACTGTTTAATTTTTGATGCTATATTCTTTTGCTTTGTTAAACTGATAAATTTAAAAAGGAGCAAAGCATAGCTATTAATTTCAGAATTTACTTTGTTGTAGGACACTGAAATCCATCACCTTTTAAACTTTGCATTAACCATTCTGCAGGTAATATAAACTGTACCTTTCTGGTAGATACTAAAATGTACTGTGTGTGAATTTGAGTAAAGGAATATATTGCAGTCATTTCTAAAATGTCTTATTATTGCACTGCCTTTTTTGATTGTCTGCCTAGGTGGATTTAATTGGACTTAGGGAGGTAGAGTCATATATTTGTAATGTCATTTGGGTAGGCTAAAGAACTTAACACTACAAGAAGAAGTTGAGCATGGGCTCATGTTTCATACCTAGATAGGCTTTTAATATAGGGAGCCTTAGAATCTCCACAAAAAATTTAGCATGAATGTGGACTCTGAACACAGAAGGAACCTCTTTGATCAAAATTAATTGGGGTCCAAACACACTCAGTCAGCAGAGCTACCTGTTGCACCACTGCTTTTATATGAGTTTTAATTAAGAGCATTTCAAATGGAGCACAGGTGATTTTTTTATGCGTGTTATAAATAGAACAGTAAAACAGTAACACTCTGAAAGTCTGGATTATTTTATTCTGTTTGCTCTTTTATATTTCTATAATTAGTGTTGTTTCCACTGGACCCAAAAAGACAACAGTCTGTGTCAGGATGCCTCCATTCATTAGATTTTATCCATGTGCAGCGTACTGTAGGTAAGCTACTGTCCAAGTATACTTAGACATTTCCTTGCAAATTAACTAAGGGGTTGTCTCTATTATATTATTATTAAAGGTCATGTTTATAATAAGTACAAATTGTTCTTTTATATATTTAAGCTTATAACCAACCCTCTTCATGTTGCCCGTGTTGTGTCAGTGTCCAGGGGCCTCATGTATAACGGCGTGCGTAGAACTCACAGTATAACATGGCGTAAGCACAAAAGCGGGAATGTGCGTATGCACAGAAAAATCCAGATGCAGGAATCTGTGCATACGCAAACTTCCACGTTCCTCCGCTACATAAATCCCAATCAGTGTGAAAAGTAATGCACGTGCACGCGCCTACAGTTCCGCCCCAACTCCTCCCAGAATTACGCCTCTTTGAATATGTAAATCAATATAAATAGCCCTTAAGCTCAGCGGTCTGTGAAAAGACAATGGCAGAACCACAAGGAAACAAGGGAGGGAACAATTTCAGCGAATACCAAATGGAGGCAAGGAAAAACATACTATTTGTTGGTTTAAGCAGTGGTATAAACAAGAAAAGAAAGCTGATCAAGTGACATAGCGTGTCAGAGAAACTTGAAAGCTCAAGTTCACAAAGTCGCACAGTGCACGAAATAAAAAAGAAGTCGCATATCAAAGTCACCGTGAAAAGGCGAGTTGTAGCCCACCGTCTGAGTGTCATATGAAAGCTTATTAGGGTACAGAGAAAAAAAAAAGGCACACAGTAGGGAAAAAGTACGAAATGTCAACTTTAATCTTGAAATTTCCACTTTAATCACGTATTTTATTTTGTCATTAAAGTAGAACATCATAAACTTAATCTTAAAATCATTTAATTTACTAGTTTTTCAAATCCCATCGTAACTACAGTAGTACGTTAAATGCTTTGTTTTGCATTTGATCTTCTATGTGCGCTGTGTGTGAGAATCACTACGTGCTTCTTAAACTGGCTTTCACTTCCTCCGACAGGACACAGAATCCATTACATTTGTGATATATTATAGCTCTCTGAATAACTAAAATACTCAGATGTATACGTGATATCATTTTCATGATGGGACATGGGAACACGGTGGTGCAGTGATTGTGCGCGACCTTCGATGAAATAATTTATTGCAGCGGTACTGTCTCTTTCAAACGTACTAACCTCCAGTTCCTGTCCATCCTTTTCTTTCTCCAAATACCCAATCGCCACACAATCAGCTCTGTAATAGACGTTAAGCCATCTGTAAGCTTATAACGCCGATTCTTCAAAACTTTTAAGGAACATTGAAATATCTTCATAGTGCATGTTTAATTATTCTATCCTTCACGCCAGTCCCAGTGAAGCATACAGTGTTAGGCAGGAACAATCCGTGAACAGAGCGCAGGATCCTTGCTAGCATAACAACACCATGTCCTTTAAATATTAACAATGTAGATTATTTAAATGAAGTTAAAGTTTTATCTGTATAATATAATAAACATATTTTGCATTAAAAATGATATTGTCATCATATGTAAATGCGTGCTTTATAAAGTGACTCAGGTTGTGCAATATTATAACTGTAGTGCAAGTTTACAGTGAGGTAATTGTACTTATAAGTACAAACAGTTCTACAAGGAGCAGTTGATGGACTGAAAGAGTGCGTTTAGAGCTCTTGGGATGAAACTGTTTCTGAACCACGAGGTCCATACAGGAAAGGATTTGAAGTATTTGCCATGTGAGAAGCAGTTCAAATAGGAAGCATGGCTGAGGCAGCGTGTGCTTGATGCTGTATACTGATAATTCTCTTTCCGATCAGCTGCTCCGAGTGGTGCAGTGAGAGTAATATGGAAAAAGATGATCCACTGTGGCAACTCCTAACGAGAGCAGCTGAAAGAAGAAGAAGAAGGTGCAGTGAGAGTAACAACACTAAAGAAGCTATGGTATTTATAATAGTTTGAATATTCTGTGGACTATTATATTGTTACAGGTTAATTACAATCAGATGTATTAAACTAATAAACAATATGCGGTTAATTTAAGTGTATTTATAAAACCGCGTCAGGGATGTGGATCTGAAAAAGAAAGATAAACCACACAGGAACAGTAGCATTTCTTTGATGCTGGGTGCCACCAGTCTGCAAAACCGAGCGGAGAACTTGCGTACGACAGGGTATGAGGTACCATGGAAATGTGCGTGGCTTTACGCCAAGTTTAGGTTTTATACATCGCGATTTGAACGTGAAAACGTTCATACGCAACATTTTTGTGCGTATGCACTGTTTATACATGAGGCCCCAGGAGAGTATGATATTTTGTTAAACTGCCTTAATCCAAAATTGCTATTGATTTGTTGTTTTTATTTAGGCTGTTGGTGAAGTTGTCACCTGTTTTAGGCATTTACCAAAAAACACAAATTCATTGGTGTTTTTGGTCATTGAGCAGAACAGAAGTAAAAGAACTTATTCCACGTGAGAGACTTGTTCTTGTGTGGGGATTCATTTTAAAACTGAAAACACTGATTTATTTTTAAATGTAGCAGTAGAGTGTTGTACCATGTTAGCAATAGATTGATAAAGGAGAAAGTAGGGTGAAATGACACATTTTATTGGATAACTAAATAGATTACAAATACAAGCTTTCGAGGCAGCTAAGGCCCCTTCATCAGGCAAGGTGTAAATGTTTACAGCAACATGCTTGCCTCTAAGTTGTAGTAGGGCTAGTGTTATGTCAGTGTGTTTAAATGTGTCAGCTTAAACCCTCTTCAGAAAGGGAATTAAACAGCAGAGTATTGCATTTCTATGAGAATGATTCAAGAGAGTCCTGCGGTTTACATGCTCCAAAGTTTAATTGTACAACATAATTATATCTTGTTAATGTAACAACAGGGATCAACAGATGCAACAATGGTGTTCAGGACCAGGGAGTAAGCATCCTGGAAAGGCAGTGGGGTTCAGTTACCTGTTGGAGTATCCTGGTCCAGGGCAGCAGAAGACTCTTTCTTTTGTTTTATGGTTCCCTGCTGGATATTGGGAAAGTCAGGCCACTTGGGGAATGTCACTCCATTTAAATATTAAGTGGGGTTCAGGGGTAGAGGAGTATGGCGAGCTTGAACTTGTTATTGGACTCAGAAACAAGGGCTAAACTGGTGGATGAATGAGATGTCAGAGTATAGGAAAAGGTGTATGATACTTTTAAGGTGGCAAGGAGAGAGTGAAACTATTTACATGTGAGGAAATGGACCAGCCACCTCGTGATAGCTTTAGTCCACCAAATGAACTGAAAGGACTAGTGAGGTAGTAGGCTTTACTGTTTTCATTATTAATTACTTCATACTTTTTGTGCTGTCACTTTTTCACTGCCTGTCCTTGTAACAAACGTTGCAAGTTTTCATTGCCTGCTGATTTGGGTTCAAGGATGACTCAAGACTGACAGTAGAAGTTACTATTATGGGGGAGGTAAAATAACTATAACCTTTTAATGCACAAATATGTGAAGGTTTTATGTCTACACATCTGGGTTTTATTTTGGATACTGTGATTTTTCCTCTCTCTTCCTAAAGAGACACATTACAAAAGATGTGGTGTTCAAGCTGACATAAAGAAATTTTGAAGAAACTGGATAACTTGAAGATGAAAAAACAGTGTTAAACATAAAAGGTCTAATTGATATCACTAAAGTAAAGGACAGAAGGAGATCCACTAAAGTGCTTACTCAGCATCTGACAGAGTGATCTGACACCCATACAAAGTGGCATTAAAACATGTGTTCCTATAGGAGATGATACGGTACAGAGATCTTTCTTAAAGAAGGCCAAGATGCAGAAGAGAATACACAAGCAGAAGAGTTGGCACTATGTGAAACAGATGGCACTACACAGCAACAACCTGTAGCAGAAAGTCTTATAGAGCGATAAGTCCAAATTTGAAATTTCTGCTTTACAAAGTCCACCAGTATGCTAGAAGAGGAGTTGGGGTTGGGGAGAAGTCCATTGTACACTTATGCTCATCTCCAGCCTTCTGTGAAGCGAAGTAGCAGTTTTTTGTTGAGGTGGTGTTGCATTTCAGCCAATAGTGTGAGGGATCTGATCAATATCTATCTAATGATGACTACTGAGAATTATAAACATACTGTACCAACTTGAAAATTAGCTGTTGTGAAAAACATTCAATGTGATAACTACAACATAACCTCTGCAAAAGCAATTAAGTTCTATTTGGAGTAGAGGACTACAGACAAAAACTGATACTGGATTAGAGTGGCCACCTCAGAGTCCTGACCTCAACATAATTGAAGCTGTGTGGAATCACTTGGGCAGGCAAAGGAATAAAAAGCAACCAATTGAAAAGAGTTATAGCAAATCCTTTAAGTAGCTTGAAAGAATTCAACCCAGAACTATGTAAAAAATGACATAGTAGAATACCTTGCTTTAGTTATACATTCTAAGGGAGGTCACAGATAGTACTGACTTATTTTAAAATGACAAGACATTCTTGTTTACGTTTTCTTCTAGTGATATTTTTTGCTTTTGTTGTAATGTTTCAAAAAACAAAAACAAATAAATACACACTGCTCAGATAACAAGCTCTGAAAATAATTGTCTTGGGTGGAAAAAGATTTTTGTACAGTTCTGTGTTGGGACACATGGTCTGGCATCCCAGCCATAATTGAACAAAGATCCTGACCCAGCTGGGAGGCAAATGCAATAGAAGGACAAGAGGGAAATGAACACTGCTGAAAATTTTCTCTCCAAATGAACATTTTCTCCTCTAATACACCAGATAGCAGTGTCCTTGGGTTAGGATTCCCACACAGACACCTGCAGGGAATGCTGGGATCTGTAGTCCCATGGGACATCCCTGCTGGATTCTGTGGGAGGCACCAGGGGGAGCTGTTGGGATTCATATTCCATAGGTTCAGGGACCTCCAATTGACACGGAAGTGCTTCCAATTGGCTACGTCCTAGCACTGGAAGTACTCGCGGGTCATAAATAAAAGAAGCCACTCGAACTCAGACAGGTGAGTTGGATAACATTCACCTGGAAGAAGTGGAGGAGAAAGGAGAAGAAAACCTTTTTACAGCAGTCCTGGTGCAATTCTACAGAAAAATTGTAAAGGAAAAAACTACTCTTTCTTTTTTTCATTTCATGAAAAATCAATGTCATATCCCATAAGTGCTAAATAAGCTATCTTTGAGTGGCACTAAAACCAAAATAAATCTTTGGCTGACTGCTTAACTTTAATGACAAAATACTATGAAATAGAAGTGTAATGATTATTCCTACCCATTATTCCAGTTTGCAGTATCTTCACTAATTTATTCACAGAATGCAACATAACCATCCAAGTAATGCATGGTGTCAGTTTTTAAGTGAGATGGCAGATACGTAGATCTTTTTTAGCATGCCAGGAGGAATGGTGTAGGTAGAAAAGTGTTTTCCAGTTGTTTTGCTGTGGTGGCATGTTTTTGTAACCCAGCAAATTCCACAAAAGTATTAAATCTCTTAGACATGAAACTGTCTCAAGGGGCGTGACAAAGGGGGAGGCAAAAAAAAGCAGCTCGGAGATTGCCTTTTCTCAGACACAGCACTTGTGTAGAGGGTGATGAACAATTGAGGAGAGCATTGGCAGAGTTTTAACACAAGTTTTAATGTATGCTTATTTAACAGATGCATATTCTTCCAATTAAATCACTCTTCAGCAGTGTATTCAAAGTCAACAGTCGTTTTGATTGTTTAGTTTTTACTTTCACATTTCTGCGTCTCATATGCTATGCCAATCTGAGAATTAAAACATTGACCTCGTTCTCTTATTGTCCTCTTTTCAACTTGCCTTTTAGGAAGACTTTCAAATTCAGGTTGTATTTGCTCTAAACTATGCCATTATTTTTTTTTAAATTCCTTTATGTTGATTCTACAAAAATTTTGTGATTTAGTATGTATTTACTTTACGATTTATGTATTAATTGTTTTAATGTGGGCGGCACGGTGGCGCAGTGGTAGCGCTGCTGCCTCGCAGTTAGGAGACCCGGGTTCGCTTCCCGGGTCCTCCCTACGTGGAGTTTGAATGTTCTCCCCATGTCTGCGTGGGTTTCCTCCGGGCGCTCCGGTTTCCTCCCACAATCCAAAGACATGCAAGTTAGGTGGATTGGCGATTCTAAATTGGCTCGTGTTTGTGTGTGTCCTGCGGTGGGTTGGCACCCTGCCCAGGATTAGTTCCTGCCTTGTGCCCTGGGATTGGCTCCAGCAGACCCCCGTGACCCTGTATTCGGTCGGATTCAGCGGGTTAGAAAATGGATGTTTTAATGTTAATGTGATTAATTGTGACTAATTACATACATTTATCCATCCATCCATTTTCCAACCCGCTAAATCTGAACACAGGGTCACGGGGGTCTGCTGGAGCCAATCTCAGCCAACACAGGGTTCAAGGCAGGAACCAATTCCAGGCAGGGTGCCAACCCACCGCAGGACACACACACACATCCACGCACCAAGCACACACTAGGGCCAATTTAAAATCGCCAATCCACCTAACCTGCATGTCTTTGGACTGTGAGAGGAAACCGGAGCCCCCAGAGGAAACTACATACATTTATGCAATTCATTAATTATTTACTTGATTACCAGTCCTAATATATATATTTATATAAACATAGTATACTATTTTTATTGCATATACTAGCTTTCAAAAGTTTGCAATCACCCAGAAATATTCATATTTTTAAAAGATTTTTTTTTTTAATAAAGTACCATTAAATTGATTTAAAAATTTAGCCAGGAAATTACTCATGTTGCAAATGGCTATTACTGATTTATAATTTATTATAAATTAAACTAAAGTGCAGCTTCTCAAGCAAACTCACCAGTTGCTCAGCAAAGGAGAAATGCTGTCTAATATTGTCCAATACAGTTCGGGAGGGGTAGTGTTCTGGTCAGCATGTTGGCCATTAGTTGATGAACAGAATGTGATGCACATGAACATGTTGAGTTGTACAAGAAGAATGTGGGCAGCTGGATCATCCCTACAAAGGAGGTCAGTGTACCCTCCACAAACATCAGATGTGAATGAACATTGTAGCTTAGAGCTCCCTGCCCCATGACATCCAGCAAAGGCCCTGTGTGTCACAAATGTATATGTAATGGAAATAGCCATTCACCAGGGGCCTCATGCATAATGCTGTGTGTAGAATTCACACTGAAACATGGCGTACGGACAAAAGCGTAAATGTCTGTACGCGCAAACAAATCCAGATGCATAAATCTGTGTGTTCACCAACTTCCATGTTCTTCCGCTCCATAAATCCTGGTCAGCGTGAAAAGTAATGCACGTGCACGCACCTGCTACCACTCCACAAACTCCTCCCAGACTTAGGCCTGTTTGAATATGCAAATCAATATAAATAGCCCTTAAGCTTAGCATTCTGTGAAAAGGCAATGGCGAAAGCACAGGGGAAACAGAAAAAATTCTATTTGTTGGTTTAAACATTGGTATAAACAACAAAAGGAAGTTGATCGAGTAACATAGAGTGTCAGAGAAACTCGCACAGTGCCCGAAATAAAAGAGAAGTTGTCAGATATCAAAGTCACCATGAAAAGGCGAGTCTTAGCCCACCATGTGACTGTCATAAGAAAGCTTATTAGGGTACAGAGAAAAGAAAAAAAAATAGGGACACACTGGGAAAAAAGGTTGAAATGTCAACTTTTATCTTGAAATTTCCAAATTAATCACAGTTTATTTTGTCATTAAAGTCGAACATCATAAACTTCATCTTAAAATAGTTTAATTTACAAGTTTCTCAAATCCCATTGTAACTAAAGTAGCACGTTAAATGCTTTGTTTTGTATGTGTTCTTCTATGTGCTCTATGAGTGTGAATCACAACATGCTACTTAAACGGGCTTTCTCTTCCTCTCACAGGACACAGAATCCATTACATTCATGATATTACAGCTCTCTGAATAATTTAAATACTGAAATGTATACTTGATATAATTTTCATGATGATAGGAATTAAAGCATGTATTAAACATGGGAACACGGTGGAGTGTGGAAATGGGAGTACGCAACATTTTTGTGCGTACGCACCGTTTATACATGAGACCCCAGGTCACCATCAGACATGTACATGACCATTACTCATTACCAGGGGGAATCTGGCTTTATCCCTAAAGATGACAGACGCCCATTCTTCCCTCTAGTCAACATTGTTTGAAGGCTTCATTGTAGGCATTCCTGACAGTGATAATGAGTGAGTGCAGTCAAGCTAGGGGAGTAGGTGACCACAGTCCTTTTTCTGAGTTTGCACTTCTGTTACAACAGTGACTCTGATGAGTGCTGCTCTGGCCATTCGGTCTGCCACAGCCTCAGTTCTGATGTGCTGTTCTTTACGTGCATCCGTATGTCTTGGGTTGTCTACAACCATGTCTCCAGCTATGGGTACCCTCCTTTTCCCATCATCTGCAGTACTGACACACGTGGGACACCTTCTGTTCAATTAGTTATGCAGTTTGACAAAACAATCATCCTGGGCCATCAAGGCATGCTGTACAGCCCTGCTCCAACTCCATCATTTGTAGAAATGGTGAAGTGTCGCAGCCATGAACAGCATTTCACACAATATTGTTATACAAACAGATGTTTCCATAATGCTGTGAAGACCAATTATTGATGGCAATGGTGTAACCTACACTGTATTCTGTACCACCAAACAAAAGCACCTGCAGAAAATAATACACAAACACAAGTAGAATGTGCACACTCAACATGGAAAGTAACTGGACGTGAGTCAGGATTTCAATCCATAATAGTAAATCTAGATAGTAATAGTAAATAGTAAATCTAAATAGGGGTCTCTCTTTGAACTGCCTTTCCCGAGGTTTCTTCCATTTTTCCCTACAAGGTTTTTATTGGGAGTTTTTCCTTGTCTTCTCAGAGAGTCAAGGCTGGGGGGCTGTCAAAAGGCAGGGCCTGTTAAAGCCCATTGCTGCACTTCCTGTGTGATTTTGGGCTATACAAAAAATAAACTGTAAATAAACTGTAAATCTACTAGGTAGTATCACTATTCCTTGCTCCACTGTATCACACAGCACATATCATGCTGGATGAAACCAAAAAAAATTTCAGTAGTGTGCTTTGATGGGAAAGTCATCTGGGAACTCCCACTGACGAGTTTGAAGTAGGAATGACTAGACAAAAAAGCCCTGGAGATTTTAAAAGATGTTTATCTACTACTTGGCCCATTAAAACAAAAGAAATTCTGAGAACCCTTTGGGCTGAAGTCACAAGGACACAGAAATGCAAGCTTGCTGCAGGACATCTGAGTTTTTCTCTCTTTGTTGGCTGCTGAGCCTATCACCCCATGGATGATTATGAAAGACTTTTTTGGGAAAGTATCAGTTGATTCTAAAGTTAAAAGGTTAGCTAGCAGGAGGAACATTTGACAGCTAAAATGGGTTCTTAGGTGAACAGGGCAGTTTTCTATAGAACATAATACACTCCCGCAGCCAAACACACTGTAAAAGCTATATAGTAAGTGAGCTAATACTTCAGATGTGCTGTTTACAGTTCTCATGGAGATTCCTCTTTTGCATTTGTCTGTATCTGGACCACACACGAGTATGACAATAAATTAAAGAGAGATCAAATTGAAAGTGATAACAGAAGCATGAATAAGAACACAGATCATAAGAACTTTCACAAACAAGCAAAGAGAATTCAGTGTATCAAACTTGTTTGTTGTTAAGACCAAAGCTACCCTAGTTAAAATCTAATATCAAGTACATCTGCGCGCTCTCTGGGTTTCCCCTACTCATCATGCAGTCATTTACTAAAACAAATTGTTTCTCCAGGGTGTTCTTATTCACATGTGTACCTGTATAAAACATCCTTTGAGTAATTCTCGTCTCTGGCAGGCATGTAATAGTGTTGTACTATAACCATACAATATTTGAATTTATTTGCATCTTCTGTTCCAGTCATCTGCTCTACTGGCTTCAGGTACTTCTATGCAACAGGACCTCCAAAATAGGTTAATTATCCCTCTAAGCAGATAGGTGGCTGCTTTCCATTTCAATTTGCTACTCTAATTAAAATAATCAATCAAAATTACACACAACATAGCCTTCAAAGTTCTGTTTTTGTTTCCCAATGGTAGGACTTCTCTGCCTCATCCCCATGAATAAACAACACCTTACTTTGAAGCTCTCCTGCCCAAAAGCAGAAGGAGACATTGTCAAATAGGACAGAGCCATTTCAGACACTGTTAAATCAGGGAGACTTTTTAACAAGAATGAGGGTGATGCCCCATTAAAGACTGCATAAACACAAGAGGTGAATGAAGCTGGACAACAGACCTATGAACTGACATTGACATGGAGGTCAAAGAAGACATATGAAGGATAAAGAAATCAACCGTTACACGAGTTATAGTTAGTCAAACAGTCTTGATAAAACATTTATCTAAATATTGTAAAGTCAACGGTAACTAAAGCATTACAGCCTTTTCATAATATGAGCATTACCCTCTTAACCATGTCCTTGTCCTTCTTCTTTGTCACTTAACTTTAATCATTTCTCACCAGATCTACCATTCAGGGAACTCTCCTGCTAGAATGCATGTGAATATTGTACTTGTTGTTCATGCAACACAGACGGTACCTACTGTATATTTAACAATGATTTATGCTACACAAAACAACAAAAAAGCACCAGAAATGCTGAAAAGACTTTTCAAAATCAAAGGGAGAAAAACAGCTGCCAAGTTGTTGGAGGCATTTCAATCTGTTCATTGGTTTTACTTCATCACAGGTGTTCTCATTTCAGTAAGTAATTAACAATAACAACAATCAACCCGAACTTCACATCATGCCAGAATGATAAAGCTTTAATTTTGCTGACATGCATTTAAATTGATTCCTTTGTTGAATTATCTGTTGTGTCTAACAAGTTTTATATTTGATTATCCTTTCTCCAAAATGATGATGATGCCTAAAACAGTTTGTAAATATTTTAAGCTTGTTTAGGAAATATGTTAACTTAAAGATTTTTCAATTCATCTCTGTGTATTTTATTTAGACTATATAGTGTATAACTGCTATCATATCTATTTTAGTTATATTATTGTATTTTCTGTAGGTCATTTTTGATTTTGCTTAAGGGTAGGATGTTTAACACTAAACACAAATAATTATACTTATTCATGTCACATCAGTTATAATAACTTACTATTAAAAGTAGTTGTGTTTGTGAATATAATCATTAAAAGGCAATGCCTCAGACATACTTAAAACACATTGCGTAGCCAGTGTAGCACAGCACTTAACAGTATATCACAGTCAAAGCTGACCTTCTGAGACCTTTGCAGTAAATGCTATGTTCCCCAAGGCTTTGGAATGTGCCACAAAGGTACAGGATGCAGCCTTGCTGTGTGAAGATATGAATGCGGTACAAATGAATACAGCCGAGTGCAAGACTTTCAATCAATGGATGAACTGAATTTGTTAAGACCACAAGTGCAAATGTAGTCAGAAAACATATGGCAATCTGCTAATACCAAAAAGTGAAATATACTAGTGTGCAATTTAAAAGCAGATTGTTATCCTAAAAATATTAAGACATTCTTTGTTAATGCACTGCAATAAACAACTTAGTACATTTTAAATATATAGACTGAATATAAATGGTGTTTGAATGAACAGCTTTAGAACTGCTGTGTGTGCTTGCTTTACTTTCTATGATTCTTTTCTATTTTTAAAAAAATATGTCTCTCGCTTCTGGGTAGTGGAGCAGGTTCAATACATAGCACATTAGATTTCTCTCCCTTTTTTATATTTGGTTTTGCAGATAAGGTAGAAGACAGTCACAAATATATTAGAATGTCAAGATTAAACTTTTTCTTGCTGTACTGTATGTCAGCTTCAGCACACCGTAAGACTACAAGTGTGTGCACTGTATGTAACAGGCATTGTATCACGTTCAATAGATGTAGGATTATCAGTTATGCAAGACAAATTAGATGTAAATTGAAAGACATTTCACACTATTGTAAGAAAAAAATATACTAAATATACATCAGATCAACAATATGGCTATCACAATCAAAAGTAGCATCGGTACCTTTAGGTCTACTAGTTAAAATGTCTTTGCTAAAATCAGTTAAATACATATAAATAGTTCATGTAGTCTGCATGAAGACAAACAAATGTATTATTATAAATTGCAAAGTAAGACAATTATCTGGCACACTGATGTACACATTTAAAAAAGTGTTATTATAGACAACATTGACAAACTAAAAAAAAAATGCCAGAATTAATAATTCGGTACATGAGCAGTAATGTACATAAAAAAGAAGCAACATATATTGCTTCCAACTATTGAATTTGACAATGCTGTTACTGAGCTAGAATTTTTGAAAAGTGTTATGGACTAAGACCTTCCCACAGGCACTTGGGTGATTTAATGAATAGAACTCCTTAAAATAGAGTTGTTCTCACTTTTAACAATTCATTACAGCATCAGGTGGTTGTTTCATGTAAAGTGGCTGTTATTGGTCTTGATTTTGGCTTGTGGACACTCTTTCATATTATCAAGAGTGGGTCGATCCCTCTTGGTAATTTAAGTATGTGGAAACTCGCTGGTTTCATTGAGTTTGGTCCTCCTTGGTGATTTCAGAAGACTGCAGAATGGGGAGGAGCTGGATCTTTTGAGAGGAGCTGTATGCTTGGAATTGTGCTGGATTTTTTTTTTTGTTGGGTAAAAGCTGTCCTGGGAATGACGTTAAACTGCATCCGGCCCTGCAAGCGGTCCTCCAACTTGCAGGGAAATCATGGGAGTTGGTGGCAGGATTGGTACTCCAGCAACTGTAAATAAACTTCACAAAGCTCCGAGATGACAGAAAAGACTCTTTTTTGCTCTCTGTGAGAGTAGCTCTGCTGCAGCCGCCCATAGGAAGGGTTCTCACATCATGAAGGGGTTGAGGGAAAGCCCTCTGGAGCCCCATCCCCAGAAGAGCTGAAACCATTGGAGAGCCAATAGGGTCAGGTCTGTTGGGGATCGGAACTAGTGTGGTGCTGAGGCATCGCCCACTGCACAGCTACACTCGGGTCCCAATTTGAGGTGGCCCATACCAGTGGGCACATGGAACGTCTTGTCTCTCCAGCAAGATGATCATCTTCCTCTGATGTCGGAGGAGCTGCGTAAACTCCTCATTTCAGTAGCGGCACTCTCAGAGGTGCACAGGCCGGGGTCTGGCCAGATCTCTGTAGGTGGCTACACCTTTTATTGGTCTGGTTGGTCTGATGGCTGTCATACTCAGGGGGTAGCTGTTGCTGTAGCGGATTGGCTTCTTCCGATGGTGTCAGATGTCACTTCTTTCAGTGAGCGTATTTTGGACTCATATTACGGCACTCCCTGGGTGCCTTGTCTATAGTCTCAGTGTATGCTCTGACCTCGGTGAGTGATGTCTCAGCGAGGGAGACATTTTATTCATAGCGTCACTCAGTGGTTGATGGGTGCCCACAAGTTGACACTCCTCTGGTCATGGGTGACTTCACTGGCATCATCCCAGCTGACTGGAAAACGGGACTTGTCATCCCTATCTGGAAAGGGAAGGGTGATTGCCTGGATTGCAGCAACTACATGGGGATAACACTGCTGTCGGTGCCAGGTAAGGTTCTTGCTAGGGTCGTCCTCAAAAGGGTCCGTGATCACTTGCTTACCTACCAGTGACAGAAGCAGTTTGATTTTATGACTGAGAAGTCTACCATCAACCGCATCCTGGAACTGAGGGTTCTCATGGAGCGCAAACACAAATATCGGCAGAGTTTCTTTGCAGCCTTTGTTGATTTTTGCAAAGCATTCGACTCAATTGATGAAGCTGCCCTGTGGAATGTCCTGAGGGCTCGTGGGATCCCCTCGAGGTTGCTGGATATCATAGCTGGCCTGTACAATGGTACTGTGAGTGCTGTGCAGAGTGGAAGCAGGACCTCTGCATTTTTCCCAGTTGATTCTGGGGTTTGTCAGGGGTGTGTTCTTGCTCCTACTTTGTTGAATGCTTGTATGGACTGGGTGTTTGGCAAGGTCGTGGGGTCCAGTGGCTGTGGGGCATCTTTTGGTGAAGAAAGATTAACGGATCTTGACTTTGCTGACGATGCTGTGATCTTCGCGGAGTCAATGGAGGCTCTGATCGGGGCCCTCGAGAGATTAAGTAAGGAGTCTGAGTGTCTGGGCTTGTGATGTGTCCTGGATAAAAAACAAGATCCAGACCTTTAATGACCTCTTGGGCATAGCCATCAGCAGTGTGTCTGTTTGTGGAGAGAGAGTTGACCTTGTTGAGAGGTTTACTTACCTTGGCAGTGACATTCACATCTCTGGTGACTCTTCCTATGAAGTCAGTAGACGGATTGGGAGTGTATGAGGGGTCATGAGGTCTCTGGAAAGGGGTGTGTGGCGCTCCCGATATCTATGCAAAAGGATGAAGGTCCAAGTCTTTAGAGTCCTGGTGCTTCCTGTCTTGCTATATGGTTGTTAGACATAGACGCTATCCAGTGACCTGAGGCGAAGACTGGACTCCTTTGGTACTGTGTCTCTCCTGGAAAATCCTTGGGTACTGTTGGTTTGACTTTGTGTCGAATGAGCGGTTGCTCATGGAGTCCTGAATGAGGCACATTACTTTCATTGTGAGGGAGCATACAGTTACGGCACTACGGCCATGTGGCGCGCTTCCCCGAGGGAGATCCGGCTCTTAAGATCCTCATTGTTGGGGACCCGAGTGGTTGGACTAGGCCAAAGGGTTGCAGATAAGAGGGTTATTTCCGGAGGGTGGGACTGGACCACATGTCGGCCTGGGGGGTTGCAAACTGGGATCCCGAGTTGTTTCGCCATGTATTGGGTGTGGCAATGCACTGTACCAGTGCATGCTCCCCAACTTGACTTGACTTGAAAGCTTACAGTATGTACAATATTTCACAGAATCTCAACTCAATTTCTTTCAAACATTTATCTTATTATATTGTCATGCATGCAAGCCTTAGGATCATGATACAAGTGCTTCCCAGATATTTGATACCACGCTGGGCCGAGAGGAAGTTCCGCCTGTTTATTGCCTTGTCGTTTTCTTCCTCTACTGTTCTGAGAAACTGCCCAGTGAGGGCAACTGATTTAGACCCTTCTGGTCCCTAGGCTACAAAAAAATGACCACCCAGAAGAAGCTGCCACTTAATAGACAGACAACCTAAAGGAAGGAGCTCCATGTCAATTGATCTGACAGCAGAGGCAGAAAAATAGGCAGCTACCCTCTTTGTGTGGTGACTAATTTTTGTTTGACTCTTTACTCCATCGAGTGTTCTTTTGATTGTGAGTGCAAGTAAATGGGGAAGGCCGTGCTGGTACCCCAAAATTATCCAATTGTCACAAACTTTACTCACTTGGACGACTACAATATTTAACTTACAAAACTGCCATGTCAAAGTCTAACCACTATAAGAAATGACAGCTAAAGCTTTAAATAAAAAGTTGTTGTTTAGTGAAACATAATCATGGAGTTATTAGGAAATTTTTAAACCTCTATTGTAATGTGCTGACTCATAAAGCTGCTGTAACATAGCTATATAAAGTATTAGACAACTGTTTTTTAAAATGAGAAATCTTATTTGTGTGATCTGTTTATGTAATGTGTGTTTTCTTCATAAAGTCAAGTAACAATGTTAAAGACTGTAAAGCAGTCATGAATAATTAAGTGTGCTACAGTGTGCTACAGTTTATAGCACTGGCCATTTTGCTAATGAAAAGTGTATAAACCTAATGATCTATATGCTGGTTTAATCATTTAAAAAATCACTTCATCTTTGCATCCCATATGCTTCAGCCTAAATAGCTGCAAACTTGTAATGTGCCTCATGTTGGCTACGTACAATATAGTAAGATATTTTAGATTATCTTTAAGTATACATACTGTATGTTTGACCAAACTTTCTTACTTTATAAAAATTCAATTGTATACACATCAACCATCCTGTTCATAAGAGACTAGTAATACAATTGTAATTATAATACATTTTTTTAAGTATAACCTTTATATTTTTGCTAACATATTATGATCACCATTACACTCAAAAAAAGTTGTTTATGTTTCACAGCACAAAAGGCTGTTAATTTCTTATAAGACAAAGAAATAAATATTGGGTGACCAGTGAACTCGCTATTGAGGGACATTTGGAAAGAGCCAGGAGGAGGACAAACTAGACTGAGTCATATGATATTGGATATATTTGAACCAGTGTAATTCCATTACTATAAATGTACAAGAAACACAATTAAATATACATTTAAATGTTTTGAATGAAGCCTGATATGTGTCAGAAAGCAAAAATAAAAATATTCTGTTTGGAGGAATTAATAATCTATTTGGATGATTATTTTTGTTTCCTGTCTGACACACATAGGAGTCCATAAGTTTTATAATATATGAAAATGTATTTGGCATTTTATTTTTAACAGATTGCGATATACTATGACACATGTTTCTTTATTTCACTGGGATACACCTACATGGCATTTATTTATTTATTTAGGCAATGATTTGACATGGATTTGAAAGCTTTTCTGAATGAATAGTTCAATTACTGAATTGCTGTGTCCGTGTAAGGGAAGAGAAGGATGCAAAATGATGAAGCGTATAACGCTATAAAAAATCATTATTTAACAACATTAAAAGATGCAAGTGTAGGAATCTTTGCATACAATACAGTGTTAAACATTTGCTACAGGAAAACCTGCTAAGAAATGACCAATAAAGATTGTTTCTGATAGCACATCACCAACATCCAGCTCCTCCCGAAAGATATAGCCCCTTCCCATTCTGCAAGCTTCAGTGAGGAGAGACTTCATTTCATCATGTGTACACTTGATTATTTAATTGAACCTTATGTTCCCCTTAGTGATTTGGACATGCAGACACTCAGTCACCTTATGGAGCAGAATGGTAGGTGTGGGTTATTCCATTTGGTGATTTTGCCATGCATGAACTTGATTGCTTCATTAAACTTTGTTCCCCGAGGTGATTTTGGCATGTAGACTCTCGATCCTTGAAGATGAAAAGGCCCTTTGACATCAAGGGCCCCTTGGTGTGCACCCAGAATGCCCTCATGGTAGATCTGTCCCTACAGCCATTGTAATCCAAGTCTCTCCAAGGGGGCAGCCAAAAGAGCAGAGATGTTCACACGACTGAGTCCAAAACAGAACTAATATACTGAAGGCAAGATGGCAGTTTTATAGGCCAGTAAGGGAAGTGATGTCATCAGGTCCGGAACCGGAAGTGACATCGCTGGTTGCCCCGGAAACAGGCAGGATTTCCTGAGAATGGTCTGCAAGGGATTGAGAGAGAGAGCATTAGTACACTTTGCCACCCCCTGGCTCGACGTGGAATCACATTCATTCAAGCACTTTAGTTGTCTCCTAAACACGTGTGTGTGACAAAAAGAAGTGGCATCCTGCCCAGAGGTACCTCAAGTTTTGTACCCAAAGAGCCTGATTTAGTCATATACAAAATGTACTGTATGATTAATGGTGGTTTCCATTTTCCATTATGAATTTTTATGTCTATGAAAGAGAGACGCTGACAACTGGTAAGTGCAACAACTTCAAAACCTTTTTTATTGTCCTCTCTCCTTTTCCTCTTCCAGACCAAAGCAATCAAGCTCATCTCACCAAACAGCAGACCTACCGCACATGGCTGCATAATCGAACCCTGCAATTAATATCACAGAGCAGATATATAACATTTCTCCCCCCTCCCACCAACAGCAAAAAATTCTAAGTATATAACAGAACAGCTAAACATGAAATGTAGTAACAAAATCCTGCAAGTGTCCAGGGCGAGAACGCAACCGAGTGGGACGTGGAAATGGCTCCTGGGGCTAAATAACAGGCTCGGTTTCATTTTGTGCTACATCAGGCTGGATAACAGAGTCACCCAGCCATGTGTTTGGAATGGGCGAAGAATTTTCATTGAGTTTGTCAGCAGAATGAAATTCTACAACAGATGATGGTGGTGACACCTTTCGAAGACATGTGGCATGCCACCGAGAACCATCAGCAAGACCAAATGTGGCTGGGCCAAGCTGTCGGGTGACTTGTACTGGTGAGGACCAGAAAGAGGCCATTTTGTTATTGCGATGAGGCTGCCGAACTCTTACCCAGTCCGAGACTGCTATGCTGACCTCTATGACCCGTTTTGATTGATCAAACCTTTGTTTCATTCTGTGTTGCTGTCTGGTGACAGAGTGCTTAACGTGAGGAACTGAAGGAAGGGCACAAGGAGTACTCTGACCGAAAAAAGGACGAAGTCTGTCGAGAGGTAGGGTAAGCTCACAACCTAGCATGAGGAAGGCAGGCGAGACTCCAGTTGTGCTATGCTGGTATGGTCTGTAGTGCAAGAGGGTATTAAGCAAAGCCTGATCAAAAGAACAAACTTGTGCCTGGTGTGCCCTAAGGCCATTTTTTAGTGTTTTTCGTTGAAACGTTCCACCCCTCCGTTAGACTGTGGATGGTAATATGCAGTGCGAACATGTTTAATGCCTTTTGATTCCAGAAATGAGGCAAATTGATTACTGGTGAATGGAGGCCCATTATCCATAGTAATAGTCTTAGGGAGACCTCAGCAAGAAAACAGAGATTCCAGAATGTTAATGACGACACAGGATGTGACTGTGCCAGCTGCAGTAACCTCTGGCTATTTTGGGTGTAAGTCATACACAACAACCAAATACCGTTGATGGTGAGGGACACCATGAATTTCTCCCGAGATGTCCATCTGTATATGTTCCCAGGGTTGGGTGGGCCAGGCAATAGGCTGCAATGGGGGAGGGGCCTGAAGACCATTGGGTCAGAGTCAGGAGGCTGGACTGAAGCCGTAACTGAGCGAGACAGGAGGTCTGCAATAACATTCTCACGAAAAATAGCATTGCCTAAGATCCAATTTAGAAAATAAGATAGAACCATATAACTGTGCTGTGAGTTCTTCTGAAGTAGAAAGTGGATATTTGTCTGGAATTATTGCCTTAGATCGACGCAGATGCGCAAGCCACCAGACATCTACTCAGCTACTACTATGTTGGATACCCATGGGGAGGCGTTGACTGGTTCAATGATGCCAGCTGTGGACACCCCAACTCGAAAGGCCAGCGGGATACGTCGTAAAGGCTGTATAACTGGTGTGACAGTGGGGTTGAGTAAAGGCTTGTGAGTGTAGGCATTGAGGCAACCCAAACCTGTAAAGAATCCAGGCCATTTTTGTTGTTTTAGTGAGGTTACCTGTAAGATTTACATGCCACTTTTATCTAAGTCAGAAAATCCCAGGGCAAGAAACAGATCTAGCCCCATCAGATTTGCCCCTTTTTTTTGTAACATGAAAACAAACATTAGGCAGAAAAACTTTGCCATACTGAACAGTGAGGAAGACTGAACCCATCAGGGAGATCCGAGAGTCCCCATAACCATTGGCAGTAGTGGTAGGTGAAGACAAGGCCATAGAACTGAAAAACTGTTTATATGTGTGTATATTTAAGAGGGACATTGTAGCACCAGTGTCCAACAAGAGGGAAATGTTCACACTATTTAAACTAACTATGCATGACTTGAAAGCTGCTGGTCCTGAAATCACATTGTGAATTATAGTTGCAGTTTGTCCGTGTGCACTGATTGGAGAAGAACAACATACTGTACCTTAGCAAAGTGGTTCTGTTTACCACAGCTGTGACAGGTCTGACCTCGTGCTGGGCAGCTTTGAGCTCTGGTCCTGTGTGATCGTGATCCACAGTTTGCTGCTGAAATTGTCTTGAACGCCTGCGCTGCACAAACTGCACTGTCTGTTCTCGGTCTGTTGCGTTGACTTCGTATGCTGCGGAATCGTCCGTCTGCGAGTGCTGCGCGTAACTGTCTGATGGGGAGGCAGAAGCAAAGCGTTTTAAAAGCTCTGCCGCACAGACAGCTGCAGATTCCACACTGAATGCTATTGCGACTGCATTTGGTAATGTCAAATCATCCTTTTCAAGCAAAAGTCTTTCACAAACTTTATCATTGCTAGTGCATTCGATTAGCTGGTCGCGGATCATTTCCTCTTGTAATGCCCCGAACTTGCATGAGCTAGCTAGTCCTCTTAAGTTTGCAACATACTGATGCACCATCTCCCCAGGAAGCTGACAGCACTGTCTGAAAATAAATCTCTGTAGTAGAGCACTTTGTGGGGCAGAGAAGTGGGCATTCAAAAGTGTAACTGCAGTATCATATGTGTCAGCTAGTCCCAAAGTCCCAAGCACTCGCTGCCCTTCTGCTCCCAAGCAATGAACGAGCGCCCTTTTGCGAGCGGCCGAAACATGCTCAAGCCCCAAGGCAGTGAGATAGACTTCAAAGGATTGTAGCCAACAAGTCCACGGAATCAGAGGCTCACCGGGTAAAAGCAGGAAGGGAGGTGGTGGTGAAAGGGAAAACTCAGCCATTCTCGTCGCCAAATTTTATGTCTAGGAAAGAGAGACGCTGACAGCTGGTAAGTGCAACAACTTCAAAACTTTTTTTATTGTCCTCTCTCCTTTTCCTCTTCCAGACCAAAGCAATCAAGCTCATCTCACCAAACAGCAGACCTACCGCACATGGCTGCATAATCGAACCCTGCAATTAATATCACAATGCAGATATATAACATGAATTTCTTTTTAGTATGTATTTTTTGATAAACTTAAAAACAGGTAACTTCTTTGCTTAATCTTAAACAGAAAAAATACTCTGGATATTATTTTTAAAATTGTAGTAATAATAATAATAACTTTATTTAGATGGCACCTTTCAAAGAAACTATTTGTAGCTTATGGTTTTAAAATATAACAAATGCATAATTATAAAATAACAAAAATATTAACTGTCATTATTAATTATTAAAATATTAGACAAATAATCCGATCAAAAACAAGAGAATCTAATATAAATTAGAGAAAATTAAGAAAGTATTAATTCAACTAGTAGTATAATATAAAAGTTGAAAAGGATACTAAAGCACAGTTGCATTGTTAGCTAAAACTACATTTAAAAGGTATTAAGCACTGATTTTTAAATATTCTACTTAAATAAGTAAATTTCCCATACATAGATGTAATAAGATTAATCATTGTAGTTCGGTAGCCTCCTTAGCATTTTATTCACCCCTGGAAAACTAGTGAAAAACATTGAAATTTTTTCAACAAGAAAAAACAGTCATCAGCACATAGCCCACTGTTGCAATTGGGACAGCAGAGGCATATTTCCTTGTGCAACTTTTCTTTTTTTTTTCTTTTTTTTTTTTATTAATTTTATCGCAATCCATACAAAGCAATCAAGTTTTTACAAAAAGAAAAATTGAGTTAAGAACAGATCGATCCCCACCCAAGAGAGAGAGAGCAAGCCAAGCGGCGTAAAATTTAAGGCTTGTAAACATACCTAAATTAATAAATTCTCTGTGCTTTATGAGCTTATTTTAAAATATTACTGATTCGATCCTGCCATGTTTTGAAAAAAGTCTGTACAGATTCTCTAACTGAGTATTTGATTTTTTCCAGTTTCAAATAGTATAACACATCGGTTTCCCAGTGACTTAAAAGAGGAGATTGTTGGTTCTTCCAGTTTATCAGAATAAGTCTGCGTGCCAAAAGTGTAGTGAATGCAATCACAATTTGTTTGTCTTTCTCCACTTTAAGCCCCTCTGGAAGAACCCCAAACACAGCTGTTAATGGGTTAGGAGGGATTGTGAGTCCAAGGCTGTCTGAAAGGTAATTAAAATTTTTGTCCAGAATAATGTTAATTTGGTTCAGGCCCAGAACATGTGACCCAGTGAGGCTGGGACTTGGTTGCAACATTCGCAGGTTGGATCATGCCCTGGAAACATTTTGGAGAGTTTTAGTCGAGACAGATGTGCTCGATATATAATTTTGAGTTGTATAATTGTATGCTTTGCATATGGAGCTCGAGTGAATTCTCTGCATTGCTACTTTCCACTCCTTTTCTGATATATTAATTGAGAGATCTTTTCCCAGTGTCCTCTTGGATCTTTGAAAGGAGGGATTGTAAAATGATTTTATATATTGTAGAGATGGAGTCTAAGTCCTTGAGATTGAGCAATATTTTTCCAGCATGGATGAGGGTGCAAGATGAGGAAAATCTGGAAGGTTCTGTTTAACAAAGTTCCTGATTTGAAGATAGTGAAAGAAATGTGTAGCTGGAATGTTAAATTTGGAATGTAATTGTTCATAGGATGCAAAGACGTTGTCTATATAAAGATCTCTAAGCAAGTTAATTCCAAATTTTTCCAGATATTAAAACTGCATATGTTTGTGAAGGTTGAAAGAGGTGGTTCTCTTGCAGAGGTGCCACAGATAGAAGCTTCTCCGTCTTAAAATGCTTTCTACATTGGTTCCAGATTCTAAGTGAGTGGAGCACAATTGGGTTATTAGTGTATTGCCGATAACGTGTGTTTATTGGAGCACAGAGCAAGGAATACAAAGAAGTACTGCAGGATTTTACTTCTATTGCGGTCCAAGCCTGTGTATGTTCTTCTATTTGTGTCCAGGTTCTTATCACCTGTATATTTGCTGCCCAGTAATAAAACTGGAAGTTAGGTAGAGCCATGCCGCCTTCTGCCTTTTGTCTTTGTAGGGTCGCTCTTTTGATGCGTGGATGTTTTGAATTTCAAATAAATGAGGTTATTGTTGAATCTAATTGCTTAAAGAATGATTTATTAATGTATATTGGATGTTTTGAAATAAAAAGGAGCTTAGGAAGAATATTCATCTTAACAGTGTTAATTCTTCCAGCTAGTGTGAGATGAAGGGTTGACCATCTATGCAAGTCTTGTTTAATTTTTTCCATGCAGACGCGAAATTTTGTTGATAAAGAGCTTTATGTTTACTTGTGATGTTTACCCTAGGTATTTAAACTGTTCTGCAATGATAAAAGGTAGGGTGTCTAATCTAATATTATATGCTTGAGAATTCACTGGAAAGAGTACACTTTTATTCAGATTAATTCTGAGACCAGAGATCTTTTGAAATTCTGTGAGTGCTGCTAAGACTGCAGGCACAGAATTTTCTGGGTCCGATATATACAGTACCATATCATCTGCATATAATGAGATTTTCTGTTCCAGTCCTTCTCTGCTAATCCCCTTTATCTGATCAGTATTTCGACAATGTATTGCCAGTGGTTCAATGGCAATTGCAAACAGCAGCGTGACAAGGGCATCCTTGTCTAGTGCCACGTTCTAGTTTAAAGTAGTCTGAGCAAATGTTGTTGATGCAAACTGAAGCTTCTGGGTTAGTATTCAGTAATTTGATCCATGCACAAATGTTGGGCCAAACCCAAACTTCTCCAATGTAGTAAAAGGTATTTCCATTCAATCATGTCGAATGCTTTTTCTGCATCCAATGATAATAATATTTCTGGGGTGTTTGATTTAGTTGGTGAGTATATTACATTAAACAGGCGTCGAAGATTTGAAGATAAGTGTGGCCCCTAATAAATCCAGTTTGGTCTTGTGATATTACAGGGGAGCACTTTCTCCATCCTTCTAGCTATGATTTTAGAGAGTATTTTAACGTCGTTATTCAGAAGTGAAATTGGTCTGTATGATGCACATTGTAATAAGTCCTTATTTTGTTTTGGAAAGACAGTGATTAGTGCTTGGAAAGGTTTGTGGAAGAGATTGGTTATCTCTGGCTTCTGTAAATGTTGCTAATAGGAGGGAGCTAGCTGAGGGAGAATTTCTTGTAAAACTCTGCAGGGTAGCCATCAGGGCCTGCTGCTTTCCACCTTGGAGTGACTTTATAGCATCTAGTAATTCTGATAATGCCAGAGGTTTATCAAGTTCCTCCACACTAAAAGCGTCTATTTGTGGTATCTGTAATGTATCCAGAAATGCATTAGATTGTGTATTGTCTTCTTTAAACTCAGTAGTATATAGGGATTTATAGTAGTCTCTGAAAGTGTGCATTATATTTTTGTGTTCGATGATTTTATCTCCGTTAGTGTTAGTGATTACGAGATTGCTTGCACTTCTTGCTTGTGAATTTGTTGAGCTAAAAGCTTATTAGCTTTCTCCATGTTCATAGTAATGATGTCTGGATTTGTAAATTAGTTGTTCAGTTTCTTTAGTTGTCAAGAGGTTTAATTCTGAATGTAGAGCCTGCCTCCTCCTATGTAGAGTCTCGCTTGGTAGTCTGGCATGTTCTTCATCTATTTTAGTAATTTCGCTTTTATCTCTGCTACTTTCTTGGCTTCGGATTTATTTCTGTGGGAAAGATATGAGATAATCTGTCCTCTTAAGAAGGCCTTAAGAGTTTCCCAGAGTATTCCTGCAGAGATCTCGGGGATGTATTTGTCTCTAGAAAGAATTTGATTTGTTTGGATATAAATTCAGTACAATTCTCGTCAGCTAATAGAAGCGGGTTGAGGCCATCTGCGGGTGAGTGTATGGGGCTTAGTAATTTTAGCTCCAAGATCATAGGTGCATGGTCAGAAATAACAATAGCATCGTATTTACAAGATTTAATCTTAGGCAAGAAGTTATTGTCTATAAAGAAGTAATCAATCCTTGAGTAGCAATGATGTACTGGTGAGTAGAAAGAATATGTTCTTGAATTTGGGTTTAAAACCTCCAGGGATCTGATAAGTTGTGATCAGTTATAAACTTTGTAATTATCTTTGCGGTGTTAGATGCGTTCCCCTGTGGAGGAAGTCCTATCTAAAAGTGGATTTAGAACACAATTAAAGTCCCCAGCCATTATAACTTTATGAGTGTTCAGATTGGGAATGGATGCAAATAAATTTTGTATAAATTCCTTATCATCAACATTAGGTGCATAAACATTTATCAAAATCATTTTACAGTTAGATAAGTCTCCCATGACCATTACATATCTCCCTTCAGGATCCAATACTACATCTGATGCTACAAATGGTACTGTTCTATGTATGAGAATTCCCACCCTCTAGTTTTCTTTGTAAAACTAGAATGGAACATTTGGCCAGTCCAGTCTTTTTGCAGCCGGAACTGATCCTTGCTTAGTAAGTGGGTTTCCTGTAAAAATACTATTTTAGCATTTAGACCTGTTAGGTGAGAGAGTACTTTCTTTCTCTTTAATTCGTGATTCAGGCCTTTAACATTCCAGCTTACGAAGTTAACTGTCCCATCATGGAGACACTGATTCTGAGTTTTTGATGTCATTTTATAGTCTTAACTGGAAGTGAGACAGTTTAGGTCTTAATTTCCTATTTCCCCAAGAGTTGTTGCCATGCAGCTTATTATTACGTTGATAGTTATAATTATAAAGATTGAGATGATAGATTAGGTATAGATCAAGCCTGCTCTCTTTCTCTCCCCTTAACCCCCACCCTCCCTTTTGCCTCCCCAAGTGAGGCTAAAACCCACTTCACACAGTCCCAGTCCTCTGACATACCCAGAGACAGAGCACGTCCAAAGCAAAACAAGCCCCATGCAGCGGCTTTAGGGTTAAAAGATAGAGATATCTTACCAATATAGTCTTTAAAAAAAAAATTTTGCACTTAAAATATATATATAGTCTTCAGCAATTTTAGTGCATTAAGATGATACACCCAGATAATAAACCCGGGATGGTGTTAAAATGTGTCCAGAATAAGCATAACAAGTCTTAATAGCAATAACAATAAACCAAGGGTATGATATTGAACAGTCTGTTTAGGGTAGAGATGAAATAATTAGAAAAAAAGAAAAAAAAGAAAAAGAAAAGTAATTAAGCACAATAAAACATAAACAGATAGCGCCTAGTAATACTAAGTAATAATGAGAATATATGAGAATATATGCTGATAAAACCCGTATTTTAAAACAAATAGATCAGACAGTAGATTATTAATCCTTGCTTTATCATTAACCGCCATGACTCACTATTATGTATCAGAATAGTCCGGGATCAGCTTTCTTAATTCTTTTCTGCTTCTTCCTTGCTAGAAAGACATAGAATTGACCCTGCCATTCCACTTTCAGTTTTGCCGGATACAAGAGGCTGTATTTGACTGGCTTGCCGTAACCGCTGTTTAATGTTGTAGAAGGCTGCGTTTAGTAGCTGTTGCTGGAGAGAAGTCAGGAAGATACGAATGTGGTTATTTTCATATATAATATCTTCCTTGTTTCTGAGGAGTGCCATCACCTCTAGCTTAAATGATAATCTTTCAAACGAACTATAAAAGATCTTGGTCTGGGTCTAACGGTGTTTGATCCGCGTGCGTAAGCGCTGCTATCTCAGATTCTGCTTTAAAGTCAGCCCCAATTATTTTAGAAAAAAGTTCAGCTGCGAATTTCACAGGGTTTGAACTTTGTCTATTCTCAGGCAGACCTTCAATTCTGACATTATACCTTCTACTCCCATCTTCTAAAGCAGCCAGTCTGTCTCCAAGTTTTTTTGCATTCGGAGCTGACATTTACTGCTTTTCCTGGCACTGGCAGCTAAATTTTCGCCATTTCAATCCGAGTCGTGAATGTCTCCTTGAGATCCTCCAATTGATCAGTAAGCGTGCTCAGTTTAACCGAGTTTTCCTGAATGCGCTCTTCAATTTTACCCAGCACCTGTCGCTTCTCAAGTTGCATCTCTTGTCGCAGCCTTTCATTTGCCTGTTGCAATTCCAGCCGCTGCGTTTCGTTTGCCTGTTGGAATTCCTGTCGCAGCCATTCATTTGCCTGTTTCAACTCCTGTCTCACCTCCTGTCTAATTTTTTCACTTGCCTTTACCCTTGCTTTCTCATTAGCCTTCTCACTTTTCTTTATATCTTTCATGAGCTCAGCGAGCATCACCTTCAGTTCAGACAGTTCAATTGTGCTTTCTATTACCGTAGATGAAGCAGCAGACTCTACTGTAGCCAGTGTCCCCGCTGCTCTCGGCTCGCATGGAGTAATTGAAGCCGCGAACTTCAAGGCCTTTTTCAGTTTCAGGTGATCTTCTCTGATCGGCGAGCTATCGAGATCTGCACTCACGATCGCACCTTCACTCCCCTTTTCGCTGTCAGCTGGTGACGATGTAGCAGACCGTGGTCCCGAGGAGTCTGTACTTTCGCCCATCTGATCCAGGTCTGTCTCTGAAAGGCCATATCTTGAACTAGGGCTTGCTGATCTTAGCTTGGGTGTAGCTTTAGTTTTCGATTCTTTCAGACCCCCCTTCTTGTTGGCCATGTTTATATGTGCTTACATATACTGTAGCAGCCCCTCTCGGGTTGAATAAATACAGGATATCTCAGGATAATAAGCAAATAATATGAAAAATAACACTGCTGCTAGCGGAGCTCCACTTCAGACGTCTCTTGCATTGGACGAGACCAACATCGCAACTTTTCTTATAATATTTTTTCTGTTGCTTGAGCATGAGTGGGTAAAATGTCAGTGTCTGATCCACATGAGTGACTTGCTTCTTGTGTTATTGTAGACTTAGTGACTCCCTCTTTTCCCATGACATGAATGACAGTTGTTGCATTGTGAACAGTACTTAGAATGCTAACATACTTCTTGATCAGAATCATTTTTCCTTTTTGCCACACACCTACTTGCACGATGGTGAACTTTTAGGTAACCAAGGTCAGCAGACAATTCGGTCATACAGTGCAATATGCATCAGTTTCACTCTTCATGTCAATGTCTGATGACTAATTCACACTGTCAACACTGTTACTTGATTCAACTAATGATTTAGTCACAATTTGTATTTTTGTATATGTTACTTAGCCCATGTAGTTTGTAGTGATGGCTGAGAAGAAAAGTAAAATCTTATGTTTTCATCCAGTACAGAAAGAAAAAAGTTTGATATCATAGAATCCAATGGTGACTAATGCTGTACAGCAGCAAATGATGTGAAAAACATCAATGAAAAAAAATGGTACTAATGTCACATAATCCATGTGTCAATCATCCTTTATGATCTTTATCTGGTCTGGATTAACCAACGACATACAAATTATTGTATTGTTCTTACACATACTGAATACATCATTCAAACATTCACAATGTAGGTTGTAAAAAGTATGTGAACCCTTAAGCTGATGACTTCAACAAAAGCTAAATGGAGTCAGGAGTTGGCAAACCTGGAGTCAAATCTATGAAATGAGATTGCGTGTGTGGTTTAGAGTTACTTTGACCTATAAAAAAACTCACACATTTTGAGTTTGCTATTCACAAGAAATAACTGCTGATGTGAGGCATTTCAAGAAGAGATCAAGAATTGTTGATTTTCAAAAAGCAGGAAAGGGTTACAAAGTAGTTTCAAAGAGTTTAGATATTTGTCAGTTTATAGTTAGACAAATTGTGTATAAATGATGATGATTTAGTACTGTAGCTATTCTCTCTAGAACTGGGCGCCCAGCCAAGACAACACAAATGCACAACAAAGAATGCTCAGTGAGGTAAAAAAAAGAACCCTAACAGCTAAAGGCTTGAATGATTTCTTGGAACAGGTTAACATTTTTTTGCATGAATCTGCCATAGCACAAAACATTAATTAGGCTTTGTGTCCATGGCAGGGCACCAGGGAGAAAGCTACTACCCCCCAAAAAAACCTCACTCCTTGCCTGAAATTTGCTAAAGACCACCTAGACACTTCAAAAAAGAAAATTTCCCTTTTGGAGTGGCCTAGCCAAAACCTGCCCTTAACCTAACGGAGATGCTATGGAATGACCTCATGAGAGACATTCACAGCAGACATTCTAAGAATATGGATGAGCTGAAACAGTTTAGTCTGGAAGAATGGTCCCAAATTCCTCTTGAGCATTGTGCTCATTTGATATGCAGTTGCTGGAAGTGTTTGTTTGAGGTAATTGCTTGCAAAGGTGGGTTGACCAGTTAATAGTTAAGTGTTCACTTACTTTTTTCATAGTACATTGTAAATGCCTGATGGGTGTGTTCAATAAAGAAATAAAAGATTTTAACGTACTGTGTTAAATGAAAAATTATAATTGTTTGTGTGCTATTATCTTAAGCTTGTTGTGATTGTCAACACTTGTGACTTAGATGAAGATCAAATACATTTTATGACCAGTTAATGCAGAAAATCAGGTTATTCCAAAGGGTTTACATCATTTTTCTTGGTAGAGTATATATACAAAGTTTTCATAAAAGAAAATATATTCTCATTTTGATAGAGACAGTTCACTGAAGTGATGAAAATTAGACCTAGATTAAATAACTGGTCAGCAGCTGAAAAAACACCCAAGGATTATTTCCACTGAAGAACTATATTAACAGGATGAACTGCACAGTTCCTGCACATTCGTAGCTCTTGAGAATTTTATAATCAGTCTGTAACAGTTTGTATATGCTGTGAATATGGCATTGCTGAACATAAATTTACATGACTAAAATTGTCTTTTTTTAATGACAAGTCCTGTATTAACAGTATTTCTCGTCATGTACAATATAGCATCAAAAGGTACACAAAAATCGCCTGAGATTCATTTTAGTTTCATTAAATTTAGCTTGCTTTTTCTAGTGCTCTTCTTTAAAAAAACAGACTTTAAGTGTTTACACTGAAGGCATTTGTTTTAAGTTGTTTTTTTTATATTCCTGCAACGTGCAAGCCCTTCATAGTCTTTTTAGGTGATCTCGCATATAATGCGTGAAGCACTTATTGCAATAGCTAATTTTTTGAAATGTGGTACACATATTCTACAAGAAATTTTGTCAAGACAGTTCAGTTTTCATTGTAATATCTTGAACAGATTGCACTGTACACAGTTTAAAAATTCTAAAAATCTCCCGTTGAAAGTATTGGCAAATTTGCACTTGTGTCTATATTGAAATGAATAGTTTACTATTTCAATTTTACCTAGTCAGTGGTTACATCAGTTTGGATATTTAATACATTTTCCTCTTAATCATCTTCAATATATGCTACTATTAGCAAACAGATACCCAGTACAAGTCAATGAAGACCCCAAAGAAAGTCACTGTCACTGGCCATTTTCATGCAGAGAATGGTAACCCTCTGTCAGCAAGTCCGGCACGGCATACAGAAATCTCTGCTTGTATCATCCTTCTCTTGCTACTTTAGGTTGTAACAGGTAAGGTAAATGATCTTATAAACCATAAAAATTTTAAATGCTAGCAAGGAGAACAATGGGTTATCTAGATATGAAAAAAGTACAATGTATTTCACTGTCATTAATAATACATTTTATTTATATAGCACCTTTCCTATGCTCACATTATAATTTACTAGTGTGGCCAGACCCCCAAGTGACAAGTATACTCACGATTTTAGGCTATGCTTCCCAATAAATAAATGAAGAATATCTAGATGTACCAGTTTTAACAGTATGTCCATCTAATAAAACTTTGCTCCACCAAAACAAACATTCTTGCAATATATTTAGAACAGTACATACAAAACTCCAATAGGGGACTCCTTCACACCTCAGCTCCTAGTTTGATGTAATATACATATAATAGTTTGGCCAAAACTCAGATAGGGAAAGCTTAAGAACTTGTGTTATATTTAAACAGCATCACAAGGATGAGCAAGAAGCAGACATAAACAGGGAGAGCTGTCATTTTGTTTGTTTCCACTTTAACCGCTGTGTATTCATTTATGAAAGTGTTTTTTTATGTGTGTGTGTGTGTGTGTTTATCCTGAGCACTTACTGATGATGTTGATGATGATGACAATGATGAGTTTGAAAATCTGGTCACTCTATAATTTACCATCAGTGTGCCACTTTCATCTGATATCCATAATGGTCAGTTGATGTAATAAAGTTTGCCTTTTACTTCTGTTACTCCCTAACATTTGCTTTAGTTGAATAACTTTGAAAGTCCAATTTCAAATAAATGACTATGGCTAGACAAGCAAAAGGTTACAGTATATTAATTAGCAATATACCATATTGTCAATGTGTGTGAATATACATGTGTATGGGTTTGTGTGAGTGTATGCATTTATGTGTGTAAGTGAGAGTGCTCTTTGTGATGGACTAGACTCCTGTTTAGGTCTATTTTCAGCCTTTTGCTCAATCTTGGTGAGGTTGTATTTGACCCCACAACCATGAAGTGGATTGAAAAGGTTCTAGAACCTACCTACTGAAAGTCAGCCTATTGAAGAATACAGTTCTTGCTCGGCCCTAGGATGCACCTGAATGTTATACCATGTGTACATTTTCTTAATTGTTTAATGATGTCTTCATAAAGATGATCTCATGGAGATCTGTCCAGAACTGCAAAGATATTTCTTCACTTTGAGTCTGAGAAAGCCTATTTGCTTTTGTGTTACGAAGTAAAAAAAAAATCTGCTTAAACAAACTGTCCCAAAAAACTCCTTTCAACCCAACCTAAAGAATTTCTGTTTTTGAGGTTTATGAACACCAAAAACAGTAAGCGCGTAGTACCCTATTAAAATGTGTAAATCAACAGGAGCAAAAATTTAAATTGTAGGAAGAACATTTTCCTTCTTTGATTGGGACAGAATCAACTGTAATAACCTCCACTTAATAGGGATTCCTTAACACAGCAAAGGAAATGATACATAACATCTTTGGTGTACTGTATTTCTGGAGCTTCAATATTTCTGCACAATAAATGAAAGATGCCATTGAGTATACCACACATCACTGGTCATCTGAAACCTATAATTATGTGATTCTAGATCGGAAATACATTCTGCAGGAGCTCTGCACCTGATATTCAAAGGCAAAAATCCATTTCTTTCATGACTTCTGACCTGTGACCAACATGGCACAGAGGAAATTTAATTCACTCATGAAAACAGTGAGAAAAATTGGTTTACCACCCTTCTTACTTTACCCTGCTTGCCTTCACCTTTCACTCAACTCCATTTTCTTTACTGCCTGAAGACCCAAAGAAGGTGATGGATGTTGTCAACAATTATACTTAATCAAATCATCCTCTTGTTGCAACAGCGGAGCACCAACACTATCACAAAATTAGTTATAATGAAAGATAGTACAGTATATACAGTGAATTCCCTATTAGACAAGATCCTCACACCCAATCCAAATATGCCTTCCAGTAAATTTGTCTTAAATGTAATACTTGTTTTCAGAATACTTACTCCTGCAACTAAAGAATTTTCTCTCTAGTCCTTACGCTACTATACACAATGCAGAAATTATTACGTTCCTACCTCTACTTGTTTTCTATTTTACATTTCAGATTAGTGCTCAAATCCCGTGGAGTCAGAATATCTTGTTATATGTCAGCAACATTGTGATGATGTGGGTTTCTTCTCCATGCTCCTATTCAGCTTCTGGGAGCTCTTGAACCCGACACCGTTGGTAATGTCACCAATGAGCTAGGCAGTGAAGACATCAACCCTGAAGCAAGGGGATGGTGCAAAAAGTGCAAAGTGCTTTTATTAAAAAAAATCAACAAATCAAAGTGTTCAAATAAATAATGCAGTGTCTCACAAATAAGTACATAATAAATAATCCATAAAAACAAGTGAACTGTGGAGGTTTAAAACACAATAGAAAAAATCATTTTAAAACGAGGTTAAAAACAATGGCTGGAAGCAGTCTTTTCTTAAAACTCCGATGCTTTCTTCTCCCTTACTGGTGGCTCCCCTGCTTCTCCCCTAACAACAGGCCCCGCAACAGGTTAGTCGCCCTACCAGCAAAATCAGCTCCCTTCAATTCTGGTCCAGTAGCCCTCCGATCTCTGGCTACATTGGGCTTTAGCCAGACCGAGACTTGGGCTCCTTCCCCAGTGGCCTGGACACTCACACTGGGGCTCAACACGCCCTAAGCCTCCTCAACTCCGCTTCCTTCAACGGCCAGTCAACCCCTCTGGCGGTCACTCCAGCTCCTCCAAACCGCTTCAATCTGCCCCCTCCAAGAGTTGGCCAAACACTCCTTCGGGGCTCTTCAACCAGCTGCATTAAACTTTCATGAGCCAGCTTTCGCTGTCACTCTCCTGCACCGGCTTTCTCCTTCCTGCCACCTATTTCTCCATTAACCGCTCATTCTCTTTTTCTCTTCTCTTCTCTCCTTTTCTCTCTTTTCTCTTTTTCCTCTTTCCTTTTCCTTTCTATCCGCCTTGTGCTTCTATTTTCAGATGTCCTCTATATTCAGATGGATCCTCACATTTTCTTCTATAAGATTTATTCTCCTTTTTATCTTATCTCTGGAGGGGACTGCTCTCTTTAGAAACAAATCCAGCAAAACTAATTCTGGGCCTCCTGCTGGCGAGAATGTCTGCCACTTCCTCTACTTTAATGGAAACTATTCTTTTTATATACTTACTCTTCTTGAATACTCAGGAATGAAAATCAGTCAAACTTCTTCTTCAAATATAAGTGCTTGAGAAACGGTTAATATCTAAACTTGATTTCATCTGTGGAAGTATAATACTCCTAATACTCTTCCTTTATGATATCTATGATATCTCATCCTTCCTTGTTATGTCTGCTTCAACAGACTAATTGATCTGGTTTTTGCTCTCTGGAATGCCCCAAGTTATGGGTGTTGCAGGGATAGTTTTTGTGGGATGGCACTGTGGAAGTGTTTTTATTTTTCCCCCAAATTGGCCTTAATTAGATATTATGAGTGATAATGAATATTTTCAAATATAAAAAACAGAAAATGAAATATTGTATGGTTTTACTAGCATAAATCTTAAGACTGTTTAGTCTATGTCTAATTTCTTTAAGAAAAGTCTACTTTGAGGGACTCTGTGTCAGTTTTGTTATCTACAGTGTCCATTATACTCATTATAGTATTTGTAACTGCAGCAAATCCTTATTTCAACAATTGCTTTGGAACTGGAGATAAGTGAGCACTGAGTAGTTTTATTATTGAAATAAGTCCCATAATTATTTATTATTGAATTTTTTTTTGTAAATGGTAATAGTGATCTCCTAGTCCTAAAACGTACTGTGTGATATTGTTACAGACAGGACTCAATAGCTGAGGCAACTTCTACAAGTGACTTGACATAATAAATGCTACAGGAAAGCCATGTGACTGCAATAAACAGTACTCACGTTAATGGATGAGCCTAGAAAAATATACTTTGCAATACAAAAAACATCAACAGGTTTGGTATTTGTACTTGTTGATTAATCTATGAGGTTCCTATTGTTTGACTGATTACAGTACAAATATGTCAAATTTATATTCTTAAGATCTTGCCTGAAGAAGGGGCCTGAGTTGCCTCGAAAGCTTGCATATTGTAATCTTTTTAGTTAGCCAGTAAAAGGTGTCATTCTGCTTGAATTCTCACTACATTCATAATGTAACACAGTACAACACCCTAGTACTTATAAATCAATGAAATTATTTTCACAACTCTAGAACTTACAAGATACAAGCAATTTGGCAAAAAGTGAAACATGTAAACTCTAAATTAGTATATAATGTAATAAACCTTGTACTGTATATTTAGTCACATATCATAACTTGTCCACTGAAAAATGACCTAATGCACAGATAACCATAAACAGCAGCCTTATAAACATTTTAATGTATTTTTTTTATTCTTGCACTACTTTTACCACAAAGTATGTAATAATAAGTAAATGATTTGCCAGTGTTAAAATGAATATAGAAATTATCAGAAGCAGGTTTAATGCAAGCCATAACAAACTGAAGAATTGGTATGTTTAGCCACTGCTTTAATAAATGACAAAGCCCTGAAATAAATATGCTTAGAGTGTTATACTGTTTTTCAAGAAGGAAGAACAAACAGAGAACAGCAAATAACCTAAACTGCTCTTAACAAACCCTCCTTTCCAAAACAAAAAGTTCCTTCAAATCAATGGAGAAGATGATTGTTTTGAAAACATGATCTAAAGATAGAGATTAGATTCACTGATATGAACAGACTAATGTTTAAATGTCAGCAATTATCAGAACAATCAGGTACATCCCTTAATGGTCAATGTACTGATCTGGAAACATTGTTACCAGGAGGCTAAAGCTGCATTGTTAAAAGATGCACAAAATCATCAAATGGTTTGAGGAAGATAACAACAAATGTAGCTTTACTCAGAGGCCTCCTCGGCTATATGAGGGAAGATGTTGTTCAGAGTAAAAATTTACTACCGAGTCTTAACTTTTTAGTGCTCCATTTTTTGTTTATTTTGGTATGTTTGTTATTGAAAATGCTTCTGTTAATTTTTTTTTGTGTTTCATTAACTATTTCATAATTATCCTATTGTCTTTTCATTGTGTTTGTCCTTTTCTTGTGCCTTTTATGTTGAGCTCAGAAGCGTGATGACTGCTGGTACTGCGGGTGCTGCCTCATAAGGCCTTACTGAAGACCTTAGCAGGCCTTAGACTGACTGCAGGGGTATTACATCTTTATTTTTATTTATTTTATTTTTATTTACCTTTATTTAACCAGGCAAGACAGATTAAGAACATGTTTCTTATTTACAACTGTGGCCTGGAAAGGGCAAAGCCTTAAGAGGGAAACTAAGAAAAAAAAAGTAAAAAAAAAATAAAACATATTAAGAAAGATACATATACAGTATACAATATTAATGAAATTACAAAAAGAAAAAGGAAAAAGAAAGGAAAAAAAATAATAATAAATAAAGAAAGAAATGAAGCAAGAAACAGTGAATAAGTTACATGTTTACAAAAAATGTCATAAAATATTATATAAACAATATGAACATTGGAGCAGCAGTGAATTGGAGCAGCTAGCCTAAATAACAGCGACACACGTTATCACATTTGTGTTGTTATTGGCTCCCTTTTTACTGTTCTTCAGGTTGGTTTTGCATTTTGTGTTCTGGTGTTTGTGTTTATAATAAAAGTATCACATTTTCATCACAGTTGTTTTGTGTGCCTAAAAGTATTTGGGCTTTTGACATTTTTTATTGTTATTTTTAATCTTTTATTCTGAGATTGTGATAAAACCAGAGAGTTAATGAGTGTGTTTCTTTGTTTGACCTTTAATGTACTGATTTTTGGCTTTTGACAGCAAATGTTGGTTTCTGTCTGGGTTTAGGTGAAAGATAAGATGGATTTCTGATTAAGAAATTGGTTTGGATTTTTTACTATATTTATTTTCTGGTCTCATACATTCCTACCTGCCTCCTAGTTCTTTCAAGGCAGGGTAGATTCATGCCTAAAATTGTTTCAGGTTTCAGTAATTTTCAAGTTTTCTGCAGGGTTTTTTTTTGTATTTTTTAAATAATTTGGCTAGTTGTAAATTTTTTGATAAGGTGGTCCTTTATTCTTTGTATATTTTTGGCATCTTGTCCAATTTTCTGTTTGCAAGATTTGGCCTAATTATCTTCATTATTCTTTGCTTATAGTTTTTTAATAAATTGATTAAATTTAAAGACTGTTCCAAATTCACAATTTCCCTTTCTAGTTGCTTCTTTGTATCGTCAAAATTCAAAACACCACTAGCTACTACAGACATCCGTGTGCCACACAGATTCTTTTATCAATGTCCCAGTGAATTCAAGTAGTTCTTAGGGCAAATGAATCTGTCATGGTATTTCAGCATGAGGTCAGAAGAGGAAAACTAGCATGACACGGTGTCACCTACAAGTCCTTTATCCTGTGTAACTGTTACAATAGTCTCTATAAAAGGCACACTATATCAACACATTTAACCATGTGTTTAATTTAATACTGAGCATTTTACATTTGTATAATCAAAAAGGAGTGTTAAAAAGTAATGCAGGGGTAAGAACAGAAACACTGCATTGCATGGCCATTTCAGCATTTATTGTACAGACAGCAAGATCAAGAATTCTTAAAATATCAGTCATGAGCAAATTCTTTTACTAAATGTCTTACTAAATCAGAAAAGCAAAAGCAATTTTCAAATTTATACATTTTTTGTCTTTTATTTTAAAAAATAGACTTGCAGTTTTGTTTATCAATGGAAACCCAAATAATTGTGTGCCTCAAAAAACATAACTGCTTGTTTCATCACTTTCTGTTACGTTTGTGTATACTGCGTGATGTGGCAGATTTCCCATAAACAGAGGCAAGTACAGGAGTTTAGAGTGCTCAAGTCCTTGTTTTTCTTTTCATCTTTGTTTCAGAAAACACAGAAAATATGTACCCTTGCTTGAGGCAGCTACCTATTTGCAGAAATATCAGCAGGAGTGCTGAACAAATTGATTTTTTAAGAGTGTACAGTCAAAGTAGATAAAAGAGCAGATTTGCAATTTAGCATTTTTGCAGCTGTTTCCTTCAAAACATCTCATTCCTTGCCTAGTGGAATCAATGCCAAGAAACTGTTCTAAGAAAAATTACCAAGAGCTAGAGAACATAATTTAAATATTGTACATTTCTGAATTTATTCGCATTTAAGTCTTTCAAAATTCTTTTTTCTATGTTTTGTGCAACATTATACTCTTGACCAGTTAAACACCTATCCATATGAGCTGCTATGCTTATATACCTGTACAAATCATTATTGTTAGTTTACAAACTCATTTTGTAAAAATGAAGTCTGTACAATAAAGCTGAGTCTTTTCATTTAAAGAGGTGACACAACAGGACAGTGGGTATAAGTACTCCACCATAGTCCTAGAGACTGACTTTCTGGAAATTTTACATCATGTGCCATAAAATTAAGTTGACTGAAGACTTGAGATCATTTCATGGTGGGAATGAGGGGTAATGCCATACCCTGCAATGGACTGGAGTGTTGCCCAGACTTTAATTCCCGTCATGTACCCAGTGCAGCTGGGATAAGCTCTGGCTCTCTAGGACCATGTATTATAATAGGTAGGCTCAGAAAATGGGTTCATTTAAATCATGTTTGCCTTTGGCACACAGAATACTTACATGAATGTTGCCATAATTATGAGACAGAGTCATATAAAGGTTTGGAGCAGCCACTTGTATAATCTGGTATCCTGGCTGCAAAAGTAATGTTCAGGAAATACAGCACTGATGTGCACAAAACCGGGTCCAAAACAGAACTGAGGAACTAGGGAAAAGGTGTAGGTTTTTAAAGGGGAAGACAGGAAGTGAGATCATATGAATCGGGCTCATGGTCTTCAGCCATTGGTTTGAGTCCAGATGTGACATCACAGGGGCCGGGGCCGGCAAGGTCTTCTTCCATAGGCTCAGTCCCTGAAGTGACGTCAAGAGAGCCAGGTGGGATCTCCCGTGAATGGTCTACAGGAAAGGGAGAAAAAGAGTCAGTGCACTCTGCCACATCCCGGCATGCTTCGGAACTGCCCTTACTCAAGCCCTTTTAGCTGCCTCCCATGCGCACGTGTGTGAAAATGTACAGCAGCAACATGGATTGAGGGTTCTGGGTTCAAATCTGGACACCCTAGTTGTGTCTGGGGGGAGTTTGCATATACTTACTAGGTCTCTTTGGGTTTTTCTTTAAGTACTTGGTGTTTGTGATTGATTTGCATCTCTACATGAGTCCTGCTGTGAGTGAGTGTGGGTGTGTGCATGTCTCTGTTTTGTAATATGTCGGTACCCTGTCCAGATGTTTTGTCCATTCTTTGGCCCATTTCTGCCTTGATAGTCTCCAGTCCCTCATAACCCTGAACTGGATTAAGTGTATTTGAGAATGTAGAGTGCCTGTCATAAGTATTCACTCCATTGTAAGTTTTCAGATTTTATTCTTATACAACATTGAATTATAGTAAGCTTAATTTGGCTTTTTTGACATTGATCAGCAGCCAAAACCCCTTTAATGTTAAAGTGAAAACAGATTTTTTTGTAAAGTAGTCTAAATTAATTAGAAATATAAAACACAAAATAATTAATCACACAAGTCTTCATCCCATTCAAGTTCGTATTTAATAGATGCATCATGAGTCTGTGAGCACTTTGCCTGTATCAGTTTTGCATGTCGGAACACTGCAGTTTTTCCCCATTTTGCTTTGCAAAACTGCTTAAGCCGGGTCAAGCATGGGGATTGTGAGTGAACCACCTTTTTCAACTTCAGTGACAAATTCCCAGTTGAATTAAAACCTGAATGTGGACTTGGCGACTTTGTTTATAGACCATTTCTGTGTAGCTTTGACTTTACATTTGGGGTCGCTGTGTGGCTGGAAAACAGATTTTCTCCCAAGGCATATGCTCTTTACTGACTGCATCAGGTTTGTCTCCAGGATCTCCTTGTAATATGCAAGTCATTTTACCCTGTACTCCCACAAGCCTTCCTGTGCCTTCTACAGAGAAGCAACCTCATGGCATGATGCTGCCACCACCATGCTTCATGGTTGGAATGGTATCATTCTGATAATGTTTAATGTTTGGCTTACACCTATCATGACATTTAGTTATATGGCCAAAATGCCCTACTTGGCCTCAACTTTCTTCCAGCTGACTTCATAGTCTTCCATATGCCTTCTGGGCAACATTTGTTGTATGCACAGTCTTGCTAATCTCGGCACTGTAGCTTGTCACTCCTTTGCAATTATCATAGTTCTCTTGTCGCACTGTCTTTTTCAGATTTAAAAATGTGTCACATACCTTCCCTTTCTTAATGACGGATTTAGCTGGACTCCGAGAATATATCCATCCCTTGACTTGTGTCCTTTTCATTAAATTCTTATTAAAAAAACACCTTCTCATTAAATTGCTTGATAAAGTTGGTCCTTCCAGATTTGTAGTACGATTGACTGAAATCCCTTGATTACAGACAGATGATTGCCACTATACTATTTATGCAAATACTAATAACCAATTGGCTATACCCGTGATGATTTAGGTGTGTCATATTACGGGGGTTCATACATAAATGCTGTCAATTATTTTGTGTTTTATATTTGCAATTATTTTTGACTATCTTGCAGAGATTTGCGTCAAAAAAGTGAAATGAATCCACTGTGATTCAATTTTGTACAACAATAAAATGTGAAAATGTCCAAAGGGTGAAAGCCTTTTATACAGCCACTGCATGTATGTACTGACACAGCACTGATTTACTGGTATTGGTACTAGGACTAGAAATATATTTAAAAAAATGCTTTGTTTTATTTCTTAAAGCAGATTGTGGACTTTGCTTTGTGCTCTAGTTCAGCTAAACATGCTGTAATAGTTATCCCAGCAATACATTAACAAAAGTGAAATTATTCAAGACAGATCTGTCAGTGAAAGCAAGCAAAACACATCTGTTAAGTTATATTCCAAGAATGCACTATTGCATGTTTTAATAAGAAAGTATTTGTGGTCATTAACTTTCTATTTTAACGCATCATTAGTAATCTGAACCTGACATGTGTACGGTATATAATATGTATATATACTGCATTTGCAATGTTTTTTTAATAACCTACTCAGAACCACAGTGTAGACAGCATTCATTACATTAAGAAGATAGTAATTTATTTGTTTGCTTGGTTGACTGATAGGTCACACTGTGTTTTCGGTGAATTCTTGAGGTAATGTTCTCAGTTTACTTTTTTTATTTTGTTTAAAAAGTTATGTTTTTCAGCAAAGCATTTTAAAATTATATTTATGTCTCTTATTTTATGCTTAAATAAAGGGAAAGAACAATACTTTAATAAAACTGCACATTGTCACATAATTATTTTTGCTTGATCTCTCATTACAGACATTATTCTGAATATATATACTAATGCCTATACAGTGCATCCGGAAAGTATTAACATCGCATCACTTTTTCCATATTTTGTTATGTTACAGCCTTATTCCAAAATGGATTAAATTCATTTTTTTCCTCAGAATTCTACACACAACACCCCATAATGACAACATGAAAAAGTTTACTTGAGGTTTTTGCAAATTTATTAAAAATAAAAAAACGGAGAAATCACCTGTATACATAAGTATTCACATCCTTTGCTCAATACTTTGTCGATGCACCTTTGGCAGCAATTACAGCCTCAAGTCTTTTTGAATAGGATGCCACAAGCTTGGCACACCTATCCTTGGCCAGCTTTGCCCATTCCTCTTTGCAGTACCTCTCAAGCTCCAGGTTGGATGGGAAGCGTGGGTACACAGCCATTTTAAGATCTGTCCAGAGATGTTCAATCGGATTCAAGTCTGGGCTCTGTCTGGGCCACTCAAGGACATTCACAGTGTTGTCCTGACGCCACTCCTTTGATATCTTGGCTGTGTGCTTAGGGTCGTTGTCCTGCTGAAAAATGAACCGTCACCCTGGTCTGAGGTCAAGAGCGCTCTGGAGCAGGTTTTCATCCAGGATGTCTCTGTACATTGCTGCAGTCATCTTTCCCTTTATCCTGACTAGTCTCCCAGTTCCTGCCGCTGAAAAACATCCCCGCAGCATGAGGCTGCCACCAGCATGCTTTACTGTAGGGATGGTATTGGCCTGGTGATGAGCGGTGCCTGGTTTCCTCCAAATGTGACGCCTGGCATTCACACCAAAGAGTTCAATCTTTGTCTCATCAGATGAGAGAATTTTGTTTCTCATGGTCTGAGAGTTCTTCAGGTGTCTTTTGGCAAACTCCAGGTGGGCTGCCATGTGCCTTTTACTAAGGAGTGGCCTCCGTCTGGCCACTCTACCATACAGGCCTGATTGGTGGATTGCTGCAGAGATGGTTGTCCTTCTGGAAGGTTCTCCTCTCTCCACAGAGGACCTCCGGAGCTCTGACAGAGTGACCATCGGGTTCTTGGTCACCTCCCTGACTAAGGCCCTTCTCCCCCGATCGCTCAGTTTAGATGGCCGGCCAGCTCTAGGAAGAGTCCTGTGGGTTTCGAACTTCTTCCACTTACGGATGATGGAGGCCACTGTGCTCATTGGGACCTTCAAAGCAGCAGAAATTTTTCTGTAACCTTCCCCAGATTTGTGCCTCAAGACAATCCTGTCTTGAAGGTCTACAGACAATTCCTTTGACTTCATGCTTGGTTTGTGCTCTGACATGAACTGTCAACTGTGGGACCTTATATAGACAGGTGTGTGAGCACAGTGTTCCCAAAGATAAATGTTCGACCCTGCTGTCCACTCTGATATGCTACACTTTAAAGACTAGAAAAGGCTAAGGGGGGTAGGGCTCATTGGTAGGCGCCATAGCCCAATGTTCATGGCAAAAGTATAAGCCAACCCTCTCCCCATAAGTGATACCATGGCCTCCTTAGAAGTGAATTCCAAGAAGTGGGATATAGCCATCTTCCCAGAAAGACTTTAAGATAGGACTTAGTTGGAAAGAACAGGCAAGCACTTGAGTGGTGGAAAGAAGAGATGGTAGGAGGTAGAGAGTTTAGAGGTTGATGAAGGCCTATGAGTGATTCTTTGATGGGTGTTATTAACAGAGTTTATTAGCCTGCAGTTAACAGACATTTGAACTATCTGTAAAGGAAAATGGTGTGTCCCACAAGTGGTGCAAATGCAGACTTTAAAAGGATGTAAAAGGGATTGACACTGATATCAGAGCAGATTTATTGCAAGGCTTGATCTGATGGCATGCAGGCAGTTGTGATTTGAGGTTATGGTTTTCTCCATGTCTGCAGGGTCTCTTGATTACACCTTAGATTGTAAAGACTGACCTGGGGTTATGGTTTGCACAGTGCCCAAAGAGCTGCTTGATTGTGTTGCATGTGACAACTGCATGGCTGATGTAGAGGTAAGAACGGCTGCTTCTAAATCAAGAGGTGTTGCGGGTTTGATCCCCGTATTTTCCATTTTGAGTAGTGAGCTTCTGTTTTTATTACTATTATAAAATAAAAACATACATTTGCTTTGAGTCTGTAACAGCCAGTGTAAAGTTTTGCTGCTTGTATAAGATATCGCTGCAGGGATATAAGGAGACACAGAAACGCTGGTGAATCATGTCTTATTGGTATCTTGTTGTCATTTTTTTATTCAGCTTATTTCTTGAATAAAAGCACACTTGTTTCTTTATGCCTTCTGTGAAAGTGTTTATTTTATATTCCAGTAACCACTTGAATGATATCAAATCTGTCTCAGCCTCTCTTGCACATACACATACACATCCATGCATGAAAAGACAATTATTTGAAAATGGTAAGTCATTTGAACATTATTGTCATTTGAACATGTTTTTTTTTACGTCTTGCCCAACTTCCTCACTATGGTGCATGGTACTGGGAATGCAGTCAGACTTCTTCTTTTTGGGTTCATACACCATCAGTATGACACTGACAGATCTAAACACTAGCATGGACAATTGCACACATAATATATTTATTTGAGCTGCAGGTGGAAGTTCCACTCTTCACAAGCAGAGTTGTGTTGCAGTGCAGCAGTTTATTAGCCAGCGAAGGTGACTTGAAGAATTTGTCTGTTATTACGGTTCTGCCTTTGTCCAGAAATGGCTTTATGACCACAGTCTTGGAAAGTCTTTCTCCCATGGGACAACTGGGATCCTTTCCTAAATAAGGACTACAATTGTACATGCACATGCAAATCTGTCATTTTTTAACATGTTCTGCACATTCTGCGCTTTATTGTCAAAGCTCAAATGCCGCATGCGGTCACATGGCAGTGTATCTTTGATTGCCGGTACAACAAATGGTTCTGACTAGGCATCAATCACAGCACCTGTGGTCATTGCTGCTTTTGTGAAAAGAATGGAGAAACACCATCAGCTCAAAGAGGTAGAGGCAAGTTCATTGTCCCACGTGAACATGATTGAGAGAATAAAACTGAATTTAAAAAAAAAACAGTAACTATTACAAGTAGCAAATATTTACAGCATGTGTTACAGACTCAAATCAAATGTATGTTTTTATTATATAATAACAACAATGATAACAGCTCACTACTCAAAACAGAAAATGTAGGGAAGACCCGGGCTTGAACCCACAACCTCTTGATTTAGAGGCAGCCGTTCCAGATAAACAGATTTGAACTGAGAGAACTTCAGCTGCGTTGGTGGGAGATTTGATAGTGGGCTGCTTGCTGCTTGTGCAGATTGACACATTTGCAAAACAAAACACATTGATGATGAGGTGCAAAAGAATTTAAGGTGACCTGGTATTACGATTTTTTTTGTTGGATTCAGGGATTTTAGTGTTAAGTAAAGAACTTTTCATTTTCATTACATCATCATTAGAGCAGACAAATTAGGCATCCCATCAGTTAAGGAGAAAATGTGCAGACAGGCCCACAGAGATCTACAGTATCTATCTATCTATCTATCTATCTATCTATCTATCTATCTATCTATCTATCTATCTATCTATCTATCAATCTATCTATCTATCTATCTATCTATCTATCTATCTATCTATCTATCTATCTATCTATCTATCTATCTATCTATCTATCTATCTTATTTTCATATACTGTATTGTGTTGCTCATTAGGATAACCCTTCTTTGAATTAAATAAATGCCCATTAATTTGTATATTTTGTCCTCTTTAGACATTGTTTTTATATGGGATAATTACAAGTCCTGTCCCTAGTGGTTTACAGCATATAAAATGTTATAGAACCACGTTAAATAATTAATATAATAAAGTACACTAAGCAGTGGGTTTATACTGGACTCAAAGAAAACAATAAAATATCCCCCATGTAGGCTTCACTTTACCTACAGGTCACTGGTATTTAAAATATCATATATAAAGAAAAAGTGACTTGCACAAAGCAAAAGACTAAAACAGGCCATTGGACATAAGCAGTCCTCTAAACAGGGATGAAGCATGAAGATATAAAACGGGAATAAACGTTTTCATGCTTTTGCCGCGACCTCTGCGAGTATATAGTGCAATGTTTTTTAGGGATGTTAAATGGTTATAATTATTAAATCAGCAAGAGCTCACTGACCTTGACAAGTGCTGTGTATGATGATAAACACTGCATGTTGTACTCACAATACCTTGTCATGAATCCAAGAAACTCTGGACACTTTTTGTTTTAGTTTTTTGTGTAGTATCTCAGTCTCAAGCTTTCTTTTTACTTTGTTTGCTTGCTGTCTGACTATAACCTCACCATTGCTTCTGTGCCTGTGCTATGAAAGGTGACTGTGTTTAAAGATACTGTACATCCCATTTTATCTGGTTTCTCAGGGATTGCTTTTCTGTTTATCATAATTGATTCAGTTGTGAAATTTTGAATTATAGTATCAACATATATTTTGACAAGGAAGCTACAGTATATTGAAATCTTGTTTTCTTGTGTTAAAATTTTGTGGGAGGCTTACGTGCTAACTGTTTACATTTTCTAAACAGTTTTCATTTTTCAAATTGGCTAAATGTCTATTCCTCCATCTTTTCTTGGACATGTTTAGAGTTTACAGAATAATCCTTTATAATTTCAAGGTTCCATAAGTGCTCCTTAGTTGGCCAAACACTGAAACATTGCTTTAGCAGTGTGCAGTATACAATTAGCTATGGTATATTGAATGCTGGATATGTGTATTATGTAAGCTAATCACATCATACACAAATATGAAATTTGCAAATGAAAGCCATGCGCACCGTACATCTGAACAACATCTTGCAGGATGGCCACTTTTAATGATAAAAAGCCATCAACTCACTCACTATAGCAGTCCTGATGCTTCCTTCACCAGCACTCCAGCTTTCAGTTAAATCATTCAGTTCATCATTCGGGACTTTTTTTAATTAAAAGATTTATGAACAGAGAACTGTGTGATCTTCATTTTGAAACAAAGCTGGCCAAATGAATGTTATTAATGCCACCCTGCCACAGAAGAGCGTTTCAGCTATAGTTATTTCAGAGCTGGATAGCAGAAGTGTGCCATTTCAAGCATAAATCAAGGTAAAATAACAAGAAATACCCTAACAATGATCTTCTTCTGAATTTGTATTTAACTCTATTTACTTACAAACCTGGCCAGAGAGTTTATTTTCAGGCAGACAGTTTTGATTTTGAAGCTTTTAGCAGTTCCAAAGGGTTAATAAGGAGGTTTTGGATGCCCCTGGGACCCTTTGTGTGTGTACTGTATGTATACTCATTTTCAGGAGATCAAGTAAATAAAGTTCTTTTATATGAGATTTAGTTAATGAGCTGGTATAAATTGCATACTGTAAGACTACATATTCCAAAAGAATACCAAACCAGTGTGCTAATTACGGCTGCCAATCATTATCTTAAGGCTTTTTTGCTAGTGAAGATTTTAACTGTTTAATAAGTGAAAATAACAAAACAGTAAAACATCAGTTGAGATTCTTAGAACATAAGAGAAAAGATGCTAGTTGATTAAAAGACACTATGTGACTATGGACTTTTCCATGTGTCCCAGTAAAGTTGTATTTTACGTTTGCTTAGGTGTTTTTTTTATTGCTGCATGGATAATTTCTTCTTAAAAAATGAAGGATCATAAACTAGTGCTATCTGAAAAATGTTAATAGTGTCATTTTGCCTTCCTGTTGCTGGGTATAAAACAGACCAAGAAAAAAAAATCTGTATTGCGTTATCTAAAATAAAATCATATGTTATTTTGCATTAGATTACTGTTATGCTTGCTCCAAATAAACATATCCACAGTTGAGAGCTAACATGTGTAACAAAATAAACAGACAGAAAGCATAGATTAAGGGTTGGAGGAATTCCCTGTATAATGTTGGATGATCCGAGTAGTCTATGAGACTGAAATCACGGTCAAAAATGAATAAAGAAGACATTTGAACAACAAGCAAAGTTCAGCAGGATTTTTATGGATACATGGCAGGAAGTGAAGCAAGCAGAGAAAATGGTAATGATGTTGATGGTGAGGGATGGGGATGACGACATGATCAGAAGCTGGAAATGAGGTCATCGGTAATGGACCGGGACTGAAGTCATCAAGTTGGGACGGAAGTGACATTGGTTGAAAGGGACCCAGAAGTGGAGTCGTCTAAGAGAGCCAGAATGGATGTTGCCTTGGTGGACCTCCAAAAAGGTGCGCTGTTTAGTGTTTGTTTTTTCTGCTGAAGAAGGGTGAAAGGCATTAGTACTTCATTCTAAACATCCACCTTTTATTCTTCTGTGCTCCCTCAGGCCCATTGGCTGCCCCCTAATCGCGTTTGTGTGACACATGGAACATTAAAAACAACTAGATGGAAAAATATATATGCACAAAAGTACAAATGTGACACAATTCACATAAAATAACTTACACAAGTACCAGTCAATAAGAGCAAGTCTAAGATCTGACCTTGCATGCATGATCCACTGAAAAAGTAAAAAAAAAGGTGGAAATAACCCCTTGTGATCAAGACAATCAAAAAATATACAGAGGTGGTAGAAAACGAACAGCAGTGTGCTATGAAACTGATGATCAAACCTTAATCTTATACTGTGAAAGTGATGCACGAAGGTGGAGGCATCCTGTCAATGCAATTGCTTTTAAGGCATGATGTGGATACAGAAGCACAGTAGCTTTGAAACACATAGTAAAAGTTAAAATGTAAAAATACAGAATGCTGTAAAATGTAGATGGGAAGGAGACATTAAGGCAAAAACTACAATAAACCATCATTAAAAGGGATTTTCACACTGAAACCCAAACCATTTTCTGTGTTTCCTGTTGGTTTATTTACAAGTGCCATTCCATGATGTCACAAAACATTATTTCCATTTACACTCAGCTCTGAGCGCTTCTCTTCCTCATACCTTTCTCCCAACTGGCTTTGCAATTGAACCATTTCCTTTCATCTTGCAGGTGGTGGTTCCACACCTTCTCTCGACACACCTTCATCAGGCTGAGTCTGACCAGGTTTAGTGGGTCAAGTCATCAGCAAACATCTTCCCACAGTCTCAAAGATGAAAAAAGTCTTCTACAGTATGCTATACATGTAAAGGATCTGCTCCACCTATAGCCAAGTCATAATCTTAGGAGCAGATTGCTGTGATTCCTTTGTTTTACATAGTATTATACATTACTTAACACAAATGAGCTAAACTTGTCACCTATGTAAAGAACCATCTGCTGTAAATGTGATGAGCATGGATCGAAGTATAAGAAATAAACATTTTTTGCATTACTGGGTCTAGATATATTTCATGTATTCTTGCATTATTCTTACATGAAACACTTATAAATAGCATTTCTGCTGCTGCCAGTTTACTGGACCACTGACAACATTTTTGGTAGTCAAGATTTAATAATTAAATCCTAGAGGAAATTTATCAAACTCTGGAGTTTTAAAGCATTCTCACATTAAAATGGCTAATATGGCTAGCAACTTGAGGTTTGTGTATTTATGAGCTGCCTGCATGCTGTATATTTTTGTTTCCAGCTTCCCTTAACTCAAGGCTTTGGATCTTTTCTGGCACAGTGAAACAATAGTCTAGTAAGGAAGCCAAGGTTGCAAAAATCAGTGAATCATGCATTTGAAAAACAGATGCACACATCATAACAAATATAAATGCCTAACAAACTGTAACAACAGCTGATGTTTTATAAATATTGGTTCACTTGTTCTGTTTGAAAGTGTTCCTTTCATCTTCTGTTTGCTTTTCTGCAGTAATTCAGATGGAAATACATATCTTTTTTCCTTAAATGCATTAATGGTGCATAATTCTACAATTGATCTATTTATTTATTTGCCTCCCCAATCAAATGTAGGGTCATGGGGAATGAAATGAATGTAATTTTATGGTGTGCAATACAGGAACTTGTGCTGAGTAGGGTGGCAGATATAATAAAATGTGTATAGATCTGTGATTATTTACTGTGCTGTATTGCCATGGCTACTTAATTAATATACTGGACAGCCCCTTTAGAGTGCTTTATATTGTTCGCATGCAGACACTGATGGCAAAAGTGTCTGGAGAAAGGTCAATAGCATAAATGCTTTTACACCACATTTACTGAGATCTGGGACCTTATTTTATCCATCCAATATGATCACTCTTGTTGCTCTAGATTTTCAGCTGATGAATTACATTCTTAGAGTTAAATTTTCAAAAAGGCATGATTTTGTAGTCACTTTTTTTAAGGCGTCATAAAATTGGCCAATTGAATAAACTATGAATGATAGCAACTTCTTATTTTGAGTAACTGTAAATGTAAGAACTTAAAAGTACAGTAAGGAGAGAAGATTGATAATTGCATAGCACTAATACTGAAATGTAAATTAGCTGCAATTTCTAATTTGCGGTTCGTTTTGCACTTGACTGTTTGAAGGATGGGTTAACTGTAATGAAAAACAGCATGCAATGAGCAAGTGCTAGTTTTAATCCCTAATTTTCTCTATATAAACATCTTTCCTCTCCAACTTTGTAACACACAATTAAGTCTCCACTATTAGCTCATTAGCTCCACATATTTTTACACAAAAGTGATAATGTATGTGTCTAAAATGAACACTAAATATACATAGGAAAAAATATACTGTAATAAAATTTACATTCATTATTTTCTCAAATTATGAGTCTAATGGTAAAGTATAGGCCAGGAAGAGGAGGTATGCTTCAAAGATAATCATTAGGAGAAAGTCTAATATATTTTTATACTGTCAGAAAAATAAACTTCAAATGAATATTTGATTTTCAATATGGTGCCTTTCGTACTCCTTGTGTGTGATTGCTCTGTTAACCCTTTATTTACTCCATATGGAAATTTGTGCATTTAATTGTGTGGATTTTAATTAGGAGGTTTCTTTCTCCTTGTAGCCAAGAATGATAATCTCCATATTTTCAGTCTGTAAGATATGCACAGGAACTCAAAATTCTGCTGTTAATTGCCCCTGCATATTTTAAAATCAGTCTTCTTTCTGGTGAAGGCACTGAGAAGTATTTGCCACTGAATGGGTTGCTCTTTATTATGTATTTGTGCTGCCATTTATAACCTCATTTTACTATCTGTCAATACTGAGTTTATACCTTCACTACTGTTGCGATGCTTGCATTGTACGTGTATGATTTTAAAAGAGGTATCACAGAGTTATGTTAATTTATTTGTAAAGCACCTTGTGGTATTCAATGCTATGAATGGTGTTAAACAAAAAACATTCATTACTTGCTTCATGCAAAATTGTCTTCTTTGCTTTAACATAGGCATTTTGTAACTAAAGGAATATCTTTATACATACTTTATATGTTCATATGTAAATGTGAAGTATTAGACTTATGTTGGGAATACCGTTTTCTGCAAGTTAATTTGGAATGAATATTATAAATTCCCTTTTATTGGCCATATACAGTTCAGTCCAGTATGCTAAATAGGTTGTCAGCATGCTCTTGCAGTCTGTGTGTGCAGGTATTGTATGGAAATCTTTAGGCCACAGGTGCTCTTCTGCTGGAATAAGTCCTCTAATCCTTTAACAGTGGGTATTTTTGCTGTGATCATTCATCTGCAACTGCAAAATGGGGTCTATGGATAATAAAAAGGACAACAGAGAATTACAAACATATGTTTAATTCAAAAGATATACTTTTCTATATGACAATAGTGTATAATGTAGTTTTATGTTTTCATTTTTCTACACTACTTTCATACCTGAGTGTATACCATTATGCTATAATAATGTTTTACCATATTTTACTTTAAAATAGTCTTTAAAACATAACTTAAGCACTATTATGTGATTTCATAGTAATTTTTCTACTTTGTATTGAAAATATGATTAACCAAGAGAAATGGTTTTAAGTATTTTTAGGCAACTAGCTCTGTTTTTGTAGACTGGACAACTACGCTGCTATTTTAAAACCCATCAGTCAATGCTAACCTTGAGAAAGTCACTTAACTTGTTTTTGCTTTATTTCTATTCAAATGTAGCACTGAAAAGTAGATTTGAATGACTTTGGTAAAAAAAAAGTTAAACTCTATGACATTATGATTGATTGAGAATTGATTAATTTCCTGGAAATGGTTTTTACATCACATTGTGTGCAATTGAGATGTAATGCTGATATAAATAGCATGCGAAGTAAAGGTATTCCAAGTCAATATATGGGGATGGGCAAAAGTACATTTACAGTTGTGAGTACACAAAACACAGAGTTTATTCTTATATTATTATTTATGAATTATTTATTTGTATTATTTGTCTTCATACTTATCTTCTTTTTATTAAAGTGCGCTTGAGTGTAGCAAGTAGACTATAAGAATGTGTAAATAATAAATGCCTGAAATTTCAGCACTTACGAGATTGTGCATCAGTACACTGTGCCATTGTGACATTCTTTTGATTTAATAAAGTTAATGAAGCTATTGAGTTAATAAAGCTATCCTAATAATCATACCCTGCATGTCTATTTCCATACTAACAACTGTAAACCTAGTTTTACCCACCCCTGTATATGACACTTCTAACTTAATCCATTCTGTGCCTATAAAAGGTATTTGCCCCCTTAGAAGTTTTCACGTTTTATTGTTATACAACATTGAATTACTTGAATTGGATTCAAGTTAACTTTTCTTAATGTCTAATGTCTTAATGTCTAAGTGAAAACAGAATCTCAGATATGACACACATAAATCATCACTGGGGCAGCCAATTGATTTTTTAAGAAGTCCCAACTTGTAACGAGCCAGTAACCTAAGCAATGAAGACCAAGGAACATTCCAAACAACTTGTTGAACAGGTGGTTGAAAAGTCAGGGGGTAGATACAAGAAAATATCCAAGTCACTGAAGATCCATTGGTGTTCAGTTAATACATTTAAGAAATGGGAAGAGTATGGCACAGCTGTAAATCTGAATGAGCATGCTGTCCACCAAAACTTTGAGTTTCATGTAAGTAGAAGACTAATGAGGGAGGCCACTAGGAGATCCTGTGAGAGCTTTGAAGAAATTGCAGTCTACAGTAAAAAATATTGGCAAGACTATGCAGAAAACAGCTGTTGCTGATGCCATTGTAGAGAAAAAAGAGAAAAAAATCACATCTCAAATAGAGTTTGCCAAAAGGCCCATGGGAGACTTTGAAGTCAATTGAGAGGTCAAAAAATGCAATTTTTGGCCATTGTTAAGCTATGAAAAATACACATTTTGTACCACAAAGCATACATGGAAGTGGTGTGGGAATGATTCTTTGCAGCAGACTCTGGAAGGCTTGTGAGGGTAGAAGATAAAATGAATGCACCAGAATACAGGGAAATCTTGGACTAAAACCTGATATGGTCTGCAAGAAACATGGGAGAAGACCTGTTTTCCATAAAGAGAACAACCTCAAGCATAAAGCCAAAGCTACATAGGAAAGGCTTAAGCACTACAATGCTAATGTCCTGCAGTGGCCAAGTCAGATTCCAGATCTCAATCAAATTGAAAATTTGTGGCTGGACTCATGATGCTCTTCCAACCTGACAGATTTTGAGCAGTTTTGCAAAAGGCAGTGTCCAGATGTGCAAAGTTAATATAGACCTGTACATGCGGACTCAAGGCTGTCATGGCTACCAAAGAGGCACCTATTAAATTCGGACTTGATGGGGGTGAATACTTACACAATCAACTATTTTGTGTTTTATATTTGTAATTAATTTTGACCACTTTGCTGAGATCTGTTGATACTTTAATGTTAAACACTTTTCCTGTTGATCAATGTCATTCTATAAAAATAAAATGTGAAAACTTCCAAGGGGCATAGTGCTTTTTTTATTGGTACTGTACTTACTGAAAGCTTCCATTTGTCAATTAATGTTATAGGATCTGTTTCATCTGCCTCAGCAGTAGATGAGGAAGGTAGGTGTTAATCTTGAATAAAACACCAGTAGACCTTTATCTTTCAGGAACTGCTGGACCTCACCGATAATCCTGAATTCCAAAGCGCTTTCTGGGTCTGTTTTCAGAGACAGGATTTAATGAGTTTCATCCACCTATTTTCTGGATAAAGTACTTTTTACATATTACTGTCCAAAACCTCAACGTAGGAGTGGATAAAGCCACCTGCTGCTCTGTCATGTTTCTAAGGAGATCTGTATCTTAATTTTCCATTAATTACAGTATATTGAATGTGAAGATGATACAATCCATAGTGACAGTTTTCAAGAACATGAAAGTAAATTTTCTAAAAATAAATAAAAGATAAATAAGAAAGAATATGAACCTGAATCATTATGTTAGTCAGACTTTAAAAAAGTAGCAAAATATATTAAAAAGTGTTATTTTATTTTTGAACTTCATCATTAAAAGAATTTATTCTTTTTAAAAATGTCAATGTTAATGTCTAAAATATTTAACATAATTGAACAATGAATAGTTTGCTCATTTGTTAAAGCTGAGTGTCAAAAGATTGACAGATTGTGACACACCCTCTTGTATAATATTGAATGGTTAATGAATGCTTATTAGCAACTATTAGGTAATGCCATGAAGTGTCATGCTCTTACATTGAGAAACAGATGTTGCATTGTTTTGATTCCTTTTATCTAATACTGAGTATACAAAGACAGCTTGCTGCTTGAGACATTGACATTCAATTACTTTTTTTATATAAAGTAATGACTTTTAAAATGTATTACTGGTTGTTACATTGATGCATTTGTGTGTTACTCAGAAGTACTTTCATTAAAAATAAAGAACAATGGGGAATGTTTGTCACAGCCAACATCTACAAGCCCTTCACATTGTGCACAGAGGCCCTATAGCCTGGTGTCTTTTCACCACTCCCTTACGTGTGGTAGATTGACTGCTTTTCACAACCAAATTTTGTAAGTTTTCTGATGATTCCACTCTTCTGAGTTTGTTTCTGATTGGTCACACCATGCCCACCTTCTATACAATCTCCTTCTCTCTAGTAGATGGTTAATCAAGACCAGAACTACCAAATTTCAAAAAAGTACTTACACACAAGCTGTGAGTTGCCCAAAGTCAACATCTTCATCCTCAGGATCGACTACACTATGTTGAAAAGTGTTTTTTGTTGTTTATGGGCTTGTGAAAACTATGGTAAATGTTAGCTATATGCATATGTTAGTTATATACTTCTGCTGATGAACAACAAATCAAATTTCATGTAATAACTGACTTTGCTATGGCAATAAGGTTTCTACTTATTTAAATCAGTCACTAAAATATGAACCACCAAAACTCCACCTAAAAGAAAATCCTTCATTCATTTAATTTCTGTTATGCTAATTCTGCTTGGCCACCTAACTAAACATGTTGCTTGTTAAAATGGGGGCACCTTGGTGGCATACTGATTAGAGCTATTACTTCATGGATCCAACATTCTGGGTTTCCCATATCTGCATGAGTCTACCTCTGGAGAAAGTTGGTTTTCCTTCCATAACCCCAAAGATGTGCAGGGTATGTTGATTGCCGATTCTAAATTGACCCTGCTTGGCAGTTAATGTGCCTGTGTGCATAAATGGACCTGGGAAAGTGTTGGTTTCTCATCCGGGGTTACATCCTGCATTGTTGCTAATCGGCAGGCTCCATACCACTATGACCCTAAATTATGTGAAGTAGGTTTGGGAATAGTATGTTAAGCTTATTGTAATGCAAGATTTACTTTCGGATTAAAAAAATATCAATCAAAATAAGTTGCTGCTCTGGATCATAAATGTCTTTTGTGCAACATGACTAAAAATTGTGACTTTGTGCAGGAAATGATCACATTTTGCTCCGTAGAGACCCACTTTTATTTAAGTATTTTGTTTACAAAATATAAAATAAATTAAGGAATAGAGCTTAAATAAATTAAGGATAGAGCTGCCAGGGAAGAGGAAAAGAGGAAGGCCTAAGCAAAGGTTTATGGATGTGGTGAGAGAGGACATGCAGGTGATGGGTGTAACAGAACAAGATGCAGAGGACAGAAAAATACGGAAGAAGATGATCCGCTGTGGCAACCCCTAACAGGAGCAGCCGAAAGAAGAAGAGGTTTACAAAATGTAAAATAGGAAATATAGCAATATCCAACCATGAAATGAAGTTACATGATTTTTTTTCAGGAGTACCTCATAATAAAATGAATGTATATTAGATTTATTATTTCTGGAAAACAGTTTTAAATTGTAAAATTTCATCATTTAGACTTAGAGATTTGGATGTGCTAGTAGAGAACTCTGAAATATTAGAATATTGTTTTGATATCTGAATGCACATTACATAAAATGGACAAAAGCTTGAGTGGAAAGAGCAGTGCTTAACATATGGCTCTCAAACCACAGCATGAAACGATTCCACTTAACTGAGATAAACTTGTATCACTTTTAAACTATTAAATAATACAAACTATAAAATTCTCAGTTCAGTGTTATGGGTAGTAGAGCAGATCTTGGCAGTATTGGGTGTAAGGAAAACAACAGCCCTGGACAGGGTACCAGTCCATTGCAGGGCCAGGTCAAGTACACACCTACAGTCATGGCCAAAAGTATTTGTTTTCATAAAGTTTGCTGATTTAGTGTTTTTAGACCTTTTTCTCAGATGTTTCTATGGTATGCTAAAGTATAATTAAAGGCATTTCATAAGTGTCAAAAGCATTTATTGACAATTAGATTACATTTATGCAAAGAGTCAATAATTGCAGTGTTGGCCCTACTTTTTCAAGACTTCTTGGCAAGGGAGAGGGCTCACTTGCCTAAGAACACAGCCATGAATAAAGAATGGTACCAAAACGTCCTCTGTGAGCAACTTCTCCCAACCATCCAAGAACATTTTGGTGACAAACAATGACTTTTCCAGCATGAGGAGCACTGTGCCATAAGGCAAAATAATAACTAAGTGGCTCAGGGAACAAGGGATCGAAATTTTGGGTCCATGGTCAGAAAACTCCCCAGACCTTAATCCCATTAAGAACGGGGTCAATTCTCAAGAGGCGGGTGGACAAACAAACACCCACAAATTCTGACAAACTCAAAGCATTGATTATGCAAGAATGGGCAGCCATCAGTCAGGATTTGGCTCAGAAGTTGATTGACAGCATGCCAGGACAATTGCAGAGGTCTTGAAAAATGGGAGATGGGAGCATACAGCAAACCTGCATCGTCACAACGTGATTTTGTGTTTTTTTCATATAAATTTGAATTGATTGTTGAAAAGTATGAAGGTGGCATGCGTATCCGGGACATGGCTGTTACGTACCGTTTGCCGAGAACGACGGTATCTACGATTGTGAAAAACAAAGGTTATTAAAAAGTAAAGTGAGGTAAAATTTTCATTTATTTCATCTAATTGCTTTTGTATTTATGTATTTTAGTATTAAGCAGTGTTTAAATTATTTTATACAACCCCATCAATGTATAATATGCCAATAGTAATAGGATTTTTTTTTTCATGGGAACGGATTAATCATTTTCCCATTATTTCTTATGGGAAAAATTTGTTTGGTATACGTCCTGTTTGGTATAAGTCAAAGGGTCTGGAACGAATTAAGGACGTATACCAAGGTTCCACTGTATATCTATACTAATAAAAGGCAAAGCCCTCACTGACTCACTCACTCACTCACTCATCACTAATTCTCCAACTTCCCGTGTAGGTAGAAGGCGGAAATTTGGCAGGCTTATTCCTTACAGCTTACTTACAAAAGTTAAGCACGTAACGGTCATAACGGTCGATAACGGTCAACAACGTCTGCCATGTTGAACTTTTTTATTTAAGGCCCCATCTTCACGAAATTTGGTAGGTGGCTTCCCTGCGCTAACCGTAACCGATGTACGTACTTATTTCGTTGGTATGATGCCACTGTCACCGCCATATTGAACTTTCCAAAGTCACTAATTCTCCAACTTCCCGTGTAGGTAGAAGGCTGAAATTTGGCATGCTCATTCCTTACAGCTTACTTACAAAAGTTAAGCAGGTTTCATTTTGAAATTCTATGTGTAACGGTCAACAACGTCCGCCATGTTGAACTTTCTTATTTATGGCCCCATCTTCACGAAATTTGGTAGGCGGCTTCCCTGAGCTAACAGAAACCAATGTACGTACTTATTTCGGTGGTATGACGCCACTGTCAGCCGCCATATTGAACTTTCCAACGTCACTAATTCTCCAACTTCCTGTGTAGGTAGAAGGCTGCAATTTGGCAGGCTCATTCCTTACAGCTTACTTACAAAAGTTAAGCAGGTTTCATTTCGAAATTCTATGCGTAATGGTCATAACGGTCAACAACATCCGCCATGTTGAACTTTCTTATTTATGGCCCCATCTTCATGAAATTTGGTAGGTGGCTTCCCTGCGCTAACCAAAACCGATGTTGTTGGCTGCCTGCCTATATAAGGCCGTCCGTCGCTCCAGTCTCTACATTCCCTTCCTTGCTTCGCCAAAGGATTCACGTCTCCCTACTGATAACTACAGCCTTTTTATTTAATCCACGGCTTCTCTGCTGTTTTATTGTTCGTTTATTACGATTATAGTTATTGTGTAGGTATTTTAGACTTACTTTACATTGCTCAGGTACCCATTTCCTTTATCATTCCAACTATACCCTCATTACCATGTCTATCGAGGTGATCACCATCGATCAAAGAACTGTCACTTACCGAGTGGTTTCCATGCCTGGAGATGACACCCACTTTTCCATTCTCTTTGTTACATATTGCACGGCCATATCAGGCTCACTCTTGATATCCGGAGGAACATTGTGTCTTATGTATTGAATGACTGGGACAGGTTCAAGGTGTGGACTGATGACGGTACAGGAGATAATTATACTACACAGGAGCACTAGAAGAGTGAAATGTTTATGCCCTTCACCTATGGTTCTGCATGTGAGTTGATGGCTGCTGCTGAATTGCTCGGTTGTCGCTTTCAAGTGTACCGAAATGGCCAAATATTTTACACCTTTGGAGAACCGCCAGTGCCTCTTAAACATCTTAGATTCACAGGTGACGATTTCAGTAGTGGACACTTTGATGTTTATGAATGTTTAAACTCTCAAAAGCTGGATGTGAAGTTATCGATGAAACCGGTTGTATGCTTACAACGCTTGACAGATGGCGAATGTCACTTCAACACAAGTTCTGCAAATACTGTCGTACTTGAAACAAACCATGAAACTCAAACCGATTATGACAGCAGCAATCCAAGCTGTGAGATTTGAAACAAGATTACTGTGCACATGGCCAACTGTAAGTTGCATGCTCAAGAGTAAACTCAGCGCACAGCTTGGTCATATTACAACCGGAGGGCCGAACTCACAATGTGGTATACAAAGAGATCCTAAAGAAATAATTATTGGCATATTTTCCCTCTGTTTAAAAAGGTTTAATTTTTTTCTTAATAAAAATTTTAATGCAGTACTTCGCTACTGAAGTGCAGGTATTTTGATATATATATGTATATATATATATATATATATATATATATATATATATATATATATATATATATATGTGTGTGTGTGTGTGTGTGTGTATATATACTGTATATATACTGGCCATCCCCCTGCAGCTTCGCCCGCGTATTAGTGAAACAGGTCAGTGAGGAGGGCCCCACCCAGCTCTCTACTCCTGACGTCACTACTCCCCCTCCCCTTGGCCCGCAGCCTCTGTCTCGGATTAGTGTGAATATATCGCTTCTGCACGCAAACTATGATTCTTAGCGCAATGAGATAAGTCACAAAATCAACCGGAATGTTCCAGCAAATTAGAGAAAAAAAAAGATCTAAATCTGTTAAGTAGTTCTCTTGTTCACTAACTAAGTGGAGTTAAGGTTAAGCCCTGAGGCAGATGCATGATTGAGTAGTGCTCTGCCCCCCTCCCCGCAGCCCAATGAGTCTCTCTCGGAATGGGGCTAATAAATCGGTACCGCAAACGAGCTATGATACTTAGTGCGATGAGAAAGTTGCAAAATCAATGTAATGTTCAAGCAAATAATAGAAAAAAACCCTATCTAAATTTGTTAAGTAGTTCTCTAATGAAAAGCAGACAGACATACAAACGGGTCTAAAAAACCATAAGAAATTTCGTGCTTGGACCATAAAATTTTTAAAACCATTTCATAGCAAGCACCTAAGGGCCAAGGGTAACCTACATTCCAAATTTCAAGTCCTTATGGTTTGGGAGATTTCGTGATGAGTGAGTCAGTGGTATTTGACTTATGTATATATATATATATATATATATATATATATATATATATATATATATATATATATAATTCTCAACAGATATTCTAAAATAACTCCTCAAGAAAAGATTCAGGTTGAAATGACAGTTCAGGAAAATAAGTAATTTAAGTAATGGTGTAATTTTGCAAAATGTCAGCTGTAAGTTGTTTTCAGAATAGTTTTTTTTTTTTTTTACACTTTGGTTTGAGTTGTACAGATCCTTATAAGTCCTCAAAATGATGATGGCACTTTAATTGTGAAAGGCACTGAACACAGCAAATTCTGCGATGGATAGCATTTATTTGAGTTCATGCCTTGGATTAAGTGAGTCTAAAAGTGGATGGATGAATTTAAAAAATAAAAGAAAGGAGATAAGAATAAGAGGTCGAGGTGACTAAAGGAGAACCTGAGCACCAAAAAAATTGCCCTGAATAGGTGCATTGAGGCCAAAGGAAAAACTGTTGCATCTTTACATCTGGGCTTTGAAGTGCTGATTTTAGGATATAATTACATGACCATGAATTGGGTTAAGTTGGTTTGAGAATATTATGGCTTGTATTGTACAATACAGTCTGAACTATTGTAAGATAACACAAGCTGAGCTGAGTGATTAGTATCATCCACCTTGAATTGCTGATTCGGCACTACACTTCGTGCATTCTCTGTGAAAGTTCTTTACCTTGCTTCAGTAGGAATTCATATGTATATGCAAGTAGACAGAAATCTGATAAAATTAATTTAAAAAAATGAAGGAGAGAAGATTAAGCAAAAAAAAAAAAAACAAGATGGCATAAAAAACAAATGAAAAGAATAACCTACAAGTAAAAAGAGTGAAACTAATTTTACTACAAAAGATATTTTGATTAAAATCAGAGGTTTCATTTTGCATTAATCTTATGAATACATATGACATGAAGCTGCTTTGCCTTAAAGAAAATACTGCACAAAGCACATTCCACTGTCGGAGCATAATGTTTTGGATCGTTCTTTATAGTTCATTAGAAAATAAGCAGTTATCCATAAAGTTACAGAGTATTGCTTAGTTACTGCTTACTACAGTTTGCTATACAATATTATATGTGTTATTTCATTCCTCATTTGACACAACAAATAGAATAGCTATCTTTTATAAATAACCCAAAAATTTTCAATGCATAGATATATAGTAGTAATTGCTTGCTTTTACTGGCTTGGCTGAAAAACCATGATTGGTTGTTATCGTCTTGTAAATGTATACATAATTTATTAACAGTCGAGTATTGCTCTTGGGAGTAAAGAATAATATGCAATTTAATTTTATAGATAATTATACACCATAATTTTTCACGGGTGCTTCTCTCCAAGGATCAGATACTTTCACCATATTGATTTTTTGATTTTATTATGCTCCATCAGCAAAGCAAATAAAGAATTACTGGGGTCATTCCAGGGCCAACGGGTGTCTTTCTCAGAGATATCTCACTCATTGAGTACACCAAATGAGAGGAATTTTTTCTTTAGGTGCAATAATGTACCTCCTATAATAATAATGATAATAAAGAGCAGATAATTAGAATGGAAATACATGTATAGGATAATGTATTCATCTTGTTTTGTTAAGTATTATCACAGACAAGATATCCTTTTGATGTTGCTAAATGTTTGAATGTTTGTGAATTTCCCCTTCGGATTAATAAAGTATCTATCTATCTATCTATCTATCCAACTAAATGCATATATGCAGTACATGTTTGAAATTTTAATTCTAATAAATTTAAACTTATACCGATGTAAAACAATGCTACATTAAAGATAGGTGTAATTATAACAACTTACAAGATAAATAACTGCTCAGCTTTGGCTCTAGAAGCTAAACGACGACCCTCTCTTAATTGAGTTCTACACAACAGACCGAGACCTCGTTTATTTCATTGCAAATTTTTACCGATCGTAGAGTTGAGATTTACCTAAAATACTAGGAATCACATACGTTATTTATCAATGATACAATGCTGCACAAAACACAGAGAGATATGCACATGCTTTCAAACAAACATAATCAGTCACATACTTGTTATCACTTGCCATGAAACCAATACAGGTGCATTATTCAGCATCCGTGTAATGCGAGTGTGCATAAATCTCTGTTTGGGCAGCTTTGCAACTTTTTTGGCTTCGGCATTCTAAAAAGTGTAAAACACTTGTATCATTCGACGTCTCTTGGTGCTCACGGCAGCCAAACAGGAGATTAGCGTGGTCTGTAATGCCGATTTGCCCAGCTTCACCTTTCTCATCGACTCTAATAAGATTAGCGCTCCCACGTCATGTAGCGCCGCACACGTTCCCGCGGCTCAGCTCAGGCTCCCAGTTTACCGTCTGGAGCTTGAGACGAGCGGCACGGGGTTGCGCGCTCCGTCAAGCAGAGGACTGGAGGGGTAGCGGGAGGAATAGGAAGGACTCGATGGATTTTGACACGTTACAACACTAATCTGCGTCAGTTTCATTCTGCTGTTTCTGAAGGTACAAGAGAAAAATATCAAGTAAAAGGATGACTAATTACTGTTATTTCCAAGTGCCAGCTTTCGGTGTAATAGCAAGCCGCTGATAGAGGGCAGCAGAGCTTCTGATTTGCTGGATTGCCTGGGATGCTCTTGGTACTTAAAAGCAGTTTCTGTGCACGGCTATCCGGATAGGATTTACATGGCTTTGCAGCTAATATGGTAAGTCGCTGGATTTTGTCTTTTTCAGGATTTTCGATATTAGAAAATGAAAGCTCGTTGGTCAATCGTTTAGGAAATACAACTACCAGTGGACAGTTTGGTGCCAAATAAACTGTTCGGTTACGCTTACAATTTTGCCCGACGAACGTTGCTATTTTGTTAGCCGATTTTTAAAGCCTATAGCACTACAAAAATAAACGATAAAAGGATTACACTATAAACATACTAAATTCGTGTGTTGCTTGATTCTGTACAGGGTATACTGTGTACCTTTAAGAAATACTGTTGGTGTCATTTTATTATTATCCACCATCATTTTTCCACACTAATATACTTAACATTTTGAACAGACTAAGTTCATACAAGCGGTGGTGTTCTTTGCCCGGCGGTTTCGTTATTTTTCGGCAGCTTGCATTAAATTGTATTTGCATTTAATTCTGTAGTTGCTCAAGGCGAACAGTGTGCGCCGTCTCTGGAGCCGCTGTTCAGAAATGCTTCATCCAATTACTGTACGTGTTGCTCGTAGTTGTAATGCAATCTGTTGCCTAGGTGGGTAAACTGATACCATAAGACCCCCCCATCCCTTTGCTAAAACTGCAGTTGATTGAGCTTCAAGGCGAAGAAAACAAGTGTTGGCACGGTGCGGATTATTTGACTGCTGTTAACTTTCTGCGGTACTACAGCGCTGTCGGTCTCCTGCGTCCGCAAGGAGTACAGCAAAATTCCCAGAATGATGCCCCCTGTGCGGATCACCTGCTGCGAACTGTTTGTGTGCGCTCGCGTCTCTTTTCCTCCTGGACGCAGTCCAGGACCGTGAGAGGCTAATTGACGCCTTTATTAGCCGTGCCTTCCGCTTGGATTTCAAGAAACACAATCCAGCTATTACTGACATGCCACGCGGACGTCTAAGTAACTCTGCTGTATCCAAAGCAGACACGTATTGAATTTTTGGTTGCTACGAATCCTTTCCTTGTGTCACAGTGTGCCCATCGCTAGCGGGCCCTGATAATGCAAGTGGACATTCAGTGAAATAAAACACCACCTCCACCCCCATCACCGACCCTCTAAAGTCTTCAATCACCTGCTTGTAAGATTGTATAGCAGGGATGTGTCTGCTTTTCTGCAGATGTAATAACTTTCTGTATGCCCAGTGGTCTGTGAAATGACAATGTAAAGTTTTTATTATTTGTCTACGGTGAAGTTATCATATTCTGACCTCTCGCTTCTCACTGGAGACTGCTCCTAATGTATTTCATCACAGTTTGGCGTATTAACCTGTTTAGATGGGATATAAATTAGAAATCGCAGTACTCCAGAGCTGAACTGTAATTGAAAGCTGTGGTTGATGCAGAGTGCAGTTCACTATTTTCATTTTCTGCCACAATGGCTACATCTACACATAGGTAATTAAACAATAAAGAGCTGATTACAGTCCTTTCCTTACTGCTATTAGTGTGCAAATGCTTCCCGTTGTGGCAGATGTTTTAGTTTTAATCATTTGTGAGTGTTTTTAGCAATGAACCTTTATAAAGAAATGCTTCACTGTGCATATCTGAATTAGTTTCTTATTGCAGCCCAGGAAGCATAATATTTAATGAGGTGCATCATCCTAATGGGGAATGTAGCTAATGAATGCTTTCTCTGTTCCGAGTGCTGGCCTGACTAGTGGGCAGCTGTCAGGGTGGGTAAGAAGCTTGCGTGTAGCAAAGTTTTTCTAATTTTAATATTGGATGGAATTAAAAGCCAGGCAGCAACAAACCAGTATTGCCCTTATCCTTAATCCTAACAATCAGTTCTAGTTTTACTTATTATTAGTCAACATTTTAGTTATTGCTAAGCTGCAGCTGCTTATTGTCTTATTATCAGTCCCATAACAATGTTTTACTGACCTCTCTGATTGATTAAGTAGTAATGGTTACTTTTAGTAAGAAGCAGAAGAATCTTTGTTTAAATATCCAGAAAGTGCTGTGGTTGTGCTGTTGCCTCAGTGCTTGGGCCTCACATTTAGTTACAAGCTTGGGTGCTTTCTGCTGTCTACATGTTCTCTGATAGTTTAAGGCTTGCTTGAAAGAGTGTTGTGTTGTCTTGTAGTTCAAACACAAGTTGGTGACTTTAAAATGCCCAGGCTTGTCGTAGCTCTCAAACAAGCTGGCACTCCCAGTTATAGTGTGCTTCTACATTCATATTGCTGATAAATGTATAGACTACAACTGTGTAGTAGAGTAAGCAGTCTAGAAAACTGATGGATGAGTAAATAAAGTACAGGAAAAGCAAGAAAAATTGTGGCCACAGGTTGCATTACAGAAAGACTAATCTTGAGTCTAAAGGTACACTACATTGATATGCAGAAGTAGTCATAATTCTGTTTATATATTCAAATACATGAATTGCAGTCTGCATATATTATGGATATAACGACATATTGTATTAGGCATTGTTTGCTTTGTGCAACTACTAATGGACTGTTGAGAGTTTTTGATAATTTCAAGTACTTGTTCTTGTATAAAATGGGTTATACAGTAAAATCTGTCACTCATCTTCAGTCGTACTGCAGTATTTTTGTGTATGGTATGAATTTTCTGAGTGGAATAAGTATGACAATAAATGTAGTTTTTTGCAGACTCAGATCCTTATGGAAATTACTAAAACTATTTCCACCAATACAGTTAAAATTACAGAGTCACAATGAATTTGGGGGACTTATTTTGATACTCAAATGAGACTACAGTAATAGTTGAACAGTCATTCTCTAAAACCCAATGCAAACAAACCGCACTTTCACATCTTTAGGATTTTCATAGAGTTCATTCATGGTGAAAAATGCCTTAATTTAGTAATACCAATGCAGGGACCTCACACATTTCTTGAAACTAAATACAGCTTAATGTCATTTGCCTTTGATTACTTCACTTGATTAGAAAATATGTACCGTTATCAACAGTGATAGTTCTAAAACAAACAAACCATTTTAGTGTTTGTTTTTGGATAAGGCAACAAATATGGTTCTACTGTTAATGAAGGCAAAGCATTTACTCATGAGTAGTATATGATCCATCAATTATGGCTTCATTAGAATTTAACAATACCAATCAAAGTGGCATATTGGTAATCATTTCTTAAAACATTTGTGTGTCATCTATGTGCCAAAAAATACAATTTAACAACATAATACAGCTTGCAAAATATTTAAGCTAATCGGTTTTTCCATAATTATAAAGCACATATGGTTAATTTCACTTTAACAAACACACTAGTTTCAAATAGTGTTTTTCTGTAGCAATTTTCCTGTTATTTCAACATTCTTTAGAATGGGAGTATAATAATAATATAATGGTAGCATAATAAATATACAAATGTGTATGACAATATAACAATTTATAAAGGCTATGTTTATAACTGCAGTAGTAGGTTTAAGAGGAGGATTTAAAATCATTCGCCTGAGGCTTCCTTATTACACTTTAAAGATGCACTCGACTCATTAGTACTTGATATAAATGAACAACATATTTTTGTCCACCTGTAAGAGTAACCTGTGATCTGTTTCGTTTTTTTCACAAAAAGAAGTATTGTCTGAATCATCAGAATAATAACTTATTTACTAAGTGAGTGGACATCTAATGCAGGTACTCTGACACTCCTAGGTTCAAAGATAAACACATTTTATGCCATAAACATATACTCTTATATTTTATGTGTATGTTGAATAAAAACTAGAGAAATACATTTCTTATGCTTATTAAAGCCATCATACCAACACAACCAAGTTATAAGAAGTGGGAAACTATGTAGTGTACAGTAGATGGGTTTTCATGCACAATATGCAGGTAGGTGCAAAAATAAGTTTAAATCATGAATATCACACAATGAGATTTCTTCAGATTAGCCATGTTAAAAGTGGGGTCATCCAAGATCTTTTTATCCATATCATGAAATGTGACTGAATAAGTTGGTTAGGTGGTATGGTGAATATCCATTACTGTCACAGATAGTAAGACTTGGGTAAATATGATATGTGACACATGAATTTAAATGTAAATAAATGTAAGGTTTTACATTTAATTATAATTATACAATGTAATATCTGACACTTTAATCTAAATAAACTAACAATAAACATTTTGGCCATTTCAATGATTCTTTTAAATGAAGTGACATTTCATTGAATGTTTGGAAAATGCGGCGTAAGTAGTGTAGTTCCTAAAGTATATTTAAGGTTTGATTCCCTGAACATAGAAACATTAGGACAATGTCTGTTGAATTTCAGTCTGACATCATTGTGTTATACTGTTCAGAAAAGAATTACAAAGTGTATGCACATACAAAACATAGTTTAGAAAGAGCTGTAATGGTTAAAGTGAGAAAAATAAAAAATGGAATGCCAAAGTTGTCAAAGCTGCAGAATTTTGTTGCAAAGCATACAGTGTAGTTTACTTAGAATACCAAAAAGCCTTTGATACAGCACCACATCAAGGATTAATATGGAAACTGAAAGCCACTAGCATCTGAAGTAACTGACAAAACTGTACTTGAGGTTGATTTATTGGCCTCAGACTAGGAATATGAATAAGTGGAAAATGTTCCAGATGGGCCCGTGTCATTAGTGTTGTCCCTCAGGGGGTCTATGCTTAAACTATTACTTTTTCTAATTTATGTTAATTACATTTATTCTGATAAAGTTAGTAAACTCGTGGAATTTGCAGATGATGCTAAAATTGAAGGGGTAGTAAATATTGAAGAACTAGCAAAAAGAATTAAAGACAAGGGCAATCTTCAAAATTTGATGATAAATCTCATTTCATTATTGAAATGTGCAAACTATAATAGCAGTACAAAATGGGAAATGCTCTCTTGCAAGTAGCAAACTGTAAAATGAATTTAGTGGTTTATATTGACATTACACTCTCATTGTTTATACAATGTTCAGAAGCAGTTAAATCAGACAAATTAAATGTTAGATTAGAAAAATTGTAGAATGTAAAACAAGGGTATTATTATCAGCATGCATGGTGCACAGTTGAGACCTTAGCTCAAGTTTTTTGTGCAGTTCTGGCCACCACACTATAAGACAGACATAGCAGCACTAGAAGTTGAGCAGAGAAGGGCAGCCAAGTGTGTCCTGGACCAGGCTAAAGGAATGAAAGCCTTGTTAATCTTCAACAAAGAAGGCTATGGGGGGACCTAATTCAAGTCTTCAGAATTCCTAACAGCATTTATGAATTATTACATTTAAACAGTGAATCGTGTGCTTCAGCATATTTTGGTGAAATTTTTTGCAAAAAATATAACTTTATTATATTACATTAGATTTAATTTGGCTCAAATTTAAAATACTGTTATAATTTGAAGTTTCTAGATTGACTGTTTGGAACTGAATTTTACCTTTTTTTGTGAAAAAACCCTTAATCATTTTGTCAAAGCAAGAGAGGAGTACCAGAAAATAAAAATGCTGATGACCTTGCGTGACAAAGAGGTTTATTCTAACTACTATTAAAACAAAGTAGCCTGTTAAAAAAATATTTCCATGTATTCATAGCCAAATAAAATAATGGCTGTCTTTGAAAACAAAAAATATATCCTCTGAATACAAAATCAAGAATGTACAGTACAGTTTTTTTTTCTAAGATTCTTTTTTTGGAACCAACTTTAAATCTGAGCATTAATAACACCTAAGAATATAGCAGAACAATTCTCCAAGCTCTGATGAACCTCACTTATATTAAATTGTACCATAATTTATGTGGAGAATTGTTGACTATTGTTATGACTATAAAACCATCTTACATATGACAAGGAAGGGTTCACTGATTTGAATATCATTGTCAGTATGACAGTTGTTGTCTTTCCAATGTTTTCTTTTGCACAATGGGGAAGCTATTAAGTGTGCCCTCTGATGCCACATGCTGTGATTGCTCTTTAATCACTATAAGTTTCCTTTGAGATGTTGCTGCTTTTTCAGTAGTTTGGAATATATTTTTAGCTAGATCTCACCACTTCTGTTGGAATTTGTGCTAACACTGTGCATTGAAATGCAATTTAAACATTTTCTGTTTTCTCTGCCTTATTTTAAGAGTTAAAGAGTTCATTTGGAATGAAGTTATGATGCAGCAGGTTTAGAGGTGTCAGCAGTATTAGCTGCATATTTGGACTGCTTTGGATGCAATTAAAATGATAAATACCAGTATGTAATAATTCTGTGGTGTCTGTTTTTAACGTCTTTTAGTGTTCCATGCTTGCAGAGATAAAATAATCTATTTGCAAATTTTTCTTGCCCTATTTTGAAATACTGATTAAATACATAAGATTTATAGTGATAGGAACACATTAATTATCCCAATTTTCATTTGCATCATAATTGTCATCATCATACTAGTCACTGAGTTACTATGCTGGTTATTTCATATTTGTTGGGAAAAACAATTCAGCTGGTTAGCTCAGCACAACCACTCTATGTGTGATAAGCTGAATGAAAAGGATGATGGTGATGATGTATTTCCATGCTGAGATATTAAAAAGGTTAGAAACTTAATGCTTCAGCTGTTGAATCTTCCTGGCATAGTGGTTAGGGCATTGAATTTAAACTATTCATTTTTTGGTTCAGTTACTGCTTTTCATTTATCATGTGAACCATAGCAAGTTATTTAAGATGGCTGTTCTCCTTAGTCATTCTGATTAAGGGAATCTATCAACTATTCTGTATTAGCAGTAAATAATAATAACTATTAATAGTACAGCAGATCATTCATGTTATACAAATGTACAGGTAGTCTTAAAATATTATCTTGAATAATACTGTACTACTGGAAGAGGCAGGGTTTTTAATTACAAGGTCTATAATGTTTTAAATGATCTGCCTGCTACTATATGTGGTGCTTCATCAATATCAGCATTTAAATACCAAATAATTTTGCAAAAATGTTTAAACTTGACTACACTAAAGTTTGTGGAACTCATCCTATTATAATACCATAATTATGGATACTAATATGTAGTATACCATAGTGAAGAATATATGGTTGGTTGGGGTCACTCTGGTTTGTTTGAACTTAGTTTTCACCTAAACGTTAAACACATTTCCAGAAACCGTGCCTCAATTTCTCAAAACTCTAAAAACAAACTGCAAGGAAACAAACTGAGTGCTTTGCAAAATGAAGCACATCACTCAAAACCATATTATCTCTTATCAAAACTGATTCCTTTCACCAAAACAATACACACGACTATTATAAATTTGTCTTACAGAGCATCAAAAAAACACTGATGTGATAAATGCAAAACCCTGCCATCAAAAGTGTTCATGTATGTTTAGGCCACATGAGGCCCTGTTACATATTCAGATGCATACAAGTGTGTGGAAATAAGTTTAATTTTTTTGGTGTTGTTGAAATTCAGGGTTATTTGTCCCGAAATAGCATTTATAGTACTACACATACAGTATATGCAACACAAATGTTACCTATTTTATGTAGTATATAGCAAAACACGGTAATTTCACCTATGTAATATATGTACAATAAGAAACACTATAAAAAAATCAGTGTACAGATAAAAAAGGGTAACAAAAGAAATATTTATGCGTTACTGCAAGACAAAGTGTCCAGCTGAACGGACAAAAGCAATTGCAAAATGCAATGAAATGGATCACGCTGCATCCCGCCTCTGATACTGGTCAGGCCAGAGAACCTCATCCACATCACCTGTGATGCTCTCCCTTTCCAAGCAGCGTAGGAAAGAATGTGTGGCAGGGCGGATCCATTCCTGGCGTTCATCACATAACCTCCTCCATTTCCTGGAGTAGAGCCACATGCTCGTGGGGTCTGTGTTTGTACACTTTCCATCACTATACTAAAAAGAATTCCTCTATTGGATTTAGAAATGAGGAATATGGTGGAAGGTACAGCACTACAAAATGTAGGTTGTTGGTGAACAAGTCGCAGACCTGAGCGGCCTGGTGGAAACTTACATTATCCCAAAAGACAATGAAGGTGGGCTATTCTGTTTCCTCTTCCTGTGGGAGGATGAGGATATTTTTGACTTCGTCAAGGAATGTTAGTTACAGGGAGCGTTATAGGAACCAAGTTGTGCATGGTGATGTATGAGCCCACGCTAACCAATAGCAGCACTCATGATGACATTTCTGCCACAATGCCCAGGGACATTTACAACATCATGGTTGGTTCTCCGCTGCCGCCTGGTCTTTTTCAGGTTGAACCCTGCCTCGTCAATGAAGATATATTCATAGGGAACAGTACTGGTGTCAAGTTCAAGCATTCTCTGAAAAGAGAGAATGAGCATATCAGTCAAAGGCCTACATACAGGAACACTGAGGTACATAGTGACATGTCTATACAGAGTATTAAGAGGATGCTCTATTCACATCCACGTATTGGTATCATTGCTCATTCACTCAGTCAGAGTTGCACTCATATGGAATATGATACACCAACTTCATCCTCAACTGGTGTTAATTTAAAACACTGTCGATTGTGGGCAGGCTGACCTGATCAATGTTTGAGACTGATATTGTCTTCTAGGACACTGTTTCAGGTTTCCCTCAGAGTGATGGCATTATTTTCCAAAACAATGTTTATTATGGTGGTCTCTTGTTAGTCTGAATTTCTGGCCTCTGCTACCTCATACTAGCTATCTTTCTGTTCTGTGAAAGTATATACACACATAATAGAATGCACATTTTACTGTATAGCTATATAAGTGTAAGACAAAACATTACACTATAGGGTACATTTATGTGAGCACCATGGATGTCCATAGAAAACCTAAAGTTATGGCATACTGTAATTACTGTAGAGAATACTGTAAAACTTCTCAAGTGTTTACTTAACTATTCCCTTATCTAAAAGCCTGGATAACTTTTGGCTAGACTCGCTGCACAGCTTCAGGCATGGTTAGGCAATGATTGATTATATAGTCCACCAAAGTTGCGTGTATTTCACTGGAAGTAATGGCTTGCCTTTGCCTTCCTCTTTCTGGATTGCTTCCACTTCCTGCTAGACCTCCCCTTACTCTCACTCTTCCTCTTTCTCTGTGTTCTTACTGCTCCATGTTCATGTCTAACACACTATTTAAGTTACTTGAGGCCTCTTTTATACTCTTGAGACATGACTGAATTGTTCTTACAATTGAGTTTGCAAAGGTGCAACATGAGTGAGACTACTTGGTAATCAGGGTGTTGCATTTTGAAGGCTAGTGTTTCTAGATGAACAAAATGTGCTAAATGATGCAATTTGTGTTCAGAGATTTGCAAAACTGTATTTGAGTGAGATCAATGGAAATGCGCTTTGAGTTTCTCAGTTTGGAGTCATGCTATTAATACATGAGCTTCACGTTTTCGGAATTGTGCGCATAGTTCCATTTCTTGTGTGTATAAAATGGGGAAAACTGTAAACAAACAAGCTAACCCATATAAAGTCAGTACCACCAAACAGATTTTGATAGCCCAGAAACTCAGAAGAAGCAAGGGGCTGATCTTTCACTTACCAGTTTCATCCACTATCGGTTATTTTGTGGTTTTTGCTTTAGCTGTTGTGTTGGGATGTTTATCATTTGGTAGGGTGCACTTTTGTTATTTTGTGATTTTTGTCATGTAAAGAATTTTGCCTGTATTCATCTTGTGCATTATTTGGCTGATAATGTTGCATTAATCAATGGGCCCAATATGGCTATTTTGTCATGATGTTATGGGTTCTGTTGGATGTGGTCAGCATGTGTTACTCACAAAGTATTGGCAGTCATTTTTCCCCACTATGAAAATAACCTTGCCCAGCTCTACTAATCATTTTGGAAAACCTAGACTCTGCCATTTTGACATTATTTTTTTCACAGATTATATTATTAGATTATATTATTTGAATGTGCAAAGGCACAGGCAATTTCTTTGTATTTGGAACATGTTTAATTAATGAGCCTCTATATTTCTATTAAATCTTGACACTCTGTTTGCTTTTTTCAGCACTCTGGTGTTTGTACCCATTAGGGATTAAGCAAGCTCTTGTGTGGTCTAACTTGTTTTAGAACAGTGTTTAAGCTTGTTAGGTTTTCAGGTACAATGGGGAAGAGGAGTGGATTTATTAATCAATTATCAGTTTTGCTTTTGATAAAAGAAAATAATAAAGTATTTTCATTAGACTTCCACTTTATTTTCCTTACCTCTTTCTGTAAATTGGGGTACCTGGCTAATAGACCCATATCAAGGTGGGTGAAACAAACATATTTTAAGAAACAGATAAACAAGAATTTTTTAAATAATAACATACAGTATAGTAGATCAACATAACAGATGAGATACAAGAAAGATAAGACAGACAAACATTTAACACAGAGGAGCCTACTCTTATTTAATATAAAGGCTTTCTAGTGATTCCTGATTTTTACAAACTTTTCTGTTTAGTGTTTCTCTTTTGGAATTTTTGGTGGAGTGGACTCTTTGTCTTTGTTACATGCTTCTTCATTCATGGTGTTTTGTTGTCTTCACTTAGCTCAGATTTGGGTATTAGGCTCTTTGCCCTGTCTTTTGAAAGGTCATATAAGTAGTGTTACACATTCGTTCTGTGCTGAGATTCTCTTGTTAAAACATGTGCTGCTTCTCCCAAACTTGGTTACGTTTCACTTCCAAAATGTGTGAAGTGGATAGTTTAAGGGAAGGTGTAACTCTGCTAATAGGATCAACTGTCACATAATATATGAGTCTGTGCTTGTTAATAGTTGAGTATGGCCATGAGAGTAAGCAAGAGTTCATCTTGGAGTTAAATCCCTGAAATGAATATGTTTCTAGATGCCTCTTTATCTGTCACAAATCTGCAGAGATGTCTGCTCACGTCTGGTTATCAAATGAAATTCTGATTGAAAGCTGACCAAATATCATGGGTGAGTAGACGTGTAGCACAGCTAAGCAACTTCATTGTCCATCCGGAATGCAAGTTCTGGAGATGTAGTTGGCATTGCTCATCACTATCATATCTGTTCTTACATCAGAGAAGTTATTTTGTGCCGGTGAAGGTTTAGGCAAACAGGACAATGCCTAATATGCCCTCCATGCTATTTACTTTGAATTTAGACTGGTTAATGTTATTTAAATGTGGATGAGTCCATGCTAGCGATGATCTGGCGTCCTGTTCAGGGATTGTTCCTGCCTCGCACTCTATTCTTGCTGGGGCTGGCCCGACACTAGACGGATAGATGGATGGAATAATTAAACATGTACTACAAAGATATTTCAATGTTCCTTAAAAGTTTTGAAGAATCTGCGTTCTAAGCTTACATATGGTTTAACATCATTTACAGAGCTGATTGTGTGGCGATTGGTCACTTGGAGAAAGAAAAGGAAGGACAGGAATAGGAGGTTTAGTATGTTTGAAAGAGACAGTACTGTTGCAATAAATTATTTAATTGAAGGTCACGCATGGCACTGCAAGAATCTTGAGGGAGGTAGGAACAAGCTCTGGACAAAGCGCTAGCTGGTCACTATCATTGGGCCACCATGTTCCCATGTTTAATAACATGCTTTAACTCCTATCATCATGAAAATTATATCAAGTATACATCTCAGTATTTTAATTATTCAGAGAGCTGTAATATCATGAATGTAATGGATTCTGTGTCCAGTCGGAGGAAGAGAAAGTCCGTTTAAGAAGTAATAATGATTCACACACATAGAACACATAGAAGAACATATACAAAACAAAGCATTTAACGTGCTACTTTAGTTATGATGGTATTTGAGAAACTAGTAAATTAAACGATTTTAAGATGAAGTTTATGATGTTCTACTTTAATGACTAAATAAACTATGTGATTAAAGTGGAAATTTCGAGATTAAAGTTGACAATTCGATGTTTTTTCCTATTATGTGCCTATTTTTTTTTCTTTTCTCTGTATCCTAATAAGCTTTCATATGACACTCAGGCGGTGGGCTATGACTCACTTTTTCATGGCGACTTTGATATCTGACAACTTCTTTTTTATTTCGGGCATTGTGTGACTTTGTGAACTTGAGCTTTCGAGTTTCTCCGTCACGCAATGTCACTCGATCAACTTTCCTTTTGTTGTTTATATGACTGTTAAAACCAACAAATAGTGCGTTTTTCCTTGCCTCCACTTTTGCTGAAATTCTTCTATTTTCTCCCGTGCTTTTGCCATTGCCAATGCTGAGCTTAAGGGCTATCTATATTGATTTGCATATTCAAAGAGGTGTAATTCTGGGAGGAGTTTAGGAGTGGCTGCAGGTGCATGCACATGCATTACTTTTCACGCTGACCGGGATTTATGGAGTGGAAGAACATGGAAGTTGATGAACGCACAGATTTATGCATCTGGATTTTTTTGTGTATACGCACATTTCAGCTTTTGCCTGTATGCCATGTTTTAGTGTGAATTCTACGCACGGCGTTATGCATGAGGCCCCTGGGCCTCTGCATGGGTACAGCAACTCCAGAAATCAAAGTAAAGGCTTTGATTAGATAAATATCTACAGTAGTTACCATCTTTCAGCCTTGCTGTTTTTATCGGTTCTTTTCCCAATACTGTAAAAAATAGCCCAGGTTGCTGTTGCTGTCACCATGTTTGTTGGTTCCTGATCAAACACCCCCACCTTAGAGGGGAAATTCACCCACTGAATAGCAAACTAGATAATGTAACAAGTAAATATGCATACCATATATGCTCCAACAAACGCAGAGTCTCTTATTGTCGCTGGTCTCTAATAAGCGCCGGGCTTCAGAGGGGACGTGGCCAAATAGTAGCCGGTCTCTAACAGTAGCCGGGTCTTTGATATTTGCCTACTAGCGTACATTGTAAGTGTCTGTATCTTTGCGTGTGTAATACATGTGCATGTCAGCACGTTGCATATATAAGAAATAAGGATATACCGGTTTCTAATACTGCTTCATTTTCACGCCGCGTTGACCAAAATACGGACAAACCTGGAAGAAGATAGTGAACTGGACAGCAACAAAGCGGTCATTGAGGATTCGGACGACGAATAACAGCGAAAGGTACATAAAGACATTGCCATTTATCTTTAACTGTCTTATGCAGCATGTGAATTTCAAATAAAAGTAGCTGTTTGTAATATTAGCCAATATTTTTGTGTAACTACATGTACTGACACACGCGAAAAAAATATTGCGTTCTGAAGGGTTTTTTTAATAATGGTCGGTCTCTAATAGCATCCGGTCACTATTAAGTGCGGGGAGCCAAGGCTAGTTTTGCAAATAAACACCGGGGGCCACTATTGGAGCATATACAGTAGCTCTCTTTGATTATACCTGCTGTAAGGTGTAATGTTTCATTGAACAACCATCAATCAACCACTTCAATGCCAGCTCCTTTGTAGTTTTACCTACAAAGATGGTAGTTTTTACCATCTGAGTTATTTGTTTTGCAGTATTAGGCTTAATTAAGAAATGAGACAGAAATAGTACACTCCACATTCAACAAATATATTCTTAAAGGGACCCATTCATCTTAGGCTCTCATTCAAAAACATTGCATATCTAGATGTAATAGGAAAGCATGAGCAAAGTAATTTTACTGTGTTCTTCTCTTCTGTTTATTCTTGTTGAATGTGTTGCTTCCAACTAAGATTTCCATTTTTAGAGTCGCTTGTCTTGTTTTTCATTACCTCAAAAATTAACGTACAGACATTATAGTCAACGGCTTTTTGTTTTTGCTGAAACTGGCTAATTAGTTCTTTTGCTTCAGCTTCAATGCCAATATTATCTTTTTCACCCTTGCTTAGTAAAGCGGAGCACTGTGTATAACTGAAGATTGTACTAACTAGTATTTAGCTATTGTACCTAACATTATAAACAATGTGATATTCCATTATTTTATACATAAACTTCTTAGGGTATAATAATTGTTTAATTATTTTAATGAGCACAAGTGTAGATACATGTGATTTCAATATAACATTTAATTTACTTAAAACAAAATGTGTAGTATTTCTCAATCCAGCATTTTCAGTAGTTTTTTTTTTTGTAGTTCAGTGTTAAATACAGATTGTTTTTTATGTGTATATGAAATTAGTTGTTCTACAAATGGTTATTTACACACTTTTTTTTAATTTAATATGGATAATTTGGGTTATAGTTAAATACTTTTCAAACTATAGTGCTTTACAAAGAAATGTCAGTTGGTCTGATGATTGTGAAATCTTTACATTTCCACATGAAATATTGATTAGACAAATCTGGCTTTATACAATTACATTCAGCATTTATCTTGCCATTGAGTGCTATTAAGTCTAATTAAATTTGTGCCCTTTTTTCTACCTTTTTTTAAAAATAATTTACTCATTTGCAAAATGTAGTTAATAGCAACAACAGATATGATTAAACTTTCCTATTTTAATCATTTAATTGCACTAATATCTACACATTTTCTCCAGGTTCTCTGATATTTTTGCTCATGTCAGAGACATTTGTGTAAGAGTAATAATGCAAGTAACTTTTCTAGGAGTGAGTTCTTTATTGTATCCTGAAATGTTCAAGGTTGGTTTCCTGGACTACACCCAATGCTGATTGACCCCAGCAATTGTGTAATGGACTAACCAAGCTCTGAACGTATTGTCTGTATATATAAGATGAACAGTATGGCAATAGGTTTCCTCCGGGTGCTCTGGTTTCCTCCCACAGTCCAAAGAAATGCAGGTTTGGTGCATTGACGATTCTAAATTATCACTAGTGTGTGCTTGGTGTGTGTGTGTGTGTGTGCCCTGCGGTGGGCTTGCGCCCTGCCCGGGGTTTATTTCCTGCCTTGCGCCCTGTAGTTAGGATGTAGCGGGTTGGATGATGGATGGAAGTATGGCAATACAAACTGATAATTTAGTCATATTTAAGTATTCATCTGGGTTTTCTAAATACCAGAGCCTCACATTTATGGCATAAGCATCTGAAAAATAAGAGGACCAGGGCTCTCCAGGCATTCGAGCGCCCCCTGGCAGTGACCACAGGCCCCTATAGGGTTGAGCTTCCATGCTCCTTTCCCGTGGTCGCACCCTTGTTGGTCCGGAGGAGGCGTAATCCCTCCTTTGGTCCTTCCGGGCATCCCGGCTGGGTACCATCCCCAGCCGCTCGCCACAATACATTAATATTAAAAACCTCATATACCCTATAGTAGAGGTGTTTGAAAATATACTGTAGTATATTTTTGAAATATGTTTCCCTGCAATACATCAATGATTTACAAATGAGAAATTTCATAATGTTTTCTTCCTTAATTTGTACCTGTATTTGAATTTATAATTATTATAATTTTTTATTATTTCTTTCCCAATAAACATGCATTTCTTTTTCAGTCCCATAGACATCACAACACCAACTTTTAGAACCAACCATCCATCCATCCATTATCCAACCCACTATATCCTAACTACAGGGTCACGGGGGTCTGCTGGAGCCAATCCCAGCCAACACAGGGTGCAAGGCAGGAAACAAACCTGAGGCAAGGAGCCAACCCACTGCAGGGCACACACACAACCACACACCAAGCACACACTATGGACAATTTAGAATTTGTAATGCACCTAATCTGCATGTCTTTGGACTGTGGGAGGTAACCGGAGAACCCAGAGGAAACCCAGGGAGAACCTGGGAAGCGAACCCGGGTCTCCTAACTACGAATCAGCAGCGCTACCCACTGCGCCACCGTGCCGCCCACTTTTAGAACCGTTGGTGTTTAAAAACAAAACATACTGTTCAAGTTTAAGTAGAGCATTTGGGATTATTTTCATTTTCACAGTGTTGATAGTGGGGTGAATAGCGCTACTGCATTTATGAGCACAGCACTTGGGTTTGAATTCCACCTATATCCAGTTGTTGTGGAGTTTGCATGATCTTTTCATGTCTGCGCTGTGTTTCATCCCCCATTCCCAAGGTTGGTCTTGTCAGGATGATGGTGACTGTAAATTAGAAACATATGAGCATTGGTGTGTACTTAAGCAGGCCCTGCTGTGGACTGCCAACCCATGTAGATGTGCTTCCTACCTTTCACACAGTGCTGCTGGGATAGACTCTGGCTCTCCACAATCCTGAATTGCATTAAGAGGGATGGATAATGCAATGATAATCTTACAGTTCTTCAGGTAAAACAAAAAAAAAAAAACAGTTCATTTTGAAACTGTAGCACCACTACAAACTAGGGCTGTCCTATCCCTCCAAGTGGTAGAGTCGTTTGAAACGTGATTTACAGTAATCCCTCCTCGATCGCGGGGGTTGCATTCCAGACCCCCCCGCGATAGGTGAAAATCCGCGAAGTAGAAACCATATGTTTGGATGGTTATTTTTATATATTTTAAGCCCTTATAAACTCTCCCACATTGTTTATAAATATTCCCCACTGAGTTATAGAGCATAATCCCTTTGTATTCTCTTAGATATTAGGTAAGATTCATTGAAATTATGTATATAAACACACTGTTTATATACAGTAAAACCTAAATATTATTTTAAAGATATTGAGTGTCTCCGATATCGCATATGTTACAGCCATTACGATGGACAGGCCACCAGCAATAAATACGTACAATGCAAGAAAAATAGTATACAGTAAATGTGTGTGTACAGTGACACTAAACGTACGTACATGTACTAAGTACTGTAAGTAGAAAAATTAATTATGGTTACTCACCAACAATGACACGATGACTTGTCCGATAACAATGAGTTTAATTTTACTGCACAACAAAGGAGAGTGTTACAGCTCTTCCAAAGGAGCCACTTCAGGCGAATGTGTAGCACTGCCGTTGTTCTTCTTCTGGCAGTCTTCAATCCAAATCCCTAAAGCAGATTCCATCCAGACTACTGCCTTATTACATCCACTTACAACTCGTTTTGCACCCTGGTTTAAAGGACACTGCGGCCGTAGATCTTATATTCCTTTCCTACTTTTTAAATAAAAAGAATTGTGGCCTTCAACAAATCCAAATCCTGAAGCAGTAGCAGATCGTTTTGGAGCTATAATGAAGGGCTTGACTATGCACAAAGATAAACACAAAAGAGCACAACTCTTTACACAGCGAAACACGTTGATGCTGAATGAGCGAGACGAGACTTCCTGGTTAACACTGCATTCAGCCCGCAGGAACTTAACTGCATGCTCTGATTGGTTAGCTTCTCAGTCATCCGCCAATAGTGTCCCTTGTATGAAATCAACTGGGCAAACCAACTGAGGAAGCATGTACAGGAAGTAAAAAGACACATTGTCCGCAGAACCCGCAAAAATACGCGTTATATATTTAGTTTTGCTTTCATATAAAATCCGCGATAGAGTGAAGCCGCGAAAGTCGAAGCACGATATAGCGAGGGATTACTGTATAATGAATTTTGTAATCAAGGTAAAACTAGAAATTTCACATTTTGCATTCTGGGTATTTATCATTGTTTCACAAAAAGTTATCTACATATTTAGTAGAAATCTCTGCTGTAATTATTTATTTCAATATACAGTATATATATATTTTTTTACAAGTGTTCCACAGGCAGTTTGCTAGCTTCATCACTTGTTCGCAAAAGTTTGTATCTAAAGAATGTAAAGTGCTGCAATGAATTTCCATGAGAAACAGAAAAAAACAGATTCAGATGACAGTGGTATGTGTTCTGAAGTTAACTTGTAAAACTATTAGTAGTCATTGATAACTTGAGAACTGAAATTTGCAACACACTTTGCTTACGTATAAAAATTTGATAAATAATTTAATGTGAAAATACATTAATTGTCTGTTGACAGGTACCTTTATGATGAGTGGTCCGTGGTACAGGGCAGCTTTTTAAATAGATAATCACGTCCCATTAATGTGCAGGCTTGTGATCGGATGTGGGCACAGGTGTGTAAGTACACTTCATTCCGGTGCTATTTGGGGTGACTGGTTGGGTGCACATGCATGTCCAAATGTGAGTGTCACTGAGATGCCTTATTATATTGCCTTGCATGGAGCATTGTCTTACACCTGTGCCCAATTAAGGCAATATAAAAGGAGACTGTACAATAGAGAGGAGGAGGAAGAAAAAAGAAAAACTGTTTTAGAGAATGAGAGCAGAGGTTAAAGGATGGAGAGAAGGGCAGGAGCGAGTGAGAGAGAGCTGGTGCAAAAGTGAGGAAGCAGGCAGATGAGAATGGAACCCTGGGGATGGAGCATGTGGCTGATGCTCAAAGGGGGGCTGAAAGTTGTTCTTACTGAGCAGCCAGGGAACAGGACCAACAACAAATATTCCAGAGGACTCCCCCGCAAGGCAGGAGATGGCAGCGGGAGTCAAAGGAGCGGAGGCTTGGGGGTGACCAATGGGACACAATGGGACGGGCAGCAGTGAGATGGGAAGGATTGAAGGTTGTCTATTGGTTGACATTTCGCCATGCTGTGAGAACTGAATAGGGTAAGCTGGGGAGACATTGGTTTTAAAGGGATGCACCAGGGCTCGGAAATTTTAAAGAATAGCTCCTGCGGTATATTAACCTTGATTTTATGGATTATTTATTATGAATCCTTTACCTCCAGACGGACGCTGATTTTATTGGATTATTTTATTATTGGAGAATGCACTGCTCTGCTGGATACTTTTGTTTTTGTTTGCTTTTAATAAAAGCACTGTTCACTACCCCTTCTCTGGATGTATGTGTCCTCATCTGCCTGGCTCATTTCAACGATTAGGGTTCAAGGAGGCTCCCGGAAGTCAAAAGACAGTCAATAATCACAACCTCATATGGCAAAGTACATGTTTGAATTCAAATGCACATTCATATATAGTATCTTTAAATTTATATGAATACGTATTATTAGCTGACAAGGAAATACCTATAGCTAAGATAATGAAAGAATGTGTTTTATATAACATAACTCAATATTCCCAGCTTGATAGTGAAGATTGCTTCAACATTGGAAACCCATCCATCCATCCATTATCCAACCTGTGTCACACACGTGCGCTTTGGAGGCAGTCAACATGTCCTCAGGTGAGTGAAGAGTTAACAGATGGGGGGTTGTACTGTGGTAATGATGCCTCTCTTTCTAACCTTTCAGAAATAAAGATGATAAATAACTCAACAATACCTGCACCAATCCTTAATCATAAAAATGGCGACTTATCCACTTCCTCATCTACAACGTTACTTTCCGGCTCCTGATGATGACGTGACTTTCGGTCCTATTCAAATGACGTCACTTCCAGCTCCTGATGAGGCAACTTTTGGTCCCAGGCAGATGACGTCGCTTCCGGCTCCTGATGATGACGTCACTTCCGGTCCCATCCAGATGATGTAATTTCCATTATGATTAATTTCCGGCAGCCATTTTCTGATCATATAAAAGGCATTGTAAAAACAACCATCTTTGTCGAATGTTGAATGATTTTCAGTTATTTTGACCAACGAAATTGCAGCAGCAATATACGGGGCATATTCCCCAACACTTCGACGTTGTCCAGTGACGTTATTATATCACACCCGCTATATCATAACTACAGCGTCACGGGGGTCTGCTGGAGCCAATCCCAGCTAACACAGGGCGCAAGGCAGGAAACAAACCCCGGGCAGGGCACCAGCCCACTGCAAGGCGTACACACACACGCACACACCCACACACACACACGCACACACCCACACACACACACACCCACACACCAAGCACACACTAAAGACAATGTTGGATTGTTAAATCACCTAACCTGCATGTCTTTGGACTGTGGGAGGAAACCAGAGCACCCGGAGGAAAAGACACGGGGAGAACATGCAAACTCTACAGAGGGAGGACCTGGGAAGCAAACCCATGTCTCCTAACTGCAAGGCAGCAGTGCTACCCACTGGAAACCCATTTTCAAAATTAAAAGTAATCTTACGGTAAGTAAAATAAACTGATACATTTTACCTAGGGTGACATGGTTTCAATCTTAACTTTAGTGGAATGAAAAGAGGAAAATAAATAGTAAAACAATGCCGAATTTAATTCCAGTTCTTAACATATAACAATGTAAAAAAAAATAATTTGGTCAGTAGGCTTTGAGCCCTAGGAACCAAGTTACTTGAACTGTTCTATAACATTTCAGTAATTATTTACCACTGTGGTTCTTCCTAATCTTTCTGTTCATAAAATCGGTAATTATGATGGCAGTTGATGAGTAGAATTCATAATTAATTGCAGAAGTACGTATTTGAGAGTTCCCCTAGAGTGCGTCTATCTCTTGTACAATATGGCTCAAAAACTAATCATTATTACTACTAAAAACTAAACATCATTATTTCATAACAAGCTTAAGTTTCAAGTTTGGTATTTTTCTGTCCAGCCTTTTTAACTCTAGACTGTCCTAAAGAAACTGTGACACACACACACACACACAAAAATATGCACCCATCATTGAGATATCAATGTTTTTGGTATCGGGCCCTTAAAACGTCAAGATCTGTCAAAAACTGGAGTAGGAAATGTCACTTATTATTGGTACCTAAAACATTTGCTTTTAATTTTTTAATAAGTATTATTTGAATGTGTTATCCAAATAATCATTTTCCCCATTGAGTAATATTCATCTAATTGTGACTTTCCTTTTTGTCTGTTGGTGAAGAGGCCTAACTGCAATTAAACAAGTATGATAAATTGATTGCTTGATACTTCTTCAAAATATAACTGCACTTTTGAAGTGAATTTTAGAGACATTAAATATGTTAGAAACCATCCATCATCCTCATTAAACTAATGTAGAGTCACTGGGTAGAAGGCAATCCTGGTAGTGTGAGGCACAAGGCAGGAAACGGCTCTGAATATACAGTAACCTTGGTCCATTACAGGGAGTACTTGCACACACACACACACACACACACACACACACACCAATGCTGGGCTAGTTCTTAGTTTCCAATCAACCTAACCTGTTTAATTATGGAAGCTCTGGAAAGAGTGTCTTCAAGTAAATACACTTTGACACAGGAAGAATATGCAAATTCTACTCAGACAAAGCCTGCTCTGTGATTTAAATGCAGGATCTGGAGCTGTGAGGCAGCTGCACTATCTACTATGTAACTATGCAACAAAGACGGAAATAAATCTTCTATTTAAATAAAGCATGTACAGATTGAAACTTTGTGAAGGAAGAGGTTGTTTTAGTGTTTTGACTGACTCTCAATTACAACACAGTAATAGCCTTTCTGCCCCGGGGTGGAAAAGAAAAACATGTGAATTATGTAATTAGAGAAATCTGTACTCTCAGACTGGCTAAGGAATCAACTTGTAATTTTGAAATGAGGAAATTAAACTCGTCCTGTGATGGAGATTATTTTGAAGGAATCTTATGTATCATTCTGGTGTTTTATTCTTGGAAAGAAAAAGGTATTTTGCACCAGATCAAAAGAGGATTACCTGCATAAGATGCTGGTCTCATTCTCACTGTGGAACAGTTAGCTCCTTAAGGAGAGAATATGTTGAAAACAAATAGCCCAGATACTGAAAGCTGATATGAAAATATTGTCTCTTTACATCCTTCAAATAAGCAAGTTCAAAAAATATTATAGTAAGTAAATTCTCAGATATGGCTTTTATATGATTTTAAAATATCTACATTTTTTAAATGCATACTGTGTATATCAATGCAAACCTTTTTGCAGTCTTTTGATTTTACAACTTTTAAAATAATGTTTGAAATTGAATTATGCACTTTCTGCTTAGGAGAGTACAATGTTTGCATCAACTAAAAAACTCCTGAGTTTTCTTCAAATGTCTGCATAGATTAAATACATTTAAAAGCTGCATTTTGGGAGAACACAGAGGGAGCTGATATTTTCATCTGCTATCTCTGCACTAGTCACAAACTTCTTAGGAATGGTGGTAGCATTAACTTTGTTTTGTAACAAGATTCAGTTTCTCATAAAATAATATATTGTTACTTTTTTGTTCAAAAGACATAACCTGAAATCCTATATTACAATGGAGATTCAAAAAAGTTTCCGCACTTTCGTATTTTCATTGGAAAAGGTGAAGACGGGAGGAGTAGTAATTGGACATTAAAAAGTTGGTACGATGCTGAGAAAATTTCATCTCAAAGAAAGGTGACTATGTAGAAAAGTGATGTAATTTGATTTTGAAATTCTCAAAATACAGAGTTAAAAAAAAAGTGCGTAAACGTTTTGAACGTCCCTCGTATATGCCAGATTTTAATCTATACTAATAAAAGGCAAAGCCCTCACTGACTGACTGACTGACTGACTGACTCACTCACTGACTCACTCACTGACTCATCACTAATGCTCCAACTTCCCATGTAGGTAGAAAGCTGAAATTTGGCAAGCTTATTCCTTACAGCTTACTTACAAAAGTTAAGCAGGTTTCATTTCGAAATTCTACACATAACGGTCGATAACGGTCGACAACGTCCGCCATGTTGAACTTTCTTATTTATGGCCCCATCTTCACGAAATTTGGTAGGCGGCTTCCCTGCGCTAACCGAAACCGATGTACTTACTTATTTTGATGGTATGACGCCACTGTCGGCCGCCATATTGAACTTTTCAACGTCACCAATTTTCCAACTTCCCATGTAGGTAGAAGGCTGACCCCATCTTCACGAAATTTGGTAGGCGGCTTCCCTGCGCTAACTAAAACCGATGTACATACTTATTTCGGTGGTATGATGCCACTGTCGGCCGCCATATTGAATTTTCCAAACGTCACTAATTCTCCAACTTCCCGTGTAGGTAAAAGGCTGAAATTTGGCAGGCCCATTCCTTACAGCTTATTTACAAAAGTTAAGCAGGTTTCATTTCGAAATTCTACGCATAAAGGTCATAACGGTCAACAACCTCCGCCATATTGAACTTTCTTATTCATGGCCCCATCTTCACGAAATTTGGTAGGCCGCTTCCCTGCACTAACCGAAACCAATGTACATACTTATTTCGGTGGTATGACGCCATTGTCAGCCGACATATTGAATTTTCCAACGTCACTAATTCTCCAACTTCCTGTGTAGGTAGAAGGCTGAAATTTGGTATTTATTTCGGTGGTATGATGCCACTGTTGGCCACCATATTGAACTTTTCAACAGTCTTTGTTACTTATGGGCCCATCATCAAGAAATTTGGTACACGGGTTCCCAACGCTAACTGAATTCTACTTACGTACATATATATGTCCATAGCCTGCAGCTCGGCCACCGTGTGAGGTGGCGTTGGGTCCCCCATCCCAACGCCTCCCACATTGTTGGCTGCCTGCCTATATAAGACCGTCCGTCGCTCCAGTCTCTACATTCCCTTCCTTGCTTCGCCACGGGATTAACGTCTCCCTACTGATAACTACAGCCTTTTTATTTAATCCATGGCTTCTCCGCTGTTTTATTGTTTGTTTATTACAATTAAAGTTATTGTATAGGTATTTTAGACTTCTCAGGTACCCATTTCCTTTATCATTCCAACCCCCATTACCATGTCTATCGAGGTGATCACTATCGATCAAAGAACTGTCACTTACCGAGTGGTTTCCATGCCCGGAGATGGTACCTATCTTTTCCATTCTCTTTGTTACTTATTGCACGGCCATATCAGGCTCACTCTTGATATCCGGAGGAACATTGTGTCTTATGTATTGAATGACTGGGACAGGTTCAAGGTGTGGACTGATGACAGTACAGGAGATAATTATACTACACAGGAGCACTAGAAGAGTGAAATGCTTAAGCCCTTCACTTATGGTTCTGCATGTGAGTTGATGGCTGCCGCTGAATTGTTCGGTTGTCGCTTTCAAGTGTGCCGAAATGGCCAAATATTTTACACCTTTGGAGAACCGCCAATGCCTCTTAAACATCTTAGATTCACAGTTGACGATTTCAGTAGTGGATACTTTGATGTTTATGAATGTTTAAACTCTCAAAAGCTGGATGTGATTTTATCGATGAAACCGGTTGTGTGCTTACAACGCTTGACTGATGCCGAATGTCACTTCAACACAACCAATCCTGCAAATACTGTCGTAATTGAAACAAACCATGAAACTGAAACCGATTAAAGAGTAAGCTCAGCGCACAGCTTGGTCATGTTATAACCGGAGGGCCGAACTGACAATATGGTATACAAAGAGATCCTTAACAAATAATTATTGGCATATTTTCCCTCAGTTTAAAAAGGTTTAATTTTCTTCTTAATAAAAAATTTTAATGCAGTACTTTGCCGCTGCGAAGCGGGGGTATTTTGCTAGTATATATATATATATATATATACAGTGCTCACAAAAATTAAAGGAACACTTTAAAGAAACACATTAGATACATCAGATCTCAATATGAAGTTGGATATCTATACAAATAACGACAGGGCAATGTCTTAGGAACAAAAGGATGCCAAGTCTTTTAATGGAAATAAAAGTTTTCTGCCTACAAAGGGCTCAATTGTGTAGACACCCTAAAATCAGAGTGAAATGAAGATGTGGCAGGCTAGTCCATTTTTTCAAAAACTTAATTTCTGCTACTCCAAATGCTTTTCAGTATCTTGTGTGGCCCCCACGAGCTTGTATGCATGCTTGACAACGTCGGGCATGCTCCTAATGAGACAACGGATGGTGTCTTGTGGCATTTCCTCCCAGATCTGTATGAGGGCATCCCTGAGCTGTTGTACAGTCTGAGGAGCAACCTGGCGGCGCCTAATGGACTGAAACATAATGTCCCACAGATGTTCTATTGGGTTTAAGTCAGGGGATCGTGAAGGCCATTCAATTGTTTCAATTCCTTCATCCTCCAGGTACTGCCTGCATACTCTTGCCACATGAGGCCGGGCATTGTCGTGCATTAGGAGGAAACCAGGACCTACTGCACCAGCGTAGGGTCTGACAATGGGTTCAAGGATTTCATCTCGATACCTTATGGCAGTCAGAGCACCATTTCCTACGCAGTAGATGTCTGTGCGTCCCTCCATGGATATGCCTCCCCAGACCATCACTGACCCACCACCAAACCTGTCATGTTGAACAACGTTGCAGGCAGCATATCGTTCTCCTTGTCGTCTTCAGACTCTTTCACGTCTATCATAGCTGCTCAGGTTGAACCTGCTCTCGTCTGTAAAAAGTACAGTACTTGCCAATTCTGGTGTTCTTGAGCAAATGCCAGTCGAGCTCCACGGTGCTGGGCAGTGAGCACAGGGCCCACTACAGGACGTCGGGCCCTCAGGCCATCTTCATGAAGTCTGTTCCTGATTGTTTGGGTAGAGACATTCACACCAGTGGCCCTCTGGAGGTCATTCTGTAGGGCACGAGCAGTGCTCAGCCTGTTCCGCCTTGCACAAAGGAGCAGGTATCTGCCCAGCTGATGGGTTGAGGACCTTCTACGGCCCTGTCCAGCTCTCCGAGAATAACAGCCAGTCTCCTGAAATCTCCTCCATGTTCTGGAGATTGTGCTGGGAGACACATTAAACCTTCTTGCTGCAGCACGTGTGAATGTGCCATCCTGGAGAAGTTGGACAACCTGTGCAACTTCTGTAGGGTTAAGGAATCGCCTCATACTGCCAGTAGAGATGATTACTCAAGCCAAAACTAGCACGAGTGGAAAACCAGCCAAAAAGATCAAGAGGGAGAAACTTGAAATGACCTCCACATGTAAAACCAGTCCTGTTTTGAGGGTTTTCTAATTGTTGCCACTTTAGTGCACCTGTCGTTAAGTCCATGAACACCAATACAGCTGAAAGTGATTAACAATGACCTCAGCTGCTTAAAAAAACAGAAAATTATCAGACAGGTTTAATTGATTTCATGCCAGGCCCAATAAAAAAGTTTTCCTTTAATTTTTGTGAGCAGTATATATATATATATATATATATATATATATATATATATATATATATGTGTGTGTATATGTAGATATGTATGTATATGTATATATATGTTTATGTGTGTGTGTGTCTATGTATTTAGATATGTATTTGTGTGTATATATGTGTGTGTGTGTGTGTATATATATATATATATATATATATATATATATGTGTATATTGTATATATGTATGGATATGTGTATATATATATGTTTATATGTGTGTGAAGTATAGAGGGTCTTTTCATTAAAGAAAAGACAACTAAAGCTGGCCTATTTAGGTTGAATGTAAGTATATAATACATCTGGGGCAATGGACATTGGCTTTTTATACTATATTTTTTTGTAACCTTAAAGAGGAATCAAATTTTGTTCAATACACCTTATTAACAAAAACATTTAATTCATAATGTTTTTGTCCTTATACAATTTCTGTCTTAGTGTGCATGACCCACAAAGCAAAATTAATAGCTGGTACACTACTCAATTTATATATATGTATATATATATATATATGTATGTGTATATATATATATATATGTATGTGTATATATATATATATATATATATATATATATATATATATATATATATATATATATATATATATATATATATATATATATATATATATATACAGTAGACCCCCCCGAAGTTGTGGTTCAGAGTTTGCGCCCTCAGTCATTCGAGGATTTTTCTTTAGAAGCTATCTAATAATTGTTAGCGGAAACTACAAATATCCTCTGCAATTTTTATGACTTTTATTGTGGCAATACTGTACTGTAGAGAAAACAGGAAGCAACTGTAGAGTAAAGTAGCCAATAGAATTTGAAACTGCAACTCCCAGCAGTCCCTGCAGTGACTCTGATTGGTCTTCTGCTGAGGGTGCTGGGGCTGTTGGGGTGAAAGGATATCAGTGCGGCTTTTTTAAAAGGGGGCCGGTGACCAAAAGCAAAAAAAAGTTTTTGTAATTTGTGCTTCAAATTCCTGTCTGTCTGTCTGCCTTCTGTTGGGTTACCTGTACTTATTCGTTTTGTCCTGGATCGTTTTGTGGTTGGCGTCTGGATTGTGTGCCGTCTGCCTGTGTACATGAGGACTGCAAGTAAATTCATGGCCATCCTCAAAGAAAGGAGCGCTCCTGAATCCTTCCACCCGCCTTCACCATTTCAGGAACTAATGGTACGACTACCTTTACATTCCCATTCAACGTGCGGATCTCTGGACTGTCTATTTTCATCATTACATTTCATCTGTTGCCATTTTTCATGAACGTTTTTCATGATTTACTGTGTGTGTTCTTTTTGTGCTTTGTTGTATTTAATGTGTAATCGCCGTAAGGGAAACTGGGGTGGTATTGTGGTTTTCATTTATTTCATTTGTTTTTATTACATTCTTTATTTGCTGTTTGATTACTTGTTTGCTTTGTTTTTGCCTCTGTTTGTGAGTGTGTGCGGATTGGGCCAAGGCTGGGTGTGTCCCTGGAATCTCCACCATAAAAATAAATAAATCGGCGTCTTCTTGACGGTGTGAATCTTAGTGGCACCAGACCGCTACAATGTTATTCATTTCTCCTTGCTGCTGATTGACTGTGATGCATCTCCAGCTGAGTGTTCTTGTTAACCCTTAAACCCTTAAACTGCCACAACCGGCTATAGTCAGTTCCCACTGCCATTTACGAGCACGCAGGAGCTGATCAGTCAGTGCCGTACATTCGTTGAGCAGCCAGCTCATGACCACAGTCAGCCCCTTGTGAGCAGGGGGGCTGAACGCACCCCTTGAAAACATGGATGCTCCTTAAAAAACCCCTCTTAAAAAATGCTGATAGGCTACCTTCATATTGCTCCCTTACTTGTTGGGCTTACTTGCAGCTGCTCTGTTGTGTGATATGTTTCTTGCGTGACACTACGCTTACTTAAAAGCCTGAACAGCACCTTTTTTGTCTGATTGCTTTCTCTCTCCTCCCCCAGACATCCTCTGCTCCTGTTGGGGGTTGTGCTCCCCTATGATGTTTGTCTGTTCTTTAATCGATAACTAACTGCATATTGAGCTCTTTTTACTTCTGAAAGAGACATGTTTGTTTGAAGTGTTTGAATGAAGTTCCTGTCTCTACAATCTCCTGTGATTCTGTGACCCAAACGTGCACTGCAGCCTCATTGTCCCAGGGATTGAGCCGCTGCACTAGACTAGCCTGCAAGCATCAGCGCTTACCTCTGTGTGCTTGCGTGCAGACAGTTCAAGCACAGTTGGCTCCGTGATTTACTGAATTTCATCCATGGTGTCAGTTGCACCTTGTACATATTGTTCAAGTAGTTTTTTAAATAGTTTTTACAGTTCATTAGCAGTGTGGAAAATGATCAGTGTTGCAGTAATTGTGATGCTCTTTGCATGAAAATAAGCGTGTTCCATTAAAATTTCACTTTTTCTTTGTAAATTGTGATGTTTACTTAAAAAGTGCGGCAAAAAAGTATTTGGGGTCCAGGGATGCATTAACCCCCAAGTATGTGGCAGTTTAAGGGTTAAAGCCCCAAGATGCTGCCGAAATGCCCTGCCCCTTCTAAGGCTTCTGGCAATGAAAACGCTCTTGCATGAATTACAGTACATATAGCGGTAACATCTGTATTTTACATTCTAGCACTGCAGGAGACATAGCAGTACAGTATACAGGTTTACTTTTACATTCTTTATTTTTAGGTAATGTATTAAGCTGAGTTTGAAATTAAAGTGTTTTGGGAGCATATGTAGGGCTTAAACTATACAAATAGGCATTTTTTTAACCACATGCAAAATTCATGGTTTTTCACAATTTGTGGGTGCTCTAGGAACGTATCCCCCGCAGATTTTGGGGGTGTACTGTGTGTGTGTGTGTGTGTGTGTGTGTGTATATATACTGTATATATATATATATATTTATTGTCACAGCCGGCTGGGGTTCTTACCCGGCCGGGATGCCTAAAAGGACCGGAAGGGGACAAGAATAGCTTCCGGGCCACGAGGGGACAACCACCCTGGAGCAGGAGAGGACCACAGGAAAGGAGGAAAAGGGTTCTGGACTGTTTGGACCTGTGGCCACCACCAGGGGGCGATTTAAGCCTCGAGGAACCTGGAGACAGTTACTTCCGCCACACTCTGCAAAATGGCGGAGGAACCTGCCAGGGACGTCCGGAGTGCTTCCGGTGCAAAGGGCAGCACTTCCGCCACACCAGGAAGTGCTGCCGGAAGTTCGTCATCAGCCACCTGGAGCACATCCGGGCTGGAATAAACGGCGCCGCCTCCCAGCAATCGGGGAGCTAGAGTCGGGAGAGGGAGCAGGACGAAGCTCCCAGGAGGAGATTGGTGGCCAAGGACTGAGAGAAAGAAAGTTCATTTTGGGTGATTATTGCTTTGTGCATTTTGTGGTGTTTGGGACTGTGTTTATATATATATATATATATTTATATATATATATATTACACATGTATTGGTTTTCACAAAGTTTTCTGCTTCATTGCTTTTAGATCTTTTTCTCAAATGTTTCTATGGTATACTAAAGTATAATTACAAGCATTTCATAGGTTTTAAAGACCAGTTGACAAATTACATTATGTTTATGCAAAGAGTCAATATTTGCAGTGTTGGCCCTCTATATATATATATATATATATATATATATATATATATATTGTGGTGTATGCCATGGGAGCCACTAGGAGACGCTGCAGGGAGGAACAGTGTTTATTTACCCTACGCCCCAGAAGTACGTCCGAGTCATATGGACAAGGGGAATGACATGCTTCTGGGGTGAAGAAAAGGATTTTTTATCTGACCTGGAATTGATAGGAGATCACATTGACTGGGGATTGGAACACTTCTGGGTCAGGGACAATAAAAGGATTGTGGGAGGTCCCAGATGGTGAGCTGAGCTGGGTGGAAGGGTGGCAACAAATCTGGGAGTGGAGGATTGTATTTGTGATTAATTATTGGTTTGTTTATGAGTATAGTGGAGGAGAGGGTGCTTTGTGCACTGTGGTGAATTAATAAAGTCAACATTTGGACTTTTATCTGGTGTCTGGAGTCTTGGACAGGGGTTCAAGGGAGTGATAGTGCCCCCTATCTGTCATTATATATATATATATATATATATATATATATATATATATATATATATATATATATATATAAATATGCACACGCACACATACAGTCATGGCCGAAATTATCGACACCCCTGTAATTTTCCCAGAAAATGCACCATTTCTCCCAGAAAATTATTGCAATTACAAATGTTGTGGTATACACATGTTTATTTCCTTTATGTGCATTGGAACAATACAAAAAAACGAGAAAAAAAGCCAAATCTGACAATTTCACACAAAACTCAAAACCCCGGCTGGACAAAATTATTGGCACCCTCAACTTAATATTTTGTTGCACACCCTTTGGAAAAAAATAACTGAAATTAAACGCTTCTTATAACGATCACCAAGCTTGTGAAACCTCTCAACTGGAATTTCCGACCACTCTTCTTTTGCAAACTGCTCATGGTCTCTCAGATTTGAAGGGCGCCTTGTCCCAACAGCAATTTTCAGATCTCTCCATGAGTGTTCAATCAGATTTAGATTCTGACTCATTTCTGGCCACTTCAGAACTCTCCAGCGCTTTGCTTTCAACCATTTTTGGGTGCTTTTAGAGGTATGTTTGGGGTCATTTTCCTGCTGGAAACCCATGACCTCTGACGCAGACCCAGCTTTCTGACACTGGACCCTACATTGCGCCCCAATATTTTTTTGGTAGTCTTCAGATTTCATGATGCCTTGCACACAGAAAAGGCATCCAGTGCCAGAGGCAGCAAAACATCCCCAAAACATCTTAGAACCACCACTATGTTTGACTGTAGGTACTGTGTTCTTTTCTTCATAGGTCTCATTCCGTTTTCTGTAAACAGTAGAATGATGAGCTTTACCAAAAAGCTCTACTTTGGTCTCATCTGTCCACAAGATGTTCTCCCAGAAGGATTTTGGCTTCCTCAAGTAAATTTGGCAAACTCCAGTCTGGCTTTTTTATGTTTCTGTGTCAGCAGTGGGGTCCTCCTGGCTCTCCTGCCATGGCATTTCATTTCGTTCAGATGTCGACGGATAGTTCGAGCTGATACTGTTGCACCCTGTTTCTGCAGAACAGCTTCAATATGTTTTGAAGTTGATTGGTGCTGTTTATCCACTATTCGGACTATCCTTCGTTGCAGTCTTTTATCAGTTTTTCTCTTCCATCCACATCCAGGGAGATTAGCTACAGTGCCATGTGTTGTGAACTTCTTGATTATGTTGCGCACAGTGGAAAAAGGAACATGAAGTTCTCTGGAGATGGACTTGTAGCCTTGAGATTGTTGATATTTTTCCACAATTTTTGTTCTCAAGTCCTCAGACAATTCTCTGCTCTTCTTTCTGTTATCCATGCTTAGTGTGGCAGACTCAGACACACAACAGAAAGGTTGAGTCAACTTTTCTCCATTTTAACTGGCTTCAGGTGTGATTGCTGTATTGCCAGCACCTGTTTCTTAGCACAGGTGAGTTCAAACGAGCATCATATGCTTGAAATAAAACGATTTACCCACAATTTTGAAAAGGTGCCAATAATTTTATCTGGCCCATTTTTGGAGTTCTGTGTGACATAATGTCAGATTTGGCTTTTTTCTCTGTTTTTTGTGTTGTTCCAATGCACATAAAGGAAATAAACATGTGTATACCACAACATTTGTAATTGCAATAATTTTCTGGGAGAAATGGTGCATTTTCTGGGAAAATTCCAGGGGTGCCGATAATTGACTGCATATAGATTAATAAATGTAATGCAGAGTAAAACAACTTCCTTTTTCTTCTCTATGTCCCTTTTCTTCTCATCTTGTCATTTATCTTAGCATTTCTTAAAACTATCGTCAATGATTGTTTTTTAAAAATCTAATTTTGTGTTTTCCTTACCTGTTACTTTTATTAAAACTAAAGACCAAGTATTTCAATAGTGATTCTGTATTTTAAGTTCTTTTCATTTTTACAGGATTTCAACTTCTAAAGTTAATGTTTGTATATAGTGTCTTGTGCCGTTGTTTTGTACTTATTTCACCCTCACCATCTGTAACACAACACACATATATTAATTGTTAAATTGCAGTTATTAATTACTATACTAGCAAGAATATTCCAATATGAAATCCAACCCTCATTAGTAAATAATGCACATTTTCATATTTTAGCTACACCTTTTTGACCTAGTGTGTCTTTTCTAAATTATTTATATCAATGTTCAGCACTACATCTAATCTATCTCCAGTAATGCTTCAGGTTGTTTCTTGCCAATATTATGATTAATATTTTGTTTCTATATCATGTTGCAGTTAGGATGCATTTTAGCTTGTCTGCTCTAACTTTTGCATTCACTTTCCTCTCAATCAATATTTTATCAGAATCTTTTTAACTCTAGGACTATATTAAAAGATGCTGATTTAGTCAAAATTGGCATTTAAGTAACAAAATTTGGCATTTGACATACAGAATGTATTGCAGTGTGGTTCTTCTTAGGCAGTCGGCAGAAGGTGGATGGGATGTTTACTTTGATTGCTTTTATTGTGTAGGTCCTTAGATGGCTTGATATTATTTTGTATTTTTAATAGTTTTTTATAATCAAGTACAAGCTCTGATATATCTTAATTAAATATTTAATATGCTATGGTTTTTGGATGATTCAGTTTCCTCTATTTTTCAGTAGTTTCTATTTTTCAGATCTTATCTGTTATATTTATGCTGGATGCCCTGAAAGATATGCTTGTGTGTCTCTTAATTAGTCTTTTGGCTGTGTTTCGCAAAAAGTGCTCATTTTCATTGTTATGTAACAAAATAAGGTATATAATTTTAGTAGGCATCCTTTTCTGCACCAATTTCCACTTTTTATTATATATATATATACTTATATTTTACCAGTACTATCAATGTTGTTTTTCTGGGATCATCAGATTAAAATTAGGATTTAGTACTATTTGACAATAGTTAGACTTTCTTTTATTATACCTCATTTTAAGAGAACAGGATCAGATATTTGTAATTTGCAAAATTTTCAGGCATTGCATTTATTTACATTATACAATAGTTGTAATATTTGAATTGTTCACACATTATTTTTGGTGGGGTTTCTATAAAACATAATTTCATAAGGAAGGGATCATAGCTTCATTCTCCTCCTAGTACATTTTGCAAATGGTTACTAAGCAACCTAAAATGGTGTGTGAAGTAAGATCATATAGCTCATGAGACAAGACTTATGTTGTACTAGGTGTTTTTATTCATTATTTTCACATAAAATATAACAGTCACTCTTTTTTTTTCCTTCTTCAAGGAATACTAAATTCCTTTAAAAGCATGTGGCATATGTTGCTCAGCATATTTTAGAGAGTTTTATTGGAACTGTGTAAAAATATAGCTATTACATAACACAATTTATACAGACACAATTTTCCTGGTAACGAGATGTTTGAATGTAGATATTTCATAAAGGTGTGTTTCATATATTCATGAAGATAACTGAATAACCTATCACCTGCAAGACCAGTTCATTTTTAATTGTGTGTATTTCATTTTGACAATGTGTTTCATAAAAGTTTAGTTCGACTCAAAGTAGTCTTAGAGAATATGATCAAAACAATACATCAAAACTTTTGTTAAAACTGACTGCTCTTTCCCATTTAATGAATAAGTTCAACTGAGAACTTTGATTAATAATGATATCTTGCATATTAGTCAGGCATGCAAGCAAGGATATGGAGAACCTGAACGTTAATACTGTCTTGTGCTTGTCAAAAGGTCCCAAAAGACAGAGTAGATTTTACATATTTTAAAAAAGTATCTTAAAATATGAATATTCATCTTCCACCATTAGTTGGGATCGTCATCATTGCTTTACCCAATATTTACATTATGTTAGGAGTAAGGAATTTGAAGACACAAGCGTGCATTAGCAGAATGGAGCTGCTTTTTTTGGTTAGTAACATAATAACCAAGTATGAATTTACTGTGACAAAGGATGAATAATAGAAAATTCAATCACAATTTATGTTATTCCATAAGAAACAAAAAGGGGATTTACATTTTAACATTTTTTGAATGATCAGTAGGATACCGGCTGTTAGGGAAAGTACCAAGAGAAAAGCTAGAGATTGCTAATCTCTAAATCACAAGAACTCTCTTTGGAAAACTGGCTGCTGTTTTTTTTTTTTTTCTTTCTAGATGAAAGTGCCATGTCCTGTGCATGGTCAGCACCTGTTTTTTCTGCTTTTTATGAATTAAAAAACTGTTATCTACTTGTGTTTATTTTCCTCCCATATGTTAAAGATATATTAAGTTAATTAGCCTGCTGTGAATGAGTGTAGATGTGTGATGTGACCTGCCTTTAGTAAGCCTGTTGATAAGATTGATGGTTTGCCCAAAGTTGCCAAGATGAGCTCTGGCTCTCCATAACCCTAAAATTGGAAGAGAATTTTGTCAGAATTTACTGATTGTTCAAATGTCAACAGACTACAGTATGTTTTTAAAACTCTGAGTGATGATTCATACATACATACATGCTATAAATGGGCTAATGTAACTTATGTGGTGTGTTTTGAAGTGGACTTAACTATTTGAAAGTATAATTTCCCAAAACTACTGCCTACATTGAATCCATACCTCTTTCCTGGAATGTTTAAAAAACATTATCATTTCCCACTGTCTCTCAAAAGATTGTAGTAGAGCACGAGCTTGATGGCCGTGGGAGGCGGAATTACGCCTCCCACGTAATTTAGTGCTTGCCCACATACAGTGGTGTGAAAAATAAATTTTGCCCCCTTCCTGATTTCTTAATCTTTTGCATGTTTGTCACACAAAATGTTTCTGATCATTAAACACATTTAACCATTAGTCAAATATAACACAAGTAAACACAAAATGCAGTTTTTAAATGATGGTTTTTATTATTTAGGGAGAAAAAAATCCAAACCTACATGGCCCTGTGTGAAAAGTAATTGCCCCCTGAACCTAATAACTGGTTGGGCCACCCTTAGCAGCAATAACTGCAATCAAGCGTTTGTGATAACTTGCAGTGAGTCTTTTACAGCGCTCTGGAGGAATTTTGGCCCACTCATCTTTGCAGAATTGTTGTAATTCAGCTTTATTTGAGGGTTTTCTAGCATGAACCGCTTTTTTAAGGTCATGCCATAGCATCTCAATTGGATTCAGGTCAGGACTTTGACTAGGCCACTCCAAAGTCTTCATTTTGTTTTTCTTCAGCCATTCAGAGGTGGATTTGCTGGTGTGTTTTGGGTCATTGTCCTGTTGCAGCACCCAAGATCGCTTCAGCTTGAGTTGACGAACAGATGGCCGGACATTCTCCTTCAGGATTTTTTGGTAGACAGTAGAATTCATGGTTCCATCTATCACAGCAAACCTTTCAGGTCCTGAAGCAGCAAAACAACCCCAGACCATCACACTACCACCACCATATTTTACTGTTGGTATGATGTTCTTTTTCTGAAATGCTGTGTTCCTTTTACGCCAGATGTAACGGGACATTTGCCTTCCAAAAAGTTCAACTTTTGTCTCATCAGTCCACAAGGTATTTTCCCAAAAGTCTTGGCAATCATTGAGATGTTTCTTAGCAAAATTGAGAATGTTCTTTTTGCTTAACAGTGGTTTGTGTCTTGGAAATCTGCCATGCAGGCCATATTTGCCAAGTCTCTTTCTTATGGTGGAATTGTGAACACTGACCTTAATTGACACAAGTGAGGCCTGCAGTTCTTTAGACGTTGTCCTGGGGTCTTTTGTGACCTCTCAGATGAGTCGTCTCTGCGCTCTTGGGGTAATTTTGGTCGGCCGGCCACTCCTGGGAAGGTTCACCACTGTTCCATGTTTTGCCATTTGTGGATAATGGCTCTCACTGTGGTTCGCTGGAGTCCCAAAGCTTTAGAAATGGCTTTATAACCTTTACCAGACTGATAGATCTCAATTACTTCTGTTCTCATTTGTTCCTGAATTTCTTTGGATCTTGGCATGATGTCTAGCTTTTGAGGTGCTTTTGGTCTACTTCTCTGTGTCAGGCAGCTCCTATTTAAGTGATTTCTTGATTAAAACAGGTGTGGCAGTAATCAGGCCTGGGGGTGGCTACGGAAATTGAACTCAGGTGTGATACACCACAGTTAGGTTATTTTTTAACAAGGAGGCAATTACTTTTTCACACAGGGCCATGTAGGTTTGGATTTTTTTTTCTCCCTAAATAATAAAAACCATCATTTAAAAACTGCATTTTGTGTTTACTTGTGTTATATTTGACTAATGGTTAAATGTGTTTGATGATCAGAAACATTTTGTGTGACAAACATGAAAAAGAATAAGAAATCAGGAAGGGGGCAAATAGTTTTTCACACCACTGTAAGGCCGTCCGTCAGCGGCAATCCAATAGAAACACTGCCGCTAAATATTCATGGGTGAAGGAATGTGCTTATGCAGATGAAAATGAGATGGTCAGGGTGGTGTTTGGCACAAACTCGGCGAAACTGCGAGAGAAACTTTTAAGTGCCGGGTCTTAGCTGACATTACACGAGATGGCACCAGCACAGCTGGGAACCTTCGATGCATGTACACTGAGCGGCTCATGTGAACTGATGCAGTGCACAGACAAAAAGCAACAGTTCCAAAGAGTGCTGAACAAAAACCGAATTACACAATTGAGAAGGCAGCAAAAAATATGAAGCGTCTGACACATACAAGCATATTCATAAGTGCAACTACTGCGGAACCAAAGCACACGGTGGAAAAAGTCAATGTCCCGCTAAAGAAAGATAGGGTAAAAAAAAAAAACCCGTGCATGCAGTGTGTCACGTCTCAGATAAAGAGGAAGACGAGCTGTTTATTGATGCAGTAAGAAACGAATCAATGAATGAAACCAGTTATCTTTACAACGATTGACAAACACGGAATGTAACTTGAACACAACACATCCTACAAACACAAACCTGATTGAAAGAAATAATGATAATCAAATCCTTGATGACAGCAACACTCATAACACTCACAAAACAATTACTGTATATTGACAATCATGTTACGTTATTTTTAAAATGTTCCCTTTTCTTAACTTCTTTAACACACTACTTCTCCGCTGCGAAGCGCGAGTATGTATGTATATATATATATATATATATATATATATATATATATATATATATATATAAATGGTTTTATTTCAGGTGACTACCTGTTGAAGCTCATCAAGAGAATGCCAAGAGTGTGCAAAGCAGTAATCAGAGCAAAGGGTGGCTATTTTGAAGAAACTAGAATATAAAACATGTTTTCAGTTATATCACCTTTTTTTGTTAAGTACATAACTCTACATGTGTTCATTCATAGTTTTGATGCCTTCAGTGAGAATCTACCAATGTAAATGGTCATGAAAATAAAGAAAACACATTGAATGAGGAGGTGTGTCCAAACTTTTGCCCTGTACTGTATATATGTATTTGTGTGTATATATGTGTGTGTATGTATGTATGTGTGTATGAATATGTATGTGTGTATATGTAGATATGTATTGTCGCATGCGGCTGGGGGTGGAGCCCAGCCGAGACGCCCAGGAGGACCGGAGGAGGGCTTGTACCTCCTCCAGACCGCGAGGGGGTGACCGTCCTAGTTGTATTGGGGGCCAGGCGGCGCCTCGGTGCCTGAAGAAACCTGGAGCTGAGCACTTCCGCCACACCAGGAAGTGCTGGGGGGAAGAGGAGCAGGGACACCCGAAGGGCTTCAGGGAGCGCAGCCGGCACTTCTGCCACACTGGGACGTGTCTGCGGAGGAATGCCGGGAAGCAGCTGGTCCCATCCAGGTTCCTATATAAGGGGCCGCCTCCCTTCATTCAGTAGCGGAAGTTGGGTGGAAGAAGGACGTAGCTGGAGATAGGACTCGAGGCAGCCAGGAGAAAGACGTTTGGACTGTGAGGCCTGTACTTTGCTGCATGTGCTGTTTCATGTTTTTTCAGGGATTTTTGGCATTTTAGTGCTCTGTGGATGAGCTGGTTATATTTATGGGTCTGCCATAAGTAACAGGATCAAATACATACCTAAACTTTCATACTGTTTCAGTTTCAATAAGGTCATTTTTAGTGTAACTAATTTTTAATGAAAAACTTGTTGTGACTAGTGAAGAAGCTTTAATGTTAGTGCTGTTACGGTAGCAGAATACTAGATAGACCATAGACTTGTCCTGATGGTTTAATGCTCCTCAAAGACAAGCAACAGATCTTGGATCACTGGGCAGATCACTTTCAAGAATTGCTGAACCAAATGATCCCAGTGAATCATTCAGTCCTTGAGAAGATTCCCATATTCCCCTAGGTCCCTGAACTAGATGACTGTCCACCAAGTCCAAACTGCTGTCCAAGCCCTTAAAAACAAGAAGGCTGCTTGTGAAGACACTACCTGCCTATATATATATATATATATATATATATATATACTTCATCTTTTTGTCAAATTGACCGATTTCTTCACTCTGTGCTGGGTATGATGTTATACTTGCAGGGAAATCATGGGGGTTGGTGGCAGGATTGGCACTCCAGCCACCGTAAAAATACTTCACAAAGCTCTGAGACTACAGAAAGGACTCCTTTTTGCTCTCTGTGGGTGTAGCTCTGCTACATCATGAAGGGGATGGGGAAAAGCCCTCGGGAGCCCCATCCCCAGAAGAGTCGAAAACGTTGGAGAGCCAACATGGTCGTGTCTGTTTGGGATCGGAACTAGTGTGGTGCTGAGGCGTCACCCGCTGCACGGCAGCACTCGGGTACCAATTTGAGGAGTCCCATACGGGTGGGCGCATAGAATGTCTTGTCTCTCTAGCAAGATAATCATCTTCCTCTGCTGTTGGAGGAGCTGCGTAACCACTGCATTTCAATGGCGGCACTCTCTGAAGTGCGCAGACCGGGCACTGCCCAGATCTTTGTAGGTGGATACACCTTTTATTGGTCTGGTCGGTCTGATGGCTGTCATACTTGGGTAGTAGCTATTGCAGTTGATCAAGCTGCCCTGTGGAACATCCTGAGGGTTCGCAGGATCCCCTCGAGGTTGCTGGATATCATGGCTGGCCTGTACACTGGTACTGTGAGTGCTGTGCAGAGTGGAGGCAGGACCTCTGCGTTTTTCCCAGTTGAATCTGGGGTTCATCAGGGGTGTTTTCTTGTTCCTACTCTGTGCAGTGCTTGTATGGACTTGGTGTTGGGCAAGGTCGTGGGGTCCAGCGGCTGTTGGGCATCTGTTGGTGAAGAAAGATTCACGGATCTTGACTTTGCTGACAATACTGTGATCTTCGCGGAGTCAATGGAAGCTCTGATTAGGAAACTCAAGAGGCTGAGTGATGAGTCTGAGTTTCTGGGTTTGTGTGTGTCCTGGATAAAAACCAAGATCCAGGCTTTTAATGGCCTCTTGGGCACAGCCTTCAGCAGTGTGTCTGTTTGCGGTGAGAGTGTTGACCTTGTTGAGATGTTTACTTACCTTGCCAGTGACATTCATGTTTCTTGTGACTCTTCCTGTGAAGTCAGTAGACGGATTGGGAGAGCATGGGGTGTCATGAGGTTGCTGGAAAGGGGTTGCTCATGGAGTCCCGAATTATGCACATTACCTGCATTGTGAGGGAGCATCAGTTACGGCACTACAGACATGTAGCGCGTTTCCCAGAGGGTGATCCGGCTCGTAAGATCCTCATTGTTGGGGACCCGAGTGGCTGGACCAGGCCAAGGGGTCGCCCACATAACACCTGGCTGCGGCAGATAGAGGGTCATTTCCGGAGAGCGAGACTAGACCACGTGTCTGCCTGGGGGGGCTGCAAACTGGGATCCCGAGTTGTTTCGCTGTGTAGTTGGTGCAGCAATGCACTGTACCAGTGCATGCTCCCCAACTTGATTTGACTTGACTTGTGCTGGAAGCCTGGGAAAATTCCTAACTCATGGAAACATGTTACCATTGTCTCCATAAACAAGGAGAGGGACCGATTGGAATGTGGCACCAATCATCATGGTTTTTCACTGCTGGATGTTGCTAGGAAAATCTTTGGCTGTGTCATGCTTCTGCAGCTACTTTGACACACTGCAGACAGAGTACTTCCAGAGATGCAAGCTGGCTTTTGTCCCAAACGCAGCATAATTGACATGATCTTTGTTATCTACCAACTCCTAGAGATGGCTCAGGAAAACCAGTGATACATCAGCTTTGCCTTCATCAACCTGCGGAAAGCATTTGACACTGTTAACTGTGAGATACTTTGGGAAGTGCTTCGTAAGTTTGGATGCCTCCCAAGATTCCTCACTATACTCTGTCTCTTCCATGGAATGAGGGTGAGTGTCCTTGTTGGTGGGAAAATATCTGTTCCCTTCAAAATCAGTGTTGGTATGAAGCAAGGCTGTGTCCTGGGTCTGGTGCTTTTCAACATTTACCTTGTTCGCAAACAGTCTTCGGAAGGTTGATGATGTTCCCAGCATAGCTCTTCACCCAGAAAAACCTTCAGAGGAGAATTGAGTCAGCCTATTCTTGGACACTGACCCTTCAGACTGCCTTCCAGCACACAGATCCTCTAGTGGGAATCAAGACTTGCAATAAGACACAGGGGAACACATAAGCCTCCTGTACTTTGGAAGCATAATATCTAGTGATACCTCTTTGATTGAGGGAATTGCAATTTGCCTCCAACTAGCCTTTGCATTCAGCTGCCAACGCAAGAGTGTCTTCTGTAGCTAATATCTCTCTGCATTGTAACCAAGGTATATATATCAACACTCCCTTATGGATGTGGATTCTTACTGCAAGCAAATCAGCACACTAGATGCATTCCACATCTGCTGCCTCCAGAAGATCATGGGCATCACTTGGGAAAACAGAGTTCCACACAATACAATTCTGGAAAGCTGCTTATCTACTAGCATTGAGGCCATGGTGCTCAACCATGTCCTTCTCTGGACTGGGCACGTTATCTGCATGGATAAGTCCTGGCTTCCCCAAATGGTTCTGTTTGGTGAACTTTCTGAAGAACCCCAACCGCAAGGTAGACTGAAGAAAAGCTGGAAGAACTACTTGAATTGTTCTCTCAGGGCCTGCTGTATTCCACATATACAGCTTGAGACACTTGCTGAGGACTGCACGCTTTGGAGACAGACAATAAATGGAGTTCATCACTTTGAACAAAATTAGACACATCAACCAGAGGAAAAATGAATGGCAAGTCATCACCATCGAAATCAACCCATTGCACCTGAGGGGCAATTCCTTTACCCATCGTGCTCCCGGGTCTGCTTTTCCCGAATTGGCCCGTTATCCCACCAATGTAAACACAGGAGGTGTGTGATAATGATGGACAATTGGAAGGACGGTGTCATTATCGTATCAATGGACAGCCACGATTGACTGTATTTATTTTAATGTACGATATCCCAAATGAAAAAATTAATTACAATGTGTTAAATAAGCAATGCCATTTCTCTAACACTTGTAGTTCACTACTGAAAAATGAACTTCTTAAAATGCTGATTTTAAATAAGAGTAATTCAAAATTGCCCAACTAATTAGCAGTTTTTTGCACTATTTTAAAAAAGAGTTGAAATGATGGACTGTACTGCATTTCGCCTAACTGCTAGTGCTTAGATACAGTTTATTACAGTTCCTTGAACTTCAGCAACAGAGATTGGTAATTTATGACATTTTATTATTTAATTGACATAAGATAACAACAAAGGCCTCCACAGCCTGAAACCGCAGGTACTTAAAATCAATAATCCTGTGATTCTGCAGTTGTGAGAAAAGTTATCCCATTCCTACAAAAAAGGCCTGACAGAATTAATGTCCATTACCACGTAGAGAGATACATATTCAGATATTGCAATCTAGAGCAGCCCAGAGGTGGACTGTGTGGTTAAGGTCAGGCAGACCAAGCCAGCGCCTGCACACTAGCTTTCATTCCTCCAAACAGTTGTGAGGCTCAGCAATGCCCTGCTCTGGGGTCAGGTTGTGTAGGACAACCGAGCAGAAGGCCTCTGAAAGGTTGCCTTGCTGTTAGCCAAGTAGCATTGAACCTGTCCCTCACTGCCCTGTCACTAAGCACCACTGCAGATGGTAGATCTCAAACAATCTCTTTGATCAGTCTGATGTGCTAGTCCTTCTCTCATGACCAGATCTTGGACGGTCATTTATCCTGCCTGTCTGCTGAAACCTTGTCTGCATTTGGGGTATGGTATGGCTTAATATGTATTGTCTAGCATCACCAGCATGTGACATACTGTACCCACATACAGTTTTCCACTGGCTTTCTGTTTTGTTTTGGAGATATTCAGGGCATTGTGGGGTGCTCAGAAGACTGACAAAGTGTGGCATTTAACTTGCTGTAACTTTTGAATTAAGACCTTTGTAAGAGTGATCTGATCAAACATGGGTTCTCCTGGACTTACTGGATAAAATCAAGTGTGTTTGGCAAGAGGCACCGGTTCACTGTACAAGCTGCATAGCTAGTAAAAGAGCTAAAACAAACTGACAATTTCTTATGAAAATACATAATCTATAGATATGTTATTTCTGAAAATAGTGTTTCCTTTTTCAATTAGTACTTTGTATGTTATTTACTTTAATGACCTAATCCTGTTTTTAGTAAATCAAAATATGTCGTCATTTTGAAATACAATATTTATTCAAAATTACTTTGCGTAAACTAAGGTATAGAGAGGCAAGCAAATAAGAAAGAGAGATTCTGTGTGTTTAAAAAACACTTGATTGATGTATTTTAAGGAATCTTCTCCATCTATTATTTATTCAAGCTTCTTTAATAAAAGACCCACAAAGAACTGAGATTTAACATCTTCTTTTAACATTTATTTTACCTAGTGCAATTCATACATATTTTATGTAGTAGTGTCTCCCTGTGATGTTGAGGAAAGTGATTTTGTGGCTTCCTGATGTCGTAAAGGAGTCTTAAATATTGATCTCCATGGGGCCAGCTGCCAAAAAGGTAACAAAGCCATTCTTTTAATATCAGAACATTTAAACTGCAGGCTGTAAATCCTCTGACAGAGTATAAAGGTTGAACTTTTGGTTTTAAAACAGGCTATTTGGAAGTAATATTAATATGATTAATCTATGATGCTTATTGGCTCATCAAGGGAACATGTAATAGCTGAGGGGCTTTTGCAGTTTGAACCTAATCTGAAAATGTCAAGAGAACTAAGATAGACTAGTTCAAGGTTAGCACAAAAAATGTATGGCCATTAACCATGGAATTGATAAATTGTTGAGGATGACTTTTTTTTTCCCCAAAGTTTTTACTTCAAATTGGCTTAATGCAGGTTTTTTTAGGAAGGTCTATGGTTCATTGAGCAGTGAAGTTTGTTTGATGACCGTGTCTACTCTGTTCAATTTACCCAGCCATTATTGCTGAAATATCAAAATGGTCTGGCAAACATCTGTACACCTTTGTATGATCTGCAGTTCATAAATGTTTGAAAGTATTGTAATGTAGTATATTTCTTAAAATATAATTATATGATTGTGTATTTCTAATTCAGAAATTCATTTTACAGTAGCTGTTGTTTTTGCACACTAAATCAGAAATTAAGACAGACAAGTGGAAATATTTTCCTGTGTAATTTATTACTTGTGATATTTTTCAAATGTATGTGCCCTCATCTCCTTCTCCCTTTCGGTCATTGTCATGCTGCAGAATAAAGTTGGGATAAATCAGACACACCTTTCATGTGACTTCTTGATGGATAAGAATATGCCTGTACTTCTCAGCACTACAATTTTGATCAAATCACCAACTCAGTTTATGTATATGTAACTCCAGACCTGCAGGGAACCTATACCATGCTTCAGTGATGTCTGCAAAAGCATGGGAAAGGTGCTATATAAATAAAATGTATTATTATTTTTCATCTTTACCAGAATTTAGTATTATGTGCGTCTCTTGGAATTAAGGCTTATCTGCATAACTGTATGAAGAATCTTCAAACTGTTAGTGCTTTTTTTTAAATTTGCCTTACTCACTCTCAATAGGCAAATGGACAAGCAGGTCTGGATTGTAAAACTCTTTAGAGAAATTTTGAAAAATATTTGAAGAAGTACTTTAGCCTCATATTAAACTTGTTAGTTTGCTTCCCCTAAAACAGAGCTGAATTCTGGTCAGAGCTTTCTCCTCCTCCCCTATAGCCCTGGAGAGCATCTAATTCTATGTCATTGAAAATGAAGAGGTGGAAAAGTATTCAGTCACTTTACTAATTTTCTAATTTTATTAAATAACAAATCCTACACTGAGATTTTGTTCTCTGCAATATTTTTATTTGAAAGGACAGATATGTCAAATGAGTATTTTAATGCAACATTGGAATAAAGCCATCAGAAGAAAAGAAGTATTCAGTCCTTATGTTGTGGAAACTCCAAGACCTCCATTTCTAGGTCTTGATGCCTAAATTGAAACTGGTGAAGAAATCTGTTCTGACATGTTTGATATCTACATTATATTGTCTTAATGTAGTTTGAACACATACATAGATACGTTGTGAGATACAACGGGGGTCAGCAATAATCTGTGCTTCGTCCATTTTTTTTCTATTAAAACTATTCAGTTTTCTGTTTTCGAAATAGAGCTGTTAATAAGGTGAGTTGTCAAAAAAGATCATGACATTGATTGCCTTAACAGTTTCTGCTGTTACTTCTTTGATCTCCGTTCAATGAAGATTTTACATATACAAAAAGACTGAAGTGGTGAAACTGTATCATTAGCTCATTTGATAACTCTGAATAACTAGAGAATGTTTGAGGGAGACGAGTAACATTAGAATATTTGTACATTAAAAAAGTAATTGATTCACTGCACCACTGACTTCTCACTTCATCCTCTATGACTGTATAGAAAATGAAGTAATCAAGCCAATCACTTTTGTGAAAATTTAATCTGACTGTTTAAACTCAAATCAGATATAGGCTATCATAATAGAATAGAATTTGGTACCACATATAAAAGTGGCATGTCTCTGATCAGACAAAAATTCCGATATCATGTGGGATTTCACCCAAATCCAAGCTACTGGCTAGACATATCTGGAAAAATCTAATCTGCTCAAATCAGAGCAGTAGTGTAAAAGTAGCACACATATATTATTCACTATATGCCTTCACCGATGTATTGTTCCAGTAATGCACAGATTTTTTTTTTATTAAAAACACCATAGATATCAACATTGCCTGATTTTATAAGAAGAACAATGATGAATGGTTCACCAGAGTACAAAACATCTTCTAGTTCAGAGTGAGCTGTACATAGTCCCAAATAAAAAGTGAGCCCTTGTTGCCATTTTAGAGTCGTGCAATGGGAGGACTTTTTCAGAAGTGAGTCAATATTGAGTCTTGTTGGGAGTCTTCCATAATTTCAGGCTAACAGAATTGTTAATTAAGAGAAAAAGAATTATAAGGATGTTATAGTAGGAAAGCCATACATAGTCAAAGTAGATGTACAAAATGTTAGCAGAATATGGACTTTCAGAAGATTGCTAAACTAAAAGGTACAAACTAAACTAGACTATGTTTTGCATTAAAGTTCAGACACTGCTTTAAATACACTGCAGTCTTATGAAATAAGACCTACATGATGTCATATTGCAAATGACATGTGCAATGCATAGCAGTCACACTATGAGAGAGAGTGACAGACTGGAGATGGGCAAGTGGGCCAGTTATATCCAAAAGGTGAACAGGCATGAGGACCAGATCAGTCAATCAACAGTTATTTATTTTTAATGGTATACTGTACTTTGCATTGCATTTTTGTTAATCCTTTACTATCATGCTGTGCACTTTATTTGTTTAAAAACACACTTTTCATACAGTATACATTGGGCATTCTTAGTGTTTTTCTCAGTAAAGCTTTTCCTTTAATCACAGGTTATATGAGAAACATAAGACAGGCAAAAAATGGTCTGCTGTAGGTAAAAGAATTGCAGACTTGAATCCTCACAGGATAAATAACTATTTGTAGAAAAAAAGAAGGGGCAAGAGTATGAAAATACAGAATTGGAATCTTGTTTGATGAAACAAACTTCTTTGATTTAAAAGTTCTTTTGGGGCATGTAGATCAGGAAGACAAACAGAACATTCTGCCTCTGGACATGGAAGGGGAATGGAACCTTTTAAGTATCCATGATTAACTTCTTTCAAAGTATGGTACTGTTGTTATTTTTATTGTAGTGTTTAGTGATTTTTAAAACTGTTGTTTTCTGTGATGATATACTGAATGCTGAAAAGCTTTCATTTAGATTTATTATGTCTGAAAAGAGAGCAGAAAGTAAAGGTCTTGGAGTATGTTAACTATGCATTTTGTGTTTATATAAATAACAAAATAAAATATATTTTAACTGTTGGCGTGTACTCTTTCCGTGCTGGGTGAGATATTTAGATGTCCTGGGAACAAGAAAAGTATAAAGGCAGTTTATTGGTAGTAGTTGGGGGCACTGGTTGGCAGTGCTGCCTAAAATATTTAGAAATTTGGGTTTAAAGTAGTCTCTGTTGTGGCAGATGGCCGGGGTCCATGCCAGGCTGGGATGCCCCTTCGCTATATGTTCAGGGTGTGCAGCCATGGACTGTGCAATATCTCCCCCTGGACGGTAGATGGCCGCCCCCCTGGGTTGGAGAGGTGCCTCGGTTTCCCACAGGGTTCCATGGGAATTGGAGTTGGGTGCAGCCCTGTTGGGTCCCACAGGTTCCGCCAGGGGGTGCTGCAGCTGGAACTCTGGAGCCCATTTGGGCAGTGTATTCACCAAACCCAGAAATGCAGCCGGAAATCAGCAGTCAACCGCCTGGAGCATTTCCGGGAGGACTATAAAAGGGGCAAGTAGCCACCACTCATTGGCCAGAGTTGGGAGGAAGAGGACGAAGCTTGACGGAGGAGTGGTGGTGCAAAGGAGAAAAGTGTGGGGTTTTGTGTGGTGTGCTTTCGGACTGCGTTGTGCCTGTGGGACACGGGGAAGATGTGCCCCACAGGTGAAGAAAAATAAAAGTTCTTTGGTTTTATATGTGCCTCAGGTGTGAGTCTGTGTCGGGTCAGGCGCCTATATAGTACCTTTTTGTTACACTCTCTATGTTGAATATGCAAGTACTGTTGGCTGTTCTAACAACAGAAGAACTAGAGATTGGTTGATTAGTAATTCAGTGTACTGGATCAGTTTGAGTGGCTTTAGATGTGTGAATATGACCAGCATTGGGCAGATGCCTTGGTTAAGACTCATTCCTAATTTGTCCACAGGGCTGCTGGGACTGCCTCTGGCTTTCCAGCATTTGTAAGCCATTCTAAACAGGCACAGAAAAAGAATTGATGCCATTGATAACCAAATGTCTGAGCAGATCTACCATAAAGGAGTTCTGGGTATGCACTCAGGGGCCAGTGACAGCAGGGGTCTTTTCACCAATTCATCATGGCACGATGAAACAATCGAGTCTCAGCGTGCCAATATGACCAAATGAGAATTCTTGATGAAATGATTGTATCTTTGGGCTGCTGAATGCAAGAGTGGGAAATACTGTGCATCATTAAAGTAATGGGTGTCTGTGTGCTGCATTGTTAAAAATATAACTAACTCTTTTAACACTAAAATTACTAGAGCCTACGAAAAAAGTCATAGATCCGTCCCACATTAAATTGCTCCTAACCTCACCGTCAGCGTCTTTTGTCCTTTAAATGTGTTGATAAGCAGCAAGCTGTCTGCTATCACATCCCCCACCGAAACACAGTTTTCTCAGCTCGTCTGTTTACCTGCATGTCAGTTGCTTGGAGCTGTATAGAGTGAGAAGTCAAGCAAAATCACACCTTTTATAAATACTATATTGTTATTTGAAACACATGCATTTCATGTGTGTTACGTGTCTATAACGATCTATGTAAACACATTGTTAAAAAAGAAAGTTTTTCATGTTTTAGTAATAACTGACAAAATGTAGACTTGAAGTTTATAATGTGTGAAGCCTGAAGTCCAAATATCAAAGAAACGCTTTCACAAAAGGTACAAATATAACAGAACAAGTGCACTTTTATTCAAAAGTATAACTGCAGAAAAACAACATACGTTAGGGTGTGACATTGACACGCATTTACTACGACTGCTTTGGTGGCGCAGCTGTATTAGCTGTTGACTGGTAATCTAAACCTCATGGGTTCGAGTCCATTTTGTGAAGTCAGCTGCTTTTATTCTTACTATTTTAGAATAAAAATATACATTTGATTTCAGTCTGTAACAGCTGGTGTAAATGTATGATACTTGTAAAGGTTAGCTTTGTTTTTTTTTATTATTATTCAGTTTCATTCTCTCAGTCGTGTTCACGATCCAACCCTAATCTGACACTGCTGTTTTCACATAAAGATGCGCTATAGCCCTGCACTCTGTAGGAAGTATGTAAATAACAATCGATCTGGCTTTTATGTAAGTAACATATAAATGTTGATGTACAAGTATAACACAAAACAAGTGCACTTTTATTTAAGACTATAACCGAAGAAAAAAGAAAGTCACAAGTACACTGCAGAGCTTCCTGTGTTTGAGCGACATGTGCATGCTCAAAAAATACATGTGTAATGCTACGAAAGTGCACACAGACACTTCAGTTCGCAAGCATTGGTACGAGAATGCAGTTAGACTTCTTTTTAGGACACATACACCGTCCAGATGTTATTTATTTATTATTTAAATTAAATGTTATTTTGCTTAAAGAGCTATGTCACCCAAGGGTCTGTGGGAGTCCTAATCCAGGCTTGCCAGTTGTGGTAATCACAATTATACCTAGAATATTCTACATTGGTGGGGGATGTCTATGTTATTTCTGAACAGTTTGTGACACAGATTGAAATATTCCCCTTTCGTGCTATAGCTCTATGACTAAGATAAAGACATTGGGTGCAGTTATGGTTGTCAACAATTTTAAATTAACAAGTCTATGTTTTCAAGCCCCAGCTATGCCCTTACAGTATATACTTAACTTATCCTTCAGGCATAAAGCTCAGAAATTCTAAAACTGCAGTTTAAATTGACCAAGTATTCGGCAGAGATAGTGTGAATATTTATACAGAAGTCCATCTCTTTACTGTTGCCTGTTTCAATCGTCAAGGCTAAGTATTAACTGCAAGCAATGCCAGTCCAAGTGTAATGCTTGCACACAATTCTAGCTCTAGTGCCATAGGCTACAGTTCCTCTTCCATGGACAGTATTAAGAGTCTGTGACTGAGCTATTGACTTATTTGCTCTGAGATGTTGAACTGTTCAAAGTTTTTTGTTGACCCTGAATAAAATTTTGGCCTGTAGTGCTATTAACCAATTATTTTGATAAATTTTGTTAATTCAGATTGTTTTATTAAATGATTAACTAGCCTGTAAGAGTTTTTAAAGTGGCTATTATCTAAAACAAATTTACTTTATTGTAAAAGTCGGTTCATTTTATGTGTTAAAATCTTTTACTTTGGGGAAAATCAACATTCTTACATATAAAAATGTGGTTTTCTTTAGCAGTGGTTCCCAAGCTCAGTCCTGGTGACCCCCTGTGCTGCAGGTTTTTGTTCTATCCTGATTCACAGTAATAATCTATACAACTAATCATAATTAATTAGCTGGTCTTTTTACTCTTCTCTTATTTTGCATTCAGAATAACACAACAGTATGTTTTTTATAAGACATTTAGAAATATTTCTGTTTTTTTCTAAAGCTATAAATGCTTAACTTTATTTTGTTGTTTTCCCCTTTTCCTGTGTAGTTTGGTCCCTTCATTTAACCCTTAGGGCTCATGGCATCATGGCTGCCACACTTTTCCAGCATTCATTTGACACGTGCTCTGAGCACTTCCACGAGTTACAGTACCAACAAAAAGTCGGGGGGCACAGTGTGGTAACATCAGAGTCTCTGTTTACTATCTACATGTGACAGAAAGTAGCTATCCGGATCCTCTGGTATCGATGTGCTTCCTTCCATGTTTGATGACTGGTTCGATGTGGTGAAGCAAAATGCAGACATACAAATACATTTGTGTTACTTTTATATTCAGGCTTTCCCCAGCATAATGACATGATAACATTTTAAAGTTCTCACATACCATCTTTTCTGCAGTATTTTTTTTTTTTTTTTTGCGCCTTCATAACATCATCGGAATGTATGCCCGCGTATTTGAGCCACAGAGAAAAAAAATAAAGACATGGTGAAAAGGACTATTTTGTGATTAAAGTGGAAATTTTGGCTTTAATCTCGAAATGTCTATTTTAACCTCATAGTTTATTTTATCATTAAAGTAGACCGTCGTAAATGTCAACTTAAAACCAACACAGTTGTTAATCGTTATGTGCTTCTTTGGCTTCCTCCTGAACTGACAGCAGCAATTGCCACACACATTACATTTATGATATTCCAGCTCTCTACACATTTAGAATCCTTAAATTTATACTTGATATAATTTTCATGAGGAAATGCATTAAAGTATGTATGTTACAATTTACAGGTAAGTCGTTAACTTCATTTAAATAATGAATACTGATAATAATTACACATCATGTGGCAGGACAGCGGCAGAGCGGTAGAATTTTGCATGTTTTCCTGGTGGGTTTTCACAGTGTGCTCCGGTTTCCTTCCAAAGACATGAAGTTTTAGGGATTTGGTGAGTCTAGTGTACAGTATGTGTATGCTTGTGTTCACCTTGTGATTAGCTGATGCCCCGTCCAGGGATTTTGTTTCTTTCTTGTGCCCGTTGCGTGCTGGAATGGGCACATCCCTGGACTGATGGATATAATCATTAAACATCCTTTTCAGAGATATTGTGACAAGGTGTCCTTGGAATTTAATGGAAGTTTCACGCAATTCACAACACCGCAAAGCTGAACATTTTCTCTATGATGATATCTTGCACTGCCACTTGGTGGAATCTTCCAGAATTACGTATAGTATGCGCTTTGAGATTGGTGCTTGGTTGGTGCTGAACTGACACAAACTGACACCATAGGCTCGGGCAAAATCAACAAAAAGATTTATTTTTCTTCTTCACCTGTGGGGCATGTCTTCCCTGTTAACCTCACAGGCACAACACAGTCCCAAAATACAAAGAAAAATCACCTCAAATCACACTCTTCTTTCCACTCCTCCCAGGGCAGCTTCTATCACCTCCTCCCAACTCTGGTGCCCTGAGTAGTGGCTGCAGGCTTCTCTTATAGCCCACCTGGAAGTGCTGCAGGTGCTCGTTGACCTACTTCTGGCTGTACTTCCAGGTGTGGCTGCGCTCCTGCCCAGACGGGCTCGTTAAGCTGTGCAGCTCTATGTAGCTCCCCCTGGCGGAGGCCATGGAGCCCAACCAAGATTAGCTCCGGTGTTCCACGAAAGTGGCCTAGACACAACCCAGGGTGGCTGCCAACAAAGGTTCTGAGGGATGTAGCATGGCTACCATGGCTGCTCTCCCAGATCTAGTGACAGAGGGGTGTCCCGGCCGTCCGCCACAGCACACAATTATAAACAATAAATTGCTTGTGTAGGGGTAGTGTCTACTGGAACATGCATCACGTCGCGTGAAGTTTAAACCTGGCCTAATAGTGACAATTAACAACCAGCACAGCAGACATCCAAGATGATGAAAGCGGCAATGACTTCAGTGTGAGACTCACTAATTAGTAAATAATTAATTAAATAATCAGAACACCTGGAAAAGCAGAATGAAAATTAGGTTGAAAATACTGTTAACGACTTAAGAAAAACCTACATATCCCCCATTTAACAGCTTATTATATTTGAATAAAAATCTACCAATTTTAGTTTGTTACTTCTACAGTACATTAACTCCAAAACACTGAAACTGGGAAATAAAGTTCAATGAAAAACCTAAGTTGGGTGGAACAAAAATCTGCAGTAACTGCTCCAAATACTAAGAAATAATGACAACAAAATATAACACAAATCCAGTGATTAAACATTTATTTGAATGTATAAAAATGCATTTTTAATAAAAAAAATTACTAAAAATGTTTGTTAATTAAGCTTAAAGTGCTTAAATTACAGAGTCATTTAATATAGCATTCAGATAAGTGTGCTGCTTAACAGGCTTCATGCTGGTCTGATTGATGCTAAGCTTTAGGATATGAATACATTTGAATATTATTTTATAGAGCAGGCATGTCAAGCTCACTACCATTGGTGGGCCACTTCAACCACCATACGTCTGTCAGCGGGCCGCACTGTAACAAATACTATTATACAAAGTTACTGTAGCTTTCTTTCCAATACTGAAAACTTTAAAAAATGTAACACTTAAAGTTTAAAGAAAGGCAATTTATTTTCATACACTCTACAATAGTGTACAATTAGAGTCTTAGCCTCTTAGCTAGGTCCTTATATTATTATATTATATTCATTGCTTATATAGGAGTCTTACAGTGTGAGATCTATTTCTTTTGTCCCGACACTTGGCATCTCTTGTTAGTAACCAGTTCATCAATATCAGGCTTGAAATATTGTGCAGCTGCAACTTTTATGAGGGATGACAGGTGCTCGATAGTAAGTCTGGAGCGATGTGGGGTTTTGGTAGCTTTCATTAACGAAAATAATTGCTCACAAAGGAAAGTGCTTCCAAACATAGACAGTGCTCTCGATGCCAACTTAAAGATCTACACATGCGAAGGTGGCAGGTAAGCATACAAGCCTGGCACACCAACTTCATTGTATTTTGCCTTCAGAATAGAATCTGACTACAGTTCAATCAATTCCATTTGGATATTCTCAGGCACATTCTCAACGTTGTAAGAGAACAGCGCAAAGTCCTGTTCCTGTGAACTGGAATCATGAAAACATTCACTGAATTCATTGCTCAGTATTTCAAGTTGGAAAACAAATCCTCCAAAAATCTAATTTTACTTTACTAAGTTTACTTCAAAGTTTATATTGTAAAATAAGCTGATATGCAAAAAGCAACCTGACCTACACTAATTTTACAAACTCAAAATCACAAAAATATGTTAATAAACAACTCACCAACTTCTTGCGTCCACTTCAGATCTTCAGCTGTAGTCTGCACTAACTGTTCGTTATAATACTAGCACAAAATTACATAAAACTACAGCAAAAAAACGTGAAAATATGCGAGCTACTACTACTCATGATGGTCAGTTCTGCCCAGTGGCCAGCTTCAGCAGACCAGCTGCCCAGCCAGTAATGTAGCCTAGCAGGGGCGGCTCTAGGCTCGTGGTGACCCTGGGCAGAGAAAGAATCAGGGGCCCTTTCACCCGCCAATGTCAATATGGTATCTGACACTAAACGTACGTACATGTACTAAGTACTGTAAGTAGAAAATGAATTATAGTTACTCACCAACAATGACACGATGACTTGTCCAATAACGATGAGTTTAGTTTTACTGTACAACAAAGGAGAGCGTTACAGCTCTTCTAAAGGAGCCTCTTCAGGCAACTGTATATCACCGCCGTTGTTCTTCTTCCGGCAGACTTCAATCCAAATCCCTAAAGCAGATTCCATCCAGACTACTGCCTTATTACATCCACTTACAACTCATTTTGCACCCTGGTTAAAAGAACACTGCGGCCGTAGATCTTATATTCCTTTCCTACTTTTTAAATAAAAAGAATCATTGCCTCATTGAAGCAGTAGCAGGAGCAGATCGTTTTGAAGCCATAATGAATGGCTTGACTAGGCATAAAAGTTAACTCTTTACACAGCGAAACACGATGCTGAATGACCGAGACGAGACTTTCTGGTTAACACTGCATTCAACACACAGGAACTTAACTGCGTGCTCTGATTGGTTAGCTTCTCAGTCAGGAGAACTTAACTGCGCGCTCTGATTGGTTAGCTTCTCAGTCAGGAGAACTTAACTGCGTTCTATGATTGGTTTGCTTCTCAGTCATCTGCCAATAGCGTCCCTTGTATGAAATCAAGTGGGCAAACCAACTGAGGAAGCATGTACAGGAAGTAAAAAGACTCATTGTCCACAGAACCCACAAAGCAGCGAAAAATCCGCATTATATACAGTATTTATTTATGCTTAAATATAAAATCCGCGATAGAGTGAAGCTGTGAAAGTCAAAGCGCGATATAGCGAGGGATTACTGTATATATATATATATATATATATAGCAAAATAGTAGTGGTGTTAAAGAAGTTATGAAAAAGAAAAGGGAACATAAAATAAAAATAACGTAACATGATTGTCAGTGTAATTGTTTTGTGACTTTTATGAGTGTTGCTGTCATCAAGGATTTGATTATTATTATTTCTTTCAATCAGGTTCGTATTTGGACAATGTGTTGTGTTCAAGTTACATTCCGTGTTTGTCAACCGTTGTAAAGATATCAGGTTTCATTCATCGATTCCTTTCTTACTGCATCAATAAACAGCTCGTCTTCCTCTTTATTTGAGACATCACACACTGCATGCACAGGGTTTTTTTTACATTGTCTTCCTTTAGCTGGACATTGACTTTTTCCACCGTGTGCTTTGTTTCCGTAGTAGCTGCACTTATGAATATGCTTGTATGCATCACTCACGCGGTAGAGTGTTTCTATTGGATTGCCGCTGACGGACGGCCTTATATGGGCATGCACTCAATTACATGGGAGGCGTGACAATGAGAGACGCAACTCCACCTCACACAGCGACTGAGCTGCAGGCTATGGCCAGTATATATACGAGGTGTGGCAGAAAAGTAATGAGACTGGCAACACTGCAAGCGATCTGGCAACACTGCGCTGTTGTCCTTGATAGAGCACGTGTATCAGTACCCTCCCATAGCTCAGTGCGAGTTTCAACTCCTTCCGTTAAATACGTGATTTTGTGACTGCTATTAGCGAAGTTGTGTTTTTGGTTGTGCGTCACGCAAAATGGAACAGCGGAATTTGGAGCAACGTTGTGCCATTAAACGGCAAGTGTGACGTTTGAAAAGTTAAAACAGGCCTATGGGGAACATTCTTTATCCCGAGCTCAAGTTTTTCGCTGGCACAAATCATTTTTGGAAGGCAGAAAACACGTTGAAAATGAACACCATTCAGGGAGGACTTCAACTTCGAAAACCAATGAAAACATCGAACGTGTGAACACTCTTGTGAGATCAGACCGTCGTTTAACATTAAGAATGTTGAGTGAACAATTAAATTTGAACAGATTTACCGTTCATCAAATTTTGACTGAACATTTGCACATGCGAAAGGTCTGTGCCAAAATGGTGCCGAAAAACTGCCCTCTCCATAACAGAATTTTTGACCTCAAAAGGCATTCCTGTGGTTCCCCAGCCCCCTTATTCACCTGACCTCAGTTTCCTAAACTGAAAAATGTCCTCAAAGGACGTCATTTCGGGACTTTAGAAAACATCCAAAAGAGTGTAACGGACATGCTGAAGACCATACCGGTTGAAGAATTACAGCGCTACTACCAACAGTGGGAACAACGTCTCCATCGGTGTGTAGCTGCCCAAGGGAACAACTTTGAAGGGGATAACATTGATGTTTGAAAAAAATAAAAACTTTGGTAAATAAAAAATCAGTCTCATTACTTTTCTGCCACACCTCGTATGTACATAAGTAGGTTCCAGTTATGACTGTTACGCGTAGAATTTCGAAATGACCTGCCTAACTTTTGTAAGTAAGCTGTAAGGAATGAGCCTGCCAAATTTCAGCCTTCTACCTACACGGGAAGTTTGAGAATTAGTGACGAGTGAGTCAGTGAGTGAGTCAGTCAGTCAGTCAGTGAGGGCTTTGCCTTTTATTAGTATAGATATATTGGCGGAGCGGCCCCTGGAATTCGGTGGCCCTGTGCAGGTGCACAGTTTGCACATGCCTAAGGCCGCCCCTGCTGCCCACTGTTGCAGCCTAGCACTTCAGTTTTGACGTTGCGCCTCATTAACTTTGGTCAAGGCTCGTGGCTATACTAGCAGATGACTTTTCCGGTACCGTAATGCCATGGGAAAATGCGCATTTGTCAGAAGGCAGAAGTAAGATAAGTCAATAAGTAACGCCGAAGATTCAGAATGATTCAATCACAAACGATAGTAATCATTTTGCACAAGTTCAGTGCTAACTAGGATCTGTCATGCGGTTCGCATGCAGCCCAGGGGCCGCCTGTTTGACATGCCTGTTATAGAGTGTACTGCATATGGATGCTATAGTATATTAATCCATCCATCCATCCATTTTCCAACCTGCTGAATCCGAACACAGGGTCATGGGGGTCTGCTGGAGCCAATCCCAGCCAACACAGGGCACAAGGCAGGAATCAATCCCGGGCAGGGTGCCAACCCGCCACAGTAGTATATTAATTACTTTAATTTTTATTTCAATTATCCTTTTGTAATGTTGGCAAAATAATTCTCTCATGGTACTGTAATATTTCTTTATTTTACATTCCTTTGGGTTGAAGTCTTGCATTTAGAAACTACCAACCTAGAGATAACAGACAAGACAAGTAGGGTAAGAAATCTGCTCTAGTTTAGTAAAAGGTAGACTTGGTAAGAAGGAATGTCAGTACCTTCACAACCATCAGCCAGAAGTGTACCTTATTCTCTTTAATTAGGTAGAACAGTCTGGGTTAGGCCCTGTGTTTAAAAGATTTTAAAAATTTACTGTTTATGATAGAAAAAGAATTTGTATGTAATCAATGTGATAGCTCCTAAATTGGGCAAGTTGGATCCAGGTTGCATGTTAATCACAACTGATAATTGTTTTTGTAATTGAAGTTTGTCAGACTTTCACAATATGTTATTGAATGTAATAAAATACTCGCAGACAGGTATTTTAGCATCAACCGAAGGAAGAGCAGACAGAGAGATAGAAGTCTCTACTCCTGCCTACACTCACCAAGGTGGGCTACAAATTACTTTTATGCAAAACATTGCATTTACCAATACATCTGATTGTTTAAACATATTAATCATCCATTTATCATAAGTTGACTAACTTCACCATGCATTCAAAAGCAAGTAAACATTCACAGACACATACAATATATAAAATATTATGGTTGCACAAAATGGAATGTAATAACATTCTGAATACTTCTAAATATTTTTTGGATAAGTGAACATATTACATTTTTTCAAGACAATTTGCTTGCACAAATTTACAGTTATAATGCAGTAACAGTAAATTTATAAATCTTTTAACATTCACGTAAAAACGTAACACACAATAAAGCTGAAAAAATGTATATTTGATTAAAATAAACAACTCATTACATTTAAAGTGTGCTATAAATAAAATGTATCATATGGCTAGTTGCTGGAGTTTTTGTTTAGCTCTCCCTCATTGTCAAATGGCTGGCAAGCTGTATCAGAGTGTTCTGGGGACCTAGGCCAAATAGTTCCTCATTCTCTCCTTCTCATTCTACAATGTCATGTATACATTCAAGACACTGTAAGAATATTAAATAATTTCTTTATTGTTATTGAAATTTCCAATGTCTCTGGTCACACTTTCCAAAGAGTAGCTTTGTAATATAGAAGTGGCAGCAGAATAATGAGGACAGAAGCAGGGTAGAGAGTCAGTAACTGCTTGTAATGCTGATTTTTTTATTTTTGAGCAAGGTGTGAAATAATAGGGCTCTAGTATAAACAGCTAATAAGTTGTTTTTATTATAGTGTGCTGGAATACAGTATTGAGTCTTCTGTTTTAGCATTTACATTTAGGCTGAAGGGGCTTGTGGAGCCTTTTTGCAACCTGTATGTGAAGACTTAGTTTCTCACTGTGGTTTTATTTATCCTGGGAACCATTAGAAGAGCAGCATATTGAGATCATAAGTCCGGCTAAATAAATGGGGCCTTAGCCTTTAAAAGCTTTACATAAAAGAAGAAGAATTTGAAATTAACCCAAAACTAGAACTAGACGCTACAAACGGAACAGTTTTAAGAAGCCTGTGAACAAAGCACTTCATGAATTCATTACCACTAGATGTGTTATCTTTTCTGCATGCTGCATACATTTGTCTTTATTTTTTTGTTTTAAAGACATTGTCTTAATTTTTTTCTGGAAAAAGGGTTTTAGAGGTAGTTCTGTAAAATATTTGACATGAAATTTATTGCTTAACTTGCATGTTAATAATAATACTACTTTTTACTTATTGAGCCAAATTTCTCCCTGGAGACAATTAAAGTTGTATCTGTTGAAATGTTTCCATCAATTAATAAAGGTTTTATTTTTTGCATTTAAAGCCAAGCAGTTATCTCTTATGCATATTTTTAACTCAAGGACATGATTAGTTAAGAGAAATGCAATTTGTTCTAAAGAAAATAAGCAAGTATCATCTGCATATTTTCACGAAAATGAATATTATGTTCTTATATCTCCTGAAGGTATCATGAATGAAATAAATAGCAAGTCTGTGGACTGAGCCATAGGGAATCTAAATTCAGAATGTAGTCACATTTCAGTGCATAGTGATATCAGTTTGAAAAGTATGAACTAAACCATGCAAGTATGGTGCTTTACAGATGGATATAATTTTTCATCCCAGTGTAGTTGAATGGGGTGGCCAATAGCATAAAAACCTTAAACTGTACAAATATAATACAGATAGAATTTATTTCATTAGAACTCAATAGAATATCATCAACAACTCAAACTAATGCAATTTCTGTACTTTGAAAACTATCCTGGAATGTTCAAGTAACTTGTGATGAGGAAGGTGAAACTGAAGTTGTGAGACTAGTGTTTTTCCAAGATTTTTAGACCTTTTGAAAAGCAGTATACTTGGGTGTAGCTCTTTTTTTTTTCTTTTTTCAATAGTGGTCTGACAGCTATAACTTTTTGCACATTAGGAACAGTGCAATAAAGTAAAGACCTATAATAATAATAATAATAATAATGTTAAGAACTGTTTTTCTAGAACCGAGATTGAGTGTTTACACTAATTCTGTTGTAAATGGGTCTAAGGCACAGGTAGTAGCCCCAGGTGTTAAAAACTGAAATATGAAAGAAACTTAATGTTCAAGACTGTAATTGAAACAGAAATGTAACATGTAAGAAAATAAACATCTTCAGAGAACAAGTTTCAACTATCTGCTTCTATCTTTAAACTGCTATCTTGAGCTTCTTACAGAATTAACCTACACTGGATCTGAAAGTTATAAAGGAAATGTTTCCATCAACTAGCAGAATAAAAAGGATTGTAGTAATAAAGAAAAGATTTTGGTATATTTAGTGTCACTCTTATACTTTAGAAAGTTAATAACCATGACTACATACAGAAGTACTAGATTTGTACAAAACCCTGCAAGGCTATAAAGATTGGAAAAAATCTGTTTCTTCCATCTAGCAACTGTAAGATGGAGAACAGAGATACAACAATGAATGGAATAATAATTGAAGGTTAGAAGACTGATCTACAGAATCTATGTTTGCATTAATCAGTAATCTGCCAAAGTCCATTGTAAAAACCAAAACTATTCGAAGAAGAGAGATATACAAAATATTTTACAGACCGCAGAATTTCAAATCCACTTCTAAAATACTGCACTGTAGAGTTTGACTGTCATCAGTGATCAATTAGGAAAATGAGAAGCAGAGCCATTGGCAGATTAGGATTTGGAACCTGGGCGTGTATGCTATAGTGAAAGTCAGTGATTTGTTACAAAAACCACATGATACTTTCATGTTATATATTTCTGTTATAGAAATGTTTGAATATGTGTAATACAATTATGCAAGACTTATCCACACACTCTTTTATTTTCAAGTGCTGCTTTAAGTTTTTCATTATCTACATGCCACTACATTCAATACACTCCAACTCGGGAGTGATTAACAACTCTTTATATTAGTAAGCCATCTTCTTTTGTTTTGAAAACATACCTTCCTTTCCAATACAGTCCACACTGAATTTGCACATATTGCTTCTTAATTCTGCCCCCACTCCAATTTTCAAAGATCCAGTCTTTAACTCTGTCCATATTTCAATTTTAGCATGCTGCTTTCTTCTTGTATTTTGTGATCTTTTAACTCCCCCTCCCCTCATATTTTTCTGTGTACCATCTTTCCTACTGTTCAGTTACTTGTCCTTTTGAAGTGGCCATATCACAACACAAATTTTCTTTTTGTAATACTGTTCTTCATCCACCTTATGCTACTAATGTCTAAGTCTGACATTGCCATTTTGTAGTACTGTTAGAAATTATTACAGTGAGTCCCCTACATACGAATGAGTTCTGTTCTGAGAACGTGTTCGCAAGTCCAATTTGATCGTAATTCCGGCAAAATAAGCCTAGGCACCCAGCGAACACAATGCAACCCCCAACCCTCAGCTCCTATAGAAAACATGTACATGTACAGCTATTTGCACATAAAGTGCTTTTAAAAGTTAATATTTGTGTATTTTTGTTATAGATTTGTAGTTTATTTTAATAACAAACAACTGAAAGTTATTTTTTATTCCCATTATATTCCATCAACTGATCTTGGTACAGTAGACTCGCTTACTGCTAGTGAATGAGCCTACATATGCATACCTAGTATAACTCTCCCTCCTCAACTCTTATCGAAAGCATGTTATTTGTACTGTATATGCAGTAATAATAACTTTTAAAAGTAAATATTTTTACTGAAAGATTTCTGAGATCCAGACAACCCCCAACTTTTCTGTGTGCTCATACTCTGTTGACACAGGCAGGGATTGCTTATCCACCGCTAGTCCCACTGCAAGTTCAAAGGCTCGCTGCATAACACGTCTGTCAGCCGCTGATTGATGCGGGGGAACATTTACAACCAGCTTCTTCTCTCTTATGCAAGTCTGTGACATACATATTATTTACTTACAGTATTTTTGTATTGATTTTGAGTGCATTTTAATAACAAACATCCAAGTTCTTTTTTAAATATTTTCCGTCAGCTGTTCTCTTGGTCTTGTCCTTCTTCTTTTTGAATTGTGCAGATGGTTGAATAAGCGATGTCGATCATTTTTTTGCCTCGCTCTACTTTCTCAATTATTTTCACATTTGTTTCCATTGTTATCGCCTGGTGCTTCTTAGCAGTACATCACAGCTGCTTTTACACTTAATTCCAGACATCTTGGGCTTGAAAGCATGTTAACTCAACTTACACAGAGATAAAGCCAAAAACACAACCACTTGTAGAGGATGCACACACATGACTGAGAATGTAAGCAATAATAGCATGGGTTTTGCACTCGGCCTAGTGGCAGACATGTGAACTACCTTACACGCTGCCTCGAAATTTGAAGTTACGATACAATTTTTATTTTTTTACTTATTTAAACCATTTTTAATTGTTGGACATGCATGTTTGCATCTTTGAAAGTTCGTAACTTATAAATTCATACATAAGGGACTTTCTGTGTATTGTTTTACTCCTATTTCTTCTCATTAGAATTGCTTGCTTTATGAAATAAAGTCACTTAAACAGGAAAAGGAGTTGGGAATGTTTCATTAAATGCAGGATTGCTTTGTTCTGGTAGAGACTGGGAGTTACCCTATTCCTATTTATACTTTTTACCAGTAACGGCGCACTGCACGATAACATGCAGTGAATACACTTGACTTGAGCATTCATAGTTTTCATACTCTTTCTCTGTATGTTTAACATTATTTTGACCAGATGTTGATACGCTGGCTGCTTCCTGGGCAGCTCTTCTTTTCTACACCCTTGCATCCCACTTCTTCTCATCCTCAGGTAGAGGAAGTGACGGCGAAGGTGATAGAGAATGAGAACGGCGCCCCTACGCATGCGCCGCATGGCTGCCCTGCTGGGTGCTGCCGAGAGTTGATTCTACAATAAAATAAAATAAAAATAAAAAGATGAATAACTTTGGAGGTCAATCATCACCCTGAAAGCAGATAGTAGACATCCCATAGTATATGTATACCAAATTTCAGGTCAATAGGTCAAACAGTTTGAAAGCTACAGTTGATTTAAAATCCTGGACAGAGAAATGGATAGCCACGGTAGCGTAATATATAAGAAGATTGTGTACAGTTCAATAGAATGCCTTAAATTTCACGCTTTTACCACACTGTCAGGATTAACTGCTGCTGTAGTTCAATACTTCCCCCCATTCCTTTCACATTTGTAACTCTTAACAATTACAGTACCAGAACAGGAAGAAGAAAAAAGCTGTACATTTATTCTTATTTGCTAGATGTGCAATTTCAAACAGTGTGTACACTTGTAGTTACACGCACTTATATTTATAGAATAGAAGTATATGCTAACATTTACAGATTTCTGGATATTTGTGACCTGTTTTTTTCAGTTTCACAACTATTCTAGAGGATCTGTGTTATGGGACTGTATGTTAAGGATTGCCTTTGTTGGCAACCCTTTTTTTGCCTTTTGTGCTCAGTTGAGCTATTTTTGTTAGTGAAGAGCACTTCTTTTGAAATCATTTATAATGATAGTAAAGAACACTTTTTTGGAAGCATTTATAATGATTCTACATTTGTCCTTTTATTAACTAGATGCCTGACCTCTTATAAGTGGTATCTTTTGTTACCATTGAAATGTTGTATATAAATATATACACAGTATTTTAAGAAAGTCAAGAATAGGACAATCAATTGAGCTGTGTAATTTGGACAAAAATGTCCCTCATAAGTTTGTGTCATGCAGTACCCCATTATGAATTAAGTGCAGGTAGCTGACTATTTTGAGGCTTTCTCTTTCAGTGTTTTCCCTTTTGTGGAATAAAGTATGCACAAAATTTCATTTTATTTATTTACTTATGTTAAATTATATTTCATTTTAATTGCCAACAATTTTTCTAAGATTGTATCTGTGTAAGTACAGTGAGCTTGTTGTTTTTCATTACAACAGAATTACATGCTATACATGACAGATGACTGGTCTTTACAATTAAGAATACAATACTTTTTTATTCCCTGATTCAAACATTTTTACTATTATAAAGGTAATAAGATGTATTAAGTAAACAGCAGCTGGAATGGAGTGTCCCAAGGTTTTAAATGAAGTAATACCTAGTTTTATTTATATATATATATATATATATATATATATATATATATATACACTCACCTAAAGGATTATTAGGAACACCTGTTCAATTTGTCATTAATGCAATTATCTAATCAACCAATCACATGGCAGTTGCTTCAATGCATTTAGGGGTGTGGTCCTGGTCAAGACAATTTCCTGAACTCCAAACTGAATGTCAGAATGGGAAAGAAAGGTGATTTAAGCAATTTTGAGCATGGCATGGTTGTTGGTGCCAGACGGGACGGTCTGAGTATTTCACAATCTGCTCAGTTACTGGGATTTTCACGCACAACCATTTCTAGGGTTTACAAAGAATGGTGTGAAAAGGGAAAAACATCCAGTATGTGGCAGTCCTGTCGGCGAAAATGCCTTGTTGATGCTAGAGGTCAGAGGAGAATGGGCCAACTGATTCAAGCTGATAGAAGAGCAACTTTGACTGAAATAACCACTCGTTACAACCGAGGTATGCAGCAAAGCATTTGTGAAGCCACAACACGCACAACCTTGAGGCGGATGGGCTACAACAGCAGAAGACCCCACCGGGTACCACTCATGTCCACTACAAATAGGAAAAAGAGGCTACAATTTGCACGAGCTCACCAAAATTGGACAGTTGAAGACGAAAAATGTTGCCTGGTCTGATGAGTCTCGATTTCTGTTGAGACATTCAAATGGTAGAGTCAGAATTTGGCGTAAACAGAATGAGAACATGGATCCATCATGCCTTGTTACTACTTTGCAGGCTGGTGGTGGTGGTGTAATGGTGTGGGGGATGTTGTCTTCGCACACTTTAGGCCCCTTAGTGCCAATTGGGCATCGTTTAAATGCCACAGGCTACCTGAGCATTGTTTCTGACCATGTCCATCCCTTCATGACCACCATGTACCCATCCTCTGATGGCTACTTCCAGCAGGATAATGCACCATGTTACAAAGCTCGAATCATTTCAAATTGGTTTCTTGAACATGACAATGAGTTCACTGTACTAAAATGGCCCCCACAGTCACCAGATCTCAACCCAATAGAGCATCTTTGGGATGTGGTGGAACGGGAGCTTCGTTCCCTGGATGTTCATCCCACAAATCTCCATCAACTGCAAGATGCTATCCTATCAATATGGGCCAACATTTCTAAAGAATGCTTTCAGCACCTTGTTGAATCAATGCCACGTAGAATTAAGGCAGTTCTGAAGGCGAAAGGGGGTCAAACAACGTATTAGTATGGTGTTCCTAATAATCCTTTAGGTGAGTGTGTATATGTATATAAACTTCTCAAAAAAATTAAAGGAACACTTTGAAAACACATCAGATCTCAATGGGAAAAAGAAATCCTCCTGGATATCTATACTGATATAGACTGGGTAATGTGTAAGGATGCCACATCGTTTGATGGAAATGAAAATGATCAACCTACAGAGCCCTGAATTCAAAGACGCCCCAAAAATCAGAGTGAAAAAATTATGTGGCAGGCTAGTCCATTTTGCCAAAATTTAATTGCAGCAACTCAAAATTGTACGCAGCACTTTGTATGGCCCCTGTGTCCTTTTATACATGCCTGACAACATCGGTGCATGCTTCTAATGAGATGACAGATGGTGTTGTGGGGGATCTCCTCCCAGATCTGGACCAGGGCATCACTGAGCTCCTGGACAGTCTGAGGTGCAACCTGGTGGCATTGGATGGACCAAAACATAATGTCCCAGAGGTGTTCTATTGGATTTAGGTCAGGAAAGTGTGGTGGCCAGTCAATGGTATCAATTCTTTCATCCTCCAGGAACTGCCTGCATACTCTCACCACATGAGGCCAGGAATTGTCGTGCACCAGGAGCCACTGTACCAGCATAGGGTTTGACAATGGGTCCAAGGATTTCATCCTGATACCTAATGGCAGCCAAGGTGCCTTTGTCAAGCCTGTAGCGGTCTGTGTGACCCTCCATGGATATGCCTCCCCAGACAATCATTAACCCACCACCAAACTGCCCATGCTGAATGATGTTACAGGCAGCATAATGTTCTTCATGGCTTCTCCAGACCCTTTCACTTCTGTCACGTGCTCAGGGTAAACCTGCTCTCATCTGTAAAAAGCACAGGGCACCAGTGGTGCATCTGCTAATTCTGGTATTCTATGGCGAATGCCAATCGAGCTGCATGCTGCTGGGCAGTGAGCTCAGGGCCCATTGGAGGACATGGGGCCCTTGGGTCACCCTCATGAAGTCTTTCTGGTTGTTTGGTCAGAGACATTCACACCAGTGGCCTGCTGGAGGTCATTTTGTAGGGCTCTGGCAGTGCTCATCCTGTTCCTCCTTGCCCAAAGGAGCAGATACTGGTCCTGCTGATGGGTTATGGACCTTCTCTGCCCCCCTCCAGCTCTCCTAGAGTAACTGCTTGTCTCCTAGAATCTCCTCCATGCCCTTGAGACTGTGCAGGGAGACACAGCAAACCTTATGGCAATGATACGTATTGATGTGCCATCCTGGAGAAGTTGGACTACCTGTGCAACCTCTGTAGGGTTCAGGTATCGCCTCATGCTACCAGTAGTGACACTGACTGTAGCCAAATGCAAAACTAGTTAAGAAACAGTCAGAAAAGATGAGGAGGGAAAAATGTCAGTGGCCTCCACCTGTTAAACCATTCCTGTTTTGGGGGTCATCTCATTGTTGCCCCTCTAGTGCATCTGTTGTTAATTTCATTAACACCACAGCAGCTGAAACTGATTATATATATAATTTAAATGCATAGGAAAGGTTTATAGCTTAAATAAGGAACTGAAATTGTCATAAATGTAATCACTTGGACTGGTGATTGTGAATGAATGGCTCAATCACCAAGAGTGGTGTGAATGGCTATTGTTTGATAAAAAAATATATCAGTAATACAGCAAATATGTCCCATACAGACTATATGTGAAATAAAATGTACAATGTTGTGCTACAGATGTATAGTGTGGCAAGTAGAAGGACATTACAAATATGAGCCTTCGGTTGTCAGTAAAGGTCTGTTGAAATAGAAAAGAAATCCTGAATGGGATGAAAACAAATGAATGAAAGAAAATAAGAGATGATGAGTGTTTATACAGTCAACATTTAGGAGTTAAAAAGGGCTCCAATAGTTAGTCAACAAAAAAGTGGGAGTTAATGCACTATTCTGAGAAAAAGGCATGATATTATGATGTTAATAATCAAGGAGGGTGCCAAAATAATACAGACTGAGAGAGGAATTCAAATAATAAGTCAGAATTGATTGCACCTGTGAAGTGGCATTTCGTCCAGCTGCATTTTGTAATGTTCTGAATGATTCTGGCAGCATAAAGTGAGAGATCATGGGCACTAAGAATCAGCCAAAGTAATAAAAATGTTTTGAGTAGGATATTATATCTGTGTACTGATAAATCTGAAAAATTTATTTTAAAGCAGTACTATAAAATGGAATTAACCTTCTGAAAATTTCCATTCATCTTTATCAAATAAATGATAAAAATAATAGAATATGTATTTCCCCAGTTCAAAGTTGCTGCAGTCAAAATGCATTAAATCCATGAACGATCATAAAAGAGAGGTAACAGGAAAGGAGACATATTTAAAAACTAATATGATGTGGACATAATAAAAGTTAACAGTACTCAATTAAGTGATAGCCTCTAGAAATGAATCATAGTTGTCTGGCTTCCATATCCAAATGAAAATGTACATTCACTGACTATTCAAAACTTAACAAAAAACAACAAAGCAATGTATGTACAGTTGTAAAATTGTAGTCCATACCAAAAAATAGTACACCTGTAACCAAAGAGGATATTTATAAGAACCTTTAACTATTGTTGCTAGAACTGAGAAAATCACATTAGTCATTGTCATCTATTTTCTGATCCACTTGTTAATTTTGGGTTTTCAGGAAGCTGGTACCTATTTTGGCAGCATTAGGCATAAGGTAGAACATGCTTATATAGAGCCAGTATTTCTTTGTGATTTGGAGGACAACTGGATTGTGTGAGTACTATTAATTTAAAGTAATGATAATAAAACAAATAGAAAAGAAGATTTTCAAAATAAAAATAAAATCGTATTTACCAAATTTATTTAAGAACATATTTTTAAACCCACTTGATCAAAATTATGGTTGTAGTGTAGTCTGTTGGATAATGCTGCTACCTCATTGATCCAATATTCTGGGTTGAAATCTGTCTTTTTTTCTGTGTAGTTTGAATATCCTTCAATTTCCTACTACATTCCCAAATATGTTTTTTGGCAGTTCCAAATTGGACCTGCTTGAGTTAAGATATATGTAAGAGTTTATCCCATGATGGACTGAATCTTTGTTCAGGGCTGATTCTTGGCTTACACCTAGAACTGCTGGGATAGCCTCTTCATCTTCCTTCCACTCTTGCAATGCATTCATCGGATCTGAGAATGTTATATTATGCACTGATCTTCTTATAGTGCAGAGGCCAAAATGGAGAACAGAAATACCAGCTTCTGTAAGGCAGTCTCAAAGATTAATTTGCATTTTCCCTATAGTTAGAGCTGTTTTGTAAGAATGGCAACTTCTCTACTTCTCTCCACAGGATTTTACCATGCATAATCCTAGCATGTTTCTGTGTACGGTGATCAAGCTGCAAACAGTTACAATTTTAAAATATATAATGATCTTGTCTGACTAGGGGTACTGAATGGTGCCTTTTTTTGTAATAAAGAAAATTACAGACAACAGCAGTGCTAAATGAAGATAATTGATGACTGCTCCCTGAAGTAATTCAGTGGATAATTTTATGTACTACATAGCTTAGACGTTGGTCATTATCCAGTTTGCATATTGCATATTTACATTCTAAATATACAAAATTAGTATCATTTGTTGTAGAAGATTCTGCTTTATTGTCTTAGATGCTGATAGTCTTATTTTTTTCAGGTTCATGCATTCTGAATTTCTCACATATTTTCCAACATGCTTTAAAGTTCCCTAAATCCTTCAAGGTGCTAATTTAGATTATATCAATGTCATTAGTTTTGAATATTTTATTTGCCCCATGTTACTGATTATTTCTATTTTTACATTTGAGATTGACAATTTAAAAAGGATAACGTGAAGCTTTGAGATTATCTTTTAATTTAACAGCAGATGGAACACTTCAGAAAATACTTCCATCAGACCTACTCTACATTTTGCATTTCTTGAAAATAGCTTATTATAAAATGTTACTGTGAACCTTTCACGGCTGCAACTGACTCCAGAGAAATTAAAATCACTGGAGCATACTTTGATTCTTCTGTCCAAACCGTCAGCACTTTTCACCTGAGACTGTGCACATTGACACCCTATTGATTCTCTCAGCTGAGCTGACTGGCCACAGTGCACGCTTAACTGTGGTTACGGTATCAAAATAAAGGAAACCAGATGTGAATGATTCCCCATTTTTCTCTGTTTTGAGCACTAAAATATTCAAAAGCATTATCTCATTTAAACCAAAATATTAATGTGATTGCTATGCTTCATAATCATGGCTTTACTAAGGCAAATCATGCTTATATTATACAGTAATTTACATTTAAAGCTACAGTATCTATACGAGCTGATGTCATCTACTATGTAAACTAATAATAATATAAAATCATCCAGTTTCCAAAAATTTTGCAGGAGCATGTTCTAAGGCAAAGTATACTTTTATTTATAGTGTTCTGCCACACTGGGATATTTTCCCTAGATGTGTTTTTTTGGTGGAACATTTTACATAAAAGAGTGTTGCCCTCATGTTATTTACATTAAAAGTACTATTGCAGTATATGCTGCAGTATATATGCATTGCCACTAAACCTGTGAAGTGCAAAGCTGAGCATGCTTATTATTATTAATGTAGAAAGAGGGTCTTCCTACGTCACACATCTCCTGTTTTAACATCCATATCCAATATGCAATTTGAATAAATAAGAAAGCAAGTGTGCATAACTAACCAAACTGTTCCACTAAATATATTTTCAATTTTATTTCAATGTACAAGAGCTGGCAAGTGCACTGTACTGTAATGCAAAGAAGTTACTTGGGGGTGGCATCAAGTAGAACATCAACTGTGACAGGCTTAATATTCGTCGGTTTACAAGAAAACTCACAAGGTGGGTCACTTTACAGGAAAGTTGAAGGGTGGAAATAAAAATAAAAAAATGATGATGTGTAGTTATGTCTTCTATTGCAAGTGTCACTTCAATGGAAGACATTTCTATTTTTTGACTTTAGTTTAAGGTTTATAGACATCTCAACAGGGAAGTTGAACATGTACATATTTCAACTGAATTATTTGATCGGGGAAAGAAACTAGCTGTCATTGTTTCTATTTCTCTCGTACATATTGTGGAGATAATTGCCTCCCTGCCTAGTTACCTGCATGTTTCTGTACACAGTCCTAAAGAAGATAGTCTTCTGGTTAGAACTTTGACTTTGTAGTTTTTGAATTTGCAACACTGAAGCCCACTGTATGATCATTAGTATGTCTCTTATCCAGAAAGATGCACATATGAGGTTAATTAGTGACTCTAAATTAGCCTGGGGTCTGCATATACCCAACAAAAAGTCCAGGGCTGACTCCTGCTTTTCATCTCACGAGGCTGGGATCGGGACTGAGCTTCTGCAAATTTAACGAAAAAAAAATCAGGCTTAGAAACTGGAAGCGCAGATGAACAAAATAGATTTTGAAATGCACAAAACCTTGCTTAATATTGTCAGGACTTAACAATTTACATTAAAATGAAAAGTATAGTTTTTTTCCTAACTTTCTTTCTTTTTTTTGTTACAATTAATAGGGAGGATAATCGGTATAACAGTCTAGCACAACAACTTTGAGAATAAAGAAATACAAACTATTAAAATGCAGCTATACACAAGCAAGATAATCTGTTTCCCTTAACAAATTGAGACCATTCTGTTGGGGAGCTCTGTAAATCTGTTTTCTTGTCCTGTATTTGCTGTGGAATGGAGTGCAGTCTATGTGCCCATTGCTGCTGGGGCAGTACCTGCCTTGCTATGACCTTGAATCTGATAAGCCGATTGAGAAAATAGATAGATGGATAGATAGATATCTGAACTAATAAAGGTAAATCTGTTGATCATTTTTCTGCCATTGGCATGCGCATCATCCATCTTAGTGGCACCTATTTTATTGATTTTCTAATTCAAGTTGCTTTTTTCAATTTAGCATCTCAGTCAAGACTGGTGAAGGTCGCATCCTGAATTTACTGCATTTTGCAGGTTTTGTTGTTTGCTTTTATTTATTTTGTGTCCTGACAGTGTCCTTGATCAAGTTTCTTCCAAAAACTATCTTTGGAAATAAAAACATGTTTTGTTATTCTAATAACATTTTTCAGTGTGAAAAACAAACACAAAAGTAACCAGGTGTCTGTGGTCAGTGCTCACCTGCTTAATTGTGCAATCTGTGATTCTGATTTGCAGTGTCTGACAGGGGAAAGTAAATAAAGCAGCAAACTAAAACAAGAAGGATGCCTAATTGGCTTATATTTTGGGAAGACTGAGATGCCAAAATTCTGACAAACTCTGGGCCAGATTACAGTTGCTCAATATTTCCCTGTGTTTTCTTTCTGAGTATGATCTTTAAGGATTAATGAGTACATGGAAGTGACAAAATTGCATTTGAGAATTTTATGGGGGCAATAACCTATTCATTCCATACATTATACCTAATTGTTGCACTAATTTATGGTTTAAAAAGCTTCACATTGTTTTAGAAAACAAGATGCATTATACATTGTAAAGTAGTTATTAATGAGTAATACCAATGAAGTAATGCAGAACAAACATTCACTCTATAAGTTCAAGAGTACTGAAGAAAATCTAAAACATACCTGAACACTGTAAAGACTGGATTTGTCTTTTGCTGCTAAGATGCATATCATGCTGCATTGAAATGTATAATATATATAATAACAAACAAAAACTACCTTTTCTGTCCTTCAAGGTGTGGTATGTAGATAGTATTTAACTTTAAACACAAGTATTTCACTGTATATACAGTATGTGCTGTCTTGTTTTTCATTAGTATATGCAACTCCATCTAAAACACTACTAGAAACAGCATACAGATTTCACACAGAGAATAACAGGGTTAGAATGTGAATCAAGACACAGTAGAAATGAGGCAGCTATAAAACACTGGGCTACCTGCCTACAAAGAAATTTAGAAAATGTTTTGGATTCTAAATATAATACAAATTAACCAGCAGTCTTGAACTATTTTCCATGTAGAAAAGACAAATAAACTTTCATCTTTAAATGTGACTTATGCTACACTTCAAATGTCTTACAAAATAGTAATGAGCTTCTGAACAAGAATATATACAGTTAATGATACAACTGTCCAAATAGTGAAAAACACCTTTCACATGTGGATGACAGGTTTTTTTTTGCCTCTGATTCAGTCATTCTGAACACTGCTTGTGTCCAAAACTGCCCAGATGAGCTTCAGCTCTCCAAAACTTGAATTGAACAAAGGCAAAAATGAACTGTAGACAGGTAAAAAAAGATAGTAGTACAGTATTATCAAATATTTAGTAAAGAAAACTTTGTAGTACTCACACTGATTACAAACCTTAATATTCTATGCATTAATTCTACAGTACTTCTACAGTATAAGCCCAGTTCCCTGAATCCTTTTAGTAATCTTAGTCATTTAAACTTGATCTCTCTAGAGGATCCATCATCAACGGTTTTTGTATGACTGTCCATTAATATAATATTCTACTGTTGCTGTTGAATCACAGGCAAATTTTTGACATTTTGGATGAGGAGTTAAGGTTGGGGAAAGTCTGGTGGGGAGATGAACAAAAAAGTAATTTGCATTTTAGAGCCACAATCATACTGCTACATATTTACTTCATTTCACAAATCACATATCATAAACTAAATCTCATTCTCCCATGTCGAAGTTCAAATTTACAAAATTTCCTTAGGTATCATTAATAATATTTGAATGGCAAAAAATATGACTTGTCTTTAGTTTGTTTATTTATTGTAATTTTGGCAGAATAAGTACTTTTTTATCTTTTAACAAGTCTGAAAAATGTACAAATGCTGCATGGTGTATACATTCTGTGATTGTGCTGTTTTGAAAGTTAGAGCATTTTTAATTTTTTGTTGACTTTGCCAAAATTAGATATTATGGGTTTTTTTATTAAAAATTTAGTAAAAGGTGCAAGAATAATGAGTGAAGAAGATTTGGTGAGAATGTTGAGCCACTGTTCAGGCATATTTCACAGACATGCATGTGCTGCCAGTTTTACAGCTTGTACTGATTACTTTTTCCCCACAAGAGTGGCTGTTGGATATGTAAAAGAGCAAACTTCTATACACAAAATCTACAAACTGAAATAACCTCTCTCAGGCTAAATTTGAAAGGGTAAACTAATCTGTAATTAATGTCATAGACAAAGTTTCAAAAGCATTGCCCAAACCAACCTTAAGGTGTGTATTTGCATTACTGGGCGTGCACACTTGCCAGTATGAATTTCCTATATTCAATCAAGTAAATTCTTAATTCAGTCAATATTACGAGATCTATTTTATTAAAGAGTTGATGTGAAAAGAATTTAATTTGAATGAATAGCAGCGATGCTATTAACACTGTAATCAAATAAGCACTAGATTGAAGAGTTTGTTTGTAAAAGTAGCAAGTCCCACTATTAGAAATTTTTGGAGTAGATCTTTCACCTAGAGCCACAATAGATTTATGCAAACATTTGATAATAAATGCATTAAACATTTTGAATGCCACAGTGGATGCTGTAAACATATGTTAATCAGATATCATTGTAATAAATCAATGCTATGCTCAATAATAATTGCACACAAAACACAACAACAGTGTATCACCAGGCAGATAAAACATGTACATGCAGTATTAGCAATAAAAACACCACGGTGGGTGCAGGACGTGCACAGCAAAACTGAGAGAGACAAAAATGGTAACTCTCTCCATGTGGAGCCCCTTCAGAATGTGTTCAGAATAACTTGTTTAGGTTTTTCTGTGGCCACATTATCCATAATGAACAAACTTGCCACTGATTTAGTCTGATTCTGTTTGGCACCTCTTCTGTGGCTAATATTAGCATAGGCCCCTTTCTTGCCACTTGTTAGCTGCATTCTGTCTCCAGTCAGCTTGAATGTGGAGATCTTCGGCTACAATAACTGATTGAGAGGTAGAGCCCTTTCCAGTCTTGTCTGTAACAAAAATTGCAGGATTAATTTTATGCTGTTTCTAATATTTATACTGTAACTTTTTTAAAAACAATGCCTTTTGCTCTTTGTGTAATTATCAATGATCGACATTAACAACATAGCATGTATACATAAGCTCTTTCTTAACTTAAAACTCTGAATTTCCATCACTGCAGAATAATCAGTCTGGTTATAAAACATAATCATGTTTGCGAGAAAGATGCCTTTCAATCCAAAAAAAAGCGCCTGTTTAATTCCTAGTGAATTTACAAGAATGTATATATATGTGTATATATATATATATAAACTTTTTTAATACAAAAGAGTATCTGATAAAAAAAATAATCATTAATGAACATTCCTAGTTGCTTGATAGGATGGGTACTGCCTTCTAAGACCCACCCAGAATGACCGGTCTGCTCTGTTTTAATGGAAGATGCTGCCTAGGGCAGAATGGAATTCATTATCGTAAAGTTAATTATTAGCATATTTGCATTAGCTGCAGCCTTAAACAATTTTTTGAGAAAACAAAAACAACTTTATTTGATATTTAGTAACCTAACCCATCTGTTGGAGAGACAAGGTCTCCAAGCCACCCGTTAAACTCTGCCCAGTTGTTGAATACTCCAACAATCTATCTGGAACTTCCACACAAGATTATACAATGGAGCTGACGTGTGTGTATTAGAATACAACAGATAATAAAATGCACCCATGTTCTTGAAAAAACGTGTAGATGGAAAATCTTTAACAGGATGTTACAAGAGCTACTTGCTTTTCCTACTACAAAGTAAGTGCTCATCACTCACTGCAAATCTGTAATGGAAAGTAATATGTAACATACAGTTGGATTTATATATATTTTTTTTTATTAAATTGTCTTTATTGAATATGTACAGTATGAACCATACTTTTATAAATAATAATGTTTAAGGGAAAGCTGTAGATATCGGTTGATGCTGGGGCACATGTATTATCCTACTATTCTAATATTAACTTTTTTAAGTGCTAATCTGGTGTATGTAATTTGTGATAGGGGGGTTGAAGGCTCTGCATCAATCTGGTTGGAATTGACTGCACAAGAGTGCTTTCCTATAATATGCACCCATGATAAGTGCAAATCTGCTGCTTTGATACACTGTCTGGCATCAAAATGGTAGAACTAATGAACCTCTGAAAGTAGGACAAGCTTTAAAACCATCAACACCCCTTCCCTTTACAAGAAGACAGCCTGAGAGAACACAGCTCACCGAGGTAAAAGGACAGTCCTGCCAGGTAAGAAATGGGGGCGGAGTTGTGCTTAAAAACTACTGGAATAAACCAGGAGACTCCATGCACTATGAGATTCCATTGATCTGGGAGGTACATTAAGGAGACCAGACTAGCATAAATTTAAGCTTACAGAGGCTCAATGACTCTTCTGTTCCATTCTTGTAGATGGCTATGCTGATGTCTCTACTATCACAGGTTCAGGGCCAGGAAAGGGAAAAATTGGGTCACCCTAGGACCCACTCGACAAAACACAGACTAGATGTGTTTTAAATCATGCAATTATAGTACATTTAGCCATTTTCAAATTAATTGTAAATTATAGAGTGAGCTGAATTATCGTACATCTGGTAACACTGTTCCTTGTATATCTCTAAACTTACTTTCTTATCCTTTGTGCACACATCTGTAAGATCATTTCTTTTTCCTGTTGTGGTTATCTTTTCATGTTCTGTTATTCAACATAAGTAGCAATATACTACTGGTTGATTTTAGGTGTGAGATTCCTTATTGCTTATTTGCATGACAAGATTCTGATATTTCAGTTGACATCAAACATGTTAAAGGTGTGCGTCAAACCATCATCAGACACGATGTTGCAGTTAAACAAATATAAAATGTGTGAAAGTTAATTATAATTAAAGTAAAATAATTATTTCGGATGCAGAGCCATACATATAGCTCTGTATCTGTGATGCTTTTTTTTATTAAATCAATGCGAGAGTGTCTTCGCACATCAGACTTAAATAACCAATTATTTAGTATTACGCAGTGCCCTCATGGCATCAGATAAGATGTTTCTATAGAGATGTGGCCAAATGTACAAGTGTCTTTCTTATTGAAGGATAGACGTAAAGATGTCCTTTCTTTTTCTGTGAACTGTAGGAGCTGTTTGAAACTTCACATGGCTTCCAGCATTGACTTGATTGCTGCACTGTCAGAGAAAAGAATGAAAAAAATAACACATTAACAAAAACAATAATACAACGGAAATTTGTGTATTTTGTCAAGACACCACACCTATTCTTAACATTTTGGAACGCAACACAGACCAAGTCCTACAATCACAAGAGACATTTTTTGTGCATAACCAATGCACTTTTCTATTACAGGGGCTATTTTAAACTTGTTTTTGTGCACAGTGTCCACCTTTTTTTAATATGTTTTGAAATTTGCAGTTTTCATTTCCATTTTGACCCCAGACTGCATCTGCTCTAGGTTACTTCCTCCAAATAATTCTGCTTGGCTTCAGTATAATGACATTTTAATAGACAGCACACCTTTTCTGAGGTGGGGACAAGGAAGTAGAATGTGCCATTTCCTCCTGCAGAGAAGAGAAGAACACCTGGTCAAACTGTGGTTAGTGTAATCAGCCGAGCGGTGCATTCCAGTAAAAAGGCTCTAGGGAGAGTACTGATTAAAAAAATAAATAGATACACATGTGAAAATTTGTTACATGGGACCAGATCAACTACACTTTTTCATCAATGCTGTGAATTTTATGATAGTAATGTATTTTTGCTATGAAATCTTAAATTCCTTTCTTTATTACTATATACTGTACAGTGGGTGTTACAGTGGGTGTTTCTTAATGTATCTGGGAGCTGATTTTATTAGCAGACACATGCTTAGAATATTACAAAAACTAATCATCGTGCAATAAACTTTTAATTTATTCATAATTTCTCCATTGCATTTTCTGTGGAAATCACTTTATTTTTTTCAACATGAATTACTCATTTCTGTCAATACTGGTAATATGTTTAGCGCTAAATAACTCATCTTCTTCCACAATTAAGCCCTACAATAACCATTAAAATTCTGTATTGATACACAGAGAACATGCAAACCAGACATTTATTTAGTGCTAAATGACTCCTGTTACTTTAAATATTGAACATGCTTACCACTTGATCAGCGTTACTATATGCAGTATCCAATGTTGTGGCATGTTGCTTACAGAGGTTATCAATAATGCCTTCCATTTTCTGAGGTCTTGCAGTCAGATTTGCATGTCCTCTCTGTATCTGTACAGAATTTTAATGGGTATTGTAAGGCTTGTTTGTGTAAGTCTGCCATGTAATGTTATTCTGTAAAGGTCTCATTTTTGCCTAATGCAGAGTTCCATAGTCCTGTATTATAAAAACCAGACTCCAGAAAATGGATTGCTGAAATGTTTAAAATGTTTTAGCTTGGCAATTAACTTTGTGATGCAAAGTACTAGTAAAAAGTCAAGGTAAACGTAGACCAGTTTGTATCATTCAGAATTACTCTTCTGCACAGAACTACATTCTTTTCATTTTTATTAATAAGATGAAGTACCCACACTCATTCTCAAAATATGTTATACATCTTAACTAACCTAGTCTTTCATTATTTAAAACAATGGTTCTCAAGCTTGGTCTCAGAGGAGTACTGTGAGAGGAGTACTGTGGCTGCAGGTTTTTGCCTCATTCAGTTTCATAATTAGGGACTCATTCTGTCTTTCATTCTCACTTTCAGATGAATGCCCTTTTTAATTACCTGCCTGCTTTTGTCTTAGTCTGTGGCCAGAAAGCAATGAGTGTGTGGTTTTTACCTTTCTAAGAACCCTGTAAAGATTTACATTTACTATATTTCTATATTTTTTAATGCTCAACAGTTCCTCTTCAAACTTTAATGTTTATTTTTCATTTTTAATAGTGTCCTCTTTTTAAGTGTACTCAAGTAATAATAATTAAAGAAGAGCAGAGCAAACTTTGACAGTCAATAATACATACACAACATATATACCATTGAGAGTTGCAAGGGGACTCTATCATGGCAGCACAGGACACAAGGCTGAAAACAGTCATGGACAGGAGCCAGTTCATTGCAGTTCTATCTCACACACATATACAGTGGTGTGAAAAACTATTTGCCCCCTTCCTGATTTCTTATTCTTTTGCATGTTTGTCACACAAAATGTTTCTGATCATCAAACACATTTAACCATTAGTCAAATATAACACAAGTAAGCACAAAATGCAGTTTTTAAATGATGGTTTTTATTATTTAGGGAGAAAAAATCCAAACCTACATGGCCCTGTGTGAAAAAGTAATTGCCCCCTTGTTAAAAATAACCTAACTGTGGTGTATCACACCTGAGTTCAATTTCCGTAGCCACCCCAGGCCTGATTACTGCCACACCTGTTTCAATCAAGAAATCACTTAAATAGGAGCTGCCTGACACAGAGAAGTAGACCAAAAGCACCTCCAAAGCTAGACATCATGCCAAGATCCAAAGAAATTCAGGAACAAATGAGAACAGAAGTAATTGAGATCTATCAGTCTGGTAAAGGTTATAAAGCCATTTCTAAAGCTTTGGGACTCCAGCGAACCACAGTGAGAGCCATTATCCACAAATGGCAAAAACATGGAACAGTGGTGAACCTTCCCAGGAGTGGCCGGCCGACCAAAATTACCCCAAGAGCGCAGAGACGACTCATCTGAGAGGTCACAAAAGACCCCAGGACAACGTCTAAAGAACTGCAGGCCTCACTTGCCTCAATTAAGGTCAGTGTTCACGACTCCACCATAAGAAAGAGACTGGGCAAAACGGCCTGCATGGCAGATTTCCAAGACGCAAATCACTGTTAAGCAAAAAGAACATTGGGGCTCGTCTCAATTTTGCTAAGAAACATCTCAATGATTGCCAAGACTTTTGGGAAAATACCTTGTGGACTGATGAGACAAAAGTTGAACTTTTTGGAAGGCAAATGTCCCGTTACATCTGGCGTAAAAGAAACACAGCATTTCAGAAAAAGAACATCATACCAACAGTAAAATATGGTGGTGGTAGTGTGATGGTCTGGGTTTGTTTTGCTGCTTCAGGACCTGGAAGGCTTGCTGTGATAGATGGAACCATGAATTCTACTGTCTACCAAAAAATCCTGAAGGAGAATGTCCAGCCATCTGTTCGTCAACTCAAGCTGAAGCGATCTTGGGTGCTGCAACAGGACAATGACCCAAAACATACCAGCAAATCCACCTCTGAATGGCTGAAGAAAAACAAAATGAAGACTTTGGAGTGGCCTAGTCAAAGTCCTGACCTGAATCCAATTGAGATGCTATGGCATGACCTTAAAAAGGCGGTTCGTGCTAGAAAACCCTCAAAAAAAGCTGAATTACAACAATTCTGCAAAGATGAGTGGGCCAAAATTCCTCCAGAGCGCTGTAAAAGACTCATTGCAAGTTATCGCAAACGCTTGATTGCAGTTATTGCTGCTAAGGGTGGCCCAACCAGTTATTAGGTTCAGGGGGCAATTACTTTTTCACACAGGGCCATGTAGGTATGGATTTTTTTTCTCCCTAAATAATAAAAACCATCATTTAAAAACTGCATTTTGTGTTTACTTGTGTTATATTTAACTAATGGTTAAATGTGTTTGATGATCAGAAACATTTTGTGTGATAAACATGCAAAAGAATACGAAATCAGGAAGGGGGCAAATAGTTTTTCACACCACTGTACCTACAGTCTTGCCTTGTCTACTGTATTTAGAAGTACCAGTTAACCTAACCAGTATGTCTTTGGGGTGTTGCAGGAAAATATGAGAAAATCCATGCAGACTCCACATGGGCAATGGCCAAACAACAACATATACAACAATATTTCTTGATATAGCACATTTTCATACAAGCAATGTATCTCAAAGTGCTTTAAAAGATGACAAAGAGAATGTTACAAGAAAAGAAAAAAAATATTAGGCAATAAAATTAAAGAATAAGTAACAAAGAAAAAAACAAATCTATATGATCTTAAAATAGATCAATATTCTATAAATTTAAACTATGAGTAATGAAAGTCTTAAATTAAAAGTTAAATCATATATTGCAATAGGTATAGCTTCAGCATGTAATGAGTGTATTCAATTACCACAGGCAGTGCAAGAGTTAAATATTAAAAGCTAACGCCCATGCTTTATCTCTGAAGTAATCTGGAAGGCCATCAATATATACAAAAGCTAGGTTTAGGAATTTGCTAGGTTAAAAAGAGATGGACACTTCTGGGGCCAGATGGCCACATATTTCTTAAGTCACAAGATAATGGAGGAAAGGTAATCATGTCCATTAGGACATTTCTGCCCATTAAGCATGGGAAAACATTTATAGAATTTATAAGTCAAAGGGTGACAGGTAAATAGAAGATGGGTCCTTTGGCCAGATGGCTAGAGTCAAGGTAATGGTGGCTGATAATGGGCCAATTATATCCATTATAAACTTATCAGTGTTTATTAGGCATTAGAAAATATTGGTGACTATGCAGAAATATAGGAATGTAGAAGTCAGATAATGATGAGAAAAATGTACAGAGTGAGGTAATTGTATAGTAAGAAACTGTAATAAAACTAGGCACTGATGGACTAACAACACTCACTTCATTAAACTGAGTTGCCATTGTGCATTATGCAATAAAGTCTAATTTTGATTGTTCATCTGGAAACTCTGTGTGTTTTTTACCAAGAGGGAACAAGTTTTTCTCCATGACAATATCAAGTAGAAGAGTAACGTCTTTATATACAATGTCATGATATAAGTCTGTAAAGATAAGTTTGTTGATAAGATCAGATGACCAGGAAGACAGAAAAAACAAAAAAACTCCAGTTAAGCTGAAGAAAAAACAAAATCTGTAGGAGCTCCAAGGCCAAAAGACTGTCCAGGCCCCATTGGGCATTCTACCTAACACAAATGTTCGTAGTCATTCCTCTTCATTTCCAGGCAATCCATATGAGAGGATTCAATGAAGTCGGTCTTGTAGACAGCTGGGTCATCTGCCTTCATTCCAGCATAACAGGTGCCTTGATCAGGTTGGTGGTGGTGGTGCAAATCACCATCACAGAAGAACTAGAAAAGACAGTAGAGAATAATAGAGGTTAGTAAAGATTGCATATCCCTGAAGAATATGATAATTATATGCCCATGTAGTCTATTAGGAGTACAATTAAAATGTAGCTATGAAAAAGCCAAGTTAATATAATGGGTTTTTAGCATTTTTTTTAAATGTTCCACAGTATTAGCCTGATGTATTTCTATTGGTAAAATATTCCACATTTTGGATGCATAACAGCAAAAGGCTGCCTCACCAGTTCTTTTAAACTTGGCTCTTGGAATTATAAGCAGACCATCATTAGAAAATCTAGGGTTACGTCTTTGAGTGTTGGGGGACAGGCATTCCAAAATATAGGATGGAGCAAGATTATTTAAGGCTTTATACACCATCACTAGTATTTTTAAAGTCAATTCTAAATGACAGGGGCAACCAATGTAACAACACCGAAACTAGTGTGCTCAGATTTTCTTTTTCTAGTTAAGATTCTGGCAGCTGCATTCTGCACTAATTGCAACCAGTTGATGTCTTAGATAGACCTGTTAGGAGTGCATTACACTGTAATGGTGTATTATTCTGTAGTTGTTCCCAAACTCGGTATTGGGGATCCCCTGTGGCTGCAGGTTTTTGTTACAGCCAGATTCACAATTAGTGATAATAATTGAGAATAATTGATCTTATTTAGTTAGCTAGTCTATTTTTCTCTTCTCTTATTCTGGATTCAGAAAAGCACAGCAGTATGACTTTTACATTATAAGACATTTAGAAATATTTCTATTTTTTGCTGTAGTTTTAAATGTTTAACTCTTTTTTTGTTGTTTTTCTGTTATTTTTTACTTTTCTATGTAGTCTGCTCCCTTCATTGTCCCTTTGTCCCATTGTCCCTATTAGTGACAATTAAAAACAAGCAAACAGACACATAGACGAACTGTAACTGTTCCAGTGTCAAACCCAGTGATTAGTCAAAAATAGAAATCAGGATGAACATAAATAAAAGGAAACATATAAGTGTTTCATTTTTATTAAAATTTGTATTAATATGTATTAGCACACTTCCTTTTGTAATATCTCCATTGACCCCAAAACACAGAAACTGGTAAATAACAGCTCACTTAATTAGACTAGGAGTTTAATTAAAAACAGAAATTGGTTGGAACAAAAACCAGCAGCTCCAGGGGGTCCCTAGGACCAAGTTTGGGAACCACTACATTACAGTAATCTAGCCAAGTAAAAACAAAATTGTGAACTAATTTTTCAGCATCTTGTAAAGTTATAAAACTTTTAACTTTTGCTGTATTCCTAAGTGAAAAATGCAGTCCTAGTAAACTGGTTAATATGCAATTTAGGTCAGAGTCAATGATTACCCCTAAATTCTTTATTTCTGCCTTGACTTTTAAACTTAAGAGATCAAGTTTATTACTTATACTCTATCTATTTCCATATTTGCCAATCACTAAGACATCTGTTTTTCTTATTTACTTTGAGAAAGTTACCACTCATTCATTCAGAAATAGAGCTAAGACATTGGATCAGAGAGCCAAGAGCATTAGGATCATCAAGTATTATTGATAAATAAAGCCGTGTGTCATCTGCATAGCTGTGGTAGCTCACTTTGTGCTTTGAGGTAATCTGGCCTAATGGAAGCCTGTGGATTGGCAACTGACCCAGAATAGATCCTTTTGGTACACCATATACAATATCATGGGTCTTTGAAGTCACCTCAAATAACAAATAATTTTGTACCTGTTATGTAAGACTGAAACCAATTTAAGACACAACAATGTGGGACATTTTAAGGTGATTTATAAGAATACTGTTGTCTATGGTGTCAAATACTGCACTCAAGAGAACAAGAACAGATACAGTATATGACACTGGTATTTAATGATGAGTTCACTACATTAAGTACACCATCCATTAGCACATCGGAGACTTCATTGATAAAATTTGTTGGTACTGGGTCAAGGACACAGGTGGAGGGTTTTAGGTCTGAAATTATTCTATGTAGTTTGAATAAATCTATTTCTGTGAAAAAACGTAACTTGCTTAAAAGGGCATACTGGGGTGGAACAGGATTAAGTTTGGGGGAATGTACTATATTATTTGTAATATCACTTATTTTATGTTAAAAAATAGAGCGAAAGCCTCACAAGTTTCACTAGTACAAGGCATTCCATTGAGTGAGCTGGGTTTAGAAGACGATCAAGAGTTGAGAATAAGACTCTTGGATTACCAGCGCAGAACATAGGATTCTAGCCTATGGCATTGACTCTGTTATTAATTACGTAAGTAATTGTGTGTATTATATTACTGGAAGCTAAAACGCTTTCTCATCTTTGAGTATTTTTTCTTGCAGATAATTGTCTAATTTTACTATTGTTTTGTGTGAAGTTTATTGTAAGAAGAATGAAATAAAAAGCAGTGAATGGATTTTAGTTGAGCATATTTAAGATATTAATAAAAATGTATACAGCTGTAATTTAAATATTCAGCCACCTGACATTCATTTCAGTTTATTCTTATTAATTGCACTTCCAATTATGAGTCCAGTGTACTATATGATAGTTGCAAATAAAATATAAAAAATATGGGCAACATAAACACAAAAATTAATTTAGAAATTTAAATAGGGAAAGAATTCATTGTATACAAAATATATGCATGTGTATACAGTACTCTTTCTACGAAAAGTCATTCTGTAGAGACAAAAATTGTCTCATTTGTACATATACTACATATACTGCTGGTTCAAACAGTTAGAAGGACTGCTCAGTTGATTTTTTAATACAAATTAAGTACTTTTGAACATTAACACTGAGGACAGTATGGGACTATCCCTGAACCAAAAATTAAAGACGAGAGAGACCTACCATGCAAAAATGATGGGTTTATTAAGGTTTACAAGGAAAGGAAGGCACAAGAATGAAACCGGGTTTTTCCGCAACTCACACATGGGGTGCCTAGTCCACTTTCCAACAAAATATATACCCAAAACATTTCTCGAAATGCATCCTTTCACTTATTCATCACCCTTGGCTAGGGGTGGGTGGTATTGCCTAAAAATGAATTACATCATGATATTTCAAGGAAATTTGCAATAGTCATACTTAAGACGGTATAGGGGAAAAAAAAACATACTGAACATTTTATCGGTGATTGCAGCTAGCAGGCAGCAGCGTTTATTAGTGCAAACAAAATGAAGGGACTTTTCCATCTTTCTTTTCTAATGAGCTACTGTCATTGATGGAAGACTACCTAATTTGAAGTGTGAATCTATTGTCATAAGGCGCCAGCAGTGGCAGCAGTATTATAGTGCAATAGTAGTAACACAGTATAAGTCAAATGTAAGGACAAAAATAGCTTAGGCAGTGTTTTCCCTGGAAAAACATAAATAAAAGTATAATATGACTGCTTAACAATCAACTAAAGTTGATTTCAGCTGACTGAATTATCTTGTAATCTCATGCCTTGCAAGTAAACACTCTTGGTATTTATTAGTCCTCTTTCACACTAACACAGGAGAACCCACACTTTATCAGTAGTGTGTGCATCTGATGGTGTGTCACTTTCTGTGTGTTGTGTGTGCTTGCGCATGTGTTTTGGGGACAGATTAACTTTAAAAAAAATTAAACATCTATTATTTCTGAAGCAGGAATATTCTGATCATTCTGCATCCCTGGTCTCTGATCAGCATCCACAAGAAATGGGGCAACTTCGGTGTTCCCCTCCATTAAGAGAATTGTCTTTTCAGCAAACGGGACTCTTATCCTTCCTGTCATAGATTGTCCTTCAATGAAACGCTGTAATACCAGAAATCACCATGCAACTTTCAGTCAATGTTAAACTAACATTTCATGGGGTGAAACTGCAATCAATGCTTTCTAATAACTTGGCTTTTGAGAAGTATCTGTCATAAGTAGGACAAATGGAGTTAGAAAGGTGAGTGGGATGGATTGGAGTGAGGAGACAGGGATCTGTTTGAGTGCTTTAAATAATGAAAGAAAAATAAAAGTCTTTGGAATCAAGGATTCCCGGACAAGACAGCTTGAGAAATAAAACACAGCTAATAGACTTATGCTTCTTATGGAAATAAAAAATAATAATTTTCAAGTACGTAATTCATTTGAATTGATTTGTTTTTATTTTTCCTACCTGACATAGGTAGGCGTAGGGGCCTGACATAGGGGCTTCATAGAAAAGTGATAGCCATTACTCATAAAAATAATTTACAAGTTTTGTATTTTGATGGTAAATGAAACTCGCCAATAGCAATATGCAGATGATGGCCAAAGCATAACAGTCTTCTTCAGCTTTTGAGAGCAATGGTTTTTAACAACATTGGCCCTGCAGTCTGTTGTCACACACACCTATTTGTATATTCCTCTTCTAGATGCCTCTAGTTAAGAAACTCCCTTAAACTACTTGCAATATTTTCACCCATGTGTCTCAAGGCAGGAGTTGTGTAGCTGATCGTCATTGTCAATGTAGTGAACAGTCAGGCTGATATTTGATTCCGTGTTTCGGCTCGACTGCATGACTGTGGTTGAGGCAAATAACTCCACAGACAATAATGTAGATGCTAGTTTGTCGCTGCATGCTTCATATATCACAGGCAAGAATTTCTTAGAAAAATAATTTCTACCTGGGATGTTGTATCTTGGGTTGAGCTTTTTAACCAGTTCCTTAAAGCCCTCCTTTTCCACCATGTGAATTGTCATCACATTCTTGGCCAAACAATATATAACTGCATCAGTAATTTCCATCCACTATTTGCTTCTCCTGTCATATTGAATGCAACTAGTGAGTGCTCCAGCGATGCTTGGTTAAATCATTTGTTCACTTTTTGACTGCGTGTCACCAGCTGCTATTGTCTCCTCGCATGCCTTCATATCTGGTTGTACTAGATGGTGTGTTTTTTCACAACAAGTTTGTTGTGCTTCCAACTTTAGCAGTAACATTGTGAAAAGTATGGTGCTTTGTTGGAGGTTTGACCTCTTGTAGACAACCACTTCCATACTATTGAAGAAGCCCCTTTTTTAGGCACTAAATTGTTATCGGAAGCTGACACGGTGCTCTTGCTCTTAGACATGTTTGGGCTTGTGTCATTGTTGTGCTCCCTAGGGAATGTAAATGCATTGTGTTGCTATATCATTGATATTGTGAGATGACACTTTTTTATCAGTTAAAAAATTATACCAGTATTATCGTGGACAACATAATATGTCACAACCCTACCACTGGCCTCTGTTCTCCTGCAATTTCAATTTTATCATTATGTTCTCTTTGGAAGTAACACCAGAAGGAGGTTTAGGCTTCCTTTAAGGATCGTTTCCAGATAAAACCCCTGCGCCACTTCTGGGGTCACAGCTGTTTTATAAAACTCCTCCTGAGGCCGTTGTAGTCCTGAACCTTAAATTATATTTAAAGAGCCAGGCAACCTAACAGAGGACTAGTCCATTAGATGCATAGATAGGCAGAACTGTATCTGTCACCAGGGGAATTTTTTTTTTTTTTTTACAGAAGTTCATAAAATAAATATACAGACATACACTATGCTCTGAATGCACACAAGTATGATTAAAAAGAAAGGAAACCTCTGACTTAGCAGTTATAGCCACAGTGAAGAATTATGCAGGTGTTTTGATGTTGGTATGCTTCAGTAGCATTTGATGACACACTTCTGTAAAAAGTAAAGTGGCAGAAAGTACTCAGCGTTATTGTGTTAAAGAGAGGATGTGTAGCATTGTTCATTTCTAGTTGCTGCTATCAGTGACAAGCCAGAAGCCAAATAAAATCTAATCGTAATCAAAACTAGAATCCAGTAAAAGTAGTTCACAAACAAAAAGTAAAACTGAGAAAGCAATTAGCTTCTGTAAAAAGGCTGCTGCTTGCAAAGTGCTCTAAAGTATTACAACACATAGCAGGAGGCCGTTGGGCAAAAGAGTGATGGGAATGGAAGTACAGGGAAAGAGAAAGCGTGGTAGGCCAAAGCGAAGGATGGATAATGTAAAAGAAGATTTAAAGGTGAAGATTGTAGGACTAAACTGTATAGAAGAGGCTGATCAAGCTCATTGACCCCACATAGAAGTTGGAAAAGATGAAGAGGAAGAAGATGAAGAAAAAGAAGAAGCAGGAGACCACTTAAAGGCCGATTTATACTTCACACTCAGAACTTGTATGCGCCCTCATCATGGCTGCCACGCGTTCCCAGCGTTCATTTCATGCGACGTCTGAGCAGGTCCTCAGAAATTAACGCAACGCGTGCACGAGTTGCAGTACCAGCAAAAAGTCATGGGGCACAGTGTGCTAAAAGTCGGAAAGTGATTTCAGAGTCTCTGTTTACTATGTACATGTGACAGCAAGCCTCTATTGAGATCCTTTGGGGATCGATGCGCGTGCTTTGCTGTTTGATGAATGGTTCAAAGTGGTGAAGCAAAATGCTGACATACAGATGCATTTGTGGTGCTTTTATATTCAAGCATTGCATATTCCTGATCGTAATGACACGATACATTTTAAAAGTCTCACATACCATCTTTTGTGCCGTCTATTTTTTATTTTTTTACTTTACCTGCTGTCAGGCCCAAGAAGCTCGTAGTGATTAAAAACTAGGATGACGTTTACGATGGTCTGCTTTAATAATAAAGTAAACTACGAGGTTAAAGTGGACATTTCTAGATTAAAGCCAAAATTTCCACTTTAATCACAAAATACACGTTTTTACCGTGTCTTTTATTTGTATCTCAGTGGCTCAAATACAGCGCTATACATTATGTTGCCGATGTGAAGTTGCAAAAAAAAAAAAAAATAGCACAAAAGCCAGTTATTTGACAGCTTTGATTGTATATATTCTGCAACTAATTCACATCAGATTTACTGAAACTGAGCTGTAATCAATTAGTTGACTCATTGAAGGACATGCTGACCAAAGCCCAAAGTCCAAGAAGGAGAACATTTACTTTTTCCAAACAATACGGATATCAAAAAGATATAATTTGAGCTGATTGTTGATATCAGTTCTATAATCAAGTTTTAGATTGTAAGGGCATTTAGGTATTTTTTTTGTTCTTAGGGCAGAAACAAGCAGATCTACTCTTTAAGATCTCTGTACACATTTGACATATGTTTATTGTGCAGTTTCAGGAACTTCTTTTTATTTTGTCCAATTGTTTGCTCTTTCAAGCTTGTAAACCTTCTTAATCTTTGCCTCATGCTTATATGATCTGAAGGTTTTTCACTCATAAGTTAGTGTCATGGCAGAAAACTGAAGGGTTACACTCACTATGGAGCATCCTAAGGCTCAGTGTGAAAATCACATTTGGATTGCATCCTTGTATTTACCTGTGGGCAGCACAAAGAACTGGCAAAGGAAAAAAAAGATAGCATCTTTGCAGGATGGGATGAGGGTAGAGCAATAATGTATTTTAAACAAATGGAAAAATATTCTGTGGTGGAGACTGAAATTCTGCACCAAATGGGAACTCATCAGGGTGACACTGTATGGAGGATCTATAGTCACCAGTTAATAATGTTACATTTGTTGTTTTGTGAAAAAAGAATACACGACCGCACACTTGCATAGGCTGACTCACTTTGAAATTTTTGTGTGACATTGAACACTTACAATCAAAGTACAGAAATAATACTAATAGTATGTTAACTGTTGTGGTCAGCTGCATTCATGCACAGCTGTCTATGTTGTTCAAAGACAATATGGTTCAAAGATAAAAAGAGTGAAAAGGGCACTTCTGTTCTGAAAGGCAATTGACTCCTGTTACAGTCTATTGTTCAAAAATATAAATTTTTAATGAGGTCTGCCATTTTTGTTACAGTTGATAGGCCATAACAAAACAGAAATATAATACAGTATAGTAAAATTCTCTAGAATGTTATCCCTATCTAACCAATTTTGTAAAATTCAGAAATAAATGTGGCGAATTTCTGTAATGTGAATAAAAAGTTACAAATCAATAAAATTAATTAATATTAATAAACAGAGGTAAACTTAAATATACATCTTTTTCTTTATTAGTTTAATTAATCAGTTCATGAGGTCCCCTGCTAAAAGCATTTAAACTTAGAAAGTTGGCGTTATGTAGCTGCAAGCCCAATTAATCATGTTCATGATTCATTCAGTGAAGACTGGAAAATGTGTGTGGGATGAGGAAAGTGTTACTGGTCGTGAAAAGTGTATTTTATTAAAATTAATTTGGGCAAATGTTGGGTTATGTTGTATAAGTTTACTGTTATTTTGTGTGTAAACATTTAGATCTGTGGTTCTTGCCATTAACCGAACTCCTTTACTTCTTACCTGGACCTTCGGCTTTTGTCTTTTTATTGAATCATTAGTATAAATCACACATATTTACACTTGATTGTTTAAACTATTTTCATCATTAAATAATTGATATTCCTCAGGAAAGCTGTTCTGGGGTCCCAGGAAAAGGGTCCTGGCTAACAGTGGAACCTCAGATGCATAACAAGCAAGTTTAATTCTCCCCTGGTATATTGAACATAAGACAATGTTTTTATTAAGGCTGCCACAAATTACTGTTTTCTATATGATTAATCATATCTTTAATTTATTACTCTGACACCTAATTTTGACCAAATAATTCAAGTAGACCCATGAATGTATGCTGCATTTAAATATTGAATAGTTTATGTATTTATGTAAAATTTCAAAGCATCAGGATATATAGTAAACAATTAAAATAACTCCAACAAGAAGACAAAGAATCCAACATGGTTAACCATAAAACATTTAATTAAAAAAAAAAGCCTAAAAGTAAAAAAAGTTTTAATTAATAATTGACTCTTTAACATAATTTGATGCCAGCAGTACAGTATATTTAAAACAAAATCCATCTGAAATTGACATACAGTATATATAGCTGCTATTGCATATTTGGCATAAAGCAGCTTAATAATGTTTGTAAAGTATAAATAATACAAAATTAAATCATATTGCAGGAGTTTGAATTAAAATCAAGATTCTATACTTTTGAAACCATGAAAGCATTAAATGGTTACTGTATACGTTAAACCTTTCTAGGCTGTCGACTTCGCACTTTGTTCAGAAGGGTATTTTTATTTATTCCTGTTGCTTGTTAGTGTCATCATCTATTTTCAGCATGCACAGTATTTATAAATACATTTTTTATAAAAGCGGTGACGAGCAGTGCTGACAATAGGCACATAAATCTGTACATTAATTTTTAATTCTTGATTTTTGTCTGCAAATTTTCACTTTTTTCAAAAGCATCTTACTTGACATCGTAATCGGGGGGTAACCACATACAGTAAGTGTGCATTAATCCTTCAAAAATCCTGTGCAAAAGGTTCTGAGGAACATACCAATGAGTTTACTCAGAACAGTATATCTGCTAAAAAAAAAAAAAGGTACTGAGCAATTATTTCAGACATAGGTGAAGCGAAGTGGGCGAAAAAACTTTATAGGTAATACTCAGTATAACTTTTCCACTGCACTATTTTCGGTGAGACAAGAATAAGGGGATGGTAATCAACGTGGGAACATGGGAAGAACATGATGTGCATACCCCTTTTAACTTTAAAACCAGGATTTTGCTGAGCTGCGTGGACTGTGGCTTTGCCAATCTAAACTGCAGTAGCAATTGTGTTTTTTTACAAAACAGCAAACTTCCCAGTAGTAGCACCTCCCTATAAACAGACAGCTGTCTGTTGCCCCATACTAGGGATGGGCCATAACACTTTTTTCGAAAGCGATATAAGTATTTTATGTGTAGGTATTTCCAATACTGAGCATTTTTTAAAGAGCATAGGAATTTGTTTTCAAATGATAATAGTGTTTTAGAATGGCTAATATTAATTGGTCAGTCTCTGTTTAAATTAACTAATATCAAGACACAAAATCAAAGTCACCATGACAGTTTTATTACACAATATATATAATAGAATGAACATGTCATGTCATTTTCTTACTCGCTTAATCCAGTCCAGGGTTTTGGGGGGATGAAGCCTGTCCCAGCTAATCAAGAGCACAAGGCAGCAACAAACCCTGGACAGGGCGCCTATCCATTGCAGGATGAGCACATACACACACCAAACACGCGATATGGGCAATTTAGTGTCACCAATTCTCCTAAACTGCGTAGATTTGGACTGTGGGATTAAACCTACGCAAACTAGGTGAGAACATACATAAGAGTACCCAGGTCTCAAACCTTAGTCAGCAGTGCTACTACTGGTCCACTATGCCACACAGAATGGACATACAAACATAATTAAGATAATACAAATTTTTATGTTTTCATAAAGATTTGGTTATTTGTTTAAGACGTGTGAAACAGGCAATCAACTTAACGAAAGTACTTAAACTAATCCCCTTAGAACATTAAAATTTACACAAAATATTCCCACATTTACATTTTCTGTTATAACTATTAAGCATTTTGCATAGTGTTAAACTATTTAACATTCTTATTTATGATTATTGGTTATATTGTCCAGTGCTTTTTAATTTAAAAAAAAAAAAGACATGGACAGAAACCGTGACAAAATGCTCTGACAGTGATGCTTTACACTATTATATCTCCTCCATTATGTTAACATCAGGCTTTGCATTACCTAAGTATTGAAGAGGGGTAAATGGCAAAATATTAAACTCAGCTAAAAAGTCTTCAGAAAATTCTCATCTCCATATCTCTGCTCGCCGCAGATATCTGGATAACATCTCATGCCTCTTTGAAAACTCTACTGCATTGTCTCTTATCTGGCACTGGTTGCAGTTAAATTGTCGTGCTTCCGATTTGCATTGTTTTGATGTTTTTCCAAGTCTTTCTGTTGGTCAGCATGTGTGCTTTTTGTCTAAATAGACTTCTTGTTTTGCCTCTGTACTACTCCCTCATCTCACAAATATTGCATCTGGTAACTGTATTCTTTACCATCTGTGAAAAGTAGCAACATACAAAGCTATGCTTTCGGTCACAGTCTGCTCTTGTGCAGATAGTGTGTGTTTATGGCATTCTTTTGTCATAGCGCATCTGTTTATTTCAGTACATGAGAGCAGAAAGTGTATTAGTGCTTTCTATATCTTTGAAAGAATCTTGCTATCATGTCTTATAATATAAGAAAAAAAAAATAATAATTGATATTAATTAATGATACTTGATACCAAATGAGTACAGTTTGAGCATCAAACTATCGATTACTGTGGTATAATTTTACCCATCCCTACCTCATACAGTTCTGATGAACTGTATCAGTTTCGCTGGACTGGAAAAATACATCTTACTGAGTCAGCCTGATTACTTATTGCATGTGATTTATTTACAGTTTAATTATTGGAGAAAACACTCAAAAATGCTTTATAAAAATTACCTTTGATTTTATTGATAGATAGATATTGGATGTTATTGCTGCTCAGTCACTGATAAGTAGTTTTCTTTTAAATCCACAAATGACAGCTAGCGAGTTACAAGGTGCTGACCCTGCCATAAATATCCAGCAAAGGATGAAAATGAAACTTTGTCCAAAATAAAACTAGAAAGTGCATTTAACAGGCTAGTGTATCATATTTAATTAGCATATGTAATAAAACATTATTTTTTTCTTCAGTGACTCGTGAATAATGGTGGCAAATGTCAAGTGCATTTAGCAGACAATTCATCTGTTCTGTCTGAAGAAACACCGTGGTTCTACTTTCATCCCACTGCTAGTCACTAGTATGAATTTCTCAAGTTAACGCTTAACAAACTACTGCTTAAAAGCTAAATAAGTATAAGTGGGTTACTTATGGTGCTGTTGGTTTGTTTGTTGCTGTACTGTGCCTGTTTCCTCTTCATGTGGTCATGTGGTGCTGTTGTCGAATACCACCTGTTTTTTACACAATGAACAACAATTTCCTCTGATTTTCTGGAGAAATATTCTTACACCGAGTAGAATTTTACCTTCTTCAACTGAATGTGGCATAACCGTTGCCAAGATTAACCAACTCAAAATTGATACAGAGAGTTGCTGAAAGCCGGCACACAATTTGCAGGGACAACTATTTGATTAAGAAAATATAATTAAATTTGAATTTTTAGTTGATTAGTCAATAACAGTACATTTGATTAAACTCAGCAGCCCTAGTTTTTATCCTTGGTCGAACATATCAGAATTAACTAGAGTATTCCAATTTATTAAATGTGAAAATACGTGAAAAAACATGAAATTGGAGAGGGCTTAATACTATTGTACCCCGTGGTATCTTCCAAAATGACCTTCAAGAATGTGGTGTTTTTGGGCTGGTGCTGCATGCCATTTTCTTTTATTTCCTCAGCAGTAGTTGTTTGTGTACACTTGGGATGAAGTCAGATTCATCTTAGAAGTGCATACAACTCAAGGTATATGTGAATATAAAATTTTGCACTGAGTATATTCAGATTGGGAACCTAAGAGATATGATATTGCTTTGATCTTAGCTGTCTGTGATCATTTGTTGTTGTGAATCTATGTCATCAGAGGTCTCAGGTGCAGGACTTACAGGAGTTCTCCGGGGTTGTGGTTGCTATACCAGAGGGGGGTGATAAACTGGGAACCAAGTTGTTAGACAAAGCATTTGATTTACTTGTTTGTCTGTGTGCCTGTCTTCACATTTGGTTTGAAACGTTTATGTCAGTGATCCTGGTCTAAATCTTCATAACAGTGTAGGGAACAGAACAGTTTGAAATAACCTCCGATTAAAGCTCATTCTTCTTCACACAGGTAAGAGGATGCTTATGGGTATATCACGCATGTCATGCAGGGTCCATTGGGAGACCACTCTGGAGCAGGCCCGGGGCATGTTAGAGTGATTAATTTAGTCATTTATAATACGGAGTGTTTGGCAGTTACTCAGAATGACCAGAAAAATGTTGAGGGTTTATGACTGTTAAGTCTGACCCACGAAGGTTGTTGTCGCAACCTCCCTCACTAGGACATAAAGAACAGGATGAAATGAGAAATACCAATCAGTGTTCATTTTACAGTTTAAGGTTTAAAGTGGAATTGTATTTTATACTTTGATTTGATCTTTTAAATTTAAAAAACTCAAAAAAGATGAGATGAGAAATGTAATTTGTGGATATTTTACAACTTAGCTACATAATAAAAATGTAGAATCTAAATGCCAGCTTCCACTTGAACTCAGTTAAGTGCTTTTGAAAACATTTAAGTGTTCGCATTCATTGTACATTTGTATGTTTGTCCCAGTTTTTTGATCCAAGGAAACCCACTTTAAAATTATGTGGTCCTTTTCTCTGGTGTACATAATTTCTACCCATCTCTGCAAGTTAATTTTCATGTACTGGTGTCATTAGTATATTTGTATGAATATTTATCAAGTCAGCTCACTGAAATTAAAGATCATTCTTATATGTTCTTTTACCTTGTGTTAAAAAGACAATTAGAATAAAAATGTCTAAAGTTAAGTTATAGGTGGATACATGGTTCCTGTGATCTTTTCATAACAAGTACAGATTGCAGATTGCTGATATGAGGATTGTCACTTCTTTTTCTGAAGAGTGTAAGTAAAACAATTTAAATCTTGGTATATCAGAGATGGCACATGTTTTTTGTTACAAGAGAAAATATCAGTAGCATTCTGATATATATTGTATATATATATTGTATATTATGGGAACAATGCTCCATTTTGCTGAGCTGAAAGTTCATGGCAACAATTTTCACGCAGGAAAAGGGAATAATGTATTGTGATATTTTTTCAGTTTCAACCTTTTTTTTTCATGGATGCGCCTTTTTGTTTAGAGTACAAATTGCAAAATAGTGTGTTTGCCTAAAGGATTGTAGTAATACTTAAGATGTTCATTTCAGGTCAACTGTCAAATATTACATGGTCCTAAATGAGTGACTATAAATGTGCTATGAAATGGACTGATGTTGGCTTCTGACTTGACTCTGTATTGGAGTAACCAGGCCCAGAAAATAAATGAATTATTAAATACATCTGGACTGATGTTGGTAATTAAATTATAGTGATGTCCATGTACTGTAAATAATGGTTAGGTTCCATGTATCCCTAAGTTGTAGTCACTGTAAATGTGGCAAAGTATAACTCTGGAAACTCCTATAAACTATCTTCCATTACTTATGTAAAAAAGTATGATGAAACAGGTTAGTGAAGATGACTGTTTAATACCTTTATATTTTGAATGGTGTTGGTGAGATCAAGGTAACTGGAAGAAGGGACAGTTGCCTATGAGTACACTTTGACACTGACAGTATTTTTTTGTTATAACTCAGTTTAACTTTCTTGCTTTCCTTGTGACAGTATACAGAGTAAAAAAAAACTGTTTCCATCCCAGAAGTGTTCCAATTAAATGTATTATTCTTTAAACACTTTGAGCTACTTTAGTGTGTAAGAATGTGCTACATAAATACTGTTTTAGTTGTTGTAAATTGTAATATAAAAAATGTGAAAAAGTTTTAGGTAACATAATACTTTATCAACTTTTTGGTTATAAATTAAAATGCAAGATTAAAAATTCCTTCTCACAAAACCATCCATCCTCTTCCGCTTATCTGAGGTCGGGTCGCGGGGGCAGCAGCTTGAGCAGAGATGCCCAGACTTCCCTCTCCCCGGCCACTTCTTCTAGCTGTTCCAGGGAAATCTCGAGGTGTTCCCAGGCCAGCCAAGAGACATAGTCCCTCCAGCGTATCCTGGGTCTTCCCTGGGGGCACCTCCCAGTTAGATGTGCCCGGAACACCTCACCAGGGAGGCGTCCAGGAGGCATCCTGATCAGATGCTCGAGCCACCTCATCTGACTCGTCTCGATACGAATTATCAGTGGCTCAACTCTGAGCCTCTCCCTGATGACTGAGCTTCTCACCCTATCTTTAAGGGAAAGCCCAGACACCCTGCGGATGAAACTAATTTCAGCCGCTTGTATTTGCAATCTCGTTCTTTCGGTCACTAACCATAGCTCATGACCATAGGTGAGGGTAGGAACGTAGATCGACTGGTAAATTGAGAGCTCTGCCTTACGGCTCAGCTCCTATTTCACCACGACAGGCCGATGCAGACCCTGCATCACTGCGGATGCCGTACCAATCTGCCTGTCTGTCTTCCGCTCCATTCTTCCCTCCCCCGTGAACAAGACCCCAAGATACTTAATCTCCTCCACTTGGGGCGGGATCTTGCTCCCAACCCTGAGAGAGCACTCCACACTTTTCTAGCTGAGGACCATGGTCTCGGATTTAGAGGTGCTGATTCTCATCCCAGCCGCTTCACTATCTGCTGCGAACCAATCCAGAGTGAGCTGAAGATCACTCACTGCCTGATGAAGCAAACAGGACAACATCATATGCAAAAAGCAGTGACCCAGTGCTGAGCCCACCAAACCGGACCCCCTCAACACCCTGGTTGCGCCTAGAAATTCTGTCCATAAAAGTTATGAACAGAATTGGTGACAAAGGGCAGCCCTGGAGGAGTCCAACTCTCACTGGAAATGGGTTTGACTTACTGCTGGCAATGCGGACCAATTTCTGACACCGGTTGTACTGGGACCGAGGAGCCCTTGTCAGGGGTCCGGTACCCCATACTCTTGGAGCACTCCCCACATGATTCCCCGAGGGACATGGTTGAACTCCTTTTCCAAGTCCACAAAACACATGTAGACTGTTTGGGCAAACTCCCTTGCACCCTCCAGGACCCTGCCAAAGGTGTAGAGCTGGTCCACTGTTCCGCGACCAGGACAAAAACCACACTGTTCCTCCTGAATCTGAGGTTCGACTATTTGACAGACCCTCCTCTCCAGGACCCCCGAATAGACTTTTCTAGGGAGTCTGAGGAGTGTAATCCCTCTGTAGTTGGAACACACCCATGATTGGCCCATTTGGACTCAATGTCTCCCACCTCCCTCGGGACGTGGTTGAAGTTCTGTCGGAGATGGGAGTTGAATCTACTTCTGACAGGGGACTCTGCCAGATGTTCCTGGCAGACCCTCACAACACGTTTGGGCCTACCAGGCCTGACCGGCATCCTCCCCCACCATTGAAGCCAACTCACCACCAGGTGGTGATCAGTTGACAGCTCTGCCCCTCTCTTCACCAGAGTATCCAGGACATGTGGCTGCAAGTCCGACGACACGACCACGGAGTCGATCATCGAACTGAGGCCTAGGGTGTCCTGGTGCCAAGTGCACATATGAACACCCCTATGCTTGAACATGGTGTTTGTTATGGACAATCCGTGACAAGCACAAAAGTCCAATGACAAAACACCGCTCAGATTCAGATCGGGGTGGCCATTCCTCCCAATCACGCCCTTCCAGGTCTCACTGTCATTGCCCACGTGAGCATTGAAGTCTCCCAGCAGTACAAGGGAGTTCCCAGAAGGTATGCCCTCTAGCACCCCCTCCAGGGACTCAAAAAATGGTGGGTACTCCAAACTGCTGTTCAGCACATATGCACAAACAACAGTTGGGACCCGTCCCCCCACCCGAAGTCGGAGGGAGGCTACCCTCTCGTCCACTGGGGTAAGCCCCAATGAACAGGCTTCAAGTCGGGGGGCAAAAAGTATGCCCACATCCACTCAGTGCATCTCACTGGGGTCAACTCCAGAGTGGTAGAGAGTCCAGCCCCTTTCGAGGAGATTGGTTCCAGACTCCAAGCTGTGCGTCAAGGTGAGCCCGACTATATCTAGCTGGAACCTCTCGACCTCGTGCACTAGCTCAGGCTCCTTCCCCTTCAGAGTGGTTACATTCCATGTCGCAAGAGCCAGCTTCTGTAGCCGAGGATAGGACCGCCAAGGTCCCCACATTTGGCCACCACCCAACTCACACTGCACCCGACCCACTTTGCCTCTTCAGGCTGTGCCCGGACGAGCCCTATGAGTGCAGGCCTGGCCACCAGGCGCTCGCCATCGAGCCCCACCTCCAGGCCTGGCTTCAGAGGGGGGCCATGGTGACCTGTGTCTGGGCGAGGAAAAATGGCGTCCAAAGTTTTTGTTCCTCATAGGAGGTTTGCTAAACTGCTCTTTGTCTCATCCCTCACAAAACCAATTTAAAATTAATAATTAAAAGATTACAAAGGAAACATTGAGCTGAAGGGCGGCACGGTGGCACAGTGGTAGTGCTGCTGCTTCGCAATTAGGAGACCCAGGTTCGCTTCCCGGGTCCTCCCTGCTAGGAGTTTGCATGTTCTCCCCGTGTCTGTGTGGGTTTCCTCCCACAGTACAAAGGCAGGTTAGGTGCATTGGCTCTAGCAGACCCCCATGACACTGTAGTTGGATATAGTGGGTTGGATAATGGATGGATGGACATTGAGCTGAAATAAGTCTTACTATTAAGTAAAGTATGCGGCTGAATTTATATTATATATATATATACATACTGTATATTCTTCTGGTTGAGTGAACGCAGACGTGACTGCTCGCCACTGCTCTCCGGTAACTCTTTAACTTTTTAACTTTCTTTTTCTTTTTTTTATGATGAGCTTACAATCTAATGGACTAAGCAGCTGTTTTCATTTTAATTTCGGGCAGATTTATTTGTTTAGTCTTATTTTTCAATCATTTAAAGCTAGACTAATTTCCAGCTTGACTGCTGATTTGGCTGTATATGGACTATTTTTCGGCCTGTCCCTGCCTTGAGACTTTCCTGGCTTTGTTCTCCGGACACCCGAGTTGTCTGTGTCCTCGCTTAACCTGTGGACCGGTAGGATATTTTTTTGGTTCGTGTTCGTTTGGTCCCTCCTGTCGCTCGCTATTCAACCTGCTTTAGGCCTGCTCCAGTACTCAGCTGCCGAGCTACTCCGATTCCGCTTTCACCTGTCCTAGCCTCCGCTGACCGACCTATATCTCCACCCAGACATCGTATTCCTCCCCCGTTGGAGATACATCCACCGCAGGTCCCGCCGGAGTATCCAAGCTGACAGTTCGAAAATAATAAACTCCATATTTAGACAGAGTCGCTGACCACAGTGTGTTAGCCAGCCTAGCCCGGTCAGCTAACACTGTTGCCTAACGTGATAGCGCCATTGTTAATTTCGGTCTGCTGAACATCCGCTCACTCATGAGTAAGGGGGCTCTCATCCACGACCTCTTCACTGATCGTAAGTTTGACTTTTTCTGTCTAACTGAGATATGGCAGCAACGCCAATACTTTTCCCAGCTTAACAATATCCACTCCACCGGGGTTTGTTTACATCTCTCAACTCCATGGCTCTAGCCGCGGTGGAGGTCTGGCGTTAATGTATTGTGAGAATTGGAAAGACTTGCCATTATCTTTTCCTGCCTTCAGTTCTTTTGAATCTCTTGTATGTCAATTAAATGGATCTATTCCTACTATCATTGCAACTGTTTACCGACACCCTAAACCAAATAATGACATTCTGAATGACTTTGCTGTTTTCCTTACACTCTTATCTACTGTTTCATCAAACATAATACTTAATTTCAATATACTTACGGATAATATCAATGTCCCTATTACTAGAGACTTTACAACCTGCCTTGAGAGTTTTGGATTCCAGCAGCACACTAATGTTCCCACTCATTCCAAAGGACATATCTTGGACTTGATTTGCTGTTCTGGAGTTACCCCGCTTGATTGTACTGCAGATGAACTCCCCATAACTGATCGTTATTATTTCATTCAATGTTAAACTTGCACTTTCCAATACTAAGCCTTCCCATCTCATGTCTTTCCGTAATATTAAGAATATTAACTTAGACTCTCTTTCCTCTAGTATTGATTCCCTTATAGACATTGATAACTTATCCACTCCTTAAGAACTGGTCTCACACTATAACACTGGGCTTAATGGTGTTCTTAACTCTGTCGCTCCATTAAAAACTAGATCTGTTTTAAAAACTAGATCTGTTTCTTTCTCCTTTTCTGCTCCCTGGTTCACGCCTGAAACCAAATAAAGGCAGGTTTGTACTTAAGTTGAATTTGTATGTAAGTCGGAACAGGTACATTATTTTAATAAATTTTATTGTTAACCGACTGCAACCAAGTACCCTGCCAATGAATGATGGAGTTTCACCTCTCTCTGACCTTTTTATTATTTCTACTTTATTTTCAATTGTTATGGTTTTTCTCTTCTTTACACTTTCACCAGCACTTGCATCAGATTTGTGTTTCTGAGACATTCTTGAAGGGTGAAGACAAAAGGTTAAGATGAACTCTTCTACACAGCACTGTACACGCTATCACAGCAGGAAGGCACCCCTCGTCAGCAAGTCTGGCGTACTGACAAGAGACAACTTCCTGCTATGTGCATAACAGTACACGCAGGCTTGCTATTGAGAATGGGGGTGGTGGTGGGCGATTCACTACACGCTTTTCGCCACACCGTGTTTGTTCTCGGTGGGTGGACGCTTCAGTCAGCACCCCTCGCCACCCCCATTCAACAGGCCGCCATCTGAGGCACACTACAATGCTACCCCCTGCCGCCCTGTTCACCCTCAATGGCCTCCGTTCAGCCACAACCGGGTCACCACTTGCAGCTTCACCAGCCGCCCACAGATAATGAACGGGGCAGCCGTGTTCAGTGAAATCGCTTGCCACCTGGAGCCGCCCGAGCAGTGGGCGAGCAGCGAAATCGCCCCCCTCCAGCCTCCATCCAGCCACCGCTTACAGCGTCCCCAGGCCAAAGATGACGGAGCAGCAGTTACTGAGGCGCATGCGTTGCAGCTGAGGCCCCGTTCGTATGTTGTAGGCCGGAGGTCTGTAACCTGGGGACTACCTGTACTTTATTATAAGGACTGCATTGCCCAAACTAAGTCTAATGATTATATTCTCATTATTTCTTCCAATGAAAGAAACACCAAGCCATTGTTTTCACTTCTTAACAATATCACACAACCGCCAGATTCTTTACCTTCTCACCTTTACTCAACTGTCCTTTTTAATGTAAAAATCCAGAAGATTCACCAGTCTTTCTGTACGGATTCCTCCAGTAATGGATTTGAATTACACCCACCAACTCACCCATTTTCTCTTTTCAGCTTCCTACCTTCTCAGAAATCTCAGATCTTGTCTATAAGTCTAAGCCATCCACCTGTCAACTGGACCTACTCTCTACAGTTCTGGTCAAAGCCTGCCTCCCCTCTCTGGTCCCTCTTATTTCTGCTATAATCCACTCTTCTCTCACTACTGGTACTGTTCCTTCATCTTTTAAAACTGCTGCAATAACCCCAATACTGAAAAAAACCTGGTGCCGATCCGACTAATTTCAGTAATTTTCGTCCTATTTCTAATCTACCCTTTATTTCCAAAATTCTTGAAAAAATAGTGGCTATTCAACTTCATTCTCATTTATCTCAAAATAATCTATATGAACAGTTCCAGTCTGGTTTTCATCCCTTCCACAGTACAGCAACGACACTTATAAAAATTACTAATGACCTCCTTATGGCAGCTGATTCTGGTGTAATTGCTGTTCTCATCCTTCTTGATTTGAGTGCAGCCTTTGACACTATTTGTCACACTACTCTTCTCAATAGATTATCTTCGATTGGCATTACCCACACACCACTAGATTGGTTCAGATCCTACCTCTCAGGCCACACTTAGTTTGTTCAGCTTAAAACTTTCACATCCCAACCCACCGCTGTTACTTAAGGTGTGCCCCTCCTTTTCACTATTTACCTCCTTCCCCTTGGCAATATCTTTCGTAAATATAACATTAGCTTTCTCTGCTATGCTGATGACACCCAGCTCTATCTCACTAGCAAACCTACTGCTTCTTTTCCACCCTCCCCCCTTACTGATTGCATAGCAGAAATCAAATCCTGGTTTTCTGCAAACTTTCTTAAATTAAATAGTGCCAAAACTGAGGTTTTCCTCATTTGTACAAAATAAACATTATCCAAAACTGATAATTTTTCATTTGTTATTGATAATTCCTCTGTTCTGCGGTGGGCTGGTGCCCTGCCCAGGGTTTGTTTCCTGCCTTGCGCCCTGTGTTGTCTGGGATTGGATCCAGCAGACCCCCGTGACCCTGTAGTTAAGATATAGCGGGTTGGATAATGGATGAATGGAATTCCTCTGTTTCCCTTCTCCACAGGTTAAGAGTCTGGGTGTTACCCTTGACAGTACTTTATCCTTTCAGTCCCACATCAATAACATCTCCCAGACTGCCCATTTCCACTAGCGTAACATTAATCATATTCACCCCTCCCTCACTCCCCACACCACTGCTATCCTTGTTCATAACCTTGTCACTTCTCGTCTGGATTATTGAAATTCTCGTTTCTTTGGTTTTCTCTTTATAAGCTTCAACTGGTCGAGAATTCAGCTGCCCGCATCATTACTAGAACCCCCTCTATTCACCATATCACTCCTGTTTTGCAGCAGCTTCATTGGCTTCCGGTTCAGTTCCGAATTCAATTCAAAATTCTCCAACTAACTTTTAAGGCTATCCACAACCTTGCCACAAAGGCTATCCACAACCTGACTTCCTCCATGCTGGCATTCCCTCCCGCACCCTCAGATCCTCTTTGTCCATCCCCTTTGTCCGTCTTACCACCATGGGGAACAGAGCATTCAGTTGCTCTGCTCCCCAGCTTTGGAACTCACTAACATCTGAGCTTAGAAATATTGAATCATTTTCACTTTTCAAATCTAAAACTCATTTGTTTAAAACTGCATTTTCTCATTGATTACAATTGCTTTGTCTGATTTTAACTTCTGTATTTTACTTTTGTTTATAGTCTGTGTTTTGTCTATTGTTCGGTGTCCTTGAGTGTTTAGAAAGGCGCCTACAAATTAATAAAATGCATTATTTTATTTATATATATATATATATATGTATATATGTATGTATATATATATATATATATATATATTGTCACAAGAACGAGACATGGACAGATAAAGAGTTGGGGCAGCCACCCGTATATTGTGGTATCCTGGCTGCAAAGTCGTTTTTCTTGTAAAAGTACAGAGCACTGAAGTGCATACAACCGAGTCCAAAACAAGACTGAGGAAACAAAGGAAAGGGGGCAGGTTTTAAAGGGGAGACAGGAAGTGAGGTCGATGGATCTGGCACGTGGTCTTCCACCATTGGCTCAGAGCGGAGGTGACATCAGAGGGACTGGAGCTGGTGTGGCCGAGTTCCATTGGCTCAGTCCCGGAAGTGATGTCAGGAGATCCAGGTGAAATCCCCCGGGGATGGTCTACAGGCAAAGGAGAAAAAGAGTCAGTGCACTCTGCCACACCCCGGCATGCCTCCGAACTGCCTTCACTCAAGCCCTTTAGCTGCCTCCCATGCGCGCGTGTGACAAGGCCCCCTTAGCCCAGACCCGACGGGTCGGGCGACCCTAACCGAGAGGTCGTGAACCCGAGAAGGGCATCAGCGTTGGCGTGGAGCGCCCGACGATGAACGAGCGAAAACTTGTACGGCTGCAGGTCAAGAAACCACCGGGTGACCCGCTGATTCGACTCCTTGTGGAGGGCCATCCACTGTAGGGGTGCATGGTCCGTGACAAGGGTGAATTCCCGGCCCAACAGGTAGTACCTCAGCTGAGTAATCGCCCATTTAATCGCCAGAGCCTCCCTCTCCACCGCAGCATACCTGGTCTCCGGTCCAACAGTTTCCGCTCAGGAACATGATGGGGTGCTCCACACCATCGACGCTTTGGCTCAGCACGCGCCCAGGCCTGTGTCCGAAGCGTCCGTCTGGAGGATGAAAGGCAAAAAGGACGAGGGGGAGGAGCTGATCCCAGTTCCTTCCATCCTCGCTGACCACCTTACGCAGCATTTGCTTGAGAGTTTGATTAAACCTCTCTACTAATCCGTCGGTTTGAGGATGATACACCGAGGTCTTTAAATGCTTTATTTTCAGTAATCTGGCAGTCTCCTTGAACGTTTCCGAGGTGAAGGGGGTCCCCTGGTCTGTCAAGACTTCTTTGGGGATCCTCACGCCAATACCCCTAGTAATTCCCGTGCGATGGCTTTAGAGGTAGCTGAGCGCAACGGAACAGCTTCGGGTATCGTAGTAATCCACGAGGACTAAAATGTACTTGTGTCCTCGGGCTGAGGGCTCCAGGGGTCCCACCAGGTCGACCCCGATTCTGTGGAAGGGAACGTCAATCAGTGGAATAGGAACGAGAGGAGCACGGTCCCTCCTAGGAATTTGTCGCAGTTGACACTCCGGGCAGGAAGGCAAAAGCGACGAACCTCCTCATTAATTCCTGGCCAGTAGAAACGGAGCTTGATCCGCTCCAGAGTTTTTTCGGTGCCCAGGTGGCCACCTAGGAGGTGGGCGTGTGCTAGCTCGCAGACCTGCCGCCGGAAGGTACGCTGCACCAGCAGCAGCCTCGCCTCCTGCCCGCCATGCATTGCTACACGGTAAAGGAGGTCATTATCTAGCACAAAGTAGGGGCCCTGTGGCATCGACTGATTAGTGCGCTGGCCATTGACAAGGACCACTGCATTTTTTACAAACTTCAGGGAGTCATCATTCCATTGCTCCCTTCTAAAAGAAGCCGGCGCTTTTAAATTGGAACCGCAACACGGAGAGAGGGTCAGCGCCGACCTCAATGGGCGTGGTTTCTCCCGCCCGCCGCTGGCGTTGGTGGATGACGTGTTAGCCCGCGACGGCCCGGAGTTGCCACGTCAGTCAGGGCGACCGCTTCGTCTCTCTGCCGGCTGATTACACGGCGTGGAGGCAGCTTGAGACGGGTTATCTCCGCCCATAACGAGGCCCAAATTAACCCCGGAGTGGTATGTGTCTCACCGCTTTTGATTTTAGACCAGTCCGCCCTAGTATCACCGGGTGTGGAGGATCAGGTAGGACCGCTACGGTGAGTTTACGAACTGACCCTCCGTAACTGATGACACATGCGGCGGACCTGTACCAGCGGATGTCTCCGTGGACACAGGTTATACCGGTCTTAAATTTTAGCCACTGTTGCGGTTGCACAAAGCGGCGGGCAACAATGGAAATGTTGCTGCCGGAGTCGAACAAACCTGTGGTCTTGTGTCCGCTGGACGATCACCACGCCAGTATGTGGGACCGCCAACGGATTAGCGAGCACACCAACCCTCCTCGCCTCCACCTGCATTCCTCCTTGCCCCAAGCGGTTTGCGCGCCAGCACCGCTGACGCCTGCATCGAGCTCGGATTGTACAGGGAGGGGCTAGGTCTTGGAACGCACCCGGCTGGGTTTGACATGAGGACGGTTCTGCTCCCCAGAGTGTGAGGCCGCCCTCTGCGCTCCATAAGCTCTATGAGCTCAGACATGTTCTTAAACTGCTCGCCCAAACCGGCTGGGTGAAGCCACGGGAAGCGCTTCCAGGAGCAGATAGCAAGCTACCTGCTCTATTATTTGGTAGGGCGTGTTTTCAAATGGCGTAGCCAATGCCCTACCATTGCCCATAAGGACCAGGCTTGTCTGTTGGTCGGCGCTCAGGGTCCAACCTCCATTTTTATTTTATTCACCTGCCAGTCTGGGGCACCCCTAGGTGGTAAATGGGGCTTTGGTTTCGCAGGGAGGCAGGCACTCTCCCCCAGGAGAGCATACTGAGTCCCTTTGCCTCCCTCCAGGGCAGCCCAATTCTGTGAGCCCCACCCGCACACCCCTGGCCTCTCCAGATGGCCTAGTTATGAGTGCTGGGAGCGGAGCCCGCACCGGTCACGCCGACCGCGGGCACCCTCCCGCCTGAAGACTCGGCCCCGCACGCCCCACCTGGGTATATTGCAGGTCCTGTCCCCTTCTCCTCTGGGACTTCTCCATCCTGCCGACTACGCCACTGTCACAAGAACGAGACATGGACAGATAAAGAGTTGGGGCAGCCACCCGTATATTGTGGTATCCTGGCTGCAAAGTCGTTTTTCTTGTAAAAATACAGAGCACTGAAGTGCATACAACCGAGTCCAAAACAAGACTGAGGAAACAAAGGAAAGGGGCAGGTTTTAAAGGGGAGACAGGAAGTGAGGTCGTATGGATCTGGCACGTGGTCTTCCACCATTGGCTCAGAGCGGAGGTGACATCAGAGGGACTGGAGCTGGTGTGGCCGAGTTCCATTGGCTCAGTCCCGGAAGTGATGTCAGGAGATCCAGGTGAAATCCCCGGGATGGTCTACAGGCAAGGAGAAAAGAGTCAGTGCACTCTGCCACACCCGGCATGCCTCCAACTGCCTTCACTCAAGCCCTTTAGCTGCCTCCCATGCGCGTGTGACAATATATATATATATATATATATATATATATCTCTCTCTCTCTCTCTCTCTCTCTCTCTCTCTCTCTCTCTCTCTCTCTCTCTATATATATATATATATATATATATATATATATATATATATATATATATATATATATATATATATATATACACACTAATAAAAGGTAAAGCCCTCACTTACTGACTGACTGACTCATTCACTCACTTACTCACTCACTCTCTCACTGACTCACTCATCACTAATTCCCCAACTTCCTGTGTGGGTAGAAGGCTGAAATTTCATTCCTTACAGCTTACTTACAAAAGTTGGGTGGGTTTCATTTCGAAATTCTACACGTAATGGTTATGACTGGAACCTATTTTCATCCATATACTGTAATAGACTGCAGCTCGATGGCCTGGGAGGCGGAGTTGCGTCTCACATCATCACGCCTCCCAACGTAATTGAGTGCCTGCCCATATAAGATAACTATTCGCAGGTCAAGGACTGTGCTTAGCATATTCATAAGTAAAAATATCTGAATCACAAACTGATGTTAATTATATTTTGTCCATGAATACTTATTAAATAATTCCAAATAGTCTGTCTGCTTCCTTTCATAGCTTTTTCCGATGGTTGTGCTGCTTCCAGCCATGTATTTTCGTATTAAAGCATTTAAACAATCACATTTCAGCCATCATTTGTTGCCAGGCAGAGAGGCCTTCACAATCCGTTGTGCAGGCACTCTAATACAGAATAAATGTCGATTAACCTGTTGCATCAACCAATCAGATTTTGAGTTGGTGTCAGTAGGGCCCTCTATCAAGCATACGGCAACGTCACCGTATTCAGACCCATTGATTGGATAGAAGCCGATATGAGGAACTCTACGAGGCCACTGAACGCACTGCAAGCGCTCTGAGCGTCCTTGCGCGCACTACGGCCAACTCCATGGCAGGATTCTGGACAATATTATTTGCCAGTCACAGACCAGATTTCAAGACCACGAAAACCTGATGTTTGTCACGCTCCTTAAGCCTCAGAAGTTTCGGGAATACAAGAAAAATTTCACGCATGCAGCCATCTCCAGTTTAATACAAGAGCCACGGAGCGGTTTTTGATCTGTCTTGGCTAAAAACAGAACTGACTGTAATGTATGCCATGGATGATTTTGCAGGAAATTCTCCCACTGATCTCCTTGACTTCCTTCATCAGAAAAATCTGAATGAGAGCATGGGGCAGCTGTTCACATTGGTATATTTGGCGGTGAGCATTCCTGTGTACAAATGCTTCTGTCGAGCGGACATTTTCAGCCCTAAAGCGAATTAAAACTTATGACAGAAATATGACAGGGCAGGTTCGACTTTCAGCATTAGCTTCGATGGCGATAGAAAGGGACTTTTTGATGGAACTGAAGCGTACGGATAATCCGTACGACAGAGTAATTGAACTGTTTTTGAGGAAAGAGAGGAGGGTGGATCTTGTTTACAAATCATCCAAATCTAATTGTGCAGATCTAGATCGTCTGGATGACTTTGATGTATGTGAGGATGATTCCAGTTCGGCGTGAAGACGATTCTTTATGTTGTCAGTTTGCACACTCCTCGATGGTCCGGGATTTTTTGGGTGATTTTCTATGTGATAAACTTAATAAGTTATAGCGTAATGAAAATTGCATAGTTAGATCTGGACCACCCTATACCATTACCCTTATAATTGTTGTTGCTGTTGTGGGTATCTTTGGTTGGTAGACTTTGTTTGTGGCATTGCTTGGCTGATTAATATCATATAATTTCTTGACCATGACATTAGGTAGTAGACATTATGGGGCTATTGCCAAGTGTTGAAACTGGCAGCTTTCACAACCTGAACTACCATTGCAATCAGATAGATTGTGTATGCAATGAAGTTGTTCTGCAGTGATTTGGTATTGGGGGAAGTTGGCAGTCGGTATGGCACACTAGTAGAGCATTGCTTGTTCCTGCACACACCCACAGGAGGTATCCAGTAGGTCCACAGCATTAACAAGAGACAGAGAGGCAGATCTGATCTTATATATACTGTCTATCCCTTGGCATTTGAAGCTTTGATCTTGGTTTCAGTTGATAGCTAATAGCATAACACATGCAACACAGCCTTTGGTTTCTGAAAGTCCTTCTCATGACTGCCGCAGATGTGGCAGTGTGCCTCACGTTACGGAATATCCATGACCTCGCTGTGCTACTCACATTCAGTACAGACAACCAATCACATCTCTGGTATGACACAAATTGGGCTTCTAGTCCTTTCTAGCACACTGGAGACACACAGTTAAGAGGACTGTTGCTTTCATAAGAGGTGCTGGCATCGCATGCTCCAGTGGACATTCTCGCCACAATGGACAGGATAAGAAATGAAGAGACAGGTGATGACAGCATAGTCAAAATAGTGACATCCCATGTACATATAGGAACTTTAAAATAACAAAAACCTAAGCCTTATGGCCCTCCTATTTACCTTTCATTTACTACTTTACCACTAGGCTCCTTTACTTGCTCTGCCACTTAGAAATGATTTCTTTCCAACTGCAAGGCCCCAGTATACCGACTTCTGGGTCAACCTTTACAGATGCTTCTGGCTTATTCGACCAGCACTCAAAGGTCTCAAGGTACCTCTGAGGAACTCCCCCTAGTGACACTAGGTTCCCCTGCAGCATTCTCATACAACATAGTGTGATCAGGAAGGTCTAAACTGTCTGTCCTCACCAGTATGCTTGTGAATCTAATCCCTCAGTGCACTCTAGTGGTCTGGGGGACTATAAGAAGGGTAAGACATTGATTGTAACATGTATTACTTTCTCTATATATACATATATACATATATATACAAGTGCGTATATCTAAAAATATTTATATAGTATATGATAGTTGTAGTCACGGTATACTAAAGTAACTGCACATAGTCAGTTAAATCCCAATACAATGTGGTAAAAATATCTGCTTTCTTGCTTTCTTTCTTAGTTTGACCTAATGTGATTTGACCATTTTTCTAAGTCTTAATAAAGGGTAGGAAGATATAAGTGAAAAAATACACTCTAATAGCTGAGAATGAAGAAACATGATTTTGATTCAGTAAGTGGTGTCACCTCCTCTAGCAATAGCAATTATTTATTACAAACTCTGCTTATAACTGTTGATGAGTACTGCCATTCTAAAACACAAACATTTAATTCTGTTTTAGCCATTCTGTAATATACTTGCATGTTTAGGATCATTGCCCCAGTGAATTAGATCAGCATATACATATAAACTCTTTGCATCCACTCAGTGATTGCAGTCCACTCAATTCTTGATTTATGGGAGGCTTTAAACATTAATTGTACTACTACACTTAAGCTGTTAAACGTTTAAAACCTGTTCCTAGTATTCAAGATTGTGGCTCCTACTATCTGAAATATTGCTCATATCTCTATTTATGAGGCTCAATCTCCCTCAAAGTTCAAATGTAGGGTGAATGCCTGCCTGTTTGCTCTGCCTTTTCTTAAATATCCTCTCATTTACAAGTTTAACAGTGAGAGCTATTCAGTAAGGTTATTAATGACACATTGTATTTAGCCTGCCTCCTTTGAAAAATCAACCCCCAAAATATTAAATTTATCACTTATTGTTACTTGGAACATTAGTATTGTGAAGTATACACCTCCTTTACTTATACAGTATACTTATGCTCATTGTATTAATGTTTAACAGCTGCAGTTTAAAATGTATAATATGTACTTTGAAGCTTCTTCTAACATCTGTCAGCACTGTTTCTTGTTTTCGCTGCATTGTTTATACTGGCCTGATTTTTTTATATTTGTGCATTGGTAGTTCCCCACTGAGGACCGAATTTTCTTGAGTATGTTTCACTCAGTCATACCTGTCAGGACGGGAATTACTGATGAGTTCATATTTATGAAATGAGCACCAAGAGACATGATCAAAACAAGACTAGGTCACTATTCAATCTGTAAAAATAACATGTACACAGAGCGTAGAAAGGAACATTCAAGTTATCTAATTTTTAAACCCAAACTTGCTAAAGTGAACTCTGTAAAGTACAAAAAAATGAGAATAGAGAATTTCAGTGCTTGGGGCACTTATCAAAAGGGAACTGACTACATTACCTTCAGGTCTATAAGTTGTTTGAGTCAATCAACATTAAGACAGAATAAAAGTGGAAGATTCACACATTATAACTGAAAGTGTAAGTATACAAATATGATCACTACATTGTTTGGTGTAACCAAGAAACACAGAGAGAATAGTTGAAGCATGATGTATAGCAGATGACCTAATCTTATGTTTGCTGTTTTTGGGAAGAGACATAAGATAATACATTTGACTGAAAAAGTGGCTTGTGTGATAACACTTCAGAAAAGTAGCACAGACATGCAGGTGCATCCTGCCATAACACCATGCCTCTGACTCTACAAATCAAAGTTGAAGTAACCTGTATCAACTGATCAAATCCTATCTTAATTTAATAATCACAATTCTGAAATGAAATCACCTCTTTGTAATGTAATAAATATGCATTTCTGAAACTACTCATGTTTCAATAGAGAATTTATTTCATAAACAAAAATAATTTAATCCAGTTAATAATAGATAGCCTATGTATACTCAGTGTTTTAATAAACATGAGAATACTTTCAACCTAAAAAAAAGAATACAATTGATACATCATACATGGTACAGTATTGTATTTTATTAAATGAATGGTCATTTCAATAATTGCCAATAGAAATACTGTACATTTGAACATCATCTCTCCAGAAGATCTCTGCAGGCCCTGCTCCATACAGTTTTAAGACTTGTGTGAATTTGTCAGTTTGACATCAGCAATTTCTGAGATGGAATAAAAGCAGCAAATTAAATTTTAAAGTATCAATCATCTTGGTAGAATTGCCATATATTTCAAGTTGTATTGGCAACGGGAGCTTGGCAATGCAATAATAATAACAGTAGTAATAGTAGTAATAATCTAGCAATCCATTGTTAAACATGCCTACTGCAATTCAGTTCAGAGTCAGATGAGTCTTTATCTGTCTAACAGTAGTGAGTTCAAGGTCACTCATCTGGGCCAACATCATAGTTTGGTATAAAATAAGGAAGGTTTTATATTGTATTTAGGAGAATAGATTGGTAGTCTTCTACTAGCAGTATTATATACAGTAACCATATTAACAAAAGGATTAGATAAAGAAAAAATATTCATTTTTAAGTCATCTAAGTGTGTGCAGCATGACAGCAGACAATTCAATTCAATTTCACTTTAATTCTAAGTAGCCAAGGCATATAACAGATGTCTTATATTAAGCTAACAAATAGCTGACACTGTTAGTAGCTGCTTATCCTTGAATATCTTGTCACATGCTGTCTTTCCCATTAGTTCAAAAAGACTTGGGCTCATCTTATCATTCTTTTCTCCTAGTCATTTCAGAATGAAAATGATAAGTGTTTTCTCTTTTACAATTCCTTGTGTCCTTAGGTATTCTGCAAAAAATGTAATCTGTTGAATTTTGTGATAAATGCTGGAATATAATTTATTGTGATTTTTTTTTTCATTTTATACCACAGATTGTAGCTTTATGGTGATAATCTTAAATTATTAAAATTTTTGTTTTTAGGATTTACACCATTGTCACTGATAATTTGACTGTGCTGTATCTTAATAAATGATTTTTAGATTCCGTGTAGCAGAATGGTGCAATGGTTAACACTGCTGTCTAGTGCTTAATTTTCATTCCCAGGCCCTCCAGTTAACTCTAAATTTTGCACATTTTACCAGCTACTACATTTATTTTTTGAAGATTATTCCGGTTTTCTTTCAAAATTAAAAAAAAGTAATTTTTTTAATTAGTTAGTTTAAATTGGTCCAAGAGTGGGTTTATTTATTAGTATTCCTTATGAACTGGTGTTCGTAAAGTTCAGAGCTTTGTATTAAAAAAGAGGGTTCAGAAACAGATTGGATAAGGGGTGAAATTCAATATGATATAAAGAGTCTCTTTCTCATACAGATTTTTTATGTTTAATGGGTTTGGGGGATGCAGTGTTGCATGAAGTTTTACAGTTTGCTCCAGGATCTGTTAGGCAGATCTGTCTGTCTGTGTTGCCCCCTTTAAAAGTATGGTATACTGTATAGAATTTTATAATAAACAAGGAGGCCTACTCTTATCTATTCATGTAATGGTATTTTAATAATGAAGCGGTGATTACCAAGACCATTAGATTGTCATACTGTATATTCAGTATGCATCTAAATACCTGAACAGTTTCTTATTTATTCATAATCGGGTGGCAAATTATTTTTTAAAAAATGTTAAGGATTATTGTGTAACCTGCCCTGTAGCTGAAGATAATGAAAGGGGTTATCACAGTAAAATTAATAGTATGGGCCACCTCTTAATGCATCAACACTGTTGGAAGAAGAACTCTTCCAGCAATCAACATCTAAATCAAAGAGCTTCTAATTCGGTTTAACTCTAAACACTAATTAATTTTAAGGCATACAATACAGCATATTAAATTAGGCAATACACTCTTATAAATTTCTCATCATCTGTAACTCAGATTATGTGACTTTTTATGAAAAGACTGCATGATACCCATGAACAGAGATGGCATATTCAGGGTATATTGTAGTCTTTTTATACAAACAAACAAAAAAAAGCTACAGACTGTACAAGACAACTCTTTGCTTGTTCCAATATGTTTATTTTGGGCCATTCAGTTTTCATCTCATAGTAGTACTTAATTTTTTCATTCGCGTTGTCTGTTCAAAGTATCTAAAGTGGGAGTACAAGGGAGAAAAAATTAATGGAGTGCAAATTGACTAAAATAAATAACTGTGTTTATTTAAAACACTTAAGGTTAAAATGTAAAGCAGTAAATTATTGTGGGTATGCAATTTAGCAGACTCTTACATATAGATTCATAACTGAAGGTGAGAATGAAAAAATGTACTTGTTATGGGAAATTGCAATGTCTAGTGTGAAAAAATACATTTGCAATGAAAGGAACGAGTTTTTAGAATTGACTAAAGAAAAACATGATAATTTTGTTCAAAATGCAATTTTGTAAGGGAACAGATAAGATCTGCACCTCTATAATAACCTTAGTTTCTTCATGCTGATGAATAGAAGTAAATGCTAGTAATTTTATTCAGTAAACTGATTAGGGATTACACAGTACCAGCTGTTGGAGGACTGTCCACAGTGATGACTATGATTTAATCTGAGACTAGTTCAGTTAAGTTGTTTGAAAAAAAAAACTTCATAGTTTTTGTACTGTATTTAAAAGGAGGTTTAATTTTTAAAATGAATGTCAAGCTTTGTATTAAGTTTAAATTTGTAAATTTGCAGTAGTATTAGCTTCCATTAAATGGAAAGATAAAAGATTAAAAAAAGATTAATTTTGCAGATTAGATGATAAATAGATGTATTTGAATGCTGTGCTGCCATTTTTGTCCAGTTTTCAATCATGCAACATAATTTTGTTAAAGTGAGCTCTTATTTAAGAGACACTTATCCTTTAAGTTTAACTTAAAATAAGTACTGTTCCTGTCTCCCAGTCTGAAAACAGTTTAATCTTACTTACCCATTTTTTCCATCTTTAATGAATCTGCTTCTTATCAAAAGATTTTTGTTTTCTATAACAGTCCAGTCCTTTTCTACAGTATGCCCTTTTACTGCTGTGGGCCAACATACTTAATAATGGTTAGAAATTTATTGGTATTTGATGGTATAGTGGTAGATTGTTAATACTTTAAGAGATGCAAAAATATCCATCTTTCCTTCTAACCTGATGAATCCAGATAAGGGTGTGGGAATATACTGTAGATTATTTGAACACAACTCATTAACAGCCTGGATTGGGCTTGGATACAATTGTTTCCTAAACCATTTAGTCCTATGCTAACAAATTTGGCATACCTTCTAATGTTTATCACCATGTCCTAATGTGCCAATGTTTAGAATTCTTAGGACAATACTTTAGGCTTTATCTGCCAGTGCAGCTGCAGGTTTATTTTGCAAGCAATCATTTAATCAGAAAGTAATACTTTAGTTCAGCTAAACTTGTTATTTAATTAGGTATAATATCAGCAGCAAGAACTTTAAAGGCTTGGATAGCCAAATATTGTTCTATCCAGCCATTTATTTTCTGAATCCACTTTCTTCACTGTAGGACCATGGGGTAACAGAAAGACAGTAATGGGATCAAGGAAGAAAGCAACTAATCCACAGAATTGGACTATTAGAGAGTACACTTGGACCCACACCTAAATTCAGTCACAACGGGCCAAATTACAGTTGCCATCCAACTGCTACTTATTTATTTAAACCGTGTAAGGAAACTGGAGTCCTAGAACAGTAGAAAGGAAACCCCCAGTTTCTAGCACTGCTGTCTTACAGCTTCAGAGCTTTGGATTAAAATCCTAAGAAGCTTTGTTTGTACTATTCATTCTGCATGGGGTTTTCTCCAGGTATCTTGTTTTTTTATTAACCACACTCCAAAGGCATAGTGTTAGGTTATTTGGTAATTTTAAATTGGTCTTTAACCTGTTATTTTGCCCTGTAAGTAATTGACTGCTTTTTGTCCAGTGTTGCCTCTGATGCTGCCTGGAGAGGCTTTAGCCTGTACAACCCCAAACTGGTGTAAGTAGGTTCGGTAATGAACACCATGTTATATACTTGCATTGCATACTCTAGACCAGGGGTGGACAAAGTCGTTCCTGTAGGGCCACAGTGGCTGCAGGTTTTTGTTCCAACCCAATGACCTAATAAGAAGCATTTATTGCTCAAGTAACTCTTCTACTTCATTTTAGTTGTCTCGCTAGTTAAGATTTTGAACCCTTATTGCTTATTTTAGTCTTAAACAGCTGTATTCTCAGTTTTTAATTGCCCCTTATTAGCAACTAGCAAAATACCCACACTTCGCAGCAGAGACGTAGTGTGTTAAAGAAGTTATGAAAAAGAAAAGGAAACATTTTAAAAATAACGTAACATGATTGTCAATGTAATTGTTTTGTGACTGTTATGAGTGTTGCTGTCATCAAGGATTTGATTATCATTATTTCTTTCAATCAGGTTCATATTTGGAGGATGTGTTGTGTTCAAGTTACATTCCGTGTTTGTCAACCGTTGTAAAGATAAGAGGTTTCATTCATCGAAGTGTTCACTACCCAAAACGGTACTCGTGAATCTAAGATGTTTAACAGGCATTCCCGGTATTAAGTTGTGGATTTGCCTGCGAATATTTAGCGGCAGCGTGTCTATGAACTTAATTTAAACTTAATCTTTACACTTTGCTTTTCTATTGATATGTCTACAAAGGCTTGTTCAGCTTCAGAGGGTTGTGTCTTTCTTACTGCATTAATAAACAGCTCGCCTTCCTCTGTATGTGAGACATCACACACTGCATGCATGGGTTTACCTTTCCCAGTTCTGCAAACTTTAGCGAAGTGGTTCAATTTACCACATTTTTTACACTGTCTTCCTTTAGCTGGACATTGACTTTTTCCACCGTGTGTTTTGTTTCCGTAGTAGCTGCACTTATTAAAATGCTTGAATGCGTCACTCGCTTCATATTTTTTTGCTGCCTTCTCAATTGTGTAATGTATTTTTTGTTCAGCACTCTTTGGAGCTCTTGCTTGTTGTCTGCGTACTGCGTTCACATTCAGTTCACATGAGCTGCTCAGAGCATCGAAGGTTCTCAGCTGTGCTTGTGCTATCTTGTGCGATCTTGCGATGTCCACGGCTTTATTTAATGTTAGCTCAGACCCGGCACTTAAAAGTTTCTCTCGCACTTTCGCTGAGTTTGTGCCAAACTCTAGTCTATCCCTGGCCATCTCATCTTCGTTTGCATAAGCACAGTCCTTCACCAGCAATTTTAACTCCGTTACAAAGTGATCAAAAGTCTCGTTTATACCCTGCGTCTTCTCATTAAACTTGTATCTCGCGAATATCGTATTCGTCTTAGGCATGACAAACGCCTCAAAATGGTCATAATAAGTTTTCAGTACCTTGGCTTCCTCCTGGGTGAGAGTCCATGTATTAAAAATGTCTCTTCCTTTTTCCCCAGTCCACAGGAGAAGGTAGCTGCATTTCTCACTCTCGTCTTTGCCTTTTAGCGGGCCAGAAAACATCAGCTCCACGTGCTGCCAAAACTTTTTTCATTTTAACAGACATTCCCGGTATTAATTTTTTGATTTGCCTGTGAATATTTAACGGCAGCGTGTCTATTGGATTGCTGCTGATGGACGGCCTTATATGGACAGGCACTCAGTTACGTGGGAGGCGTGGGTATGAGGGACGCAATATAGGCAGGCAGCCAACTACGTGGGAGGTGAGTGGTGGGGACGAACTCGCCGCGACGCGGCGACCGAGCTGCAAGCTATGGCCGTATATATGTACGTAAGTAGGATTCAGTTATGACTGTTACGCGTAGACTTTCGAAATGAAACCTGCTTAACTTTTGTAAGTAAGCTGTAAGGAATGAGCCTGCCAAATTTCAGCCTTCTACCTACACGGAGAAGTTGGAGAAATAGTGATGAGTGAGTCAGTGAGGGCTTTGCCTTTTATTAGTATAGATAAGATACAAATGACAATGACATTTAGCTTGTTACCATTTACACTTGTGTGTATTTATCATGCACTATTTGGCTTAATTAAATACTTGGAAGTAAAGTGAAGAGAAAAAAGTGAAGGATTGAGGATTACTCCTCTGTTTTAGATTTCAAATCATTTGGATAATATCATTAGAAAGGAAAAAAAAATCTAGGATATGAGAATGACCTGACATGTCAGAGTTAAAGCACTAACAAGCCATGACATTTAATTATTGGCAAGGATTTTTTTCTGATTAAGCAACTGGCTTTGATCAAAATCACGTAGCCATTGCGGCCCTCCAGGACTGACTTTGCCTACCCCTGTTCTAGACACTGTAAAATGTACTAATAAATTCTCGGCACCAAAAAAATATGAAGGAAATTAACCAGTGTTGACTTTAAACATAGCAAATGCTGATATTTGAGTCTTTTCCATGTTTTATAAAGAAAACATCTCAATACGCTATGTCAACATGGCCTCATCCAACAGTCTTTATTCATCACATAAATAAATAAGTACTTGAAGTAAAAGTAACCATCTGTTGAATGATATAAAGCCAAGCAATAATATTATCATAGGAATCCTCTCTTGATGTCAAATGAAGACTCTATACTCAGCTTACCACAGCAGATGTTTATTAGAATGAACTAAGTGGCTAAGCCTCCCGTTGCAGGTGCTTCACTTAATTAAGTCATCTTCTGTCCCAGCTCACCTTAATATGTTACAGGACTTATAACTGTGAAATTAAATAAATTTACATATGTTGCCTTGTGTAAATTAAGGCCCTTCAAATAATGATAAGTGTTGTTAAGGTTCAGTGTATGTCTTTTCATACATTTCCATAACCATTGAAAATCTGAAGTATTGTGAGGTGAAATCCAAAAATAATTAGCAGAAAGAACACACTTCCAGTGCATTACCTTTGGGGTTTGGATGGCTATTATTCACTGACCAAGTAATAAAAATGGCAATTCTTAAAAACCTAGGAATTTATAGTAATGTGAAGCTCGCTATTAAAGTATAGTTAAATATGCTTCAGCCACATTTTCTGTAATTTATCAGTGGTAAATGTATGTGACTTTGTGAATAGAAAAAGAGTCAAAAAGCTGCTGTATTAGGTGGATGATCCAGACTTCTGTGACAATAAACATTGATTTTGAACATTGGCTTCTATTGGGCTCATTGCATTGATTAGTACTTTTAATGTGTGCGTCTGAAGCTGTAAACTATTTTGTGGCTGTGTGTTCAGCAAATACCTGGTAATCTAAAAAAGAATCTTGCTATTTGGGATAAACTGATGCAGAATGCATTAGTATCCTTAAAAGTTTAAAAGCAGTAATATGGATACTTATCAAAGAAGAGCACTTTGTTTCAAAAGAATACTTTGTTTTTCATTTGTTTGACAGAGCATGTCATATGTGTGATACAATTTACACTAATACACTAAAATACACTAATACATTAAAATGGAACAAGCACGTCATTTCCATCATCAAGAAAGCCAGACAGAGATGGTTTTTCCTTCGCTAGCTTAAGAAACTTTGCATATCAAAACATGTATTGTTAAATTTTTACTCAGTCATCATTGAGAGTATTCTGACCTCCTCTATTGTTTGATTTCCATCAGCTTCCTCTTTTTCTATGACTTGGTTGTAACGAGTGATTTGTTCAACTGAGAAAATCATTGGCTGTTTTCTCTCAACATTAAAAGGTATGTTCATCGCCAGAGCAAAATAGAGAGAAGGAAAGATTGCAACTGACTCCGCCCCAGGAGCCAGCTGTTTATTAAATTACCATCAAAGAGGAGGTACAGGTCTGTTGTGACCCCAACTACATGTCATCTCTGCAGATTCTTTCCTCAAATTATTCAGATCCTAAATAACCTTACATACAGTAGTGTTTCTTCTAACTGTTTTTGCAACATACAACTTAAATACATCATACTTGCTCAACTTGTACTATTTGATATATATATATATATTATTCTTTATAGTTTTTCTATTTATTTGTGTTAACTATTGAAGAAGAAGAAGAATATTGAAGTTTGTAAAAGATTTCTTCAAGGAATTGTTGTATTTGTATAGTGATTTACACAGTGTCAGGTTAATGGTGAGTTGAAATTATGTTGTCTTGAGTTGGTAATGTCTTGTATTCCATGTTTTACACTTAACAAAAGTCAATTCTGGTATGTTTCACATGCTAGCAATAAAGTGATTCTGATTCTGATTAAGTATGTGACATGAAATATTCACACTGCCCACTGAGGATTTAATAATATCCATGTATACTAATGAAAATGCATGAAATTAGAGGCGTTGTACCCTAAACTGAAGTAAAAATATGTAAAAACAATAAATTGAGTAATGAACAAAAAATTATACCAGAAACCATAACAATGGAAAAATATGATAATGAAAAATGGATTCAAACTGAGGTGAATACTGTACAGGGTAATTAGTACTGCTGTCTCACAGCTCTTAAGTCAAGGTTCAAATCATGGCATGAACGCTGCCTGCTTGGCATGTACATGTTGTATGTCTGTTATGAATTTTCTTTGGATATGTCAAATTCATCCTTTTTTCCTAAACACATACAGATAAGGTAACTTTTGACCTTAAATTAGCTGGTACAACTATTTGTGAATCCTTGAGTGAATTTTCTCAGGGACTGATTAGTTCTCTGTCCATGACCTGGTGCTACAGAGAGAGGCCTCAGCATTCCACTAAAATAAATTGAAATAAGTGGGACTGGGGAAAGTAAATGAATGATGAAATACTTTATAAAAGCATAATAAAAGTTAATACTAAAAGATATCTCTCAAAGGGATGGTCTAATCATGGGTAAATATTCGACTGTGTAAGTTTAGAAAGATGTAAGAAAGGGCAGACCTGGCTATTTTTTCGTAGGAGGCTGCACACCTTTAATGTGGATAGTTCTGGTGTGTATTTAAGGAGGTTGTTGTAATATTTATTAATTAGGCATTTGTAAACCGCTAAATTTCTTCCTTGGGACAAATAAAATGGTATCTATCTGTGTTTGTGATTTTTCAAGTTGAATTTGGGTTAATTAACCACTCTCATGTACAGACTTAACAAGACTGTGTTCTGCCTTTGCTTGAAATCTGTTCATTGCCTCAGAATCCAAAATGGTTTCTGAATGTTTAATGATATACTGTTCAGAAAGAACTGGAGTGGTTTTGACATATTTCCTTTATAGGTAAAGCCATTCTGTTATGATGTGGCTGCTATAGACAAAACAGGGGAGGTAAAAAATTGACATAACATGCATTAAGTAATATGTTTTTGTGAGAGATTCTATTTAGAGAATACATTAGTTACTTAAAATATGTAAATACATAATCCGTATACCTTGGCAACTCTCCAGGCGGACATGCTGTCCAGTCACAACCTCTGGAAATGACCATCTATCTGCCACAGTCAGGTGTTATGTAGGTGTCCCCTTGGCCTGGTCCAGCCACTCAGATTCTCAGCAATGAGGATCCTGTAAGCTGGATCACTCTTGGGAAATCACGGGACATGGCCATAGTGCCATAACTGATGCTCCCTCACAATGCAGGTAATGTGCCTCATTCAGGACTCGATGAGCAACTGCTCATTCGACACAGTCAGACCAGCATTATCCAAGAATTCTCTGTACCAAAGGAGTCCAGTCTTCATCTCAGGTCACTGGATAGCATCCATGTCTCGTAACTATATAGCAAAACAGGGAGCACTAGGACTCTAGAAAATTGGACCTTTGTCTTTTTGCAGAGATATTGGGAGCACCATACACCCCTTTCCAGTGACCTCATGACCCTCATACTAGTGACATGAATGTTGTTCCCGAGGTAAGTAAACCTCAAGACAAGGTCGACATTCCCTGCACAGACAGACATACTGCTGATGGATGTGCCAAAGAGCTCATTAAAGGCCTGGATCTTCATTTTATTCAGGGAATTCACAAGCCCAGACACTTGGGCTCCTTGCTCAGTCTCTCAAGAGCCCTGATCAGAGCCTCCATTGACTCCACAAAGATTGCAGCATCGTCGGCAAAGTCAAGATCATTGAATCTCTCTTCACCAACAGATGCCTCGTAGTCTCTGGATCCCACGACCCTGCCCAACACCAAGTCCATGCAAGCATTGAACAGAGTAGAAGCAAGAACACACCCTTGATAAAAACCAGAATAAACTGGAAAAAGTGCAGACATTCTGCCTCCACTCTGCATAGCACTCACAGTACCAGTGTTAAGGCTGGCCACAATATCCAGCAATTTCTGGGGAATCCTGCCAAGTCTCAAGATGTCTCACAGGGCAGCTTGATCAACTGAGTGGAACACTTTACCAAAATCAACAAAGTCTGCAAGAAACTCTGCTGATATTCTAGCTTGTGCTTGATGAGAACACTCAGTGCCAGGATGCGGTTGATGGTAGACTTTTTAGACATAAAACCAGACTCCTTTAGTCTATGGTAGATGAGCAAGTAATCATGGGTCTTATTGAGGATGACCATAACAAGGACCTTACCAGGCACTGAGAGCAGTATTATCCCACTGTATTTGCCATAATCTAGGCAATCACCCTTCCCTTTCCTGGTAGGAATGACAAGTCCCATTTTCTAGTCAGCGGGGATAACGCCTGTATTTCAAATAGAAGCAAAGATTGCTTACAATGCCAGGAGGACAGCCTTGCCACCAGCCTGGAGAAGTCCACCCTGGATACCACAGATCCCTGCATTCTTCCCTACCCTCAGCTGGTTCTCCACTGGTGCAATCTCAGTCAGTCAGTTTCCATCCCACTATATCCTAACACAGGGTCACAGGAGTCTGCTGGAGCCAATACCAGCCAGCACAGGATGCAAGACAGGAACAAATCCCGGGCAGGGTGCCAGCCAACCGCAGGACACACACACCCACACATCAAGTACACACTAGTGACAATTTAGGATCTCCAATGCACCTAACCTGCATGTCTTTGGACGTGGGAGGAAACCGGAGCACCCAGAGGAAACCCACACAGACACAGGGAGAACATACAAACTCCACGCAGGGAGGACCCGGGAAGGCAGCAGCGCTACCATGCAATCTCAGTAATCCCAATAATTAAATGGAGATTAGGTGGTTCACAGCTAACAGAAGGATCAGCTTGAAGAACCATGGACCCAGAGATGTCCAACATCCTAGCTGGAGGATCATCTTTAAACAGCTGCTCAAAGTAGCCAGCCCAGCGGGACAAAACCACAGAGTCATCCATAAGGACCGTTCTCTAACTGTGACTCTCCAAGGAACAGATTTGGATATACGTAATGATTCAGTTCCTCAGTAAGCAGAACATAGGTTACTAGATCATAGAAAGTGTGTCCCTTGCAAACAGATTCCTGAAACAAACGCCTCCTTATCTGCCATCAGAGTCCTTGCTGCCCTCCTTCTTAGTTCCTGGTACAGACTGGAGTTGCCATCTAGGGTGTCTTGCGAGATAAAATACCTCCTTCTGGGAAAACTGGCAACACCAACACTGGCAACCTTCAGGGTCTTGTCATGGAAGGTCTCCCATATCACATTAGGATCAATAGTTGAACTTAAGTCTACAAGTTCCTCACACAAACTGTGTGCAAACTTGCAAAATTAGAAAGAGCCTGATTTTGGAGTCTAGCCAGATACAACCTTATTATCCTAGTAGGTGGTAGCTTACTGGACATACACTGCATCTTCAGAATAGCAACTACAAGTCTGTGGTCAGAATTCACAAATTGGGCACTTCTGTAGACCTTGCAGTTCTCTAGGAGTCTCCAGTATCTGCCCAAGAGGATGTGATTGATCTCCTTCACCGTATCACCAGTATTGAAATTCCAAGTCCAGTGATGCATCTCAGGGCACTGGAACCAGGTTCCAACGATCTGCAGCCCCTGAACTTTTTCAAAGTCAAGGAACATAGAGCCAGTATCAGCTAGGTTTCCAGACCCATGGGGAGCGTCACAATCTTCATGCCAGCCCTGTCAGTACAAGTGGTTGCCTTAAAGTCACCCATTACCAGAGGAGCGTCACCTTGTTTGCACCCATCAACCACTAATCTCAGTTGCAAATCAAATGTTTCTCTCAATGAGGCCTCACTCACCACGGTCGGAGAATACACTGAGGCAAAAGGCAAGGCACTCAGAGTGTGCCTTAAACTGAGTCTCATATGCTCATTAAAAGAAGTGACATTGGACACTTTCAGAATAAAGTTTGAGAACAATCAGAGCAACCAAACCAATGAAAGGTGTACAAACCTATGGATATCTGGCCATTCCCCAATTCTGTGCACCTCAATCAGAGCAGCCACTGAAATGCTGAATTTATAAAGATTCTCTGACAGCAGAGGAAGATGATCATCATGCCGGAGAGACAAGACATTCCACACACCTACCCGAATGAACCACCTCAAATTGGGACCCGAGTGTTGGTGTGCAGTGGGTGATGCCTCAGCACCACACCAGTTTCGATATCCAACAGGGCTAACCTCATTCTCGTTCTGTGGCGGTTTTGACTCTTCCTGGGTTGAGGCTCCTGAGGACTTTCCTCCATCTCCCTCTTAAACTGAGCAACCATCCCATGGGTGACTGCAGCAGAGCTACTCCTGTGAAGATTAGAAAGGAGTCTTGTCTGCTGTTCCAGAGCTGGGTGAAGTTTTTAAGTTGTACACAGTAAAGCAAAGTACACAGATGAAAACGATGGCTTGCTCCTCTCCCCAAACAACAAGAAACAGTCTCACCATGTTTATCCTCGGTGCATGGCATGATCCAGAACCCCGGGGTTTTGCAGTGCAAAGCTGTTGTTTTTAGGTGTTCAAAGTGGCAAATAGACAAAGGCGTGAATGATTTGAATTGGTGCTTTTTCCTATCTCTGTAACGGAACATATTGTGAACATCTGTAGTGAGCATATTTACATACACACAGACCATGTAAACAGGGCAACGCTACAAAAGGTGGGACTTAGCACAAAATACATTTACAATGACATTAATCATGTAGCATGGCTACAATATCATACCCAGGACCATGTGCATGTATTTACCATATACTTAAATATTGGGTAATACCTCATGAATTGTTTAAACTGTCTAATGAGCTATTCCCTAAGACACTTTAACCTTTTATATGGTGAATGATGTTGGAGAAGGTTATAATATGGCTCTTTGATTTTATAATGATATATGTGTTGATATAATGCTATTTCTTGTTGAAGCTGTTATAAATGATAAGCTTTCAGGTACAGTGTTAAGTAGTTTACAACTACCATAAGTTACTGGAGCCATTTACTGATTTTTGAGATTAACAATGAAAAGGATAAAAATAACAATATTTTCCCGTGGCAAATCTGAGTCCTCCAATTAACATTCAAGATGAGAAGAATATCAGTTAGTTTCTTTCAAGATGCCTGGCATTTTTTGCAGGGTGGTACAAAGCAAACAAGCTAGTTACTATAGGTCTAAATGTTTCTGGAACAACCGGTTATTTGCCTTTTACTTTTCTCTTAACATGTATTATTTTAGTACTATTTAGCATCTAGTGCTTCTGAGTGTATTAAGTAAAATTTTACTGTGAAATTAACACAAGAATTAGAAATGGAAATGATTCTACATCAAAGAATAATTTTTAGAACAGTAATAGTAATTATAGCAATAGTTCTATAATAAAATTGAAATGGCAGAGCACTGCAGTTGTACAGTACAACTCGATCACTGGGAGACAACTGAGGGTGAAGCAGCACACATTCTCTCTTCCCTGAGCACTGCTTCTTGGGGATTCTGACGAAGTGTCTGCACCCAATCATTCCCGCTATCTTAAAAGATTTTTGTTACTCCAGATCAAGCATGGACTGTATGACTGTAGGTCATTTGTTCACTTGTTATGAATATGTTCTCTTTTTATTTGTCATAAAGTGAGCATTCAGAAAAGAGGGAACAGATTTTTGATACAATAATCTGATAAAGTTTACTGAGGTGGGAAACAAAAATCTTTTTCTTATTTTAAAATTCTGTTTATTTATTATGAGCAACATAAATAGCTGAAATTGGTGGTGTTTTATTGTGCAATTGTTTCATTCCTTTTAAAGTAAATCACTTATATTTTACGTTGTGTCCTGGAGATATTAAGGTTACATGGTGCAAATGTCTAGCTAAAACAGCAGCTGTTAGTGAGTTTGTCTCAGTTTTTATTTGCTTCTAAATATTTAGAATAAATAATATTTATCTAATAAGAATATCTTATTCTTATTACTGTGTATAAGCATGCACATCTGTGAATCTCCTCACAGGGTATGTCAAGGCATATAATCACCTGCTGGACCACCAGAGGACACTGCTGCTAATATTTAGAATAAATTAATATTTAGAATAAATATTTAGATGCAGATAATCTACAATATAATGTTTTCGCCAGGTACAGGAATGACAGAATGCCAACTGGGTTGGCCATTTTAAAGATAAAGCAAAAGTAAAGATGATGCCTATCGTGGCATTGCTCTGCCCTAGCTTTGGGCTAAAGAAAAGAAATAAGCAAAAGGTCTCAGAAGTTGATAGTCAATCTTTATGGAGGTCCAGTTAGTGGCACGCTCCTCTCAAAAATGATGCCTTCTTCCAGAAGTCTGGTGGCTCTGTTCTCGTCGACTTGAAGGTGCAGGGTTAGATGCCCTCACTGGGCAGATTCTTGGTGCTGCAGAGAGAGAAGAAAAAGATAAGAGTTAGCAGCAGTGTGCTCTGGTGGTCCAGCAGGTGATTATATACCTTGACATAGCCTGTAAGGAGATTCACAGATGTGCATGCTCATACACAGTAATAAGAATAAGATAAGGTGGATTACATTCCTTCTGAGCAATTTCAATAAAGCAGATTATTGACCTCATGCTGCCATCTAGCTGGTATGTCATTTAGTATAATTTCAGCTTATAATGACCATGTTTAGTGAGGTTGTCCCAGTTTTTATTTACTTACAGATATTTAGATGTAGAAAATCTAAAATTTTATTAGTCTATATTCAAAGTTAGACTATACCAGAAATAATAGACAAAGAAACAGAAATTAATTTACACATTTAGGTCGGCCCTTGAAATTTTCGGGTCTTCAGTTCACAGATCTGCGTATTCAAGAGTTTATCATCAATAATTAAATGGAAATTATTTTGTGAGTTTTGTGACCTATTGTGGAAATCTGTAGATGACACTGTAGCAGTGCTAATTATATGGACTGCAAATCCCAGCAACACCGAATGATAGGTGTTGGGGCTAGTTTTAAAACTGAGGCATAAGAAGTTGGCAGGTTCGCAGTCAGTGATGTTTTTCGCTGCCCAATTAGATTACCATTACACCCATGGATTACAGTTTTCTTTTGATTTATGATCTTTTCCTGTGCCCACTTGTTTGTTTGATTTGTCTGGGTTGAAAAAGTCTTTGACTGAGAGCACTCCCATCTTCTACAAATCTTTACATACATTGACATCATGATAAGGCAAAATTTCACACAACTTTTAGGAGGCTGTTCACATGGGATTTCATTTCATAACTACACTATCATAATCTGTACCTGTGAAACTGAACTAATGTTGTGACTGTTTATTTTTTTGTGCTTAATGTTTTGTTTGTTTTCTTTTGTATCTGTAAATATTACTCATCTTTGTCATTTCCTACCATAAATATACACACATTTATTATAATAAGTCAAATTTTGTAAAAACTCACAGTTCATTGTCTCAGCAGCCAGCATCACACATGTGATTTATTTGTGTGTTGAAAATTGTCCGTCTTTCACAACTTTTTTCATATTTTATGTAATACTCACATATTTTTGTATTTGTGGGTGTCCTCTGCTGTAACCCCTGTGAATATTAGGGTTTGTCCAATAGGACTTTATATTTCTGTTCAACCTTCTGATCAAAGCTTCTTGTGTCTGGGTTTTTGTTAAATCTTGAGTGGTTTCTTTAGGACATTGAGAAAAATGAGCAGAATTGTTGAGGTACCACATGTTTTGCACATTTCCCTTGAATTTTTTCTTGTCATGTGTAAAAGTGTGATAGGCATTTGGAAAGGTGAATAGTGAAGGCGTATTAAACTCAACAGACAGTTAAAACTACAGGTATCTGATTAAAGAACAACTTTTACTCTCACATAAAAGCATACATTGTGGTATGCTCCTGAAAAGGGTACAAATCCATGAAAAAAATGTGTAGAATTTACTATTGGTGACAAATAACTGCAAGTGACATTCTGTTGATTTCTTTTCAGGTGGACACTCAGTAAAGCTTGACAGAAAATGCAACTGAAGTCATGGGTCTTCAGATGGCTGGGAATAGGGATAGGAATTGCTTCTTTTATTGTCAGCAACTTGTCTCAAAATAACACCGAAGGTATAGTTCACTTTAATCATTTCTCTATCTAGTAAAATTTAATAGAGTTATCAGTTATTTCTGCTTTATATGTATATTCATTTTAAATGTTCAAAACAAACTCTATTTTGTGTGCTCTTTCTTTCAGAAAATGTTATATATTATTATGCTTGTATGTTCCCTTTTGTTTCAGTTTCCTTAAGGCAAGCTTTGTAACTGGTAGTTCTTTCTGTGAAATGGTGTATAAAACACATTTTATGTACAGTGTCCTAATCTAAAAGATATCTGCTAAAGAAATTGTTAATGGGTGAATAGAATTTAAGCAAAGTTAAGCATATTATCAATTGAAACATCTAGTCAATACCGAAAATGTATTTTTTCTATATTCTGAATGTTTTAGATTATCAATGTTTAAATTGGGAATGTCTTTTTCTTAAGCAACTGAATAACTTCCATGAACACTTCGAGTGTATAAAAGGACTGTTGATTAAAGCAGTTGTTACATTTAAATGCCCATTTCCTTAATATTTAGTATTTGTCCAAAAATATTGAATTCCTTTCTGTTTTTATTAAACATACCATCTTACGTTGTAACTCTTATCATGTACATAGAAGATGTTGAATTATAATCCCTTTGATTTTAAAACTGGTGGCGTATATAGTACTGGTGTCATGTACTTTCCATAATGATTGTTTTAAATGCTAATATGGGACTGAAATGGTGCTAGAATGGTAGGCACTGCAAGCTAAAAACTGCAGCGATAAGGGTTTGATTTTGAGCCTGGTCATTGACTGTAGAATTTGTATGGTTTTGGGAATCTGTTGAAGCTGAAGCTGGGTCAGAAGTTAGCAATTCCCTGGAGTTCTGGGCCCTGTTCTGTGTGGGGTTCTTGCTTTCTCCCTGTGTTCCCCTGCTTTCCTCAGCATACTTAAATTTAGTTTGAAAAGCCGTTCATTCCAAAAGTAGGTGAATGCTAGATTAATTAACAACTGGCATTGAGCATGGAATAACCAGTGTTTTGGTAGAGTAGCAACTCAACTAGGATTGGTTTCTTCTTTTCACCCAGTGCTGCTGGGCTGAACTCCAACACACCTAGCCTTTGAAATTTTAAAAGTGGATTTGGAGACTGGAAGGATGAAATTTGATACTACTAACAGTGAAAAACATGTTGAATAACTGATCACATAATGTTTACTCTGAAATAAGTTAAATTCTCCATGTCCTTAAATGAGTAAACTACTTTGAAGTGTCAATCCTTTCTCCATATCTGCTTACTTGAGGTTTTCAGGCAAGCTAGGAGGTATTGGTGAAGGTACGAGTCCATCTTAAAAATTGATTTATAGATGTAAAGTTATACATTTATTAAATGAAGTGCCTGTGATAGCCAACATAAATGAAAGGGGAAGAACTCTAAACTAAACACAATCCACGATTAGACAAAAACACTTTCTGTCAGCAAAAGGTGTAATACAGTGAGACAATGAAGCTGTTATCCAGATTAGTTGTGAGGAAATCACTGCATGTACTGTAATCTTTAAGAGTGCTCTTTGGCTGGTAAAAAAACTTTGTCTGCAAATAATCTCCTGTAGTGTACTGCTGATAGATGGGAATTGAAGTCCCTGTGTCAAAATCGTGAAAATCATTTAAGCCTCTTTTGCATAGTTATCAAAAAAAGACATCTGAACAATTTTATTTCTATATCTTATATATAAATGTCTACGTATGAAAGTGTGTGTGTGTCTGTCGGTCTGTCCCAGGTGGCGGTGGAGTGGGAATAAGGGCTTCCCACCCCACCACAATAACTATCAATAAGTCACAAGATCAAACATTGGATCGCGTTGGAATTTATTTGCCAGAACCACTTCTTGAGCATGGACAGTTATATGTGGCATTCTCCACAGTGAGACAAATGCAAAGTGTCAAAGTAAAAGTAGAAGAATCCACAATTCAGAGCAAGACGATTAAAGATTGTGACAATGTTTTTATATGGAATGTTCTTTACCATGAAGTTTTTTAAGCCATATGACATTGAATGTAAAGTCTGCGGGGACAATGAAAATAATATCATGAGTGCCTGCTTAACTGGGCCAGTGGGACAACATTAGAGATGGATCCTCATCTCTTGCCCAGAGTAGCTCCTTTCAATTACTTGACATCTCTGCATTTCAGTTTTTTTCAGACGATTTCAATAGTGTCTAGGAGCCCAGACATTTCACAGCTCGGGCTCACACAGCTAGTATGAATATAATGCTGTATAACAGAAATCCTCTCCTTCCTTTATTTCACATGGGTGGGGGTTGATTTGAATTTAGTTTTGTTCAGTTTTGACTTGATTGTATGGAATCTATCTATCTATCTATCTATCTATCTATCTATCTATCTATCTATCTATCTATATATATATATATATATATATATATATATATATAATAAATATATATATATATATATATATATATATTGTCAGAGGTGGCTGGGATGGCGACCCAGCTGGGATGCCCAGGAGGACCGGAGGAGGGCTTGCGCTTTTCCCAGACCATCTGGGGCGACCGCACTGGTTCCTTTGGGGGCCACGGGCACAGAGCTTTGAAGCTCCACCCTGTAGGGGCCCGTGGTCGCCGCCAGTGGGCGCCCCCATGCCTTTGGAGCCCTGGACCTCAGCACTTCCGCCACACCATGAAGTGCTGGGGGGAAGAAGAGCAGGGACACCCAGAGTGCTTCCGGGGATGCAGCCGGCACTTCCGCCACACAGGGGCGTGTCGGTGAGTGATTGCCGGAACCCATCTGGAGCACATCCAGGTGATAATAAAAGGGGCCGCCTCCCTTCAGTCGAGGCGAGAGTCGGGAGTGGAGTGGACTGAGCTAGAGAAGAGAGAAGGAAGCGGTCTGAAGAAGGCATTGTATGGCCAGGACTTTGGGGGTTTTGTGGTGCACTTTGTGACTTATTATTGTAAATAAACGTGTTTGTGGGTGACATGAACGTGTCTGCCTGTCTGTGTCTGGGCCAGCCTCCACAATATATATATGGGCAGCACGGTGGCGCAGTGATAGCACTGCTGCCTCACAGTTAGGAGACCCGGGTTCCCTTCCAGGTCCTCCCCGTGTCGAATTTGCATGTTCTCCCTGTGTCTGCGTGGGTTTCCAACCGGGTGTTCCGGTTTCCTCCCACAATCCAAAGACATACAGGTTAGGTGCATTGGCAATCCTAAATTGTCCCTAGTGTGTGTGTGTGCGTGCGTGCGTGCGCCCTGCGGTTGGCTGGCGTACTGCCCGGGGTTTGTTTCCTGTCTTGCACCCTGTGTTGACTGGGATTGGCTTCAGCAGACCCCTGCTACAGTGACCCTGTAGTTAGGATATAATGGGTTGGGTAATGGATGAATACAGAACATAATACACAATAGAAAAACTAAATATTGCAAAATCTCAAAAATACTTTGATGGATTTGCTTGAAATTTCGTGATGTTATAGAAACAAAAAAAATGAGTCTAAAAATATTTCTGAATATTATGTCAACTTAATTTCTCTTTGCGGCACCAAAAGGGATCTGTAAAAACTAAGGACTCAGGAAAAGCAATTGATAGCAGTATTAGCCAATAATGTGGACGGGCAACTGGAGAAGAGGCGGATTACTGGACTGTTTGCCGTGTACAATGTGGTGTAAAATTGAAATTTGAAAGTTCTGTGGAGCTCACAGAAGAAACAATGGTTAATAAACACTATAAAACTTGAATGTTGGTGCTGGACACTGTGGCTGTAAACACTGGTGTCACTTCGCCAGAATCAAAAAGACAGGGAGAAAGAAGCAGAGGCAGAAGTGACATCCTTGGATCTAAGACAAAATGGACAGACAGCTCAAGTTTAAACTTAACGGTTCCCCCATGAGCTGTTCCATTGTATTATGCACTCACATCTACAGACTTTAAAAGAAGACCAGAATCCTCAATACTTTGAAATCATTTACACCATTGTGCTTACTTTGAACAGGGATGCACCATCCCCCACTCCACTGCTTTTTAAAATTCTTTACATATACATTTGCATCTGGGAAGTTATACAGGGGTCCCCTGATAATTGAAGGAGCCTCCAAAAATGGTATCCAGCTTTTATTTTCTTCTACTTTTATTTATTTTATTATACTTTATTAATCCTGAAGGATATTACTTGGTTTTTCACATACCCCTTGGGATCAGAGCGCAGGGTCAGCCATTGTACAGTGCCCCTGGAGCAATTGATGGTTAAGGGCCGTGCTCAAGGGCCCAGAAGAGTAGGATCTCTTTTGGCAGTGATGGGGATTTGAACCAGCAGCCTTCGAGATACCAGCGCAGATCCTTAGCCTCAGAGCCACCACTCCGTCCATTAGAGAAAAAAAAAAACCCAAAAGTAAAACCATTCAGTTCGTTACATGGGTAGCCAAAATGTGCAGCCTGTAAATATTATTGCTGTTTGTAATAAGTTGAATTAAAATGTAATGTTTTAGAAGTTTATTAACTACCTATGCTCTGCGAAAAGAAATTGAAGCTTAAACACAAAAAGAATAAACAAGAGAAAATTATAAACATCTAATAATGATGATAATATAAACTCAAATTTCTTATTATTCCTACTGATTGCCTGTTTCAATCAAAGAGAGTACAGTTTCCTGTAGAATTATGTTTTGCAATAGCTATCAACAAAAGACAAGGTCAATCACTAGGAAAAGCAGGAACTGATCCACGGCAAGAATGTTTTACTTTTGTATATACAGTAGTATGTTCAGGAGTAAGCATCTCCAGTGACCTTATAATATTATCACTTATTGTTTGCTTGCTGCATTTATACAAGGTGACTTACAACATTTGAGATACAGTTGGTTACATTTATTTTGTTTTTCCAATCGGATCACAGGCTGGTGAAGTGACTTGCTCATGGTCTCATGGTTTCAGTAGCAGGATTTGAATCCTCAACCTCGGGTTTTAAAATCCTAGATCCAGAGCCTGAACTATAACACCACACTGCCTGACAACAATATTAGCCTATTGTAAAAATCATACCGAAAATAACTTACATAATACTTCTGATACTTCAGATTAACTGATAGCACTATAACTATGGGCCTGTTGTCTTATGAAATTTGTAACACAGCTAGTAATTTTATAAACTACAAAGTCTGACTTCACTTCTGTTAAGTTTCAGTGTATACTGAATTCCAAGGTTAAGATTGTAACCAACTGAGCATTTTTTAAGAGATGTGTTCTCAGATTCCTACAAAGCCTTTAAGATTTTATGCAATGCATCTAAGAGCTTTCAGACTGATACATCCCTAGTTTATATCATATTATCACATTCAATTTAATGGTGATTGTATTACATGGAATACCTTTGAAATGGGTATGGATTTTTTGGCAGATATTTAATGCAGAATATCCTCTACAGCGCATCTTCAACCTGAGCCTGGAACAGGGGAGAGTCCCAAAGCTTTGGAAAATATCTTGTATCACCCCTGTCCCAAAGGTATCACGTCCTAGTGAGCTGAATGACTTCCGGCCTGTTGCTCTGACATCACATTTGATGAAGACTATGGAGCGGCTGCTGCTTCACCACCTGAGGCCACAGGTCCGCCACGCCCTCGACCCTCTGCAGTTCGCATACCAGGAGAAGGTGGGAGTTGAGGATGCCATCATCTATATGCTACACCGATCCCTCTCCCACCTGGACAGAGGCAGTGGTGCTGTAAGAATTATGTTTTTGGACTTCTCTAGCGCCTTCAACACCATCCAACCTCTGCTCCTTAGAGACAAGCTGACTGAGATGGGAGTAGACTCACACCTGGTGGCATGGATTGTGGACTATCTTACAGACAGACCTCAATATGTGCGTCTTGGGAACTGCAGGTCTGACATTGTGTTCAGCAATACAGGGGAGCCGCAGGGGACTGTACTTTCTCTGGTCCTGTTCAATCTATAAACATCAGACTTCCAATATGACTCGGAGTCCTGCCACGTGCAAAAGTTCGCTGATGACACTGCTATTGTGGGCTGCATCAGGTGTGGGCAGGAGGAGGAGTACAGAAAGTTAATCAAAGACTTTATTAAATGGTGCGACTCAAACCACTTACACCTTAACACCAGCAAAAACACTTTTCTGGTGGTGGATTTTAGGAGGCCCAGGCCCCTCATGGACCCTGTGATCATCAGAGGTGACTGTGTGCAGAGGGTGCACACCTATAAATATCTGGGAGTGCAGCTGGATGACAAATTGGACTGGACTGCCAATACTGATGCTCTATGTAAGAAAGGTCAGATCAGACTAAACTTTCTGAGAAGGTTGGCATCCTTCAACATCTGCAGTAAGATGCTGCAGATGTTCTACCAGACGGTTGTGGCGAGTGCCCTCTTCTACACAGTGGTGTGCTGGGGTGGCAGCATAAAGATGAAAGACGCCTCACGCCTGGACAAACTTGTTAAGAAGGCAGGCTCTATTGTAGGAGTAAAGTTGGACAGTTTAACATCTGTGGCAGAGCGATGGGCATTAAGCAAACTCCTGTCAATCATGAAGAATCCACTGCATCCACTGAACAGTGTCATCTCCAGGCAGAGGAGTAGCTTCAGTGACAGACTTTTGTCACTGTCCTGCTCCACTGACAGACTGAGGAGATCGCTCCTCCCCCACACTATGCGACTCTTCAATTCCACCCGGGGGAGTAAATGCTAACATTAATTTTATTTTATTTTTTTTCATTTTTATTACTATTTAATTTAATATTGTTTAATTGTATCAGTATACTGCTGCTGGATTATGTGAATTTCCCCTTGGGATTAATAAAGTATCTATCTATCTATCTATCTATCTATCTATCTATCTATCTATCTATCTATCTATCTATCTATCTATCTATCTATCTATCTATCTATCTATCTATCTATGCCTCCTGTGATTGATGAGAACTCTTATAAACATAAAAACAGAATGCTCAACAATGCATCAGTTTAGGACCTTTCTTCCATAGCATAGTTATCTAAGCATTTATCCTAAAGATATTGCTGATTAAAAGGCTTAGCAGTTCAAGAAGCCAAAATAAAAACTCACATCTTATTAGTCTAACTGTTTATTCATTATACATGATAAACATGTAGTATTATTAACCCTTTCTTGACCCGACTAGGCCTGCTCAATGTTTTCCTGTAGTCAGTATTGGCATCTCATTAGAGTTTTCGACAACCTGACAAATCTATTGTCAAAGTGTTGTCACAACAGTTAAGACAAATTGGCTTCAAACTAACTCCTTGAATACTACTTCCAAAAACATTTCTTATCCGTAAGTGTTGTTAAAATAGCTTATTTTTGAGGCCATGTGGAAACATTTTGTCTAAGGTGATAGAATTTGCATTTTCTTTGGCAACAGAATTGTTATTTTTAATATTCAGAAGTTGTTGACTTTTTATAATGTAGACAGACCATATGCAGATTACATTAGATATGACTTACTGTTTTCTAAAAAAAATATTTTGTGTTAGTAGGTAAACATCAAGTTAGTTTTAAACAATCACCTAAGTGCTTTTTTAATATACTTTGCATTATTATTATAATGTAAGACAATATATGAATGGCTTCATATAAAGGAAAAAAGACATTTATGAATGATCTTACAAGGTAGAGTTGTTTGGCTACTTTTTAAACTATTTGGTTAGGCAAGCTGTGAGAACTGATCTGTCATGTATGAGCCTGTGTTCCACTCCCGGGTCTTACTTGATAGCAACATCGCAATCAATTGATGCTGAATTTTTATTGATTTATTTTTTTAATGTGAAATTTAAGTTGTAATAAACAATATACTGTATCTATTACATTTCTACTTCAGTAACTGAGGACAAAAGGGTGACTGCAAATAGGAATTCTGTTATCTTGTGATGTACTGCAATTACAACTATAAAATAAAATTGACCTGTAAAGTACATGGCACTTAGAAATAGTTAGTTATATTTATTAACATCAAAAATGTGGCTATAAGAAGTCAGTTTCAAAGTCTGACAAAAAGTGATGCTATTCATTTTAATAAAAGGACAAGTATCGTTGTGTCTAATTGGTTGCTATTTTTCTGTCATATGCCATATTGTATGGGATTCATAAAAGCAGCACTAATGTTTGTGACAAAATGAAATGCATTTTATTACTACATGCATTACAAAATACATTCCGTTAGATGGCGTACTGCAGATGTTAACCCTGAATAAGTCTAATGGACAGAAATCAGTTTATCAACCTTGAAAGGGAATGTGGTTCTGAGGCTAGGGATCTGCACTGGCAATCGGAAGGTTGTCGGTTTGACTCCCGTAAATGCCAAAAGGGACTCTGCTTTGTTGGGCCCTTGTGCAAGGTCTCACTCAGCAATTGCTGAGTGCTTTGTGTAGTGAGAAAAGCCATATATGAATGCAAAGAATTATTATTATTAAAGCACAAAGTACAAGTGTCTGTGTGTATCTGTGTATTTTTGTGTTCGTCCAGTTGCTGGGGGTAGGAAGAAAAAAATTAAAATAGGCAAAACATGTAGAAGGTTTACAAAAATCAAATTATAATAAGTTTACAAATAAGGTTTTACAAATAAGAAATTGAGACTTATCTGCCTATTCTGTTGTCTGAAGTTAAACAACAACTATCATCAGCATGATAGCAATTTTCTAGCATCTGCTTGGGCCACGTGAATGGAGTCTATAGCTGTAATGCTATAGATGAGTGAAAATATTGATAAATTGATGTGCATGTTGAGACACCAAAGCCCCAACATGACTAGGCTAGAGTTGCTAAACCAGGCAAATGCAGTATCAACCACAAATGCATTTTACTAGCAAGACACTATGAGAATGGTCAGTTTAACAAGAGGCGCCAAGAGAAAGAAGCGAAAATAAGCATCTCTGTTTGAAGAGGAAAGGGGAAAGAATTGGGTGCATATTATTATACCTGATCAAATGTAATAGATATTGCAGAACCTTTAAATATGAAACTAAACTCGTTTTTTAGGTCTTATATGGCCTACAGTTAATGCTTGAGCTATTTGTATTTGTATGCATTATGCACCTGATTTTTGTCCTTTAACTTCTTTTTTAGGTCCCTGCCTATCCAAAAAGTTCTCTTTAATATCTTAATTTTTCTAATTTTTGGTGTAGGCTATACTTGTCCTATGTGAAGTGCAAAACACTTTTAAACCTGCATCACAACTCCACACTTGTCTTTACCCTTGAACCCCTATCCCAATTTATCTTTTTTATGGTTTGCTGCATCTGCTCAAAATTTCTCTATTAAAAGTAAACTTACCAGTTTTTTTTTTTCATAAACACTGTTCCAATACAGTGTCAAATGTATTATATTATGGTCACTAGATCCTAATGGTTCAATCATATCTATCCTCGAATCCTGTCCTGATTATGACTTAATCTAGACCCTCCACTGTGGCGCCTTCATGTACTTATTAAAAAAAAAAAAAGTTTCTTGATTACATCCAAAATCTCTTGTGCTCTGCTGTTTGTCTGGCTAACATAAGTAACATTCAGGTAATAAAATTAATTAATATCCCTTATGACAATATTGCCCTGTAAGCATTCCTTCTTTCACTACTATTAAAAAAGACATATACAGTATCTGTTATTATTATACATGGTAATACTTTCTAGTTGAATGCAAACATCCTCACTAAGCTAAGATTCACCAACTGATTGAACAAATTGTGTTTTACATAAATGGAAACTCCTCCACCATTACAATTCTGACTTACTTTCCTAAATGTGTTTACTCATGTATGCTATACTCATTTCCATCTATAATTTTTATCCATATTTCTGTCATTCCTGTTTTATCATAATTATGTGCAGCTACATATACTGTAAATTAAACTCTTATTTTATTCTTAATACTCCCAGCATTAAACCTTATAATTTTGAACATATTACTTAGTTACTTTAAATTTTTAATAGTGGGCTAGAAATTACATAGTAATCATATATGTTTGTAATGTTTGTATTTATACTACTGCCTACCGCCTCCCATTCACAAGTTTTAGTAACCCTCAAATAATCTACTCAAACATCTCCTTGTGATGCTCTGGTGACCACACCTATAGCCAACACACTCTACAGTATTCTGGGATATCATTTATCATGTACTAAGATGAACCAGACAAATGAGGAGATATGTAAGACTTGCTTTGCAAAAGTGAAATAGATATTTATTTTGAAACAGAGAATTCCAGCTTCAACAGTGCATAAATTAAATAAATAAAAAATTCCTCTTTAAAATCATGCCTTTGAAAACAAGCATCTTTGGGTCTGCAAAACTTTTAATGAATAAATAAATCCAAGTAAATAAATAAATTTAAAATCTTAATAATCCACCCCTAATGTTTTCTTGTTTTTTTTTGCCCTGTTAGGATGCAGGGATAAATCCCCCACCAACATCTCCAGCTCTCTGGTATCTTGATCTGACACCTTTGCTGGTCACCACTTACCTTCTTCCATACCCTGTCACGTCACAATTTATAACCTTAGTTAGTCACCACAGATCACCCTTGGTCTATTGCCTGTTAATTTATGCTGCTACTCTTTGGGTACATCCACAGACATAGGTCTTGCTCTTTTTTATTGTTCTGCAAAGCTGATGCTGTCTGACGCAACTTTGCTAAATGGAATACATTCTGCCAACTGTTCCTTGATCTGTGTTTTCTGGTTTTGGTCAGTTCTCTGTTTCTTTGTCTAGCACCAACCCACCTTTTTGTTTTGTGGCAAACCCAACTGGTAAATTACCCACACCTCTTCTCCATAATTAACTTGACATGGGTGCAAACCACTCATCAGTGTTTATGCTGCCGGGCCATGCTTGAAAACAATTAAAATAGATTAATAAATAAGACTCGTAAAAACATCTCCAGACTTGACTTATAACACTCCCCAATACATTGGTGTCACTTCTGTTCAAACATAACTCGGTCCCACTGTCCCTTAAACATATGCCCGTCTGTCTTATACCAAGATTCTGATCTCCTCAGTCTTACTTGGACTGGCACATGGCACAGGCCGAACTTCATAGAAACCCACCTTGTCAGTTCTGTGCTTCAGCTTGGCACCTAACTCTTTAAATCTGGGTTGTACAACTAACTACCTGCCTGCCCTTTCGTATGTCATTTATTCCAACATGGACAATGGCAACTGGATTTGCACCAACTGTGGCTAAAGGCTAATCCACCCATTTTAAGGAGTTCATTTACTGGAGCACCCAGAAAGCTCAACATGCAAAACTCTGTCTCTGAAGCAATCCGGTATCTTAATCCTCTTAATGATTGGAATCCATTTCTATTACTACTCCTCTGTTGCTGGGGACTGGTTTTGAAGTGACTTGATGGCGTTCCTTATCTCTACCTATCATCTTAGAGTTATCACAGTTGCTGTCCAGCGCCTGAAGGTCCTGTGAACAGTTGGAAACCTCAAACTCTTCGGTTGATGCCACTGTAGAGCGTGCACATCTTGCCTTACACTTTTGTTTGTGTCATAAATTATGTTACATCTTCAATGTTTTCTTGTAGTATTTGTATTTTTGTATTTTATTCTGTTTTATTGTTTTTTATTCTATTTCAGTTCTTTGAATATTTTGTATTTGTCATTATTTTGTGCTTTTTATGAAGATATTTTTAATGTTGTAAGGCCCTGATGTTCTTTCTGAATATCTGTGAAGCACTTTGAGTAAGGGAAAGGTGATATAGAAATTAAATTTATTGTTATCATTATTATTATGGTTATTACTATTATTATTATTATTGTTATTATTATGATTATTATTATTATTATTATGCCCATCCATGAGCCTCATTCTGCATGACTTTGATGATACACACTATCTCCCTAAAGGACCATCTACAGTAGGCAAGATATGCAAATTCTTTAATACAATGAAGGATAACCACCCCCTCAAGTTCAGTGACTCTTAGCTCTGAGGGTTGGGTCAGCTGGCATCTCCTGTAGAAGTAGGCCTCCTGGGAGCTGACCTCACCAAAGTCAGTCTCCAAGAAGTACGGCATAATAGAGGACTTGCATTATACTGCCCTCATGATTAAAATTACTTTGGGTGACTCTTTGGAAATCAAATATAATCAGTTTAATGAACTACAGCTGTGGTTTAATACCTATTTGGCTCTCTGTAAGCAGCAGTGTTTACTTTTAAATGTGCTCTTGCTACGACATGCTTTCTTCCGTCTGCTAGTGATGCACTTTAAGGTACTGAATGTGTTTTTATGAATGACTAGACTTTTCCTTACACCTGTCTCCCTAAGAAACGGATGCTTTGCTGTTTCTTTTCACCCTAACCCATTACATCTATAAATACTATAATTACTTAAAAACACTCCTTTTTAAATGTGCTGTTTACCCTCACCTTCCTTCTAGTGCCAATGCTTGCTGGTGTGTATGTGATGCACCACAATAAGTTAATATTTATTTTCTTCCTTACTGGGTAACACACTTAGTTATTTACTGTTAATAGATATGAAACATGCTAATTATTTAATTACTCTGTCTTATTGCTGGGCAGTTCTACGCCTGCTACCTCTCCCATTGTTCTGCTGCTAAACTACACTATATGCATGTACTTGTGCAGCTTTCTAAAGTGGAAAGTACTGCCTGACCCCTTAGTGCCAATGAAAAAGTTTTAGGTGCAAACTCTGCTTTAATCGAGTTTCACACACAAAGCAAGATATGACAGTCAACTTGCAGTACAATCCACCAGCCAGAATGATATTAGCATTGATGGTCCTTTACAATTTGTCAGAAAGTAAAGAAAAAAAATGACAGTGCAGGATCACTGATATCTTTAACATCAATGTCTGCAGCATGTAATATACAGTACATGTTCTGAATGGAAGGCAGCTGTGTGCCAGTAATATTCCTTGTTGACTTCACTACTTTTTGTAGTGCTTCATGGTTGTGGGATAAGTAGGAGGATTGACTCCACTGTGTACCTATAGGAGCACAGATGGACAAATATGAGGTCTCCACAGAATACCAGAGGAAGTGCAAATTTTGCTGAGCCATCATCATGATATCTTAGGCGACTTGTAATTACTTCAGCTCGCTGATGGAGACTCTAAGAATCGTAAAGCTTCTGACCGCGCTTTGTTGTGCCATCTACTCTAGATGGAAGTATAGTCTGCCTCCTGTTTTCTTATGTCTATGACCTGCTTCTTTGTTTTTATATCAGTAATTGTGCCCCTTAATGGACTGGCGCACTGTTTGGGATCAGTTCCTGCCTGTAATGAAAAAAATGTGCTCTGAATATTGATGTGTGTAATTGTGTGCCATTAAACAATATAGTACATAATAATATTATGCTACTTACTGGAAAAAGGTCTTAAACAAAAAAATGCTTAAAGTCCACATTTTTATTACAAAATGTAAAACTTTTTTTCTGTCTACATTTGATTGCAGATAAACATAAATGAATGCATTTTTCATGTATCAAGTTAAGTTTTGTTTATTTCTAAATTTCGCCTTGTGAATAAAACAGTAATAGTAATAATACGGTATGGTAAACCCTAATTGCTATTAGTCTCGTTTTCTGAAGATATTAAGTGACTCAGTAAAGTCAGTCAATGCTCATTACAACAGTCACATCAAAGGCAAGGTAAACAAAATCAGTATGTTTAGGACAAACTAATATACCATGAGTCACATACAGTGCATACATTTTATCTGCATACTACTGTGTTAGCGTATCTCTATATACTACTGCATATATTTGTATTTATAGGTACGCATTAAACTACTATGTGACATACTGTTATTATATATAATGGAAGTAACATTTCACTCCAGCCACATTTCCACTTCCCAACCATTCAAACACATAATTATCCTCAACATTTCCTAAAAACTTTCAAAGAAAAATAATCCTTATTATTAAAAGAGCTGTAAGGTTTGCTCAGAGATGATTTTTTATTACATTGCCCCACTTGCAGTCTGTATTGAATGACAAGACAATAAGCTTTTAGCTTTAATATTTGAATTGTTCTGTCAGAATAAATGTTTGCTGTTTTTGTCTTTGACAGGTGGCATATCAGAACATATGCTTTCTTGGGCAGATGTTCAGACAGAGTAAATAATAGCATATAATTTATTATTTTCTTAGCTTTCTTGATTAAATGTATATATACACACACAGTATGGCCAGTTTCACTGAATCTCTGTAAATTATATTGTTTTATATTTATAAAGGAATGGCTCTGTGGGTCAGGAACACTTATTATATTGTTTTAAATGCTGCAACCTATAAGTATAGAGACTAAAATATATTCTAAACATTTATATCTATCTATCTGTCTGTCTGATTTAATGAAATGGCTAAATATGAGGCAAAGTATTAATCAATTTTACAGTATTTTAAATAGTTTGTTTCCACAAAATGGGAGCATAGAAGCAGATGTAAGGTGTACATCAGATAAGGTGAATTGTGTTTTCCATTAAGATGTAGTTCTGAATTTTAATACATTCTTATTTAGAATGGCATTGGAGAGCGGGGACATGGTCCATGTTGGTAGGTCATGTAAGTAAGAATACTTGTACTATGTACATGTAAATAATATAATATTAGTATTTGTAATGGAAGGATTTTTCTAAAGAGAGGGGGGGATCAAGAGAGCAGATGGGCGTTGGTCGCTCAGCGCGAAACCCAGCTGCATTACTAATGTTTTGGGAGAAACAGCCGGGAATGTTCTAAAGATACAGCCATGGCTATGTAAGGAGTTGTTTTTCACTTCGAGAAGCTTTTTTCACATGTAAGCATATTACTGTGTCTTCTGGTATCAAGCACTAGTCTCAAGGCCGAGTAGAAGAAAAACATAGCGCCGTGTCCCGTGGAAGGAGGGGGTGTGAGAAACTGATCACTTCTGCATACACTGCTTCCACGTAGGCCGCTTTTGGGCAAGGACACCTAATTAGTATATAAGGGAAGGTTCCGCCCTCAGTTTCTTTGGATGCTCAACCGTGGGGAAAGGCGCAACCGCCCGGTCTTATCTGATAAAAGGCACACGGGGTTGATCCTCTGACGAGACTGACATGCGGGCTCCCTCAGTCTACTGGTCTAGGATGATGGCTCTGGGTCTTTTGATGTATGTTACTGTATGTATGTATGTTACTGTAAGTATAAGTTTGTCTCTTTAAGCATATATATTTATTTCTATAACCCATTCATATGTATTTATATGTTATAATTGAATAAGTAAATTTTATTTAAGTAACGGACCTCTTCTCTCTGATTCTTTGCCTACTTATGTTCTAATCCCTTGAACCATTTTCCCAAATCAAAACATTTTGGCGTAGTCGGCAGGATTTTGGGGAATCTGGTAAAATATTGAACTATTGAGTGAGGCAAAAAGAAATCAGAGATGTCTAAGAAAAAGGATAAAACCCTGGCACGGCTCCTTTACCTCTTCCCAGCTGGGAGGAAACAGTATGGGAAGACTGCGCTAGAGAATTGAGACATGGGTTTGATTAGCACAATATTGGCAAAGTTTAGGCCCCCCAACACCAGTGAATGTACTAGCCGCACTTAAGAAATGTCAAGTGTCTGCAAAGGAACCCATAACGGGCTTGCAGACGCGGGGGTGGATTTTGCTAACTGCAGTTAAGAATCTGGACGAAGAAGGGAGATTAAGAAAATGCAAATGGACTTGGTGGGTGCGTTAGGGCGGGCCTCGATGGCCGAATCCCAGGTAGCTGTATTATTGCCGCGGGTACAGCGGGCCGAGGAGATGACGGAAAAGGTAGCCTTATGCATAGCCAAGACGAATGCGAAAAAGATGTATAAAGAGAATGCCATATAGATTAAGCAACGATCGCTCAGTGTTAAAGTGTGTGGTGGCACAGTGGTTAGCACTTATGCCATGATTCGAGTTTATTTGTGATTTATGTTGAAGCTTATATGTTGTTTGTTTTGAGTTAATATTCTCAATGACAGTTTAGTCTTTTGACGAGTGCCGTCTTGCTGTAGTATCGAACCGCGTGATTTCTTGATAGTTGGATTTGCCCTAATTGTCGCAGGAATGGATCGCCACGGAAGCAATTCCTCGTTGTCGCTGAGTCATTTCGCCAATGGAGTCTCCTTGATCTAGAAACCAGCGCCGTTTCGAGCTGAGTAGAATCGTGTTAGAGTTAACATCCGCTAACGCCATGAGAGGCTGTTTTATATTATAGTCTGATAAGTAAAACAACCTTCAGAAAAATGTAGGAGGATAGCACCAAAAAGAAAAATTAAGCGATAGGAAAATGTTTGAGTATATAGATTTGTGTGCAAATATGTATATATCTGTACTTATATTTGTGGGGAAAGAATAACAAGCATTGAGAAGAATATAATGCGCGAAAAAGAAAAAGTGCACTTCAAAGGTACCTGGCGCTCGCTAATGTCTGTGTATGTGAATATGTCTGTGCTGAACTTATTCAATGTGTGTGCCTGCATATTATGTGTATGCCTGAGCATTAATTGTTCTCTGTGTGTGTGTAAATATGTTTGTGCTAAAAATGTGTGAGCGTGCCTGTTATTTGTTCCGTGGGTGCGTGCGTGTGTTTGGGAGTAAGAAAGCAAAAACATGGAGACTTCTGGGTAATGTAGTTCAATTATGATTTGCTGATGCTGCCGTGTGCATATAAACTTCCAGAGCTCTGAGTAAATATGGGTTAAAATAAATGTGAGTATGAGTAACATTTGATAAAATGAAAAATGCATTCACTTTTAATAATAAGTGATAATAAGTGACAAAACTGAGGTAAAGTTGAATGTGTTAAAACAATAGTTTGGGTGATTTTGTGTATGTTATATAGTGTATTAAAGGGATCCCTATGTGTGTATGTTAAATAAGTTTCAGTGTGTTTAAAAGTATGTGTAAAAATATGTGGTGTTGTTTGCAAGAATTAAATAATTGATATTATTATGTGTAGGAATGTGAATGTAAATGTTGGAATTAAAAGAGCTCTTAATTCTAAATTAGAAAAGATATGAACAGGTGGTGTAAAAAGGTCTCCAGATTAAGCATATTATATGAGCACCCCTTTTATTTGAGTACTGGCCAGACTCTGATAAAAGGGAGGATTTGAATTAAAATGAGTGTGTTAAGATGTGAGCATGGTGAGGTGTGTAAGGACTTTATCTCTGATTATCATTGTGCACAGCGGTGACAACCTAAAACTGAGAACTTTTGAGTTATTTAAGATAAATATTTATGCCATCTGTATCATCACCAATAATATTAATCAGTATTAGCTTTATTTGAACCTGGGTATCATGGGGGTTCATGTTAGTGAAGCAGAAATTACTCTCTTAATAGTATGTTGTTGCTTATTACTAGTTTCCTAATTAGTTATTACTAGAGTTGCTGTCAAACAGGTGTGCACCCAATTTCTTGAACCATGGACACCTTCAGTTAAAGATTCTTATTCTTTTCTTGATGACAATGTGGATGATGAAATACCAAATCAGAAGAAACTCCTTGGGTGAAGTGCTAGTAACCGCTCCCCAGGGAGGTGACCCTCTACGGTGCGCAAAAGTACCTGGGTTGAAGAAAATTGTAATTTCACTGGAAAAATATTTCTCCAAACGAAGAAAAGCATTTATTATGGATAATTGTTTTATTATTATTGCTTTAATGACTATATTTAACTGTTATGTATTTTGTGCTTTACGAAAAATTGCAATCAGAACAAGAAGGGCAAGAGTGCTGGGTTTGCGCTAAGCGAGGGGCCGAATGTAATGGAAGGATTTTTCTAAAGAGAGGGGGGGATCAAGAGAGCAGATGGGCGTTGGTCGCTCAGCGCGAAACCCAGCTGCATTACTAATGTTTTGGGAGAAACAGCCGGGAATGTTCTAAAGATACAGCCATGGCTCTGTAAGGAGTTGTTTTTCACTTCGAGAAGCTTTTTCACATGTAAGCATATTACTGTGTCTTCTGGTATCAAGCACTAGTCTCAAGGCCGAGTAGAAGAAAAACATAGCGCCGTGTCCCGTGGAAGGAGGGGGTGTGAGAAACTGATCACTTCTGCATACACTGCTTCCACGTAGGCCGCTTTTGGGCAAGGACACCTAATTAGTATATAAGGGAAGGTTCCGCCCTCAGTTTCTTTGGATGCTCAACCGTGGGGAAAGGCGCAACCGCCCGGTCTTATCTGATAAAAGGCACACGGGGTTGATCCTCTGACGAGACTGACATGCGGGCTCCCTCAGTCTACTGGTCTAGGATGATGGCTCTGGGTCTTTTGATGTATGTTACTGTATGTATGTATGTTACTGTAAGTATAAGTTTGTCTCTTTAAGCATATATATTTATTTCTATAACCCATTCATATGTATTTATATGTTATAATTGAATAAGTAAATTTTATTTAAGTAACGGACCTCTTCTCTCTGATTCTTTGCCTACTTATGTTCTAATCCCTTGAACCATTTTCCCAAATCAAAACAGTATTGCTGTCTGTTGTTCCTTTCCTATCTCTCTGTCCATCTATCATGCCTTTCACATCTATTTGTCTATTGGTCTCATGAAGTATGCAAAGTGTTCGATAAGTAGCCAGGTTTAAACATTCAATCTTGTGGTTAATCACCAAATCATTAATTTTGCATTTCTATTGATCTGGTTCAGGATTAAGGTGCGCTTGTGCCTATTCCAGTACCATTGAGTGTAAGGTGGGAAACAATCCTGTACAAGACAGAAGTTAATTGTAGGGCACACTGATACTCCCATACCCCCTGATACAGAGTGAATTAAGGGTGGCAAATACCTAATTCAAATCCATGTGCTGTATTTGCACAGAAGAATTCCATTCCAGTAAAAGAAAAATAGTAAAACAGCTGGCCATTATGAGCAACTGAATTTGGTGTGTGTTGTTGTTGACATGCCACTGCATATTGATTGCTCTGTTTAATAATGACAGCAAACAAACAGCATTTTTCAGCACAGAGGCAACAAATTAAAAAAATGAAGTGTATTCTTAGGATAGCAAGGTAAGACGGTGGCTAGAGCTACTTCCTTACATTTTAAGGAACCTAAAGTTAGAATACCAGCCTAGGCATTTCCTTTGTTGAGTTTGCATGTTTTTCATGCCTCCATGATTTTTCCTCTGGTTATTCTAGTTTTCCTAGAGACACACATGTTTGGTTAAGTGGAAAGTATAAACTGGCTCTGTGTGTATCTGTACATATGTGTGTGAGGTGGAAACCTGAAGCAGACCAAAGTAATATGAAAAAGGTGTCTTTGTTTAAACATATACAAGGAAAGGATTTAAAAATAAGCAATTAAAGTAAACCAGTAAACAAAAGGAAAACAAAGCCCTGATGCCACTCTCACTGAGCAGTTTATAGAAGATGATTAAATTGGGAAATGGGGTGACCCACTTCCCTTCTTATGATGACACCCAGCACTACTCTTTTCCATCTCCTGTTCAATTTTTTTTCTCCAACATTTCTTCCTCTTCCGGATGCCATGAAGTAATGATGGGGCAGAGCTTTATGTACCAATGAAGGATCACTTTCAGGTTAAACTCTATAACACCTACAGGAACAGGAGTGCCTGAAACCCTAGTGCTCAGTTGTTCTTGAAGTCTACCTCTCCCTCAAAGTAACTAGCCATTGCCTAGGTAACCTGTCCTTTATAATTCATAATCCAGGCAAATTGCACAGACACTCCTTTGTGCCGCTGGTCCATAGAACAATTCATTCTGGTGGTCTCACTAAAAATATACATCCTGCTCTCCCATGGTGACATTCTTTCAATGTTATTACTTGTGTTGGTTTTGCCATTCCTTATTTTCTTCTTTCAGACCTTGTTTGGCCTCTACTTTAACTTGTAGTGTCACCTATTGCCTGAAAGGCCGGTTCTAAAATGACACATTGTATGTGATTGTTTTCTACAGTAAATGATTGTGGATTTTTTTTTGTTTGTAAGACAATTCAGCAGCTTAGTTTGTTTTACTAATATTTCTGTATTAGATTTCAGTCTTGCATTGTTCAGAAAGAACTGATTAAATTAACAGAAAATATGTGGCTAGATGAATGTACTTTGCTATGATCCTTTCATTTTGAAATAGTAATTTCCTGACAAGCATGTAGTAATTGGCAGTTTTTATTTTACAGTAATGTTTCCCAAAATGTTGCTCAGTTTTAGCTATCACAACACTATAATACATTGTTTGAAAACAAAAATATTTTTGAAAAGTGGATTTCAATTTTCTCTACACAGATGAACAACAGAAAATAAGAACATTGCCCTAAGGAGTTTTGCTTATAGTGTTAAGTGTTTTTACACATTTCCTTTTGAGCTAAGTGAAGAGTTTTAATAGATTCAGGATATAGTACACATTAAGATTGGCCACCTGAGTCTGAATTAAAAAAGAATTGTAGCTCATGCCATGCTTAATAATCTTTTATAAAATAGAGCTCATGAGCAAAATTAGTTCCTGTGATAATAAAGTTAATCAGCAAGAAGGTGAATCTTGCCTCTAGGTTTCCTGACCTGCTACTTGCTCATATTATTTTTTTTCATCCAACATATAACACAAGTCATTTACTGCCACAGGGAAGTCATCAATGTTAGTTAAAGAGCATGTGTACCTAAGATTTATATTTTTTAACCTTTTCATAAGCAAGCATATATAATCTAATTGGTTTCTGTCTTCCTTGCATCTAAGGCTGTCATTAAGGACTTTTAATCTGAAAAAGGCTGCTTATGAAAATGGATGGATGAATACATAGATAAATAGAAAGAGGAATGAATACATAAAACAGGGAAATGCAGAAAAAATGTCATAATGAACACTTGAAGATACCTTAAATGTTACATGGAACATGAGCTTAAATCAATGGAAGATTTGTGGGACTAGACTGGACAGGTAATTCCAAGATAGACACAATACTCACTTCATCCTGTAGTGAATGCACCCCAACATATCAGTAAAGCTGCATATTGTAATGATCTGATCTTTTGGAAAATAGAAAAAAAAGTCATTTTCTGTTTTGTCACATTATTGAAATTTATATTTTGTACATATAGCCGTTTTTTCAGAAATGTGTCCTTTGATATTTTAGAGAAACCTTAAAAGGTGTTTTCATTTACCCAACAAAAGTAATCTATTACTACCATTGTACAGATCAAAATGTGAGAACACAATTCAAATTTAATAAGTGTCAGTGTGGCTAGTTACTGTATCTCCACTTTAGGTGTAATGTCATACCTTCAAGTATTTAAAGCGTTTCCATGTTTAGATTCTACAGCAAAGGTGTTCTTTGTGTAACATGAGCATAGCACTAAGTCACCAAGAGTTTAATTATTTCTTTGGTCAGAAAATGGTTAGTTCCAGTATGTCTAACATTATTGTTTTGTATAATTCAAAACTCTTAAAGGGACAAAGTTTAGTAAATGTATTGACGAAGGGATAGATTTAATATAGTGTAAAAATGTGTTTGTTCATAACTAATGAACAGCTAATGTTATAATCTGTCAACCCATTAATTTTCACAATCTACTTGTTTCACCACACTATTACAGAGAGAGTACAGCCTCTCCCACCAGAGTAGCTTCAGGCACAAAGGATAAGATGCAGAACATACATTTGTTCTTACTCATGAAAGGCCAAATTTGATGGTCATGTATTAATGGAAACAGTCTACCCCGATAAAACCCACACAATGTGCACACTTAGTACAGACAGTGACTGTGCTGGTATTAACTACTGTACTACCACTGTCATCTTCATATAATGGCAGCCTTAATGGAATATATTGGATTGATTCACTGTGAATAATTCTAAAGACACCATAGTTTTGTGTGTGTGTGCGTTTGTAGGTATGTGCATGTGAGTCATTGTAGAACAAAGGGACACAGTTTTAGCCCTGCTGCCTCACACCTCAGTGGATGAGAATTTTATTTTTAGACTCCGTCTTTATAAAAATTGTGTTGATGTGCTCATTTGGGTTTTTCTCTGGGTACTCCATTTTTTCGGACATCTTGTGAATTGTCAATCAGTTGCTCTAAATTAGTCAAGTATATGTTATAAATGGATTCACTATTTAATTTTTGCACATTATTCTCTATTGTTTTTTCAATATCTAATGTTTGTGTTGGGGGTTTGTTGAGTTTTAGAATCAGTGTGTCCCCCATGGTTGTGGCTTCCAGTTAATGGTCTGACAGGTTAAAAGGTTATCGTTGGAAGTACTTTGCTATCCAAGTTTGAAGATTTAAAACAACCCTCTTTGTGCCTTGAAATCCTATTACTTTTGTTTCTCTGGTTTTTGAATTAGCTGAAATTTCTGACTTTGTCACATGACTATTTTTTTGGTTGCCATGCATAATAATATTGTTGTGATTGGGACTGAGTTGCACTGAACTATATGGGTTCTTGTTTTGTGTCCCTGGACTCTTCTAATGATGCGGCTTTCGTTGACAGAGTATGAAGCTGTGGCTCACCCAGTATCTACTTTTGGGTTCTGAGGATTGCATATTTGCTTTTTCAAGATGATGATGTCCCCTTGGCTTAATTTAACTGAGCTCTTTTCCACATACTGGAACAGTTTGCCCAGTGGGAATTAAATTCAGACCCTCCAAATAAGAGGCTGTAATCCTGTTTTGGAAACATTAGATTACTTTCTGCAGGTGTGGTGGAATAGTTGCCTCACATGGAGGACTAGGCAGCTCAGGGTCTTGCTTCCAAGCAAGGGGTAATTGTCATTGTGAGAGTCTTTTAAGAAGTAGTGTAATGCCTGCAGTTTTGCATTTTGTTGTCGTGAATTGTGGGAAAACAAAGCTACTTGCCATTCTGTCACTATTCTCGCCCATTATTTTGAAATCAGAAAGAGAGAGGTTGTAGGAACAAATGAACAAAATAAGACACAGGCACTTAATAATCCAGGAAGGACGCTGCAGTGCAGTTAGTGTACCTCTGGAATGACAGGAGCGAGTTGAGTATGTTCCCAGACATCCCAATGGAATCTATACCGATATGACTTCTTTCGTTGTTTCTTTTTGAATGTTGTGAGCATACTAACAGTGTCATTCTTTTCATGTGCATTTCCTGACTTCAGTGAAGTTAATAGTAAAATTTATGAGCTTTGAAATTTCCTTTTGGAACATTAATCTGATTAAAAATAAAACAATATTGAAGATAGTGTGAAATTATATACTGTAGTTTAAATCTATAAAGCATTAAGTATCACATCACAAAAAATTATTAAGATTAGATGCCAGTTGAAATTAGGTAACTGAGTTGCTCGCTAAATTGGAAATACAGGTAGTTTGAGGGTGTGAAATAAACTTTAAGTCAGAAAAATAATCAAAAATTCTATATAAAAATTCTTTGTTAGAGTGTATGTAAAAAATCTTGCGTGGTTCTTAATTTGTAAAGATCTTTATCTATACTAATAAAAGGCAAAGCCCTCACTGACTGACTCGCTGACTTACTCATCGCTAATTCTCCAACTTCCTGTGTAGCGCTTCCCTGCGCTAACTAAGTACGTACTTATTTCAGTGGTATGACGCCACTGTCGGCCGCCATATTGAACTTTCCAACGTCACTTATTCTCCAACTTCCCGTGTAGGTAGAAGGCTGAAATTTGGCAGGCTCATTCCTTATAGCTTACTTACAAAAGTTAAACAGGTTTCATTTCGAAATTCTATGCGTAACGATTATAACGGTCGACAACGTCCGCCACGTTGAACTTTATTATTTATGGCCCCATCTTCACGAAATTTGGTAGGCAGCTTCCCTGTGCTAAACGAAACCAATGTACGTACTTATTTCGGTGGTATGACGCCACTGTCAGCCGCCATATTTACTTTCCAATGATTTTTGTTACTTATGGGCCCATCTTCAAGAAATTTGGTACGCGGGTTCCCAATGCTAACTGAAACCTACTTACGTACTGTGAGGGATTGCCGGCCGTGTATCCCGGCCAACAACCCCAAACCGCCAGATGGAGCCATCCCTGCAACATGGAAGGGCCCCAAATTCCAGCAGTGCATCATAGAACTTGGAGTTTTTCACCACAGCCTTGCTGGATACCATGGGGCCACCAGAGGACACTGCAGGGAGGCACAGAGACTTATACTTTCCTTATAGCCCGGAAGTAATTCACGATTGCGGAAACGGAAGAAATGATGTACTTCTGGGATGAAGAAAAAGAGAAAATTACCTGACCCTGAAGTGTTGGATAATCACATGGACTGAGGGCTCAGAAACACTTCCGGGTCAAGGAGTATAAAGGACTGTGGGAGATCCCAGACAGACGAGCTGAGTTGGGAGGCAGGGTGGCTAAGCGTCAGAGAGTTTGTAGAATTGGTTATTGTTTATTTGATTATTGGGGAATTATGGAGAGGAGCGTGCTTTGTGCACTTTATTATTATAATAAATGTTATTTATTGGACTTTTTCCTGGTGTCTGACGTGTGGTCTGAGGGTACAAGGGGGCGAGAAAGCCCTAATGTGTCACAGTTGCGGTAGTCTCAGCAGGATTCTCTGGCCGTCCGTTTGGCAGAGGACCAGGGAAAATTTACTGTGGACAGAATACCCCAAGAAGGCAGCATCACGACATATGGGGAAAAATCGCCAGAAACCCCTATTTCTCAAGCCCATCATGGGGAAGAAGGCAAGGTAGAGCAACAGCACCAGCGGAAGTTCCATGTTCGTCATGGCCGACACTTGGGATGAGCGACTACACGGATCGGGAGAGGACTCTGGATGAAGAAAACTGCAACGAGGTATGTGCCGGAAATATAGATAATCTATTTAAAATTACTCATTTTGTACCATGCACATACCTCGGAAAAGATCATCCGGAAGTTCTGCGGGATGCAGGAGAATCTCCTGAAGACGGTATAGCGCTTTTGTGTGGGCAGACGGACAATACAACAAACTTCCGCATGTCGGATGCTAGAGAAGGACATGTGACCCAACCCGAAGGATTGGGGAAAGGAAAGAAGACGGACTTAGACTTTCCGAAAGGGAAGGGGGAGGTGAGTGAAGCACTGCTCAACCCACGAGAAGGTAAGGTGGGTAGGGAAATAGCTGGTCGATCTGACGACAAATTAATACAGGCAGTTCGCAGTCAGCCAAAGATGGCGGCCCGGTTCTCGTCCATAGAGAACTCCAAATCCCAAGCTCCCTTGCGGAACCCGTCAGAGCACGTGCCGACAGCGGGTGTGTTCATTGGCTCCCGGTCGGATGGTAAGGTGAACCAGGAAGTAAGCCTACCTCCGGCCGAATTAACGAACTATTTTGACGTGCGGGAGCTTGAAAAATTAATCGAGCCCGTGCAGAGTATTTTGTAGACATTGGAGGCGATAAAGAAGATCGTTGGGGATCTGGGAGCAGCGGCCGAAGCGCCTTTAAGAAAAGTATGTGAGTACCTGTGGCGATTAGACCGTGAGCCTCCCGTGTTATATGATTTGGTGGTTCAGGCAGGTAATGTCAGTACCGTATATAATGTAATAGGGACGCAGTGTTATCCGGGCCCGCTTTTAATTAATAGCGGGTGCCAAATCACTGCGTGCCCTACAAGAAAGGCCGGAACATTGACTGAGTGGTTGGGGGAAGGGCTGATCTATCCAGAGCAGCTGGATGGTGCTGGCTTTCGGAGGGATACGGTCCTAAAGACCCCGGCCCGTGTTGCAAATAAATCGAAGGGCGCTCAGACAGTGAAAGGGCTCTCTTTTATTAATAGAGAGACCCAAACTGTGAACATGCCTCAGATTAAAAAGGAGATCCTAAATGAGACAAATGGGTCTCCTGACAAGATAAAAAAGGGAGTTGAAAGCTCAAGGTCTGCTGGGGAACCCTCCTTAGCGGAGCGAAGGACAGAGCCAGAGTTTCCAAACTGTTTTCAGTCTTGCAGGGGGAGACTAACAGGGGGACGACGGCTGTGTTATGCATGCTGCTGGCCAGGCCACATTTGGCGAAATTGTCCACGGAGAACCGAGGAGAAACTATTTAACTCGTTTGATGTTCCCCCTAGGTTCTCTAAGAGGTATTTTCCCTGACATAGCCCCGGACTGGCCACAGCCAGAGGCTCTTCCTGGAGGATGACGTCCCTCGCGGGGCTGGACGCTCCGCCCTACTGGACTTCGCTGAGGGGAGGGAACTGTGAGGGATTGCCGGCCGTGTATCCCAGCCAACAACCCCAGACCACCAGATGGAGCCATCCCTGCAACATGGAAGGGCTCCGAATTCCAGCAGGGCATCATGGAACTTGGAGTTTTTAACCACAGCCTTGCTGAATACCATGGGGGCCACCGGAGGACGCTGCAGGGAGGCCCAGGGACTTATACTTTCCTTATAGCCCGGAAGTAATTCACGATTGCGGAAACGGATGAAATGATATACTTCTGGGATGAAGAAAAAGAGAAAATTACCCGACCCGGAAGTGTTGGATAATCACATGGACTGAGGGCTCAGAAACACTTCCGGGTCAAGGAGTATAAAGGACTGTGGGAGATCCCAGACAAACGAGCTGAGTTGGGAGGCAGGGTGGCTAAGCGTCAGGGAGTTTGGAGGGTTGGTTTTTGTTTATTTGTTTATTGGGGAATTGTGGTGAGGAGCGTGCTTTGTGCACTTTATTATTATAATAAATATTATTTATTGGACTTTTACCTGGTGTCTGACATGTGGTCTGAGGGTACAAGGGGGCGAGAAAGCCCTAATATGTCACAGTACATATATACAGTGCATCCGGAAAGTATTCACAGCGCATCACTTTTTCCACATTTTGCTATGTTACAGCCTTATTCCAAAATGGATTAAATTCACTTTTTTCCTCAGAATTCTACGCACAACACCCCATAATGACAACATGAAAAAAGTGTACTTGAGATTTTTGTAAATTTATTAAAAATAAAAATTTGAGAAAGCGCATGTACATAAGTATTCACAGCCTTTGCCATGAAGCTCAAAATTGAGCTCAGGTACATCCTGTTTCCCCCGATCATCCTTGAGATGTTTCTGCAGCTTAATTGGAGTCCACCTTTGGTAAATTCAGTTGATTGGAGATGATTTGGAAAGGCATACACCTGTCTATAGAAGGTCCCACTGTTGACAGTTCATGTCAGAGCACAAACCAAGCATGAAGTCAAAAGAATTGCCTGTAGACCTCTGAGACAAGATTTTCTTGAGGCACAAATCTGGGGAAGGTTACAGAAAAATTTCTGCTGCTTTGAAGGTCCCAATGAGCACAGTGTCCTCCATCATCCGTAAGTGGAAGAAGTTCGAAACCACCAGGACTCTTCCTAGAGCTGGCCGGCCATCTAAACTGAGCGATCAGGGGAGAAGGCCCTTAGTCAGGGAGGTGACCAAGAACCCGATGGTCACTCTGTCAGAGCTCCAGAGGTCCTCTGTGGGGAGAGGAGAACTTTCCAGAAGGACAACCATCTCTGCACCATTCCACCAATCAGGCCTGTATGGTAGAGTGGCCAGACGGAAGCCACTCCTTAGTAAAAGGCACATGGCAGCCCGCCTGGAGTTTGCCAAAAGGCACCTGAAGGACTCTCAGACCATGAGAAACAAAATTCTCTGGTCTGATAAGACAAAGATTGAACTCTTTGGTGTGAATGCCAGGCGTCCCGTTTGGAGGAAACCAGGCACCACTCATCATCAGGCCAATACCATCACTACAGTGAAGCATGGTGGTGGCAGCATCGTGCTATGGGGATGTTTTTCAGTGGCAGGAACTGGGAGACTAGTCAGGATAAAGGGAAAGATGACTGCAGCAATGTACAGAGACATCCTGGATGAAAACCTGCTCCAGAGCGCTCTTGAACTCAGACTGGGGCGACGGTTCATCTTTCAGCAGGACAACGACCCTAAGCACACAGCCAAGATATCAAAGGAGTGGCTTCAGGACAACTCTGTGAATGTCCTTGAGTGGCCCAGCCAGAGCCCAGACTAGCATCCAATTGAACATCTCTGAAGAGATCTTAAAATGGCTGTGCACCGACGCTTCCCATCCAGCCTGATGGAGCTTGAGAGGTGCTGCAAAGAGGAATGGGTGAAACTGGCCAAGGATAGGCCTGCCAAGCTTGTGGCATCATATTCAAAAAGACTGTAATTGCTGCCAAAGGTGCATTGACAAAGTATTGCGCAAAGGCTGTGAATACTTATGTACATATGATTTCTCAGTTTTTTTTATTTTTAATAAATTTGCAAAAACCTCAAGTAAACTTTTTTCACGTTGTCATTATGGGGTGTTGTGTGTAGAATTCTGAGGAAAAATATTTTTTTAATCCATTTTGGAATAAGGCTGTAACAAAACAAAATTTGGAAAAAGTGATGCGCTGTGAATACTTTCCAGATGCACTGTACATATCAGAAGTTTGACGAAAAAAAAGTAAAAGAATTTCATATGCAAAGTATTTTAAAGTATTATTCTAAAATAATGGTAATTCCAGGTTTTATTTCATCTTTAAACACACACATGTCAAAAATATTGGTCTCAATTTTGACCCCACACGCTATTTAAACCAAACATCAATAACATTACTAAGGCAGCTTTTTCCATCTGTACCAAATATCAAGGCTGTGTCCATCTCTACCTGATATTGCCACCGAGACCTTTATTCATGTTGTTGTCCCCACGTTAATTGATTTGTGCAATGTGGTCCTGTTTGGTGTCTGTGCTTAGAATCTAAACAGACTGCAAGATCTGCAAAATCCAGCAGCAGCAAAGGGCCTTGCACATTTTAAACCTTAAAAACCTATTGTTCCAACGCTTGAATAATTACTCTGGCTTCCTGTTCATATTCACTTTTACTATAAGCGCCTCCTTTTAGTTCTTAAGGTCCTTCATGGTCTGTCCTCACCTTATCAGTTTTCTGTACTAAAACTGTAAACCCCATCTCATTCCCTTTGTTCCTTTGTTGTTAAACGTCCCATGGTGCAGGCTATGCACTATGGGTGACAGAGCTTTTAGTGTAGTGGGCCCATGGTGTATGTGCTCAAAAAGAAGAACCCATTGATTTGAGTCTGTAACAGCCGACGTACAGTTTTGCTACCTGTAAAAGATATCACTGAATGGATATAAGCAGACACACAAATGCTGGTGAATCATGTCTTCTTGGTATCTTGTTGTCACTTGAATTTTTCTTATTCAGTTTTATTCTTGAATTAAAGCACACTTGTTTCATTATACCTTTGTGAAAGTGTTTATTTTATATTCCAGTAACCACTTGAATGTCTATGCCTCTCTCGTGCATGAACACTCACATTCATACTTGAGAACATCACTATTTGAAAACGCTATGCCATTTGAACATGAGTTGTCATTTGAACCTGTGTTTTTTTCTATCTTGCTTGTACTCCACATTATGGTGCGTGGTACTGAAAATGCAGACAGACTTCTTGTTTTTGGGCGCATACACCAGCAGCATGGCACTGCCAGATCTAAACACTAGTGTGAGGATTTGCTCGCATACTAATACTTGAAGTCCCATTTTACTTATGGTGCCAAGCAGAGTTATGTTGCGGTGCAGCAGTCTATTAGCCAGCGAAAGCACTGTCAAGAAATTATTGTTACAGTTCAGCCTTTGTCCAGTCTGATAGTGGTCACATGATATGACATCATATCTTTGATTGCTAGTACAACAAATAGTTCTGAGCAGGCATCAATCACAGCACCAACTGTGTTCATCGCTACTCTTGTGAAAAGAATAGAGATACACGCCATCAACTTAAAGAGGTAGAGGCAAGTTCGTTGTACCACGTGAACGTCACTGACAGAATAAAAAAATAATAAAAAAAAAACACTAACTTTTAAAAGTAGCCAAAACTTACACCTGGTGTTATAAATGTATGTTTTTATTTTTTTATAGTAATAATAATAGCAGCTCACTACTCAATATGAGGATCAAGCGAACTCGAAGCCGGAAATTTTTAGTTATAAGGCAGCAGTTCTTACCTTTGCTCCATCCAAGAATACATATCAACTTTTTGCCGATTGACATTTGAACTTGGGTTTTTAAGTCATAGACAGCAACATGTAAATTGAATGTTTATTTTTTTCTTTGGTTATATTCTTCAATAAAAGCACACATATTTATTTGATATTTGGACTAAAGTCTTCACACATTATACACTTCATGTCATTATTAGTATAACATGGAAAAACTTGGCGAACAGTGCCATAGGTTGTGTCAGCTACATGAACCTGTTCAGCACTAAGATCAGCTAGGGACCAATCAACTGAAGCTGCAAAACCTCATATTCATTTTTGATCGTGTGTATCAAAATCAGAGTCCGACAAGTCTTAGTCCAATTCAGAGATTTCAGACAAAATGTAATCCACATAGTATTTTGCTTTAAGCATTTGCTTTGATCTCTCGCCAGATGTCAGTGCAATTTTTGCCATTGTCTGCACCTTACTACTCACCGGATCGCAGGAAATCTTGGTCAAAACCAACAAAGCTAACTTTCCTTCTACCAACGAGAGTCTAACTAAAACGTAACGGCTGGTTTTGACACAGTTTACAGTTGATTACCGATTATTGTCAGCTCCTCCTTTTGACAAAAGTCAACATCAGCCCTGAAAGAGTTAATTTACTGTAATGAGCATGCTGATGTTCAGCATGATTTTCTTTTGAGGGATGTATCATATGACATTTAATATTGCTTATGTTATCTTTAAATAATGATGCAAAAGCCTCACATTTCTTTTGGTGTTTTCGAGAGAGGCCCATGTCATTCAGGAACAAGATGCTTTAATTTTGAAATAGTTTAAAAATAGGATAACATTTTGGACAAGATATCAGTCAGCCTCGGGGTGCACAAACAAAAACATCTGGTGGCATTTTAAAATAGTAAAGCATTTTGAAAAACGATTTTGGGCTGTGAAATAAAACAACAGGACAAGAGTAAATATATGTTTTCACGACTGAGCAAAATTTTGCAGTTATACAGATGTTATTCAAATATTTGCTGATGGAAGACCAGGATCCTTTATTGTGAATCACATATTTGCTCTGTGCTGTTTGATTTTTCTTTCAAATGTGGTTCTTAGACCAAGAAGCCAAAATATGTAAAAAAAGAATGTGGTAGCAGGGGTGATGTAAAAAATAAAGCATACAGAGACTGTAAAGATGATGGTATATCTTTCCTTTCCTTGTTGGTATTTTATGCATGTAAATTTTAGACAGCAAACATACAAAAGGGTTGTAAAAATCAATTTAAAAACAAGCAATGCGTAATTTCACTTTCACTTACTCTTATCAATAATGGTGTATTGTATTGCGCACTTTACAATAGAGAAGTAAGCTGAAATGTGTTGAAAATATTGTAGATAAAAAAAATGACTACAAAGGCCTGCTGTCATATCACATTGCAGTACTGCGTAGCATGTTTGATTTTTATGGATCAGTGATCAGTTGATTATTATCCAAACATGCTGAACAATATGCTTTAAAAGCTTTTTACAATGCCATGGGTCTACCTCAATATCTAACAATAAAGGTTTATGTTTATTATAAGAAGTTCCATATCATTAAAAATAATTCAGATATTTATTTGTGAAAAGAGTATTTCATAATCATTTGTTAATTCACTCCCTCTATTTATTTTTGTAATAATAATCTTTTGACTTTATGCCAACTTCTTTGCTTCATTAAGCATACTGAAAAGTGTCAGTAAACCTTAGTTGCAAAATTTTATATCAAATGTATCTTTTATCCATTGCTGATGATGTGCATACTCTTCTTTACTGCTGAAACAGGGAATGTGAGTTTTCACCCAAGGTAGGAAAACGGTGAGAGTACATCACTAAGACATCACAAATTATTTTCCTTGTTCCTTATAGTTTTTTCATGTTTTTATTGATGTCTTTATTTTTTATCATTATATGTTTATAACCATTTTTTCTTATTATAATAAGATCCTCCAAATTTTGTATTGATTTCTGCATGGCTGTGGCCATATTGTCTACAATTTGATATGTATATTATTAATTATTTCACCCATAAATCACATGACATTACATCACACTACTTCATGTATACTTAGAGGTGGTTCTCAGTCAGTAAAGTATCCTTATTTTGTTTGAAGAAACACCAATAAAAGAAGAACTTTCTGTAGTACAGTAGAGTTAATAACCCAAGCAAGTTTAGGAGCTTTTTTGTTTGTTTTTTTCCTTTTTAGCCTTGCATTTTGTTTTGACCTTTTAATATTATATTATTTTTTCTTCTGCGGTGGGTTGGCACCCTGCCCAGGATTGGTTCCTGCCTTGTGCCCTGTGTTGGCTGGGATTGGCTCCGGCAGACCCCCGTGACCCTATTCGGATTCAGCGGGTTAGAAAATGGAAGGATGGATTATTTTTTCTTTCTCAGATATTTTGCTCAACTATGCTGTCCCCTTTCTTTTACTGGCCAGGTTACATATGAATCATGCACAACTAATAATAGAAACTTTTTCACCAAAATAATAAAAGGTCAGTATTCTATAAAGAAGAGACAGTGTACTCAGTGGAACCTATGAAAGAGATATTGAAACTGAAACCCACATTCATGTTTCAGAGAATGTCTAATCGTAGACAACTTTATTAGTAACCCAAAATTATCTGTGCAAGGATGCTTTAAGATTGCAGTTTCTGTGTCATGATGATGTTTTCCAGATGTGGTAATAGGTAATTTGACACCAAAATCTACGGGCCCACTTTGGCCTACAAAGACCTCAAAAGGGGTTTTGCCTTCAAAATGATTTAAATGTCCCAAAAAATGTCCCTCTCAAGAGAAAGGGAAACTGTAAAACAAAAAAAGCAAAACATTAAAACCTTTAGCTTGAGAAACAGTCTCCAAAAATAGTTTTTTTTATATAAAAATGTTTATTAAAAATAGAAAACTACAACAAAAATCCTTTCAAAGAACAAAAAGGAGTCGCCTAAAAGGTAGCCCAAGATCCAAGACACAAAACACAATCCAAGTGAAGAAATCAAATAACCAGAGCAAAATGACAGAAAATAGTACTTACAAAGAACTCCAACATACTTCAACAAATTATTACTGAGATTTCTTTTCAAACTTGATATATAGCCAGTTATGGTGGGAACTGGGCCCAGGCTCTGGGGGTTTTTTAGTAGTGGTGATGTCAGGGTAACTGCCTACTAGTGTACCACCCATAAAACGCAAGGGATAAGAGAACAATACATTATTCATATAGATACTAAAAAAATAAACATAAAAATTTTAACAAATATTAAATAAATATGTGACAAATATAAAATAATAACTTAAAAAGACATGACAAGAATGTAAACCTAAGCCAGGGAAAAAACCCCGGCTAAAACATGTACTGTACTTGAAAACAGATGATAGTATACATTGGCCATTGTGTTAAGTTGTCATAGAAAGATACATTAACAACGAATGCAAGTCTCCCATTGACTTTTTGTTGCTGTTATTGTCAGGTTGTGCCGTTTGAATGTGCTGTGAGCTTTTTTGGAGTAATTTTTCAATTATTTCTTTGCTTTCCATGTCTTTTATAATGGGATGAAAATCTCCCATTGTTTTTTGAGAACCAAGACGGGTCATTTGCTTTACATTTTGCCTTTACTGTTTACTGAAGCATTGTCCTCTTGTGCTGGTGCACTTTAAATATTATTTTGTGTCTTGTACACATTTTTCAGAGTATTTTTATATTAGCAGTGCATGTATTAGGTTTATATTAGCAGCTTCTCATAGTCCTTTGTTTGACTTTGAAAAAGCCAAAATTACACAGTGTAAATTAAAAAAAGAGTGGATAAAATGTGTTGTTCTCTTTTGGCGAGTCTGTTTATTTTCATTTTGATGGTAGGAAAGATTTTTTGAATTAAACCAGTTTTGATATTTTTTCGTTCTTTGCTCTACAGTATATTAAAATTGCATTAGTATCTTAAAATTAATATTTGTATGTTTAGACACAGCAAATTTTTTTGATTTAAAAAAATTTCACAATTTTGTTAATTTTTTAGTGCATTGTAGAAGAACAATTCAGTATCAATCACATCAGATTCTATACAGTATGTTAAAGATTCCATCTAATGGAGTACTAGTATTAAAAGTCTTCTCCATCCACCCATACTTAATCAGTTCCGCTCCATCCAATTCAATGTCACAGGTGATTCAAGATTAAAAAATGTAGAGAGAGAGGCCTTCATTTTTATTGAGCTTTTACATACTTTGTTATCTTGTGCACTCCTTACAGTAAACAGACACAAGGCTACACATGACTTAACTCATTTATGTTAATTACGTTTTAGACTTTACATGTGCTTCCTCCCATGCAATACCTATGAATAATACTATCACTATCTCAAACAACATTCTCACAGGCTATCTCTAGCCTAAATGCACTGCACTTAACAAACACATAAGTTGTAGTCTTCTAAATGAGAAAAAAAGGTAAAAAAATTACTTTAGAGGGAAACTGGAAACAGAATTGCAACCAATCCCTTGAAGGACAATTGTATAGAAAGCCACTACAGAATCTAGTCAGAATAATCACTCGTAAATAAAGTACTGTAAAGTGCATGGATGGACTGGGATCCTGTCCAGGATGATAATTCTTCCTTACCTTGCCTTTATAGTGGATGGTTCAAGTGGATTAATAGGACATCCAGGCCTGGATGCTTGGTGTTTTATTTTCTGATCGTAAGGCTGCCCTAGAGGAGGGTCAGAGGGAGATTATCTACTGGGGCCAAGTGTTTTTCCAGTATGCTGGGTGGCAGCACCCCTTGGGTGGAAGTCCTGTTTGTACACCTACAGGACAGCATGGGACTGTGGTCTGATGGGTGGCTTTTTAGATTACTTGAATGCCATCAGTGGTGGCTTTTTGGGGTACTTGAGTGCCTCCAGGGAGCACTGCCAGGAGAAGGCTACCATGGTTTTGGGAAGTTTAGTCTGACCTTTAAGTACTTCTTGATGACAGTGTTTTTGCACTGGATGTACTCCCGTCAGAAAAGGAACAAGCTTGCCTAGACAGAAGTGGGTGAGAAAAGAAAGAAAATATGCCTGTGTTAGTGTGGATATGGAGAAGAAGGATGTGATAAGGATTTTGTGAAATACAACTAAGTAATCTGAACCTGCTGTGTTGTGTCTGGGCTTTGGGACTCTGAAACACCCCCCAGTGGTCACACTGCATAAAATGTAAACTTTGTACTTTAGATATTGGGAAAGCTTCACTTCTACTCCAGCAGTCCCCATTTCACTAGTGAATCCTATTATTGACTAAAATTTTACCAATGATTAAATTATATAATTGTGTATATTTTAAAATGTTGCATCTCATTAGCAAATTATTTGTTGTACTTTATTAGTAACTCTTATAGATGCACAAATTGTTAACTCACGTGTTTCAAGTGTTTTTGAATGTAAAGTCAGAAATAAAGAACTCAGTTATGCCAGTTTCAAAGCTTTCTTAAGTATGTTGTGATACTAAATTTTTTAATGGAATCTGTACTTAATACAGAAGCTTTTCTTTGTAAATTGTAACACCACAGTTTCATCTTAAAGACAGAATGATTTTACATGAATGGGTACCAGTTTTTAATTAAAAAGTACAGTATATGATTGTCTAGTAATTTACTAGACAAACATGGTTAAGAAAAATGTTAAACTGTATGCCAGGACAAATTAGGGGAAACATTTTCCGTTAATTTTTTTTTTCAGTGTAAATTCTCTTAATAAACTTGTATGATACAAGACAAACATGATAGTTTTTTTATTTTTTAGTTGTGCTTTTTATGTATTTAGATATGTCACAAATTAAATTAATGATAAATTGTGCCTTGTTGGTCATAGAGATGTTTGTGTTGTTAGTCTGTTAGCCTGCTAACTACTTCTCCACAAGAGAGCGCTCATTTTTAAAGATTATTTCAATATGCATTATCCCCATAATACAAAACTAATAGCTGCAAAGTTACAGTATACCTTAAATTGAGACATTATTTCTAAAAGTGTTTAAAACCACAAAAGCTCAATTATACAGTCATATAGGTAATGATAATTTATATATGTATGCCTTAGTTCTTACCCCAGAAAAAATTAATAGTCATAGGAACTGCTAATTAATCTGTCTTTAAAAGTGTACATGTTTCCACCCGGTCCAGTGGTTTTCAAAGAGATTCAAAGCTGCAAACTCTGCTCACACCAGTGTTGTTGTTTTCCATAATTGAAGAAAGTATTTCAGGAATCCATATAAAATATCTTATCAAATAAACAACCCTGTCATGTCTGTTTAAAAAATGATTTTAGGAAGAGTTATATTCATGTGCCAGTAGGCATATAAGTAGGAGTAAAGGGAGGCATATTCTTACTACCTGCTAACAGATTACAGTTTTGTAATTTCTGTTTCCTTTGGTAAATTACTTATCTAGACCATGCAGTGCAGCCTTTTGTGGCATATTCTGTACTCTAAAGAAAAGCAATTAACCTTTTTTGACCTTTTACATGCAGTATCTTTTGACTCATAGTGGTGTGTCGGTCATGTAAGAATAGCTTCCAGAAAAGCTTCAGAGCATGTATATTGAATGGTAAGACTATACTTGTCTATTCAGAAAGCAACTGTTGGGTTACATAATATACCTAACAGCAGACAGCTATACGAACCACAACAGTCAGTGCTTTTGGGTATCGCCAGTCCAGTCCTTAACCATTGGAGAAGAATGAAGCACTATGTAAGGAGATATAGCAATAAGTAATTACTTATTCTTGGATATACAACTCCATGTTATAAATAATCAAAACAACTTAAATCACAACTTTAACCTTAAATTATTTATGTAACTCTGATAATTACAAAGCAGCATAAGACATATGCAGGTGAGATAAATACATTGCTCAAAGGAATCCACTTGCAGTCTGTTTACAGTTTTTTTATTAATGCAACACATTTGATATATTTACACAGTTTATTGTAATATCATATGTAAACTTTATGCTTTATAATATAAAAAATGTTTAGTATATGGAATAATTAGATCTGTATTTGAACCAGCACTCTTTCTAATTTAAATTAATGAGACTGTTTCTGATGTGATGAGGAACAGTGTGGTTTTTGTCCTGGTCACGGAACAGTGGACCAGCTCTACACCCTTAACAGAATCCTGAAGGGTGCATGGGAGTTTGCCCAACCAATCTACATGTGTTTTGTGGACTTGGAAAAGGTGTTCCTCGGGGAGTCCTGTGGGGGGTGATCCGGGAGTATGGGGTACCGGACCCCGTGATAAGAGCTGCTCAGTCCCTGTACAACTGGTGTCAGAGCTTGGTCCGCATTGCCGGCATTAAGTCGAGCCCGTTTCCAGTGAGAGCTGGACTCCGTCAGGGCTGCCCTTTGTCATCGATTCTGTTCATAACTTTTATGGACAGAAATTTCTAGGCGCAGCCAGGGTGTTGAGGGGGTCCAGTTTGGTGGACTCCTGGATGATGTTCTGTTTGCTTCATCAGGCCGTGATCTTCAGCTCTATCTGGATGGGTTCGCAGCTGAGTGTGAAGCAGCTGGGTTGAGAATCGGCACCTCCAAATCAGAGACCATGGTCCTCAGCCGGAAAAGAGTGGAGTGCCCTCTCAGGGTTGGGGGAGAGATCCTGCCCTAAGTGGAGGAGAGCAAGTATCTCGGGGTCTTGTTCACAAGTGAGGGAAGAATGGAGCGTGAGATCGACAGGCGGATCGGTGCGGCATCCGCAGTGATGCGGGCTCTGCATCGGTCTGTCGTGGTGAAAAAGGATCTGAGCCATAAGGCAAAGCTCTCAGTTTGCCAGTCAATCTACGTTCCTACCCTCACCTATGGTCATGAGCTATGGGTAGTGACCGAAAGAACGAGATCGCGAATACAAGTGGCTGAATTGAGTTTCCTCCACAGGGTGTCTGGGCTTTCCCTTAAAGATAGGGTGAGAAGCTCAGTCATCTGGGAGGGGCTCAGAGTAGAGCCGCTGCTCCTCCGCATCGAGAGGAGTCAGATGAGGTGGCTCGGGCATCTGATCAGGATGCCTCCTGAACGCCTCTCTGGTGAGGTGTTCCTGGTGCGTTCAACCGGGAGGAGGCCTCGGAGAAGACCCAGGACACGCTGGAGGGACTATGTCTCTCGGCTGGCCTGGGAACGCCTTGGGATTCTCCCAGAAGAGCTTGAAGAAGTGGCCGGGGAGAGGGAAGTCTGGGCATCTCTGCTCAAGCTGCTGCCCCTGCGACCCGACCTCGGATAAGCGGAAGAGGCTGGCTGGATGGGTGGATCCTAGGAGAAATAAACATGTCGTACTGATCATTTATGTTAGGTAGAATGCTTAGAGGGGTCTGGGTGGTCTTGTGGCTCGGAACCCCTACAGATTTTATTTTTTTCTTCAGCCATCTGGAGTTTTTTTGTTTTTTCTCTCCTGTGTAGCCATTGGACCTTTTATTCTATGTTAATTAGTGTTCCCTTATTTTAATTCTTATTTATTTTGTCTTTTTTCTCTTTCTTCATCATGTAAAGCACTTTGAGCTGCATTATTTGTATGAAAATGTGCTATATAAATAAATGTTGTTGTTACTCTGACAGGCTAAGGGAATTAAAACTTCATACTCTTGAGCAGAGAAGATTGCATGGGGACCTAATCCATTTAAATTCTGAAAGGCATTTGTAATATTGCTTGAAGTAATGATTTGAATATTAGTGGACACCTGTAATCACAGTTAAAATACTTGGCAAAAAAAGTACAGCATACTGTATGTTTGCTTAAGAAATACAAGAACATTTTCAAGACAGTATTGTACTTATAAATATGTACAAAATGTCATGCCCACTGGGAAATGCCACATAAGTTATGTAATCGAGTGTCCGAAGTGAACTAAATTTGTGGTGAGAAGCATAACCAACAATTATAATCAAAATTTCTTAATAAAAAATGTAATAAAACAAGGTTTTCTCCAAAATTACAAAGTGTTTAATGCACATGTATATATTTTATAAGTTGATCTTGGTGATGTCATGTGTCACCTGGATTATGGGCCTAGACACCTCATAGCATCACAGCAACTAGACACACAAAATAATGTCCATTATATAAACACAAAATGTTTCTGACAATGAAAAAATCTTACAAAATGGCAACAGAATAACATCACTGAAATAATGGTTAAAATATTGAATCATATATATAAAGCAGACTGTAACAATCTTGCAGTCTAGTATGTATACTATCATCCAGTTGATGCTCAGAACACTTCTGGTGTGCTCTGTAAAAGCAACTAACAGTTTTATCATGAAAAATCTGCAGTATTATTTGTCGTTTAATGTTTGTTTCTGTTTTTCATCTTGCATTATTCTTATTGTAACAATGTTGTAGTGGTAACAGAATTAAATCCACCTAATTATAATATTAATTTAATTGACTTTTTTCGTTGTCAAAAATTCTGCATGTAAAGACATACTACTGTATATTACAAAACAAAAATTAATCTGTCAAAAAACCTTAAAAAAGGCTTTGATGTTCCCATTGTTTTTACACTACCTTGAACATATTCCGTGACTATATTTTGATGAATATTGAGTGTTCCTTGCCTCCGCTTAGCTAGTGATACCTGTTTGTTTAACCCTAACCCTAATACAAGCACATGAGTGAGTCTTCATTGTCTGTTAATCTATTTTTATTTTCAAAGTTGTGTTTTTTTTTTAATTATATTTTTCTCAAACAATTAAAAAAAACTATTTTCCTCCCGGGCAACACCTGGTATTTCAGCTAGTAAATTATTAGCTAGTAAACAAAAACAGAATGTTATTTCCACAGTCATGACAGAGCACCCCTTGTAAGATGTGGGCACTAAAAGTGCCCATCATGTTTAAATGGGTGTCTTATATAATATTGGTTTAGTAATCTAGGTGTATGAATATTTCTGATAGAAACTTAAGAATGATCCTCTGTGCAGTGACCTTGCCAGTGCATCTAATATTGGACCCGGCAATGTGAATCAGTCTAATGGAATTGGATGTGGCACAGTAAGTGATTAAAAATAATTACTTGAAACAATGGCTTTAACCATAAAACATGGGCTTCCTCCGGGAGCTCCGGTTTCCTCCCACAGTCCAAAGACATCCAGGTTAGGTGGATTGGCGATTAATTAACTAGAACTGTTAGCTGTAGGTAAAAGGCTGGATCTACATAATTTTTTTAATGGCTTCAACTGTTATTCTCTTACAGAAGTCACACCTGTTGTTATGGAGACCTTTGATGAAGGTGCCAGTCACTCTTGCACATTCCTTAAATTATTCAAGAAATCAGCACACTGGGTATAAGACATGGATACAAATAATTTGATATTAAAGGGGGTTCATGGCCAATTGAACTTTCAGTCATATTATATACAGTACATTCTTATTGCCCTGGAGTTATGCATATTTCTTGAGAATCTAGCTAAATGAAGGACAGCTTTGCAAAAGAATTGATAATCATCCATATTGGATCAAAATATTTGTTGTGTCCTTGATTAAAAATCTCTCATTATGCCTGTTGACCTCAGGATTGTGCAGTGAGTTAGATTTTGTTTCATTTCCAAAAGTAAGTAATGAACCAAGGACCATGATTGAAGAAATTTGGCTATGGATTACATTTTACACATTTGTTAGTGTATTCCTGCACATTCTGTTTAAGAGGAGGCCACCAGACATATCTGGCAATACATTGTGTTGTTCCCTGGATTCCTTAATTTTCAGTTTTTAAAACTAAATCTCTTAAATCAATAGGATCATGAAAGTCTTCCAAACCAAAAATATCTTAAGAAATTCTTGGTTTTGGTTCACTTTTGTTTTAATATCAACCAGACTGACACAAAAGTGCTTGAACTTTTACATTATTTTCAAGAGATCAATAATCTAAAATCAACTAATAAATCTACGACGTGGATAGTTGCCTTCTAAGACGTGAAGTATGAAAAGAGGACAGGAGGTGAATAAAGCACATTGAAATGATGGAATCTGAGAAGCAGGCTTTGCGAGAATGCTTTTGAGAGAGGTGTGACAGTTAAGAGAGGTTCAAAAACGCAAAGATACAGAGGAAAGGCACTGAAGGAACCCATAGTGCAAAAGATATCAAATATTTTAAAATGTATTCTATTACCTGTCTTCCACGAGTAACAATTGATTATACATTGAAGTGTTCGGTAGTGTTTAAATATATTACATTTTTGATAATTAGTGAAGAATAAAATGAATAACTCTGTACTCTCCAACCACTCTCCACTCTTCCAAGTCTAATTTAATAGTTAACAATTCTTGATTGCCAATAGGATACTTCTTAACAATCATTGACTGTTTATTAGAAAAAAATGCAGAAAAGTCATTTTTGTTTGTGAGAATATTGTTGAGATAAAATTATACTCCCACCAATGTCAGAAGCATCTTCCTCTAATTTGACATTTGTGCTGCAATATCAGACAAATGCAAACAGAGTTTAAGATTATTGAAAGCTTTGGGTGTCATTAATCCTGACAAATTTTTTTGTACGAGGGATGTTCAAAAAGTTTCCACACTTTTTTTTAACTCTATTTATAAAGAATTTCAAAAACAAATTACATCACTTTTCTACATAGTCACCTTCGTTTGCGGTGCAATTTTCCTAATGTTGTACCAACTTTTTAATGCCCAATTACTACTCCTCCTGCCTTCACTGTTTCCAACAAAAATATTAAGGTGCAGAAACTTTTTGAATGTCCCTTATATGTGGTTTTTGGTGAGATTTTTGATTGCCATAATAGTACTAACATGTTTTATGAAATATCAGTAATATTTTGCTAAGATAACAAATATATACAGTTGTGCTTGAAAGTTTGTGAACCCTTTAGAATTTTCTATATTTCTGCATTAATATGATCTAAAACATCATCAGATTTTCACTCAAGTCCTAAAAGTAGATAAAAAGAAACCAGTTAAATAAATGACACAAAAATATTATACATAATCATTTATTTATTGAGGAAAATGATCAAATATTACATATTTGTGAGAGGCAAACGTATGTGAACCTCTAGGATTAGCAGTTAGTTTGAAGGTGAAATTAGAGTCAGGTGTTTTCAATCAATGGGATGACAATCAGATGTGAGTGGGCACCCTGTGTTATTTAAAGAACAGGGATCTATCAAAGTCTGCTCTTCACAACACGTTTGTGGAAGTGTATCATGGCACGAACAAAGGAGATTTCTGAGGACCTCAGAAAAAGAGTTGTTGATGCTCACCAGGCTGGAAAAGGTTACAAAACCATCTCTAAAGAGTTTGGACTCCACCAATCCACAGTCAGACCAGACAGACCATTGTTACCCTCCCCAGGAGTGGTCGACCAACAAAGATCACTCCAAGAGCAAGGTGTGTAATAGTCGGCGAGGTCACAAAGGACCCCAGGGTAACTTCTAACCAACTGAAGGCCTCTCTCACATTGGCTAATGTTCATGTTCATGAGTCCACCATCAGGAGAACACTGAAAAACAATGGTGTGCATTGCAGGGTTGCAAGGATAAAGCTATTGCTCTCCAAAAAAAACATTGCTGCTCGTCTGCAGTTTGCCTAAGATCACGTGGACAAACCAGAAGGCTATTGGAAGAATGTTTTGTGGGTGGATGAGACCAAAATAGAACTTTTTGGTTTAAATGAAAAGCTTTATGTTTGAAGAAAGAAAACACTGCATTCCAGCATAAGAACCTTATCCCATCTGTGAAACATGATGGTGGTAGTATCATGGTTTAGGCCTGTTTTGCTGCATCTGGGCCAGGATGGCTTGTCTTCATTGATGGAACAATGAATTCTGAATTATATCAGAGAATTCTAAAAGAAAATGTCAGGACATCTGTCACACACAATTCGTTTTACCAAAGAATAGTTAAAGAATAAAGTTAATGTTGTGGAATGGCCAAGTCAAAGTCCTGACCTTAATCCAATCGAAATATTGTGGAAGGACCTAAAGCGAGCAGTTGTGAGGAAACCCACCAACATCTCAGAGTTGAAGCTGTTCTGTACGGAGGAATGGGCTAAAAGCCGATGTGCAGGAATGATCAAAAGTTACCAGAAACGTTTAGTTGCAGTTATTGCTGCAATGGTGGGTCACATCAGATACTGAAAGCAAAGGTTCACATACTTTTGCCACTCACAAATATGTAATATTCGATCATTTTCCTTAATAAATAAACGACCAAGTATAATATTTTTGCCTCATTTTATTTAACTGGTTTCTCTTTATCTACTTTGAGGACTTGAGTGAAAATCTGAAGATGTTTTAGGTAATATTTATGCAGAAATATAGAAAATTCTAAAGGGTTCACAAACTTTCAAGCACAACTGTACTTGTATGACTGAATTTGGAGCTGGCCAGTTCATAATTGCCTGGACTTTATCAGACAAGAAATTTAATACCTTAAAAATAGAACAGAAAACTGTTGAAAGTCACCTTTCTCATTTTGATAAACAAGAGACTTTTTTCTTAACTTGTAAAGCACCTCTTACATGCACAATGTGTGTGACCAAAATTGGTGAGGAAATTACAATATCATCAATGTATACCAAAACATATACTCCCAAAATATTTGGGTAACTGATTGAGCATTGATAGCCCGTAAAGCAACAGATACTAATAATGACTTGAGGGTCTGTTAAAAGCAGCCTTCCATTCTTCACCTACCTTAATTATGGATAAGACTTCTTAAATGAAGTAAATACAGTATATTGAGTGATAAATTAGATTTAAGAGAAATTAATGAATGCAGTTAATCATTATTTACAATAATTTAATTTTGTTCTCAGCCGTGTATGCATTGACGTCAAGAAGCTTTTTTTATCCAGGAAGATTCAATGGAACTGTTAAAGGACAAATGTGTCTTATTAGTCAGGTTTTCCTTAATATAATCATTCATTGTTTTGTTTTTTTTTTTGTTTTTTTTTTTTTTTGGTGAATAGTAAAATCTTCTTTTTGGAAATGGGACTTCTGGTAATAATACTGTGATATAATCATAGTGCTATTGAGAAAGAATATGTCAATTTAAGAATTCTAATAATATATTTTTTTTGTTATTGAAACTTAAGGAATGAAATTAGTGACTAATGCATGCAGCGTTTTAAAACAGTTTTTAAATTTTACTCTACTTTTCTCTGGATACACTGATTTTCACCCACATCTGAAAGGTCTGGAAGAACTGGTGTCTCACAACAGGCCAATATATGGCAATATTTGCTTTGAATATGAATTAGGATAATCTGATGTCCCCGTCAAGACTTGCTTGAGATGATTATTTCCAGGATAGACTTTAATTTCCTCTGGCCATGTAATTGAAAAATCTTATGCAGAAAATGAAATGTGTGGTGTACTAAAATTTTGTTTATTTTTCCCTAAACTGTATATTATAATATTCTTTTATGGTTTCTTTATTGTATTTTTACTATGCATATTTTTTTGCTTTTTAGAATGCTATTGAGTTATTTTTACATCTCAGCTTTTGAACACTTGGAAACAAACTTTTTCATGCTTTTCTTTTCTTTCATCACTACTTTCTGCTTTCTGCTGATGACACTAACTTTGACTCCAGATTGGCAGTATGAGGGTAAGATGGTAAATCTTTCTTTTATAACAATTCTTTACTACCTACATTATTGCACTACTGTCCCATTCTTTCATTTTATTTTCATTGTGCTTTTTGTCAAAACAAAATTCCAGAAAATCATTTCTTTCTTTTATCTTTGTCTATATTATTTGTAAATGTCTGTAGTTTGTGTACAAGTGTTGTCATTCTCTCTACAGTTGTTGGTTATATTTCTAAATCGGTATTATAAATACCTTAAACATCTTCTGTTCATTCACAGAATGCAAACTGGCACGGTCAGGCCCCCCTGCTACAATTGTTGCAATTGATGAAGAAAGTCCAAATGGTATGTATGTATGTAAATACTATACTTTTATGATTTGACTGGCATATAGCCCACCATATGATTGAATAGGAGTACAGTATATGAAGTTTGGATAAAAATTTATGTTCACTGTACTGAACTTTAATTTACTCTTAGCTCCTGATCTTGAGCTAAGGCAAGAAACCAAGTGTCGAATAACAGAAAGCCCACCTTTCATCTTTTCTGAAGCATTCGACTAACATAAATGCCATTCCCATGTTAAAGATTTACTGGTTGAACTGACCTGTTGTTAAGACTCCGCTACAGCCTTTACGCCTTTTGATTTTTTATTTATTTTATTGTGCTTGTTCTGTGTTAGCTATTATAATTTGTTATCTTTTGTATTGGGCTTTCTTTTACAATGTAATCATTTTTTTTGTAGTTTATTAACTATCTACTGATATATTTTCTTTATTTTTCAATTATTCTTTCATGTGTTTGCTACTTAGTGTGTTAAAGGTTGATGCAAGGGGCTGTGACTCCTGATCATACTAGTGTGCTGCTTCCAGGCCTTTCTTTTAGGGTCTCCATGCAGTCTCAATCCTTGTGCATTGACTTCTCTCTCACTGTTGTTGGTGCTCCCTCTCTGAGCAAGTCATTGAGTTGAGTTCTTTTAGTAAGGAAGTTTGGGTGGGTTCCTCTGTCTTTATGGGCTGTTTCAAAGGCTTGGAATTTTATATTTCATGGTATTAAAGCATAAAATTTGATTATTTTGTTGTTTTTTTTTCATTGTGGAATTTTTTTTTATTTTTTTAAAAAGTGTTCTCTTAAAGAAATACCACACCCAAAAATTATACTCTTTTTTTTTTTGTTATTTACTTATTGGATTTTGTTGTGGTTGCTGAAACAATATCAATTTCATGTTTACATTCAGAATGGACAGAAAGGAGTTTATGCAGTAGCATACGTTAATAGTGGTCATGGCTGGGAAGTGGCAAATGATATGATAAATGTCTATGAATAAAGAAAAAAAATCCTACGTTACTCATGTCACATAATCCACAAATGTGGTCATTCCTTGTCAAATCAACCTATGGCCCACGCACTTTAGACAAAAATAAGTCTGGAAAAATTACCAGGTGTACCCATGTTAGTCAGGAGATACCCTGTAAAATTTTCTTGATGTAAGATCAATACTTTCCAAGATAGTGACAATTTACTGAGGGATGTGGTGGGTGTGGTTGTGGGTAGTGTCGATTTTGTTCTGGTCTTATTTTTTCACCAAATTTCACAAGTCCATAGCTCAAGAACTAAACCTCCAAGCAGGCAGAGACTTTGCACGTTGGCGCGTTAATTGGTATAGTATGTGACAGCATTAAAAACATTTGGTCCAGGTGTCCCTACATAGTCAATGCATCCCCTTGAAATTGACCAGAATTTAATTTGAGTTTTTGGCTTAGCTATATTTAGACCTCAGAAACACATACTTGTAACCACCAGAGACTTTTGATTGTTTTCCTTATTCAGGTAACTATATACGCTTTCTGCAAAATACAATAAATAACAAAGTAAGTGTATCAGAGTTTGAACAGCAGACTTCTGAAACCCAAAAATCATTTTGGATTTCATTTTCAGAGCACCCTAATAACATGTGGGAATGTGCTGATAATTTTTTTAAATATTTTTAATTTATTCTACGTTGTCCCTTTTTTCTCAAAACACAAACCTTACTTTTCTTTTGCAAATCTTTCATTTTTATTTTCCATCATAAACATATGCTCAATGTGCCTTGCGTCAATGGTAATTATTGAGTTTTCAATTAGTAAGTTATCAAAAATGTCTCATCTCATATTGCTGAACTGAGAGTTGGATTCTCCATTGCCAAAAGAGTACCTGGTACTCAAGAATACCACTGTTACATCCCAACAGATGGAGGCAAACTCACAGTCAGCCGGATGTCTGGTGAAGACAGTCAATTGACTGTCCGAATATTCGCCACTGAAGCAGCAGTTGAGATCCTGCCCTTTCACCATCCCACTCCTGATGCATCAGATGCGTTCCTCACGTTAGACCAGTGTCCTATTGGAGGCTATGTTGGGTGCATGTTTCGTGAAAAATGTTGGATTGGTGTGATTCATGACAAGAGTGAAGCGCAATCAGACATCCTGATATGTTTCATGGGTCCAGACTATTGTGCACAGTTTTTCCGTTGGCCACCTAGATACGATATTGGTTGGATCCAATTACAGTATGTCAATGCACTGCTTAGTGTACCTACAACGGTCAGTGCGAGGCAATACCATCTTGATCTTAAAGGTAAAGATGCCTTTCACTCTGTACTTCGACAGAAACAGAAAGGAAATGGGTCACATTTCTTTCGCAGTAATACCAAGATGTTAACATTTCATTACAAGTAGTGTTATATTTAATAATAAATCAAGCAGCTGTTGTTTATGTGTTGTGCTTAATGCTTAAAATTAGAAACAAAATGATTTTTTGACATTTGAGAGGTCTGCTGGTCAAACCCCGATGTAATTTCTTGTTTGTTTATAACATTTTGAAAAGTACTGTGTAGATATCCAAGCACAAAAAAAAATTCAGCAGGCTGCATCAGTTAGAAGTATACTTTCTATAAGCCTAAATATGACAAAGTCATTTTTTTTTTCTATTTTTGAAGGTGTGCGCTTATGAGGTGGTGTCATCTGGACTAAACATTTAGATTTCATTGCTATACCTATAAAGGTACCAGTATGCAAAATTTGAGCCTGTTTGATGGGTTAGTTCTTGAGCTTTGGACTTGTGAAATGTGATGAAAAAATAAGGCTAAATAAAATTGGAACATTTCTCCCCTCATAAAATTGGTTGTATCTTGGAAAGTATTGGTCTTACATCAAAATAACTTTACAGGGTGTCACCTGGATAACATGGGTAAATCTGGTATTTTTTTCAGAATTTTCTGAGACTAAAGTGTGTGGGATTTCTTGAAAATCTTTTGATTTGACATGGAATGACCCATGTCTGTTATCTAGTCACCTTTGCAAAATGTGCAAACTGAATTCTTGTTTTGCTAAAGCATTGTTAAATATTTACCATATAATCAGAATAATCAGCACATGCATAAGCAGTAAACCTGAAACCACAAGGGATTGACTTTCTATCTTCAAGACCTGCCTGTCCCTGTCATTTGTTGGTCAAGAGTCCTATTATCAGTTCAAAAAGTGACTCCCATGAGTCTTTGGGCTTCCTGTTTATGTTCCCACTGATAATTCTGGATGTAACTATTTAACAATATTTTAACAAAGCATTTGCTTTGAACATTTTGATCAAGCAAATGGATAACAGACATGTGGAATAGGCAACACGAATATTGTGGGATTTTTTTTTTCTCCTTTTTTCATGGACATTTTTCGCATCATCTGCTGTTGTACAGCAAATGCCCCCACTGAGTTCTGTTATGGTATACACTTCTTTCTCTCCATTTTGTATAAAACCATGAAATTAATAAAAAAAAAAATTGGCCACTACCGCCAAGTACATGAAATAAGTAACATAAAAAATATCATTTTTGAGAGGAGTGTTCCTTTAAGTGTCTTACTTTTTTCTGTTTTAGCTTTGTTTAGGTAGTTTACTATTACTATTGTATCTAGACAGTTTTATGCTTGTATTTAATCTAAAATATTTACTTAAGGAAAAATTAATCACTGTGTTTAACACTGTGGTGATCTTTGGACTACTACAGATCATAACACTTGTCATTTACAAAATCTTCAGCTTGTAGGTTATACAAAACAGAAACTTTGCTGAGTCAGTAGGTGTCTATACTGCCTATAAGCTAACTCCTATTAGGATAAAATAGCACATTTGCAAACTTTATTTGTATTCATAAGCTGAATACTGACAGACGGGTAGTAAATCATTCTGTCCAAAGTTGGCCAAAAGTATTTGCGTTTATTTTGCCAAAATAATGTCAACTTATTCTGACAAACTGTAGACCCAGATGTGACCCCATTGGAATGCTAAATATGATGGAAACACAACACTGTATTGGTTAAATAAAATGACCCTTCATTGAGACTATATTTCACTTCTGTGTGCAGTTAAAATTATATGAAGTTTTAAGCTTCTCTGGAATAAATTTTGTCCAAAGAAATGCTGCTCATTTTACAGTGTGTGTGTGTAGTTCCATAATGCCCCTGAGGAGGTGAAAGGCATTTCTTATATACCTTCAGGCTGCTTGCACATTCTGAGCCAAAGGAGTGCTTGCATTTTTATCAGGAATTCACAACAAAGCCCATAAAATATCCTTGCAGTTCATCAGGCATCATTGGTACTAATTTTTATGTGGCTATTTCTAAGAACTGTTTTACTTTTGACAGCCAGCATCCACTAAGCTCTTTTTGATTATATAAGTGTTCTATTTTCAAGTGCTTCACACTTCCTGTTCTTTTTGCAAGAAAACACCACTCTGAGATTTTTTCCTCTGTATAGAGTTCCAATATTATTTTTAATTTCTGTTAAGGTTCCTTTTTGCGTTACTCCTGTATTTGTGCAACCACTTACAATTACCCATTTTACCTGACTTTTATTTTCTTAAAGTTTGTGCTTTCCAGCTGTTCATTATTCCTTTGAGTCACTCTTTGTCCTTTTGTAGATAATGGTGTTAAGTAAATCAATATGGTTCATCAAAGTGAGGTTTCTTTTTGTTTCATGCAGATGCTGCTTATAGATTCAGAGCTGTCACATTTCCAAAGAAGCTGAAAATAACAAATTTCGATTTCTGCCAAAACATATAATTTATGAATATGCAAATCCAAGCTGTACATGCTTGCTTAATGCAGTATCGCCCCAATTAATGTCAACCTGTACTTTTAATGTTTGATTTTTCCATTTTTCACATATGGTTAAGCATAAAAGGACTTGGCAGCAAAACTGTCGGTGTCATATTTTTTCTCTTTTTTTGTATGCTAATGGTGCAGATTAAAAACTAAATAATAGCTCAGAGGTTATAGATTACATACAAAGCGTGCAGCAAAGATGAGCACAGTCATTTTGTGGAAATTTAAAACGGCAACTGATTTTCTGTTTGTGTTTTCCTTTTGTGATTAAACAAAAAAAATAAGTCATCCAAAAGGAAACATTTGTTGCATAAACTATGCTGTTTAAATATAGTAATCTGTCTATATGCTATACACAACTGTTTTGCCTATGGCTCCGTTGTCTTAAAGTAGAGGAAAGAACAGATTTAAAGTATTTTAATTCATTAAAGAGTATGACAAATGCCTCTGATATACTTCAGTATGTGTTTCTCTCTGTTAGGAACAGTTACAAAGAAATTTAGTTTGAACAAATTTTAAGATAAGCTTTTTTTGAGACTTAAGCTATGTGCAGCTGAGGGAATAATAAAAATATAATGAATGAAAATGATTATGTTTAATTATGTTGTTTACTATAATGTATACCACAGGGTCCACTTTAGATGTGAAGCTTCCTGTACTGTAGTAGAATGCTGCACCTTGGTGGCACAAGTGTTTTTTATTATTACAACATGCAGTACTTGTACTACTTAAACTGCCAGATAGCAGCTGTAAGCTTCAATTGCATGAATGTGTTGTAATAAAATGCAATTTTGGGACATGTCCTAATAAACCATGAAAACAAAATAAAAAATGTTTTGATGTGGCAGAAGTATTAAGTGTTGTAACTGCAAGAAGTTTACAAGGAAGCTATCAAGTGGAGTGTCAGTATATTAGGAATAAATAAGAAAGTGAGACCTGTCTAGTTCAACTCACTTTTAATTTTTGTAAAATATGCATCAGAAGGGAGAAGGATAATAGCATACAAAAAAGTAAATTAAATAGTGTTATTGCCATAAGATCTAGTGGTGATTGTTAAATCTGCTGTACCAATATATAATGTTGATCTCTTTAATCAGTGTTGTGACTGCCTTTAATTCTACTATAAGCAAATAAATCTCATGGGGTCAACCACTTGCTTTGTTAGTTCATTTTGTTTAATCAGAGCTCTAACCTAAAGTCTAGTTCTTGTTTTGTTCAAAATACAGAAACATTTCTGAAAAAGCAAACAACCACTTTCTTGCATAAAAACTGTATTCATGGCAAATGTTTAGTTGCTATACATTTATATAATAGCTTTAAAAAGACAGCAACCGACAATATCTCACCATTCACACAGTATAAACACAAATGATTTACGCATTATACTGTGCATGCTATAAAGGAATATTAATCTAGCATATACTATATAATCGATAACACAATAGCAAATAAACATAAATATTTAATTTTGACAGGATGTATCAACAACAACATTTATTTATATAGCATGTTTTCATACAAATGATGTAGATCAAAGTGCTTTACAAGATGAAGAAAGAAAAAATAAAAAAAATAAAATGTAGGCAATACTAATTAACAAAGAATAAAGTACATCTGATGGCCAGGAAGGACAGAAAAAAACAAACAAAAAAAACTCCAGACGGCTGGAGAAAAAAACAAAATCTGCAGGGGTTCCAAGACCATGAGACCACCCAGCCCCCACTAGGCATTCTACCCAACATTAATGATCTAAATCAGTCCTCATGGTTTTCAGGCTTCACATGGAAGAATTAGATGATGATGGTCATGTGGACCTCTGGCCTTCAATCCATCAATGCAGGGACTGCATGGTGTTTTAATGAGGTAGTGGTGGCGCAGATCACCACCACAGAAAACTGGAAAAAGAACAGCAGATAAAGTAGGGGTTAGTATGGATTTTGGAACCATGAAACATAAATGATAATTAAATGCATATACAGTATATCAGGGTTACACTACAATGAAGCTAGGAGAAAGCCATGTTAAAGTAATGGGTTTTTGTATAAATAATAGGTATCAGCATGCATCTAATAATAAGACAACAGATAAAAGTTAATTCTATTAATTTTGACCGTTTTTGTTTTACACTATAATTACAGTTTAGAGATTATACAGCAGCAAATTTTTCTTTCTTCTTGCCAGAGTTTAAAACAGAGGCATTTATACCTCTTCCATAGACACAGTTTTGTGCGTTATTACTTGCTGGAACATTGTTTTTACACTTCAGCCTTTGTGCAGAATGAAACAGTTACAATGTGGACAAATAATCTTTAATTCCTGATTATTGTAATAGGATTCTGAAACTCATTATTACTACTGGACCTTGTATCATCATATATGAAGCATATTTCTATACTTCACTAACCTTTATTCTCAAAGTTGTCAATGCTACATTTTAAAACCGATTGTTTTTAAGAGAAACTCACGCTTCATATACATATTGATTATACCTGCATTTTTATTGAATGGCATTTATTTTTAGTTACTAAAATGATTATTAAATTAATATTAATAACTTTTAATCAACCTTCATTTTATACTGCATCATTAACAACTACAACACTACAAGAAACTTCACACTCCTACTAATGAAAAAAGTAATTATTTTATCTAAAAATTTTTACTTTGTGCCTTCCTAATTCCTTCATGCTTAGATGCTAATTCAGAACTGCCTGTGTAAGAGCAGTACAATTGTACATTGTTAGCATATAGTTACTGCTCAAAGGGTGTAAAGTTAAATTGTCTATCATCATAATTACCTATACCGAAAAATGGATACATATTAAGTATATAGTAATGGCATTGTATTTACACAGGCTGTTAGGGTTTACTCCACATGTACAATGTAATAATAACTTAATCTAAAGTGAATTAAAAAAAGCCATAATTAATCATTACATTTCAATACAGAAAAGAGCATTTTTTGGCAATACTTGCACATGTACAATTGTTTTTAATAATTTAAGACTGAAATCCATTATAATGGATAGAACAAAATGAATCAACAGCTTTTTTCTAATGAAATAAAAATCTCTTGAGACCGCTACAGATCTTGCGATTTTAATAGTTCTCAGTATATGATTGAAAATAACTGACCCTCCTAGTCAAATGAGACTTTTTAATATACTGTATGTTTTTTCTTATCTGTTTATTACAGTTTGTCAGGATTAGTAGCAGTTTTATTATGTGTTTTTATGGGTTTTTTTTTTTTTTTAATTCTTTGTCAAATTGGTGATCTCAGATGTAATTGTCAGGATTGAGTCTTGCACCCACCTTGACCCTTCCTTATCCCGGGGATTTGCTCCAGCCCCTCTTCTGATTACCAGCTTCAGGCAGTATGACATGTGACAGGAAGATCAGGGGAAATAAAAGGAGTGGATACTTGAAGTGCTGCACTCAAGTAAAGTGCCTTATTCCTTGCAAAAACCGTTTGCTGAGGGTTTTTGTGTTAGCTGACTTGTTTGAGTTTTTATCTTTTTTTATTACTTTTGTTGCGGTCTTTGTGTGATTTGGGTTTTTGCTTGTTTGGAAGAAGACAATTAATGTTATGTTCTATAGATTTATTATCATCAAAGAGTAATTATTATAATATTTTCAATTTGTTTTTCATTCATGTTAGTTTTCCTGTGAAGAACAATTGCAATGATTTCACAATTACTGTTGCCTCTAATTTTTATTCATTGGTTGTTTCATGCATGAAGATTATCCTCTTGATGAATAAAAAATTCTTATTCAGCATGTTAACCAGAGTGATTGCTGCTGGGATTGGCTGACATATCAACAGTGGCAGATGTCTAAAGCTGGGTCTTATTGTGGTCTCTCTTTTTGGCTGCAGATAGACATAGCTGGATGAGTTGAGAAAGTAATACAAAAGGAACTTCATGGCCACAGATGGGACCCTCATACTGACACAGAGAATCATGTATGATCAGAGATGGGGAAAGGGTTGTGGAGAATTAGATGAATACTAATTCAAGAAGTGATGGCTTTAATTCTTAAATAGGGAGATCATATTATACTGTATACATGTTCTAACTCATCCCACCAATACCACTGATGAAATTATGCAGCATATCATCTGTAAAGTATTTTTTAAAACTCCAGTTACCTTGAATTAAATGTCTTGTTGCAAAATGAATTTTTTGTGTGAAACTTGCATAACAATATTAAGCACTTCATAATTTTTTAGCTTTTATGCATTCATCTTCTAAATCACAGAATGTCAGTACATGATTAAAAAGAAGCAACCATGGATGTGGGGAAAATACATCATAATTTTTTTTATGACAATACATATGTAATTATTTTAACTATATATCACTTTCTCTGTGTAGAAAACATGCATACATCGTGAGAATGTGCAATTTACCTTAAAAGGTGGCATCGCAAGATGTTATTGTCTGGTACACTGCTGCAAGGCATTGAAACCCTAAACAACGGGTACTTTAATAGGAGTTTTACAAAGCACACAAGCAAACTAACGATGAATAATGTGGCTGATGGGATGTAGCTCATACGTCTGGATAGATTGCTTTAGATTTTCCTTGACTGGCAGTTAAGAGAAACAATGACACCCTATAGTCAGAGGTGTTTAGATTTGCATTTGACAAGTAAGGAATAAACTCTAATCTGCAGCTTGTATCAAAAAAAAAATCTGTTCAAATAGAAAATTAATTTGGACATAGTACTTTAAAAATTGATCCTTCTGATATTAAAACCTGCTTCACTTATTAAAACTGCTGAGGAGAGTTTTGTGGTGGTTTGTCGAAAACATCAAAGTATTGAAAAAAAATGGTAACATTTTAAAGATTGTTTCTGTGCTCATTTTTCATGTTATTGAATCTACAGCCTACATTACAAATGCACTTTTGGTTCACTTTGACTTTAGTTGAGCCTCTTAGGCTACCAATGGGCATGGCTTGAGTTGTAGCCCCATTTTGTATAGTTTATTTATAAAGTACTGTATAAGCTTGTAAGCTGTTGCATTTGAAGTTATTTGTTATTGTTACTTTTCTAAAGATTTTTTTTTCGGCTTATATATATGTTTAACACATTAAGAAAGGGGTCTGCACTTATTTTTAACTTCTTTTTATTCTACACCATTCAGGGGCAACAGTATTTAGTACCAAAGGCTAAGTAATTTGATTGGATTTGGCTTGGCTGTGGTGGCCTCATCATGGATGGGGTCTGCATGAATGCATCAGTGTGGTGCATTTTTCTTTGAGCTGTCTCATGAAAAGTGCTGTTCTACACAGCAAAGATTGTGATTTGATCACTTTATTTTTACTTTGACAATGGTTGCAGTTGCATTTTCATCATACTGTTGGAGAAACCAGCTCAAAATGTAATCTGCCTATATAAGATTATGACTGTGGTTGGAGGGAATTAGTTATTTGGAATGCACATTAAGGCCAAGGCAGTTGATTGCTACTGTAGTTAATTATTCCTATGCTCTAATGACTAAAATTTCAATTACATCTTTACATCAAAGTGAAGATTTTAATGCATACAGAATTGCAATATATTTATTTACTTTATATTGAGTTACATTATATACTGTATTGGGTATATTCAGTGGTATCTAATTTCAATAGTTTCCTTAGTATTGAAATTTTGGTTATCATGTCAGCCCTAATCCTTGTTTAAGTTTATATTGTAAATATAATTATATATTGGTGAAGCCAAAATTAGGCATGACAAATAAAACATAAAAAACTCATAAATCACCAAAAAAATGAATGCCAAATGTGTGAATGCATATATCCTTCATGATCATCATTCCTCCTTTTTCTAAGCAATTAGACATGTTATGAATGCCAGACTCCAGTAAACAAGTGAAGGGAGTACTGGGTCATTTATTTTTGTCCTGGACGAGTATTAGAAGTGTAGCTGGTTGTGTGTGTTTGTCTGGGTGTTTTTAATAAAATTGTTGTTGAGTTTGTGCTCTTGGTTTAGAGTGTTGGCGGCTGAATTTGTGCACCCTGATGCATGGGCCTAAGAAATGCTGTGTTAAAGACACTGAATAAAGTAAAGATTTACCATTTGTGGTCAAGGCATGTACTTTGCACAATGCTATTATGACATATATATTTATAAACTGCATGCAGAATGGGTAGCATTGGTGAATGCTTCCTAGAATCTACATATTTTCTTTTCCCAGGGCAGCTGCAGTTTGTTGTGAAGTTTGTTCATTCTATTATAATAGGCTTCCTTTTGGTATTCCTGTTTTACTCCCACATCCTAAAGACAAACCTGTGGAGTGTATTGGCGATTCCTGTGTCTTCCTTTGACAATGAATGTGAATGTGTGAGTAGGTTTACTTGACAGTGATCTGAATTCATATGGTGGCTCCCTGCTTTATGTTTAGTGCTGCTGGCTTAAGCTTTGGTTTCCACAGCGCTAAACTAGATTAAGAAGATTCATTAATGGACAGATGGTGTTTTCCATCCATCCTTCCATTTTCCAACCCGTTGAATCTGAACACAGGGTCACGGGGGTCTGCTGGAGCCAATCCCAGCCAACACAGGGTGCAAGGCAGGAACCAATCCCGGGCAGGGTCCATATGTTTACAAATTGGATTTTCTACATTTTTTTGTTTTTGTATGAACATGTATGTTGGCCATTTATTGTAGATACCTGTAAATCCATCCATTCATTATCCAACCCACTATATCCTAACTATAGGGTCACGGGGGTCTGCTGGAGCCAATCCCAGCCAACACAGGGCGTAAGGCAGGAAACAAACACCAGGCAGGCCACTTGCCCACTGCAGTACCTGTAAATCTGTTCAAGAAAATGTTCCCTTAGAAGCCAAAATCTTGTTTCTTAGTGTATTTATGTGCTGGTAGAGGTTTTGAAAGCATTTTGAAGATAGCAATATTTTATATTTTCTATGTGGGTAACTCAATTTACAGCTACATCTAACAACATCTAACAACCATATCTCTCATAATCTTTGGTGTCAGATACTCATCATATGTTCTGGTAAATTACTGGAAAGGAAGTTATATGAATGTCTGTCATTTTTTACTACTTTTAAAATTATCTTTTAAACAGTATGTACATGCTGCAAGATAAAAACAGTATAATATTTTTTTCTGCTGAAGAATATATCAATACTATTTTTTAAATATTTTACATAAATTGGTGTGAATACTTGCTATTATTATATTTTTTGCTGTTACTGTTGGTTTATCACTGTGATACAGGGAATTACAGGGTTCCAAAATGTAATATTAATTTTAATAGAAAAAATGTGACTTTTCATTTATTTATGTAGTTATTTTTAGAAAATGCCACAATAGATTTTGAGCAACCTGTGTATATTTACAGATATCTGAAGGGTACTCTTTGCATCCAAAAATTATGAAGCATGGGTGTTAATAGATAGTAAATAAAAGGTAATTGGCTTTTTTATTAGATGAGTCTAGACACTTTTTGGGAGAATTATTTTTGTTTTACTTACTCTGAAAAGGGTGTACTGAACTGAACAATATGAATCGTTGCACAGAAATGTTCATACACCGTGTCGAAATGTTCCTTCAGTACTGCCCTAGCAAACAGAATAAGGCACAAACAGAAAAGCTACAAAACAAAAAAACAATAAATAAGGCAAGTTCTAATCCCAAATACTACATCCTCATCAAGCCCCTTACTTATTAAAATTAGTAACCATACTTGGCTAATAACACCCATAAAGAATTAATGTGTTCTTGGAAGAGGTGATGATAAAATATTAAATATTTTAACATATTAAAAAAAATTGTTAATACTCTTGAATTTACTTTATCTTAAAATTCACTTATATTTTCTTTAAGTGACTGAAGCAGAATTAGAAGATGATGAAAATATTGCACTTTTCTGTGATTTATGATTCTGTTGTAACTGCTAAGTCATTAACTTAACCATAATTAGTTTGACCTTCAGCATAATTTTGAAGTGTTTGAAGTGTTCCTTTAGTTAACTTCAACAAGTGATCTATGTATTCAGCTGATTTAACTTTGACATACTTGGACCATTAAATGGGTCCTAATGTTAGTAAAGGTGAGGTTTAACCCTGAAAAAAGCGTGTTCATGTTCTACAGTGCTTAGGCTAATAGTAAGGAGCATTTGGGTGGGTGTATGCATGTTAAGCCTTGTGCACAGGGTACAACACAAAGCACATGCACTGTTGGTGATCAAAACACACTTAGTTGTGGTGGCCCCTTCGATCGGCATATTGATATTTTCTTAGTCAGAAGGTGACAGTGCTTCACAACAGAAGAAGTAAAGATCTACTGATAGAAGGACAGTTATGCCCATTATTACTAGCTTTAAGAGAAAAAAGAGAAGGTGGAGCGTGAGACTCATTTACCAAAAGTGGCACAGGAAGGGTGAATATTCTAATAAGTGGGTGACCTGGGCATGTAGTCAGAAAATTTCTGTGCATAGTGTTTGCCAGAAACTCAGATTACGTGGAAGCAACAAGTACAACCCATGATATAGGCGTGCTAAACTAACTATATTTAAAATTGACATCCAAGTTAGGATTTTATGTGAATAACTGGGTCTTTTGGTTTCATCAAATTGTTTTTAATTAGGAAAATATTGCATGGACCAAAGATCTGAAACATCTGGTAGTCCACTGAGCTTTGTAAGTCTGTAGTTTGATTGTTTGGAATTTACAACTGGTAGTACTGGGTGTCTATTTTGGGTTCCCTCAACAATAATAGGTCTACACTTCCACTTGACCACTTTAAAATGTTGAATCTCTTATTCAGGCATTTTATTGTACATTATAACATATATTTGGAAAGATATCCTGCTACATGAGTTTCAGTTGTATAATTTGGTGGTGTTAAACTGAATTCATGTTTTGTTCAATCGGCCCTTTCTTGAAGAAGCAAAGTTTTGTCATGTCATGTTACTATTTTCCTGCTCGGACAACTGGTACAATGGTCTTACTAGGGAAATTGAGGAAGCTCACATATTTATACTTTTGACTCATTTATTCAAATAAGATAACTGTAGAAGTCTTCTGGTTCATCTATGTACTTTTGATCTTGATAGAAGCACATTTACCACAGAACTAGACAACACTGTTTTTTTCTACAAATGCGGTGTTGATAATTCAAAACTTTGAAGTCATTTACACTGCATGCTGTTTCATTTTAGTGAGTTCAGTGGATATAGCATGACATACATGTTTTTGTTTTGTTTTTGTTTGTTTTTTATTTATTTATTTTATTTTTTGCAAATCAAGAGGTTCTTCAGAGGAAATTAGTTCTTTATGTACTACGTGTGACTGCACTGGGCAGCAGCAATTTGGTAACACATATGGAACCAGGTCATGGCAAATAATTAGCCAAGGTCAAAACTTAAAGAGGGAGAATTCAATATACAGAATCCATAATGTGAAACAGAAATCGTTAAAATTCACAACAAGAAAGTAAAAAACAGAAATTAACATGTGAACTAAGCCAAAAGTAAGTTAAAGACCATTGTGACAGATGGGGGGCGCTGTCGTCCCCTTGAACCCTCTGATCAGACGCCAGACACCAGATAAAAGTCCAAATATAATTTTTATTCAAACTGTACAGTGCACAAAGCACCCTCCACTCAACAATACTCCACAATAAATCAATAATCAATAAACCTCCACTCTCCCAGATGCATTGCCGTCCTGCCACCCAGCTCAGCTCGTCCGTCTGGTATTTTTCCCAGTCCTTTATAGTCCATGACCCGGAAGTGTTTTATCTCTCTGTCCATGTGACTGGTAACACTTCTGGGTCAGATAAAAACTCCTCTTCTTCAACCCGGAAGCATATCATTTCCTCTGTCCATGTGACTAGGACATACTTCCAGGTTCTAGGCAAAACCCTCGTTGCTCCTCCCTGCAGCGCCTTCTAGGGGCCCCTGTGGTATCCAGCATGGCTGTGGATGAAAACTCAAATGTCCATAATTCCCTGCTGGCATTCGGGGCACCTCCATGCTGCGGGGAGGTCTCCACCTGGAAGCCTGGGGGTATTGGCCGGGATGACTGGCCGCCCATAGTCCACATCATGTTCAAAGAGAAGTAAGAGTTTGTAACCAAAAATCTAATTTGGACTCAAAGAAAATAACACTAAGTGCTAAGGATGTATCCATAAACTTGCACAACCAGGAAGTACACAATGCTGACCTTCATGCCATTGCTATAACTGCATCAGAAATCACACTCCAGGGGCCTCATGTATAACGCAGTGCGTAGAACTCACACTTTAACATGGTGTAAGCACAAAAGCAGGAATGTGCGTACGCACAGAAAAATCCAGATGCATAAATCTGTGCGTATGCAAACTTCCACGTTCTTCCGCTACATAAATCCCAGTCAGCGTGAAAAGTAACGCACATGCACGCACCTGCTGTCCCGCCCCAACTCCTCCCAGAATTATTCCTCTTTAAATATGCAAATCAATATAAATAGACCTTAAGCTCAGCATTCTGTGAAAAGACAGTGGGAAAAGCATGGGGGAAAATATAAGAATTTCAGCGAATACCAAGTGGAGGCAAGGAAAAACTTACTATTTGTTGGTTTAAACAGTGGTATAATCAACAAAAGGAAGTTGATCGAGCGACAGAGTGTCGGAGAAACTCGAAAGCTCAAGTTCACAAAGTTGCACAATGCTGAAATAAAAAAGAAGTCACATACCAAAGTCACCGTGAAAAGGCGAGTCGTAGCCCACTGTCTGAGTGTCATATGAAAGCTTATTAAGGTACAGACAAAAAAAAAATAGGCACACAGTGGGAAAAAGCACGAAATGTCAACTTTAATCTCGGAATTTACACTTTAATCAAATAGTTTATTTTGTCATTAAAGTAGAACATCATAAACTTCATCTTAAAATCATTTAATTTACAAGTTTCTCAAATCCCATCATAACTAAAGTAGCACGTTAAATGCTTTGTTTTGTATTTGATCTTCTGTGTACTCTATGTGTGTGAATCACTATGTGCTTCCGGGCTTTCTCTTCCTCCGACAGGACACAGAATCCATTACATTCATGATATTACAGCTCTCTGAATAATTAAAATACTGAGATGTATATGTGATATCATTTTCATGATGATAGGAGTTAAATCATGTTATTAAACATGGGAACACGGTGGTGCAGCGATTGTTCATGTCTCACGTAAGATGCTTGCTGTGCCATGCACGACCTTCGATGAAATACTTTATTGTAGCAATACTGTCTCTTTTAAATGTACTAACCCCCAATTTCTGTCCTTACTTTTCTTTCTCTACATACCCAATCGCCACACAATCAGCTTTGTAATAGACGTTAAGCCATCTGTGAGCTTAGAACACCGATTCTTCAAAACTTTGAAGAAACACTGAAATATCAGTAATGCCATGGGAGGATAAGCACAAATCCTAGGGCAGAGTTTAGATATTCTAGGTTCAAACTGACAAATTATTGAAGATGCACTACTAAAACTACAGTATTTTCAAAAAAATTAATGTAGTCAAATATGTACATAAACCATACTCATTTCAATTCAAGGCAAGACTAAATTCCACAAAAGTTTCTGAATGGATGTGCACATGCTTCTAGTACTGGAAATGTAAATGTTCGTCTTGAACCAGTGATGTTGAATACTGTATATAATTTGTAGCATACATATAGAAAATTAAACATCTTGAAACTTCTCAGTGCACAGTAGAGTGGAACAAAGTAAGCATACAACATAAAAAATATTTTATAATAACACTTAGAATGACCTTAGATTTGCCTTTCACTCTTGTAAACAAGTGGATGCTCCCAGTAACTCTTTTTTGCAGCACTGAGAGTTGGATTCTGAATTCTGATAATATGATCATTTGCCTATATAAAATGACTTGCACTTCAGTTTGATATTTTGGTGCCAGCTTTCACCTTCTAGGTTTTGAAATGTTGCCCAGAATATGACAGGGCCCTTAATTGATGAATATCTGGATTCAGATACAGTACAAGAGACAAGATTATTGTTGTTAAATCTGGGTTGCTACACAGCATAGTAAATAAATCATTTGTGAAGTTGTTACCTGTGATGAAAAGAAAACAAAATCAAAGGTTTAAACACTGAATTAGAATTGCAGTATACTTTTTTTCTAACATAGCTATAATTTCTGAGTGCTGGAAACACTGCTAAAAAAACAATCATTGAAAACTAGTAATGCATCTCTTTAAATAGTGTGCGGCATTAATCAAACACAGGTCATGTGGAAAATGTCTTACTAAGCAATGGGGCAATGCTGAGAGTCAGAAATTGACAAGTGTAAAATTAGACTCCAGGGAAAACTACAATTCTGCTTTGCCGCAAAAGTAAGCTGTTTGCGCCAAGAAACCATTTTGCTTAAAATAGATTAAAAAATGTGTAAAGTTGAATGAGATTACTATTTATCCTCTAAACATTTTTACAAGTCAGTTCCCCACATGAAGCAAATTATCCTCAATGAGTACCAGCATGAAAAAACACAAAGAAAATGATGGATTAAGTCCCTGTTGCATACTGTAATGTTTTGACAGAAAGCAAAAGTGAGTTTTCACATGAAATAATACTGAGCATTGCCTATATATCTGTTGTACATAAAAAGTAACCTACAATGGAAACAAACTTGTATGGTACAAATTCTAAGCATGGAATGCAGCTGTTAACATCACTGACAAAGGTCATCATGCTAGCCATTATTCTGTCATTTGAAAGTATTCATGAAAAGTACTTTAACCTCTAACTTGTTACCCAATATAAAAAAAATCTTAATGGAGGAAATGCCTAATTTTTTAACCTTGATTTATTTGTGCACCTTGTAGCACTTACCCATCTGACATTCTCTCATCTCAAACACAACAGTGGCCATGGGCCTGTCAATGCCCCTGCCAGGTTACAGATCAAATACGAAGCAACCATACCTCATCAGAACTCATGGACCTATTGCTATCCCAGATCACTTTCTTTGAAAAGGCTACTTTCAGAATGTCGTTAGCAAAGGGCAAATGCTACATCCCTGTTGAGACTTCAAAGATTATTACCTTTGAAAGTACAGTAATCTTTCGCTTTATCGCGCTTCGACTTTCACGGCTTCACTCTATCGCAGATTTTATATGTAAGCATATCTAAATATATAATGCGGATTCTTCGCTGGTTCTACGGACAATGGGTCTTTTTACTTCCTGTACATGCTTCCTCAGTTGTTTTGCCCAGTTGATTTCATACAAGGGACGCTATTGGTGGATGGCTGAGAAGCTAACCAATCAGAGCACGCAGTTAAGTTCCTGTGTGCTGAATGGCTCAGCGATGGAGCGCTGAATTTGATTCTGCGGCGTTAACCAGGAAGTCTCGTCTCGCTCATTCAGCATCAACGTGTTTTGCTGTGTAAAGAGTTAACTTTTGTGCTCTTTTGTGTTTATCTTTGTGCATAGTCAAGCCCTTCATTATGGCTCCAGAACGATCTGCTCCTGCTACTGCTTTAGGGGCCTTGCCCAAGTGCCAACGGAAGATGTTAATGATTGCCAAAAAGGTAAACGTTTTGGATATGTTGAAGGAAGGGAAAATCTACACCGCTGTAGGACGCCATTACGGCATCAATGAGGCTACGATTCTTTTTATTTTAAAAGTAGGAAAGGAATATAAGATCTACGGCCGCAGTGTCCTTTTAACCAGGGTGCAAAACGAGTTGTAAGTGGATGTAATAAGGCAGTAGTCTGGATGGAATCTGCTTTAGGGATTTGGATTAAAGAAGAACAACGGCAGTGCTACACATTCGCCTGAAGAGGCTTCTTTAGAAGGGCTGTAACGCTCTCCTTTGTTGTGCAGTAAAATTAAACTCATCGTTATCGGAGAAGTCATCGTGTCATTGTTGGTGAGTAACCATAATTAATTTTCTACTTACAGTACTTAGTACATGCACGTGCATTTAGTATCACTGTACACAAATTTACTGTATACAATTTTTCTTGCTTTGTATGTATTTATTGCTGGTGGCCTGTCTATCGTAATGGCTGTAACATATGTGATATCAGAGACACTCGATATCTTTAAAATAATATTTAGGTTTTACTGTATATAAACAGTGTGTTTACATACTGTCGCAGTTGGAGGTGCTATCGCTCCCTTGAACCCTCAGGTACCACGCCAGACCCCAGGTAAAAGTCCAAGATTTGACTTTATTTAAATGCCACAGTGCACAAAGCACCCTCTCCTCCACTATACTCATATAAATCACAATTAACTACAATAATACACAATCCTCCACTCCTAGACGCGTTGCCACCCTTCCACCCAGCTCAGCTCGCCGTTTGGGAGCTCCCACAATCCTTTTATAGTTCCTGACCCGGAAGTGTTTCTCACCCTTCAGTCCATAATTCCCTATCACTTCCGGGTCAGATAAAAGTCCTTTTTATCTGGCATAGGGCAAAAAGAAGTCTTTGGTCCTCCCTGCAGCTCCCTCTTGTGGCCCTTGTGGATCTCCAGCAGGGCTGAGGATAAAAACTACAAAGTCCATGACTTCCTGCTGGTCTTCGGGGCACCTTCATACTGCAGGGAGGGCTCCATCTGGTGGCTTGGGGGACTTGGCCGGAATAAACTGGCACAGTCCACAATACATAATTTCAATGAATCTTACCTAATATGTAAGAGAATACAAAGGGTTTATACTGTATAACTGTGCGGGGAATATTTATAAACAGTGTGGGAGAGTTTATAAGGGCTTAAAATATATAAAAATAACCATACAAACATATGGTTTCTACTTCACGGATTTTCACATATCGTGGGAGGGTCTGGAACGCAACCCCCGCGATCGAAGAGGGATTACTGTACTGCACAAATTAAACAGAGCAATACGGCTGAGGCTGGCTAGTTCAGCTTCAATGTCTTAGCATTAGGCTGCAAAAATCAAAGAGAGCAATAACTCTATGACTGGCAACCACAGTTAACAGGGGACAGAGGCTGGCTACCTCATCATTATCCCTGAAAGGGCCACCCAGTACTAACAGAATGAGCACAGCTTGCACTTGTAAAACATACGCCAACAAGGCCAGGAGGTTCTTCTGCTGTCAGGTTATCCTGATCACTACCTTTGCAATGGCCAAAGAAGAGAATCACTTAAACAAGCACACTGGGGCAGAGGGTACCGATAAACAAAACATTTTTCAGTAAGTAGTATTCAAATTTTAATTGAATCATTACTTATGTATATTTGTAGAGAAACGAGGCATTAAATATTAGAAGCTAAAAGTAGATTAGGGCTGCAACTAATGATTATTTTGATAATCGATTAATCTGTTGATTATTTTTCAATTGATCGATTAATCAAAATTATAAAAACTTACTTTTGTCACCAAATTTTGTATTTTTTTTTACATTATTTCTCCCATGATGTGAGCAAGAGTTAATTATAACTACAGTATATAACAAAAGAGTAAAAATTATACAGAGTGTGAAAAAAACACTTTACAGTACAATTAACTTCATTTTTTGCAGTTAAATGTAATCAGCTTATATTACTTAAATTGCTCCAAACGTAGCTTTAAAAACAAACTATAACTGAAACTGCTACATCAGTGGCTTTAAAAACAAACTCCTGAATTGTTTCACCAGTGTCACCAGGGATGTAAAGTGGGTTATACAGGAGTTTTGAGTTACAATTGAAAAATGTAAGCATGTTCACATGATCTTGGCTAAGGCAGTGTCTCTTTTTGATGTTACGTGCAACTGAAAAGACGTTCAGATTGTGTAGTAGCAGGGACACATAGGTCTTTGCAAGTCTGGCCAGAGTGAGGTATCTAGCCTCATTAGTCTTCCACCAATGTAATGGATTTTCATCTTTAGTAGCTTGTTTCTCTCCAAGGTATGTTTCATTCCTTAAAACCTGTCCATATATTTTTATTCAGCTTCTACATCTCAATTATCTTCTTCACCGCTTTTTCCAGAGCCAAGGAGTGAGTCAAGTAAAGTGACAGTTACGACAGTTGTAGGTCCAGAAGCTGTGTTATTGGTGGAGGTACTGGCAGCAAAGATTGTGTCTTCCTGATGCTGTTAGTGATCCATTTCCCTTTTCACTTCAAGTTCCTGTGTTAGTACTTTAGCTTGGAACACTTGGGTCCAGTGCAATAGCAAGAAAAATGTGACCATCTTCCTCCATTGTTGTTGAAGGTACACAGCGCTGAAAGTCTGCACTGCACTTGAATCAAACACACTATCCGTTATGGATGTCTTGACCTCTGTTTCAAGTGGGGATATTGAAGAAATTATATGATATTTCTCCCCACTTAGAAACACAGTGGCACATTCAAAAGGTTTAAGAGCAGTGGAAAACTCTTCAAACAGATTCCATTGCTAGGCTTTGAAATCAAGGTATTTCTTGTCTCTCTGTGTGACAGTAGGGTCAGACAGTGTTGCTCAACCAGTCGACTAATCATGTAGAATGTACTGTTCCATCATGCTTACATCCTGTTCAAGTTTTTGCTCAAGTGTTCCCATCTGTAGCTGTTTTTCATTCACATGAAAAACATGCTCACATTTTTTAAAATTCTCCGTAAGACAGGATGCTGCTTTAATAGCTTTTGAAAGGCCTGAATTTTTTAGTCCAGAATTAATCACCAACTGCATGGTGTAGCCAGTGCAGCATATAGAAAACGATCTATGATTCTCTTCTAAGATGTTGGCTGCACAAACAATATTGGTACCATTATCATGCACTATAGCAACAATTTTGCTGGGAGGAATTTCAAATCTGCATACAACACCTTCCAACTAGTCAACTATGATGAATGCTGTATGTCTGTCTCTGCTCCAGCAGCATGGTGGTAAGGCAGACTGACGTCATGTTCGTGTCTTCGCTAATAAAATGGCATGTTACACCAAGGCAGGCTTCAGTTGCCACACTTGTCCTTATATTGGTGGTGATTGCAAGTTTGCTGTTGGTAGCTTTAATGTCATTTTTACTTGTTGAAATTTTTTCCTGATATTTCCTATCCATCAGTTTATTAAAAGGTATCCTTGAAGGCAGAATTAAACCTGGATTCAGCATGTGAATCAATTTTTTAAATCCATCATCCTCATCCATGGAGAGTGGTCTCAGGTCATTTACCAGCATATTTAGGACCCAGTTAGTCAGGCAGCCGGTTTCTGTGGTGTACATGGGACATTTTTTCCTCAAAACATAGTCTGACATGTTAAGTTGATTTTTACTGAAATTAGAATACAGTATAAGTCTTCAAAACAGGATATTTTACCACTAGCAATGCAGCTGATAATTGTCATTTTTCTTCACATTTTAAAAATTCTAACAGCATTTTTAAAATGTAACACTTAAACTCTTTCTTTAGGAGTGTTTTCCAATTACTTGGTCATTTTCTAAATTATTTTCATCTTCTCTCTGTATGTGTCACAGGTCTGCAGTGCTTGTGTTCTGTTATTATTCCTGAACGTTTTTTTGATAAGTGTTTCCCCGTTTTTAAGCAAGTTCGTTTCACTGACAAGGACACCCGATAACACTTGTTTAACACTAGAATCCCTGAAGTCTACAAAAAAGTCGTAATGCTTGGCCACCTTGATGCTGATGAATAGGTGCAAAAGAATTTAAGGTGGGCCAGCAGTACGGCTGTATAAAAAACTTCGCTTCTTAAACTGCAAAAAATATTTTATTTATAGAAATACAGGCATGAATACAGAATGAGCATGAGAAATTAGATGCAAGTTTTTTTAATTAGTGTAAAATGATGCTGTTTCTCACATTATTTTGTTCATCGCAAAGAAAACATTGAAAAGCGCTATGAAACTTGAACAGTACATTATCTGCATATGACACAACTTCCCACGCGGATGCTCGGTAGAGCACTGATTCAGAATTTGGCTTAACTGTATAATGTCACACCTACACTCTCTCCGAGACTGCTCGAGACTGGAAATTTCGCAACAGACTGTTAATTTCTTTTAGTCTAACAAGTGGGTTCCCAAGTGTTGCAGGGTTCCCGAGACTCAAGGAAAGAATAAGCATGGTATTAAGCATTGTTTTGCATTGCATTATTATCTTTGGTGGCCATGTTCGTAATGCAGAAATTTAAATTCCGTTAAAATGAAATTTGTTAAAATGATGTTGTATGAATGTTTGTCTGGGCCAATAAAAATTATTTGTTATTCTGATATATAGTGGAACTGTTCCAAGTTTCTTCATATTTTTCAGTGGTTTGGTTTATCTTTTGTATTATGTTGTATTGCTTTTTAAATATTTCATATTGAAATCTAGCCATGTACCAACATACATATGGTGTAGAAAACATTAGTGCTGTTATTCTGGTATTTACAGCTGTACAGAATGTGAAAGATATCCGTTATTTTATTAATTAGTGGTTTTGTTTTTGAGAACTTTGATATTTAATGAGACTTTTGATAGTTCTGCTTATTCTTAAATGACCAATGTGCCTTTTAAACATGCAAAATATCAATATTGTCAAAAAAGGGATTATTGAAATAGGAAAATTTCATACACCCAAATTCAAAGACATGGACGAAGAACAAGACTAAGCAATAAATGTAATATAAAACTTAGCTCTTTTCTGTTTGTAGTTTCAGCTTATTTTATAATTTTTTTTTATATACAGTAGGCCTAATTGAAATACAATTAGGCTAAATAAATTGGGTTTACAAATTTCGTGTGATGTCTTTGATTCATTACACTCTGTAGCTTTAATGAACAGCTTTTAATGAAAGATAGAATTGAGCATTATGCTATGAGAAAGAATCTCTTCCTTTCTGCTTGCCAATTTTGATTTTTTATCTTTACCCAAAACTGTAGCTACTAATCCTTGTTGTATAGATTCAGAAGGAAATATGAGAAAGCAATAATCAGCTATAATCCAGCAATGTTTTAGCTATTAAAAGGTTTAACTGCCAGACAAAGCAGTTAATAGTAATCTTAGCTTTCAGTTAATAGCTTAAGTTCGCAAAAGTCATTGAGTTGGGTCAATGTCTCTGCAAAGCATTCAGATGGGTATGATGGGTTGCACCCTTGTCTGAAGCTGACCCATGACTCTTTGTTGTTTTCCATGATACAACTCTTTGCATTGTCCTTTATAGCATCTTAGAGAAAACTTGACTTGTATAGTGGTCCCCAGATAATATGTGATATAGTTGTCCTCAGTCTTGCAGAATATATAATATAAAAATTACTACCATAAGACAAAGCTTCACTCACCTTCCCTACAGATTGTAATTATTGCACATAGCAAAAGCTTTAGGACAGGTGGTGATTACACACACACACATAGTGTGGAGTCACTTTTAAGCATAATTTATAAGTGCTTCAGAAACCCATCTTTTTGAAGCTTACAGGTGCTTGAGCTTGAGCTTAAGATGGAAAGAGGTTATTTACTGATTATTGCAGACCCCCATCTTCATAGGCAGAGATTCCTCAGAATCTCTGTGTTGTCTATGTGATAAAGACTGGACAGATTCCACCTTTTTATGAATAAAAACACCCTTATAAGTTGAAGTTCAAGGTAACTGAGCCATAGGTCTGAATGTTTGCTGATGTTCTGGCTGTATCAGTTACAGGCTATATAGATTCTGTAATCCTGCCCATCAACTTGGAAATATAATTTAACTCTTAAATGCAGATCCATGAGGGCAGAGGTTGTAAAATAGAGGTTTACCTTCTGGTAAAGTAGACTATTTTTGTGTTTTGCATTTTGTTATTTTGGCCCTATTCACCCTTTTACAGATAGGACAAAAAGTGAAGTGCCCACTTCCCCTCTTCAACACTTAAAATGTGCTTTGTAAAATAACTGGCAAATTGTCACACTTTACAATTGCGCTTTAATTATGATTATAGGTCTTGTAATGTGAAGCTTAAAGCTGTTATCACAGTTATTTTTAGTTAGACTTAATTGAAAACATTTTCCAGTACATATGAAAATGGCAGCAATAGTTTGGGAAGTTATTTCCTCACAGCGCTGCTTTGGTGAGTCTCCCAAATTAAGTTTCTAGGCTCTGTAGTCAGCAGCTAGTTGATGGAGATATCAATTGTAAACCAAATATGGTTTATTTATTTATTTATTTGCCTGTAGGCCATGTTTTCATATTAATTACCCAGAAGTATCCTACATTCAAGAGAGATGTATTATCCCAGGACTAGTTTTGACATCAAAAATTGCCTTATGTGTTTATTTAAAGTAGATTTATACTCGGCACACATTTGTTTCTTAAATGAGGACCTTGAGATTTAATTGCAGCTGAATAAGCTACCATAAATGTCACTGAAATGCATGGATATGTAAATGTTTGTTGTCCCAGCATTTTCTGTATGAATAACAATTTATATTAAAATAATGATAATAAATATTGTTGTATAGTTTATCAATTATTTCATCCAAGGTATTGACCCCTTATGGCTTATTAATGGTGGTGACATTGTCCCTGATTTAAAAAAAAAAATACTGGATGGTGTTATATTCAATGAATGGAAAGTGTCATATCTGGCCTGTAAGCAGGAAATATATTTTGAAGTTGGTTGCAGGTAATCAATACAATGCACCATTATAAACATGACTTTAATAGCTAATAAAAATAATTATTTTTAAAGGATATGTTTAGTATTTTTCATGTCAAAGTTATTTCTTCACAATTATGGCCTATATTAACTTGCATTCTAAAGTGAAACATTTTTTATTGTTTAAAATTATATGTATATTTATCCTGCTCTTGCACTTTAAAATGAAAGTGAAGGAACCTGGGTCCCTAATGAACTTAAGCTTTAAATTGTTATTTCTGTTCACCTAAATTTAAATATTCACACTATACTGTTTCTATAAGGTAACTTGAATCATGTATGTTATACTGAATACAGGTATCTCCACCTTTCTGTAGTTTGACGCAATACTGGGTCAGAAAACAGGACGGCTGTAAGAGGGGGAGGACCATCTACACTAGTGAATGAGGATATAAATAATGATGCACTACCAGGGAATAACAAGCTAAGAACGTGTATATGACATTCACATTATCACAAACCACATGAACACCACAAAAAGGGGGGAGAGAGCGACTGAAGTAGAGACCATGTATAACATTGCCCCTAAGCAATGCCAGGGAATCCCTAACATTCTTTAAAGTGAATGGGCATCACCATGAAAGGGTTTGCTGGAGGGCAGACTACGTACTGTGCTAATACAGGAATATCTCATCTGAATAATAATATCATGTTGCCATTGTAAAGGCAGAATAAGGAAAAATTGGCAGAAGGCTGGTCTTTACTTTCCTACAGTTGAATTGTTAAAACTGTGTGTCTGTTTTAAGTGAGTCAGTCCAGTAGATAAAGATAAATACCCATGTATAGTAACACCTAATGTGACGATAGGCTTTATTGTTTTATCTCTTTAATGAGTACATGGTTCTCCTCCTTTATTCTTCTCTCCCTTGATTGGTTTGTTTGCAATGAAAACTGCATATTTTTTAACATGTTCCCTGATTTTATTCATTCCGGGTTGACATATTTGTTTACCCACTAGAAACGAAGCCTCTTTTTTAGAAGCACCATTTAGCATTTACATTTCTTAGTTTTAGATGATTTTAGATGATTATATCTGTTTTAGAAGACAGATTGCTTACCATGATATGACACCACACTCTGCTAATCCATTCAATTACAAAAAATAGCTATTACAGTAAAATTATTTCCCTCCTAGTAGAGTTGCACTGTGTTCCCTTGTAAAAACACAATTAACAAATTATTTATGACTAAATTTGATCACCTTTAAAATGATCACATTTAGCACATAAGTAGTATTGGAAAGCTTCTGCTGCAAAGTACTCCAAATTGCAATAAATAATCCTGGAGATAATGACTCCAACTAGGGCAGCTTGGTGCCATTACAAAAATCATGAGGGAATGCTTGAGGAAAGAAACTATTAAATGTAGTGCGTGGGATTTCCCACCAGATTTCTTGATTAAAAGGCAAGTGTGCTAATCATCACGGCAACAATCACAGCATGCATGTTTCTTTGTCGATAGATCATACTGTATTACTGCTTGCAACTTGGTTCAACGCCAATCCCCTCTCCTTATAGATATGGAAATTGGCAGTTGAGCCCAGGAGCATAAACTGACATGCTTAGAGTCCCAGAGTGTGAGAAATAAACCTCTGACTTTGTGCTTTATGGCTCATCTTCTTAGCTCACTGCTAGTGCAAACAGTGTTATTCCCATTAACTAAAACTAAAAGAAAGTATGTTAAAGAAAAAATAATAATTTCATTAACTAAAATAAAAATGAAAAACTGTCCAAAAATGTGGAAATAAAAACAAAACTAGTTTTTTTAGTTTTAATTTTGATTTTCTCTACAATAGTATTTGTGCATAATGTATATGCAAGTATGAAGTTATTGGTATATTTATATTATCATTTTTATATATTATTGAAAATCACCATTGACGTTTTAGCTCAAAACGGCACCGACACCCGTGTCCAAAGTATTGTTTTATAAAATAGAAGGTAGAGAAAAGTAAGGAGTCATCAACACAGGTGCTGATGATGTAAGGACCTGTTTTAAGTCACAGAATGTGGTGTCTACTTTAACAACCCATACGTGCATATTAGGGGCCTCCTTCTTTGTAAGGTCTGTCAAGGGCACTTCCCTCTCAGAAAAACAGGGAACAAACCGGCAGTAGTACCCCAGTAAACCCAGGAAGGCTTGGACCTGTCTGTAGGTTTTCGGACAGGGCCATTTCATGATGGCATCAACTTTGGTACATTGTGGTCTTACCGTATCCCCTGCCCATTAAGCTGGAAGGTCGTTGGTGCCCCATGCAATCCATTTTAGAGGACACGATACTGCCAATGGCCAATTCCATTAAAGGTATTTGCTGGTACCTTTTCATCATAGATAGATAGATAGATAGATCTTTATTGTCATTGTCACTTTTACAAAGGAACAACAAAATTGAAGGTGCAGTCGACTTAGTTTGAGGCATAAGAGTTAAAAATACAAGAAGAGAGAAAATAATAACAAACCGAATAGTAATAAAAGTACTTTACAAAATATACAAATTGCACTGGTTGACTTAAGGTCTATATTGCACATTGGGAGAATGATATGGAGCAGTTTTATTCTGAGTTCAGGGCCATGATTGCTTTTGGATAAAAGCTGTTTTTAATGTGGTTTGTCCTGGTTTTCATTGCTCTGTATCTCTTGCCTGATGGCAAAAGCTGGAAGAGACACACAGTCTGTACGTAAGCACACTCTCGTTGGAGCAGTGATAAAAGGCAAGGAGAAGATTTTTGGGGAGATGGTTCTTTCTGAGGATTTTCAGAAAATACAGTCTCTGCTATGCCTTCTTCAGCAGCTCCTTGGTGTTGGCGGTCCAGGTCAGGTCATCCTCCAGCTCCATGCCCAGAAGCCTGAACACCAGGACTCTCTCCACACAGGCCCTGCCAGTGATGAGTGGCTGGATGTCACTTTTGTTTTTTCTAAAGTCAATAACAAGCTCCTTCGTTTTAGTGGTGTTGAGGAGCAGGTTATTATCTCTGCATCACTCTGACAGCTGCTCCACCTCATCCCTGTATGCCAGCTCTCCCTCCTTGCCCGAGATGAGTCTGACCACCATTGCAGTTGTGGCAATGGATAAGTATGGAATCAGGGCACTTTACTAAGTGAGTGCAAGTCATTGCAAAAGCGCCAAATGTTGTCTGACTTTGGGACCAGAATAATTGGGCTACACCAGGGACTAAACTGTACTCAGTTACACCAAGATCTAGCATTCTCCTGATTTCAAGTTCCACTTCAGCTCGTTTTGCCTCTGGGAGGCGTTCTTGGATGACAACTCCTGGCTCAGTGATGAAGTCATGCATAATCAGAGAGGTTCATCTGGGTTGTTCATTAACCACTTTCGGGACAGAGAAAATGGCTGCTTCAAGCTCTTGTCGCTGTTTGGGTGACAGATCTGGGCCGAAATTAAAGGTAATTTTTTGGGTAAAACAGGAATGAGGCTGTCCGGAGAAGGTATCAGAATCCCTGTCCTTCCATGGTTTCAGCAAATTCAAATGGTAGACTTGTTCCACTGTTTGACAATGTGGCAGTTTCCCCGCATCATCAACCAGTCCTCTACTTTCCTTAGTTTCGCAAGGGCCTTGCCAATGTGCCAACAATTTGGAATGTGAAATAGGAATGAGAACCATGACTCAGTCTCTGGGATGGATATCACAAAGTGTCAAGCTACGATTGTAATAGCAAGCCTGTGCTGATTGCACATGCTTCATGTGCTATTTTACTACTGGTCTAATTTTTTCAAATCTATAGCAAAACTTTGAGGTATACAGTAATCCCTCCTCGATCGCGGGGGTTGCGTTCCAGACCCCCCCGCGATAGGTGAAAATCTGCGAAGTAGAAACCATATGTTTCTATGGTTATTTTTATATATTTTAAGCCCTTATAAACTCTCCCACACTGTTTATAAATATTCCCCGCAGAGTTATACAGCATAATCCCTTTGTATTGTCTTAGATATTAGGTAAGATTCATTGAAATTATGTATATAAACACAGTTTATATACAGTAAAACCTAAATATAATTTTAAAGATATTGAGTGTCTCCGATATCACATGTTACAGCCATTACGATAGACATGCCACCAGCAATAAATACGTGCAATGCAACAAAAATAGTATACAGTAAATGTGTGTGTACAGTGACACTAAACGTACGTACATGTACTAAGTACTGTAAGTAGAAAATTAATTATGGTTACTCACCAACAATGACACGATGACTTGTCCGATAACAATGAGTTTTATTTTACTGCACAACAAAGGAGAGTGTTACAGCCCTTAAAGGAGCCACTTCAGGCGATTGTGTAGCACTGCCGTTGTTCTTCTTCTGGCAGTCTTCAATCCAAATCCCTAAAGCAGATTCCATCCAGACTACTGCCTTATTACATCCACATACAACTTGTTTTGCACCCTGGTTAAAAGGACACAGCGGCCGTAGATCTTATATTCCTTTCCTACTTTTACAATAAAAAGAATCGTAGCCTTCAACAAATCCAAAACGTTTACCTTTTCGGCAATCGTTAACATCTTCCGTTTGCGCTTGGGCATGGCCCCTGAAGCAGTAGCAGATCGTTTTGGAGCCATAATGAAGGGCTTGACTATGCACAAAGATAAACACAAAAGAGCACAACTCTTTACACAGCGAAACACGTTGATGCTGAATGAGCGAGACGGGACTTCCTGGTTAACACTGCATTCAGCAAGCAGGAACTTAACTGCGTGCTCTGATTGGTTAGCTTCTCAGTCATCCTCCAATAGCGTCCCTTGTATGAAATCAACTGGGCAAACCAACTGAGGAAGCATGTACAGGAAGTAAAAAGACACATTGTCCGCAAAACCCGCGAAGCAGCGAAAAATCCGCATTATATATTTAGTTATGCTTTCATATAAAATCCGCGATAGAGCGAAACGCGAAAGTCAAAGCGTGATATAGCGAGGGATTACTGTATTCTAGAATATTGGTGGAAGGGAGTGCCTCTTCCTCCCAACCCTCTTTTAGAATATCCAGTAATCCCCAGGTTTACCATCCATACAATAACTTAAATGGGGAAAAGCCCATAGGGGCATGTGGGACCTCCTTGTATGCATATAACAGAAGGGGGAGTAGCTGATCCCATTTCCCCCTATCCTTGCTGACCACATTGCACAGAATCTGTTTAAGCATTCGGTTAAACTGAGCTACTACACCATCAAGTTTAGGAGGATATGCTGAAGATTTTAAGTGCTTAATTCTGAATAACTTGGTAACCTCCCTGAACATCTCCGCGGTGAAAGGTGTCCCTTGATCCATTAGGACCTCTTTAGGGATGCAGACATGTGCAAAGATCCCTACCAATTCCCGTGCAATGTTTTTGGAATTGGCTGCTCTCAGAGAATAGCCTCTAGATATCGTGTAGCATAACTACCACCAAGATATATTTACTGCCACAAGCTGAGGGTTCAAAGGGTCCTACAGTATCCACACCTATGTGCTCAAACAGGACGTCAGCGAGTATAACAGGGATGAGAGAAGTGTAGTCCTTCCAAGGAATTTGCTGCTGTTGACATTCCGGGCTGGAAGCGCAAAAGCGGCACACTTCCTCATTGATCCTGGCAAAATTCAAGGAATAATTGTCCCATTGTTCTCTTTTAAAAGAGACCAGTGTTTGCTGAAATTGAAAATGTAAGTATGACATTGGATCCAGAATGACCTCAGTGGGTGATGGACAGTGACGACTCACTGTCTGTCTCCATAGAGACATCTGTACGAGCCGTTGTTATGTCACCCATGTCATACTGGGTAGCCACGCGACCCCGCTTATCAGCTGGTTGACAGTATGGTGTGGAGACAACTTGAGATAGGTTTACACCATCTATGATAAGACCCCGTATTTCATATGGGGTGGTGAGTGCTTCTCCACATTTACTTTCCAACTAGGCTCAACCCAGTATCACCTGATAAGGAAGATTGTGCAAAACAGCCACCTTGATTTTCTGAGTTGCTCCTTGGTGTGTGATTATACATGAGAAGGACCTTTACCACTGAGTTTTCTCGTGGATATAGGTTAGACTGGTTGGACTCTCATTGTCGTGGTAGCATGTAACAGTGTGCAAATGTAGCTGCCAGAATCAATTAGTGTTGTTAGTTTGTGACCGTTTACAACAACCACCCCATTGCAAAGAAGGAACATGGTTATTGGACATGAAACAATACCTCTCACCACTCGCCCTACTGCAGTCGACTGACTTTTTGAAGTAAGGAAAATCTAGGTGTTGTATTTCACCTCCTCACACCTGTGATAGTGAGTAAAGGATGTGTGCTCCTCCTTAGGTTTATCAGGTAGGCTTAAGGATAGTGACACACTCCTTATAGCAATCAACAGAGTGTTCTGAGAGCTCAACTTGCGAGGTCACCTGGTGCCAGTCGAGGACTGCAATGAGGTCACTGATGGATTTATATTCGAGGTGCCTGAACGGCTAGGAAGGTAATAAGTTAGTGTGTTCTCCAGGGTGTTGCAAGTTACTATTTTGATCATCCTTTTTGGGCTATGGGTCTGTGGCTGTAGCCAACATCCAACTCTGCCCCAGAGTTCAAATACTTAGGAGGCTCAAGCTGTCTTCTATGCGCATGTGCATGATAGTATTAAGTTGAGAGGTACAACACGAATGATGTACAACTTGACAACTATAAAGAAGACTGTGTTAATACACATGCAAAACAGTGTCTTTTTGGACATTTTTGGCGACTATTGGAAAAATGTAACCAGAACTAAAAGTTAATTGCTGAAATACCAAAACTAAATAAAAACAAAGAAAATGAAATCCTTAAATTAGGAAATGGGAAAAAATAAAACTAAATTAAAACTAAAAAAAAAAAGAAAAAGCAAATAAAAACTAAAATTATGAAATGGTAAAAAAATTAAAACTAAATTAATTAAATAAAACATAATTAAAAGCTCAAACTAAAAAAAACAGGCTGACATGAATTACAATTTAGAATTGTTAGCTTTCCCATTTTTAGGACAGCATGAATTGTGTACTATGTCCCTGAAACAGTACATTTGTTTCCAGGTTTTAATACAGCCTATCTAACGCAGATTCAATTTATTATTTATAGTTGAACATTTTGCTTAATAAGACATCAACTTATCTCTGTTAATTAAAAATGAGCTTACCCTTAGAAACTTCTATAATGGTTTATTTTGGTTTTGGTGACATGTTTGTCGAAATGACTATATTTGGGATCTAATTGAGATTGCATTCAGATTTTCTTTTTTTCTTGATGAGTTTTAAAAATCAGTAAGCACAATAATGGTTTTGAAGAAATGTCTTTTTTTTCAGAATCAGAGCACCTTTTAAAAATTCTTTTCATACAGAAGTCTTTAACATACATGGCATGTAACATTTAAGCTCTAAATTCTCTTACAGAATTCAGAAATAAAAAACATGCAAGTATGTGCAGATGTTGGAATATTAAATTAAACAGTCATGTTGAGAGTAGTTTTAAAGGAAATCAGAAGCCCGGTACGATAAAGCTGTACAACTATCTTATAGCTAAAATTATATACTGTATGCATTCACTATTATAATATGTACATAATATATAAGTTTAAGATAGTATATAAAACCAATACATTTTACTTAGTGGCTTTCTGATTGAACACAAATAATGATTTTAATGCTATTAAGAGTTTGTTGAAGCAAAGAAATAAAAAAGAAAAAGAAAACCATTTAGCTAAGATGCCAGAGATCCACACAAAACATATAATGGGCTGAAGCAGTTGCTGTGGAAGTGATAGTGAACACTGCAACTGTCACAGATTTTTATAAAACATGTTGAAAGTGATGGATTTCAAACTGTGTGTTGTAACTCCTTCTCACCAAGAAAGAAATACAAAAATAGCAAAGTAGCATTTACACCTGCTGGTCATATTTGTTGCCCAGGGAGCCAAAGGCAAAGTATTAACAAATCTATCAAACCTTACAACCCAGAATCTTTATATTTTGTATTGTCACTCATTCAGTGTCCACATGACAATGCTAGGAATATCATCTACTCTAAAACCATCTGAAGTGTTAGACCAGTTATGTAAAGTTACAAGGTAGTAAACTTGAGGTTTACAAGATAATGCCTTTCCTTTCAGGTTCTTTCTTTCTTCATGAGGTTATTCTATAACCTCCTTTCATTTCTGTACTTTATCTTGAACAGGTTACATGTCGTTATCTTATAGACCCATTTTTTATTGGTTTCCTAAAAGTCAATTTTGTTTTCAAACAAAGGTTATATTATTTTTTCCTTTTTATATTAGTTGTAATTTCTATATTTTTTCTGACCTTACTTGGAAATTGTTTACTTTTTGTTTTCCTTCATCATGTATTTTTAGTTTTAATTTAGTTTTTATTTTAGAAAGACATTTTTATTTTATTTTTATACTAGCTGATTACCCAGTGGCTTCGCTCACTGAGTGCAAGGGAAAAAAATAAAATGTAGTATATAAATTATTAAACAGTAAAACATTAACATGTAAGAAGTAAAGATACATTGAGCAGTACTGGAGTGCTTTCAGGTAAAGTACATTTTAAAGGCGCTATAACACAAAAGGTAAGTAGCACTAACAGCAGCTTAAATGTATTTGGATCATGTGAAAGGCGCTACACGACCACTGTGGTATACAAATTACATTTTCTATGCGACCCTGCAAATTTCTGCTTGACAACGTTGCACTACGTGCCTGTGATTTAAGAGAAAAATTATTCTGAGAAATGTGGACGCTGCCGTTCCGTGCTTAATGGGCAGAAGGTCCAAATAATTCCCAAGACCATAACTTAAAATGAAGAGGTCAGTAGATCTTCTTAGATGTAAACCCTCCATCTTCTTAAAAGAATTCATCACAAAAGCAACCTTTAATGTTGCGGAGTTTTAGTGATCTGAACTCAAATTTAGGGACAGTAATTAGTCGTGCAGTGCAATTTACAAAGAGAGTTTTGCTTCAGTGGCGCCAATCACACTCATTTGCAAAGATTTCGACTCTCCCAGGAGCCAACCAGGCACTCGATGTGTCACAAACAGTGCGAGAAGAGAGGACACTGCCCGAAACTGTGAAGCTCTCGACCCAGCAGCAGCCCGACATTCCACGCCTCCCAGCGTCCACTTTGTTCTCACGACCCCTCGCCACTGAAGGCAGTGTCGCCTTCATGTTGTTTACAGCTTGGCTCAGTTATAATGTAGAAAGACGCAAAGCTGTTTTCCTCATTGATTCTACTATCAAGTACTACCACTTAAAAAAAAAGTTAGAAAGTGGCAGTTTCCACGACAGTCACGTGGATGAATAAATAAAACCTCTCTGTCAGAACTCACCAGGCGGCAGACAGCTCAGTGCTGGAGTCCAGAGAGGAGGGCTGGGAGAGGGCAATGCGGGGCACACTTCTATGGGATAGATCGGCGTGTTTGTGTTTACTTCTTTTCAATATCAGTAAAATAACTCTCACACAAATAGTAACAATTCGTAAAGACGATATAAAAATGGCACACACAAACAAAGTGATTAGTTCCTGTATTATAATATGTTCTGTGGTCATACATAATTTCCATTTCGCGTGGTCATACGTAATTTCCGTTTCAAGCTCGAAAAGAATTTTATATATATAGATATATTAGTTTCAGTTTTAGTTTTAGTAATTATAATATGATTAAAGAGCTACTCTGGAGTTTAGTTTTTGTGTCACAATGAGACAGAACTGTACACTTAACGGGTTTGGGTGTAATACGAGTTTAATGTTAGTGGAAGCTTACTACACAATACAACACGCTTTACCATTTGGTTTTGTTTTTATCTGTTAAAAACAAGCATAATCAAAACCAGGTACTGAATATGAACAATTTTACACAATTTTATAATTTTACATATTTACTGTATTATTTGTGCTGAACAAAACTGCGCTGATTGTTGGCACTTTTTTCTTTTCCTTTTATTTCCCAGAATGGTCAATGAATGAAATCTAGGTGAATTTTAAAGTTTGAGGGGTTTTTTTTTTTACTCTAAGTGTCTATGCCACACAACATATTTCTCATATCTCATATACCTTCAATATTCTATTAAAAAATCTCAAACACTAGGCTTTGTTATTTTCTACCAGCCATCTTGATCTCTGATTCCATCTCAGGCACAAACAATTGAAAGACAAAATTTTGCACCTGCAGACATGTAAAGATATAAAAAAAATAAGAGATGCTACTGCGGGGTGCCCAATGCATTGATCGCGATCGACCAGTAGATCGCAAAGGTAGTGCAGTTAGATTGTGTTGCATTCAAAAAAAATTTTTATTAAACGTTAGTCCATCATATATCCTCCCTATGACATTTGCCACTTGATTGACATAGAGGGCGGCCAGTCTGAGATCTCTTTTCTTCTAATATACTGGTCATCCCACACACACGATCAAACACGCGAGCTACTGCAAAACTCCAGCTGTGATCTAGTTAGCCTTCCAATTTATATCGACTAAAGAAGGGATTTAAAAAAAAAATGTTTGGGGAGGGTATGGGCTGGATGTGGAATTGGAAGAGGATTTTTTTCTCACAATGTCACAATCGAAGTGTGTTTGTCTGATCTGTCAATCTATCATTGCTATTCCAAAGCAGGAAAATGTGGAAAGGCACTTTCGAACTGTTCATAAAAACTACGAAACTGACGTCCTTCCATAAAGCGATCTGAGAAAGAAGAGGGAACTAAAATCGCAGTTAATCGGACAGCCGTCATTTTACACTGAATTCAAAAGCTCCTTGACTGCATTATTCGGCTCTACTTATTTATGCGAGTCAGCCTTTTCCCACATGACGATTTTAAATCCAAATACTGTAGTGACCATAAATGTATTGAATTGATATTGTGCCATAAAGGTTATTTAGTTATGCAAGGTATGACAACATATATTTATGTATAAAGTATTCTCGGCATATTATATATAGCATTTTTAATGTAGGTAGATCATTTCGACCTGGTCATTTTAAAAGTAGCACGCAAGTAGCTGTGTTCTGACAGGTGTAACCATGAAGATCACGGGAGCAAAGGAAGAACAAGGGTCTTATGCTTGAATCAGTGTGCATATCCAACCTAGCAGTATTGAGGGAAACAAAGAAAACCAAGCATGTAGTGTGAAGGTTAGGGGCAGTGAGACTTGAATAGCTCATAAGAACAGTAAACCCATAATGAGCAGAGCAAGAGCAGGTAATAAGAGTATGGGCAGGCACAAAATTACAGAGACAGCATCTGAAATTAAGAACAATATATACATTATCAAAACCTGTTTATCCAGGACAGGATCACAGGAAAACTGGAGCCTATCCCAGCAGGTTTGGATGTAGGGCAGGAAAAATCCCTGGTATGCAATATGTATGATATGGCAGATGTTAAGAACAAAAAGAATATGATATTTCAATTATATTTTGAGACAGAGAAGCATTGAAAAAATGGGGACAGATATTTTAAAACATAATTCTGCTACTGGATTGTTTTCACAATACCAGGTATTTTGAGCTGTGAATATGAACTAAAAAACGTAAATTAATAATAAATGTAGAATAAATACAAAAAACATTAGTATGTTTAGTTTTTCATCACTTGACAGACTCTCTTCGCTTACCTACCTGTGGTTCAGTAGCGACATTGCTAACTCAGGAATTTTACAAGGTTTGTATCGCTTCATTGTTAAACAACGTTTTTAAAGCAAAAGTGATTGGTCAGCAATAATATGCTGATCTTGTATGATGAACTAGTCAGTGTCTTGATCAGTGCCGTTTAATTTTCAAAAATCGAAAGTTGTCTCCCCTCATCTTGTTTCACAAGACATTGATTATATTATGTACATTAAAGAACCATCAACAACAAATCTCGCTGGATGTATATATGCAGGCGGCTCGTGGTGGATGACTGTTCAGTTTTAGAGTTAAACGTTATAAGGGTTAAAAACTAAAAGCAAGAATATTCATTCAAAAATGAAAACTAAAATTATTTTTAGTAAATTATTATTTTATTTCAGTTAGTCTTTCCAGCTACTTTAATAGTTTCGTTTAGTTTTAGTTTTTCATTTCAGTTTTTTTATTTTATTTCAGTTTCCGAAAGTGTTTTTTTAATAATAGTTTCAGTTTTGATTTTAGTTTTCGTTAACTATAATAACCTTGTTTCAAACTTAGAATTTTATTAATTGCCTTCCACAACACATCTTTCATGGAATTCAGTCAGGTTTCTTACCTGTTTTTTCCATAATAGTGTTTCTTGTCATTCCATTATATTTTCTTTGTATATGTTTTGCATCTTAAATATGTATCTACCACCCACCCCCCCACAATACTTGTGAAAGTATGCATTCAAATAATACATGTCTTGCCCAGTAGCATTATTAGAATAAATTCTTTTGGCCTCATAGATCTGGAAAAAAGGATTCAGAAATGGCAGAGCCATTCTGAGAAGGCCTTCAGAGAGAGTAAGTGTGAATTTGTGTGGGTGTGTGTGAATGACAGTGAAAAAGAGAGATTGTTGATCAAGCATTTAAAGAGCAGCACGTATCAAACCTGCTTCTTTGATTTCATCCATTGTTCTGGGTACATGACCACTAGTGAACCTTGTGAAAGATACTGGAATGGATCAACTCAGATGGGGATATTGCTTGTAGATGGTGTTTCCACTTACCCCATGTGAGCATTGTGAGGTGAAGTGAACAAACTGAATGTGCAAGCAGTAAATGTGACAGAGAAGCGTTCGTTGGAATCATATGGAAGGAGCCATGGAATAGTGGAGTGATGGGGGTTTGGAGGAGGGAGGAGAAACTTGCATAAGAGAGCAAGATTGCATTTTTTACTATATTAGGCAACCAGCACCAGTGACGATAAAATGTCAGACAATTAGCACCAAATTAAATTATATAAAATGAAAATCTATCAACATAAGATTATGTCATACAGTACAACCACTAAAGGAAAGTATTAAAAGATATCTCCACATTAACATCAAATACACAATGCCAAAATCAGAAACGCAAATGAATATTTGTAAATTTCCCATTTTTGTTCAATGCAAAGTGCTGAATCATTTTGTACAAACGTACAAATGATTAATGATGAGGACTACTCCAAAAACAGCAACATATATAAGTTCACTCACCCTTTATATTGTATTGCAAAACATAAATCAATGGGTGACTTAGAAAGGTTTTAGCCTTGAAATCCCAAGGCAGAACTGAAAAGTTCACACTGTATGTGCACACACCTAAGCAAAGATATACTGAGAGCACTGAACGGTCTAAAGGCCTGTTGCAGCTACCTGGAAACAGGCTAGTGGAGCCAGACACAAATACAATTTTGCATACATAAGAAAAGAATATTTATCTAGATAAAAAATTGTATTGAGTATATTATGGAAATATCAAAAAAATATAATTATGACAGCTAAGTTTAAGCATGCTATATTTTTTTTTTAGCAATGCATTAATTTAGACAAGATTACTGCTTTTTAGTTTTTTCACAAAAAGGGACCCCCTTTTCTAAATGCAGAGGCATCTCTAGTGCTACTGTCTTCTCTTCTGTCTATTCTCCTGTCCTGGAAAACCTTTTTTCCATTATTTTTTTCTGATGTTTCTGCCAGGTTAACACTAGAACCATATTTTTTCAATAGTAATGCCACCAGGACAATTCCAAGTGGTGTCTAAATCCTTTTGTTCTCACTAATGGTCCATCAGCTCAGCATCCTATAATGCATCTCTACTGACATACCCACAAAAACCTTACTTAGCCTAATACAGCTTGAGTGGCTAAAAATAAATCATTTCTTGTAACACAGCACATGTTGTTTGCATACATTTTAATTTTAAAAATAAACTTCCTGTGTTGCCACTGACCAGAAAACTGCTTTAGTATTTATTAGTGAAAAGCAATTGAACACATGTGCATTCATTGTTGAGTCTACTATATTTGTGGAAACACTGTGAGTGACCCACCATTCAACACTGTTCTCTTCACTTGTGGCTTGCTCCATCCATGTGCATTTTTTTCAATGATTTTTTCAAGTTGTTTGTGGAAGAGAGTCAGCAATTCACATCTGTTTTATATTAGTTTCTTATTCTATTATTGTGTCTACTTCAAGTTTCAGTTAAAATGCTTTACCCTTTGTGCTTAGTTTATTATTAAGTGAACTTTGCAAATTTACTAACTGTTTATGACCATACTGTACAGTATTTTTATTCAAATTTGCCACTCTTCTATCTTTATTTACTGGTATATTTGTTATTATCTTATATTCAACTGACTTTTTCATCCATGGCAACTTGTGAGATGTTTACATACTTTTTTACAGTTTGAATAATGGTAGTGAGCGTAGTGAGCTTTACAGAGTCACATGGTAAGTTAGAGAAGGAAATTGAACTTGTGTCTCTCAGTTTAAGTCTCATGCCTGGGATACAACACACTGTTTGCCATTTGTTGCTCTTGGTACATACTTTGCAATTATTGGTTTTATCATGTTTAGAAATTATTTTCCTCCTTTGTTTTTGTCTTTGAAATATATCACTTCCAGCTTTCTTTCATTTAAAGTTCTCAAATAATTAGTAGCTAATATGATTATGTTGACAATATATTTGTTTAATTCTTTTAATTTATTTTTTAAAATTATTTACCTTAGTCTGTGATGTTACTAACGCATTGAAATTTTGGTTTTTGGTTGCTATTAATGTTGATCAGCAAATTTCGCCAAAGGGTTCATTCACAGCGAAATTGCCACGTTTGCCCTTGTTTTTTGAATTACTTACTGATAATTCAGCCGGTTTAGGAGAACTATTTTCCTCAGCACCCCATAATGCTTTGCTAGGCCAGCATGAAATTCCCCAGAGCTGTAACAGCCGACATTGCATGGAACTGCCCCCAGATATACAGTATAATGGTGATCGTTTGCATTACGGACTCTGTGGGACTTAGTTAGTAGTAGAACAGATAAGGAAATAATGCAAGTTCCCAAAATTTTATTTTTATGAAACTTATGCAGTATAAGTAATGAGTTATCTCTGCTTTTCGCCAAATGTGCATATCAATCTTTGAGTTTCATGTCAGTATAAGAGATGGAGGCATGGGGCCCATGCATGCATAATTAAACACATGGAGATAAACAACTACTCTTGAAGGAGCCTGACTCTATGAAATATTAATAATAACAAAAGATGTTTTGCTGTTCACAAGATCTTTCTATCTTTTTGATAGAAGAAAAAATGTAAAACATCACCATAGACAGTTTGGAGAGCCTTCAGCGTGACTTCAAAAAATAGAATGAGCCAGCAGCTTCAATCATGACACGCCACTTTGAATTTGCTGCCTTTAAAAGATCTACATTTTTTTTTTTTTACTTTTGACTACGATTTTGGCATTTCCACCTTGTTTTGATGAAATATATGATTGCGAATCTCTGACCGTGTTCTTTCTTCTTTGGTCTTACAGAGGCATGGTGGTGCAGTGGTTGGCACTGCTGCCACATTGCTCAGGTCAGCTTTTTGACCACAATAATTGGTCCAGTATATTTGGCAGACATTTCCCTAGCCCTCAGGGATACTTCAAAGATAATTTTTGTTTAGCTTGAGAAAACCGGTTTCTTTGGCATATTGTTTTTAAGATTTTTTTACGTTTTAGCATTGACTTCACAATAGTTTAGGTCAAGATTTTTAAGATTTCTTTCCTGTTTTGTCAACTTTTGTCTCCACCTCACTCCTATAATAAAAAAATAACATTTGACCTATATTTTATTGAATGATAAAAAAGTCATTATAGTAGTACACTTTTTTAACATTTTATCTTGTTAGAAGGTGGAAAAATAAAATGCACAATACACAAGACAAAATAACCCTTTCAGATAGATTCATAAATGAATTTACATTTTCTAAACCCACTTATCCAAAACAGGAGAGCAAAGAAGTTGGACCCTGTCCCAGCAAGTATTGGATGCAAAGTGGGAGCAATCCTTGAACTTGTTGCCAGCCCATTGTAGGTTGACCATACACATTAGCATCACAAATTCACCTAACCTGTATGTCTTTGAACTGTGGGAGGAAACCCGCATGGACAGCTGTAAACTCCACACAGGGACCACCCAGATCTTGAAACACAGTCTTGCTGTGAGGCAGCAGCTCTACCACTGCATCACCATGCCACCCTGCAGTGATTCATGTCATCTGTACATAACCAGATTGCTGAATAAAAAGATCTTCTTTATTGATATTTCATATGCTTTTAAATGTACTTCTTTTCCTAATAAAACCAAATAATTCCCAATGCATAATGAAAGAAAAAAATAAATAAGTGCATATAAGAAAGGGAAATATAGATTCCTGTACAAATTTAGGTTCAGAATTTGACAAAAAAATATTGGTATTTGACCCAGATCAGTGCTGTTGGCAATAAAGGTTAGAATGCCCTTCAGCATGGTTGTAGGGGATGGGGCCATTAGCAAGAGCAGCAATAATGCCGACAGTTTAGTGGATATTTTTCAAGGACAGATATAATGTTAATATCCTGCAATTGATTTATTACTATTATTTTTGGCAGATTAATTTATCCACACGATACATTTTTGTGATTAATGAAGAAAGCATAAGAAGTATCTTTTACTTATGACTAAACATTGTATTTTTTTTCTGCTTTTAATATTTTAGCAATCCGCATACTATACTTTTTTTACTGACTTGGTTTAGATATTGTGGATGTTAGTAATGCTGAAAGGAAATTCATCCATATTTACTGTATGTTATTGCGTAATGCCTTTTTATTATCTTTCTGAAATTCAGTTAACTTTGACTTATGTTATGAGTGCTCCAAATACTAAATGTGTTCAACTTCATGTATTTTGTCACATGTGCAGTGTACAGTGACATTTTTACTTGTAATTTTTGACTGACATGCAACATCACAAACTTCTGGTACCATGATCAGCAAGGATTGGCAGTCAAAGATTATTCTTACCTTGTTGTCTTACCCAATTTAGGTTTAAAAATAAGTATAATAAAATTCATGATTCTCATTTGAAATCTGAAAGCTGAATATGTAATAATTTAGGTGTCAGCTATATTGAATAATATACAGGGATTTTCACTCGAAAGAGGCCCCGAATATTCTGTTGTAACTCCCATTAGGATGAAATACGGTAATCTGAACCAAAAAAATATGCTATATACCTCGACGTATGTGTAATCGATTGCATTACATGTAATGCTGGAAGTGGTTTCTGTTTTCTGCCAGACACATTTCGATGCAGTACTCCAAGTTCCTGAACCTTTTGGGAAGCATCTTGTGGATAATAGCAGCAATTTGTTAGTTGGATGTTTTCCTTCAAATCTTCCACAGTGCAAAGCTTGTTCCCATAGACTTTTTTTTTGAGCATACCCCAAAGAAAGAAGTCTGGTGGTGTCAGATCCGGTGACCATGCTGGCCAAAGCCCCTTTGAAATTACCCTGTTGCCGAAGAAGGGCTCAATTTCAGCCATGCTCTTTTCCGATGTGTGACACGTTGATCCATCTTGCCTGAAGTAACCTTCCGTTAACTCACGATCATCCAATTGATCCTGACATCGCTTAAATGAATTGGTGACCCAATAGGCATGCACCATGATGACACACTCTCAATACTGTACACCACCAATCCTGATGAGAAGTCAAGTAACTGAGTGAAGGGGTAAGGGCGGTTTGCACCCAGAAGTTGCAAATGGACGTTAAATGTTGCACCTACCTCATTGCTCCAACTCGGGTGCACCCTGGCTTGTTTGTAGGTCTATATACTGAGGAGCACATTGTTTCGTTTAGATTGCTTCATCCTATTTAGAGTTATTACAGTATATTCAGGGCCTCTTTTGAGTGAATCTCCCTGTAGAATAATGTATGAAGAAATAAAGTCTAACACAATAGTTTGTCTCTCAAATTTCTTAGTTCAGTGTTCTTATATAATTATGGCATTATAAGCTAAAGAAACTCAAAGAATACAAAATTGAGACAAAACACCATGAATATCATATAGACATGCACTTTAACTAGGGCCAGTATTGGTACATTAGACAAAAAAATATTTAAGTTAAGAAAAAGATAAATTGCTATTAGGACTGGATGTAATGAGTTTTAAAAGCCAATACTATATTACATAACTTCTAGCTGTGAGCAAGTCAGATTTGACAGACCATGTCCATTTATTTATGTGACTGAAAATCTCTGCCCATGGCAGGGTGATGAAAACTTTCAGCAGAGGCATGCTCACTTCTTTTTGTAACAGCCAATAACATGCTATCTGATGAAAGACAGTCCCGTAATGTGCACCTTTACCATAAAAGCTGCTCAGACATACCTGTGGAAGCATGGAGGTGTTTAGGAGAGATGGCAATGGAGTTTTTAGCCAGATTGTTTAATGGAATCTTGGAAAGTGAGAGGATCCCTGAGGAGTGGAGAAGAAGTGTAGTGGTGCCAATATGTGCAGGACTGTAGTAACTACAGGGGAATAAAATTGATGAGCCACAGCATGAAGTTATGGGAAAGAGTAGTGGAAGCTAGGTTAAGAAGTTAAGTGATGGTTAGTGAGCAGCAGTATGGTTTCATGCCAAGAAAGAGCACCACAGATGCGATGTTTGCTGTGAGGGTGTTGATGGAGAAGTATAGAGAAGGCCAGAAGGAGTTGCATTGTGTATTTGTGGACCTGGAGAAAGCATATGACAGGGTGCCTCGAGAGGAGCTGTGGTATTGTATGAGGAAGTCGGGAGAAGTATGTAAGAGTTGTACAGGATATGTACGAGGGAACTGTGACTGTGGTGAGGTCTGTGGTAGGAGCGACAGATGCATTCAAGGTGGAGGTGGGATTACATCTTTTTTTTATTAATCTTATTACACTCCATACAAAGCAATCAAGTTTTTACAAAAAGAAAAATAGAGTTAAGAACAGATCGATCCCCACCCTTGTAACAATAGCATCGTATTCACAAGATTTAATCATAGGCAAGAAGTTATTGTCTATAAAGAAGTAATCAATCCTTGAGTAACAATGATGCACTGGTGAGTAGAAAGAATATGTTCTTGAATTTGGGTTTAAAAACCTCCAGGGGTCTGATAAGTTGTGATCAGTTATAAACTTTGTAATTATCTTTGCGGTGTTAGATGTCGTTCCCCCTGTGGAGGAAGTCCTATCTAAAAGTGGATTTAGAACACAATTGAAGTCCCCGCCATTATAACTTTATGAGAGTTCAGATTGGGAATGGATGCAAATAAATTTTGTATAAATTCCTTATCATCAACATTAGGTGCATAAACATTTATCAAAATCATTTTACAGTTAGATAAGTCTCCCATGACCATTGCATATCTCCCTTCAGGATCCAAAATTACATCTGATGCTACAAATGGTACTGTTCTATGTATAAGAATTCCCACACCTCTAGTTTTCTTTGTAAAACTAGAATGGAACATTTGGCCAGTCCAGTCTTTTTCCAGCCGGAACTGATCCTTGCTTAGTAAGTGGGTCTCCTGTAAAAATACTATTTTAGCGTTTAGACCTGTTAGGTGAGAGAGTACTTTCTTTCTCTTTAATTCATGATTCAGGCCTTTAACATTCCAACTTACGAAGTTAACTGTCCCGTGATGGAGACATTGATTCTGAGTTTTTGATGTCATTTTATAGTCTTAACTGGAAGTTAGACAGCTTCGGCCTTAATTTCCTATTTCCCCTAGAGTTGTTGCCATGCAGCTTATTATTACGTTGGTAGTTATAATTATTAAGATTAATAGGATAGATTAGGTATAGATCAAGCCTGCTCTCTTTCTCTTCCCCTTAACCCCCACCCTCCCTTTTTGCCTCCCCAAGTGAGGCTAAAACCCACTTCACATAGTCCCAGTCCTCTGACATACCCAGAGACAGAGCACGTCCAAAGCAAAACAAGCCCCAATGCAGCGGCGCTTTAGGATTAAAAGATAGAGATATCTGTTACCAATATAGTCTTTTAAAAAAAAGAAAAAAAAGGGAAAAAAAAGAATTTTGCACTTAAAATATATATATAGTCTTCAGCAATTTTAGTGCATTAAGATGATACACCCAGATAATAAACCCGGGTGATGGTGTTAAAGATGTGTCCAAAATAAGCATAACAAGTCTTAATGCAGTAATAGCAATAACAATAAACCAAGGGTATGATATTGAACAGTCTTGTTTAGGGTAGAGATGAAGTAATTAGAAAAAGGAAAAAAAAGAAAGGAAAGAAAAAGTAATTAAGCACAATAAAACATAAACAGATAGCGCCCTAGTAATACTAAGTAATAATGAGAACAAATGAGAATATGTGCTGATAAAAACCCTTATTTTAAAACGAATAGATCAGACAGTAGATTATTAACCGCCATGACTCACTATTATGTATCAGAATTGTCCCGGGATCAGCTTTTCTTCTTCAGCTCTGAGCCCTTTCTTATTTGCAATGGTGATAGACAGGTTGACAGAGAAGATTAGACAGGAGTCCCCATGAACTATGATGTTTGCTGATGACATTGTGATCTGTAGCGATAGTAGTGAGCAGGTTGAGGAGACCGTGGGGCATCATGTATAACGCTGTGCGTAGAACTCACACTAAAACATGATGTAAGCACAAAAGCGGGAATGTGCGTACGCACAGAAAAATCCAGATGCAGGAATCTGTGCATACGTAAACTTCCACGTTCTTCTGCTACATAAATCCCGGTCAGTGTGAAAGGTAACGCACGTGCACGCGCCTGTTATCCTGCCCCGTCTCCTCCCAGAATTACGCCTCTTTGAATGTGTAAATCAATATAAATAGCCCTTAAGCTCAGTGTTCTGTGAAAAGACAATGGCAAAACCACAAGGAAAAATACAGTAGAACAATTTCAGCGAATACAATGTGGAGGCAAGGAAAAACGTACTATTTGTTGGTTTAAACAATGGTATAAAGAAGAAAAGGAAGTTGATCGAGTGACATAGCGTTTTGGAGAAACTCGAAAGCTCAAGGTCAGAAAGTCGCACAGTGCCCGAAATATAAAAAGAAATGGTCAGATATCAAATTCTCCGTGAAAAGCCGAGTTGTAGCCCACCGTTTAAGTTTCATATGAAAGCTTATTAGGGTACAGAGAAGAAAAAATAGGCACACAGTGGGGAAAAAAGCACGAAATGTCAACTTTAATCTCGAAATTTCCACTTTAATCACAGTTTATTTTGTCATTAAAGTAGAACATCATAAACTTCATCTTAAAATTGTTTAATTTACTAGTTTCTCAAATCCCATTGTAACTAAATTAGCACGTTAAATGCTTTGTTTTGTATTTGATCTTCTATGTGCTCTATGTGTGTGAATCACTACATGCTTCCGTGCTTTGTCTTCCTCCGACAGGACACAGAATCCATTACATTCGTAATATTACAGCTCTCTGAACAATTAAAATACTGAGATGTATACTTGTTATAATTTTCATTATGATAGGAGATAAAGCATGTTATTAAACATGGGAACACGGTGGCGCAGTGATTGTGCACGACCTTCGATGAAATAATTTATTGCAGCAGTTCTGTCTCTTTCAAACATACTAACCCCCAATTCCTGTTCTTCCTTTTCTTTCTCCAAATATCCAATTGCCACACAATCAGCTCTGTAATAGACGTTAAACCATCTGTGAGCTTATACCGATTCTTCAAAACGTTTAAGGAACATTGAAATATCTTTGTAGAACATGTTTAATTATTCTATCCTTCACCCCAGTCCCAGTGAAGCATACAGTGCGAGGCAGGAACAATCCGTAAACGGAGCGCCAGATCCTTGCTAGCATAGCAACACCGTGTCCTTTAATTATTAACAATATAGATTATTTAAATGAAGTTAAAGTTTTATCTGTATAATATAATAAACGTATTTTGCTGCATTTCATCTTAAAAATGATATTGTCATCATATGTAAATACGCTCTTTATAAAGTGGCTCAGATTGTGCAATATTATAACTGTCGTGCAAGTTTACAGTGAGGTGATTGTACTTATAAGTACAAACAGTTCTACAAGGAGCACTTGACAGAGTGATTGATTGCATTTAGAGCTCTTGGGATAAAACTCTTTCTGAACCACGAGGTCCGTACAGGAAAAGTTTTGAAGGAATTGCCGTGTGAGAAGCAGGTCAAATAGGAATGAATAGCTGAGGGAGCGTGTGCTTGATGCTGTATACTGATAATTCTCTTTCCAATCAGCTGCTCCGAGTGGTGCAGTGAGAGTAATATGGAAAAAGATGATCCGCTGTGGCAACCCTTAACGGGAGCAGCTGTAAGAAAAAAAAGAAGGTGCAGTGACAGTAACAACGCGAAAGCAGCTATGGTATTTGGAACAGTTTGACCATTCTGTGGACCATTATATTGTTACAGATTAATTACAATCAGATGCATTAAACTAATAAACAATATGCGGTTAATTTCAGTGTATTTATAAAACCACGTCAGTAATGTGGATCTGAAAAAGAAAGGGTAACCACACAGGAAGAGTAGCATTGCTTTGATGCTGGGTGCCGCTAGTTTGCAAAACCAAGCGCAGAACTTGTGTACTCCAGGGTATGAGGAACCGTGGAAATGTGCATAGCTTTACGTCAAATTTAGGTTTCATACATCGCGATTTAAACGCGGAAACATTCTTACACAACTTTTTTGTGCGTACGCACTGTTTATACATGAGGCCCCTGAAGAGGTGGAGATATGCTCTAGAGAGGAGAGGAATGAAGGTCAGTAGCAACAAGGCAGAATACATGTGTGTAAGTGAGAGGGAGGTCAGTGGAATGGTGAGGATGCAAGGAGTAGAGTTGGCGAAGTTTAAATGAATTATGAGTTTAAATACTTGGGATCAACAGTACAGAGTAATGGGAATTGTGGAAGAGAGGTGAAAAAGAGAGTGTAGGCAAGGTGGAATGGGTGGAAAAGAGTGTCAGGAGTGATTTGTGACAGAGGGATATCAGCAAGAGTGAAAGTAATGGTCTACAACAACAACAACAACAACAACATTTATTTATATAGCACATTTTCATACAAACAGTAGCTCAAAGTGCTTTACATATTAAAGAATAGAAAAATGAAAGACATAATTATAAAAAATAAATCAACATTAACATCGAATAAGAGTAAGGTTCAATGGCCAGGGGACAGAAAAACAAAAACTCCAGACGGCTGGAGAAAAAATAAAATCTGTAGGGATTCCAGACCATGATACCGCCCAGTCCCCTCTGGGCATTCTACCTAACATAAATGAAACAGTCCTCTTTGGATTTAGGGTTCTCACGGAAGGGCTTGATGATGATGATGATGGTCACGTAGCCTTCTTCCTTTTAATCCGTCCATCATTGCTGGAGCATCATGAAGCTTTGAGTAGGTGGAGGTGGCGCAGGCCACCACCACAAAGAAACCGGAAAAAGAAACAGAAAAGAGAGTAGGGGTCAGTACCGATTTTAGAGCCACCATGAATAGTTGTTATGATGAATTGAACATACAGAGTATCAGGATTAAGTTAAATTACGATTAAAATGAAGTTATAAAAAGGCCATGTTAAAGTAATGTGTTTTCAGCAGTGTTTTAAAGTGCTCTACTGTATCAGCCTGGCGAATTCCTATTGGCAGGCTATTCCAGATTTTAGGTGCATAGCAGCAGAAGGCCGCCTCACCACTTCTTTTAAGTTTTGTTCTTGGAATTCTAAGGAGACACTCATTTGAGGATCTGAGGTTACGATTTGGAATATAAGGTGTCAGACATTCCGATATATAAGATGGGGCGAGATTATTTAAGGCTTTATAAACCATAAGCAGAATTTTAAAGTCAATTCTGAATGACACAGGTAACCAGTGTAGTGACATCAAAACTGGAGTAATGTGTTCTGATTTTCTTTTCCTAGTTAGGATTCTAGCAGCTGCATTCTGCACTTGTTGCAAACGATTTATATCTTTTTTGGGTAGTCCTGAGAGGAGTGCGTTACAGTAATCTAGTCGACTGAAAACAAACGCGTGAACTAATTTCTCAGCATCTTTCAGTGATAAAAGAGGTCTAACTTTACTTGTGTTTCTTAAGTGAAAAAATGCTGTCCTAATGATCTGATTAATATGCGATTTAAAGTTCAGATTACAGTCAACAATCACCCCTAAGCTTTTTACCTCCGTCTTGACTTTTAATCCTAATGTATCCAGTTTATTTCTAATAGCCTCATTGTATCCATTATTGCTGATCACTAAAATTTCAGTTTTCTCTTTATTTAACTTGAGAAAATTACTATCCATCCATCATACAGGATGGTAGTGAGACCGGCTATGTTATATGGGTTGGAGATAGTGGCACTGACCAGAAAGCAAGAGACAGAGCTGGAGGTGGCAGAGTTAAAGATGCTAAGATTTGCACTGTGTGTGGCGAGGATGGATAGGATTAGAAACGAATACATTAGAGGGTCAGCTCTGGTCGGACTGTTGGTAGACAAAGTCAGAGAGGCGAGATTGCGTTGGTTTGGACATGTGCAGAGGAGAGATGCTGAGTGTATTGGGAGAAGGATGCTAAGGATAGAGCTGCCAGGGAAGAGGAAAAGAGGAAGGCATAAGAGAAGGTTTATGGATGTGTTGAGAGAGGATATGCAGGTAATGGGTGTAACAGAGCAAGATTCAGAGAACAGCAAGTTATGGAAGAAGATGATCCACTGTGGCAACCCCTAATGGGAGCAGCCGAAAGAAGAAGTGTAAGTGTGTATCTCATTATCATCTACAGGATTTTTAGTTTAACTAAAAGTAGTACCACAAAAAAGTAATGAGGAGATATACACATCAGAGAATAGATTGCTAGATTTTTTTTCCATTTTTTAGTGTTTGCAGGACCCCAAAACAAATTCCTTTAAAGGCATTCATGTATTATCGAAATTTATAAAACTTAAACTACTTGCTCAAATAAATCTCCAAAAATAAGTAATTTAAGGGAAGAAGGGTAAAGACTTTTTAAATTGAATATACTGTATACTGTTCTACTTTAACACTAGAATCCCTGAAGCCTACAAAAAAACTCACAATCCCAGGCCACCTTAAATTCCTTTTCTACCTCTACATCACCATTTTTTGTTTTGAGAATGTGTCGATCAACACAAGCAGCCAGTAGCCTGCTATAGAACTCCCCCAAACCACAGACCCCCACAGACGTAGTTCAAGCCTCAGAGAGGATTCTCAGAGCTAAAGTCTGTTAATCTTCTAATCTGCTTGTGAGGTGCCTGTAATTGTAGAGGGTAAATAATACATCGACATTTGGAATACATACATTTCATGAGTGTTCTGTGTCTACAATGATCTGTGTAAATGTAGGATCACAGGAAACGTGAGGTAGTAATTGTTGAACACATAACTAAATTATATAAGTAACATATAAATACAAAGACCATCACAAAACATAATCACAAACAGGACTTTGCATGATATCTTTGCGAGCTCTGTAAGCCCTGGTATTTCTTTGAAGGACATGTATGTGGCACATTGACTGGCAGGATGACACCCTAACTCTTGCTGCATCCAAATGGTGCCATCTTTCGCCTTTACGCCTGGTGCAGCTGCGTTGTTCTTATGTGTGAGTGGACATTTCTTGTAGGGTGGGCTTCTGTTCTCTTTCTCCGATGTAGAACCCTCATACTCATCTGAGTTCACCTCTGTGTTTATTTGAAAACTAGTAGTGTCAGATCGGGGGGAGCGTGAACGTGACTGAGAGAAAATAAACTGAATTATAAAAAACACTAACCTTTGCAAGTACCATAAATTTACACTGGCTGTTACAGACAAATCAAATGTATGTTTTTATCCTATAATAGTAACAATAAGAGCAGCTCACTACTCAAAACGGACGTTCCCAGAATTGAACTGGGAACCTCTTGATCACGAGTCAGCAGTTCTTGCCACTGCACCACCCAAGTGGTCATGTCAGCATTGTACCCTAACCTGATTTCTTTTTCTTTGTTTATATTCTTGAATAAAAGCGCGCTTGTTTTGTTATGCTTGTAGCTTTTGTGAAAGTGTTTGATATTTGGACTTGAATCTTCACACATTATACACTTCATGTCTACATTTTGTCAGTTATTACTAAAATTTGAAAAACGTTTCTTTTTTAGTTATGTGTTCAACAATTCTTGCATCACATTTCCTGTCATCTTACATTTACATAGATCATTGCAGACACGGAACACACATAAAATGTATGTATTCCTAATGGCGATATATTATTTGCCCTCTACAATTCCAGGCACCTCACATGCAGATAAACAGACTTTAGCTCTGAGAATCTTCTCTGCTACTTGAGCTGTATCAGTGGGGAGGGAATGGAATAGTGGGCTGCTTGGTGCTTGTGCTGATCGAGAAATTTACAAAACAAAAGACGCTGATGGAGAGGTGCGAAGGAATTTAAAGTGGCCTGGGATTACGAGTTTTTTCATAGGCTTTCAGGGATTCTAGTGTTAAACTGCCTTGATTTGTAAATCAAGTCAACGAGGAGAATCCTGAAAACATGTTCAGATACGGAGGCGTGACCATGGGGGGACTGGGGTGGGCACTGCCACCCCAGAGACAAGCCGTGCCCACCCTGCAAAATGCTCTGTCTGTTCAGTGAAAACTCTGAAGAAGAATAACATTTGATTTTCAGAACTGAGTTGCTTTCCGATTAGACAGGCACCGTGCTGCTCACAGGTTACTTCGCCGCACATTTTGCAGCACGTTTTCAACCTGTTGGCCGCATTCTTTAATTAAAACAGCGTATACATTCCATTCTTCTTTTATTTTCTTGTTGGTAACACCAAAGGCTATGCATAGGTAGCTTATTAAAAAGCAGTCACGCAGCACAGTGCACCCACGTGGGTAACTGAAACTCCAAAAGATGTAGATAAGCCTTCACAATCCTCCAGCTCTGCACCCATGTCGGGTACTCTAAACCTCTGCCTTCAACAAAATATACAGTCCGGACTGCCTGACTTAAATATGGATAGCCCATCCCAGCCCATTTTAATTAATTATCCCAAGCGCGCATTTGGAAAGACACTCAGATGTTTCAGTGCAAGCTGGCATCAGTCTCGACCCTGGCTTGAATACTCTGTGGTCCGTGATGCCAGCTTTTGCTTTGCCTGCCGCAAATTTAGTGCTTCCAATTCGGATTGCGAGGACATATTCACCAAACACGGCTACACTAATTGGAAAAATGCTCTAGAAAAAGACGGTGGCGGCTTCCACAAACACATGTCTAGTATCCCGCACGTCAGAGCCATGTCTGCATGGCAAGAGTATCAGTAACGGGCAGAGACGGGTGAAAGCATAGTTCAACTACTGGGTCCAACCCAGATAGAAAAGAATAGATATTATGTGAAAAGCATTGGGGAGGCCGTTCAGTTCCTCGCAGTCAATGAACTGGCTCTGCGTGGTCACAATCATGTAGGTGGGGAGGAGGGACTTTTCCTTAAGTTCTTTGATTACACAATCAAAAAAGATTCCAAACTTGCAGAAATTGTAAAATACATCCCAGACAATGCAAAATACACATCCAATGTAATTAAAAATTAAATAATTGGGACTCTTGCCAAAATGGTGGTAAAAGATATCAGGCCCAAATATGAAAATGCTGACTCTCCTGGACTTTGCATTAAAAGTGATGGTGCCAGGAATCGCTGTAACATTGAGAATTTGTCTGTAGTGATTAGATTTGTCCAGAACTCCATCCCTGAAGAACATCTGATTGGCTTAATTGAACTGAATCAGCTTGATGCTGAATATATTTGTAACCAAATGCTTTCACATCTCTCTGAGAAAGGTTACAGCCCAGACAATTTAGTATTTTAGTGTTTTGATGGTGCTTCTGTCATGATGTCTGGGGCAAAGGGTGGTGTCCAGGCTTTGTTACAAGTACATTCTATATGTACATTGCTACAACCACCAGCTCCATTTAGCAGTGATACAGGCAATGGAATCAGAACCTCTGGCTAAGTTCTTTGACTGGTCAAATTCACAAATTCATTGAACACATTTTGTCACAGACGTTATGTTTCACACACATACAATACACCCACACTGACAAGACTTCTAGAAATACGATGGACCAGTCATTATGATGTCACAAAGTCCATTGTCAACAATGCGGAAGCTATAAGGGGGCTTCTCTCAGAGGTAGCAGAGGCTGGCACTGCCCCTTTTGACATTTGCATAGAGGCATGTGGTCTTCTGACCCAATTAAAAAAGCAGAATTTCTTCAATACAGGAAAATTCCTCCTTCATGTGCTTGGTGTGCTGAAACGAGCCAATGCAATTCTACAGGCACATGCAGTGGATTTGTGCACGGCTGGGGAGGTGGTGACAGTGTCACTGGCCACACTGACGGAGATGAGATGCGACTCATTCTGGGAGGATCATTTCTCTCAGTGTGAAAGTAGGCCTACCAATTCGCTCAAAAGGAAACGGAAAGTTAATTCACAGCTTGATGATAGTATTGTCGTGTCTACGCTTGGGCATGGTGACTCTGATGAACAAATTGCTCCTAATCAGACTTTTAAAAGGGCTATGTTCAGCATTCTTGATAGAGCTATTGTGGAAATGGAGACAAGATCCTCACAGAAAAATGTTGAATTATTGAGGGCCACATCGCTTCTCCTGCCAAAATCAGAATTATTTCTTGATCATTCTCTCCTGAAACCTTTACAGGCACTTGCAGGCACAGAGCAAAACAGCGTGAACTTGCAAAATGAAATTGCTGTGGCAAAAGCAATGCTGATCAATAAACTGGCAGCTGATGCTAATCTCTCTGAAGCATACAAATGCATTCAGCAGTACAAAGAGGCCTTCCTTATGTTGCATTCACTATACGTCACAGCGCTCATCATTGGTGTGTCTTCAGCTGCATGCGAAAGCTCTTTCTCTACTTTGAACCGCATTCTCACTCCACTCCGCCGAACAATGCTGCATTCAAGGAAAAGAAATTTAGTCATTCTGGCACATGAGAAAAACATCACAGAAAATCGACATGAATGAATTGATTTCAGAATTTGCCAAGAGTAACCGCAGACTGGTCCTGTAGATAATATCCAGGTTAAACACTGGAAACTGATATCCTATAGCCTCCCTAATGACTACAATGAGCAACGTTTCTGTTCTTGCGCTCATATGTTATATACATTTGACTTTATTGATATTTAACTTGTACAGTGGAACCTCGGTTCACGACCATAATTCATTCCAGAACTTTGGTCGTAAACCGAGTTGGTCGTGAACCGAAGCAGTTTCCCCCATAGGATTGTATGTAAATACAATTAATCCGTTCCAGACCGTACAAACTGTATGTAAATATGTAAAAATATGTAAAGATTAAGCACAAATATAGTTAATTACACCATAGAATCCACAGTGTAATAGTAAAATAATGTAAAAACATTGAATAACACTGACACAAAACACCCAGGCTCCCTGCTCAGCTACACGAGCTGGCTCGCTCGCGCTCTCTCTCTGTAGCACACACACCACCAAAGCCCCTCCCTACCTCAGCTACAGGAGCAGACTGGCTCATGCGCTCTCTCTCTGTGTAGCGCGAGCGCACAAACACACACACACACACACACCTATCCGTCCCCCCAATCCCTTCCCTGTCAGCTGCCCGCGCTCTCTAATCTCTCTGTAGCACATGCTCGCGCAGCATTTTTTTAAAAATGAGTTTTAAGCACAGCAGAAAAAAAATCCGAAGCGCTTGCAAAAACCAACTCACAAGCAACCAAAAAAGTAACATTGCAACAAATCACACGATGAAGTCCTCCATGTAAACAATTTTAATGAGTTTTAAGCACAAGGAAAAAAGCGAACATTTGAAAAAAGAGAAATGTAACATCGCACCTAATCGCGCTATGAAAAACTCCATCTGTAAACCTTTCATGAGTTTTAAGCACAAGGAAAAAAGCGAAGATTTGAAAAAAGAGAAAAATAACATTGCAACAAATCACATTATGAACTAAAAAATTTACTTTTGAAAAATTCGTAATACAAAAACCACCAAGAAAACTAACCTTGCATGAAACGAGTTCTGGCATGAAGTGTTTTCCTTCAGGTGTTTTCTCTCTTGTGATTTCTTGGGTTTCTGGTGCTTTTAGCTGTTTAGCTGGTGGGAGTGAAAGCCTCATGCAGCCATTCCAAAAAGAAAGTTCTTGTGACCCTCCACATTACTGGCAGTCTGGCTTTGTTTACATTATGCTGCTTGAAAGCACGAGGGTTCTCAGATTGGTAAATGAGTAAACTGGTAAACAGTTTTTCCACCTTTTCTAATTTCTTTCTTTACTTCGATTTCAATTTTCTTCAAAACTTTCTTCTGACCACTCTCCACTTGCTTAGAAGCCATAGTTAACTGCAAAAGCACACGAAATACTGTAGAGCACAAAGAGAGTGCACGTCTTATTGAAAACAATGAACAAGGAGCGGCTTTGCTTAAATGAAAAAGCATGGCAACTCTCTTTCTCTCTCAGGCTGCCTGTGGGGGGAGGGGGATGGTTTCGCTTGCACTACAGCCTACAGATAGGCAGGCAAACACATGCAGCAATCTCCTCCTCCCCCTTCCCAGCAGGCACTCTCTCTCTCTCTCTCTCTCGCTCTCTCTCTCAGCTGAGGAGGCAAGGGAAACTGGCTTGTTCAGCAAACACGTGAAGCAATCTCCTTCTCCCCCTCCCTAGCAGGCACGTGCTCGCTCTTGCTCTCTCTCTCTCTCTTTCTCTCTCTCTTTCAGCTCAGCTCAGACAGGCAAGGGAAACTGGCTTGATCGTATACCGAGTGTGTGGTTGTGAACCGAGGCAAAAGTTTGGCGATCTTTTTGGTTGTGAACCGAGTTGTACGTGAACCGGGACGTTCGTGAACCGAGGTTCCACTGTAGATGTAGTTCTATATTTGTTCACAAAAAATAATAATACAAGTTCCATTGCCACTGTTAATTTTATTGAACAATAGGTTATGATTTATGCCACAATTTTTGCTTTTATATGTTATATAAAACTATGTTGTTATTATTATTTGACCCCCCCTACAAAAATGGGGATGGATGGATGAATATTTTTTGCCCCCCCAGACAAGCCAAATGCCCACCCACACATAATGTTCTGGTCACACCTCTGTTCAGATAAAAAAGAATTTGGCTGCATTCCCATAATGCTCTGTATAGTTAAGTTTGCTTGACTATTGTAGGGAGGAGAGAAGAGTATTACAGATGAAATTTGAAAGTGGTCATCATTTCAAGTGATACTAGTAGTTGAAAGAAAGTATTTGAAAACAACCTTTACAATCCCTATAACCAAAATAAAATTAAAAAAATGTAGAATGATATTTTTAATATTGCTTGGTTCCTGGCGTACTGTATATGTTTCTGAGTATCATATAGGAATACCCTTTGATGCAGTCTGACATTTCACTGCACAGTACCCTTTTAACCCATTTTAAGTCTGGATCTTGAGGTGCAAAAGAAATGTAGGACTGAGCCTCGGGCAGTAGATCAGTTCCTTTTACAGCACATTAAAACACAATAATACAAATTCACACTGGATCATGTTAGAGTATTTGTTTTTAATAAACCTTTCAAAAACAAATCTGAATGTGCATTAAGCAAGCTTAGAAGATTTATTTGTTCCTTATACAGTTGGCATGACAGATAGCACCCCCTGGCAAGTTTTCTGTTATGCGGTTATGTATTTTCTCTTCTAAGTATGGTCTGTGCCTGCATTTTTCAGTTATAGTTTTCTTCATATGTGAAATTGTAAATGAGTGGAACGGATAGTGTCAGGAACTGCATGAACTTTAATGTAATTCATTTATTTGTGTGCATTTAAAGGAAAGTGAATACATTTTAAAGATTTACAACAATTGAACCTTGTGATACTTGTTGGCTAATTGGAGAAGTTGTTGGCTTCCAGATAGCCATTTCAAAAATTAGAAAGAATCTATTACTTTAGGTTTTATATGTTTTGGGTGTGCTTTGTTATTAGTAATTAATTTGAAAGTAAATGTTGCTATTAAGAGTTGATAAATTGCACTTTCTCTGGGATTTGCCTGGCCATGCCTCTTCTCATTAGCCTCACAGAAATGATATTCTGCTTGTATGAACAAATTTACGTTTTCCTGAAGCACAGAATTCTAACAAATGCATTTGTAGAGTTGAGGTATATGATTTAGAGTAAGTTGTTTTTAACACTCAGGGGAACCTTTAGGTGACGAAAGGCCTTTCTGCCTGTGTAAAATGTCATGTATGTTAAACTCAAAAACGGATGAGATGTCGGCAAACAACAAAAATACATCTGTTATTAGTTTGATGAGAAGGCCTCTGGAGATTCAAGAGTCTCTGTATCTCTTCTCCTAGCAGATTTACTACATATACCTGATATGAGCCCCATAAATACACATAGCATATTTGCTTTGGTGGCCTTTTTTAAATAATACATTTAGTATAATTTTAACTGAGGAGCAATAAAAAAAACATACATACTGTATTATCTTTTTAATTCCTGTTCTGTGTGCTATACGTATTGAACTGTATTAGGGAGATTTTAGTCTACTCGTGCCATCATTACAAAAGATATTAATTGAAGATTAAAACACATTCCAGTATTTTTTTTCAGTACTAGATAAAGATTAATAGATTTGAATTTTCTACCATAGAAAAAAAAATACTCAAAAATCTTAATTAAAAGAAATCTTTTGCTTAGAATGTACAGCAGAAAATATAAAGATGTGTTCATCTACTGAACCTTAGCCATAATATTTAATGTACTGATGTTTGATATTGACTCCATTCTTGGTAGGTGTGATTTGGATCGTTTTTATAGTTCTGCACAAACAGAAGGATATATGTAAAATACAGATGGTTCTGTGTATAGGATATGAAATAGTCACTTTGCCTTTGTGACTTAAAGTGTAATTTTAATCCAAACTATTAATATCTTGCATGATGCTAACTCATAATTATGGTTCTATATTAGTAATGCATTGGACCGATAGAAATTGGAAACAATTATCTATTTCCCTGGACCAATAAACATTAGAGTGTTTAGTTCTCAGTGTTATAAAAAGGCAGTCCTCCTGGGTCTCATCCTTGTAGCAATTGTGCTTATTTCTGTTTTTGGTTACAGCTACATGGACAGAAAGGTAACATTTGTGGTATACTGGAGACTAGGCTGTGTTACAGTCTTCACAGACGATTTTGTTAAATACTTTGTCTTACATAAAATGATGGTTACTATTTTTTGCATTTTCTTCCTGTTTGAAACATAATTTCAGTTATGCAATTTAAATGATGTTTCTCATGCACAGACAAATAGCTTTACTTTTTTTTTACTCACTTGAGATTTCCATGGTCAGGTGTCAGTCTTAAATTAAATTTTGTGAGTGAGCCGGATTACTACCCATCAAATATAGCATATTGTTTTCAACACCAACATTGACCTAGGATTTTATTAGGTGTCTGCTGAGGTTTTTCAAAGAATAAAACTTCTCACTGCCATCAAATACAGCTGCATGAAGCCACCATGTATACCTCTCATTTCTCAGCATTCAGTGCACTGTCACAGTTTGACAGCTGTAGCCTTGACACATTAATAAGGTCTATTCAGTTTATAAAATTCTTATTCTTTTATTTTGGTAGTGTTTAATGTCCTAGCTGGAGTAAAAATAAACAGATTCACAATCATAAAATACTACAGACCTAAAAAAAACTTAACTCACTGTTCACATGCCTTGGTTTGAAAGCAGTCAAATCATTCTCTTTCATTGAGCTGTTGTCGTTAGAGGTACATTGGTTAGAATATGCTCTCGACATGATGCCTCAAAGCCCAGACTCAGACTGGGCCCACCACCCAATGTGCTGCTGTTTATTTTTACATCAAAAAGACATGCATGTTTCATTACCTAGAGTCTTAAAGCATGACAGAGCAGAAGAACATGCATGAAAATACTGTACAGTACTTTAAGGTGATCTTTTGTCCTGCCCTGATCTGGTGGCTACTTTATGCCAGGAGACATTCTTTCATTGTGTAACGCTTTAAAGGAAAAGTCAATATACAGTCAATATACAGGAGTAGCTTTAGAAAATAAAAAAATGAGTGTATATAAATTATGTGTTGAGTGTCTACTTTTCCCCTCCTTTGTTCCTTTAGTTCCTTTGTTCACCACATTTTTAATCTAATAGTCCATAAACATGAGATCTAGGCAATTACCTCATCTTTTCTTGTTAATTTTTACCATTTCTATGTTATTGTGTTTTTCACTGCATTGTCTGATATTTTTACTTTGTTGCACTTGTACCTAGCTTCAAGGAGTTCTGATTCTAAATGCTTTATTTTTGCTACATTTGCTGTGGGTGCTTACTGTCTTATTACTTTATACAGTGCTTATATTATGGAATTTACTCATCATTTATAACTTTGTTTCATGCTGGTCCTTGTTTCTTTCATTGTCAGCAAATTTTGATATTTTCACCAAGTTTCATTGTATTTGAAACAATCCTTGATTTTGTCTGTTGCTGACTTTTGTAAAAATAGATTCGTGTAATTCTTTTGGATGATGGATATGCACAAAATGATGACTTTTTGGCACTGTCACTATTGATAGGATGATTTCTTGGTTTTACAGAAGTTAAGGTGTCTGAGTGTGTGTATACGTTATGTATGTATGTATATATCTATACTAATAAAAGGCAAAGCCCTCACTGACTCACTCATTCACTGAATGACTCACTAACTCATCACTAATTCTCCAACTTCCCGTGTGGGTGGAAGGCTGAAATTTGGCAGAATATCATTGATATTGACGCTGACTTTTATATATTCAGGTTTTGACTTTATATATTCCAGCGCTGACTTTATATATTCTGACGCTGACTTTATATATTCAAGTTTTAAATTTATATATTCTGACGCCGACTTTATATATTCAGAAAATCAATGTATTTGCCTGTTTGGCACCCCATAGTATATGTGTGTGTGTGTATATATATGTACACATGTATGTATGTATGTATGTGTATATATATGTATATATATATATATATATATATATATATATATATATATATATATATATATATATATATACACATATATGCCAGCAACACTCATGACAATGACAAAACAATTACATTGTCAATCATGTTACGTTATTATTAAAATGTTTCCTTTACTTTTTACTTCTCCGCTGCAAAGCTCGGGTATTTTGCTATATATATATATATAGATATATATATATAGATATGACAACAACACTCATATCAATGACAAAACAATTACATTAACAATCATGTTACGTTATTTTAAAAATTTTTCCTTTTCTTTTTCATAACTTCTTTAACACACTACTTCTCCGCTGCGAAGCGCGGGTATTCTGCTAGTAATTAATATACTGTACTACGTTTTATTTTTTTCCCTTGAACTCCGTGGGTAATCAGCTAGTAATATATAAATCAACATACCTTTAAACCAGTTTACTTCAAATTGTTGACAACTCTATAAAACGTTACATTTAAAATTAGGCAAACAAAGATAAAGAGAGTTGTTTTAGTAAATAAATGAAATTAAGTATATTAAAATTATATGTTAAATGTTTCTTAAAAAGTCAAACCTGTTAAACTTCCTGATACAATTACCCCTTGATTGTTTATAGTAAGTACATAATTCAACTACGCCTGTGCTATGCTTATTAGAACAGAAAGCACAGAGAAATTCGTTAATTAGCTTATGATGTGTCTGAAATAAGCCCTTCATCTCTTGTCTTGTCAAACCTGCTACTAGCCATTCATACTGAACAACCTCTAGAAGCCCACTAATATAAGCATCTGTGGATGAAATTTCTTCTGTAACTACAAAACAAATGCTATGTTGCTCTGGTTTATTTTGAAGTCGGTTACATTTCAAGTAAATTGCATTGGCCAAAAAAAAAAATTGAATTTAACCAATGATGGGTTATCATTTGGTCAGTAGTGTTGGTTGGTTTTGCTATTATAATAACCTTCTGATTGAATTAAAGGAGGACCAAAAATAGTTTTCAGTAATCATGAAGGATTTTAAATTGGCAATCCCTGTACAGTACTTTAATTGGAGTTTCATCTGGTTACTATTTATATTTTTAAAGAGACAAATTTAACTCTTTTGATTAATTTTAATACTTTTCCAATACTGTATACTGTATCTAAATACTTAAAGAAATATTTGGAATTACAAAAAATTGACATATAATTCCAGAAGTTATCTCCTAATTCTTTTTTTCTCTGTGTGCTATGGTAACTAATTTAGTAACACATCTATCTGTGCATATAGGTTTCCCCTTGTATTTTTTTAAATGAAACATTTAGTAGATTGGTGACAACTGTCATAAGACATTGATGCTAAACAGGAAACTATAGAGTCAAGTAACAGAAGCAAGAACCATTACTGTATATATTATATGTTAAAAAGCTTTTCTGACTTATTGTGTGTCGCTTTATTTAAAATGCTGCATTTATAGAGATGCAACTTGTAAATTTCCATTTTATTTCAGTTGACTTAAATTGCTGCCACATTGGACAGGACGCAACGTACTTTATTCATACCTATACAACATTTTAAAAAGACCAATCCATAACTACATTTTCCTTTACTCATTTGTAGCACAAAATACAACCATATTCATGGCTAATACGTATAAATAATTGATAGAGGGTCATATATTGGATAATATTTATTTTTCACAAAAATAGAGTACATATGTAGAACCACAACCACTCTCACTACCACCACTACAAAATTCAAATGCAAGGAATTGTACAAGAAGAAGAAGGGTTGAGGTACGTGAATTAAATTTTTTGTCTATTAATTAGATGCAGCTGTCGTAAAATATATTTCAGATTTGAACTCAAAGCTTTAAATTTCCCTGTATGTAGTAAAACATCTTGCACAAAATAACATTTTTTGTTTGCTTGTTGTTGAAGAAAGTGAGAAATGTTGTCCAGTTAGTAAGGGGTTGTGCTTGAGTGCCGCAAAGGACAGATAGGCATCCTGAATAGATGAAAGCATTACTTTGGGATAAAATGAAAGGTTCCAGGGGATGGATGAGCAGAATCTGGAGACCAAGAACAGTTTTATCCCCCATACATCAGGTGGCAGTGGTCCTCTGGAGGCATCCCAGTTTGGCACCTGCAGTGCTTCACGGGAACTGGAGTCTAGAAGTGCAGCCCTGTAAAGGGTCCCTGGGTGCCGCAAGAGGTTGTTGTCTGGGCAGAACTACCCTAGCTCTCAAATAACTCGGAAGTACTCCCCACAAGTCAGGCTGTGTCATGAGGAGCTCTTCAAGGTCCAGTATAAAAGGAGCACACTGCCTTACCTCGGAGAGACAGTGTCTAGAGGCAGTGGGCAACATTCGACTGGACGTGGAAGAAGAGAACAAAACTTTATTGCTTGTCTGGTTTTTGGGATGTGTTTCATTATTTTGCTACTTGTTGGATGATAAAGTCTATTATTTGAACCTGTGACTGTGATGGACTTTATTGGATCTGGGGTTTAGGGCTTACTTGCGCCTCCTACTGGTAAAATGTAAGTGCAGAAGTCACAAGGGTGACACAAGACAGATTCAGGGCCTGGTGTGGCCCAAAAAGAGAAGGAAAAAAAACTGTGCTGGCAATGGCAATGTAAATATATGTGTCAGCATGTTGGGAAAAGCACTTCAGTGGTTGATATGCTCAGGCAAAGTGAGAGCATGGGGCTGTGGAGGCTGGGTAAGAGAGCACCAGACCTCTTGGAACACTTGGTTAGGAAAGTTAGGTCCAGATCATGCTTTTACAGGTGAAGACCAATATAGGCAAGAATCTAGTTTTTTGCCTGTAGCTGACTACATGGGAGTAAACAGTGTCTCAATGGAAAAATGTAGACTACAATGCCTATTTAAAAACAGACAGACAGCATCAGAGCTGTATAGCTCAAAGTTGCAGAGTCCAATGCACAGGGGAGTTTTAGCCTTAAGACTCTTGTAGCCAAAGATGAATGCTCTGGTTCTGGGGCTTGTATAGTTTAAAATTACTTTAAGGACTGGAATTTGGCTTAATGGAGGAGATTTAAAGGAAAGGTCCATGGGGAAATTAAAAAAAAGGTCAGATTAGAGGTAGGAGGTCAAAGGGAGGAAGTGTTTTATGTGATACTTGTGTAGTGGTCGTGGAAGTCAGAAGAGTCAAGTAGCAAATTTTTAAAAAATGTTTTGTTCCTTTATGTGTGACAAAACTTTAAAAACAGTACAGATTTTTAGATAAAACAAATTTTCTTTGTATTTTTATTGTTATATTTGTCTGTCTGTGGAGAGTATTGCTATTTTGCTCATTTACTAGAGTCATAGGAAGAAGTCTAAATAGTTGTGCATGCAAACATCCACAACACAACAAGACATACCCTTGGATTCTGATACAATACAGTTTTATCGGCTCTATCAAAGATTTCTGTTAAGAACAAAGCACATTGTTTCCCTTCGAGAACTGATGTAAGCCTACTTTGTATTTTCTTAAACCATAAACAATATACTTTATAAAATAATGAATTTATAGTGTTCAGACATTTAAAAAGGAGCTGTTATATAGCCATCTTCTATCACTAAATTATCCTTTAATTTTCTGTTTTTTGGTTTTTCCACTGTAATTGCAGGGCACAAGAGCTTATCATGAAAGTATTGTGTGCAAGGTAGAAATCATCCATGAGATATTAGTTAAGTATAGAATTCAGTTGTTCATACACTACACTACATTTTGGTATATAAGACTAAATCAGCATACTGTTGGAGAGCATTCCCATAAACCGAAAGAGAACATGTAAATGTCATAGAGAAAATTGAACCTAGATTTCATTGCTGTGATGGGCAGCAGCATTATCCACTGCATTGTTTTCCTTCAAGAACTCTGTTGTTATCCAAGTCTAAAGATATGGCCTTTACAGGTTGATTGGTTACTCTAAATTACCCTGCTGCAAATGTAACTGTGTGCATGAGTTTATGATGGATGACATCCCATTCCGGGTGGGTTTCCATTTTCTGCCCTTTTCTGCAGACTTGAACTTTAACTTCTATCAACCCTTTAGACTTCCTGTCATTCTGCAAGTGTCAGTTCACTGAAGTCCTGTAAAATCATCCATCTTGAAATGAGACATCAGTCATCCTTATTTCATGCTAGGGCAATTCAGATTTCTGTCTAATGCTAAAATGTTTTGACAATATTTTTTTAGGTTTACAGCAGCTTTAAATGTTGTGGTTGTTTTTAGGATCAGCAGAAAATGGTAAAAGGGGTAATCTGGTCATTAAATCAAGTCAAAACAACTTGTTGTAGCCTGCAAAATGGTAGGAATATTGTTTTAAAATAGTTCTAAAAGTGTATAGTCAAACACCAAGCACTTTCTTTGTAAGGAAGTGCTTTAAAATTCCAGCATAGTTGTCAATGGAGTCCTTAGTGAGTGTTTCATTGATGAAATTAATCAAAAACAAAGTTAAATGTTCACTTGATACATTATGTTCATTTGATAGTCACTGATTTTTGAATGTGTCTAATAACACTGAGTCATTTGTAATTCTCATTTTACTCAGGCATATAGAATCATTTAGGTTCATTTTTTAAATGTATTCACTTTCTTCTGTTGTTTAATAATTCTGACATTATCAATGAGCGACTTTGAATGAATTCCTTGCTACACTGCCATTTTCTGACATTTTTGCATGATTGTTGTCCTGTTCTTTATTGGTTGCTGTGCTCGTTGCAAGTCATGTAGTGCAGAGGTAATATGATAGCAGGTGTTGTTTTACATTGACTCTAATAGATTTCAACTTACATATTCTGGTTATCCAAGAGCTGGATCAAATTCTCATAATAAATATTCTTACAGCAATTTTTCCAGATTAAGTTAAATGCAAGAATTCCAAGTTAGTTCTGGACTTTGTAGCATCTGTTGCTGACTACAGGTTGTGCTCAGCATTTTGCTTTTGGTACACAGTTTAAACTTTTGTCGCAGACCTTTGTGCGATTACTAAGTGAGATTCGCTGTTGGTTTGAATTCTCATCTTATGGTTATTATTTAGCATCAAATATTATTTGACAAACTTATAGTTATTTAATAGTGAAAGGTTTTTACTTATCTGCTCATTTCGAGGTGCAAATTTTGTACTGCAAAACATTATGCCAAAATTTCAAATTATTTTCTTATTATATAATCTGCTTTTAATGTAAACTGTGTATTATTTTTTTCTTTTGATATTGGCATTCAAACCACAGATTAATACTAGATGTATTTTAAATTCACTTTTCTGAAAAAGCTTATTGTATTATTGCAGAAGCAGACATAAGTCTAATTTGTGTGAAATAATTGTAGCGCAAATTACTGGAAATGTTTCTTTCTTTATATTGGTTTTAAAATAAATAAAGAATAGATCTTCATAATATTACTTTTGCAGTAATACACTAAATACCGTTTTATGTTTTTATTATTAGTAGTTATACAGAAAATGTATTTCTTATTATATCCAAAGTTAATTTTTTACAGTTGTTCTGTAATATTGCAAAAACTCTAGAGTAAGCAACCTTTTTAAAATTATTATGGTTCATAGAACAAATGTAGGAGTAATATCTCTTTTTTATGTTTTTGTCAGTGTCAAAACATGACATATGTAAGGAAAGTTACTTACACTTAATACTGTGCATGCATTTAATTGCATTTTTAAATTAAAATAAGCCTTGAAGTGGCCCAAACACATCATTTTACATAACTATAAATGTTTTAATCCTAAATATGTTTGCTAAAACCATAACAATGTCTGCTTTGCATAAAAAAACAATTATTTGTCAAGCAAATGGTTCTTTGCTTATTGTTCTTTTTCTACCTGGAAAGAAATCACACGTCAGAACACGTGTGACCAAGGCATTGTGTAAAATATGCATTTATTTCCTGGATTCACTTGACTTAATTCTTGCCCAATAACTCCTGCACCTTGGGATTATCAGGAATGCCTGTTTTGTTTCGGGCAAATCCATCTCAAGAATTATTGCCCAAAACCTTATTAACATCAGACAAACTCTAGGCAGCAGATTTGGCAGACAATTCACATAAGAAAAAGTGTTATATTTGAACAGTGATTGTCACCATTGTTGACAATACAGTATAAGCAATGAAAACAAAATTTTTTTTTTAGTTTTATGTTCTTTGCTTAGGACGTAATACAGTGGTATAGAAGGTAGTGCTGCTGACTTGTAATGCTTGTAATGTCAGTTTATTTTTTTCTGGAATGACTTTCTTGTGGAGCCTGCATGTTCTGCTTATCTTTTTGTGGGTTTCCTTCAGAAACACTACATCCCCTCCATGGTTTAAAGCATGTTGTAAGATTATTTGTAGACTTTACATTCTAGCATGAGGTAAAGTGATTTCTTAATTTGCAGTTTTACTTTAGGAGTTTAACCATAATAGCAATAAACCTTCTGCACACTAAAGTCAACACATAATTTTTAAACTGTATATTGCTGTTTTCTGTCTTATACTCATTGAAGCACAAGCAAAACTGAAGTAAATACAAGCATGTATGCTGTGTAATTTAAGCCAAGAAACATGAATACTATATACAGTAAATTAATACTTACTTTACCGATGTATAGTATTATTTTATTTGCAAATACACATAGTGACCAGTTTACTAGTTTAGCACCATCACAGTCACTTCCATGCCATTCTCACTTATTCTGATCTTATCACCTTGCAGTGAAATGATATTTGCCTGAATTTTAATGTCATCCCAAAGACAGAGGAAGCATTAGTCTGGAGGTGTCTTAAGTTAAAATGTTGCACTGTCTATGGACTAAATGCTATTACAGTAATATTTAAAGTGACTACATAAAGAATATTCTATGCCTATGTTTGCTTACTGCAAGTTGTCGAAATTAGTAAGGAATAGGGTAAACCCAGTAGGTGTGCATTTTCCAGAAGCTGTTAACAGGCATAATTGAGGCGATTGTTATGTTTAAACTTTTAGTGTCTATTTCTGCATCTAACATTTTCTCAGATTTCTTATAAGCAACATAATGGATGCTCTGTTTAATAGAAGACGGAATAGGAATGTGGTTATATACTAGTGCCTTGAGTGTTTTCTTTCAACAAAAATTATTATAGAGCCTACCAGCAGGATTGTTATGCTACTTGGAAAGTGTTCTAATGACCCTATTGAATGATACTGAAAAGTACTGCAACTGATGTACTTTGCATTTTCTTAAATCATAAAAAGTATACTTTATAAAATAATAAATTTAAAGTTTTCAGACATTTTAAAAGGAGCTGTTATATAGCCATCTTCTATCACTAAACTATCCTTTCATTTTCTGTTTTTGGGTCTTTCCACTGTAATTGCAGGGCACAAAAGCTTATCATGAAAGTATTGTGTGCAAGGTAGAAATCATCCATGAGATATTAATTAAGTGTAGAATACAGTTGTTCATACACTGACACTACATTTTGGTATATAAGAGTAAATCAGCGTACTGTTGGGGGTTGGCATTACCATAAACAGAAGGAGAACATGTAAATGTCATAGAGAAAATTGAACCTAGATTTGTTGTTCTGATGGGCAGCAGCATTATCCACTGCCTTGCTCATCACAGAACTAAAACAGTTATAATTTCTTATGTGGACATTAAATTACTGAATCCTCAATTTAAAAGGTAGGTTTTAAAGATGCATGGTATATAATATATTGGTTGGTGCATAAATATTGCTTGGAAGAATGTATAAAGAGTATTGACAATATGAACAAAGTCATTTCTGAGAATGGGATATTACTGTTCCTTAAAATTTGACAAAACCTTTTGAACACCATTGTTTATGATAAAATGTATCACTTGGTTACTAAATGGGCGGCACGGTGGCGCAGTGGTAGCGCTGCTGCCTCGCAGTTAGGAGACTCGGGTTCACTTCCCGGGTTCTCCCCGTGTCTGCGTGGGTTTTCTCCGGGCACTCCGGTTTCCTCCCACAGTCCAAAGACATGCAGGTTAGGTGGATTGGCAATTCTAAATTGGCCCTAGTGTGTGCGTGGTGTGTGGGTGTGTTTGTGTGTGTCCTGCGGTGGGTTGGCACCCTGCCCAGGATTGGTTCCTGCCTTGTGCCCTGTGTTGGCTGGGATTGGCTCCAGCAGACCCCCGTGACCCTGTGTTCGGATTCAGCGGGTTGGAAAATGGATGGATGGATGGTTACTAAATAAATACAAATTACATTATTATCAAAGAACAACAGTCATGTGAAAAACTAAGCATAACCCATGACATGTTTTTTGCTCTTTTAACATCTGTGGACATATCAAGATTTGATCATTGTTTAAATCATAAACAAAGTAAAAGTAATATAATACAACAAAAATCATGCCACAATTTATATTCTGTAATATATTGTATAATTTTAAAAAATCATAAATGCACTGCTACATTTAACAATACCTCAAATTTCTAAAATTAGAATCAAGTGCTCCAGATCAGGAGCAAATGATTAGAACATCATTAGAGTGGTTCTTGTCTGAAGCTGACTCATTTAAACCTAAAACAATTAGTTTAGTTTGTTCTTTGTTGTTAAAATGTGTGTTATCACCAGACCTAGACTGAAAGATCTTACCTTCTGAAAGAAGTTTATAGATGCCTGTGAGTGTGGAAAGAGACCAAAAAATTTTAAACCAACCATTCCACTGTCTGGAAGATCATCTACAAGTTGAGATGACTTCAAACAACAACCAGTTTCTCCAGGCTATGCCTCCTAGGCAAGTTCAGCCCGAGAGCAGAGCTCAAGATGTTGGAAGAAGTTTATAAGAACCGCAGAATCTCATCAGGGGCCCTACAGGTAGCTCTTGCCACTGGTAATGTCAAAGTTCTTGAGTCTAATATTAGAAAGAGGTCACACAAATTAGATCTACATGGAAGGTGTTCCAGAAGGAAAACTTTGCTGTCCAAAAAGAACATAAGAGCAAGAAAAATTACCTAAAAATCACCTATGAACACCTAGCCAAATACCATAACCTTTAGAACAATATGCTCTGGACAGACAAAACAAACACAAAAAACAAAGACAGCATTGCACCAGAAGAACCAGCCATAAAGCATGATGTTATGGTGTCAGGCTGCTTTGCTGCATCAGGGCTTGGGCAGCTCACCATCATGGAATGCACTGTGAATTCACAGAGCCCTGCCCAGGATTGGTTCCTGCCTTGTGCCCTGTGTTGGCTGGGATTGGCTCCAGCAGACCCCCGTGACCCTGTATTCGGATTCAGCGGGTTGGAAAATGGATGGATGGATGGATTGATGCTTTAGTATAATATGAGAAAATCTGTCAGAAGATTGGAGTTCAAATGAAAGTGGACCTTGCAACATGACAGTGACCTAAACATATCTGTATATCCACCAAGGCATAGCTGAAAAGAAAGAAAGACAGAGTTCTGGAATGACTAAGTAAAAGCCCAGATCTGAATCCCATTGAGTTGGGTAGGGGATTTGAAATTAGCTTTTCACGTATAATACACCTTAAATATCACACAGCTGATTTGAGGGGGGCAATACCAACTATTAGAGTCAAGGATGTACTTACATTTTCCACAGATGTAAGTGGTACATCTTATAAATTTTCATTAAATAAAAAGTTACATTTTCCATGACTTTTTCCCCCAGTTACATTACATTATCTAAAGATACCGTTTAAGTCAAGATAAAATATTGATATGTCCACATATGTTAAAAATGAAAAACTTTTTTTGAAGTGTAACTGACCTATGACTAGTGGTTCTAGTTTAGAAAGAATTGACATTTTTTTTTTAATCCAAGTGCAGGTTAGAGTCCCTAATAATACAATTAAGGAATGCATTTTAAAAACAGTCATTGCATCTGTTTATTTCAGGCCTAAATAACGTAGCTTATAAATAAGTTCATATTTCTAAAACAACTGATCACATTGTCCAGCAGGGTGGCCTCAAATGTAAATTTTATAGTAGATTTTTTTTCCTGAAGCTGATGGGATAGGCTCCATGCAGCCATGTAATAGATACCTCTGGTTCAGAAAATTAATGGAAGGTCCTTCTATTGCAAAATTAATGTGAACTTGATATTTGTGTAGGACTCAATTATTTACATTCTTAAAGCCATAGTTATAAATAAAATGTATTTTTCATAGCCATTGGATATCTTCTGTTTGTACTAAGTCTGAATTTATCAAATTTGGTACCTTTTTAGACAATTGTTTGCTCTAACTAATAGTATCTGTCAACACTGAAGCCCAATTTACAAGAAACTATTCCAAGGAGTCGGTCACTTCCAAACTTGTGTGACTTTTGCAAATGGAAAAGAACATGTTTAATTTAAACCAAACATTCTTGCTAGGTCAGTTTGACAGATGTCAGGCTCCACTTGTAAATATACCACTTGAAGTGGATGTTATTGAAAAGAGCAAACTGTTAGATTTATTAGAAAGCTAATGCATTTTACCTGGGCATGAAGTGCACTTAATCGGATTGAGGAGATATCAATCTGAGGATAAAGAATAAAGGTCAGCTGCAGGTAGTAATAGAAAAAATAAGACAGTGAGCAGAGAGTGCCATTTCTCTACATCCAAAGCAAATCAAGTATATCATTAGTGGTTAAGATTATTTCTTTAATAGCCCTTGCAAATCTGCCATTTAAACCATTCAGCACTTGTAAATGTAATTTCCTGTATCTGAACACAACAGCAACTTAACATGAAAGTAATGATTTTTAAATGGTTGATTAACAAAATGCCAATTATTTATATCAATCCTGCTGGTAAAGCCCCTAAAACGTTTTTGTTTTACAATCCAAACAAAAGATGGCTTGACCTTGAATTTTGCTGAAGGATGCTCATTCGGTGATTAGCAAGTAAGCCTGACAATATGAGTGCTGCTCATCTGTGTGCTTGCAGTACCTTCTCATTACATGCTTTATTCTCTGTCTCATGCCCTCATTGTATTTATGTAATCCGGATAAGTTAGTGTAGTCTGATGCAGAATTTTACACTTTACTGTATGTGAGCTTGCAAGGTGTGCAGGTCAGCTGTTCTATAGTCCTAGAGATTGCATGGCGAATCTCAGTAAAGTATTTTTATGGTAATAAAGTGTCCAACTTGGGCAAGCTTACAAATTAATAATCAGGAATGTAAGGGGTATTTTATCACTTTTGCTTTTAATGAAAAAGGGATGAAACTACTTTGAAAAATGTAATACACAGTGTACTGTTTATAAGAAAAATAAGCTATTGAATTCCCCAATGGCTTTACAAACCTTTGACAAGGAAATGAATTGTTTCTGTCACTGAATCTATGCAATCTGCATGAAAGGGTACTTTTAATGTCTAATGCTAAAATGATATCTGCTTTAAAGTGCAAGATTTCTGTAATTGTAGATGCATTCCTCATATCTCATTTTTTCTTTTATTTAAAACCAACCATGCTTCAAAATCAGTCAAAAAATAAAAACTAAAAACAGTTCTGCCTTCAGCAGCCACCCAAAGTTCTTGCCTCTTTTCGATTTTGCTTTCCAAAATAGTACATGCATATGCAAAAGGGAAATGTTGGAGGGAAAATATATTATGTGCCTTTATAATTAGTGATGTCATAATTTTGATGATTGTCATATGCTGTAGTTTAAACCATAAGAAAAGATATATAACAGATATACTGTATAACCAATTAACTTGTTTCATTTTGAGGTGTGAGTATTTCTGTCCACTCTATTGTATGAAAGTGACTTGGACCAGGAGGGACATATACTGTATATTTGTTTAAAGAGTTATTTAGTAATCATATGTTTTTATTATTTAAATGTTTCTTTTCTTTATTCACCCATCCAGTGTTGGAATACACTTTTTCCTAATGAGTTTATAGGGTCTTGGATATATTCTGGCATCACTTGCACAATGCAGAAATCAACCCTGTATGGAAAACACTTATAGTCATTCAACCTGGGCCAGTTTCTAATTGCCAGTTAAATGTAATATTTTGTCAGTGACATCATACACATACATAGCAAAAGTTTGTAAAACACAGACATATAACTAATAGCTATGAATGATTTCAGATACTATGAGCTATAAAGCAATAACTCTAAGCACTGCATCACTATGCAAAATAATAAATGTCATGTAATCATTTTAAATAGAGTAATGTTTGGAGCAGGCAGTATCACAAAGACTTTTAATGATAATGATTTCACAATACAAGATACAGTAAGAACAATCCATCCATTTTCCACAACTGCTTATCCTGATCAGGGTCGCTGAGCAGGGAACCTGGAGTTTATCCAACAAGCATTGGGAGTATGGCAGGAAACATCCCAGGACTAAATCATTTTGATAAATGTAAGATAGATTGCAGTAGGCTAATTTCATTCAGGTTGTTTCTGCTTCTGCACTGAATAATAATGTGGCTTAATAAGACTTCTCAAAATTAATTTTTTCATTATAATCCATTTTCAGAATTTTCATTTTAATTTATTTTTTCAGTTTCTAGCCAACAGTCTTTACAAACCAGATGATTTGTAAAGAACAGATATAGGTGTGGTTGATACAGGTGTACTTTGTCACTGAGACTAGCATTAGGAAATAGAAAGTGAAGAAACTGAATAGTCACTTAATCTTATGAAAAATATAATCCCTAACTATACTTTTATCACCAATAATGCATTTTACACCACTGCTTTTAATATACAGATTAGGACTAATTAAAGAGGACATCTGCAGTGGGCTGGTGCCCTGCCCAGGGTTTGTTTCCTGCCCTGCGCCCTGTGTTGGCTGGGATTGGCTCCAGCAGAACCCCCATGGCTCTGTAGTTAGGATATAGTGGGTTGGATAATGGATGGATGGATGGATAAATTTAGGACATAATTTACAGGCACACAGTAACCATTGATGTAGACATTTTCTGCATTGTAAATGCACAAACAGTGTGGGATTCTCAAGAAATGCTCTTTATATACACAATAATAGGTACACCAGCCCAATAGTGAGCCAGTCTTCTGTTTGTCCTCTGAAGACCTGAATCCATTTGAGAAAGGACTCAAAAAAGTGTCTAAGGCACCACAAATGGATGCTAATCCACATCATGTCCATTGTATTCCTTCATTTTTCAACATTGGCAGCAGATGAATCTCTAACTCTGAATAGCTTGTTTAATTTTCATCCCGTAAAACCTCAGTGAGATTAGAGACTGGTGACAAGGGAGGCCACTGCAATAAGCTGAACTCACTCTTGGTGTTGTTCTAGAACCCATTAGTCTGGTGGCACTGACTATTATCCTGCCTCTACTCTCACAGGGTCAGATGTGTTTTTCAAGTGAGAGTATACATCAGTGGACAACACTTTAAAATGTTAGTAGTGAAGTATGTTTCTATTTCTCTCTAAAATAACCTCCCCCAGTTCCCCCAGTTTGTCAAAGTTTCAGGAAGGGTGCAAAAGAAACTGAACAAAAGAAATTTCACTGAGAGAAAATGAAAAGCTAAAATTGTTGTGTTATGTATCTCAGTGGCACAAGGTAACTGAAACTTAATAATTAATGTGTACATTGTAATATGCCCTGCAACTGAAGAGACATAACCAAAAACACGCACATAGACCACTGCAGCTACTTAGCTCAACGTGCTTGAGAAGAGCTTCTGTCTGTCATTTTTGTATCACTATATGGTATATAAATAAGCATTGTGGACTGTGTATATACGATACTGTGTGTGTACCTGTGTGGCTTTATTCTGGAATAGCATGTCTGCATATCCAGTTAGTAATGTTAACTTCCTTTGGTTATTCATTTAGATTTGCAGTCAGAAGGTGGGTGTTGTGTAGACTCATCCATGCCTCTACAGGTGGTGTTAAGCAGATTTGTTGATTCAGGTGTTTTAGGTACTGAAATCTGAATCTCCTGTGGCTCATTATCAGCGATATTAATTTCAGTCCTTTTCATCTCCTTTTGATGTGGCGTGATACATCATTTACTTTGAATACATACTTTGCAATTCATATTTTCACGAACATAGTTCCCAGTTCATTCAACCTTAAATCAACTACAGCTCTGTCATCATAACTGAACAATAAAGAGCACACACACTACCTGCAGCAAACTTATCATTCACTTTTACCACTACTCCACTGATATTATAGAATACCAATGTATAATCTGAGTTTACAGGATTTTTTTGCAACTGTTTATTTTTAACAGATGCAATATGCTCTCTGCACATGTGACATACATTTATTTGTTTAGTAAGGGTAGTTTTATGAACTGTATACAGTTTATCGTAATCAGAGGTTTGTTCTCTGTCAGACCAGGTTAATGAGAGCATCACTGCTCTTTGCAGTTCAAAACTACTGCCCCTGCTTTGAGTGCCACCTTTAGGAGGCAATGGATTAGTTTAGAAATGTGACACTGAGCTTTAAATTAAAATTCACTTGTGATTGTCTTCAGATGTATAAGTACACTGTACATCTGGTTCAGCAAGACTATCCTGCTGAAAGGTGGTCATCCAGCAGATGAGTACACAATTGCCATGAAGAGATGCATCTGATCAAAAGCAAAGTTGAAGTAGCCTGTTGCATGCACGCATTGTTCCACTCATGCAAAGGCACTCATTTAATTTATTAAAACCACTTTTCATGGTGAGGGCTGCAGCAGGTCATGCTGGCCAACACTGACTTCTCTTTCCTTGGTTACAGATTTTAGCTCTTTGATCAGGAATTCACAGGCATTCCTAAGCTAGCCGAGAGATATACTCCCTCTACTGTGTCCTAAGTGCTTCTCAGGGATGTGTCTGGAGCAGCTCTAGTGGCTCATCTCAATCCAGAGGACTAACAACTAAACTTGGAGGCTCTCTCGGATTGCTGAGCCTCTCACCCTATCATGGAGAGTCAGCCCCACTTAGCAAAGAAACCTCATTTTGCTGCTTGTACTTGCAGCCTCATTCTTTCTGTCATTATCCAAAGCTAATGCCAAAAGATGATGACAGGGTTGAGTTTTGATTGGTAAACCAAAACTTTTAACACTGAGGTCTTGCTTTACCATCACCTTCCAGTTTAGCTCCAATTTGCTTGTCGATCTCATTTTACCTTTTTCCATCACTTATAGACAAGATCCTGAGATTCCAGTTTGGTAGTGTTTATGTTCCTTAGGTCACATTTGTGTACATTTTTGTTTTTACTGTTTGGAGTAAAAATCGGTTGAGATATTGGACTGTCAATATGGCATGTAAGACAAAGTATATTTCAAAAATAATTGTTTCAAAAATAGATTGGAATAAAATCTCAGCCTATTTATCAGGCAGTCTTTGAATCACAATATTCTCAAATTTTCTGACCATCCCAGTTGTGTTAATACTACTGGAACATTACTACTTAATAAACAGTCTGTTGAAATAACTTACACTACATTGCTAACACATTAACCACTTTCCATAACAAAAATGAATAAGGATATCCTATTTTACAGAAAACTAGAAACAATTTAATTCATTTTTACAAAGAACAGTCAATCAAATGAATGAGGGATACAAGTGGTATCTTAAAGTACAAGCATTTTTGAGACTTTCTGTCAATGGACCAGAAGTGGGATATGATTGCATTGCTTACTTTAGTTGGTTGGTTGATAGATGCCTCTACTTGCCTAACAGGAAATAAAAGGAAGACAGATATCCATTTGCACACTTCAAAATTAGGAATTCATTTCTAAGTATTAAAATTAAAGCAATTTTTTATGATTTCACATACTATCATTATGCCATTTTTTATTTTTAAAGCTGTAATTTTCTTTTAAAAGATTCTTACTTTCCACCAGTTTAGCAAACAAGAAGATGACCAAAAGCAGGCACACTCTCTCCACTGTAGAAAATCATTAATATATTTGTATTGTCTGAGCTTTAGTCTCGTATATTTTTTAAAACACTTCCCCAGTGGTGTTCGATTTGCTGTCAGCTGTACTAGGCCATCTGGGTGTTTCTTACATAAGGCCGAAAGCTTGTCAGGTTCACTTTATTCCCAAGTGGGATTTAGATGCTTTCACATATAAGAGATTTCTCTTTATCTGCTGCAAAAGATGTCATACTAAACTGTGCAGGAAAATGTGGGAAACTTGAACTCTGGACCACAGCACTGTCATGTCTGCTGTATTAGGAGGCAAAAGCAAGAAAACATTTTTTAAAATACCTGTTTTATTCTCATCATTTTTTTCTAGTTAATTGTAATTCATTAACATAAACATAAATGCAGCTTGAGTGCTATTTCTGGGAAGAAATTTTACCAACAGATGCTCTTCATCATTATGAATGTGATTGCTCATTTCAAGTCCCACATATTCACTTATGACTTGGTACTTACCTACCCAGCATAGCTGTCTTTGTGTGTTTGTGTTTTTTTTTTTCCTCTTACCAGAAAAAAAGGATAATTCTGAGTTATTTTATTGAGCTGTGTTTTTGTCATGGCAAAGAAAAAAAACACTTTCAGTGACTGGGAACATTATCATCTTTATTAAATAACTGGCTTAATGCTTTTATGTATGTGCATGTATACAATAATTAAATGTTTTTAAATCTTATATTTGATTCATGATTTCTTACACTCTTGGAACAGTATTTCTAACAACCCATTATCTAAAAATGAATTGTCAAAACTCCTATTTTCTCAATGTCAGAAATATTAGCAGGTTCAATACACCATTTAAGCCTAATCATTTGAAAATCTTAGAATGCCAGCATATACAAATGAAAACATGTATTTGTTTAAGTAATTTAAAATTTTCCATTTAGTAAGTTTAAGACAGTTAAGTAAGGGCTAACAAGACAAGAGACAGACTCCACAGAGGCCACATATGAGATAAAGTGATACTGACGACTGGAAAATACACTTAAAAGAAAACGTGAAACAGTCATGAACCACCAGTGTCATTTGCAAAAAGTGGTACTCTGAGATTCCTAGTTTAGGGATCTCAAAGGAAGATCAGGCTACATTCTTCAAGTATGCAGTTGTTACCAGGAAACACTAAAAATAAATGAATGGAAAGTTGCCTTGCACTGGCAATAGCAGGCAGCCAGATTAGTCATAAACACTGCCTGCACCTTACCTTTTAACTTTATATCAGTGTCAGGAGTGCAGAGTCCCCTGGTGGCTATAATGTTTTATGGGGCAGACAATGGCCAGGAAATTGTAGTATATCTAGAGTTGATATAGAAGTTACCCTTGTCTAGGTTATGAATGGCAGATCCATACCAGGGGCCAGATGATGAGAGGAAGTGGATGTTATAGGCTTTGGGAAACCAGCCAAAGTGAAAAGAAGCAAACCATTATTCCAATATGCAGAAGTATTTTGTTTTATAAAGTAATTTACATGTCAGTCCTTTTTAACTCTAAGGGATTTTCCTTTTTTTTGGTGTTTTTGTTTTGTATGCTTTATTTGAGAAATATTTTTAACCATTACATGAATAAATCTGTACACCACACAGCAATGCTTTGTTTCTCCAGATAGTGGTGAAATGGGGTTTGCAGATCTCTCTGTGTAAAAAAGAACTTGTTTAATTAGGGCATCCGTTATTGCAATGGACAAAATATAGCATGTCACCTATAACATAACACAATAGTGTCCAGAATGTCAATTATAGACACTTAAATGTGTCCTGATTGTTGCTGAATTTTTATTAATTCACATGAGAAATGCAAAGCATTTTATTGCTGCGTTAGCTTCAATGTGACATGGTGATATAATGAAAAGCACTGTTTCTTCACAGATTCAGGGGCATGACTTTGCTTTCCAATCACTGTTGGTGTGCTCTCTGTGTCCTTATACATTTTTTCCCAGGTACTCATGTATCCCAAACATATGCATGCAAAGTTATTTAGAAACTGTAGACAGGCCTAGTATGGATGTGTGTGCCCTGCCATGATGTTATATACTGTAGTTCTCCTGGAAACTTGAAATTTTTCTTAGAACTTTTATCCATCCACTCATTCTTTTTTATGACTTGCTTAGTTCAGTTCAGGGTCACAGGGAGTCTAAGCCCATGAAAACAACACACTGGAGCTATTACTTAATAATGACAAATGTCAGCTTAGGTGTAAGCTGCATTGTCTGAATGTTTCCACAGTATTGTATGGTAATCATGATTTCTAACTGCTTTTTCAGCACTTTTTTCTTCTTTTATGTTTTTGCTTCAGGCTATGCTCTGCTCATGTCCATTGTACAGTGTGGGTGCTGGTGAAAAGTGTAAGAGCAAAAACAGCAAACAGCCCAAAGCTTGAATTTGACATAAATATGTTTTATGAGAACAGAACAATTAATATCCAAGTGCTGGGCAGTGTTTTACACTGTCAGCTGTTCTGTAGCTACAGATATCCTTCCAAATTTAGAACAGTTTTTTTTAAATGTTTGGCCAATACTACAGTATGATGGCCCAAGAGTGAGATACAGTAGTCTGGATGTGAGCCTAGTCTGTTCAAATCTCATTTTCCTAGAGTCCATTCTGTATGCTGCTACTGTACATAAAACACAAATGAGCGATGTAGGTCTTGCCAGTTCAAGCAGAAGTCTGTTTATTAAATGGTTGTCTTGCCATTTTTAAGCACTTATTAAAACTCCAAGTAGGCGATATTTTTGGAGAAAAGTGTTAGCAGTGCATTTCAGGAAACACATCAAGAAATGAAATGGGTTGAGGGTAGAAAGGGGTTTAGTTTTAAACTGGTAAGAGGCATATGGCAAAAATCAGGTTAAAGCAGGGCACAATACAAACAAGGCCATGTACGCCCTGACTGCAAGAGTGTGGAATAAGCAAGGAAACCAGAATATCTGGATAAAAATCTCGAGACAGTGGTTGCCTTACAGTCAAATGAGTGTGATAACACTTCTGTTGAGAATTTCCTTGTGCACTGTTATTTATAATTTAAATGAGTAGAACAAGAAAATGTTATAACTATGGGGCACAGCAAGTCATAATAACTATTATTATTTAAGCATGCATAGTTTTCAATATTTAAAGAAATAATTACTGTATTATTATAACAATAATATAGAAAAAAGTGTTCCTGTGTTAAATATGGCTAATCTAGCTGGATCCCTGTAATTTTGTTGTTGCTAACTGTGTCCTTCATTTTTAGTATGTTCACTGCAAATGGCCCAGCTTAAGGAAACAAAAAATATGCAAGGTATCATTATTCAGTTTAGCTTTCCATTCATCAGTTTTTGAGGTGCACATTTTCCACGGGTGATAGAAAGCTAGTGCCTCTGTTGTCAGCCATGAATGCAAGTTAAACAACTCTGATCAATTAACCTAATATGTACATCATTGGGATATGGAAGGAAACTGCAGTATCCCTAGAGAACTCAAATGAGTAGAATGTGCAAACACCATACAAACACTGACCAAACCAAGCATCTAATCCGAGTTTACCCAGTTGAAGCACCTACTATTGCACAACTGAGCTAACTTCCCATTCTGTCTATGTACAAAGCTTCCCATCTTCTTCTTTCCCCTCATCTTTTCTGACTGCTATGTGGGGTTGAAGTGCCTGATCAGCTTAATCCTATACCTCCTCCTCAGTCTTCTTCTTTTAATTTATCCATCTAACTATGAGGTGAGACACAAAAATAACCGGATTGGTAAAAAAAAAAAAAATTAATTGATGAATTACAGCATTCTAAACATTGTCACATTCTGTATACTCCCCCTCCCGATCTCTACACCGCTCCATGCATATCTTCCATTGATTGAAACAGTGCTGGAAGTCTGAAGAAAAATATGCTCCTTTCAGGTCACTTTTGATTTTCGGGAACAAGTAAATATCACAGGGAGATAAATCGGGCGAATAGGGAGGATGATTGAGGGCGGGAATGTTTTTGTCAGTTTACGGAAAAAGAGAAAATTCGTGAGAAATTTGATGTTGATTCACTGTTCTATTTTTTTCACCCCGCAACTCATGTAGCAATTGTTGCGCAAATACTGACTGGGCTAGTCACAGTATATACCTAGCTGGTCGCTTTGAGAGGATGTGTAGGAGGGGATATAGTTCTATGATTCAGATCCGGCCAACCTCCAGACGGTTTTTCAGGAAAGCCACAAGACCAGTCCGGTTATTTTTGTGTCTCACCTCGTATATTTCAGTCTCCCTAGCTTTCTCTTCTCTGTTTTAATTTCCATCACTTTTTTGGCCACATATTCATTGTCTCGCTTTATCAAAAAACCATACCACTTCAACCAAATTTATTTTACTTTCTTACATATTTCTCCCACTTTTGTTGAACCTCTGATTGTCTCACTTCTTTTTCTGTCATTTTTTTGTAACTCCACACCTCTGTCTCAACATTCTCATTTCTACCACATCCAACTTCTTCTCCTACATTTCCTTTAATGTTCATGTCTCAGTTCCGTACATCATTGCTGGACTTACCACTGTCTTAAGAACCTTACCTTTAACCTTCACCTTAATTCTAAACAATATTCCTGATACCTTCTTCTAATTGCTTCAATCACGCTGCACTCTATGGGTTATCTCTGCATCTGATTTTCCATTTTGGGCTACCACTGATCCTAGATATTTAAACAAATGCATTCTTTTCAATAGCTGTCCCTGTAGGATAACTTCTGAATCTTGATCATCATTAACCGTCAAATATTCTTTCTTCATCCTATTTATCGTCAATCTTCTACTTTCCACATCCTTTTTTCATTTTTCCAACTTTCTTAGAAAAGTCCCCACAGACTATTATTTCAATAGATTAAGTCAGTGAGACTATTTCAGTTGATTAGTTTTTAAAACTGTTATGTTAGAAATCAGTTCAGGATCTATCATAGTTCTTTGTGAATACACACCTGCACAGAGCATAATCATCAGTGAAGTTACTGCAAAGATAAATATAATCCGATTCTTACTTAAAGGACTTATCAAAGAAAACTGGCTTTGAGAGACTGTGGAAAATTGAACATGATTACATTTTTGTCTTAAGAACTTAGTAGAACTTTTGTATCAACTTGCAGGTCAAGAAAATCTGTATTTAGTTAGCATGTTTCTAGGAGCAGCACAGAGGTTAGTGCTGCTATCCCACAGCCCGAGAAACATTTCTGTGTCCGGTTTGTATGTCCTTTCTGTGTTCAGTTGTTTTTCTATCAAATGCTCTATTCTTTCCATGGTCTAGAAACGTATGTGTTATAGTAATTGACAAGACTACTCTATATTGCTCTGAAATAAATAGATACATATTTTTATTGCATCCAAAATGAATTTGCAATGTGGCAGTAGCTGACACAAAAAAACTACACAGATTGTACTAGAGATGAAACACAGGATAAATATGTCCATGATCTAATTAAAATTAATTTATTAAAATGGCAGTAAAAATACTCTAGCCAGAAGTTATGGTGTTATATCTAATTGCAGCAAGTGTAAAAGTTCTCCTGTAGTGCTCTCTGGATGTGAGATATTGTTCACAAGAGCCATCAGCTTAGACAATATCCATCTGTTTCAGTGCTACTGCCTCCAGAACGTTCTGGCTTGTGTTCATATCACTGCTAATCTTCCACATTAAAATAAGTCTGTTGGTGTCTCCTGTTTTCATCCTACAGTCCCAAAATATTGGTATGTGAAAGAACACCCTGATTGAACACATACAGCTATATTTTACCCACACCAAAAGATCTGAACTGTTTCAAGAAATACTGTTAAATCTGGCACTTTGTATAAATGGGTTCTGTGTTTGTAGATCAATCCACCTTCCTATCCTGGTACAACTATGAGTACTCATAAATACTTGGACTTCTACTACATCCCCTTGCTGTTGAAAACATTGTCCTGGCCAGATGGTACAAACTCAAGTCCAACAAAGTCATCCATAACATCTCTGTAGTCCTCTTCCAAGTCACCACTTTGCTCCTCATGATTGCAGAGTTATCCATAACTTTGTGAGGGTGGGTACCTGTGGGCTCTGTTGCTGAGTGATTGAATGTGTGTGGGTGTATGCAAGAATGTGGCCTGTCATCCTGGACTGATTCTTGCTTTGAGTCTGATGTTACTGGAAAAAGCAAGCTTCACAAGCCCTGTAACAGAAAACAAGTTCTGAAAGTTAATGTTTCACTGGAGGTGTTTATGCCTGCAGACAGATTAAAGTAGTAAATAATATGTCACATGTATTCCTTATACAGTATACTGTACACAAAGCAGTTTTTATCACATGTGTAAGCAACTGAATATAAAAAAATATTTGTGTACAGTACATAAAAATATGGAACACAGAAGCTAACATGATGTGCTCAGGAGGTGAGATTCCCATACATATTAAATAAAATGTAAACATGTATTAATCACTTTAAGCCATCCATAGTTGAAAACAACAACATCACAAGCTTAATCAGCTGAATGTTTGTATTAAAAATTTTTCATTTGGGTACTGAAAAATATATTTTATTCTTCTGAAATATAAATTTGACTTCACTGTGCACAAGCAGTAGGCTCCTGCACAGAATGCTGCATCATTCATTATTGATCAGTTAGGATTCGCCCTCTATTTCTTTTTCTCCAATAAAATAAGTGTAAAAGGAGCATGTCTAATAAAAAATAATAGAAGTTAACTTCTGGCTTTATATTAGTCAAAGAATCAAGACAATGCATGGAGCTGGGATCTGATCAGTTTCATCACAGTCATAACAGAAGAAGCAAACAAATAGTGAGATTTGGGCAATGAAAGATATTCATCTATAATAGCTGTGCTCTCTTTCACTCTCTCTCTCGCTCTTAAAATTGAATATAAAGGGTAAAACAACTATAAGAGATAATTAACTGGTGCACTGGATTAGCAAGAATCTCATAATCACTTCATATATCTTGTAATGTTTATTTTTAATATGAAAGTATCAAACAATATAAGTGGTGGGGCAAAATATGCTCTTGGTCCCACAGATAATAAGGCTTTTCAGTAACCACTTCTATCAAACTCCTGTGTTTCTTGTATACAGTATATTGTCTGATTTTTTTATTTAATGTACAGTATGGTGTTGTATTCATTGTCTGTTGTTGCCATTGTACTACTGTTGCTAAACCTTTGGAGACACACAAGTATGAATTTATTTTATAATGTACACATGGCAATAATAATTTAAACTAGATGTTAATACACATTGTTTATGATTGTTATCCTTTCATAGGTGGAAATGACCAATTTCATTGCATGTATTTCTTGTTACATGTATAAGGGTTGGGTGATATGGCTAAAAAATTTATCACAATATTTTTTTTTCATATTATTTAATATCGATAGTTATCACAATGTAACTCATGTTAATTGTTTTTTCACTTCCAAGGGTCTTCCATTAGAACTGCCCATTAAATCTAAACACAAAAAATGACCACATTAAAAAGGCCTGCAACTGTGAAATAAATTTTAATTAATAAATGACACCAAAAAATCAAAAATCTTAAATCTTGTCAACATAAATAATAAAAGGCTTCAGCTATTACGGGATATCAAAATGTAAACGTACACAGATTTGAATACCTAAATCCTTTGTTTATTGTTATGTCAATACGCATGTTTTTTCAAGCTTTTCTTCAAATATGTGTCAGTTTATCAATGAACAAAGTGACAAAAAATTTACACACATTGTGTCTTTTCTGCATATGTAGTATGCTGTTTATTAAATGACTAAAACACAAATAATACTAAAAATGACCAGAACTTATCCCAAGTATACAAAAAGACAAATTTTGGTCCAGAGTGAAAAACAGTCAAGTAAATAAAAGTAACATTTTGAATAATAATATCAGTACATTCTGTTTAAATGGGTATTTTCTAGCAAATTCGAGCAAAAAAGCCTAGTTGACAATAGGATTGGTTGCTTGGCTTTTAAAGCGACTTGCTTGCTGCTAGTTCCTGGAGACGGGATTGACATTGCTCACGTTTCTAAATATAAACAATTGGATATTGCATGTTCTATTGGACCTGGGTTCACTTCCCGGGTCCTCCCTGCGTGGAGTTTGCATGTTCTCCCCGTGTCTGCGTGGGTTTCCTCCGGATGCTCCAGTTTCCTCCCACAGTCCAAAGATGTGCAGGTTAGGTGGATTAGCGATTCTAAATTGTCCCTAGTGTGTGCTTGTTGTGTGTGTGTGTGTATGTGTGTGTGTGCGCCCTGCCCGGGGTGTGTTTTTCTGCCTTGTGCCCTGTGTTGGCTGGGATTGGCTCCAGCAGACCCCTGTGACCCTGTAGTTAGGATATAGCGGGTTGGATAATGGATGAATGTTCTATTGGATGACAGTGCTTCAGGTGATAAAATAAGTTTATAGTATTTTGAGTTTTACTTGGCACATGTCTTCAGCAAGGTTTACAATAAACAGCAGTCTGTTGCATGTCAAATTTTAAATAGTTAAAGGACCACCACACCATAGACATCTTTTCATCTTATTATCCAAAATGTCTTCTTTTTTTTTTTTTTTGTTTGTTGAGCTGGTGTTTTCTTTACTGACACATAAAGATTCTGTTCAGTTTTTCAATTATTCTCTTTTATGCAAAACAATACTTTGCTATCTTAACCAACCTTGCTTGTGCCTTTTGTTTAAAGTTTTTTTGCACAACAGCAAGAGTAGCATATGATTGTTGGATCTGTGGTAGTTTCTGTCATTTCTGTGGTGTAATAGGCTGATGTGCATAATCATGCCATGCTCCTTTTCATCAGTTTATTGACATTTTCATATTTATTTTACGATAGTTGTTCATATCACCCAGCATAAATGAGAAATAGACAACAAATAACATTAATTTCATAACACATTTAATTATTTATGCATATGTGTCATTGTTTTTATGTTTATATTCCCCATTTTCACGATAGGTTTGTTTGTGTATTCATTTATTTATTTAGTTTTGTCATATTCCTCAACACTTTGGAGTTGGAACAAGTGATTGAAGCACACCACACAACACACAGGGATTCATGCCTTTGTGTTGGCCCAGGATGTTTCATATTTTGTATCATTTTTTTGTAATGATTTGGCCATTTTTTTTAAATATCTGTAGCTGTCTTAGTATTGTTATAGGGTTACATAAAGTAATTTTTTTCAGATATTATGTTGCTTATTTTTTGGGTATATGTACTTTATAAAATCACCATACTGTCTTCATCTCTTTTGTTTTGGTGGAAAACAGATTCAAGTCATTCAGTTATTTCAGTGCATGGTTCCTAGATTGATATCCATGTATGAGCCCATTCCATGTATATTCTATAATTGTGCTGTAATAGTCAGTAAATTGCTTAGCTGAAGTGAATTGTAATGATATAAGCAATAAATGATACAATTGCAAAACTAGATAAAGAGATACAACTGATTACATGCCAGAAGAATTTAATTTTCTTCTTTTAGTATGACATTCTCTGAAAAAAGGAATCACTCATGCATAATAATTCTAAGGATATAAATTTTCCTTGCACACATCCTTTTGTTTTAAAATGGGATGGTGACTGAATCAACAAGCATAAAATATCAACTGCCTCTCTCATCTTAATGTAACATAAGCAAAGGTTCTGGAGAAACAAGGCAGGAAAATCTAAAGCAATGCTAAAATATAAATGTTTAGTTTTATCTTCTTTATATTTTTCATTTTGTTTTATACAGTTCTTTACTTTATTCATAACACCCTGAATAATATAAATAATGTCCAAAGGGTTCAAGTTCCTTAAGGCAAACTCAAACACATATCATCCATTCTTACTTACAGATAAACATGCATAGCCTGAGACCAGTTTACCAGGTATTCTAAAATGTGGCTAGCTCTTTCATCTCCTGTAGGTACATTTCTTTTAGAGCTGTCAGATTGCTTTATAACAACTAACATCTCTTAGCACAGTAATGCAGAGGTGGAGAAATGCAACATTTTTTTAGCAAGGACCTGAAATTTAGGTCATCAATTTGCAGGCGAGAAAATATATTTCACATTTTGTTGAGTTTGCCTTTGTGTTGTAGAAGAATGTACAGTATAGACCTTATGAAGTGAAAGGTTTTCTGATCATGGGTTAAAAATTCTGCATTGTCCTTATCGGCTTCTGACAATAGTTATGCAAGAAAGCAAGTTGGGGAAAGAAAAGTGGAAAAAAACAAGCTTATGTACATCTTATAAGTTTCATTGCACAGAAAGTTCATCCTCTTCATGAATTACTAATATGTGACAATACTGAAATGGTAGTAGTAGTATTGTCTTGTTTGTAGAATATGGTGAAATTATTTTTTCACTTTATTATTCCCCAGTGACATAAAAACAATGTATTAAAATACATAATTAATTTCGAGAAACTTGTTTGGTCTTGATTCTGTGGTAAATTTAATATTCAATGAACACTAAAGTTTTAACTGATTAAACTTATACAGAATAAACCCCGCCAAACTGCAGAAGTATACATGCACACAAAACTATAACAGAGCTAAAGATGATCAGATGTAAACTGTCATAAACATTGAAAACCATAACATGAGAGTAAACAAGATAAGTTTTAATTGTAGACATCAGGTAAAAATGTAGTGTATGACAATACCAATGTTTCATGGAGCCAAAACTAATGCTGGAGCGTCCATGCTATCTACTACTTACTTGTTTGCAGATGTAGTATATGAGGAGCTATCGTAAGAATCAGCAATATAGAGTCAATATTCAACATGGACCTGCAGTCCTTGTGTATTGACAACATTGTCTTTTTAACTTTTGATGGTTCTGTAAAGCTCAAAACCTGTCTTATTCTCTTTTGAAAGGTCCTTTTTGATTATAACCCACATGTTTGAACAGAGCTTCTCAATTAGGTGCAACCAAAGTAGTATGTGTTGAACATATTTTTGCTTTTTGATATCTTTGTCTTGTAAAAACTGGCTACTTTTTTCACTATTTTTACCAAAGGCACTTAACTTGAATAAAAATGAAAGCTGTATTCAAAAGAAGAATAATTCTTCATAGAGTTGGTAAGTGAAGAAAGCACTATACGTTGTTTACCTCAGTGTATCCATCAATTCCTTGCTCCACATGTCCATACATTATTTAACCCACATAACCAGTTCAAAATGGGGAGATTGATCTTATTTTAGCAGCACTAGGCATAATTCAGGAAATACTCACTCACACTCAGTCAATTTAGAATCACCAGTTAACTTAACAAGTATCCATAGGGTGCATGGTAGAATGTGGTAGGAAAACCAGACTAGGAAGAAGATTTGCCCAAATATGGGAGAATGCATAAACTCCACAGAGTGTGCAGGCAGACATTCAAATACCTTCCTCCATTATGCCCAAATATGTAGATTATCCATGGCATAATGTACTTTTTTAATACTAATTTATACAGCTGATTATATACTGTACTGTTCATCCATTGACTCATTGGCTGCCAGGAAGAAGTAATTGTCTATGGCAGGGTATACTTGGGACAAAACTCTCACAGACTCACAGCTAATACAAAGACTCAGATTAACCCCACCTAACTGATGACAATTATAGTAGCCAGAGGAAAACCTAAGTAGACATGGGCATTGGAGAAAAAACGCAAACACCCTACAGACTGGTTTAAAAACCAAGTCTCCTGGAAATGTACATCAGCAATACTAACCATTGTGTCACTAGTCTGCATGGTTATATTTTACAGTGTTTGAAATATTAAACATGGTTCTAAATTATTGAATTTAAGAAGTGTTCAATGTTACAAAAATGTTTGCTGAGCTGAGTTTGGTACCTAGAGTTTTATTTTTTTCTTGGTATGGGCACCCAAGGAAGAAATTCTATTAAGTAAGTGTCCCTTTCTGACTTCTAAAGGATCCTCTCTGGATTTGAAGAGTAAAGTTTTTGGAAGCTGTGTGAGGAGTAGGAGGAGGAGCAGCAGCATTATCATGTATACAGAGTACAGTGAAATTCTTTCTTGTATACAATAAATATTTTTTATGGAAGTGGAACATGGTTGATAAAAGCAGAATGTGAAGCAAAGTGGAAAAGAACAACAATGAAAAGAATTGGGTGGCTATATGGAGTGTCAAAGAGTAAGAGGAAGATGAGGAGAAACAGACTTAAAAAGTTAAAATGGGAATGTGGAGAAAAAGGCAGAAGAAAAGTATGTAAAGAGGTGCACCAAGATTGAAGTGGATGGAATGAGATTCAAAGCAAGGCCAAAGAAGACATGGCTGCAGGTGCTGTCAGATAATAGGAAAACAGACCCTCCTATCTGTGACAATATATAAGTTTATATCTGACATGCATTCGCATGATGGAGGTGGCATGGGACATAAATTGATTAAGCTGAAATTGTGCTTTGTTCAAGTGTAGTGTTTCAGATCTCAGCAAAAGCCAATCTAGAGTTTGCCTTTTTTTTAAATTTTATTGCAATCATTCCATACAAATCAGTCAATTTTTACAAAAAGTAGAATTGAGAACAAGTCGACCCCCACCCCTGAGAGAGAGACAGGAAGGCCAACGGAGTGCAATTTAAGGCTTGTAAACATACCTAAATTGATAAGTTTGATAAGCCAATAGAGATGAATGGAGAAGAAAAAGAAATACAGAAATAATTGCTTCCTCTGTGCTTTAAGAGCTTATTTTAAAATATTACTGATTAGCTCCTGCCATGTTTTGAAAAAAATCTGTACAGATCCTCTGAGTATTTGATTTTTTTTCCATTTTCAAATAGTATAAAACATTGGTTTCCCACTGACTTAAAAGAGGAGAGTTTGGATTTTTCCAGTTTAGCAGAATAAGTCTGCGTGCCAAAAGTGTAGTGAATGCAATCATAGTTTGTCCTTCTCCACTTTAAACTGGAAGAACACCAAACACAGCTGTTAATGGGTTAGGAGGGATTGTGAGTCCAAGGCTGTCTGAAAGGTAATTAAAAATTTTGGTCCAGAATGATGTTAATTTGGTGCAGGCCCAGGACATGTGGCCCAGTGAGGCTGGGACTTGATTGCAGCGTTCGCAGGTTGGATCATGCCCTGGAAACATTTTGGAGAGTTTTAGACGAGACAGATGTGCTCGATATATAATTTTGAGTTGAATAATTATATGCTTTGCGCATATGGAGCTCGAGTGAATTCTCTGCATTGCTACTTTCCACTCCTTTTCTGACATATTGCTTAAGAGATCTTGTTCCCAGTGTCCTCTTGGATCTTTGAAAGGGAGGGACTGTAAAATGGTTTTATATATTGCAGAGATGGCGTCCTTGAAATTGATCAATATTTTTTCCATCATGGATGAGGGTGCAAGCTGAGGAAAATCGGGAAGGTTCTGTTTAACAAAGTTCCTAATTTGAAGATAGTGAAAAAAATGTGTAGCTGGAATGTTAAATTTGGAATGTAATTGTTCATAGGATGCAAAGATGTTGTCTATATAAAGATCTCTAAGTAAATTAATCCCAAATTTTTTCCAGATATTAAAAACTGCATATGTTTGTAAAGGTTGAAAGAGGTGGTTCTCTTGCAGAGGTGCCACAGATAAAAGCTTCTCCATCTTAAAATGCTTTCTACTTTGGTTCCATATTCTAAGTGAGTGAAGCACAATTGGGTTATTAGTATATTGCCGATAACTTGTATTTAAGTACTGCAGGATTTTATTTCTATTGCAGACCAAGCCTGTGTTTGTTCTTCTATTTGTGTCCAGGTTTTTATAGGTTGTATGTTTGCTGCCCAGTAATAAAACTGGAAGTTAGGTTGAGCCATGCCACCTTCTTTCTTTTGTCTTTGAAGGGTCACTCTTTGGATACGTGGATGTTTTGAGTTCCAAATAAATGAGGTTATTGTTGAATCTAATTGCTTAAAAAATGATTTATTGATATATATTGGGATGTTTTGAAATAAAAAAGGAGCTTAGGAAGAATATTCATCTTAACAGTGTTTCCAGCTTCCTGCTAGAGTAAGATGAAGGGTTGACCATCTACACAAGTCTTTCTTAATTTTTTCCATGCAGATGGCGAATGCCTTTTTTTTTAATTGTTTTTAGTTTTCTTTGAGTCTATTTTTTGTTACTTTTTTCTTTATTTTCAGATTAACAAGTTTGTCTAATGTTGTATTATGTTTTGATTCTTGTGTATGACAGCTTATCTGGCTTTTTTTTGAGCATGCTTTTTCTTGGATTTGGCAGAATATCTTCTCTGCTGTCCTTTGTATGGCCTCTTTTTTGTCTTTTTGTGGCTTGTACTGTAAGATTACAGATTTATATTGTTAAATTCTGGCAATTAACCAGCATGTTTGCTTTTTCTGTGACTTACAATGTTTTGTAATTGATATAGTTGGTATGCTTCTCTTTCCCTCAGCCTGTTGATTCCATGCATGCTCTTTCATATGTCATACCTGAAACCAGCACTACAAGGAACTTTGTTTAAAAGTTACAAGATTTTTACCTTAAGTCATTATTGATTTTTTTTGATAATTGTGAACAAATTAACTTATAAATCACAAAACCAAAATATATGTATTTTAATGTAATCACAAAATTGAAAAGTGAATCACTCAGTTTGACATTGTAAGTGGTGAAGATTGAACCTATAGTATTATGGTGTTTAAGTATTTGGCCACAGTGCTTATTTTGTTTTTGCTTTGTAAAGATCCTTGCTATAGTACACCAAATAAAATGTCAAAGATTAACTGATTTTTAGTGGCTATACTTTGAAGAATGTGCTATATTCCAGGAAATGAAGTACATTTTCTTTCTTACCCTACCTTCTGGAGGGTTTCTGTTATCACATTTCTGACACCTAAATATTTTAGTCTTAGTCGAATCCCTCACTCTCATATGACATTAGATACAGTGGTGGCTTTTTAGCTAAAGGATCTGTGCCAGTAACCAGATGGTTGCTGGTTTGAATCCCTTCAGTGCCAGAAAGAAACTTACTCCATTAGGGCCTTGAGCAAGAACCTTAATTTGCATTTGTTCCAGGGTGCTGTATAAATGGCTGTCCCTGCACTCTGTCCCCAAGCACTCTGACCCCAAGTCTACTCGCTTCCTCTGGGTGTGTCTCTGGAGAGTAAGTTGTGGTATGTGAAAAATGATAGCTCCCAAATGCGAGAAATATGTGAAATTATAATAATTTTATTAGTAGTAGTAGTTGAAATAATAATAATAATACATACATACATACACTTCTTGTATGGATTTGGGTGTTTTGGTCTAGCATTCAAATCAATGATTATTCAGAAACAATAAAATATTATAAAGCCTAATATTTTGCAATAATTAATTTTTTTTATTTTTGTTTTACAAAAATGTGAAAATAAAGTGTGACCATTCTACTTGTTGATTTACTCTGAATATGAAATGTCTCTCACACTGCACTGTTGAGATAAAAATAAGCTTCAGACTCAATCTTGAATATTACTATTAGCTGACAAAACCATCCTTTCAAAAGCCTTTGCATAAAACTGACACATTGTGCTTTAAGCTATACAAACAGTTAGAGGTCTACAAGTTATTCTATGTAGAGAGCTGTTAGTGAAAGGAAAGAAAAGAACTATTATTTCTAAGGTCTCGATTGAATGCTTAGCCTTAGGGTCTGACAGAAGAGGGTTGCTTTCTAAGCTGCTTAAGAATTTTATTGTTTTTCTGTATTGTTGTCGTCTTATGAAGTATTCCTTTTTGTAAACTCACAAAATTGACCTGTTGCATTTTTGCAGTATAAGTCATTGGTCTAAGTCAGTGTTTTTCAACCTTTTTTGGGCAAAGGCACACTTGTTTCATGAAAAAAATCACGAGGCACACCACCATTAGAAAATGTTAAAAAATTTAACTCTGTGCCTATATTGACTATATATAAAGTAATTCTCTTGAATAGGAATCAAATAAACACAAAGAAAGTATTTTATAATTACTTTATTATGAAATATTAAGTAAACAAAATAGTGAAAAATTATAAAATTCAGTGCGCAACCTGGGCCTGCTTGGCTGAACACAAAGCTGATATTCCGGCTGGAATCGAAGAAAGACACACACGTAGCTCTTCGTCAACAGCTCTTAGTCTCTCTCTGTATTTGGTTTTTATAGCAATCATGCTTGAAAAGCTAATCTCACACAGATATGTAGTGGAAAATGGGAGCAATGTCAAAATAGCTTTATTTGCCAGAAGGGGGAACTCCTTGGCGGTATCCAACCAAAAACTGTCCAAAGGTAGATCAGCAAATCTTAGCTTGAAACCACGATTTTGTCTCAGTTCAGTTAGTTTCTCCTGCTCCTGTAAAGTCATGTCCTTTCCACCAACTGATGCTGAGCTATAAGGGTCCCTAACCCAGTCAAGGCATTCAGTGGAGACTGAAGAGAAATAAAATGACAACTTCTCCTCAAGAGTTTTTAAATGTTTAACTATTATCTCACACAGTGCAGCAGTGTGAACACCTTGCCATTGCTTGGTGAGTGTGAACATTTCAAGATTGCCACTTTCCACGTGTTGATGCCAGAGTTGCACCTTTGAACGGAATCCATTTATTTTATCTGTATTTGTAAGCAGGTTTTCACTTCGGCCTTGCATTCGTGTGTTCAGTTCATTCAGATGATAAAATATATCTGCCAGGTATGCCAGCCTTACACACCACTCATCACTTGCAAGCTGCTTTGCGTAATCTGACCTCTCATTTGTCAGAAACACTTTTAAGTTCCTCCCGCAGCTCATACACACGAACCAAGAACTTGCCACGCGACAACCACCGGACCTCCGTATGCAACAGCAAGGTTTTATGCTTCGCTCCCATCTCCTCACACAAAGCTAAAAATATGCGACTTTTCACGGTCGTGACTTTATAAAGTTTACCATGCGCACAACATCATCCAACACATGACCTAGGGCTGCTGGTAAAGTCTTGGCTACGAGGGCCTCGGTGTAAAAACAATGCGTAACAATCACATCTGGATTTCTTTCCTTCATTCTGCTTACAAAGCCTTTGGTGCGCCCGACCATGGCTGCACCTCCATCGGTGCAGACACTTGTGCAGTATTCCCACTTAAGTCCTCCTTGTTCAAGGTATTCTGATGTGACCCAAAAAATTTCTTCTCCTGTTGTTTTGTCTGGCAATGCCTTGCAAAAAAAGAAGTTTTCTCTAATTGCATCACCATCAACAAAACGCACATTGGCCAAGAGTTGAGCATGTCCACTGATATCAGTAGACTCGTCAAGTTGCAATGCAAATTTCTCACTGATACGGATCTTTTCCAAAACCACACTTTCGATGTCTGCAGACATGTCATTAATACGTCTGGAAATTGTGTTGTCTGAGAGAGGGACTTTGGCTATTTCCTTAGCTGCTTCAGGTCCGAGCATCTCCTCTACAATAGCTTTGCAGGCAAGAAGTATTAATGTCTCTGCCACAGTGTGCGACTTTTTTGACTTGGCTATAAGTTCAGCAACTTGATAGCTAGCTTTAAGAGCTCTTTCATTTACCTTTGTGGTTTTTCTCATGAAAGTTGCCTGTTTCTCCATGTTGTCACGCAGGCGAATAAAATAGTCCGCATTCTTGTTTTGAAGCAAAGGATGTTTCGTTTGGAGATGGCGTTTAAGTTTGCTTGGGACCATAGCACTGTTAGCTAGCTTTTCACCACACACCACGCACAGTGGAGTTGGTTTGTTTGTATCTCCAGTGCAAGTAAATCCAACTGAAATATAGCTTTCGCTATATTACCTTGCGCCAGAGAATTTGCTTGCGTTAACCATCTTTGCTTTCTTTTGACGCCCACTCATACTTGGGCTCTCATCTGCCTCCAAATTTTGTTCAGAGTCCAGTTCTTTCCTTTTCAAAAACTTGTCCATCACTGCAGTATCTCACTGTCACTGACAGCTCCAGATGACAGCTCTGTCTGTGCGTGGGCCTGGCCCCTGGTGGATCTGGTCTGTCGGGGCAGGGCCTGGGCAGTTGCTCCCCGGTCGGGTTGTGCCAGGGCAAGATAGTGCTGCCTCTCCTCTCTGGTTGCTCCGCCCTCCTGGATCCGATGCCGGATGACGTCACAGGCAGTGACGATTTCCGGGCATCAGGGAGCCAGGAAGTGGAAGGTGTCCCAGAGGGGACCGGGGGAGTCTAGGCGTGAATTTCAAAAAACACAAAAAAAACACAGTCTGTCTCAGTGTCTTGTCTTGTCTGCACCTACGGCACACCAGGCAACATCTCGCGGCACACTAACAGCGGTTGAAAAACGCTGGTCTAAGTAATATTACCTATATTTATTTGAATTGAATCAATTGTCTAGCTTTTCATCAACTGTACTGTGAGTAATAAGTGTTTGAGAAATCTTTTACAATAAGGATTTCCCAACAAATTCAGTCCAATTCTTTTATGAAGAAATAGAGCCTATTAACAAATTAAATATGTTTAGAAATGGAAAATATTGTTTCTGATGTATAAAGCACAATCTCTGTTTGTTCTTTATACACAACTTTGTTTTTCTTGCAATAGATGTTGCACTAATTGGCTCACAGGTAGTTCTCACCTCATGTCAGGTTTTTGATATATGATATTAGATCTTGCACTCTAACAGTGGAGCTGAGGCTCAGAGCAAGTAGTAACACATACTATAAGTATGATCTAGTGTAAGATGGTGATGGTTTGATTCCTGTCCATTTTAATTTAGCTTTTTCTTTAATCTATTAAACCACACACACACTGACACACACTTTTTGGTCATGGCCCCAAGCCACCTGCGTGGGCCAAATTGTCTCCAGAATTATTTCTTTCAATTTCGAGTTGCAAACATAATCTTCCACTATAACACCACAATTTCAACCTGCCTGGTACTGCTTCTCTGTTGTATTTAAAACTGCATTATTAAAGGCATTGACTTCTACTATAACTTTTGGTTTTGGTCTTGTTGGCCAGCAAGGGACAACAGGGAAATTTCAGGGCTGGAGTTAGTGGTTGTAACCCCCAAGCTGACTCAAATTTCATAACAGATTGAGATCACGGATCATGTTTAGTCTAAGCATAGGACTTTTCCCACTTGACATATACAGCACAGTTTGTAAATGTTACCCAGGCAAAACTAGGAAACAGATAAAGTTTCAAAACACTGGGCTCTGAAGCAAACAGGGGAATGTTACTATTCAGCTGAAATATTGAGATAGCAAAATGGAGGGTAGTTTGTTATGCTTCTTCCCTTAAGATGGAACTCTGCCTGCTATGTTGCTCTGTCTATCCATGCAGGACTTTAATGCACATGTCAGCTAACCTATGTGCATAGCTAGTAGAATTCTACTGTGAAAAGCATGAACTGATTCAACCAAATATTAAAAAGTGTTCTGAACTTTTAAGCAAGCAGCATATTTCTTTGTTTGATTTTGAAGTATCTGCTGATGAATAACTGATTTGTATAGCCTCTGTTGCCAAGTTTCATAAACTTGTCTCAAAGTCAAATTTATTTATAAAGGCACATTTAAGAGCAATAAATGTTGTGTCAAAAGTACTGTACAAAGGAACATAAGATTACCGTAAAACAGTTTGTTAGTGACTGTTTAATTTCCATCCTGTCCCTCCCAACAACTTTACCCACAGTGAAAGGCGGAAGAGAAACAGTGGGTTTTTAACCAAGTCTTAAAAACTTGAATAGAAGGAGAAGTTATAAGTGGAGCGGCATATCGTGCCAAAGCCAATTAGCAACAAATGAAAAAGCCTTTTCAACCCCAAACTTTAGCCATCATCTTGGAACTGCAAGGAGTAGTTGAGCAGATGACCTCAATGCCCTTGTTCCCAAAAGGGGATGATGGAGATTGCAGATGTAATTTGTGATTTTGACCTTAAAAACAAACACTAAAAGTTTAAAATCAATCCGAAATTTCATCGGTAGCCAGTGGAGAGAGGCCAGTACAGGTAAGATATGTTCTCTTTTTCTAGTGCTTGTTTAGAAATCTAGATACTGCATTTTGAAACAGTTGAAGGCACAACAGGGAAGATTTGGGCAATCCCACATATAGGGAATTGCAATAATCTAGGCGAGATGTAATAAAAGCATGAATTACAATTTCCAAATTCTTTTGTGAAAGAAAGGAGTTTAATTTTAAGATTTGTCTCAATTGGCAAAATCTGGAAACTTAGTCATGACTCAAAGATGATATCAAGGTTCCTGACATCATTATAAATTTTTGCTGTCAGCAAGCCTAAGTGAACACCATTTTCATTAGCGAAAGAAGAAGGGCCAAAGATAATGACATCTGTTTTATTGTCATTCAGTTGGAGAAAACTTTGCACCATCTGTAGTTTAATGTCATCAATACACTTCATCGGCTTTTTTAAAAGTCGAAGCGATGTTAAGGCTAACTTTAAGATGAAGCAGGGTATCATCAGCAGAACAATGGTATTCAACATTGTGTTTTGGAAATATGGACCCCAAAGGGACCAGATATAAGACAAATAATAAGTGGGTCATAATAGAGCCTTTTGGTACACCTTGTTTGAGTGGAGCTGGCTGAGAGAAATCATTACCTATGTTAACTGACAGGGATCTACCTTTTAAGTAGGAAGCAAACCATTTCAATTCACATCCTTGAATGCTGAATTCACACTTAAGGCATTTTAACAGAACCCTGTGGTCCACCATATCAAAAGCTCCACTAAGGTCAGCAGCACTAAAATAGGACAAGGACCCGATTCCAAGATTAATAAAATATCATTAGTCACCTTCAACAAAACAGATTCTGTACTATGAAGTTTTTTAAAACCATATTGAAATATATCACATAGATTGTTTTCCTCCAGATATGGCAATAATTGTACATAAACCACCACCATGAAAGCATTGTGGAATCCAGAGTAGTTTTCTTCAGTAGTGGTTGAACAATTGCATGCTTGAAGTTGTTAGACACGTTCCCCACTTTTAAACAGTTATTAATTATAGCCAAAATAAAGTGGACTGATGACTCCAAAAGAATCTTTAAACAGGTGTGCAGGTAAAATATTGAGAGGATAACTGGAATTTTTAAATGCATGACTATATTGGCTAGCTTGGAGGAAAAAACAGTGTAAACCAGCTATGCCCTCGCCCAAGGGAAGCTGTAATCTGTGCACTATGATCAACAGCTGGATTGTTAATGCTAGACCGAATAACCTGGATTTTATTTATAAAGAAGTTTAAGAATAACTCACAGGGAAACCGCTCACCAGTAGGTTTAAGAAAGTGTTCATGATGTTAAAAAGCACTCTAGGTCAAGCAGCATTTGCATTTAAATCCAATGAATAATTTAATTTTGCTGCTCTCCGCCACTTGGTAGAGCTTCAAGTGAGATTTCAGAATTTCATATAAGACCTAGATTTTATCCTTTTTCCACCTGCGCTTAGCCTGACTTCATTCCTGCCTCATAGCATGAGTGGTGTCATTTAACCGGAGAAGCTCTCTGGCCTTAACTCTGGCTCTCCTTAACTTTAAGGGTGCAGTCAGGTCCAATTTATTCTTACAAGTTGACTCTAGGAGCCTAACTATGCTATGAACATCAGAACACACAGATAGGGCTACTGTCCCCACAGGTAAGTGAAGGTTTGAAAAGGTATCTGTAAACTGCAGTGCAGATTCAGCATTTATCAACTGTACTTTAAGTAATGCTGGGGTTGTTTAAATTTCCTGGGCGGACACAAGAGTTCCAATTCAAAGACGACTGCATAGCAGTTAGAAATGTTGACATCTCCACATAATTTATAGGGTGGCCAAGAGTAAGAACCTTTCTGATGTTTGGGACTTGAAACCACTTGGGCTAAATTAAAGGAGTCCACCAGACTTAAAAAGCCTTTAACCAAAAGTTTTAAAGGACAACAGACATGAATATATACATTAAGCAGTGTATCATTGCATGACACCACGAAGATAAAAAAAATCGGTTAATTCCTAGTAAAATCCTTATTATATCTAGGAGGTCTATAATCAAGTGCACATAATACAGGACTGCTAAGCTCAATTTTAAGTAGCTGAGCTTCAAAACTGGAAAAATTATCTATAGGCATAGGTCTACATTTAAACCAATTATCAAAAACCATTTCAGCCCACTACCCCAACCAGGGCTTCTTAGTGAGTTAAAGCAATTATAGTCAGGAGGCAAGAGATCTTGGAGAGATGCTAAGTCACCACCACTTAGCCAAGTCTCTGACATAAATAAAAAATCCAATTGGCGATATGTACTAAAGTAATTTAAAATAAACAATATATTGACTACAGATCGTACATTCATTAAGGCCATCTTCACTGTGCCTTTGGATGGTATTTCCCAATCTGTCTGGTTAAACTTAAGTCCACGTGAGAGTTTCACTGAGCGCAGGTTTCCAAAATTTACCCCTCCATTCTTTGAATTTGAGCCAGAAACAAAAAGCCGCCTTAACATGTGACATTGACACCCGTTTATTGTAACTGCCTCCATAGTGCAATAGAATCAGTTCCCCCTGGGATCTGATTTTTAAAGATCGCGAGTTCTATCCTGCAACACTCCATTTTGAGAAGTAAACTGCTCTTAGTCTTACTATTTTAGAATAAAAGCATACATTTGATTTCAGTCTGTAACAGCCGAGCATAGAGAGAAGTGTGTACATTGCTTCTTACAGGAAAAGGCGATGGAAAAAGTGCACTTGAATAAAAGTGCACTTTTGTTATACTTTTACACCAACATATGTTCCTGTGTTTGAGCGACACAACAATGTGTTTACACAGATTACTGTAGAAACGAAACAGACATGAAATGCGTGTGTTCCAAATAACAATCTATTATTTCCACTCTAAAACTCCACTTCACTCCCAGATACTCAATCAAGGCATGAGCTGAGAGAAGTTTGTGCACGTTCTAAATTGGTGGGGGGATGGAATAGCCGGCTGCTTCTAGCTTCTCTTTATCAGCACATTTAGAGGACAAAGGACACTGGCGGAGAGGTGTGAAGGGATTTAAGAAGCAATTTAAGGTGGGACGGAATTTTTTCGTAGGCTCTGGTAATTCTAGTGTTAAAGAAGGTAGCAACTTATTCATGGAATTCTGGTGTGACGATGCTGGTCCCCTACAGACTCCCTTTTCCCACATGGGAGTCTGCTGAACCGACACCGTCGACAGTTATTACCGAGATGAGCTGACAAATGAGGGCAATTCACTGAAGTCAAAAGTGTATGAAAGTCAAAACACAAGTAAAACCAACAGAAATGTCAATTGTGCAGTGTTCTAAAAGGTGTACATAAAAAAATCCATAAAAATCCAATGAAAAGTGGGAATAAAAATCAATAAATAATCTGTTAAAAATCCAAAGTTAAAATGCAAACTAACTCCTCCTGATCTCAGCCCAACTCCTTCTCATTCTCCCCAGCTCACCCATTGCTCATGTAGTCGGCGGAGACTCAGCAGCCGCAAGCTACTTTCCACTGACCTCCGTCTTGGCTGCCTCTTGGCATCACGGCCAGACCATCCGAGGTCGGCTATCCTGGCTTCTTCCTTTGCGCTCACGTGGTTGCACCCCGGAAGCCTAGGGAGGGCACCTGCCTTTCTCGCCATAATCTACCCGAATGTTAAGTGGGGCGAACTAGCCCCTAGAGTGCCACAGCTAACGCTCCTTCACGGGGCCCCAGCTCGCACTGCTTCCTCCTTTCAGATGGCCACATCGTCCTTCTAAGACTGCCTTTCATGTCTTTTAACCTCTTTTGAACTTTTTAACATTTCTTTGATTTCTCCCATCTTTGATCCATCATCTTTTTCCTTGTGCTGGTCCATATATATATATATATATATATATATATATATATATATATATATATATATATATATATATATATATATACAGTATATATATATATATATATATATATATATATATATATATATATATATACTCACACACATCTCCATGGGCGCAGCACCTTAATCGCATACTGCAAGAAGCCAATGAAGCAATTGAGAACAATCATACCCGCACGTACAAGTGCGACTCGCCCCAACTACCTCATTAACTCCCCACGGTCGTGCAATCAGAGAGTCACGGAGAGTGACACTGCTTTACGAATTTAAAATCTGGCCCTATTTTTTTTGAAGCCGCGGACCTGATATACCACAACTGGGTCCATCTGAAGTGTCAAGAGCTAGCGAGGGCTTGTACTAACCATTGTGTGCAGGTAGCAAAACTTAAAGAGGGCAGCAAAACAATCATAGCCTGAAACTCTAGCATTCACAGATCTCCACACAGTTCAAGAAAGTCCAAAACGTGGAAAGCTTCCCACAAAAAAAAGGAAAAATTTCCCATGAGCAGCAGCAGACAAACACGCCAGCATTCACTCAACCAGAACCAGAATTCAAACAACAAGATCACTTGGTGGCGTATACACAGATCTTTAAGTAAAGAGGAGCCTTCTTCACTTCTTTGATGAGAATCAACAGGTCATCTTTGCTGTTTGCAATTTGGGTCCGAGATCAGAATCAGAATCATTTTATTGCTAGCATGTGAAATATACCAGAATAGACTTTGGTTAGGTGCAAAAACATGGAATACAAAACATTACCAACTCAAGACAACACAATTTCAACCCACCATTAATCAGAAATTGTGCAACCAACTATACAAATACAACAGTTTCTTGAACAAAAACATTTACAAACTTCAATAATATTCTCAAATAAATAGAAAATAGAAGCTGTGGAGAATGCATTTAGGTCAGGTCACAATAGACCTGTACCTCCTCTGCGATGACAATTTAATGAACAGATGGCTGCTGTGGTGGGTGGAGTCAACTGCAATCTTTCCTGCTCTCCTTTTTTGTCTGGCGATGAACCGATCTTTTAATGTTGGGAGATAATGATTTCCTCAGCTGTGTAAATCACCCACTGCAAACCGACTGTTAGAAAGAAAGGAGGCAGAAGGAAAACAAATTGTGATGGAGGTGGTCACAATACTCTCAGTGATGGTGGAGTAAAAATTTAACAACGCCTTGATAAGCCAAGCTTCTTAAGCTGGTGAAGAAAGAACAATCTCTGCTTGGCTTTCTAGATGATGGAGGCGATGTACTTGTCCCATTTTAATGTATTAGTGAAAGTAGTCCCTAGGAATTCAAACAACTGAACCACAGACATAGTCTGGCCCTTGATTTGTAAAGGTGGACAGTTAGTGACTTGTACACAGAAGTCAATCCTTATTTCCACTGTCTTAATAGCATTGAGTTCCAAGTTGTTACAAGAACACCATTCTATAAGACGGCCCACCTCTTTTTCATAGGAAGACACATAATTATTAGAAATGAGACCTGCTATGGTTGTGTCATCTGCAAACTTTAGGATTTTTACAGATTTGTCCATGGATCTACAGTCATTTATATAAGGGAAGGGGTGAAAGAACACAGACTTGGGGGGAGCCTATGCTAATTGACATTGGATTTGACAAATGGGGACCGAGTAATGTTTCCTACCTGTCAAGAAACTCATAATCCACTGGCAAACACCATAGAGTACACCTAACTGTATTAGTATTGAAGCCTGAGCAGAAATGCACAAACAACACCCTCAGAAAGGTGTTAGACAAGTCCAGGTGCCATTTTTTGGAGCATCTGCTCTTTTTTAGTCCAATTGGTGAAGGAGTCCATTGCCCTCAGTGGGCCTCTTCATGCTGCTGTGGGTGACAAAAGAGACAACAATGTTAGCAACTATGCTCCCTCTTGCCCTGGGGTGGGGTCACTTACCCCGATAAACCTGGTAGGTGATCCTTCGATGCACACTCACACACATATATATATATATATATATTTATGTAAGATACAGTACCTGCCAAATAATACAAAGAGTAAACAACACGTTTTTCTCTATTTGTTCATCAGATGTATGCAGTCTTGCTTATCATATTTATATGGTACTAGACATTAAGCCCGTTTCAATAACGGCCGCTAGAACAGTAGTGCATAAACATTAGTAGGAACAGTCTATATTAAATGGCAAGGGACCTTGACCTCATTCTGTTTGTTGTCTTAATTTTTTTTGTCAAAAATATTTTTGCAAGAAGCCTAAAGTAAAATAATAATAAAAATAAAATAGAAGCGTATATGACAATACAGTAAGTGTAATTAATATTGCCTTAGTGTAAAATTTTGTAACAATCTGTAATACACAATATCTGAAGAAGATATTTAGGAAAAATTTTGTATTTTTTTACCTCATGAAATGTTTCTATAAAATATCATTATAGACAACATTTCTTGTAAATATTCTGTCTGAGTTTGGCAACAGTTTGCCTTGTTCAGGACCATCTACAACCTTGACAACAACATCTGGAAAACTTCTAACTCTTGATAATGCAACATATAACTGACCGTGGCTGAATACTGGTTCCGGGAAGTAAATGCCAACTTTTTCTAAGGTTTGGTCTTCTGAGTCTTTCTTTTTTAGTGTTTTTATGATGCTCATTTTCTTTTTCTTCAATCTATTTGCTCATATTTTTCTTTGTCTTTCAACCTTTCTTTTGTTGATGTTTACTTGTTGAGCTGACCGTTCTTCCAGGAGATGTTGCTTATATAGGATTTGATTGTTTGTGTCTTTTGTCCTACTTGACGTGTCATTTTTTTTTTTTTATTAGTAGATACGTCCATAATATTTTCTCTTACAGTAATACTGGCTTGTATGTGGCTGTAATATGCGTCACTGTATTGTGTGCCTTTAATTTTCTCTTGCAGTAATATGGGTTTGTATTTCCGTAAAATGCCTGGAATTTTCTCTGACAGTACTACTGGCTTTGATGTCCGTAATATGACTTTAATTTTCTGTCACAACAGTAGTCAATCAGAGTGTCCCCAGCAACTGATGCAATGTGTGCCGTGCAGCTGATAATCGTGCCTGTGGAATCTCCCCAGCAAGTACTGTGAAGTTTCCCAGCAAGTATTTTAATGTGTGGTGGCGTGGAGCTGATTATTGTGTGACGTCTCCCCAGCAACAGATTTTATGTGCATGGTCGCGACTACCGAATCAGCACTCTCCCCAGCAATTATGTCCTTTATTTGCTTATCACGCGCGGCCGCGGCTAGGCCATTCACTGTGTGCCCAGCTTCCAGTGTGTGTGCATCCATGGTGCCGTGCGCATAGGGGGGGCATGGTGCGATGCACGGTGCGGCCCCGTGCATGCGCACTTCACCAGAAGACACACACACGGACACCTGGATGCACACAGGGGTTTTATTAAAGAAGATATATTGTATATTTGCATGTATGTATGTATAAATGTAATTGTCATTTGCAAAATCTTTGAAGAAAAGCCACATGGACACAAAAGATTTGTACAGAATATTAAATGCAAGTCAAATCAAATAAATATTTTTAATATTCTGTTAAGTAATCTGAGAAGAAAAACATTCTATGCCTGAAAAAAAGTCCTCCCAATGAAAATATAATGTAACAGAAAAGATCATAAGCTTACTAAAACCACTGCTGAGCTATCATACAATTTCTAGAAGTCCTATTCCCTAGTGATGTTGAAAGCACAGTTATAAGAAGTACAACCTGAAATTCATCCATGTTTGAAAAAGTTGAATAGTTTGGAGGACTTTATTGAACCGAATTATATTTTGATTCACAGAGCATGAAGTTTCAGTGATTGAATAGGATTAAATAGGATTTTAAATATGGATAGTTACTGTATGTAATACAGAAAGAGATACTTTAGGAAGTTGTCTTTGCTCACACCAGTTGTAACATACTTTACATAAAAACAACTTGCTGTTCATTGAATTCAGCCCAGACAAACTCTGCTTTCATCAAGTTTTGTAATATTTTTTTCAGGTTTTAGTTTTTACCTCTGTAAATTACTGGACAGCAGTGACAGTGTTTTTCTCTTGCTACTCCAATTTTCTTGAACATTCCAAACATTGGAATTGATTTCTAACTCTAAATTAGCTCAGTTACATTTTCTCATTAGAAATATACCTTACTGAATGATAATTATAATATTTTAGCCCCTGGTTTTGCAGCACAGTAATCAATATTATTTTATTTTTCATTTTTTAAAAGCTTCTGTAAGTATACATTTTACTTCAATTGCATTGTATCAACTAAGTCCCATTCCAGCTGGCATGCTACTCACAAGCTGGCACCACATCTGTGAGAGGCGTTGGATGTGTTCTTGCTAATCAATTTAAAGGCACAATGTTGTTAAAACATAATTTTGGTTGAATTTTGTTTTATTCTTTGAGTCAGGAAAAAATCTAAGTGTCTGTGTGTGTACTCTATTATGGAAAAACGGACAGTGAATAATTCAAAGTGCCACGATAGCTGCTTAATTAGCTAGTTGTATCTACAACTGCTGTATCACTGGTAAATATTATTAGTCATTCATAATCAGCTTGAATATCAGGAAATAAAAGCCAGGAATAATCTTTGGACAATTTCTTAGTTCTTTGTACATCACACATGTTCTGACAGATGAGAAAATCATTTATCTCTTTATACTTGATTGGTGTTTTATATCTTTCTCATTTGTTAAAAAACATTTATCCTATCTGAGGCTAATAAGAGACATTGGGAAGACTTGTGAGGTAAAGATGAAGGTTGCAGAATAATTTTAATTTAGTCCCAGCATAATAAAATTATGAACAACAACAGTGTCGGTGCAATGCTTAAGGCCCTAGGAAAAGGAAAAAGCTTTCTTGCCCCTGCACTTGGATGGGGGTGGGGTGGGAGTTATGCCAGTGCTGCCCAAAGTAGGCAGCAGTCATTGATAGCCATGGCCATCTCATCCACCATATGCTTCAGGGGAGCATTAGCTATCCTTCAGCATTGTTTGTGATCTCCGCCATGATCACCAGTATTTACAATATGTAGCCTTAATCTCTGAATTAATGGAAGGGTTGGCTGGAGGGCCATAAGCAAGTTTTTGTATTATGCCTCTGGATCTGGTATTTGTGCTCCTGAACACTGTTAGATTTTATGTATCGTTTGCCTTATATTTTATAAAAGATGCTCTTTACATATTAAATAATTAAAAATGAACATATGTTCTTCTAGCATTTTCGGAATCCTACACTTGTTATTATTTCAACAGTTACAGTGGCTTGCTTTGCAGTATTTGTTGTGTCTTGGCACATCAAACTTATGTTCCCAAGCCAGCTGTCTGCCTGCTGCTATCAGGTCATTTCCAGGACACTTGCATACTTGAGTAGACTATTCTAGCTGTAACAGAGAATTTGCCACCTGATACACCGCAAAACTAATAAGCAGTGTGTGTGAGGAATATTTAATAAGCACAATGTTCATTTATACTTTGTATATTTACATAAATTAAGCAATGTATAAAGGAATTTCCTATGTATGGGTATGCTGAGTGATTGAAAAATGTGGAATGGCTCACCATAGTCAGTATTTTACACACACACACACACGCGCACACACACACACACACACACACACATATATATATATATATATATATATATGCATATATATATCTATATATATATATATAATTTGTATGTGTATATATACACTCAACATCCATTTTATTAGGTACATCTTTCTAGTACCGAGTTGGACCCCCTTTTGCCTTCAGAACTGCCTTAATTCTTCATGGCACAGATTTAAAGATTTAAGGTGCTAGAAACTTTCCTCAGGTATTTTGGTCCATATTGACATCATAGCATCATGCAGTTGTTTTAGATTTATCAGCTGCCCATCTATTCTGCAAATCTCCAGTTGCCCCACATCCCAAAGGTGTTCTGTTGGTTTGAGATCTAGTGACTATGGAGGCCATTTGAGTACAATTAACTCATTGTCATGTTTAACAAATCAGTTTGAGATGATTTGAGCTTTGTAACATGGCATGTTATCCTGTTGGAAGTAGCCATCAGAAGATATTAACAGTGCACTGCGGGTAAAAAAGGATGGACATGGTCAGTAACAATACTCAGGTAGGCTGTAGCATTTAAGTGATGCTCATTTTGATACTAAGGGACCCAAAGTATGTCAAGAAAGTATCCCCCACACCATTACACCTCCACCAAGCATTAACCATTGATACAAGGTAGGATGGATCCATGCTTTCATGTTGTTGATGCCATATTCTGACCCTACCATTCAAATGTTGCAGCTGTAATAGAGACTCATCAGACCAGGAAATGTGTTTCCAGTCTTCTATCATCCAAATTTGGTGAGCCTGTACCAATTGTAGCCTCAGTTGTCTGTTCTTAGCTGACAGGAGTGGCACCCAGTGTGTTTTCATGCTGCTGTAGCCCGTCTGTTTGAAGGTCTAACATGTAGTATGTTCAGAGATGCTCTTCTGCATATCTCGGTTGTAATGAGTGGTTATTTGAGTTTCGATTTCTATGAGCTCAAACCCATCTGGCTGTTCTCCTCTGACCTTTGGCATCAACAAGGCATTTTCACCAAGAGAACTGCTGCTCACTGGATATTTTCCATTTTTTTCTGGCCATTCTCTGGAAATGGATGTGTGTGAAAATCACAGTAGATCCGCAGTTTCTTAAATACTCAGACCAGCCTGTCTGGCACCAACAACTATGCCATATAAACATATATTATATATACATATATACGAAATGTGTGTATGTGTATGTGGAAGCAAAGGTCTGTGATACGGTTTGCATATTTCTAGCTAAAGATCCACAAAGGGAGAAAACGAGTCATGTATCTTAAAATAGTTTTTTATTCCTAAGCTTTCGACAACCTGTTAGATGTCATCGTCAGAGTAAAATGATTAGACATACAAAAATCAAAGGCAATATTTGGCTGATGAAGGGTGGGGACAGAGGGGAAGGTTGTAAGGGGATTTGGGATGGATTAGTAAGGTAGAGTTCAGAAGGTATTTTTTATTATTTGGTGCCTGCATATGTTGGGTTAAAGTATATATATGCTGGGTTCAATATATACTGTATAATTTATATATTGTAAAGCCCAGCCGCCCTAACCACAACACACGTCTATTTTTTCCACGTGGGGAAGCACAGCTTTCGCTCTCCACAATAGCACAGTGTCCACAACACCAAGCACAGTCCTTTTCGCCTTCACTCCTCCTCACCGGCTTTGCCCTTCTTCCTACCGACTGTGACGTCGAGTAGTGCTGACTGGCACCCTTTTATAGGACACCCAGAAGGACTCCAGGTGTTCATCGACCTTCTTCTGGCAGTTCTTCCTGGTGTGGTGGAACGGCTGCCAAACAGGGAACAGCAAATGTCCAGGCACTCCATGGTAGTGGCCTTAGACCCCAACAGGGTTGAGCTTCTATGCTCCAAACCTATGGCCCCACTGTAAGCCAAGGGGGCTTCCCTCTATCGGTCCGGGGGAGACAGAATCTGGAATAAGCCCTCTTCCCCCAGTCCTTCTGTACCAGAATATATACACAGTATATGTATGTATGTACAGTGCCCTCAGATCCATTGCCACTATTAAGGCAAATTAAGCATTCACCTAGGGCACAAATCATAAGAAGGGGGACCCAGCTGCACATGTTAGCAACCGAACAATCAGTTGGTGCACTAGTAAGCTTGGTCTAGGGCGCAAAATAAACTAGGACTGGCATTAAGTGCCCTCCATAATATTTGGGACAGTGACACATTTTTCTTTGATTTACCCCATGTTCCATAGTTTAAAATTACAAATTAAAAAATTAAAACATAATTAAAGTACACATAGTAGAATTGAAGTTTTTAAAAGGGTACTTGCTTACATTTTGGTCACACCATGTAGAAATGACAACCATTTTTATTCATGACTCCCCCATTTCAGGGCATCATAATATTTAGGACAATTGATGTCACAGGTGTTTGTGATTATTCAGGTGTGTTTCGTTGCTTCATTAGTGCATGCATACAGTAAGATGCCTAGGCATTCTTCTACCAACAGACTACCTTGGGACTGTGTAGTTGCCATTGTTCAACATGAGGACAAGTGATATGCCAATGAAAGTCAAAGAAACCATTATGAGGCTGAAAGACAAGAATAAAAGCATTTGAAATTTCAGTAAAACATCAGGATTACCTGAATTAACTGTCTGTAATTTTATATAGGAGAAAGAATGCCCTAGTGAGCTCAGTAATTGCAAACGGACTGGTAGGCCAATGAAGATCTCCACAGCCGATGAAGGAAGATTCCTCACTATGGTAAAAGAAACACCCCAAACACCTGTCCAACAGATCAGTAACAATCTTCAGGAGGCAGAGACTACTATTTGCAGAAGACTTCATGAACAGAAATACAGAGGCCACACTGCAAAATCCAAACCACTAGTTAGCCACAAAAATATAATGGCCAGATTACAGTTTGCAAAAAGGAATTTAAAAAAGCCTGCAGAATTTTGAAAAAAGGTCCTGTGGGTAGACAAAACAAAGATTAATATTAGGCATGTATAGCTTCCACAGATCACACTTATCTTCATTAATGATGTAACTGCTGATGGTAGTTGCACAATGAATTCTGATGTGTATTGAAACATCTTATCTGCTCAGGATTCAGTAACTGCCTCCAAACTCAGTGAACGGTATGTCATCCTTCAACAAGGTAATGATCCCCAACATACTGCTAAGGCAACTATAGTATGTGGAATAGTTTTGCCATTCTGTGCATCATTATATGGTTACTGGTTGATTACAATCAGATGCCTTTAACTAATAAACGATATGCGGTTAATTTCAGTGTATTTGATAAAGCCGCATCAGAGACGTGAATCTAAAAAATAAAAGGAAACCACACAGGAAGGGTAGCACTGCTTTGACGCTGGGTGGCGCCAGTTTGCAAAACCAAGCGGAGAACTTATGTACACAAGGGATTGACCTGTGCTTTATGCCAAGTTTAGTTTTTTACATTGCGATGTGAGCGCGGAAATAGGTGTACACAACATTTTTGTGCATATGGACCGTTTATACATGTGGCCCCTTGTGCTTACTGTTTTGCTATATCGTTGCGAGACATGAACGCTATCCAGTGATCTGAGATGAAGACTGTACCTCTTTGGTACTGTGTCTCTTCAGAGAATCCTTGGGTACCAAAGGTTTGACTTTGTGTTGAACAAGTCGTTGCTCATGGAGTCCTGAATGAGGCAGATTACATGTATTGTGAGGAAGCATCAGTTATGGCACTACAGCCATGTGGCGCTATTCCCTGACGGTTATCTGGCTCACAGGATCTTCATTGGCTGGACTAGGCTAAGGGGATGCCCATGTAACACCTGGCTGCAGCAGATAGATGTTTTTTTTTCCGGGGGGTGGAACTGGACCGTGTGTCTGCCTGGGGAGTTACCAACCAGGATACAATCTGTTTTGTTGTGTGGTGATTGTGGCAACATGCTGTATATACTGTACATGTATCTGTATGTATTATGTATGTATGTGTTTTTTCTTTAAATGTTAATAACCATAGGAAGGTGTCTTATCTTATAGCCAGCTTTATATTATTTCATGAACTTTATGGATTTTAAATAAGTATATATTTAGGTTATATAAAATATCTGACTGCTAGAAATATAATGGTCTTGTCATCAGTTTTCTTTTCCAGGTAACAATTTAAAATGGCCAGGAAGTATTATACCAGTGATCTAATCATTCTGTTTTAGTAATGATAGGTTTGGGCAAAATTGTGCCTATACTGTATTTAGAGTATGACACATACTACTTGCATGGACTTCCCACTGACTTATACTTTTTTCTATTTGCATTTATCCTGAGAAATTAAGTACTTACCAGGAACAAAGTTATAATTGCTATACAGTGTGAACTTACAGTACTGTTCATTTGATGAAAGAATACTTCTGATGCATTAGAATAAATTATGTTAACCTTTTTACTTTCATATTTAAACAGTTTAGTTCATTATTTTTAATAAATTAATTACATTTAGAAGAAAAACGTTGTACATGCTTTAATTGATATCATCCTCTCAAAATGCCAGAAACGTATTCTCCAGTCTTTCTCAGAGTCTACAGACCAATAATGTAAAATTAAAAGAAAACTTGTAGAGACAGATCAGACATGTAGTAAGTCAGATATTTGGTGTTAAATTTTCATAAATTACTGAAGCACACAAAAACATTTACACTCATTTTCTATTGTCTAAAATCTTTATCCACTTTTGATTTTATTGTTGCTTTCATGGCTTAAATAAGAAAAACTTGCAAACACTTACATGTAGTACTAGGGTGTTGTACCGTGTTAGCCATTATGAATGTAGTGAAATATGATATATATATATAACATTTACATAATAATCATAACAACTGCATAGACCAAAACATTGACCTCAAGAAAAAAAATAAAAACAGAACCCCTAAGTGTCAAATTATTTGCTGTTGTTTGTTTTCTGCAGGTACTCTTCTAGTAGACAATATGCAAATACAGGGTCGAGCAGATGGACCAGACAAGACAATTTCACTTTCATTAAGAAACAACGCGGATTACTGGGTTATCCTGGATCCTGCACGACAGCGCCTTTATCTCAACAGCACTGGCCGTGTACTAGACAGAGATGTATGTTTTAATCAACAATTTATTAAGAAATAGAATTTTTTATTTCTGAACGTAGCCTTTCATATGTGACATATATCAAGTAAGGTTTATCTGTATAGTAATCCTGTCTGTATTTGCATTCTAGCCCCCTTCATCTATCCAGTCTATTGTGGTCCAAGTTCAATGTACAAATGAACTAGTAGGAAGCATCATCTTCCATGAAGTGCGAATTGTGGTGCGGGATCGCAATGATAATACTCCACGTTTTCAGCAACAACGCTACTATGTAGCAGTCAATGAGGTGAATAATTTTGTATATTTATGTGTTGTGCATGCAGATAATTTCTGTTAAAAATGTCCATGCCATATGTCCCCCTAACGATAGAATCCTGGTAACAACTTACTTACACTTATAACCTTAATATATGTGTTACCATTCCAGCAAATGGTATTTGAATATTTAATGAATTTTAACACCTCTTCTCATGATGTGGGTCAAGGTAGCAATATGTTGAGTTGGGCTACACCGTCTGTCCTATCCCTACTAAACTCATCTCCTCCAGTGGAATTTCCAGATACATCCAACCAATGTGTGACATCACGTCTGTGTGCTATGTTGTGGACAGCCCATGAGTTTACTAACACTATCAAATTGTTCTTCTAAGGTATTATTTATCTGTAGTTCCACCATTGTGTAATTATGTTGAACATTTTTGCTTTCTAAATAGGATGAAGCAGGTTTTTGTAAAATTCTAAATATGTAAATTCTCATTACTTAAAGGCAGGAGTACACTATGTAATATTAACCTAACTTATGAGCTCCAGAAAGGTTTATCAAATCTATAGTAATTCATGAAAAGTTGTAAGGTCACTTTTCAAAGGCATGGTGCAACACAACTCAAGGGCTCCTGATGGGTTTTTGGATGCACTGTGTCAGGGATGCAAGGGGCGACGACCCGGCCGGGACGCCTTGAAGGACCGGAAGTGGGCGTACGCCCATCTGGGATCACGTGGGGGCCGCCATCCTGGTTGCTTTGGGGGCCACGGGTAGAGGGCGGAAGTGCTGAGGTCCAGGGTCCCTAAGGCATCCAGGGCGGCGGCCCCCACATGATCCAGGGTGGGCGCTGACCCACATCCGGTCCCTCACGCCGTCCCGGCCGGGTCGTTGCCCCTGACATCCCTGACAACTGTTAACTTGAGTTCATTAGGTTTAAGAGGTCATACAGTCCAGTTTTGCATGTCTGTTCCAATTAACCAGAAAGGGAGTGAGTCCATGTATATGCTTTTGTATGCATGGCAAGAAAATGTTGGTGGATGCTTTGAAAGGAGGACTGAATGGTCAAGTTGTGGCAAGAGAACCATTTCTTTAGAGAAACATCAAAGAAGACATTTAGGATTACTTAGCAACTACACATTCCTGGTAGCATTGCATGTTTGTACATTTAACAGAAGAACATTTTACTACAAGAAATTCTCTTCTGAATATGTTTTTCACAGTGTTAAAAGTTGCACTGCTACCATAATAATGGTTGCTACTAAACAACAGCGCAAGATTTAAAAAGCCTGCAACTATTTGTGAGCCCGTAAAATCACATAGTGTATGCCTGCTTCTAATCAGTAATCAGTACAAATGAGTTGTTAAACTTGAGAGGGTGCCCAAACTCCCAATATTGTAACACAAGAAAATCACCAAGTATACACATGCCCTAAGATATTAAAGAAGAAGAAGTCAAATTTAATTAGGTATTTTATATGTAAGATGGTGATTTCTGTAAAACTGCTAAAAAATCATCCATTGTAAACCTGGAAGTATAGTATTTATCTATCCATCAGTCATCCATCCATTTACTGAATGTCCTTAATCCACTTAACTTAAGTTTTAGGATCTAATTGATAAAAGTAATGTATAACAGCAGCAGTATAAAACACACTTTAGACCTACCCCCTTAATAATTTTAATATATCAGAAATGGACAGTATTAATAAATAAATCATTCACTAAACTTTTGGCATGAAAGTAAAGTCTAGTACCAAAAGCTCAAGCCAGTGCAGTGTGAATTAAAAATAGTTACAGCATCAACTACTTTAGGTATACATTTATGAAAGCAAATATTTTGTGTAGAAGAAGTAATATAAAGTCAGGAACAACACAATAAAATGTAATTAAGCTGTTGTTAATGTCCAACTGAAATGGAACAGTTGAAAAATTCTGAAATAATATTAAAATAGCAGTTTTTAAGTAAGATTAGAGAAAAGTTGAGCAAGCAGAAAGATGTTTAATGAAAATAGTATTTGTGTGGTTATCAGGTGCCATAACTGGAATAATTACAAGTAAATGTGCAGGTACAGATCAACACATTCATTAACAGCTTTTGATTCGGCCATTCTCTTGTAACACCTTGGGTGTTGTGGTTCCCATCCCTTTGATGTATCTATACAAGACATTTCATTATGTAAGACAACTGTTATACATCTGTATACTGTCATATAACAGGACATAATCTAATTGTGCATGCTGTTTGTTCTGTTAACTTAATATAACTTTCAACTGCTTGCTCTTTAACTTACTAGCTTGCTGTTTTGTTTTCCTTCAACTGGCTATACAGAATGTTTGTCTTAATTATTTCTTTTTTACATTTTGTGTGTGCTTTTTGTCAGAGCCTCAATTTGAGCTTAGATATACTGCTTAAATGACAATCTCAGGATTATAAACAGGAATTCACCTGTTGGTAGAAACCAATAGTAGCAAATTCTGTAAATACATTACATGGCCAAAAGTGTGTGGACACCTGATCATCTAAACCTCTATGAGCTTGTTGGACACCCTGTTCCTCAACTATGGACATCAATTTGGACTTGCCTATCCATTTACAGCTATAACAGCCTCCACTCTTATGAGAAGGTTTTTCGCAAAATTTTGAAGTGTGTCTGTGAAAATTTGTGCCCATTCAGTATTTTTGAGGTCAGGTACTGATAATGGAGTTGGCTTGTAGTTGGCATTCCAGCTCATCCCAATGGAGTTAAGTAGGTTTGATGTGAGGGCTCTGTACATGCCAGTCGAGTTCCTCCACACTACACCATCAGATCATATTTTTATAGATCTGGATTTTTTCACAGGGAACAGATGCTGGATGCTGGAACAGAAAAGGACCTTTACCAAACTGTTTCCATAAAGCTGTCTAAAATTTATTTGTTTGCTGTAACATTACTGAAACCAAGAAGCCATGTCCAAATCTTGAAAAAACAGCCCCAGGCCATTATAACTCTTCCAGCAAAATTTACAGAAGACATTATTCAGTCCAAAAGGAAGTGTTTTCCTGGCATCAACCAAACCCAGATTTGTCCATCAGAATACCAGATAGTGAAATATGATTTATTGCTCCAGAGAACTTGATTGCACATAGTGATCTTAGGCTTGTGTACAGTTGTTCAACCACAGAAACCCATTTCATAAAGCTCCTGATGCAGAGTTCTTACAGTGATGTTGCTTCCAGAGGCAGTTTGGAACTCTGTTGTGAGTGATGCAATTTTTATGTGGTGTGTGCTTCAGCGATCAGCAGACTCTGTCTTTAAATTTGTATCATCCACCACTTCATGAATGAACTGTTGTTGCCTCTCAATATTTTTACTTCACAATAATAGCACTTACAGTTGACTGGGGCAGATCTCACATACTGAATTGTGGCATCCTTTACCAATATCATGTTTAATGTCACTGAGCTCTTCAGTATGACACATTGTACTACTAGTGTTACTCAATGGAGGTTGTATGGCTATGTGCTTGATTTGATGCACTTGTTAACAATGAGGACGGCTAAAATGCCTAAACTGAATAATTTGGAGGGGTGTCCACATACTTTTGGCCATATAGATTATAACTTGTTTACTAAACAGTACATTTATGTCAGTAAAGCTAACCTGCTCATTGGGATGCTTTTTGCAATAAAAGAGGGATCGGTCAAAAAGGTTGTACCAAAAGTAAATTTAATTTACGAAGGTGTTAATGTAATGTCTCTATTTACTGTATATTTAGAAGTTATGTTTAATGATTACATTCAATTATAAATTGTTTATTTGCAGCTGACACCTGTTGGAACCACCATTTTCACTGGTTTTTCAGGAAATAACGGTGCTTTAGATATAGATGATGGCCCAAATGGACAAGTTGAATACACTATTCAGTACAATCCCAATGATCCTGTAAGTATTTTAAAGAAGCTTTTTAACTCATGTACAGTAACATTTAATTAAAAACAGTCATATGTATTTAATTGTATTTAATCTCATTCATCGTGACCTATACATATTTTTTTTCCTTCCACAGACATCAAACAGAACATTTGAGATTCCACTTACTTTGTCGGGAGCTGTAACTTTACGAGAGAGGTTGAATTATGAGGAAACTACACGTTACTTTGTAATTGTTCAAGCCAGTGTAAGCCACTTTAAACTATAAATGCCAAAATGCCATTCTCATGTATTTTGTTATCATGAAAAATGTCATTTCATTTGATGTTGTTCAATCAAGATTTTTGTATCAGAATACAGTATGATGCCATTGCAGTCACTGGTAGCTTTTAACAAACTAATTTGATATGTTTTGACAGACCCAACTAATTTGCCTTTATAAAAAATTGTATTTCTCACATGTGTGAGTGAAGAGAAAAGCTTTCAATTGTAAGTGTTCATCATACAGTAAGGAACTTTTTAGCACTGTAGAAGGTTTCTATAATATACAAGCTACTGACAGTAATTTATAGTAAACAAATTTAATGGATACATTCTCAGTACACTGTACTTTAAATAACCTTGTGTCTAAACTAGTAGAATTGTTTGCCATTTCTTGCCTGTATATGAAGAGGAGAGAAGATGTATTTGACAAAAACTATACAGATACAATGGCAGCAAAATGCCTAAATAAAATATTAGGCATTGCTATGTTTAAATAGTTCTCTCTGTAAAATGTAACTTCCCCCTTTCCCATTTGTAAAGAACTGCTTATTAATATGTGTCTAAATAAAATGTTACACATTGTCAATATTAGCATATACATTACAAAGTACTACATTACAAAATATTCTCAAGCCTAGACAATTTACTTCAAGGTTGTGGGAGGCCAGGGCCTGTCCTGGTAGAACTGGACACAAGGCAGCAAACAGCTCTGGAAATAGTGACAATCCAATCAGTATTATAAAGTGTACTGAGCTGTAATAATTAGGTGCTACAACAAAGTATGCTGATTGCACATTATTTATGGCCGTTTTAATTACTGCATTATTTGGTTTATCAACGTAATCTCAGTACATAGTGCATGCACATTAATAATTATTTGTACAAATAATAGAAACTAGCCAACCTGCAGCATAGCATATGCCGCAAAATCAGGCTGGTTTTTTAATGATTTTTAAGCACAGGGAGAAAATTAACATTTGAAAAATCGGTAATGTAATAAATCAGCAAGAAAAGCAACATTGTAACAATGCACGGAACAAACCAACACACAATCGTCCGTGACTGAAAACTGGCGGACTGTCATCACGCCTTCTCCTGCCAGACGGAGGGATGGGGGTGCACGGCGCTCAGGCGCAGAGGGTGGAACGGGAGGACAGGAGAAGGACATCCATTCCGCTCCCTCCGTCATGCTAGTCTGCTGATTTCTCGTTCAGTATGCACTGCCTGCTCATGTGCCCACCTCCAACTCGTCACTTGAGTCGTTGTCGTCTTTGCACAGTCCAGATGCACCTGTGACTCAGGTAGACTTTTCATTGCTCTGTGCGGTTTTGGCTGCTTTTCTATATATAATCCACCAAGACACATGACCACGGTAGTAGCGAGGTGGGAGGGGGGTAGGGTAGGGATGGCTCTCTGCGCCGGGTAGACACACGCTCAATCTCATGCATAATTATTTATTGAAAGTTTAACACTTCCGGAAAGACACGGTTGTCTAAAACGGGTTGGTGTGAGAATACAACAGTAAGTGAATGAAAAGATGGAACTCTGGAGAGAGCAAAATACAACACAATAGTGAACCCGCGGCATAACAAACGCCGCATAATTATTTATTGATGGTTGAACACTTCTGGAAAGACACAGTTGTCTAAAAAGGGAGGGTTTGAGGATACAACAGAAAGTGAATGAAAAGATAGAACTCTGGAGAGAGCAACATATAATTGTCCGTGAGTGAAGAAGACGCATGTTTGTCGCAGATGCGAATTGCTGCATGTAGCGTGTAAAACAGTTTGCTATGGTGCATGCGGTCGTACGTCGTAACCGAGAACTTGGTTTTTAAAGACTGCTTACTTCATTGTGTTTTAAACTCAGTTGTAAAGGATTGTTTTAAGGATCCCATGGGATACCCCCCACAAACCGTTTTACACGCTGCATATGGCGATTCACCTCCGCGAGAAACATGCCTCTATTTACAGTCAACGTGGCTCGGAGGTGCATGTGGCCTCTATGACAGACGAATATAAATGATTTATATATATATATATATATATATATGTACAGTACAGGCCAAAAGTTTGGACACACCTCCTTATTTAATGTGTTTCCTTTATTTTCATGACCATTTACAGCACTCCATCACTCTCCTTCTGGGTCAAATAGCCCTTGCACAGCCTGGAGGTGTGTTTCGGGTCATTGTGCTGTTGAAAAATAAATGATCGTCCAACTAACCTGACTTCTGCACAACACAACTGCTGGTCCCAACCCCATTGATAAAGCAAGAAATTCCACTAAATAACCCTGATAAGGCACACCTGTGAAGTGAAAACCATTTCAGGTGACTACCTGTTGAAGCTCATCGAGACAATGCCAAGAGTGTGCAAAGCAGTAATCAGAGCAAAGGGTGGCTATTTTGAAGAAACTAGAATATAAAACATGGTTTCAGTTATTTCACCTTTTTTTGTTATGTACATAACTCCACATGTGTTCATTCATAGTTTTGATGCCTTCAGTCATAAAAATAAAGAAAACACATTGAATGAGGAGGTGTGTCCAAACTTATCAGGGTTATTTAGTGGAATTTCTTGCTTTATCAATGGGGTTGGGACCAGCAGTTGTGTTGTGTAGAAGTCAGGTTAGTTGGACAATCATTTATTTTTCAAAAGGACAATGACCCCAAACACACCTCCAGGCTGTGTAAGAGCTATTTGACAAAGAAGGAGAGTGATGGAGTGCTGTAAATGGTCATGAAAATAAAGAAAACACATTGAATGAGCAGGTGTGTCCAAACTTTTGGCCTGTACTGTATATATATATATATATATATATATATATATACATATATATATATGACAGCAACACTCATAACAGTGACAAAACAATTACAATGACAATCATGTTACGTTAATTTTAAAATGTTTGCTTTTCTTTTTCATAACTTCTTTAACACACTACTTCTCCACTGCGAAGCGCGGGTATTTTGCTAGTTATATATATAGATACTGACTACTTTTATAGCTTTTATTTTTTTTTTTACTGTTACAGATTGTTTTAAAGAGTGTCTTTTTATTTCATTGAAAAAATGTGTAAATCTAATCATGCCTGTAACCAATTTAAATAGTTATTAATTAAAAGCTGCATAATACAGTGGACTAGTAGAAAATGTTGTTTTGTAAAGGCAGAACTATTCTGGAAACTGTACAAAAACCAAGCTAATAGAAAAAACTAGACCTCAGTCCTAGCGTACTTCTGCTTTTCATTTTAAGTAATAAAACCACACTACCCATACATTGCACTTTCAGCTTAAAGAAGATTTAAAAAATAAAATCAATTGTTCTGCTACACTTTTGAAATTTACCAATTCTGATATGGTGCTGGAAAATAATTTTCACTAACCATTTTTTTTTGGGTATTTTACATCTTTTCAAAATATAAAGAACAAAGTGACTGCCCTGTATTTTAAGAGTTGTGACTGTTGACTCTTTTTTTTTTTTTGAGATAAGGGGTGTTAAATTCTTAAGTGTTCAGAGTTGTTGCTTCCCCCAAAACAAAATTTAAATATGGAGATTCACCTACTAAATATAGGTCCAGATCTATATTATATCCTCCATACCAGCGTTTCTCAACCTTTAAATATTTGCGTCCTGAGTTTTCATAACAGTTTTAATTGCACCCCCCTAACATTTTTTTGAAAGGAGCCCACTAATACCAGTTTCTTCTTTTTTAATTAATGATATATCATAGATGCATATTTTATTATACCTACTTAACTTTTGTCAACATTTATCTAACTCTATATTTATTTTTCTAGTATCAGAATGTAGTTGAAGTTAATTTGTTTTGGTTTCAATAGATGTATTGTTAATATTTTCGATTCTTGCTTTCTTTTTTTCACATCTTCGCACCCCCCTCTTTGTTACTTGGCCCACTCCACAGTTTGAGAACCACTGCTCCATACTATGAAATGTGGATACTTTATAATAATCCCATAAAGTAATAAACACCTTTTTTTATACATTTTATAAATATTGTGAAAACTACCTTAGGGTGCTTAAAAGGTGCAGAAGTGCGAACCTCTTAATATGGCAGAGTCTGGAAGTTTAAGTGATTTTGTTCTGGGTCACACAGGAAGGGACAGGGAGTCTTTAGATGGAGTTAAATCAATAACTTTGTTTTCCACTTACTAGTCAGCCCTGTCCAATGAGGTCAGACATTTCCAGTTATTTGTCTAATTACTGATATCCTAAACTGCATTAAATATTTTTGCAAGTGGGCTTTTAAAACTTAAACTTTCATTGTTTTTTTCTCCCTCACTCACATTGTTAAGTCTTGCTTGCTCTTCTAAAGTTTGACTACATAGATCCTGGTTGTATGTGGGGAGTAGGGAACTGGAGACATTTTGAGAAAGGTTTGCTCCATACTTTCTTGTTTTTTTTTTCAAATGCAAGCATGCAAAACTCTCTATTTCCTTATACTGTATCTATAAAGTGTATACTCTGTAGTTGTAACAGATATGTTAATGCAGATATATGTTCCTTAAAATCCTTAAAAAAATGAAAAAGAAATGCATCGCTTCAGTGACGATTGTAAAGTGAAATTAGCACTAAAAATGAAACCATTCATAAGCGTGCACTGAACTAAATCAGCAGCCTAAAGTCATATGCTGTCCTCGGTGAGGGGCGCATGTGTTCTTTTAGAAAAGTAACCTTACTAGAACCAATATATCCCTCCCCAGTAACCATAACTGAGATGTTAAGAAGTATGGTACAACAGAAAAAATATATTTAACTTGCTTTTAAATGCAGCTTTCAATTTCAAATACAAACAGCTGATAACAGCCTTAAGAGTATTGTTCAATGGAGTCTTTGACAACTGTATGCCCATCTTCAAGGGAGTCAGACATTTTCCTACACACAGACAGATGGAGATGTCTTCAGTCTGCCTGTTAAGCTGCCTTCATACAGCTGTGGCAGTAATTTTTATCCGCACAAGAATCTTGTTCCAAAGTAGCCAATGAAATTAGAGTATACTTTCTGCTCACAATACACTGAATACATTATCTGTTGACCAACACTACACCTGTTACTAAAACCTTTTATTAGCCCAACATTACATCTATTAACCTCCTACTGACCTTTATTAAACATGGAATAAATTTTCTCCTGACCAAAGCTCCATTTGTTAATAAAACCTTTTATTAACCTTCTTAAGCATCTTCAATTACAGTTCTGTTCTTGTGACCTCAGTTAGCAAGACCTTATTTATGTATTAACCCTCAAAAAATCAAAAATTTATTTAACTCTATTAAAAGAATTCAAGCTTTCAGAACACAGTGTTGCATTGATCACCCGTTATTTTTCTGCTCTGGCGACATATACTGTACATTAATTATGTAAATAATAAATTAACAAAATTCACCAATTAGGCAATTAATACATTATATTAATTTATGTTATTATTATATAAACTTGAAGATAATGGTGCACACAGTGATGCATACAAAGAAGAAGAACAGAACCTCTGTTTTATAGTAACCAATGAAATTCACGTCAAAGTTCCACTGCCTGTGGATTTGCTACCCAGTCAGACAGCTATATTAATTGTGCCAGATTTGCTATTGTTTTACACCTCTGGATAGCCTTTTTTATTTCAAATACGTGAGGCCATGACTCATTTATAAATAAGAAATATATTAGAAAAATCTAGCAGCTTCAAAAAGAAGTTTATTTTAACCACATTCATATTTACCATCAATAAAAGATAAATGTTGGTCCTGTTATAAAAGTGGTAGCTGATGTTTTCTGAGAAGTATATTTTTTCTTGAATAGATTTAGTTTTGCATAATTGTGTCTTCTAAATATGTGAATTTGTATGACACCATGAAAGTAAACTGTTTGGATGTATTGAGCAGTTGTGTTCACAGGAAATGTCTGCTTTTACTCAAATTTGTTTATATACATAAACTATTCTGATATTCATTCTTTATCTGTTACTTATATAAAAGAATATAGGGTGTAAGACAATAAGCAATAAACAAAGAAAGAGTTAGGGATCCACCCTCTATATTGTAACACAACACTTTGTAAATAAGTAAGTAATAAGTAATTCTGGGTCAGTGTGCAAAACGGAACAGGGTGGTAAGGGAAGGTGGTTGGCTTTTATAGCTGGAGGAGAGGAAGAGGCGGGTCCATAAGGGTTCTAGCCAGAAGTGAGGTCAGTAGGAGGGCATAGTTAGGAAGGGAATGCAGGAACTGGTCATAGTTTAGCTGGGTTTATGTTCTAGCAATCTGTAGAAAAGGGAGAAGAGCCATTAGTGCACTTCGTCAACCCCTGCCTTCGTATTATTCCCTTGGTTAAGCCCTTAGCCTGCCTCCCAAGCACACGTGTGACACGGGTTAGATATATAGAGTACTACTTGTTTAGAAGCAACGCTTGTTTTGCTTTGTACCATATAATTAGAGCAAAAACAAAAATAATATGTATTGTGTATATGAACATTGGATTCAGGATTTCAGTACAACAGTTTTGTCAAAGGTATATTTTTTGCGTCAAATCTGAACTTAGTAAGTGTTGGAAACAGTGCAATTCAACTCTTTAAAAACTTTAAGGAGAACTTTGTTTATTTAAACAATGTTGTTTATTAGTGATGTCACCAAAAAAGTTATTTCAGGAACCATTTTGTATTTGCATGGAAAACTGCTGTTTTAATTCTATATATTATTGCAAAGTAAGCTGTTCACATTAGTCAAAGTTGGCCACTGAAAATGATTTAGGGAGAAAGTAGATAGGATGTCCACTAGGATATGCCTGTTATGGGTGGTGTTAAAGAAGGGGCACGCTGGGAGTAGATTAGAGCAACATAAATTGATTTCATCCTTTGCCTGGTTTCAGTATACCTTGATATTCTCCAGAAGAAGCTGGAGAAATGATGGTCTGGTCTTCACTGCTCAGTTTGTTACATCTGTGACCTTTATCAGAGAAAAGTAGTACAGAAACTAATATGAGAGGATATAATTATTGGACTATGTTGCTTGGATACGGATTGTTAAATAAGGTGCTATGAATTTCAGAATCTTGAGGACTCATTAAAAAAAATAAAAAATTGCTGAGCATTAAGACCCCAAATATGCAATGAAATGTACATTTATACATGCAATCAGTATTCATGCTAAAAAATCTTTACTAAACTCCTGCTTTTGAAAAAATAAGAGTTCAAAAAGGTTTCCAAACTAATGTTGACTTTTCCCCCACCCTTCATTAGCCTAAATACTAACTCCACTGTGAAACATAATTAATATTTCACTGATCATGTTAATATTTTTTTTACTAGCAGTATCATTTAATGAATTACAATAAATTGATATACATATTTAATTCAGAGAGAAATATTTCACTTTATTACTCACTGATCCAATTTTTGAAAATATTTTATTCTGCTGATCATATAGCTTGCCCTCTTTTTAAGTAAATGTATATGTATGTGCTTGGTAAACACACAAGATAAAAAATCCAGAAGATGCAGTGGTAAAAATTGTTGAAAGTTTTCAGGATAACTAGCAAAGGGTTTCACTCTTTATTGAATTATGTAGAGTTTTCTTGGCATTACAGTCAACCCTTGTTTATCGCGGTTAATCCGTTCCAGACTCTGCCACGATAAACGAATTTCCGCGAAGTAGGATTCTTTATTTATAAATCGAATATTTTCGCAGTTACAGCATAGAAAACCTGTTTACGACCTTCTAAATACATTTTCTAACATTATTAGAGCCCTCTAGACATGAAATAACACCCTTTAGTCAAATGTTTAAACTGTGCTCCATGACAAGACAAGAATGCAAACATGTCTTCCTCTTCAAAGGAGTGCACGTCAGTAGCAGAGAATGTCAGAGAGAGAGAGAGAGCAAGAAAAGCAAACAATCAAAATTCAATAGGGCTGTTTGGGCTTTTAAGTATGCGAGGCACCGCCGGACAAAGCAGCTACAAGAAAGGCAGCAATGTGAATGTAGTCTTTCAGTATTTTTTAGAGGAGTGTCCGTATCCTCTAGGCCAGTGTGCGAACACCTCCTCTGCTCACACCCCCTCCATCAGGAGCAGAGAATGTCAGAGAGAGAGACAGAGACAAGCAAACAATCAAAAATCAATACGTGCTGTTTGGGATTTCAAGTATGCGAAGCACTGCATGGGAAGCATATCGTATATCATTGAGGAGTTTTATTTAATATGTAATACGTGCTCTGATTGGGTAGCTTCTCAGCCATCTTGCAGTAGCATCCCTTGTATGAAATCAACTGGGCTAAGCAACTGAGGAAGCATGTACCATAAATTAAAAGACCCATTGTCCGCAGAAATCCGCGAACCAGCAAAAAATCCGTGATATATATTTAGATATGCTTACATTTAAAATCCGCGAAAAGAGTGAAGCTGCGAAAGTCGAAGCGCGATATAGCGAGGGATCTCTGTAATAGAGTTCACAATCTGAAGTCAGAATCATTTCAGATTTATAAAAGTGTGTTTTAAAGTTTCCCCCAGCTAAATATTTGTTATGCGAGTATACAATATACACTGCTCACAAAAATTAAAGGAACACTTTAAAGAAACACATTAGATACATCAGATCTCAATATGAAGTTGGATATCTATACAAATAACGACAGGGCAATGTCTTAGGAACAAAAGGATGCCAAGTCTTTTAATGGAAATTAAAGTTTTCTGCCTACAGAGGGCTCAATTGTGTAGACACCCTAAAATCAGAGTGAAATGAAGATGTGGCAGGCTAGTCCATTTTTCAAAACTTAATTTCTGCTACTCAAAATGCTTTTCAGTATCTTGTGTGGCCCCCACGAGCTTGTATGCATGCTTGACAACGTCGGGGCATGCTCCTAATGAGACGACGGATGGTGTCTTGTGGCATTTCCTCCCAGATCTGTGCAGGGAGACACAGCAAACCTTCTGGCAATGACACGTATTGATGTGCCATCCTGGAGAAGTTGGACTACCTGTGCAACCTCTGTAGGGTCCAGGTATCACCTCGTGCTACTAGTAGTGACACTGACTGTAGCCAAATGCAAAACTAGTGAAGAAACAGTCAGAAAAGATGAGGTGGGAAAAATGTCAGTGGCCTCCACCTGTTAAACCATTCCTGTTTTGGGGGTCATCTCATTGTTGCCCCTCTAGTGCATCCGTTGTTAATTTCATTAACACCACAGCAGCTGAAACTGATTAACAACCCCCTCTGCTACTTAACTGACCAGATTAATATCCCATAAGTTTCATTGACTTTATGCTATACTCTGGTTAAAAAGTGTTCCTTTAATTCTTTTGAGCAGTATATTATGATAATGCTGCTTTACTCTGCAGCATTAGGAGCCAAAAACTGCTTATAAAATAGAAAATTGCACATACCATAATCAAAGTAAATATTTTCTATTTGTGCAAATAATATTATACATGTTAATTTAACTATATTGAAGCCCACTTTTTGATGTCATTAAATTGAGAACTATATTGGACCATGATCACTGAAAAGGCTTTGTAAATAAAGGCAGAATGATTCATTGAGACATCATTATTTAAAACTGAAATACATTGTACTTATCCCCCCGGTCTTAGATACTGTATATTAGCATAATAAACATGGTAATCTTTATGTTGCCTTTTTTCTTATTCTGAAAAATAAATTTAAAACTGGAAGGGTGGATACATATTTGAATTTGTATTTAAAAACAAACCAAAAGTATATTTTAGCATTCTCTGAAGTTTTGGTTGAGTTCTTTTTTAAAAGTACTGGGGCCTCATGTATAACGCCGTGCGTAGAACTCGCACTATAACATGGCGTAAGCACAAAAGCCGAAATGTGCTTACGCACAGAAAAATCCAGATGCAGGAATCTGTGCGTACTCCAACTTCCACGTTCTTCCGTTACATAAATCCCGATCAGCGTGAAAACTAACGCTCGTGCACGCGCATTTTGTAACGCCCCAAATCCTCCCAGAATTACGCCTCTTTGAATATGCAAATCAATATAAATCGCCCTTAAGCGCAGCCTTCTGTGAAAAGACAATGGGAAAAGCACGGGGGGAAACATAAGAATTTCAGCGAATACCAAGTGGAGGCAAAGGAAAAACATACTATTTGTTCAAATAAACCGTGGTATAATCAACAAAAGGAAGTTGATCGAGTGACATAGCGTGTTGGAGAAACTTGAAAGCTCACATTCACAAAATCGCACAGTGCCGGAAATAAAAAAGAAGTCACATATCAAAGTCGCCGTGAAAAGAAGAGTTGTAAGCCCACTGTCTGAGTGTCATATGAAAGTTTATTAGGTACAGAGAAAAAGGCACACGGTGGGGAAAAAGCACGAAATGTCAACTTCAATCTCGACATTTCCACTTTAATCTCGTAGTTTATTTTGTCATTTAGTAGAACATCATAAACTTCATCTTAAAATCGTTTAATCAACCAGTTTCTCAAATCACATCGTAATTAAAGTAGCACGTTAAATGCTTTGTTTTGTATTTGATCTTCTACTCGTATGTGATCTATGTGTGTGAATCACTACTTGCTTCTTAAACTGGCTCTCTTCCTCCAACTGGACACAGAGTCCATTACATTTGTGATATTACAGCTCTCTGAATAACTAAAATACTGAGATGTATACGTGATGTCATTTTCATGATGATAAGAGCTAAAGCACATTATTAAACATGTGTTTCATGAGCCTCGTGCTCATGACAAGCATTTATCTTTTGTCGAAATTTGTCGCTGCGTTTTTAGCTGTGTTGTTATTTTCTCTTTCTGTTTTATATTCAATATATATTGGTAGCGCCCAAGAGTCCTTGCTTTTCTTTCCCCAAGTAACCGATCGCCATACAATCAGCTCTGTAATAGACGTTAAGCCATCTGTAAGCTTAGCGCCGATTCTTCAAAACGTTTAAAGAACATTGAAATATCTTCGTAGTACATGTTTAATTATTCAGTCCTTCATGACACTCCCAGTGAAGAATATATATTATTTAAATGAAGTTAAAGTTTTTTGTGTATAATTTAACAAACATATTTTGCTGCATTTCACCTTAAAAATGATATCGTCATCATATGTAAATACGCTTTATAAAGTGGCCCAGGTTGTGAGATATTATAACTGTAGTGCAAGTTTACAGTGGGGTGATTGTACTTATAAGTACAAACCGTTCTACAAGGAGCAATTGATTGAGTGCATTTAAAGTTCTTGGGATTAAACTGTTTCTGAACCGCGAGGTCCGTACAGGAAAGGCTTTAAAACGTTTTGCAGTGGCTGAGACAGCGTGTCCTTCAAGCTGTATACTGATAATTCTCTTTCCGATCAGCTGCTGCTGTGATTCACACTCAGATACAGTGATATAAATACTCCGAGTGGTGCAGTGAGAGTAATATGGAAAAAGATGATCCGCTGTGGCAACTCCTAACGGGAGCAGCTAGAAGAAGAAGAAGAAGAAGTGAGAGTAACAACGCTAAAGCAGTTATGGCATTTGGAATACTATGGCTGTTCCCTGGACCATTATATTGTTACGAGTTAATTACAATCAGATGCATTACACTAATAAACAATATGCGGTTAGTTTCTGTGTATTTATAAAGCCGCGTCATGAAAATAATGAGTAATCGCACAGGAACAGTAGCATTGCTTTGACGCTGGGTGCCGCCAGTCTGCAAAACCGAGCGGAGAACTTGCGTACGACAAGACATGAGGTACCGTGGAAAAGTGCGTGGCTTTACGCCAAGTGTAGTTTTTATACATCGCGATTTGAACGTGGAAAAGTTCTTACGCAACATTTCTGTGCGTACGCACCGTTTATACATGAGGCCCCTGTTCTTTTTTTAAGCCTCTTTGCACCTCCTAATGTGTAGTGCTGCATGTTACTGTATGTGCCTCAGAAAATACTCAATAAATAAAGAAGAGTCTTGAACTATCATTATATATGAACTATAAACATTGCCATCCTTTATTTATACCTATAGATTGGGTTCAACATGCTCTCTTTTAATGCAACATGGCAAACTAAGGAAATCTAAGAGAAACATTGGTGATACCTGGTTAAAAGAAATAAGATGATTTTACTGTATATGTAAAGTGCTAAATAGCTAAATGTTATATATATATGATCTCATTTCCTAATTTAAATGTACTGGTACAAATGCTGGGTTGTAATAGTTAAACAGGTAGGCAGTTTGAAGAACATTTTCTGTTACATATATAAATGTATAACTCTTATGTAGACACAAAATGAGTTAGTGTTTTCAGGGATGGATTGATGCCCTAATGATGCTAGGGTAGGCTCCAGCGAGTGTAACCTTCAACTAGATCGAGTTTGATTACAAGGAGATGGATAGATAGCAATTTTCCCTATACAGGTGCCAGTCATAAAATTAGAATATCATGACAAAGTTGATTTATTTCAGTAATTCCATTCAAAAAGTGAAACTTGTACCTGTATATTAGATTCATTTATTACACACAGACTGATGTATTTCAAATGTTTATTTCTTTGAATTTTGATGATTATAACTGACAACTAATGAAAGACCCAAATTCCGTGTGTCGGAAAATTAGAATATTGTGAAAAGGTTCAATATTGAAGACACCTGGTGCCACAATCTAGTCAGCTAATTAACTCAAAACACCTGCAAAAGCATTTAAATGGTCTCTCAGTCTAGTTCTGTAGGCTACACAATCATGGGGAAGACTGCTGACTTGACAGTTGTCCAAAAGACGACCATTGACACCTTGCACAAGGAGGGCAAGACACAAAAGGTCATTGCTAAAGAGGCTGGCTGTTCACAGAGCCCTGTGTCCAAGCACATTAATAGAGAGGCGAAGGGAAGGACAAGATGTGGTAGAAAAAAGTGTACAAGCAATAGGGATAACCGCACCCTGGAGAGGATTGTGAAACAAAACCCATTCAAAACAGTGGGGGAGATTCACAAAGAGTGGACTGCAGCTGGAGTCAGTGCTTCAAGAACCACCACGCACAGACATATGCAAGACATGGGTTTCAGCTGTCGCATTCCTTGTGTCAAGCCACTCTTGAACAAGAGACAGCGTCGGAAGCGTCTCGACTGAACTGCTGCTGAGTGGTCCAAAGTTATATTCTCTGATGAAAGTAAATTTTGCATTTCCTTTGTAAATCAAGGTCCCAGAGTCTGGAGGAAGAGATGAGAGGCACAGAATCCACATTGCTTGAGGTCCAGTGTAAAGTTTCCACAGTCAGTGATGGTTTGGGGTGCCATGTCATCTGCTGGTGTTGGTCCATTGTGTTTTCTGAGGTCCAAGGTCAACGCAGCCGTCTACCAGGAAATTTTAGAGCACTTCATGCTTCCTGCTGCTGATGAACTTTATGGAGATGCAGATTTCATTTTCCAACAGGACCTGGCTTCCTGCACACAGTGCCAAAACTACCAGTACCTGGTTTAAGGACCATGGTATCCCTGTTCTTGATTGGCCAGCAAACTTGCCTCACCATAACCCCATAGAAGAGTTGTGAAGAGGAAGATGCAATACGCCAGACCCAACAATTCAGAAGAGCTGAAGGCCACTATCAGAGCAACATGGGCTCTCATAACACCTGAGCAGTGTCACAGACTGATCGACTCCATGCCACGCCGCATTGCTGCAGTAATCCAGGCCAAAGGAGCCCCAACTAAATATTGAGTGCTGTACATGCTCATACTTTTCATGTTCATACCTTTCAGTTGGCCAACATTTCTAAAAATCCTTTTCTTGCATTGGTCTTAATTGATATTCTAATTTTCAGAGATACTGAATTTGGGACTTTCATTAGTTGTCAGTTATTATCATCAAAATTAAAAGAAATAAACATTTGAAATACATCAGCCTGTGTGTAATGAATGAATCTAATATACAAGTTTCACTTTTTGAATGTAATTACTGAAATAAATCAACTTTGTCATGATATTCTAATTTTATGACCGGCACCTGTATATCACAAGAAACAATTTTATCCATCAATAATTTTACTTCATATTCATAATTATATATTCACATATTACTTTAACTCTGTACAGTATATTTCTCAGCAAATGTTTAGAGTAGGGCTTTTCAAATGATACAATAACTTTACCGGTACAATGCAATCTGCATATTGATAAAAGTTACACAACAAATTTCTTATAGTAAATTGTGCAGCAATCAGATGACATCCAGTTGGCATTTTGGTGATGATTAGTGTTGATTAGCAGAATTGTATGATTAACAAAAGTGTATTTTTTGCACCAAATATATGCTGTGTTCACCAGTGTCCTTGCTTGAGAAATATTTTCCTGGAAATTCACGTCTGGCTTAGACAAAAAAAATTATTTCACAGCACCCCAGGATGTTTTGCAAGGCCAGCATGACATCACATTTTTGACATCACATTAAGCCATTCACTTCAAAGTCTGACATGTCATATGCTGAGCAATTCCCTTCTCCACACCACTGTTACAAACAGCTGTCATTTCACTATTTATGGTCATTCTGTTAGCTTGAGTGATTCTGGCTATTCTCTTTTGATCTATGCCATTAACTTGGTGTTTTTGGATTGGTTACTGGATTTTATTTATTTAGCACACCTGTGAACATTAGAGACGGTAGTGTGTGTGAAAATCCAAGGAGGCCAGCAGATCCTTAAAATCTCAAACATCCATACCACAGTTGAAAGTGCTTATACTGCCTTATCTGTTATGATGTTTGTAATGACCAACCATTTTGACTTTGTATGCTTGCTATTTATATTAAGCTATATAACTGGCTGTTTGAAGAGTTGGCAGTTATATTTCTTGAATAAGTGTATCTAGAAAATGCAAGGTTTATTTACTCAATCACTTTACTCATTCAATCAACAAAAACATTTTTTTTTCAGCTAAGAAACTGATACTTGTCAGAATTGCACATGTACATCTAGGGCAGTATGTATCTACTATGAATGAACATTTTGATATATCCGTTTTTAGGGATAAAAACAACCCCTACAACTAAAAAGCTAAATATCCTAAAGTTTAAAATATGCTGACACTGATATGATTGAAATTTTGTGACACTACAGAAAAAAGAAAGTTAGCTAACTGGTGTTTTTTATTTGTCTATAATTATGCTGTAGCAAGTAGGCTATGCTAATACACTGTGTTCTTTTTTTAACACTGAGAAGAATTCTTGGAGAGAAACTGTTATCCAGGAGTTTGGGGCTTTCCTGTTTATGTAAATGAAGGCCACCAGCAGAGGCAATGGGCACACTAGGACCAACAATGGTTCTTTGATTTTATATTTTAGTGCAGAATGATTTTTTTTAAATGTTAAAACACACTTGTGACAAAATCAACTCAACTGTAATGCTTTCAAAATATAATTATAATAATGTGAGCACATCCCCCTCAGAGGATTGCATTAACTCTAAGAACACCTGCTGAGAAATTCAATAAAAAGGCTTTTGCTTGTATTTGTGTGTGGCTATAAAGAAGAAAAAAAGTGTATATAAATATATATATACTAGCAAAAAAGACTGTTTTTGTCATAACCATGCAGCTCTTGGCAATAATTCCCACTGCCATTCAGAAACTACTCCTGTCACCTTAAAGAATAAGTTTGGCATTTTCTAAGTCAAAGTTATTTCTTCACAATCCTGGTACACATGAAACTACATTATAATGTGAAGCATTCTTAAAACATTTTAAAAACTAACTAGTCTGTTTTTGCATTTTGTAATGGAGCCAATGGATACTGGGTCATTTTGTAAAGAAAAGCATTAAAACCAACCACAATTGTCCTTTAAGTTACCCTACAATTTAAAATCAGATTGAGAAACAAAAATGTGCAAATAGCCCAGGATGTCATGAGTATCTGCTACAGCATTTAAGGGTAAGTTCTGGGATGAGGCTATGATTTGTTATTTAAATAAAGAAAAAGTAAAATCAAATTACAATAACCCAGAGCATAAAACCTTTAAAGTAGCAGTGCTATCCATCACACAGTTTTTGATTTACTTCATAAAAAATGATAGTAGTGATTCTTAAATTAAAGAGTGTTGTGCAAATAATCAACTTTGAATTATTCAATGAAAAACACTACTTGTTCCTTTCTTGAATAATTTACATATGATATTCGCATGTCTAATATTTAAGGTAAGCCATTTGAGAAAGGAGAAAAGTGTCAAGGGTTTAAATACAATGGACAGATTCTGGAGTGTAAGGCTTTTGTGAAAGGCATATCTGCTGCTTACTGAATGTACTGTAAACGTAGAATAATACAGAAGCAGCAAGACGTGCCAATGGCCTTGAATTCACATATAGTTCTCTTTATGACAATATTGATAAATAACTGTATACTATAGTGCTAAGGTGACTCAAAAGAAGAAAGAAATAAACATCAGAAACTGTAAGAATGGTTGTGGAATTCTGAACAAAGCAGATGCCATTCAGGTCTGGACAACGTAGCCAAGTATTTAGAGAAAAGGAGTTGAACTAGAAGGTATAATGGGTTTTTAGGATAGGTTATAGCACAAAGAGCCAATGATATAAGTGAAATCCTAGGCTGTTAAATGAAAGCCACAGTACTCTCCGAAGATATTAAAAATGGTTCTTTAGGCAGGCTTTTGATATTTCTAAATGTCAGTAGTACATAAAGCAAGGAATAAGAGGTCATGGTCCTGGAGTTGTAGAAACAGAACCATTTAACGTTTGTAGTTACCAGTCAAGTTTTGCATCATTTCAAGCAAGTCTGGTTAGTACATACTGTATCACAGAAAAGAATTAATCAGCAAATAGAAAGACAGAATAAGATTAAATAGCTACTGTTGCAGCTGTCCATGTGCCTTTGAATTAACACACTGATGAGGTGAATCCAAGCTATACAAATTCAGGAATTTAATGGTTTAAGTTACAGTTTTAATAACAAAACTGGAAATGTATGATCTTACTCTCATATATGTTATTTCTTCACATCATTGAGCAGGATTCATTTTTCCAGTGAACATGTGTATCATTATTTTGACAGCTGAAAGAAAACATTTTCCTTTTCTTATAATCACAATACCAAATTGTCTCTCCTGTTATGAAACATACTTTCAATAAAATGGTGCCTATATTCATTTCAAAGTCACCAAGAGGTTCTTTTCCACATATATGGGCAATTGTGCTTTATCTAAAAACATGTATAGCGTTTGAAAATAAAAGAAATGGTCTAGTAACCCAAGTAAGTAATCCCCCACAGTGGCACATTAGAAAAAATGAAAGAACAGAGTAGTGTGACTAATCGATTAAATTTGTCATTTTTTGCCTGCAGAGAAAGTTCAGTAGACCTGTCATAAACTTTTGGCCACTCACGGCATCAACCTGCCTTTAAATTAGATGCTAGTCTGCTCACAGCCATTTTAGAGTTTTGTTTTTTTTCTGTAGCCACCTGCAAACTTTCACACTTCTCTCCCCGTTATTTTATGTATTTCTACAATTTCAGAATGTGGTTTCTATGTTTTGAAGATGTACACCTGCTCCCCCAAATTGGGCTAATTGCCTCCTAATTGCCCAGCTGCCTACTGCACATTGCAATTTACAAATTTAATAACATAATTAAACCCATTAAAGTTGAGGCAGGATCACAATTTTGCAGCTCCCCTGTGACAATGTGCCATGAAGTATAAGTGTGCTATAAATTAAAGAAACATTGCTTAGGTTTGTTCATTAAGCTGTGTAACGTTTAAATGAAAAATATATTAGATATTTTTTTCTAGGTCATTTTTGACTTTGAATTGGAAGTGCCTAGAGTAGTTGTTCCAACCCCCACTGAAAGGGAATCTCTGGGGTTGTTGGATTTTGCTTCAGTGAAGGTGCTAATCGCAGGGTAATGCTTACTTATCATGAACTCTTTGCCATTGTAAATGTTTTGTTTCAGTGTTAGAGTCTGATTTTGCAAACCTATCGTTTATACCAATTTTCTAGACAATTTAGCAGATTTTCATATAATTTTCCACACAGTGGTAGGGATGTTCCCCTCAGTCTTATTAAAAATATATTTTTACATTTCTAAAGCATCTACTTTGTTTACCGCAAACTGTGAAGATTATTTTGATTCTTATTTGCAAATTTGCTTTAATTTTAACTCATGAAAGTGCATATAGTGTGCATTATATATTCTGGTCACAGCAGATTTTTTTGTTTTTTGTAAAATAAAGTTTTGGAGAAAACGGACTAAATTTGGAAACATAAAAAATATACTTTTAATGAAGATGCTTTGTACAGCATTTAAAATGATTTCTTGGAAAAAGTAATAAGCATACAGAAGCATAGAGATGTTTTAGTGTGAATTGGCATAGTGGTTAATGCTGTGATCCATACCTCTAGTCAACCGATTCTACATCCCAGGTACACTGAACATGGAGTCTGCACAATTTCTCCATGACTTTGTGGGTTCTTTCTTTGAGTAGTCTGGGTGGTACTACACTTAGTACTTCTGTCTCACAGAACCACCATGCTGGGTTAGAATTCTGCACCTGGTCATTGTCAGTGTGAGGTTTTCACATTCTCCACATGCCTGTGTAGATTTGTCTCCTAGTACTTTGGTTTTCCTCCCATATCTCACAGCTATGTTTGTAAGAATAATTGAAAAAGTAATGTGTGGGTTTGTATGAGACTAGGTCTTTAATGGACTGGTGAACTTCTGGGACAGGCTCTGCATGACTCTGGTCAAGATTAAGTTTGAGCATGTCCTTCTATTATTAGAGTGGTAATTGCATCACACTCTGTAGGCAAAGGCAAGGAAGGAGTTCAATAAGTGTAATATAGTATAATATACAGAGATTGTACAGACAGCAGACCTACTAAAATATTTATTGATGTTTCCTTTGTTTTAAAATAGCCGTGTGTCAGGTTTACTAAATATAACATTCTTCTCAATACAGAGACAACCTTTTATACTTTAAAAATCAACTTAAATTTGCAATAATGTGTGAAGTATAATTTCAATGAAAATAACATTTTTGGAATGTCTCATTGCCAATAACACCTATAAACAATGCTGGCAGGTTCTCCAAATTTGCAATGTGTTTGAAATTGTTTCATGCATGTACTTGTTAATTTGGTATTTTCAAGTTGTCTTAATTTTTTTAAATTTTATTTTTGGTGAGCTGCTTTTTTAAACTTTATTTCCTTCTGCTTGTTTGGTAGTACACGTTAAAATATATAATTTTAGTTTTTAAAAGAGGCAGTAGTAAGTTCATTCCTGAAATGGCACGTTTCATTAAAAAAAATTTTTGTCATATAAACTTTGTAAAGATTTTTCTAAAGACAAAACGTTGTTGTACTTGTGTATACATTTTCTGGAACAGGTAATCTCATACTGTGATCTTCACACAAAGCACAAATACAAAACACAGACACAAAGCACAAATATAAGTAAAACTAAATAAGAACTTCTTTAGACTGGGTAGCTAGCATTGCTGCCATCTATATCATAGCACTTTAACATAGTCACACAACAAACACTGTTAAATTATGCAAATATTTTAATGAGCAGTTCAAAAGATACAGCATAAATTCGCCAGTTGGAAACACCAAGACTTTCTAAGCTGTTCTTGGCACCCTTCAGTTCATTATTGATTTGTCTGAAAAAGGATAGTTCAACAAGAAACTGAATTAATTTAAGCGAAAGGGCACATCGATTGTGATAATTGGTATGCTCGTAGTACCCTTTTCAGAGGCTGCACTCTTTTTTTTTTTGCTACTTAAGCTCTTGAAAAAATGCACGTTTCAAGATAAACATTTTAAAAAGAAAAGAATAATTTTAGTTTGCTCTTTAAATGCATAGAGCATTTACAGTGTTGTGCATGTCCATTTGCTATATTTTTTGTCACTTGAAAATTTGATTGCCTTTTAACTTCAGGATAAATTGTATATTTGTTTGATTGTACTAGTTGAGTGTTAAATGCGTAAAAAATAAATTATACAAACTAAGAGCCCTTTTAATATATTTAGTTACTAAAAGCTTGCCATGTATTTCTGTTTATTTATTTGGTTTGCCCTAATTATAATTACCAGTTTTCACTGTATATCCTGTAAATGGTTAACTCTCATCCTCCAAGCCTTAAAAGCTCTTTGACAAAAAACGTTCCTGTTTTGTAATATGTATTTAATTAGAGTTTATGGTGAGCAAACTAAAAGTTTGGTCATTTAGTTAAACACCAAACAGGATAATAGTTTATGTCTGTGGTATTTTGAATTTTTTTAACAGTTCTTATATTTGCTTTTAGTAGAAAATCCCTGTATTTATCAAATAGGAGCATGGGAGTAATCTTCTAGGGGACCCCAAGAAGATATTTAGGAAAAATAGCAATTGATCATATAAAGAAAGAGGAGGAAAACATGGCATAATTGCTTTTGAAAATAATTGTTACATTCATATATTTGAATTAAGAATCTGCTTTGTAAAACAGTCCAGTAAGCTGTGTTTCATCAACACAGTATGAAAGAAAGGATACCAGTGCAGTTAGTGGCAAGTGGGACTTCATTCCACTGTTAGTTAAAAATATACAAAGTAGCTGAAACCAGCTGATAGAACATCATTCAGAAGCACCAACAGAAGAAAAATAAAGGAGGGGAGGTATACTTGGATCCTCCACAGTCATTGTGAATTTTGAGCTTATAAACAATAGCTGCTAGACTTCCTTGACCTGCATCTCAAAACTAAGCATGGATGTAATGCTGGCAAAGCAGCTGACTTCTTTACCAGAAAAAGCTTTCCAAATTCAGGTCAACCCAGGGAACTTTGAGAATGGCATCCACATCATTAGCCAATACATATCTTATGATTTCCCTGTTTTTAGCCAAAAATATGTTGAGCACCACTGCTATGAAAAAAACACAATTCTGAGTACTGTACACTCCATGGTTTCTTTGGAACATTAAAGCTGGTATGTTATTTTAAAATAAGTTATTTGTTGCAGATGTGGTTTAACCTAAAGCCTGTAAATATTGCATTAAATTGTATAAGGGACTACTTGGCTAGCAAAATATTGTCAAGGGTAAAGGCAGCATCTGGGTGGTTGAGCAAAGGGTTGAGAGAAGCTATATACTGGTGTTTGACTGTGCCCACCTGACAGCGATGGCTACCATGTGACAAAATCTCAGTAAAGCAGAAGTCTTGGAAGACCTACTAAGTGTGCATCAGGGTAAGGCAGAGACTATTGAAAACTGGCAAGTGATAGCTGTCCATTAGTGAAAAAAAGAACATACAGTCTATAATGAGTGGAATAGACCAAGCTGGGTCCAAAGGGTGAGCTGGTGGTCTGAAAATCTTTCAGACCTGTCTCAAATCCTTGAAGTTATTTTTGAATTTGAGTCAAAAATTAATCCTTGGAGAAAGGTTTTTAAATTTTATTTTGAATAAAAGAATAAATACAGAGTCCAGAGGGAAGTAGTCATAGGCAATAGTTAAGATCGATCCAAGAAAAGAGTGACATTCTGAGAATATTATGATGGTTCCTGTGCTGAAACAACAATTGTAATTTTTGTTGCTGTAGGGTTTAGGCTGTTATAATTTCTCTATCTGTATCTTTTTTATTTTGTTTCATTTTACATCTGTCTTTACCGTCTCTGTTTCTCATTAGGGTTTTGGTCAATGAATAGCCACAAGAAACAAAATTCAAAAGAGAGCTGCCAGATATCTTACCAGTCTCATAATTCCAGGTTGCATGCTAAACTGAGTGAGCGAATTAGGAATATGCTAAGAACTATTACTTTACCTTTACTTATTCTTGTGATCAGTTTTCTTTTAAAAGTAAACTTGTTTATCATGCTTAACCAAAATTAAGAAGCTTAAAATCCCACTTGATGCCTGTAAGGCTGTTGAAATGAAGAAATGTAGTAGTGATACAGAAAAAATGGGAAATGGTGGTCTGTATGGTATTTGAGGGTAGAAAAATAGGCGAGCCACTGAAGGTGATAACCAGAGGGAAGTTCAAATAAAGGTCCAGTAGAACATTGTTTCATCTTTGGCTTTTACAATGATCCTTTCTGTTTATTCTTTTTTTTTGTCTCTTCAGTTATACATTTTTGGATTTTTGCTGGTTATTTCTTAGTATTTTTGGCAGCTATGAACACTAGTAGGTGCTTGATATCACACTGGTGGGGTATTTGTAAGTAAGAAATGATCAGACCTCTTAAGTTAGATAGGAACTGGTATTTTAGCGACAGTAAACAAATATAAATAATTGTTTTCTTTTCCCAGGTTGAATTGTTTTTGACACCTGCATGATGGAACTTGACATTGAAAGCTAACTGACACTACATCATAGCTCACAGATGCTTCCTTTTCACACAAGAAAAAGATTGTAACATATGTCATCTTGTCATACAGTAACTTTGAAAAGTATAATTTTGTGTTAAGGTTTATTATTTTATGTCATTGTTATTTCTGTTGCGGAACCATTACTTGAAAGATACTGGGACTTTAGTGTGCACTGTCTATCAAATATTTGAGCTCCATCTCTATATTCATTTTTGGTTCAAATTGAAAACATATAAATGTACATTGCTATGTTTAATATTAGATGCATGTAGATATAAATAAAAAATTTTATTATGAACTTTAAGGCCTCCTTGCAGTAAAGATTATTATATTGACCATTAATTAGTTTTATTCCAAAGTGAAAATCTAAACTGTAAATAAGTTGGTAAAATCCATTGTCTTTGGCTTGCTTAATCCAATCTATGGTCTCTGTGAGAAAGAACCTGTGGTTCAACAGTCCATCATGGCAAACTGAAGCACACATCAATATTTACAGAGATGAATTCAGCTATCGGCTAACATTCACATTTTTAGGTTTGTAGGAGGAAACTGCAAAAAATCCACATTGACATTTAGTGAAGATGATGATTTTACAAAGAGAGGGACATGGCATATAAGTTAGCAAAGCTAAACTTACTATTCCTAATAGAAATAGTGATGTAGAAAATGGATACATAGAAAATCACCTCCCTCTTCAAATACATCTTCTCCCAGGTTAAAAAAAAATCCGCTGTAGGAATTTGAGTTTGACAAAATGTTAACTTGTATAAAGTTTATGAATGATACAGGTGTTTTTCAAGGTGCTGTGGACATTCTCTGCAAAACAAATTAAAAACAATGAAGTGCATATTTGTAGGAAACTTATATTGTAAACTTTTTGTGGGAGGTTTATTTCACACAATGATAAAGTTAAATGTAACTTCTATTTACTCTGGAAAGTTTGATTGGAAACGGATAGAATGTATCTAATTAATGGTAATTAGATGATTCACATTATGTCTGTTTACACTTACAACCTTCTTTCTTATGTACTTTTTTAAAAGAATTAGCAGGTGATACATATATACATTAAGAGAAAGGTATTTCGTGTGTAATAAAATAAAGGACAGTTAGAAAGTGTTAAGGCACCTTGAAGACAAACTCTGTTTATTTGTTGGCCAAAAGTAAGTAAAGTCGTCAGAATGTTGACTAATGCAAAGATGGCAGTGTTGCCCCTTAAGAGGAAGCAAGAGTGGAAAAAGTAGCCCTGATGTTGTCTCCCCCTCCCCCTTAGCTCAGACTCATGCCAAACCCAGACTCAAGAGGTCATATAACTGGGAGAGTGCATTGGCATTGACTTGGTGAGAGCCCAAGTGATGTTGAACTCGAAATTTGTACGGCTGAAGGTCCAAAAACCATCTAGCGACATGTGGGTTTGGTTCCTTTTGTAGGGCCATCCCCTGTAGAGTGAACTCATGGCCAAGAAAGTAGTAACTCAGCTCCTGGATGGCCCCTTTGATCACCATAGCTTCCTGTTCCAGTTTACCTGGTCTCTCAGTTCAACAGTTTCTGGCTCAGGTATATTATGGAGTGTGTGACCCCATCAACACTTTGACTCAGCACGTCACCTAGACTTGTGCCTGAAGGAGTCGGTCTGGAGGATGAAAGGGAAGGAAAAGTCAGGAGTCATCAGTATGGGGGCCAAAGTGAGAACCTGCTTAAGGTCACAAAATGCAGTTCTTTACTTTTTCATCCTATACCACTTTATTATGTGACCCGACATTTGCGCGATAGACATATGCGCACCGACAAAATAGCGTCGATTAAAATGCGCCGACAATATCGCCCCGACAAAATCACGAAAGTTTCATTAAATATGAATTACTAGTTTAAAGCATATATAATAATGTTTATTTTAGAAGTCAATATTATGAGACGTGGCATGCCATCAGCATGGCACGCAGATAGTCCTTAAGATCACACCCTGCATATGTAGTAGGAAGAATTGCAGCAAGGGCATCCTACTCTCTTGGCCTCTCTCGCGATTTTGTCGTCGCGATTTTGTCAGCTCGCATTTGTCGAAAACCAGTCAGCAGGTTTGTCGGCGCTCATTTGTCCATCGCGGTTTTGTCAGGGCGCATATGTCTATCTCGCTTTTGTCAGTGAGCCCTTTATTAGGTGTTCATTTATCAAGGGCGAGGCTCTTTCAGAGAAGCTGGGTACAAACTGGGGGTAGTACCTTTCTAAGCCTAAGAAAGCCTGTACCTGTCACTTGGTTATTGGTTGAGGCCAATATAAAAAAGCAGAAACTTTGGAACACTGTTGTTGAATGGTCTTCACCCACATGTAGCCCAAATAATTAGCCTTCACTGACTCAAAATAATATTTTTTTGGATTAATACAGAGAGTCACAATATTGCCAGTGTCCACTTGCAGTACTGAATGCATTTTTTTCCTTGGCAGACTCTGTTAAAGGAGTCTGCCCGTACCTTTTCATCATGTCAAGTGTAGTCAGGTAGTGAGCTTTTCTCCATCCACTTACAGCACTGGGTTTGCATCAAAAGGTAACTGATCCCAATTCTTCCCATCCTCACTGACTACCTTGCATAACATTTTTTTTGAGTGTTTGAATAATGAAAGGCGGTCTATAAATGTAAAGAATTATTATTATTATTATTAAAATGAGTAGACACATAAAGCTAAATATTTGTTTTATGCTGTTATAACATATATCTTGAAAATATTTTAATTGTACTGTATTATAACACTGTGTCAAGAATTGTCTTATTAATTTTGTATGTCCTGCACTTTTTTATTAAAATAAAAAAACAGGACCGTCCTCCAAACGCAAGGAACAAAACATCAAGCACTACTACACTGACAGTTGATGTGTTAGATGGAGATGATTTGGGGCCCATGTTCCTACCATGCAGGCTGGTGAATAACACAAGAGATTGCCGTCCTCTGGAATATAAAGCCAGCATTCCAGAACTCACTGACCCGGTAAAACTATTTTTTGTGTCTTTCTATTCCTATATTCAGTATCTTTCCTATCATATCACATTTGTGTCATAACGTGGAATGGTATTTCAGTAAAATGTAGTGGTGAGATGTAGATATTTTCATGCTCTAGCTATATACTGTATGTGCAGTATATGTACTGTATATGTTCAGTTTGGGTGTGTCTGTAATGTTTTTTTATTATAGTGATTATATTGGGTAACATATTCTGAACTGTTCCACTCTGTAAGATAATTTGTCTATCAAAAAAAAAATACTGTACAGTGCTGGAATTGCATGCAATCTGTTTTATCAAACCAGGAAAGAATGAAATCAAGAATTAAAAATGAATTTAATGATTGAATGCTCATGGAGAACTGAGAGATGTCCAAGATGATTAAAAAAGTAGACTGACTTGACTTGCTAACATCTCGACTAAAACTTGATTTCTCTTGAAAATTTATATTGCATTTCTGTAAATATTGACCGTCCTGTCAAATAGAGTCAATCATGAATTGACAGGCAGACCTCCTAGAAACTATGACCCTTGAGAAGACAAGCATTCCTGCAGAAATTAAGACCAGCAATCTCTCTAAATTCTCGGCTGAGTAGGAGTAATACACTTCTGCTGCCAGACAGGTCAGCAAACATATGAAATCAGAAGTACCAAAACAATATTGTTTTTCTAAATTTGTACATGCAGTGTTTAAGTAATAATAAAAATCTGTTTATTCTACTAGGATAGGCTCAGATGCCTTGTAACCCTGAATTAAAAAAGCAGGCTAGAGACAGGATAATGGATGGATATTTATAGCATAGTTACACTGTATTTATTATGAGTTACAGTTTAGATAAAAAATTATTATGTTGCAAACTGTTTGAAATATTTTTTAGGATTATACATACAATATATTTAAATTACCAAAGAAAGAAAGGTTCTGACTCTCATTTTGGTGTTCTGGCTATGGTAGTATTTTGTATATGTGTACATTAGGTTGTTTTTTATTTAATACAATTAACCTCCCATCATTTAATTTACAGTGATAAACTGTTAAAATAAGTTATGATTCCTGCTTTCTATTAAAATAACCTTGTTTTTAGCAATAGTAAAGCAAAACAGTGAATAAGCATAAAGACAAGGGGTATGTGTTATGGTTATAATAATACATTATATTTATATAGCGCCTTTCCCATGCTCAAGGCGCTTCACAGAGTCTTAGAAAAAAAAACAGCAGGGTATTTGTAACATTGGATGCAAATGTTTTCCTGAATAGAACAATGAAACAAATAACAAAGCATTAAATAGAATAAAGGGCAATAAACCAGAGTAAAATACTAAATTCAATACTAAAAGTAAAACCTAACAAATAACCTAATTTGTGATATAACAGATACACAAATTATCCTGAAGACCTGGACAGAGAGGTAAATTGAAAGAAAGGGCAGAATGTTAAGTTAAGTTAAAAGCCTTCCTAAATAGTTAAGTTTTAATTTGTTTTTTAAAAGAATGAATGGAGTCAGCTGATCTAATTCATTTCGGGATGTCATTTCAAAGTCTGGGTGCTATGGAGCTGAAGGCCCTGTCACCCAAAGAGTGCAGGTTAGTGTGGGGCACAACAAGATTACCAGAATCAGAGGACCTTAGTAGGCGAACAGGAGCATAGTGATTTAGAAGGTCACTGATGTAGTATGGTGCAAGGCCATTTCAAGCTTTGTAGGTTATTAGTAGAATTTTGTTATATATATTTATTATATATGGTATTATGTTAACAAATTATGGTTAAACTAGAGAAAGATTACTGAAGCTTGCAAAGCTTCTATTTCATTTTCATTTAAAATTCTGTGTTTTATAAGAGAAAATTGTATAATCATTTTATTATTTAAATAATAATAAAATTCTTATTAATAATAAATGCTTAATTCTCAACTGTGAAAATTATTTGAAAATGTTAAAAAAATCTTAATTTGAATAGTCATCTTTCTACATTTAATTATCCATCATTAAAATATTTGCATATATACCAAATTAATGTAATCACAGGATACTTACTGAGAACTAAGGGATGCTTAAGACAATCAAAAATCAGGCTGACTAAATTAAATGGTACACAGGGCACGGCCTGTAAACAATTATTGTATCTTAATTGCATATAATTTTTATTCTTTTTTTAATCAGAAGTGCTAAGTCTTTTGAATACTTGGACATTTGAAAAGGGCGTAATATATTACTGAGTATAAGCTGGCATTTTTATAATAATCTAAAAGTAATTGTTTCTTAAAACCAGTTTTCTTTAAAATTGTTATGTAGTACAACTTGATGTTATCTTTCTGTAAACCATTTTTGGAAATATACAGCAATCCATCCATTTTACCCTGTGGGTCATGTGGAGTGACTAGGGTGGAGTGGTGACAGTCCATTTCCATGTCTAAACACACACACACTCTGGGCATATTTTTATCAGTTAATCAAACAAAAATCATGTACACACTAAGAATGTGTAAACTTTACAAAGGAGGCCAGGATCCTGTTATTTCAATCAGAATACTGGAAGACCCCCCTAAAGTTTTGTTGAATAGAGAATGATTAAAAAGTTATTTTAAAGGATAAGTGTAGTATTTTTGAAGTTGAAGTTTTTTTTAACAATCTTGTGCTGTACAGTATATTAATTTGCCACAGTAAACTGTGTTCTTAAGTGAAGTATTTTGTATACTGTACATTTAAAAAATGTGATGACTGCTGTGTTCTTCACCTCATTGCTTGTTTCACTTTGCAACATCCGTTCACTCACTGGACCATGGTTCCCTGTATGTTATTGATAATTCAATGAGCAATTGCGATTTCTGCTGAAAGTGATTTGAGCTATTAAGGCAGAGTTGGTGACAGAGGAGATGCATGCAGGAACATCTAAAGTTTTTTAGCATGATGAAAAATAGAGCTGTATAGTATGCGCTGTAGAAATATCAGGTACTAGCAAGCTGAATACTACATGAATGGTTAGCTCTTAGTGATCTCTTGAGCTATTAAGTAGATTGAACCACATACATGTTTATTGTGCATGTGGAGTTTTCAATGTTCTCCCTGAGTGAACATAGGGTTTCCTCCCACCTCACCAGATATTTACCAATCAATCTGCGGACCAGGAATGTTCTTAATGGTCAGTTAGCTCTACCAAAGAAAATAAATGCACAAACAAATTAAACTCTGTCATCATACAGTATATTCCAAAGTCAGAGAAAAAGACTTTAATGCTTAGTTCTTATAATAATAATCTGGTGTTTGAGGATCTAACATTACGACTGGAAATATAAGGGCACATTCATTCCAAAATATAGGAGGGAGCAAGATTATTCAGCGCCTTACATATCATTAATAGTATTTTAAAATCAGTTCTAAAGGACACTAGTAACCAGTGTAACAACACTAAAGCTGATGAGATATGCTCAATTTTTCTTTTTTTTGATTAAAATTCATGCTACTGCATTCTGAAGTAACTGCAACTAATTGATGTCTTCCTAAGATAGTCCAGTTAAGAGTGCATTTCGGTAAACTAGTCTGATAGAAACAAAAGCAGGAGTTAATTTCTCAGCATCTTGCATCTTAAATGAAAAAATGTAGTTATATTAATAAGATTAATGAGTGATTTAAAGTTCAGGTCAGAGTCTTATGACCAGTAGGAGGTGTTGCAGCACCCCAAACCCCAGACACAACCTCACAGGCACATGTTCTAAGTACAAATAAAGGTTTTATTGTACAAAATACTTTACAAATGGTTTCTTTGTCATCAAAACACAACACATTTCTTCTTCTCTCTCACTCTTCTCCTCCACACCTCCCAGGTAAGTTTTGTCCATCCTCCACACCTGGCTCCAGCTTGCCTGGATGATTTTGACCAGCTTCTTTTATCCTGGAATCAGGATTACTTCATGTGCTAGGGCATAGCCCTTTGAAAGCATTTCTGTGTTAAACAGAAGTCCCTCAAAGTGGGGTTTACCAATCCCAGCAGCTCCTTATTGGCGGCCCCAAGGAACCCGGCAGAGCTGCCTCCAAGGGACTATACGTCCCAGTATACTCTGCAGGTGTCTGTGTGGGAATCCTAGCCCAGGGATGCTGCTATTTAGCATAATGGGGAAGCATGTATTCCAGATAGGTTGTCTTCCCCTGTTCTTACATCATACTGCCCTCAATGTATTGTTCCTTACCTCATTCTGGCTGGAATACCTGCATATGTGGGCCATCCATCACAGTCCATAATAATGCCTAAATTCTTTACTTCTGCTTTGACTTTCAACATGAAGTGAAAATTTATTTTTAAGACCCATGCTTGTTCTAACAACTTAGATTTATGTTTTTTTTTCCTTGTTTAGCTTGAGGAAATTAATTCTCATCCATTTTGAAATGCAAGTAAGATATTGGATCAGAGGGCACAGAGCCTCAGGGTTGTCACATTATATAGACAAATAATATGATTTAAAGGGAGCCTGTACTATAGATTGAAAATAACAGCAGACCCAGAATAGATCTTTCTGGTACAATAGAGGAAAGCAGGATAGCCCAACTAGAAACAGGTAACTTCCTACAGGTGAACACACTTGTATGCAGCTAAAGGCTTGCTAACGGTGCATGTGAAATTTAAAGCCAATCGAGCAGGCAGGACATCAGTGAAAATGGGCAGTATATGGTTTCCAATTGCACATGGTCTCACCTGTTGCCCTACTGTGTTTGTAAGTTGCTTTGAGCTGTCTAAAATAATCAGCCCTTTCAAGGATAGTGATGACATGGAGGGCAGCTTCACAAAGAACCACTGAAAGGAACTCTGGAATGATTTCCTTAAACCAAACAAACAATTTAAAAAGAAAAAGTCCCAACAGAGAGAAACAGTTAACTTGAAATGAAGATTTAGAGCAGTTGTTGACATTCATTGAGGTAGTCTTTAGTCTTTTTAGAGTGGTACATCGTTTTATGTTGATCTTTCAATATTTTAAAGTAGGGTTCACCAACTCCTGTCCTGGAGGACCACCATGGCTGCAGGTTTTCATTCTAACCCTTTTCTTAATGAGTATCCTGTTTTTGCTGCTAATTAACTTCTTTTGAACTAAGTTTAATTAACTTACTCCAGAAGACTCAGACCCCTTAATTGTTTCTTTTTCCTTAAATAGCAGCCAAACAATAATGAAATACAAAATGAACCAAAACAACTAGTGTCCATCATAGAATATCTGAAAATAAAGAACGATGAAGGTCTCAGGAATGTTGCTGTTCTCAGGTCCCCAAAACATTTTAATAGTGCTCTTAGAAAGATAAAATCAACAATTTCAGAAATTAATTAATTAATTAATTAATTAATTAATTAATTAAAGAACGAGTTTAATTAACAACAAGAATCGGCACCTCATTAAGCAGCTGGTTAAAGTGAAATTGGCTGGAGTTTGAGGCCCCGACTTAGTTGGTCTTCTGTTGGCTCCCTCACTTCACATTTCATTTCTGTTTGGGTGCCATTTAAGGAAAGAAATGAAACAATTCAGAGGAACATTGAAGAAATCTTAAAAAAGCAATTCAATTTAAGTGATTCACAAGAAATTAATTAGCAGCGCAAACTGGGCACTCATTAAAAAAAGGGTTAGAAGGAAAACCTGCAGCCACAGTAGTCGTCCAGGACAGGAGTTGGCGACTCCTGTTTTAAAGTGCCTTATGCAATAGTGTGAAACATTTCCCTTAAATTTAAAAACATAAGGACTGTAGTTATTTCTTGTATCAAAATATTTTTTAAAATCATTAAAACTCAAGTTTAATTTTGTGCAATGACCAAGTCAATTGGAACTTTTTAAATATCTTGTGCTGCTAAAGGTGAGATTGAAAGTGTGAGCCAATTATTTATTCAAGGACATTTTTAGTATTATTTTGGGTCTAAATTAGATTTGTCCAGAAAAGACTGGCATTAGCTTCTCTTACAGAATCAGGAGAAGCCCCTGTCATGTAATAATTTATTAATTTTGTTAAGTAAGGTTACTGAAAGTGTGACTTGGATGGAAATGGGTCTTAGGGGCTGTCAGTTTTAATATCTGGTATAATTTCTTGCTTTTTATGTTAAGGTAAACTAACCAAAACATTGAATGCAAGGAATGACCTAGATTACTAGTACTGTACTAATGATTGTTTTTTTTAATCTGTAATTTTATGTTTTCTTGTTCAAGAGTTTACAAATGTAATTAGAATTTTGCTACTAATGTGGGAAGGGATTTTTTCAAGTTCAGAATTCTTAATGATTAAACTAACCACTGTTCTTAATATTAAGTGAAGACCTTTTCTATTTTTGTTTGAATTAGAGCTGTTTTGTATATTGATTTCAAAGACTAGGTTTGAATTCCTTAAATTTAATAAGCTAATGCTGACATATACAATGGTTGAAATATAAATATATTGTTGTTCTGGTTTTATCCAGTGCACTTATTGGCAAATTTAAATATAATTAACTAGTGGTCTGCAATAGTTCCATTTAAACAATAGCCGATTCAGTTTTCAATACTACAAGTAATGAAACATATAACTGTTAATCTGGAATTGTAAACTTTTGTTGAGGTTGTCCAGTTTAATAATAGTGCATTTATTAAAATGACTTATCATTAATAATTTATTATACTTTAAAGCTACTTCATAACTTTAGTTTCCATCAAAAATGTAAAAATATGATGGCATTATAACACTGAATTTTCACCCTTTGTGCTAATGTCATCTTTTATTAAACTTTTTATTTTGTTTAAGATGAGCTCTAGCATTACTGGTTGAGCTGACTGTGGTTCTCAAGTGAGTGTCACTGTAGATATTGGCTGAGGGATGTGTGATAAGTATATATATTTATATTGATGATCATACATTTAATCTAAATCCATTTTAAAATTAAATTGATTGATCAAGAAATATCTTTTCCTTGATTAATGGTACAGATTACAAAAGATTTACAAAGTATTTTCAGTTTTGTTTTTATGTATTGCTAGACAGTTATAACTAAACACTATATGATTATTTTACTGTAAATATGCAAAAGTTACAATGAAGATAAAGATTGATGAGTGTCAGTACTATAAAAGTGTTTCATCTCTAGTTTTAATTTTGCATTTTTTCTTTTATTTTGTTACCTTTTTCCTAAATTGTAACTTTCTTGTTCTAAATGTGTCCATTATTTCTCTAAACTGTGTTGTTCTACTCCCATGAGCACTCTTATTGTAAGTTTAGAGGCCTTTGCCGTTTATGTCTTTCAGATTCTGTTTATAGATTTTTAAAATTTCCTCTGACTTTCCAGAAGATTTGTTTAGCAGACTTTTAGCTTGATTATGATTTGTTTATCTCAGGTCTTAATTCTCATAGTAAAAAAAATGTATTTAGATTTTTGAAGTAAATATATTTGTGGATGCTTTCAGTTCACTTATTCTCACCCCTGAATCTCAGCTTTCATTTAGTTACTTCAAATAAACGTAATAAGGTAGAAGAAGGGAATTTTACCTTAGGACAGATTGATTAACTCTAGAAAAAAATATGCCCCCCTGGGCAGTGCATTCATATTCATATATTTTTCTCAGTTACATGATTTGAGTATTCTCACTTTTCAGTAGCATTTAAGTAAGTCAGAACACATACTGTGCTTGACCATAAACTAGTACTTTTTGAAGTTACAGGGTTATTATATTTAGTAGCTCTAAATTACTTATAATAACACTGGCAATTCTTACTAGTTTTCACATGCTAATGCTGCCTGTTAGAGGATTTCTTTTCTTATCAGTGTAGTCTTCAGTTTCATATGAGTATGAAGGGCTAAACAGGCCAATAAATACTTTTCTGTATATGATACATTGGTTTATATGTTCACACTTTTGGTTTGTGAGTGTTTACTAAAGTTTGCTTATGTATAATACTGGTTTAATTCATATGAAATATATATATTGGAAGGTGTATGTGTTATGGGTTTATGTATTGATTTGTATGTGTATGTCACTGGTTTATGTATTTTTATTATTGGCTTGTGAGTAAACTGCGCTGGTTTGTACTCTTATGCTAAACAGTGTTGGCTTGTGTTCATATATGATTGGTCTGCTTACATATAGAATTTTTTTTATTTTAGTTTTATGAATGTCTTGTACTGGTTTCATTTGGAAAATGTACCAGTTTTGAATATGAATTCTGTTGGTTTTATACATACACTAATTCGATTGTATGTGAGTCATGAACCTCTTTTGAATGTATTCTATACTGGTTTTATGTGCCATACTAATTTTACATTATATCAGTTTTTTGTGAAAAATAGGCTGGTTTTATGTACAGTACAACTCCTGTCACAACTCTATGTGTGTAGTATATTGGTTTTACATGCAAACTATGTCAGTTGTTCACATTATCTAGAATGGCAAACCTTTAGCATGTGAGTGAAATCCAGTGCAGTTCACTGAATAATAAATGGCCGCAAACAACTAACATACACATTCAAAGCACTATAGTTCTTACACAAAGCAGTAGTACACATATGTAAATCAATATAATTCACACGGAAATCAGTAACGAATACAGGCCCCTCAACCATCACAGTTAATATGTATGAAACCAATACTGTACATATGTCAACCCAAAATATAAGCTTGTTCATAATCCAATAGTATGAAAATGTAAATCTACTGTATATATCACATACAAAAATATATAATTTATGCCATGTTTTGCCACTCATTGCCAAGGGCTCTTATTATAAGTTCAGCTGAAATTAGCATCTGCCCATATACTTAGAATGTTAGTTTCTTACGCTACTACTTCTCCAATTTACTTGTCATGTGATGAATCAAAATTAACAGTTATTACCTTGTGGCAGAAGTCAGTACCCGCGAAAGGAATTATATCTCTAAACTGGCTTGGGAACATCTGGGATTTCCCCAGGGAGAACTAAAATTTGACGCTGGGGAAAGGGAAGCATAGGCTAATCAGCTTTGCCTGTTGCCGCCACCGCAACTCTCACCAGGAGAAGCAGGTTCAATTGAAAAGATGAGATGAGATTTGAAATTTCTACAGAAAATTAAACTTGAGAAAGACACATCAAGTTAATCTCCCTTTAAACTTTGTTTGTGGCTAAAATTCAAAACTCTTAAAATTCTACAATGGGTATTGATTAATGTCTTATTTAGACTTAGAATTGTAATTAGCACCCTCAAATATGAGGTTTGTTTCTATATTCAATGATTCATTTTAACACTAGAATCCCTGAAGCCTACAGAAATGTTCTTAATGCTGGGACATAGTAATTTCCCTTGCCTCAAGAAAGGGCCTGAGCTGCCTTGAAAGTTTGCATATTGTAATCTTTTTAGTTAGCCAATAAAAGGTGTCATTTTGCTTGGCTTCTCACAGTAGATATCGTAACGTGTTTGGCAAAGTAATCTTGCGTTTTCCTTCAATTATTGCCCTTAATGGTATCTGATATTTTTCAGCTATTGTATTTATGCTTAACTGTCTTTCATTGTAATTCCATTTATATTTTTAAAGCCTGTATTCAAAGCATTTTCCATACGTCTCCTTAGAAAATGTCTAGCCAGGAAATAATGTGAAGACAGCCGGTAACATTACCAATAAGGGGATAAAAAACACACTGAAAAACAACAGATTCAAATAATGACTATTTTGAAATAGCTTGTGTCTTTAATCATAATGGCAAGTACAGAAAAGTTCTAATATGTGCTTTACTGTAATTTTTATTTGATAATAAGCAGTGTTTTATTTTATGCTACCACAAAACTTTAAAAGGGAAAAATGCACCGAAAAACTGAAACTGGGAAATAAAAAATTCTCAAATATAAATGATATTGTTTCTTTGCAATATATATTGCTGACATACACTTTTACAGTTGATGATACCTGGTCCTCTGGTGAAGCTGAACCAGCTTAGTCAAGTTTAGGACAGTGAGGACCAGAGTCTACCTCATCAGGACAAAAAGGCACAATAGTGTCAAACACAAAATTCACACCATTATTCCAGCAACATTAATACTAGTAATTTAACACAATATTACAAAAGCTTATTATAAACTATAAATTCAACTTAGAACACAGATAGTTTGAGATTAAAATAATTCTGTTTGTTGCAAGAAAATCATAATGGGTGTCTGATCCTTTAAAAAATAATTAAAGAAACACAAATGGACAACAAAGCAAAAGAAAATAATGGAATGCAACATATTAGGCATATGACAAAGACTGAAAAAACAAATATTTGTGTTTTTATTTTTTTTGTTTTTGCAGTGTGGAAGTAACCTTTGTTGCCTTTTGCAGATGCACACTGATGAGCCTCTTGCTAATTGCCTGCTTCATATGCATATTGTTTGTCTGAGAGCACATTTTGTAAATGCTGATACACATGATGATGTTCTCATTTCCTTCTCTTGTTTCTCTTAATTTTCTAATAATTTTAAACCTTTTAACAAGTTCATGGTTAGTTTTTACTTAACTCAGGCAGCCAATAAACAGATTGTCTTTCATTTGAAAACCAAATCTGTTTATTACTGTGTGTATACAGTATAGCTATTGATATTCACGCCATATTTCAGTAGGTCTCACAATGACTTATTAGCACACAAAAATGTTTTATTTGATAGTGTATTATTACTAGATTTCTACAATTTGTAGGTTCTCCTGCAATTTGAGAAGATAATTCCTTGAAGCTGTAAAGGAATATAACATTTTGATGAGATCAAGAATGATTTCAACCAATAATCTCTATTTTCATTTGTTTGAGATTATAAGTCATATAGGTTTTTTCTTTTTTAACGAACAATATATTTGTTCAGTTGCTACTAGTAGTGCAAGCTGCACCAGAGTCAATTATTCTGTGTTTCCATTGATATTCATTTTTTTATAAACTTCTTCCCTTCAATGTGCAATCTTCTGATAAGATTAAAAAAATAAATGCCAGCATAAACAAGTGATGCATGAAAAGGCAAAAATTACATGAATGTGAATTCACAGGTAATTAGTTTTACATATTCAGCTTCAGTACTTGAAGTGGTGACACTGATTAATAGAAACTGTTACTGATTTAAATGTGAAATGTGTCGTTGCAGACAAGAGAACCTTGAACATTCAGAGGACAGTCACATAAATTAAAAACTCAGACAAAAGTGAATTTTACAGGCTTCTCTGCTTGCACAATTTCTTCATCAAATGTTAACGTGGGCTTGATTAAGATTTTTCTTTGTCTTTTGTTGTATTTTTCTCAAATGTCATATTTACACATATGGACTTTTATTAGTGCTTTAAATTATGCTGCATAAACAAGGCATCTCACCCATGACTGCTTATCTCCAAGTTTCAGCACCTCTCCATTCATCATCTTTGGCATTGTGCTCTTCTCTGATAGGCATTTCTACTTTTACAGGTCCACCTTGCAGAGTCATAAATTCACTATTTGCAGTGTGTGAGAAGACGACTAAATTAGCTCTTTAAATGTTACCTGAGTGGATTTATGCTCTGTAGTTTGAAACTGATATTGTAGCAGCAAACATAATATTTCTTTTAACTTTAACAATGACAAATAAATTAAATATTTCTATAGGAGAATATGTATTGATTGAGAGCATCAATGAGATCATCCATCTATTTGTTTAACCCACTTAACCAGGACAGAGTTGCCAGTCAGCCATTATAAATTTGTTAACATTGTATTGATTGGATTGTACCCCACAGCATTTGAGCCCAGGTTCACTTGCAGACTGATGTTCATTTCTTAATGTTTCCTTTTTTGTCTGTCACTGCATGTGGTCAACATGATTTTAGATCATGATCAGCATGATTACAGATTAGAAATAATATTACTGAAAAATATTAGCACATTCCCAGAAATAATAAGTTAGAAAATGAACACATGGTTTAATACTCAGATGTGTTTAGTAACTTTGTTGTAGCATTTTACATTTTTTGTTCATCAGAGTATCAATTATCACATATATTTTTGTAATGATGAGTTATATTCAAAAATAGCACTGACAACAGAATGCTATTTCATGCATTAATTGACTACATTAAATACATGTTTTCTATCGGTACTTTACAATCTTATATAGTTAACATGTATCCTAAATTGGCTTGAGGCTCAAAAGCTTTCATAGACCGCTGACTCTGACTCAGGTGAAACAAGAATGGCATTGATTAATATCCTATTGTTACAATGTGGAAACTGGGCATCAGTGAAGTTGTCTTATTGTGTTTGTTCACTCTGTGGTTACAGAATGACACAAAACTAATCCCTTTACTCTTATATTCATTTCTAGATAAGTGTCTATTTTCTTTGTTTTTTTTTTTACTTTTATGGTTACCTTACCTTAAACAATAGGAGAAGTGGTCCGATGTACCAGTGGAAATGGCGTCACTAGGGTAGGTGTCACACAGTGCTGTAACTAAGACACCCACAAGCCCCTAGGTGACTTGATGAACTGAGCTCTTTAACACATAGTCAATCATACTTTAAACAATGAAGCATGTGGAATCCTGGCCATTTAAGGCAGCATGATAAATGTCACTATTAATAGTGCCTGGAAATTGAGCAGAAGGTGGTTTCAGCCTGAAATACTGCACTGGACTGCACTGCACTGAAGTTTCATAGACAGTTATTTGGGTGTCACCCCTCTGATGGTGTTACGCGGTGCAACCGCTTTCCCCAGTTGACGCCACTGACCAGAGGTGAAGGACCAGTAAAAGGGGAAAATATACAAAATATACAAGTACGAAATGAAAAAGACAAATTGGAAACAGTAAAGTAATCTTTGATTGAAATCAAACACAATCTGTTAAAACAGACATGTTTTGAAATATGCAAATGCTTTTCAATAGATTTTCAAATTTACAAACTTTCTAAATCATGCCCTTTTCTAAATACCTCAGCAAAAACTGAACTTTTCAAACAAAATGACTTGGCAGATAACTTTGCCAAAATTTAAAAAAACAGTCCTCTGGGGTAGTAGTTGTTTCATGTTGACAAACTGACAAAGAGACAGACATGACAACCACAGTAGGTTATTTTTATATTATACTTCAAATATAGGAAAAGAGTTTTAAAAATGCATAATGCCGAGAAAACATATTCAAAAGCATATTGAAAAATATGTTTAAGCTGTTAAAATGTGATTATATTATGTTAGCATTAATGCATGAACTGGGTGATTTTCATAATCCATGCTTTTGTAAAAAGGAATTCTTCAAATTGCAGTACAAGAAATGTGCTTCTCCAAATTCTAAATGTACCGTAGACTGTAAACCAGCTTCTTTGAGTAATACACAACACTGCATAAAATCAAACAGAACTTCATCCATTTTAATTCATATTTTCGAAGAATGAAAAAACACTGGACAGAATTCCAAATTATTGCCATGGCCAGTCCTTTGCGTCAGGCCAGTTTAAAGCTGTAAACCTGGTGCACATTTACCAGTAGACTTATGCACACGTAACAATCCATTTGAGAAAAGAGAGATTATGTACACTCTGCATACATAGTTACCAGCCTATTAATTAGACTCTTAATACCTTGATCTCTAATAATAATAATAATAATTCATTACATTTATATAGCGCTTTTCTCATGAGGCAGAAGCGCTATCTCCTTGAATGTATGCCCCCTTGAAATGAAAACAAAAACTTTAATCCAGTTATTCATTTTTAGACCTGCTTATTTAGTTCAGTGCACAGACAGCCAAAGCTTTCCCCCATAGCTACAGACTTGACTGGCACCAATGTTTGATTGTACACTAAGCAATATGGGGCTCACTTACTAACATACTCAAGCAAGATCTATTTACAGTCACCATTTTATCCCCATCTCCTGCTATAGAACTACTGTAATCCTTTCTGATCAAGGCTTTAATAATTACAGAAAAGCTGAAATTTTATAATAGTTACAATATCATTTATCCACAAGAAGAAGGTTTCTTATTCAGTTTATTTGGCTGAATTGTGCAGGAACTGCAAACAATAAGCAGGCTAACAAGGTTCAGATTCTGCATACATAAGTATGGCTTGGTCAGTTGTCTAAGGACAAAGTAAAAATACTTCTTAGGAAAAATATGTAAAAGTAACCAGGCAAAGGACATGTAAACTAGTCCAATTTTCTAAAGTAATTAGGATAACAAAAAGCTATAAATAATACATTATGGTATAGAGAGTGAAGAACACCAGGGAAGGAAAGTAAACCGGTTTAATTTCTGAAAAAGCTAAAATCCTAAAACTCTAGGCCTGATCATCAAGCCATAAAAGTCACCTGGCAGATTTTTATAAACTTTTTCTACCATTCATGTATTCAGGTTGTATTTGACAAGCTTCATCGGTTTCAGAAGGAAAATCCTTGTGGAACATGTCATTCGCATCACAGAATTCATTTTGTTAATATAATGAAGTGGTGTTATGTTATGGCAGAGTTTCTGGGTTTAGGCCCATCTATGATCCTCAGGTACTGTATGTGCAGTTACTGGTGTTACTGCTGGGCTATTGCATAATTTTGGAACATACAGCTTTTCCCCATTCATTGCCGAAGTAAATATATACATATGAAGTTGCATTTTTTACAACACAAAACCCTCTTCCTTAACACAGCTTTTATTTCATCTTGGTACTTTTTTGTACAACTCTGTATATGTGTCTGTATATGGACGAAACTGTAAAATAATTCTGACAGTCAGCTTCAGTTTAAAAGGTTATGACTAATGTGCTTCGGTGCCTTAAAGGTGTGATCCATGTATATGTCTTGCCTAAGGGTACCACAAATTGCTGCAGTCAATTTAGTTATTTGATAAATATGAAGCATTGATCTCTTTGAAGTGTTAAACACATAAGCAATATATATGGTAGTGAGAGCTGCTGAGTAAGAAGTGCTTTTCCTTTACTAATTTTTGGCATTTTATCAGAATGTTGTGTTTGTCTGTGGATTATAATATTCTACTACTTCTTAAGGCATTGTTCTGCTTTGTTTTTCTGATGGTTTTTTACTTATGTCCTTGACTTGAGCATTCCTAGTTTTCATACCCTTTTTCTGTCCATTTAATATTCATTTGCTCAGAGGGTAATGCGCTTGCTGCTTCCTGAGCAGCTCTACTTTTCTCCACGCTCTTTTCTCCACAGCTTCTTCTCTTCCTTTGTCGGCATCTTTTCATGTTAAAATTGATTAAGTCAGAGTTTGTGTTGCCATTACTTAGTATGTTTTCTTTAATCTTTCACTTAAGCTGGCACTTAAGTCTTCAATCTGCCTTCAAGAATGATTTAAGAAATGAAGAGGTTGGGGAAGTGACAGTAAATGTGGTAGGGACGAGAACGGCGCCTGTACGCATGCACCGCCCTGTTGGCCGCTGCCGAGAGTTGATTCTACAGTAAAATAAGCGGATAGTAGATGTCACATAGTGTATGTATACCAAATTTCAGGTCAATAGTTCAAACGGAGGGGCGGCACTGTGGTGCAGTGTTAGAATTAGAACAATCTAGACGAGAACAGGCCATTCAACCCAACAAAGCTCACCAGTCCTATCCACTTGTTTCCTCCAAGAAAACATCAAGTCGAGTTTTGAAAGTCCCTAATGTCTTACTGTCAACCACACTACTTGGTAGCTTATTCCAAGTGTCTATCGTTCTTTGTGTAAAGAAAAACTTCCTAATGTTTGTGCGAAATTTACCCTTAACAAGTTTCCAACTGTGTCCCCGTGTTCTTGATGAGCTCATTTTAAAATACAAGTCTCGATCCACTGTACTAATTCCCTTCATAATTTTAAACACTTCAATCATGTCACCTCTTAATCTTCTTTTGCTTAAACTGTAAAGGCTCAGCTCTTTTAATCTTTCCTCATAATTCAACCCCTGTAGACCTGGAATCAGCCTAGTCGCTCTTCTCTGGACCTTTTCTAGTGCTGCTATGTCCTTTTTGTAGCCTGGAGACCAAAACTGCACACAGTACTCAAGATGAGGCCTCACCAGTGCATTATAAAGGTTGAGCATGACCTCCTTGGACTTGTACTCCACAGATCGTGCTATATAACCTAACATTCTGTTAGCCTTCTTAATGGCTTCTGAACACTGTTTGGAAGTTGATAGCTTGGAGTCCACTATGACTCCTAAATCCTTCTCATAAGGTGTACTCTCGATTTTCCGACCGCCCATTGTGTATTCAAACCTAATATTTTTACTTCCTATGTGTAATACTTTACATTTACTGACATTAAATTTCATCTGCCACAAATCTGCCCAAGCCTGTATGCTATCCAAGTCCTTCTGTAATGATATAACGGATTCCAAATTATCTGCTAATCCACCTATCTTGGTATCATCTGCAAACTTAACCAGCTTGTCACTCACTGACCCCTGTGGAACACCACTCTTAACATCGGCCAGTTCTGATGAGGTTCCTCGCACCATCACCCTCTGCTTCCTGTGTCTGAGCCAATTCTGCACCCATCTAAAAACATCACCCTGAACTCCCACTTCTTTTAACTTGATGCCCAACCTCTCATGTGGCACCTTATCAAATGCTTTCTGAAAGTCCAGATAAATAATATCATAAGCTCCACTTTGATCGTATCCTTTTGTTGCCTCCTCATAGAATTCCAACATGTTAGTAAAACACGACCTCCCTCTTCTGAACCCATGCTGACTGTTCAGAATAACTCCTGTCCTTGTCATGTGTTGCTCAATCTTATCCTTAATAATTCCTTCCATTAATTTTCCTGTGATGCTTGTTAAGCTTACTGGCCTATAGTTGCTTGGATCTGCCCTGTCACCCTTTTTATATAATGGGATGATATTTGCCATTTTCCAGTCCTTTGGAATCTCTCCAGTGCACAGTGACTTCCTAAAAATATGTGTCAAGGGTTTATATATGTACTCACTAGCCTCCTTAAGAACACGAGGATAAATATTATCTGGGCCTGGTGATTTGTTTGATTTCATCTTATTTAATCTGAGCAGCACTTCTCCCTCTACAATTTCCAAATCCCTCAGTACCTCCTTAGTAGTTGTGTTTACCTCTGGCAGGTTATCCACTTGCTCACTTGTAAACACCTCAGAAAAATGTAAGTTTAGGGCATCTGCTATTTCATTGTCTGTATCTTTTAATTCCCCTTTACTATTCCTGATGAACTTGACCTCCTCCTTAACTGTTCTTTTACTACTAAAATACTGAAAGAATCTCTTGGGGTCTTCTTTCGCCTTATCTGCTATATTCCTCTCCAACTGTCTTTTAGCCTCTCTGATATCCTTCTTAATGGTTGCCCTCATTTTCTCATACGCTACGGTTCTCTTTGCAGTCATTAGTCTTATATGCCTTATACAGCAGTTTTTCCTTTGCAACTTCTTTTTAAATCTTTATTAATCCATCGTGGAGTTTTTTAGTTTCCTATTACTTCCAAATTTAGGTATGTATCTGTCCTGCATTACATGTAAAACATTTTAAACCTGTTCCACTGCTCCTCGACTGTCTCCACATTTAAAAGCTTATCCCAGTCTATCCTACTTAGACTTTGTCGCATCTGCTCAAAATTAGCCCTACTAAAGTTCAACTTAACAATTTTAGTCTTTGCATCTGTACTCTTACAAAATACTGAGAATTGTATTACATTATGGTCACTTGACCCTAGTGGTTCAATCACCTCTACACCCTCAATTCTATCCTGATTATTACAGAATACTAAATCCAGATAGGCTTCACCCCTTGTTGGTGCTTTAACATGCTGTGTTAAAAACAGTCACTGATTACTTCTAAAACTCCTGCTCTTGTGCTCCTCCATCTGTAAGGTTATCCCAGTTAATATTTGGATAATTAAAGTCCCCATGACTATAATATCCCCTGTAAACTTGCCTTTTGATATTACTAAAAGATGTGTGTTGAAATTACTGTCTGAATTGGGTGGTCTATAACACACTCCTAAAATGAGACCTTTTTCCCTAATATTTTCCAGGCGAAGCCACATGTCCTCACTAAGATGGGGCTCATCATCCAACTGAAGATGACTTACATTTAATTCCTGTTTGGCATAAACAGCAACCCCACCTCCTTTTCTGTTCTGTCTATCCTTCCTAAAAATGTGTATCCCTCTATGTTACACTCATCCCCATCTTTGTTATTTAGCCAGGTTTCCGTTATTGCTATAATATCATAATTATGCTCTGCTACATACAACTCCAACTCACTTACCTTATTTTTGATACTTCTAGCATTAAGGCAAGCTATTTTTAATGTGTTAATCCTTCTATCTTTACGTGTTTGCTTAAAATTTACATTACTATGCATTTTTATTTCTACACCATTGTTTGTTCTTCCATGTATAGATCTAAATCTGGCCTGTCCTAAACTCCCTGCCCCCCCATTCCCTAGTTTAAACAATCCTCGACTAGCCTACACATACGCCTCCCCAATACATTGGTGCCCCTCCGGTTCAGATGTAACCCGTCACGGCGAACAGGTCCCATCTGTTCCAAAAGGAGTCCCAATGCCCCATAAACCTATACCCTTCTACCCTGCACCAAGATTTGAGCCACGTTAAGCCTTCTAATCTCCTCAATCTTACCTGGACTGGCGCGTGGCACAGGCAGAACTTCGGAGAAGACTACCTTGTCAGTTCTGCTCCTCAGCTTGGTACCTAACTCTTTGAATTTGGATCGCAGAACTGACAGACTACCCTTATGTATGTCATTTGTTCCAACGTGGACAATGACAACTGGATCCACCCCCGCTCTGGCCAAGAGCCTATCCACCCTTCCAGGAGGTCTCCCACCTGTGCTCCCGGAAGGCAACACACCGTCGAGACTCTCTCTCTCTGGAGCACACCTGCGCTTCAATCCCCCTAATGATTGAGTCCCCAACTATCACTACCTCTCTCTTTTTGGGAACTGGTTTTGAGGTGGCCCGTTGGGGCTCCTCAACCCTGCCTACCACCTCAGAATTATCAGAGTCACCGTCCAGCTCCGCCAGGACATGATAACGGTTAGACACTTCTAATTCTGGGGTTGATGCCCCCGGACAGTGTGCACCCTTTACCTTACGCCTTGCGACCGTGACCCACCTATTCCTACCTGTCTGGTCTGGAATCTCCTCCCGCCACCTTAGGGGTGCACACTATCTCTAAAGGACACCTGGGCCAAGTCCGCCAATTCTCTATTACAACGCAGGTCAGCCAACTCCTCCTCCAGTTCAGCGACCCTGAGCTCGAGGTGCTGGATCAGCTGGCATCTCTTGCAGATGTAGCCCTCATAGACAACTGGCTCTTCCAAACCATCATCTAAAAGTCCAACATCCAACAGGACTTGCATTGCACTGGCCTCATTATTAAAATTTGATTTGGGATTACTAAGCTGCCTTAACTATATATATTTTTTTTTTCTTAAAATTAAATTTCTTCTTCTTTCAGCTGCTCCTTAACTTAAATGGTAACACTAAGATCTGCTACAGATATTTTACACCTTTTCCCCTTAAGCTCCTGTACTGTTCTCCCTCTCAGCTGCCTGCTGTTTGCCTTTCTATGAGGTTAACTTTACTTTTCTCTGTCTCTTCTAACTTTGCGCTCTTCTTACTTATAAGCTCTTCACTCGCACTGTTTGTATTCCCCCGTATTAATGAACCAATACGCTGTCGCCCACTTAACTGTTCTGCCTCTGGACCGCTAAGGACTGTTTAATCTAAAATAAACAAATAAATAAAACTTTACTACCTTATTTGCTCCTACTGCTCCTTGTGCCTGATCGGTGTCTTAACGCAGGCCGCTTACCTGCGCACTACTGAGTTTCCACCTTTTACTGCTTTGAAGTCAGCCGCGGCCTTTTTTTCTTTTCCTTTAAACTAAGGAATCGCTGTTACGACGACGCGGTTATTTATTTACAAATGCCGATATCAGTTACTGCTGCTTTCTACCCTGCCGCCTCGATGCTAATTCAAATACAGATAACAAGAAAAAGAACAAGTACAAGTACAAATAACTTTTCCAAGCTCACTTCCAAACACCCAGCTACTTTTGCTCTTGTGCGGGTGAAAAAAGCAAAAAAAAAACCCTTCTAAAGGGAAAAAGCTTTAAAATTCCCACACGGTTCCTTAGAGGCAACCAAAACCCAAGTTTTTAAGAGCAAAATGTATTTTTTTAATGTAAATCTCACACCACAGAACAAACCAACAACTCTCAACAGACTCTAGCGTTTGCAAAGCACACGTCAGCCACAAAGCACACGTGACTCTCCAGTGTTAGCGCTGCTGCCTCACAGTAAAGAAACCTGGGTTTGTTTCCCGGGTCCTCCCTGCATCGAGTTTGCATGCACTCCCTGTGTCTGTGTGGGTTTCCTCTGGGTGCTCTGGTTTACTCCCACAGTCCAAAGACATGCAGGTTTGGTGCATTGGCGATCCTAAATTGTCCCTAATGTGTGCTTGGTGTGTGTGTGTGTGTGTGTGTGTGCCCTGCAGTGGACTGGCGCCCTGCCCAGGGTTTGTTTCCTGCCTGTGCTGGCTGGGAATGGCTCCAGCAGACCCCCTGTGACCCTGTAGTTGGGATATAGCGGGTTGGATAATGGATGGATGGATAGTTGAAACGGTTTGTGAGCTACAGGTGATTTAAAATCCTGGACAGACAAACGAACAACCACGTTAGTGTATTATATATCAATATATACTGTATATACTAACGACTGGGAGCCCGATCGAATCGGGCTACAAACTCTATGTTTGTGAAATCCATATTTTCTCTGCAAAGAATTATTTGTTTTTTTAAGTCCTTGAAATGATTTTGTTATCATGGCACTGATTTGTGCTTAAAATAGACATTTCCGGCCGATGTAATGGAGAGCTTCCTGTTTAAATGGGTCTCCGAGACATGAACTCAGCTCTTCGGTGCACCTCATTTGATTTTTTCCAACAAACAAATTTTCAAAACAAATCATATTTTATGACTCTAATTAGAGTCTGAGTAATAATTATGTTGCCGTGAGCATTTTAGATCTGAGGTCGGCTGAAATTTAAACAGTGACTGTTGTTAATACCCAGCCGTTATTACTCAGTTTGCCAATAGATGTCAGAAGGACGGATGCCAAAACCGAAATGCCCAAAGATAGATTTCGACGTACCAAGCAAATGGTGATATGTTCTAAATTACTTACGGTTCCGGAGCTGTCGAAGGGTTTAAGTCAGTCGATGATGTTAGTCCTGGAAAGTACGCCCCACCAAACCAACGTTCCAAAAACCAACGAAACTTACTGTTATCTGCTCAAACCAACACCGACTTACTATACTAGGCCGTCCAGCGGCGTCACTGAAGCATTCGAACATTCTTAGCCAATCATGCAATACTGCATCCACATTTACCACATTATGTTCTAACTACAGAGGCAGAGTCCCATTGCATGGTTCTAACTTGTATTGAGTCGAGGTATTGACGCGAACACCATACATACGGATAGTATCAAATTGCATATATATTCTGTATATATATACTAATAAAAGGCAAAGCCCTCACTGACTGACTGACTCACTCACTCACTCACTCACTCATCACTAATTCTCCAACTTCCTGTGTAGGTAGAAGGCTGAAATTTGACAGGCTCATTCCTTATAGGTTACTTACAAAAGTTAACCAGGTTTCATTTCGAAATTCTACGCGTAACGGTCATAACTGAATCCTACTTACGCACATATATACGGCCATAGCCTGCAGCTCGGTCGCCGTGTGAGGCGGAGTTGCATCCCCCATCACCACGCCTCCCATGTAGTTGACTGCCTGCCCATATAAGGCCATCTGTCTGCAGCACTCCAAGCTGTGAGGAAACAGTAAAAAGGAGGCGTGTCAGACGTTGTGGTACATTTTCTGATGTAGCTAGACGGAAACAACTTTGTCACGCTATTGCTAAATACTCGCAGAAAAATCCACAAGTTAATAGACACACTGTCACTAAATACTCACAGGCAAATCCACAACTTCATAGAGACGCTGCCGAAAAATGAAACAATGCAAGAAAGCAGGAAAGAAAGAAAGCAAGGTAAAGAAACGGAAAGAATATCTTATTTATAAATGGCTCAAATATATTCACATGTACTTAACCTATATTACAACTATATACACATATAAATTAGACACCCAGACACACACAATCCCCACATGTTCCCCAGTCCTTTATCTGAACTTTCTTTTAAAAGTTTATAATCACACAGCCTGGGAAGTCTGCAGTGAATCCAGCGACCAATCCTGATATGCGTCGCGGACACGTTTACTTAATCTATACGTCAAGAAGTGCTCTCACCGGCTCGGCAGTTCCTTTATTATACTCTCAGGCAAATCCACAACTTCATACAGACGCTGCCTAAAATGAAAGAATGCAAAAGAGCAGGAAAGAAAGAAAGCAAGGTAAACAAATGGAAAGAATCTCTTATTTATAAACGGCGCAAATATATTCACATGTGCTTAAGCCTATATTACAATCTCTTATTTATAAACGGCGAAAATATATTCACATGTACTTAACCTATATTACAACTATATACACATATAAATTAGACACCCAGACTCACACAATCCCCACACGTTCCCCAGTCCTTTATCTGAACTTTCTTTTAAAAGGTTATAATCACACGGCCTGGGAAGTCTGCAGGGAATCCAGCGACCAATCCTGATGTGCACCGCGGACACATTTACTTCATTTACATGTAAAGAAGCGGTCTCACCGGATCGGCGACAGTTCCTTTATTGAAGAATGAAGTCCATCTCACTTGGGTGACTCAGCGTTAGCGTCCATCCATGGCCAACGCCCGCTCCACAACAGACAAGTAAAGCCGTCAGCTCCGAATATCCCTTTTAGGTTAGCAGGCACCCCTTCTACGTGCACCCAGCCGTCCTTATTACGGAGTCTTCCTTGCTTTACCGCTGGTTATGTTATTTTTAAAATGTTTCCTTTTCTTTTTCATAACTTCTTTAACACACTACTTCTCCTGCGAAGCGCAGGTATTTTGCTATCTACACATATAAAAAGCAAAGCCCTCACTGACTCATCACTAATTCTCCCACTTTCCATATATGTGGGAAGCTGAAATTTTGTGTGCTCATTCCTTGCAGTGTACTTATAAAAGTTAGGTATGTTTCATGTCCTATTACAACACCCAAGGGGGGGAAAACGGGTGTACCCCCTAAACTGTATATATAGATAGGGGAAGCCCCTCCTTACTTTTTCTGCAACTTCCAATTTTCCCATGCTCATCCTTTACACTGTACTTACAAACGTTAAGTATGTTTCATTTCGTGTTGTGCCCCGTAATGAATTTTTGTAAAAATATCGTCTTCTTTTTGGCGGTTCTCACCATTACACCATAAGGAAGTTTATGAACTAAGCTCTCCTTTTGGCGGTTTCATTCCTTATTTCCATTAAAAGAGGATTTATTTCACACACAAGGGCCACCCCCGGTCCCCCTCCCTTTTTCCACACGGCCGCTGTCCACACACCTACCACGTGGTTAGCTTCCTGCCTATATACATTAACGACATCCCATGCTCATGTGCTTCCTCACTCGCTTCCTTACTGTCCTCAACTCTTCATGCTCACTGCTCCCTTCTTCTTTACTCCACAACTGCAAGCCTGTTATTGTTCACCTTGCTTCACGTCTGCTTGCTGGTGACTCTTGCCTTTTCGTTTACTCTACCGCTTTACTACGAAACTTACAACCACCAAAACTTTGTAATGGCACCAGGCTTTAGATCGAATCCCTGAACAGGAACCTCATTGAGGCAACTGTCTTCACTGAAACAGGCTCAGAGAAGACTGTATTTTTTCCTCGCATCCCTGTCATACCCTCTGACCTCCCATTCCAGTTCAAACACCTCCAATTTCCAGTAAGGGTCTGCTTCGCTATGACAATAAATGAGTCACAGGGCCAGACTCTAAAAAAGGTCGGCATTGACTTGACACAAGATTGCTTCTCACATGGCCAACTGTACATTGCATGCTCGAGTAAGCTCAGCAGACATTTTACAGCCTGAGGGCAGAACTGCAAGTGTTGTTTACAAAGAGATCCTTACATCCTAAAAATGTGTATTTCTCATACACATTTACAATCATACTCAATATCAACTCAATATTAACATCATTCTCAATACTAAAATAAGTGTACGACAATTACCTGTACTTTGATAATCACGTTACGTTATTTTTAAAATGTTATCTTTTTTTCATAACTTCTTTAACACACTACTTCCCCACTGCGAAACGCGGGTATTTTGCTAGTATATAATATATGGTTCATATCTTCTTTGTAGCTGTCTGGCAATCTGGGTTAACTGTGCACTCATCAGACATCATCTGGAAACACTCTGCTTGCAGTAGCTTAGAGGAAACTCTGAGTATGCAGAAGCCTCCAAGTTTCATTCTTATTCAGAGCTTTAAGGACCTTCCAATGAATGAATTTTTGAAACCCAAATGTTACACGTTCGTTACTGGTAATTCCATAGACACATTTTAGCATCACTAAAGGATATACACTGTTGGTGGGTGGTATGCACTTGTCTGGTGGTGCTGTGCACAGAATGGGGTCTGTCTGAGCACTCTCCTGACATCATAATTAGGAGCACTAATTAATTATAATATACTGTATAATAATTATAATTGTTAGTTACATTTACATAGTACTTTGTTGATCTACAAAGAGCACTTTACATAGACAGTGGGGAACCACTTCATCCACTACCAATGTGTAGTATTCATCAGAACAGTGGAAGCCAGAACACATTAGGTATTAAGTAGTGAAGGAATGAAAGAGATAGTTAGCCAGTTAGAGACAGGGATGAATTGGAGGACAGAATGACCAGGCCAGGGTGGACAATTTAACCAGGACATTGGGAAACACGCCACTCTGTTCTACTCTACACTATACTACATACAGCATCTCAGAGGTTGTTCCTGTGCAGCATTTTTCTCCTACTCAAGCCATTAAGCAGCTGCTTCTGAGAGCACCCAAATTTCACGGGTTTGTCAGTAGAACAGTCTCATATTCTACTGAAGGCTTACAAGTAATAGAGAACCTATATGTGATGCCATGTCATTGTAAGATACAGTCGCACACATACACATTTTACATAATAAATCAAATTTGACCTGTCAAACATTCTAACCTGCACACGTATGCTATATCAGAGGAAAGCAGAGGACTTTAATGGGACACCTGCCAGTTGGTGGGTTCTGAATACCATTGTACCATGCTGACTTTACTATTCAGCAGAAAACCTTTAATCTCTTACATGAGTTTTTCAGCCTCATTAAATCCATATAATGCAGCCCCCCACTTTGATCTTCATACTGTTCATTAAGAACAATGATGTTCAGCTGATTGAACAGTCAAGAAATCAATGGAATATTGTACCTCCCATAGTGGGTCCACTCTTAAAGAGATACCTAAGCCAAACGAAATATTATAAATCAAGGGGATTTGAATAATCTGTTGCAGACAGATCAAACAAGACCATTATATTGCTCCGCACAATTTTTTTCTCTCTTTGACCTTCCATATCTTCCCAAAGAACAAGATTTAAACCATAGATGTATTATAATGTGGCAGGTGGATACACACATAACTGAGGGAAAAAGGCTGAAATCTGAAAAAGATTTCTCCCACTCACATGAGTACTGAAGAGGCGATATTTAGTTTATTATTTAGTGGGCGAGGCACTTACCAATCAAATCTGTAGAACTATGAGAAAGAGAAAGGTGAGAGAACTTTTCAAGTGGCAAGAACAATTGAAAGGAGGAAAATTAAATGAAAAGCACTGGAAAACGCCTACATTTGAATGAAAAAATCTATGAAGAAATGGCTGAAATAAGAAGTAAAATTGCTATATGATATATACATCTATAGACACACACAGTGTGCTATAGAGGATAAGGGAATGGCCTATAGATTGTAAGGTTCATCATGCCTGACTGTGTGACTCTGAACAAGTCACTTAACTGTCTGTGCTTTAACTGTTAAAAACATTTGAACTTATATCTATGTTTATAATGTTCCATATATAAAGACATTGTAATGATATTTTTAAATATCATACAGTATGTTTTTTCTGCCTCAAATACCAGTAGATTGAACCTAAATCCTACTGTGAGCACTGTCTGTGTTCTCCTCCTTTTCCTGTGGCTTTTTTCCTAATTCTCTGGTTTCCTTGCTCATTGTAAAATGTGCAGTTTACTTTTTAGACTAAATTAGCTGTGAATGGGTCAGTGTTGATTTGTGCTTGAGTGTTTTCACAATCTGACCACCTCCAAGTTAAGTTCCTGACTGAGCCAGATGTAGTTAGGTTTCAGCAGTTATTTAAAGCTTCTGGAAATGATTAGATGGTTGGGATATATGCTGTACATGTACAATAGGTGGCACTGTAAATACTCGAAGAAGTGGTTAGCTAGTCAAATAGATTAAAGGCATATATACATAAGAATCAGAATAATACGTAAAGTTTTAATGTGTAAATGCTTGAATGTTTTTACAAACATTAAGGTTTCTCAGTAAAACTCATCAACAAGTCATGAGGCAAAGTAACCCTGATATAACAGTTGGAGTGGAGGAAAAAAGGGATAATAAAGGTATGATTAGATGAAGATATGACAAATGAGGTTATAAGTTTAACATTTTACTTGATTACTTAGATTTTAATATTTAATGTTGTTTCAGCATAGATGAATTCAATCATGAATTAAATCTTCCCTCAATAAGGTGAAGCCAAAATGTGTAGACCAAAGGAGTTATCAGTCAGTTCTATAATGCAAGTAAACAAGCTCCCGCATTCATGGCAGGTTAGTTTTCCCTATCAGAATGTCTTGAGAGGAATTCTAAGTTCCCAAATAAAACACAGAAAGAACTGTCAGGTTTATCCCTTGGCTCTGCCTCTTGTCCTTCTTTTCCTTGCCGCCAGCTGGTGACCAAAGCCTCCATAAGCTACCTGGTATTAGGTTTTCCTTTATTGTTTCGTGACTTGACAGTGTTAATTATCAGTTCATGTTATGACGAGCATTTTCTGAATATTTCAGAGAGAAAACTCATTATAATGGTCCCCATCATTTTATCGTATGTATTTATGTTATTTTGATTGGCCCTTTGTGCATTTGTTAGCACTGTTTTATCTAGGGCCTTTTAAGGTTTGTTTGAACCACTGCCTTTTTGTGGTACACACTCTTGTCTTTGTGGAACATATTTTATATGAGTTTAAACTGTTTCTTTGCCCCTAGACATTACTTGCTTCTGATTATGGCTCATGTTGTTGCTGGTGCTAAAGTCACTCATCTGAATTCTTCTGCAATATACATTATCAGTTAGTAATGCGTCATAATAAGGATTTGAGCTCTACTTGCTTATGGCTGACTTCTTGCAAAAATGACAAAACATGTTTAGATCTGATGGGCATAGTCTGAAAAGACGCATAATATGTAGACTCCTCAGATAACATGACCTCATTCATTTGACTACAAACTGATAATCAATTGAACTATTGCCAGTTTATAGAAGCAAATAAACCCTCAATGAGGGAAAACTGGAGAAGCTGGAGGAAAATCATATAAAACTGATGAGACTGTGCTAACTCCGCATGCACAGACAGGGAATCATGTCTAATGTCATAGGCTTGCAAAGTAGCTGCATTATTGATTGATCTATACTTTATAAAAAAATCAAAATATACTTTAGTTTTCTATTTCTTATACATGTTTTAGCTTTATGATATGATAGTAAGTGGTTGTAGTAGATATAGTACATAAATACTATCAGATTTTAATACATTGTCAAGAATGTTTTCTTCCTTTTGTTGTTTTCTATATCACCTCTTTTATGAATGTTCAATTGTTTTTTATTCAAATATTCCATATTATTGTGTTATATCTTGGAGTTTGATAGATAGTTTATACTAATGATGCCCTTTTCCAGTTTTGTGAGAAGGAAATGTGACATCTCCTCCATCATCAGTCTCCTCCGTAAAAAATGTCAATGTCCAACTTTCAGATATTCCTTGGTGGATTAAAGAAACATTCAAAAAGAGTGTTAAGAGTTGTTAAAAAGTAGTTAGGAGAAAAGAAACACAAGCTATTATTAGGACTGAACTATGGTTTTGAATCATGTATGTTTTGACTTGGATATTTTTTAACTCAGTTTTCAAGCTTGATTTTCTTTCTCTCTGACTGACATTTTCTAGACCTGCTGGAGCTTGCTCAGGTATAGGATAATCTCCCTAGGATTTCTTAATTTCTTGTAGAAAATCAGAATCTTTGGACAATGTAATTATTGCAGTAAACTTGTCAGGATAATTTTGGTTCTGACTCATTAGTCCAGAACATGGATTCCGGACAAAGGAGAAGCTTAAATTATTCCTTTGGGTTAAAGTGCACCTGGCAGTATATCAATAACACAGCTGTAAGCATGATATGGTTGTAAAAGCAGAGATTTTTCTGTAATAAAACCATCAGAAAATAATTCATACTTTTGGAGCAGAATATCTAAAAATATTGCAATGCAGAAAGGTTAACCTGACATACAGTAAATATGAAAAGTAATGGTTAATCCCCATTTAACTAATCCCTTAGTTGCCTGATTTATACTGGAGAAATATTTTTGCAGACATGAAATCTAAAATGAATTTTTGCTCTAGTGTCTTTAAAAACAAATAAATATTGAGCTGTCTTTGTTTAGGCATCCTTTTTGTTATTATCACAGTTTCCCATCCACTGAATAAATGCAAAGTTAAAACTGTTAAGGTTCCTTAAGAATATCAAAGTTTTGGAGAAGGCCTTCAGTGATAAAACTTTCTTCAGACCCTAAGGGCCAGGATATTCTTAATGCTACACGCTGTGCAAACAGTGTACTGTCCATTCTTGCATGCATACTTTATGTAAATCTGGGGGATTTCTCCAGGTGGCTGTGCAAGACATCATCATGATGAGAAAACAACGTCCGGTTCTGGTGTGTTGTAAGTTGAGTGATGCTGTTGAGAAGGTGCAAAAAAGATGGCTACTGTTAAATGTATTGCATCATTACAATGGGGAATATGCAACACTTATATTGCCTATGTGAAAAATGGATGAAGTAAAGCACCACAAACACTTTCCTATGTCAGCATTTAAGACTGATGATTTGCTTCACCACATCGAACCTTTCATCAAATATCGAAGCACGCACATTGATCCTGTTGGAGCTGCAGTGCTACGTGCCATCACACTATATTATCTTGCCACAGCTGATTGCCCACTTCTTTTCTAGGACTTTTTCCACTTTACATAAATGTATGTCTCAAATTTGCTTCCATTTTGGCTTGCACATTTCCACATCCACATTCAAAGAGCTTGTGATTTGGGACCAGCTCTTCTCACATGCATGTCTGTCACTACAGAGATTTTGATGAGTAAGCAACAATGGTAAAGTCACATACCAATACTTGAACACACATGCCACTGTACTGGTACTGCAACTCGCACACGCTGGGAACACTTTTCAGCTATGAAGTGTGTGTGTAAGCTTTCTGAGTGTCAAGTATAAACATGGCGTTAGTCTATTTAAGTACAGTACCAAAGAACTCATTGTAAAATTTAAAAGTACACATTAAATACTTGTTCCTGCCTTCCCTAATTCAAACTGAAGGATTATGTCTGTCCTAGTCTCGAACAATCAGCTACCTTTTGTCCACAACAAAAATATAACCCTTTAGAGTATCATCATAAATGTTCCTAATAGGGAGTATTTATTTTGTCAAGAAAAACTATTTTTTGATCTTCTATAAATAATTTGGAGTATGATGAAGGAAAAAAGCAGATGGGAGACTGAATCATAGTCAGTAAACTAGTAAAGATCAGAAGAAGGAAGATAGTTTACATCATGCATTAAAACAAAAAAATGCTATTCAAAGGTTTCATTATTTTGTAATGTTTTGTTTAACTTTTTCTAACTTGTTTCATTTGCCCCTAACTAGCTCTAGAAAACATTTTAGAAGATGTGAGGAACAATTCTACAGCATGTCTTCCACTGTGTTAAACTGTTGAATAATGATAACACATGTGTCATGTAGCTGGCAATGGGTTTAATACCCACAGTCAATGTGCCGGTGACCATGCAAAGATAGCCTCAAAATGGCAGCAGCACAAACACAAAGTGATGTCACCAGCCTAATCCACATTAATAAAAGGACAAGTGTCTGTGTGTGTGTGTGTGTGTGTGGTGGCTGTCTCTCTCTTATTTGTCATTTGGTAAATGATTTGTAAAAGCAGTGCTAATGTGTATGATGTGCAATTTGTTGGAATGGAAAATGCAATGCATTAAAAAAGGCATTCCAGTGGGTGGCACACTACAAATGTTAACGCTGAATATGTTGAGGAATATATGTTGATTACTCAGATTTCAACCCAACTTAGACAGGTAGTACGGCTAGTAAATAATAAATAAATAAGTGAAGATGAGATGCATGTGCAAATATCCCAATATTTATAAGGTGATACTGAGGATGCCAAAATGTGGATTTCATCACATCAACCAAGCTCTGTTATTTTTCATCTCCTGGTTTATCTTCTTAGAAGAATAATCTTAAAAATAATTGGTAGTGACAGTTGCACAGGACAAAGCAGGCAGAGCAGAGTTTGAGCAAAATTTCCTTTCCAATTCATATTTTTTACAATGAAGACTTCAATAACAAGATATTTAATCGTTTCCACTCAAAGTAATGCATGCTTGTTGTGGAACAAATGTGCAAATTAATGATACCACTGCCGTTTTTCTAGCTAATCCTTGAACTTTATGAAAAGTATAAGTCCATGCTAATTTCAAAGGAAATAGTCATTTACCCCATCCTGTGCTAATCTTGTACTACTGCAGCCCCTGGCTATTCCTTGTCAGCTAGACACCCCTCCACACTGGTGGTAATATGATAGAAATCTCTCAGAACTATAATGTTCACTTTACCAATGAATGCCCTGTTTGTATGAATATGTGCCAATAGTTTTTGGTTTTCTAGATATCTAGTTGAAGATTAATATTTTTTTAGCATAAATATTTTTTTCATTGTGTTTTTATATTTTTTTCACACAGTGAATGATATTTACTCATGTTGACAAAGGTAAAGCCTTTATGTTGTTTTCATCTATTTATCAATTCTTATATGGGAGTTTTTGTACAACAGATTTTGACATGCTAGTTTCTCTTTCACTGTGCTGAAAACCAAACATACACCTAATTTATTTCTTTATGTCTTGTTACAATAACTATGTTCATTGTTTCATTATATCCTTTGACATTTCTAAGCAATTTAACTACATTTAAATGCATAATGTATTTCTATATACAATATACTAATCAAAATAAGATAATAATGAACAACCAACCTGATGGCACATTGATTTTGAGTGACCTTAACAAAACCAGCGTGTTTTCCAATTTTATTAAAAACTAGCTGTCTCCCATGGCTCGGCCCACATAGTAGTGAAACAGGACATTCTTTAAAAATCAATAAACAAACAAGTATAACTAGCTAAGTGGAAGCAAGGCACGCTCCAAAACGTAGCCAGAGGTAGACCAATTTAATCGGATGCTGGCGTGTGAGTGAGGAGGGCCCTGCCCGGCTCCCCACTCCTGGCGTCAAGCTTCCCCCTCCCCTCAGCTTGTAGCCTCTGTCTTGGTTTAGAGCAAATAAATCCATACCACAAGCAAACTACAGTGTGATATTTTGTGTAATGACAGAAGTTGCAAAATCAACCGGAATGTTCAAGCAAATTATGGAAAAAAACCTAATCTAAATTAGTTAAGTAGTTCTCCTGTGAAAAGTGGACAGACAGACAGACATTGGATTTTATATATATATAGAGAGATAAAACCAGTGAAACATTTAAAAATCCTAGTCAAAACTTGCAAAGGGGATACAGCATGCATAAAGCTAAAAATTAACATTTTTGTTCTTGAGGAATATTTCATAAACATATGAAATATTGGCTAACCTGATGATCCTGACTTAGGCTTCTTCAGGAATAAAATTATACTTTTGTGTGAGTTATGCTATTTAAAGTGTAGAAGCCAAATGTAATTATATCAATCAAAAGCTGGAAACCTGCCAATATATGACATGCCTTACTTAATAAGGTGAAAAAATCATTGTGAACCATGAAAATGCTTCTATTTAATGTTTATAATTTGAAATATATGCTGTCTTTAATTTAAACATGCATAACTCTGCAGATAAGATGACATGAGTATAGTGAATCAGTTGCAGATTTGTATAAGTGACCTGCAAAAAAAGGTAACCAGAGCTCAGAATACAAAATATGGAAAGCCTGTTGCTTTAAATCAATCTGTGAATTTTGTACTATCTTTCCTGCTCCTGTTTTTTCACATTTACAACTGCAAAATATTCTTTTCTGTTATACCAGTATTAGGTAATGACACTCATAGTGTCAGAGAAAGGTGCTCCAGGCAGTGACTTAACTGTCATCCTTCTGCACTTGCCACATGAGGTACTATTTGGAATAAAAATAATATAAATTTTAATTTTCCATATTTTTTTCACATTTATTTGCACAACTTTGCATTCTAACTTTGCTCCATAAAGAAGACACTAAAAAGATTTAGGTTTCTTGATTGTTTGAGAAATAACTATGCACTTTCAGTGTAAACAAAATTCTTAAGCTTTAAAATTAATTGTACTTATCCAGTTTGACTCCTGCCTTTTACCCAATACTACAGGGATAGGCTCATAACCTAGAGGCCCTAATCTGGATTAAACTGCTTTGATTGCAATTAGATGAATGAACTAAAGATATGTTATTCAATATGTATTTTAAGTCAATTTAATAAATTAATTTCATGCCTAATATTTTTTTGCCATTAATTTTCTGCACCACTGTAATCTGGTTCAGTCACAGGATATCAGAGGTTAACCTGACATAAACCAGAGAGGTCATAGGGTCATCATTGGCATACGTATGTACACACCTGTGGATTAAGATAGAACGTGCAAGCAGTCAGTGACTAGGCAGGGATTTAATTCCAGTTTCCTGGAGCTGAAAGGCAGCTACAGTAACCGCTGCACCACTGTCTTACAAGACCAGTAGCAAGATGGCACTGTCTTTAGTGATACTACCTCACAGAATCAGTTATTTTATTATCAGTTATTAATCCCATACATGCCTGAGGTGAGTTAGTGTGTTGTCTTAAAGTACAAAACTACAAAATGCCTCATTTGCAATTTTTGTTTTGTTTTTTGAATGGACTTGGTCTCTACTTGGAATTGCTGACAGATTCCAATAAATACCTTTTTTTTTTTTGAATGAATAGTTTTTTTCGAGAGTTTTAATTGTTCACCCATGGTTGGAACTTTGGAACTGTAGCCAGATTCCAAAGAGAGGACATCATCTTGTGATGAACTGCTGACTTGTTTAGAGTATAAACCTTCTTTACAACTGTAACCACGAGTGAACCATGTAAATAGATTATTCTTTTGATGTTACTTCTAATGTATTGTAAGAAAGTTCTTTTGCTAATATACTGTATGCTTAGATTTTTAAGTTAAAAGTATTAACACCTTATTCATAAATGTATAGTATATAGAATAATATTCGTTTATGCTAATAACTCAGGATTACCATTTAAAGAATCATTTTTCAAAGCATTCTCATTGACCTGTGAATATCTCAGTACTATCTATTTTTTGGTCTACACTTCTGTTGCTTTCTCCTAATGTTGTGTAATCCTTGTTATACATGCAGTAGGTGCATGCTGTTTAGTGCAATACCACACTGAGAGCATAATTCTGTGATGCCCTTAACATAATGCATTAATATTGTTTAATTTCAGGCCAGAATAAATCCAGTTAACGTCACTCCAGCAATTCAAGCAGTTGATCAAGACAGAAACATCCAGCCTCCCTCTGATCGACCAGGCATTCTTTACTCCATCCTTGTCGGTGGGTACCTGTCAAATGCACTGTCATTTGCAATCAGTCACACCTCCATATTTGGTCAGGCTTTCTTGGGGAACAATTTACTGTGAAAGCAGCATTATATAATCAACCTTGTGCATCAAAAACAGGTTAGAATGCATTTAAAATCTTATTTCGAGTTGACATCAAGTACAAGAGTGAGCAGTAGGCTAGCAGCAAATATGACAGTGGTTTCTATTTTATATGGAATTACAAAACAATTTTCTTGCCACATGGTGGCCCAAGTATTTTTCTTAAAGTATCTGGATATAATATGTCAAATAATAATGATCTTTTTGACCATTTTACTTAAAACAAGCACACATTTGTATATTTCCTGTATAGTTAAATTGCTTAATACACTTATTCAATAGAACAACATGTTTTTAATCATTAGAATAGTCAGATGTACGAGATTTTGGGGTATAAATGTTGGCTGACAATAATTGACAAAATGAGAGGTAAAATAACAGATATCACATTCATAAAACAAAAATACAGCTAAGTATACAATATTGATTGGAAGAGACAGAAAACACTCATAAAAGATAGCAGGCTATAATAAAAAAGTACAGTTTTAGCAGATACTGTATATTGAGATGTCTTCATTTCATTATGTGGATAAAAGCCGCTGAGCGCATGGATATGAGTGATATTCATTTAAAGAGTTGACAAAAGTCAATATGGTAAAATTGATTTTGTTTATCTAAATGTTACTTAGATTGTTTTTGAATGCCCAAGTGTTTTTCTGTACTCTTTACCAAATTCAGAATTAATCCATAAAGGCTGTATAATGTGAGTTGTTGAATTTATATTCTTAATATTCTTCTACTTTCTGTAGCTTTGCAAATCCTTTTTGATGTTTAACTGGAAATGACAGCCATATTAATGTGTGACACAGTTGTAACCTTTAAAGAAAAAACAGCCGAAATAAAGCCTATACTTAGTTGCAGTTTTTGCAACTGGTGGCTGGAAAGAAAAGATGTCTACCGCCAATATAAAATTAAAAGTTTATATTTTTTGTGCACAACTAATTGACTCTGTGAACCACTTGTAGCTAAGGACTTTCAACAAAGTGGGTGTAATCAAGAAAAATGAGGTGGATGTCAGTTTATTAAGATAAACTTTAAAGAACATAAGCACCAAGCCCCATGTTTAATACACAATACAAATTGTATGTTTCGAAAAGTATGTATTTACTCCATCATCTGTTTTAAGGAAGACAGTAAGATTGAGAACAATTTGAGAGATGTGATAGTACCCTTTAATTGATTGCTTTTCCATAGTGAAAAGCACACTATGAATGTAATGCTAGGCTTTACAGTTTTATTTTAAATTAAATAGTTTTACCAAGGTATTCCATTTAATACTGAGGCTCACCCTTAGTGCCATCCCCTGTAATACAAGGGTTCATCTATACATACATAAATATACTGTATATATATATATAAATAATATAGGACTTATGTTTAATTCCACTGGAATTCAATAAGAAAATGTTCAATATTTAAACAAATTTCAGTGGATTTTCTTTTAACTTCATTGTACTTTCTTCTAGGTACCCCTGAGAATTATGGAGAATATTTTATTTTAAATAGGACAAATGCAGAGCTACGTCTTCTCAAGCCAGTCAGCAGGGATTTGTACCAGAAATTTGATTTGGTTATTAAGGTAAATCTGTTTATGCTCACCTCCCTTATCTTATCAAGTTGACTTTATTCAGAATTGAAGGGGATTATAACTATTATTGATAAGACATTCACAGGTGATTACTAACCCTGTGTGTACCTAATGATTTGCTAAATCTGTGCAGTTTTTAGCAGCTCTGTAATATTTTGAATATTCTTGAAGAAAAACTGACTAAGGATTAAAGGGATATTGTTAGTTTGAGTGAAGTTACTAAGTTTGTCCAATGTGAGTACTGATAGCTATATTCATGAGTACTTGGTAGTTTCTAGCTTACTGTAACAGCTGGAGAAAATTCTGAAAGTAATTGGGTAGGTTTATAAAAATGTACAGAACATTATATATTTATAGATAATAGAGAGCCTACATAGGCCACTCCAGTCCTCAAGAGAGTGCAAAACTCCAAAGTTTATATTAAAATGATGATTAATTTTTTAAAACACACAAAGGAGGAAAATTAAATGGGGAAGACCAAGTCTTAATTAAACTCTAGTAGTCGTTATTCAGGTTTTACTCTATGTCTGTGAATTGCTGGACATGCCTACATACCAGCATCCGAAACTAACAGTCCTTCAAGCAAAAAATAACTTCTCAATCTTCTCACAACCTCTCATATCCACACCTCACACTATTGTGGGTGCACTGCTTCTCAGCTAATCAAATTTTTCCTAGCTTTTGTCACATCCAAGGAGTAACCTTTAAACCTGATCTAATGATTTCATCCATGGCAATCCTCAGAGTCAGCCCCAACATTATGATTACTCCTGAAATTCCTGAGTTTTTCTTCTGCTTTGCTGTCCAAATTTTCCTCTATAATTAATAATTATATATTCAGTTTAAAGGGTCATATGTCATTAGCTGTTTCCATGGTGCCTGCCCTCTACAACATGTAGTATGTACCCGTCTGTTCCTTATTAGAGCCCTCTGCACTCACCTAATGGTTTGTTGGAACTTACTCAGTCTTCTGCTCATCCCTCATTATCCTCTGCCTTACATTAGGCCCCGCAGAGTAATTACTTCTGGAGGACCCTTTAATTACATTGTTTTATCATGGAAAAGAAAACAATAGGGTGACCCTATCTCACATGACTCTTTATTACATGAACCTGAATATGCACCTGCATCTGTCAGGGTTCACATTTACTGTGACTGCCTAATTCTTTTATCATTTATACCTAACTGAAGACTCCTAATAAGCCAAGAAGAGAAGCAAAGTAAAATGAGTGTAATAAACATACCAGTAGAGCCTAGATGGATAGCAGCTCTTCTTGCTCAGAGTCTAGGCAACTGATGTGCATAGATGGAGAGGTGTTTCTTGTGTTATGTAGTAAATTACTGAACCAGCGTAGTCTCCAGATGTAATCAAGTGAAGGACATTGAACTTTGAATTTCTGCCAATTTTGTGCTTCCTTGCTGCACCTGCTGGATCAATTAGAAACAGTAGCTGACTCCTCTCTCATGTTCAGGACTTGTGCCTTTGGACCAGTTCTGACTAGGCACAACTTAAGTCCTTGAATCTTCTACTGTCTCATTGTTTCAGCTGCAGCCCTGGTCTGGGACAAACATATTTTTGTCCTTACAAACTCACAGCTTGTTATGAGTATGTATGTTCTTAGTTTATATCTGTTATGATTGTTTTGTTTAAGACTTAAGTTTAAGATTCTTCTTTTGTGTCTTGGTTTTCAGTGATTGTGATCTTTCATGTCAATATTGTTTTTGCTATTTATTATTTGTCTGAATATTTGTTTCCTGTTCATGTTATTATTTTATTTTTATGTGTGTAATCGTGTTTTATCATGTTATTGTGGATGGATCCCCAAGAGGTGGGAATACCCTTTCGTTATCATTAAGGACCTGCCTCCAGCCTATAAAGGCAGGCTAGGGAAATGAATTCCTTGTGGTTAATTGGAATGTGCTTTAGTGTAATTGTGAATTATTTGGGCTATTGCCTTTTTATTGATTTTCTAGGTTTTCTTGAATTTTTCCTCTTTGGAGTTTGATAATTAGATTGCTGTATTGGGAACTAGTCACTGTGGATTGACTTTTATGCAAATCCCTTTGCTTTTTTGAATATTTTGTATTTTTTCCATTCTTTGTTAATAAATCCCTCTTTAATAAAGATTCCTTTGGTAGTCCATTTTTAATTAAGCTAGAGGTTGATGGTTATCCTTTGCAAGGCACTTTGATTGTTTCTGGGACCATTCTAATATTTTTGAACTAATTTGACCCAGTGCAAAGTAGAAATATCAGGATATGCTGGTATGATTGTGAGTTGCTTTGTGGGTAAATTTTTGTGGCCTTACATCTTTGAAATTTTCTTTGTTGCTAAATCACCACAATGACCTGGTATCCTCTGTGTAGGACAGGCATACCAGGATCTTATCTATTACAATTAAACATTTTCTTCTCTGGAACATGGAAGGTAACAAGAAAAAAATTTTTTTAGTCCACTGAAAGTTTTTCTAAATACATGCTTTATCAGTACAAACATATTAATATTAACATATGTCAGATCACACCAAACAATTGTTTAAAGTTCATATTCATTTCAGACATATGAACAGCTGCGTACTCACATTGGTACTTGGAGGAGGTCTCCAATTACCAATGTTTGCTTCTTTTTCAAAATATGAATATTGCTGGACCCATTCCTCTTTATAATTATGCCCATACCAGTCATGCAAGCTGCCATAATAAAATATATAATATGTCAGCTTGTATGCAAAATGTAACAAACCAGGGAAGTGAGATTTGTCTGCAAGTTTCACTTCCGTATCAAATGTGTATCAAAGCTGAAGTCAACCTAGAAAAGAATGGTACCCAGTTTCTGGCTTGTTTGAATTCCCTTCAGGTGAGCAAAACAATGTTTTTTAGTTATTGTTCCAGGTTAGTTAGGTGAGGTACTGGAGTTTTCATATATACCAGAAACACTCTGACCTATAGTCCCTGAAGCACCTCTCACAAAGCATTGCACCCTAAATAACTCTGCTGAGGTTGTTACAGTATTCTTCATTGGGAACCAATGTCATAGTGAAACTTTATGATTTTTGTTTACTATGCACATATTGCTTTGTTATGTTAACTTTGTTTTGAGATTGCAGTGTATGGGTATAATGGCAATTAACAATCTGCCTGTGGAAAGCATTTGACTGTTAGTGCCATATGCACTTGCAGTGGCTTTTGTGGTGCAAATGATCAGTTGGTCTGTGCAGTGTACTTCACTGTCAGCGCAGTGTGGCTTTTGCTGTGTCTGTGCTTGCATGATGGCTGGTTTCCTGTCAACGACAATGCACCTCAGCTTGCTGTGAGAAGGACACAAAGTGGAATTAATTAATGGATCATGTAATGCATGCTATGCCATAAGCTCTCGACTGAGAGTAAGATGAAGCTGCAATATCCAGGAGTGCAGAGGTGTGCAAGTTTTGAGATACAACACGTAACATTAATATTTACTTATACTGTGACCACACTAGGGCGCCAAAGAGCAGAGGCGGTTGATCACAGTCCAAATGCACAAACTTGCCTCTTTAAAAAAGAACGTTAACAGTTGGAAGTAGTCTTCAGGCGCCAAAGTTTGAAAAAAAATGCGGCTCTGACTTATATCACGACGTGCAGGACAGTGTCTCCATTGGTGTTCCCACCTGAGGCATCGAAAACACTACCCTCATTTATGTGAAAAACAGAGAGGAACCTGGAGTAACTCTGCCTCCACTCTTCCCTAGGCAGGTCGTCTCTTGGATAAAGATTCAGGAGCATTGAACTGACGCATCTCATTGGTCATCTCCTCTTTGTTGGATGAGTCTTGTTTTCGACAAACCGCCTGATTTCTTTTGTGGCCTTCAGATGGCTTGGAACTCTCTATTGATTAAAGAGGGACCCTTCACCGTCTGGGTGGCCTTCACAACACTGATGATTTGTTTTTCACTCCCATTTTGATATTTTGTGGGAGTCAGCCCTATTTGACATCCCTCGCAGCCCTTTGCGCTATGTCTCAATTTCTGTAACTGTTAGGACCTCAATAGTCTAAGTAGACATCTCCAAGACCTCAGGTTTCGATATGGGTTTTTTTTTTTCCCAGTTAGCCCAATTGTTGAATCGAGTACTTTAGAATTCCCCTCAGCTAGGTCAGGGTCTGTGCTGCGTTTCTTTATTGTTTAGCAAAGGGTTAAATTACCTGCCTATTGAAATCAGTGGTGGAATGGCAGTACTAACCCCGCACCTCTGAAATACTTTTCTACCACTTCGAGTAGAGTCCTCACTATCTTCTTGATCTCCTTCAGCACGATACCTAAGTTATTTAAAATGGATTGTAAGTCCATTGCGGCTGAACGAGTTTGTCTAAGCACCGTAGATCAAGGCGATGTTCATATGGGCTGAGCAAACTTCAGTGGACTTCGGCCTTCAGTGTTCAGTGTTCTAGCATGCGTCGACTTTGCACATGGTCAGTTGGGTTATCTGTGGCATCATTGGAGCTTGAGTCCAAATATCAGGACAGTCCATTCCGTCTTATCTAATTTATTGAAAGGGCTCAGACATTGCATCTGCAACTCGTTAATTGCTAAAAGGAGAGTATCACTTACTCCAGTAGCTGGTGTTGGCATCACTCATCTTCCAGCCCCTACATTCTATGTGCTGGGGAGTTTCAAAATACAAATAATGGCCTGTGACAGGTGGTTCCACAGAGTGAGCCCACGAGGGTCGTTTGGACTCTTCTAAGCAGACAGCCAGAAATCCTGACGACTACACAAATGTGACCACACAAGGGCACCAGACACCCCAAACCATGGAACCAGTAATACAACACATGTTAATAGAATAAAATAATGGATTTTTATTCTCCCTCCAGGCACTTTTCCCCAATCCTCTCCCAACAACAAACCATATTTCTGCGATAAATATTCAATAATCCACAATTCTCCCTCCTTCTCTACCTTCGTTAAGTTCCAATGCCTCCTGACTCATCTATGTGTGGCAGAGGGCTTCCTTTAATGCTGGACCTGGGCGTGCTACCATTCTATGACCTCTAGGAAACACTAGCAGGCCATAGACAAAATCTCCCCCTATATATATATGCACAGCTGTATATATATCTGTTGCGGTATGAACTCCATTAGACTTCTGAAAGTGTCCAGTGTTATCTGGTACCATGTCGTTAGCAGCAGATCATTTAAGTCCTTTAAATTGTGGTGGGTCCTCCATAGATTTGACTTGATTTTTTCAGTGCCACCCACAGATGATCCATCGGATTGAGATCTGAGGAATTTGGAAGCAAAGTCAACCCCTTGAACTCTTTGTCATGTTCCTCAAGCCTTTCCTGAACAATTTTTTGCATTGCGTTAGAGCACATTATCCTGCTCAAACAGACCACTGACATCAGGGAATACTTTTCATTTTAACATGGAGAGGTGTACGTGGTCTGCAAAAATCTTTAGGTAGGTGTAGTAATATCTTAATAACTGCCAGGACCCAGAGTTTCCCAGCAGAACATTATCCAGAGCATCACACTGTCTCTGCTGGTTTGCCTTCTCCCTATAGTGCATCCTGCTGCCATCTTTTCCCCCAAGTAAATGATAAACATGCATCCAGCCATACACAGGATCTAAACAACAACAGCATTTATTTATATAGCACATTTTCATACAAATAATGTAGCTTAAAGTGCTTTAGCTGATGAAGAAAGAGAAAAAAAGACAAAATAAATAAGAATTAAAATTAGGGAACAGTAATTAACATAGAATAAAAGTAAGGTCCGATAGCCAGAGAGGACAGAAAAAACAAAAACTCTAGACAGCTGGAGAAAAAAATAAAATCTGCAGGGGTTCCAGGCCCCGTGACCACCCAGCCCCCTCTAGGCATTCTACCTAACATAAATGACCTCAATCAGTCCCCATTGTATTCAGGGTTCTCATGGAAGAATTTGATGATGATGATCATGGGGACTTCTGGCCTTTGATCCATCAATGTAGGGACACGGTGCTCTGATTACTTGGTGGTGGTGCAGATCGCCACCACAGAAAACCGGAAAAAGAAAAGAAGAGAAAGTGTGGGTTAGTACGGATTTTAGAGCCACCATGAATAATAATGATAATTATTTGAATATACAGAGCATCAGGATTAAACTAAAATGAAGCTATGAGAAAGCCATGTTAAAGTAATGTGTTTTCAGCAGTGTTTTAAAGTGCTTCACCGTATTAGCCTGGCGAATTCTTATTGGTAAGCTATTTTAGAGTTTGGGTGCATAACAGCAGGCCACCTCACCACTTCTTTTAAGTTTAGCTCTTGGAATTCTAAACAGACTACACAGCCCCATACACAGCAAGTTGTGTTACACTGTGTGTACTGACACCTTTCTCTCATGGTCAGCATGAAACTTTTAAACAATTTGTGCTACTTTAGGTCTTCTGTGGGATTAGGCCAGAAGGACTAGCCTTCACTCCACATGCACATAAGAGAGTCTTGGGTGCCCATGACCCTTTTGCTGATTCACTGGTTGTCCTTCCTTGAACCACTTTTGGTAGGTTCTGACCATTGTATGCTGAGAACTTCCCAGAAGACCTGCTGTTTTGCAGATGCTCTAACCAAATCATCTAGCCATCACAATTTGGCCCATGTTATAGTCACTCAGATCTTTACTCTTGTCCATTCTTTTTGTTTCTAACGCATCATCTGCATTAAGTGACTGTTCACTTGCTGCCAAATATATCCCACCTCTTGACAGGTGCCACTGTAAAGAGACAATCAATGTTAATCACTTCACCTGTCAGCGGTTTTAATGTTGTGGCTGTTGTGAACCACCAGGCTAGTACCGCCAGCTTAACCCGACACAGACAGGCGTGGGACATGAGTTCAAGGCATTTTTTTTTTCTCCTTTGTGGGAAATGTCTTCCCTGTTTCCAACAAGCACAGCAACACAGTCCAAGCACAGCACAATGCACAAACAATAAATCTTCCTTCACTCTTTTCCTTCTACTCCACTCCTCTGGTCAAGCTTCATCTTCCTCTTCCTGACTCTGGCTCCCAGAGTAGTGGCTGCTGGCTTCTATTATAATACGCCCAGAAGTGCTCCAGGTGCTTAAATGCTCATTTTTGGCAGCACTTCTGGGTGTGGTGGAAGAACTGCCCATAAGGGCTCAGCAGCTCCTGCTGCAGCACCCCCTTGTGGCACCTGTGAATCCCAATAAGGCTGCACCACACTTCAACTCCCATTAAGCCCTGCCAGAATCTGAGGCACCGCTGCAATCCAGGGGGGTTGCCATCTAGTGTCCTGGGGGAGGTAACGCACTGGCCATGTTTGCTCCCCCTAGCGTGGAGGTGTCCCAGCCGGGCAAGGGCCCTGGCCGCATGCTACACTGTATATGTGTGTGTGCATATATGCTATGTATGTATATGTATGCATTTTTTTTATATATTTATATTTATAATTTTAAATCTTAGTAAATATACTGTATATTGATTTAGATGCATATTGGTTCAGATGCATTCATTTGTGTTCATTTCTAAAACTACAGCATCATTGCTCATTGCTCAGTCAACAAACCAATTCAGTCAGTCAGTGTTTACCAGAGGGATGTAAGTCTCCTTTTTAGCATGTAATATGTGCACCTTTTGTAAACTAACACAGTTTAAACGGTGCACAGCCAATAAGTGTGAAAAGTAAGAAAATTCAACACAGTGAATGCCAGGCAGGGATTTGAATCCAAGATCACCTTGTTGTCCAGATTTATTTATAGCAATATGTTTTTGCAACCTATCGTATCTGAAACATTATAGAATATGTCTAATGTGTATTGGTATGCACTGTATACATACGATATGTATGTGTGTAATTTTTGTGCATGAATGTACATAGTCATATGTCTAGTTTGTTGTATATGTAAAGTGTATCTGTCTGTGTGTGTTTTGTTGTGTATAATTTATATATTCATATATAATATAATATTTTTATAGAAATTATATATACTGTATATGTGTATATTATATATGTATATGTATAGGAGTGCGTGTGCATGTTTTATCTTTGGTGGGAGGAGTAGCACTCATATAACCAAGCCTTAATAACAAAATAATAATCCTTTAAGAAAAAATAGTTCAGCTTCTAGAGTTGGTCACTGTCAAGGTATGTCTCCAGAAGGCAGAAATGACTAAGGCTAAGTGGCTGACTTGTCCTAGCTTTCAGAAAAGGAAACCTTTCCCTGTATAACACTCCTGATTTGTATGGTAGAGTTATTCATTTCCAAGCTGTCAGAAGTGAACTGTTAAATTCTTGGCACAAGTCTGGTAACTGGAAGTGATTTTGGTACTGAAGCTGATCTTCCTGGATTGAGTCATGGCTTAACTCCATCCGGTTCACTCCAGGAAGTGTGTCTTTGCTTGGGAGCTGAAAAGAGAGACAAACATGCTCTAATGCATCTGGTGAACTTTATCGTATTCCCCGTGGTTTTTCATATGCTCCCAGCTTGTTTTTCATGTGGATGTGAAGCAAATCTCTGGCAGTATGTGTGCATGTGCCTATGTATGGGTGTGTGAATAGATATACTATAGATAGATAGATCCTGTATATACTGTATACAAACAAATATATTCCTAGTATTTGTGTTAAAACTCAAGGAGGTCTAACAAATTTCAATTTAAAATGAAATGATTCATAAGAGATCAAAGCTGTAGAAGACATAGCTCTGAAGTGGTGCACCAACAGACTTGCAGACTTTGTAGAAATATTATTTGAGGCATTTTAATAAGACTTTCAATTGCTTCTGAGATTTATAAAAAGAAATCTCTGAAGCGGGCGGCACGGTGGCGCAGTGGTAGCGCTGCTGCCTCGCAGTTAGGAGACCCGGTTCGCTTCCCGGGTCCTCCCTGCGTGGAGTTTGCATGTTCTCCCGTGTCTGCGTGGGTTTCCTCCGGGCGCTCCGGTTTCCTCCCACAATCCAAAGACATGCAGGTTAGGTGGATTGGCGATTCTAAATTGGCCCTAGTGTGTGTTTGTGTGTGTCCTGCGGTGGGTTGGCACCCTGCCCAGGATTGGTTCCTGCCTTGTGCCCTGTGTTGGCTGGGATTGGCTCCGGCAGACCCCCGTGACCCTGTGTTCGGATTCAGCGGGTTAGAAAATGGATGGATGGATGGAAATCTCTGAAGCCAATTTACAGATAAATCATCTTGATAATTTTTGAAGGTTGGTGAATTTTGATATGGTAGGCAGAGCCAACCTCTTATTTAACTACATTCGGATTTTAAATGTAATGAAGAGAATTATTTTGTAGACCATAACCATGTTTCTTTCTGCCTGCTGACTGTACTCCACAGCAAAAATTGAATCTGAATGCATCTTTGTAGCTCAGATAAATAGCTAAAAAACTATTTTCAGCAGTGACAGTCATTACTCTATATCACAAAGCAGGAATCAAGTCAGCAGGTTTCCAAGGTGTGTGGAGGCCAGTAAAATCCAGCTTAGCAATTTAATCTGTTAAATGGCAAAATATAAAACAGTCAAACCTTGTGGGAGAATGTTAATCATCCTAAACATATATAAAAAGGAGAAAATGTATCTTATGTCCTGTTTTAGATTAAAGCAGCAGAGACACACAAAAAATAGAAAGTCCCTGAATGACCCATAGCTAGGCTACTAAGTCAGTTTATTTCATCGATAATTCCATAGTTTTATTATTACATGCCAGACTTTGTTTTTATACGTCATTCTATTGTCTTAAAACAAAAAGTACATTTGAAAACATTCATAAATATCCAGCAGAAGGCCCAACTCCATTCTGATTTATCCATTAATTTCTGAAGCCTCTTTTGTCCAAATGAGGGTAGCTGAGAGTCAGTGCCTGTTCTGGCAGCAATGGGCATAAGGATTGAAGCTGCCTTGATGATATGCCACTCCAGATCTTGGCACTTGCAATCATTCAACCATATTTAAATGGGGGCAGTTATATGCAAGTCTTTTGAATGTAGGGTAAAATATGGAAAATAAGAGGAAGTCCCTGCAGATATGGGGCAAAGAATTTTGGAGCTTTAAGATAGCAGCCCTAGCCACTGTACCGCCATTCCTCTTCATATTTAGATTTAGTACATTAAGCGCCTCCTGTGACCAAAAGCCACTCATTAAACAAAAAATATATTTTGGTAAATTTCAGTTGTTTAATAATTATTTGCATGTTGTATTGAACAGCTCACTTAAGCCTTCTTGTATGATACATGGTGATACCAAGTAAGCATCCTGCAGACAAAATTTGTAACCTTTTATTACTAATAAAATAAGCTTTATTTGTACATGAATTTAATTTGTGAATGTGTAATGAGATTTCTTCTATTTGATATTTCAAGCAGTTTTAAGATTGAGTGCATTAGAAGGAATGTAATGAAGATGTGAATTAGAGTATAATTTATTTTCCTTTTCAGATTCTGTCACTGTATGTGTTCAAAATAATTTATTCCTAGCATAGGTAGTGACATTATGGTTCAGTCCAGGAGGTTGTGTTTATTTTTTGTAATTTTATATTCAGGTATATAAACTTTTTTTTTTCTAAGGCTGATATAGCCATCTTTATTCTTTATGACCAACAGGACATGCTTCAAAGTATTCTCCTCAGATGTGATCCTAAACATTTTCAAAACTTTTTACTGATGGTTCTTTTCTTTACATACTGTAATAGTTAATGTGCATAATTCTGTTTTCTTATTCAGATCTTGCTTAGGCAAACACATTTTTACAATGGAATATGGACTTGTAAGAGACAATGAAATTATTTGTATTGATGCATATTTATTACTATTCAATTTTTATTTTAGGCTGAGCAAGATAATGGACATCCTCTTCCAGCATTTGCTAATTTACACGTTGAAGTTCTTGATGAAAATAATCAAGCGCCTTACTTTCAGTTGTCATCTTATCAAGGATATGTCACTGAGTCAGCACCTGTGGGAGCTACAATCTCAAGTAGTGAAAATCTTACTGCTCCTCTCAGGATAATAGCTTTGGATAATGACATAGAAGAGGTAAGAAAAAACAAAGCTGATGATGCTTTAATGAATCTTATCATAACGAGTGTATGCTGCATAAATCTTAGGTAACAAAAAGAAAAAGATGGACTAAAATACTTTACTGGCTTCAAGGCTTTTAAACGTGTTAACAGCATCACTGTGCTTTTGATGTGTTTTTGATATTTCCTCTTTGACATACAATAATAGGTGTCCAGGTAATTTTTTGGCAATTTATAACAGTAAAGTTTGTATCAGTGTAAACCTACTTTTACAAAAGCCATCTAATGTTGAGGACCATTATGACACTTTAAAATCAAATCATCATCGTGTAATGCAAATCTGCCTAAGATAGAAAAGGAGCTGTAGAAATGAGAAGCAGGATTGCATGGCCAAAATAGTCATAATAAGAGCTACAGGTTTGTCTGCTTGTCACTGTTAGTGTCACTTTGGTAACAGAAAACAAAGGGAAGGCCAGACATTTCTGTCAGTAGCAGCTGGGTACCTGGAGTGGTATGAGCTACCCAAAAGTAGATCTACCCACACTTGTGTAACATTCTAACCAATCCAGACACCTTCTGCCTGATGTTGCATTGAAGGTCTCTTTCTTTAAAGAGACATACTTTTTTAGCCTCATAAGTTATGGTCCTGGCAGTTGTCAAAAATATTTGGCCCCATCATCTCTTTGAAGCTTTCTTTAGGGCTAAAGTTCTAAAAACACCATTCAAATGCCATACCCTTGAGAAGGAAGAAAAATATTTCTGCTTGAACAGATATATCCACTTGGAACTCTCAGCTCACCCTCATGGTTTTTGTGTTTCCACCTAATACTTAGCCTTCAAAGACTGTTCACTATCATGATCGGTTTACAGCCTTTCTTACCTAACCAACCAGAGAAAAATAAAAATAAACCAGCCAATGACTTTTGGACAAAAGGGTTACCAGGTATACTTATGAGCAGCCCTATATTTTAACATACTGTGACATTTCTTATAAACTTTCCATGACTATCAGAATCCTGCAATACTTATGTATTATTTAACCTTTGGACTCAAATCACACAGATCTTTGCACTCAAATACATATAGCTGCTTCAGGATGGAGAAAATACCTTTATTGACATGCATGTGGAGATGACTGAATTTCATGTGTTGATTACACTTTTTAAATACAATATCAATACATAATCTTGTACATGGAGTAGCAGCTTAGCACAGCTTGGCTGGATCACAAATCAAAAGACTTTAACTAAAATGTTTTCTGAAAATACTAAGGGTAAAAGGTAAAAGTAAAGAGGTTATAATAATCAATATAATAATCAAATAATGGAAAACATATCTAATAGTAAAAATCAAATCTAACAATCCCCCCTTTTGTTGAACAACAATGTATATATAATGTCATCATTAACCCTAGAATTAGAAGTGTCAAACTGTTATCACGTCCTTGCGGAGCTGGACGGTGTCTATGATAATTCTGAGGTGGTTGGCAGGGATGAGGAGCCCCAACGGGCCACCTCAAAGCCAGTTCCCAAACAGAGAGAGGTAGTGATAGTTGGGGATTCAATCATTAGGGGGATTGAAGCGCAGGTGTGCTCCAGAGGGTGGATCCAGTTGTCATTGTCCATGTTGGAACAAATGACATACATAAGGGTAGTCTGTCAGTTCTGCAATCCAAATTCAAAGAGTACTGACAAGGTAGTCTTCTCCGAAGTTCTGCCTGTGCCACGTGCTAGTCCAGGTAAGATTGAGGAAATTAGAAGGCTTAACGTGTGGCTCAAATCTTGGTGCAGGGTAGAAGGGTATAGGTTTATGGGGTATTGGGACTCCTTTTGGAACAGATGGGACCTGTTCCGCTGTGATTTGTTACATCTGAACTGGACGGGCACCACTATATTGGGGAGATGTATGTGTAGGCTAGTCGAGGATTGTTTAAGATAGGGAATGGGGGGGCAGGGAGTTCAGGACAGGCCAGGTTTAGATCTATACCTGGAAGAACAAACAATGGTGTAGAAATAAAAATGCATAGTAATGTAAATTCTAAGCAAACATTTAAATATAGAAGGAGTAACACATTAAAAATAGCTTTCCTTAATGCTAGAAGTATCAAAAATAAGGTAAGTCAGTTGGAGTTGTATGTAGCAGAGCATAATTATGATATAGCAATAAAGGAAACCTGGTTTATAAGGCATATAAGACTAATGACTGCAAAGTGAATTGCAGAGCGTATTAGAACATGAGGGCAACCATTAAGAAAGATATCAGGGAGGCTAAAAGGCAGTTGGAGAGGAATATAGCAGATAAGGCGAAAGAAGACCCTAAGAGATTCTTTCAGTATTTTAGTAGTAAAAGGACATTCAAGGAAGAGGTCAAGTGCATCAGAAATAGTAAAGGGAATTAAAAGATACAGATAATGAAATAGCGGATTCTCTAAACTTACATTTTTCTGAGGTGTTTACAAGTGAGCAAGTGGATAACTTCCCAGAGGTAAACGTGACTACTAAGGAGATACTGAGGGATTTGGAAATTGTAAATTAAATCAGATTAAATAAACTGAAATCAAACAAATCACCAGGACCAGATAATATTTATCCTCATGTTCTTAAGGAGACTAGTGAGTACACATATAAGCCCTTGACACATATTTTTAGGAAGTCACTGCAAACTGGAGAGATTCCGAAGGACTGGAAAATGGCAAATATCATCCCATTATATAAAAAGGGTGACAGTACAGATCCAAGCAACTATAGGCCAGTAAGCTTAACATGCATCACAGGAAAATTAATGGAAGGAATTATTAAGGATAAGACTGAGCAACACCTGGCAAGGACAGGAGTTATTCTGAACAGTCAGCATAGGTTCAGAAGAGGGAGGTCGTGTTTTACTAACATGCTGGAATTCTATGAGGAGGCAACAAAAGGATATGATCAAAGTGGAGCTTATGATATTATTTATCTGGACTTTCAGAAAGCATTTGATAAGGTGCCACATGAGAGGTTGGACATCAAATTAAAAGAAGTGGGAGTTCAGGGTGATGTTTTTAGATGGGTGCAGAATTGGCCTTAGACACAGGAAGCAGAGGGTGATGGTGCGAGGAACCTCATCAGAACTGGCCGATGTTAAGAGTGGTGTTCCACAGGGGTCAGTGCTAAGGCCGCCGCTATTTTTAGATTGATGAATGATTTAGATAGGAATATAAGTAACAAGCTGGTTAAGTTTGCAGATGATACCAAGATAGGTGGATTAGCAGATAATTTGGAATCCGTTATATCATTACAGAAGGACTTGGATAGCATACAGGCTTGGGCAGATTTATGGCAGATGAAATTTAATGTCAGTAAATGTAAAGTATTACACATAGGAAGTAAAAATGTTAGGTTTGAATACACAATGGACGGTTGGAAAATTAAGAGTACACCTTATGAGAAGGATTTAGGAGTCATTGTGGACCCCAAGCTATCGACTTCCAGGCAGTGTTTAGAAGTCATTAAGAAGGCTAACAGAATGTTAGGTTATATAGCACGATTTGTGGAGTACAAGTCCAAGGAGGTTATGCTCAACCTTTATAATGGACTGGTGAGGCCTCATTGTGAGTACTGTGTGCAGTTTTGGTGTCTAGGCTACAAAAAAGAGATAGCAGCGTTAGAAAAGGTCCAGAGAAGAGCGACTAGGCTGATTCCAGGGCTACAGGGGTTGAATTATGAGGAAAGATTAAAAGAGCTGAGCCTATACAGTTTAAGCAACAAAAGATTAAGAGGTGACATGATTGAAGTGTTTAAAATTATGAAGGGAATTAGTACATTGGATCGAGACTGTTATTTTATGTTCATCAAGAACATGGGGACACAGTTGTAAACTTGTTAAGGGTAATTTCACACAATCATTAAGAAGTGTTTCTTTACACAAAGAACCATAGACACTTGGAATAAGCTAACAAGTAGTGTGGTAGACAGTAAGACGTTGGGGACTTTCAAAACTCGATTTGACGCTTTTTTGGAAGAAATAAGTGGATAGAACTGGTGAGATTTGTTGGGCTGAATGGCCTGTTCTCGTCTAGAGTGCTCTAATGTCTGATTTCTAGTGTTTTGTGTAGTTGTAAGTGTAGGAAAGGAAATATACATGCAAATTGTGAAAATCAGATATGCATAGCTTACTTTGTATTTCACTTAGGTGTTAACAGATGAAGATTCCTAAATGATTAATATTTTCGGTTAACTTTTAGTTCAGTGTGAAATGAGCTATGATTCTGCCTATTAATGTAATATAAAAGCATTTAAAATGAAAGCAAATCTGTCAATTGAATGGCTTACAATTAATTTTCAGGGAATAAACCTCACTGTGAATTTCATCTTCAAAACATTCTTGTCCACATACTGTACATCCCAGGAGTGCATTTTATTTTAAGATTGTAGGTCCTGAAAGGAATGGAATGTCAAAAATGAAGAACTGTCATTTCCATAAATCAGTTTTACACTTACCTTTTAATATTGTGACACATCAGAGGGGTTACCCCATGTAAATAGTCTCATTTGCAAATTTTACCAGCACTTGGGCTATGGAAATGATTATAAAGATCCAACTATTATGTTTTGCTTTGTTGTAGCATATTTTAGATATATCTATAAGAAAATATTTGTAATAAATGAATTCTTAAATACCTTTCTATAAAAATGAAAATACTATTACACAATGTCAACTGTTTTATTGTGTGATCTTTTTAATATTCTCAGTATTATTATTTTTCAGTTTTTTGTAATCTTCATTTTCACTTAATGTTACAATCATTATTTGTGCTGTTTTAGTCATGCCATGCCTGTTTATGTATTTTGTTTTTTGGATTTTTAGCTTGCAATTGGTGCCACTCCTGTAGGTATTATGGAGTAATGTAGTTCTCTGGAAATAGGAATTGTGACCTTTTTTATTTTCCTTTTTATTCTTCTGTGTGTGTTTGCTTTTTACAGTGTGTTTTGTTTTTAGCATTGATTGTTAATAGCATGGATAATTACATTTTTCTCTTATTAGTTGTGTAATCTGTAAACTAAAAGACATAAAAACACGTCAATTGATTAATATCGAAGTCCAGAAATTCAAATAATCTTAGTTTTAACCTATCAGTTAATGCATTTTACACATTCAGTATAGAATATTTTATGCCCTCCACCCTGAAATAGATAAACAGTATTATTGTCTTTGAGGCAGCCATCTCGGGTGTAAATCTATAAAAAAATGTTTAATTAATTATGTCAGCTGCAATGTTTCACTCGCATAATGTGCAATTTCAATGATAGGAATTGTTCAGTAATGAAGATTTGAAATGTTATGCAGGAACCTTGGCTTTAAATTATGACCATGTCTTGGACATCCTCAATGAATTTTATATGGCTTCCTCAAAATAAACAATACTTTATAGCAGATTTTCTGCATGTAATAAAATATGTACATTAAGCATATTTTCTTTACCTTTAACTGAAACAATTTGTCTTCATTTTAGCCTTTACAACAGCAAAATGTCAATAGTGATGTGTAGACTGGGGTGAACCTGTGAAAAACCAAACAAGCTGCAATTTCATTACATTGTCAAAGGTCTGCAGTCATATGCTTGCAGATATACTTAGAACACAAGCATAGCATCATATATGTATTGAGTATAATGTATCAAGTCCTTTGTATATCCATCCATCCTTTCAACATTTTTAAACTCTAAACATAACATTTTCGAATCTACTTAATCCAGTTCAGAGGGACAGTGGGCTGGTGTGCTGCCCAGCAGCTATAAGCCTGAAAGAAAAGTGTGTGAAAAATGTCTACTTCTCAGCAACAAGCCAACGTCAGATATCAGTAAATCTGAAATGGAGACCCTCCAGGTGTTCCAGCAGGTGTATGCCAACCAAGCACTTTAAGACCAGTGTTGTGTTTGCCCAACACTGTCAGTTTAGAGTTGGAATAGAATCTCTCAAGGATCGTAATTGACAGGGATGTACTTTAATGATATTGACACAAAAGAACATCCAGGGGATGCAACAAATAACTGTGTCTGAAACATGTCATACTGTACACATTGCTGTACAACTGAACATTTGTCATGAGATTATAATGCAATTCACACACAAGATCTAAAATTGTAAGGTGGTGGTGATGGAAGCTCATTGCTCAAAAGTGGACATTTTTCATTTAGTTGAAGCACACATCCATCTTTCAATCTTGCTGAACAACGTTTGAGTATGTGTGAATGGGCAGATGCTTTGAACTATAGATACATCTGTTATACAGTTACATGTACAGTATGTAGTGATGACTTATAACCACAGCACCTCTACAGGCTTGCCAGTTATCAGACTTATTGAGTGTAGGTTGTGTGTGGATGAAAACATACAATATATTTTCACATTCTGTATATGTTTAAGTCTTTATGTGTATATACTGTAAAATGACGATACAGTATATATGACTTGTATATATAACTTATTTATTTGTTTGGGCACATTGCTATAAATATATACCAATTTTATGATTCAATTATTTATTTTCAAAGACAAAAGACCCAATGGTGAGAATTTCCTTGAATGACTACAGCACAATATTTACTGTGACTCAGTCTGGAATAATCCGCTTCATTACTTTACTTCAGCCTGTGGATCGGGAACGCCAACAAACCTACACCTTTACAGTGAGTATTTATTTTACAGAAATATTTTGTCTATCTGCAGTGGGCTGGCGCCCTTCCCGGGGTTTGTTTCCTGCCTTGTGTCCTGTGTTGGCTGGGATTGGCTCCAGCAGACCCCCGTAACCCTGTACTTGGGATATAGCGGGTTGGATAATGGATGGATGTATTTTGTCTATTTGGGATATATTTGTATTTGTCTACATTTGTCAACAAATTTTAGTTCTTACATAATGAAAAGCATTCATTCTTGTTTCCTGTGCAAATGGAAACCTACCTGATTGAGGAATATGCAATTGTAAACATCCTGCAGAGAGTAGATTATGAAGAAATACTTGAAGAATATGAAGAATAGTAAATCAAATTGTGTTGTACTTGGAAATGACAATATCTGCGTTTATAAGCTTGGTTGAGGACCCTAATAAATGCTGTAGATTATTACATACTGTACCTGTATACAGTGGAAGAAACATCAAGAAACTATTTGGCTAGGACTAGATGTATTGCTGCAGGGTATTTTTCCTGCCTTTTGAGAGAATCCAAAGGCAAGACGTTTCCAACTAGCAGAAAGTACCTACAGCTTCTGAAGCTCTGTATAGTTGCAGAATGGAAGAGGGGAACCAAAACAACCAGCTGACTTGACAATATCTCCAACAAAGGACCCTTAACAGTTAGTTAAAGTTTTGTTCTGGGCATGAATCAAGAAGAACTATTCTGTGGGTATACTCTCAGGAAATGTGATTACTATTTTAAATTAAGCCTTGACTTTTACCAGAAACACAGTTCATAAGCCTCAGCAACCATTTTCTTTTATTATATCTCATTTATCAAGTTATATGTCATGTCCTTCTTATAAAGACTGTGATAATTGCAGTGTGAGGTTAGCAGAACAGGCCAGACTCTCCTTTTTACTATAGAAAATTGTAAGTGGTACTATTAGGGGCTGTCACTAGGTCTTTTGGGTACAGACTAGATCAGCTTACATAAGACACCCCTATATAGGACTGAAACCAAAAGACCTGGCTGTTATCCTTCTGGTTAAACAGTGGCTGTACACAAAAGTTATCTAAGACTGTAAAGGTAAGAAACCCCTTAATAAATACAGCAGAATGATGAGAAATTAAAAAAAATAAAAGTACAGTGTACACCCAAAAAATATTCCTTTGAAACTTTGAAAGTACATATAACACAATTTAAAACATGCAACAACAAACTTCTTAAATCCATAATACATAAAAAGCAAGATCAAGATGACATCATTTAATGAAGATATCATTAGCAATGACTTTTATCAGTTGAAAGAAGTGTCTTTCTCTGTGTCCGTGTTTACACTGTATGACTACATATTGTGTTCTTATACTGGTCTTACAACTTAATTTCAAACTTATCTAAGACATCAAAGTAATTTTATAGTGGTTAAAAGTAATATAACTGCAGGGCTTCATGGGATCCGGGGATGCCACCAGGGTGTGCTGCAGCTATTCCTGAGCCCATGTAGGCAGTTCTTCCGCCACACTCGGAAGTGCAGCTGGAAGTGGGGCAACAGGCACCTGGAGCACTTCTGGGTGACTTATATAAGGGGCCAGCAGAGTCAGGAGGAGGGAGACAAAGCTTGTCATGGAGGAGAAAAAAAAGAGAGAAAAAGTAAAGTATTGTGTTTGGTGCTTTGGACCGTGTTGTACTTGTGGGAATGAGGAAGGCATTGCCTACAAGTGAAGAAACAAAATAAAAAGCTTGTGGTTTTATAAGTGTGCCTCCTGCATCTGTCTATGTCTGGTTAAGTGGCTGCTATGCCCTCTACACTTCTCACACTGTTTAATCAGTTCCACACTGTAGGATACAACAGTTGAATATGGAGGGGTGGGCGCAATCAGGTCCAATTTTATTTTCTAGTCATATATTATGTGTATATATAAAAGTATGAACACCCTTCTATGCCATTTACTAATTAAAGATAAACCTTTAGAGCATCTGCACATTAATATATTCTTGTTGCATCGTCAATCAAGGTTAATTATTCAAAATGGAACAAAACAATAGCTAAAGTCTTTCATCCATATTCAGACACTGGGTCAGGGTCATTACAAGAAAAAGCAGAGTATAGGTATAAGGTAGGAGACAGTGCTGAGTGGTATGTCAGTCCATCACAAGGCTTAACCATATTATGCTTGCCTCAATTTACATTTAGTAAAATACCTTAGGACAAACAGATGTGACTAAAAATATGTTTAGGAGCAATGCGCACATTAAGATGATAGAGATATGAATAACAATCAGATACTGAAAGCATTGTGGAAGTCTGGAGACTAAAAATGTTAATACTCTCAAACTGAACATATGGTATTTGATACTGTGATAGAAAATAATGCAAAGCTGTAAAAAATCTGTACCGGTGTTTCACAGACAGGTTTTGAATGTCTGACTATTTTTTTGAGTGCCGACATACTGTAAGAAAAAAATGAACAAGATTAAGCAAACCCTTCATTAAAAAGAATTTGCTATTGATTAACACTAGAATTACCAGAGCCTATGAGAAAGCACGTAAATCCGGCCTATCTTAAATCCATTCTCACCTCTCTGCCAGTGTCTTTTGTCCTGTAAATGTGTCGATAAGAAACAAGCAGCCTAGTATACCATCCCCCTGCCCACCGCTGCAGTTCATTTCGCAAAGAAGTTTCTCAGTGTTCAGTGTTTATCTTCGAGTGAAGTGCTGGAACTTTATAGGGTAAAAAAGTACTTGGAATACATACATTTCATGTGTGTTCCATGTCAACAACAATCTATGTAAAATATACTTAACACAGAAACATTTTTCATGTTTTAGTAATAACTGAAAAAATGTAGACATGAAATGTATAAGGTGTGAAGCCTGAAATACAAATATGAAATGAACACTTTCACAAAAGGTACAAGTATAACAAAACAAGTGCACTTTTATTCAAGAATTTAACCGAAGAAAAAAGACAGCAGGTTACGGTAGTCGGTTGATATGAGAGCTTGCGTTGTGCAATGCTAAGAACTGGTGCCTTCCAATCAAGAGTTCGCGGTTTCGATATCAGCTGCTTCCAAAATTTACCATTTTCAGTAGTGAGCTGCTCTTATTGTTAATATCATACAATAAAAGCATACATTTGATTTGCGTCTGTAAATTTATAGTGAAAGTTGGTGTTTTTTTTTCAGTTTTATTCTCTCACTCACGTTCAAGCTCTCACACACCCCCCAGATCTGACAACGTTTTCAGATAAAGACATGGTATAACAAACAAACTTGTTTTGTTACACCCCCCTTTATTTGAAAACCGTGTCAGATCTTGTGCGCGAACAAGACTGGGAAAACTGTGGACGTGGATGTGAGTGGTGTGTGTGACTGAGAATGACTGTGGATGTGATTTTTTTTATTCACTTTTATTCTTGAGTGCTCCTGCTCAGGCTGAATTAGTATGCACCTTCTGATCCATGATGTCAAAGTCGCACTGACTAAAAAGAGAGACTTAGGTATATATGAAATTTGGAATAATTTATTTTATGACCTGTATTGTATATTTTTGAAAACATTGTTGCACTAATGCAACATTATATTCATTTGCATACCTTCATGCGGTTGTAGTTAGTGACCGCGTTTGGTTTTTTGTTCCGTTTTTTGTTGCTACATTTTGGTATTTTTTTTTGAGCTCCAGGAGATGCAGAGGACAGCATAGTACAGAGAGGTCAGTTCTGCGCTATATACAATCATCAGATTCAAATGTTAACAGTTCCCACATACACCCAAGGATCATCTTTACGACATGTGTATAAGGTGTGAAGCCTGAAGTTCAAATATCAAATAAACACTTTCACAAAAAGTACAAGTATAACAAAACAAGTGCGCTTTTATCTATACTAATAAAAGGCAAAGCCCTCACTGACTGACTGACTCACTCATCACTAATTCTCCAACTTCCCGTGTAGGTAGAAGGCTGAAATTTGGCAGGCTTATTCCTTACAGCTTACTCACAAAAGTTAAACAGGTTTCATTGTGAAATTCTACACGTAACGGTCATAACGGTTGACAATGTCCTCCATGTTGATCTTTCTTATTTATGGCCCCATCTTCACAAAATTTGGTAGGCGGCTTCCCTGTGCTAACCGAAACCGATGTACGTGCTTATTTCGGTGGTATGACACCACTGTCGCCCGCCATATTGAACTTTCCAACGTCACTAATTCTCCAACTTCCCGTGTAGGTAGAAGGCTGAAATTTGGCAGGCTCATTCCTTACAGCTTACTTACAAAAATTAAGCAGGTTTCATTTAGAAATTCTACGCGTAACGGTCATAATGGTCGATAACGGTCGACAACGTCCGCCATGTTGAACTTTCTTATTTATGGCCCCATCTTCAAGAAATTTTGTAGGCGGCTTCCCTCCACTATCCAAAACCGATGTACATACTTATTTCAGTGGTATGACGCCACTGTCGGCTGCCATATTGAACTTTTCAACGTCACTAATTCTCCAACTTCCCGTGTTGGTAGAAGGCTGAAATTTGGCAGGCTCATTCCTTACAGCTTACTTATAAAAGTTAAGCAGGTTTCATTTTGAAATTCTACGAGTAATGGTCATAACAGTGTACAGCGTCCGCCATGTTGAACATTCTTATTTATGGCCCCATCTTCATGTAATTTGGTTGGCGGCTTCCCTGTGCTAACCAAAACCAATGTACGTACTTATTTCGGTGGTATAACGCCACTGTCGGCCGCCATATTGAAATTTCCAACGGCCTTTGTTACTTATGGCCCCATCTTCAAGAAATTTGGTACTTGGGTTCCCAATGCTAACTGAATCCTACTTACGTACATATATATGTCTATAGCCTGCAGCTCAGACACTGTGTGAGGCAGCATTGGGTCCCCTATCCCAACGCCTCCCACGTTGTTGGCTGCCTGCCTATATAAGGCCGTCCGTCGCTTCGGTCTCTACATTACCTTCCTTGGTTCGCCACGGGATTCACGTTTCCCTGCTGATAACTGCAGCCTTTTTATTTAATCCACAGCTTCTATGCTGTTTTATTGTTCATGTATTACGATTATAGTTATTGTGTAGGTATTTTAGACTTATTTTACATTGTTCAGGTACCCATTTCCTTTATCGTTCCAACCGTACCCCCATTAACATGTCTATCGAGGTTATCACGATCGATCAAAGAGCTGTCGCTTACCGAGTGGTTTCCATGCCCGGAGATGACACCTGCCTTTTCCATTATCTTTGTTTCATATTGCACAGCCATATCAGGCTCACTCTTGATATCCGGAGGAACATTGTGTCTTATGTATTGAATGACTAGCACAGGTTCAAGGTGTGGACTGATGATGGTACAGGAGATAATTATACTACACAGGAGCACTAGAAGAGTGAAATGCTTAAGCCCTTCACCTATGGTTCTGCATTTGAGTTGATGGCTGCAATGGCTGAATTGTTCAGTTGTCGCTATCAAGTGTACCGAAATGGCCAAGTATTTTACACCTTTGGAGAACCGCCAATGCCTCTTAAACATCTTAGATTCATAGGTGATGATTTCAGTAATGGACACTTTGATGTTTATGAATGTTTAAACTCTTAAAAGCTGGATGTGAAGTTATCGATGAAACCGGTTTTATACTTACAACGCTTGACAGATGCTGAATGTCACTTCAACACAAGTCCTGCAAATACTGTCATATTTGAAACAAACCATGAAACTCAAACCGATTATGACAACAGCAATCCAAGCTGTGAGATTTGAAACAAGATTACTTTTCACATGGTCAACTGTACGTTGCATGCTCAAGAGTAAGCTCAGTGCACAGCTTGGTCATTTTACCACCGGAGGGCCAAACTGACAATGTGGTATACAAAGAGATCCTTAACAAATAATTATTGGTATATTTTCACTCAGTTTAAAAAGGTTTAATTTTCTTCTTAATAAAAATTTTAAGGCAGTACTTCGCCATTGCGAAGCGCGGGTATTTTGCTAGTTCAAGAATATAACCGAAGAAAAAAGCAAGCAGGTTACGGTAGGTGGCTGATGCGACAGCTTGCATATTCCAATGCTAAGAACTGCTGACTTTCAATCAAAAGGTTCTGGGTTCAATGCTGGCAGCTTCTGAAGTTTACCATTTTGAGTAGAGAGCTGCTATTATTGTTAATATTATACAATAAAAACATACATTTGATTTGCATCTGTAACAGCCGCTGTAAATTTATTGTGCTTGTCAAAGTTAACGTTTTTTTATTCAGTTTTATTCTCTCAGTTGTGTTCATGCTCTCCCTGATCTGACACTGCTGTTTTCAAATAAAGACTTGCTATAACAGAGGTAAACTCAGATGGGAGAAAATGAACAGAAGCCACTCACATACTGTATAAGAACAACGCAGCTGCACCAGGCATAAAGGCAAAAGATGGCACCGTATGGATACAAATCGAAGTCCGGCATCCTCCTGCCAATCACCTGTCCTTGAAAGAAACAGAGCGGGTTACAGAGCTCGTCAACGCTACAACATCCAGATCTAAACACTAGCATGGTGTATGTGCCCAAAAAAAGTCTAAAGTATGACGGACATCATATTTCACCCAACACACGTTTATTTACACTAATAATTATATTTACAAAGTTCAGTCACGTGCACCACAAACCCCAGTGCCTCTTGCACCGATTCCCCCAATGTCCAGGCCACACACTTCCACTGCCTTTCTCCTGGCCGCCTCTAGTCCTCCCTCCAGCTCCGTCCTCTTCCACCTGACTTCTGCCGATGACTAGAGGGAGGCAGCCTCTTAAATAGGAACCTGGATGGGCTCCAGCTGCTTCCCGGCATTCCTCTGTAGCCACGCCCCAGTGTGGCGGAAGTACCGGCTGCGCACCCGGAAGCCTTCCGGGTGTCCCCTGTCGTCTTCCCCCAGCACTTCCTGGTGTGACGGAAGTGCTGGGCTCCCGGGATATTCAGGCACTGGGGCGCTTCCTGGCGGTGGCCACGGGTCCCTACAGGGCTGGGCTTCCAAGCCCTTCACCCGAGGCCCCCAACATAACCAGGACGGACGCCTCCTCGCGGTTACTCACGTACTAAAGTGTCAGCAGGTATTTTTCATGGCATTACACGTGTAATTTGTTAGCATGCCCTTGACGATCAAACACAGGAAGCTCTGTAGTATACTTGCCACTTTATGCAGTTAGGAAGATAAGTAAATAAATCAAGATAAGTAACATTTGATCTGGCTATAAGTAACATATAAATGCTTCTTATGTAAAGACCATCACAAAACATAATCACAAACATGGATTTTTCACGTTGGTAAGCTCTGTAAGCCATGCTGTTTCTTTGAAGGACAGGTGATTGGCAGGATGACGCCGGACTTCCTCCTATATCCAAACAGTGCCATCTTTCGCCTTTACGCCTGGTGCAGCTGTGTTATTCTTAAATGTTAGTAGATGTTTCTTGCAGGGAGGGCTTCTGTTCTCTTTCTCTGATCTGAGTTCACCTCTGTTATAGTGCATCTTTGTTTGAAAACAGCCGTGTCAGATCAGGGCGAGCGTGAACGCGACTGAGAGAATAAAATTGAATAAAAAAAAACGCTAACCTTTACAAGTGCCATACATTTACACCACCTGTTACAGACTCAGACTTGTTCTGTTAAAGTTGTATCTTTTGTGAAAGTGCTTATTTGATATTTGGACTTCAGTCTTCACACATTATACACTTCATGTCTACATTTTGTCGTTAGTACTAAAACATTGAAAAAGTTTATCTTTTAGGTATGTGTTCAACATTTCTGTCATCCTACACTAACAAAGATCTTTGTGGACACGGAACACATGTGAAATGTACGTGTTCCGAATAACAATATATTTTTTAGCCTAGGTACCTGACTCACTGATAAACAAGACTTCATTTGAGAGAAGTTTTTACAGTGTCTCCAGCGGTGCGGGTTTGGGGGGTGTAGTATAGCAGGCTGCTTGCTGCTTGGGATTATCGGCACATTTACAAGACAAAAGACGCTGAAAGGAGATGTGCAAGTGGATTTAAGGTGGGCCGGATTTACAAGTTTTCTCATAAGCTTTGGTAATTCTAGTGTTAATAGAGAGGTTACTGTGGAAAAATGCGGATGACAATGGATCTTTGGTACTTAGCTTGCCAAATGCCAAGAACTGCAACTGAATATAATGAACAGTGTGACTCCAATATGAGATTCTTCTTAACTAAAGTTGACTCCAATATGAAATTCTACTTAACTAAAGTTACATCCAAAATCTATTTGTACCCTTCATGTTTGGGAATAAGAAATATGTGGAAGCTATAGTAAACTTCCATATTGTTATTATTGAAATTATAAATTAACTATAAATTCAAAAGAAGTCATGATTCACTCATTTATTTCCCCAACTGCCCAGCTTCTAAAAACATCCACAATGGGAGCAGTCACACACCAGGGCAGTGTAGAATAACTAGTTACCCTAGTATACATGACTTTGATAATTATGACTGGAATGGAGCACTAGAAAGCTCATGTCAACAAGGGGAGATTACACAAACGTCATACATATAGTTACCAGGATACACAACAAATTCAGGTTCTTGGATTTTTAGAGCAGCTTTACAACTTTTCTGAGGGTAATGCCATTTTTAGTGAAACAAACCAAAACAACTCTAGCCTTTTTTGGTAACATTTTAAAGAAGAAACCCCACCCAAACACTAGCAGCCAATCCCTTATCAAAGGAAACAGAGAGGAAACAGGGTGAAAATGTAGATTACAATTAGATTTCACGGTGTAGACAGCACTCCAGCCATCTCAGACCAATTCATACCACAGACTGATGTGTTGTAGTAATCAATCTAATGATTCAATGTTTTGCTAAAAAGCTTTAATCATGAAAATATGCCAAAATACCTTACCTTGTCAAGAGTGTGTGTCTGTACTGTATACAGTTTATGTAGGTATAGGGTACATTTCACCAGACCTCTGATTTATAAATTAAAATGTCATCCCAACCTAAGATTATAATGTGTTATACACAGACAGAAAAAGAAAATATGTATACGCTTTGAGCAATTTGTTTGGGACTACATTATTTTAGTTTATAATTATGGATTTTTGGGAGGCATGGTGGTGCACTGGGTAGCACTGCTGCCTCGCAGTAGGGGAGACCCAGTTCGCTTCCCGGGTCCTTCCTGCATGTAGTTTGCATGTTCTCCCCGTGTCTGCAGGGGTTTCCTCCCAAAGTCCAAAGACATGCATGTTAGATGCATTGCCAATTCTAAATTGTCCCAGGTGTGTGTGTGTGTGTGTGTGCCCTGTGGTGGGTTGGTGCCCTGCTTGGGTTTGTTTCCTGCCTTGTGCCCTGTGTTGGCTGGGATTGGCTCCAGCAGACCCCCATGACCCTGTAGTTAGGATATAGCAGGTTGGATAATGGATGGATGAATTCTGAATTTTATCTATGTATGAAACACTTGTGAGTAAAAGGTTGGTTTTGTACAAAAAAGTATTGCTTAACACTTGGGTCCCTTGGTAAATTGTTATAGAAAAGATTAAGAGATTTGTCCAATTTGCAGTTTGTGCACACATATAATAATGACTTCCTATCCTTTTATGAAACAATGATGTAATCAGAGGCAGTGATCGCAAATTCAGTGATTAGTTTTATACTTTGCATGTAAACAAATGCAACTCTTTTTCTCCTTTTTATATATTGCTCTAGAGATTTGAGCCTACAGAATTAATATTCTATGCATTAGACATCTGTCCTCCAATTCTAGCTCATAGTTACCAGCTGATTAAAACAGTGGCTTTGACATTCTTGCTGAATTATCACACATTTTCTAAGATGCAAAACTGTGAGTAAAAGGTTGGTTTTGTGCAAAACAGTTCACGTTTCAATATTATTTCACTGAAGGTTGCATGGACAACTTGCAGCAAAAAGCAGTTCACTGTAGCCTTTAAGCAAAATGCCGGCAGTGACAAAATGATAGTTTGTTTCTGAGGCACAAGGAGGCAAAGGATCAGTTCATCCATGCCACAGAAAATCTGATGAGAACTAAATTAAGGAAAGAGGATTTCCAGAAGCTGAAAGACCAAGAATTAGGGGATTTCCAGCAGAAAACCAAAATAAACTTTACAGCAGATTCTCATGACAAATGAGAATAGCCTCTTCTGGAAGGAATACAGAGAAAGAGCAGACACGTCCAGAAATGAAAGATATGAGGAGAAAGTTTAATATCAACAATAAGGATGGTAACAGAAAAACTAATACAATAGACCAAAAGACAGAAACAATAGGATAATCCCAGAAAAGATACACAAAGAATCTAAAATAGAAAGAAATGTCTAAGATATTTAAACAGAAATCTACTGGTGTGGACAGGGGGGCTCAGTCTAAGTCATTTTATCAAATGAATGTAAGATTGCTGTAAATCTTTTGAAATGAGAAGGTTCCATTGTTTTGAAAGCATTCAGTCACCGGCAGAGAATCTGTTGCTTATCAGCGAGTTCTTGTCCTCCTGATTGACCAGCTCCATTTTGAACATTACGATTCCTCCTTACCTTGTTGAGAGACACTGTATTACACAAAACCATATGTCTTCTGGTATCTTAGACTGCTTAGTTTTAATTCTGGTTATGTTCTGCCCTGTCTGCAATGTGGCATTTAGTGTATTTGTCTGCTTTAAGAACAAATTCTTGAAAAAGAAGTTTCACACTGAGTTCCAATACGAGAAGTTTCAGTTATTGGTGTTTGCTTCCAATTTCAATTGATTTGTTCAAGGTTACAGATAGCTTCTGTGACGTGAGTTTGAGAACCCTAGTAGTAAAAAGGAATTATCTCAAGTATGTATTTTTTAATATGTTTCAAGGGTTAAATCTTAATGAGAGTCAGGACACCATGTAGAGAACGGTGCTCCAACACTAAGGCTCCGTCACCTACAAGATGTCACATGGACAGCCTGCCTTAGAATTTTTTTTTTCATGTCCTAAATGAATTCTAAATACATAATTAAATTTCACTTGGATAAAAGTATTGCTTAACACTTGGCTCCCTTGGTAAATTATTATAGAAAAGATTAAGAGATTTATCCAATTTGCAGTTTGTACACACATATAAGAATGATTTCCTATCCTTTATGAAACAATGATGTAATCAGAGGCAGTGATCACAAATTCAGCGAGTGGTTTTATACTCTGCATGTAAACAAATGCAACTCTCTCTTTCTCCTTTGTATATATTGCTCTAGAGACTTGAGCCCACAGAATTAATATTCTAAGCATTAGACATCTGTCCCTCAATTGTAACTCATAGTTACCAGCTGATTAAAACAGTGGCTTTGACATTCTTGCTGAATTATCACACATTTTCTAAGATGCAAAATTTCAACAAATTTAACTTAATGATTCACTGCTACTCCACTCAGAATGGCACAAAAGTTCTTCAGCTATTCAAAGTAAATCTCAGAAAATATAGCTTGGAAGTCTTAAATGTTAATTCAATTCATTTTTCCCTCCATATGCTTGCAGCCATGAAATAATTTTATTCTATTTTAACATATTATTTATTTTTTTTCATAAATAGAACATACAGATTTCATGTCTTCTAAATAATTAAAGTGCAGAGTGACTGGGATTGGCTCCAGCAGACCTCCCCGAGAACCCTGTAGTTAGGATATAGCGGGTTGGATAATGGATAGATGGTGAAATATGTTAATATCTATTTTAATGTTGATATAATCTAAAATATTGTAAATGTTGGGTACTTGCATACAGTTTGTAGTAATTTATGCACATAAATATTACATTTCTGGTTGCTACTTATATGTATATATGTAAAAGTATATTGTTAGACAATACTGTAGTTCAAACTTGAATACACACAAAATGAGCAGAAAAACATTAAACCATTCTCAATTTATGATGATATACAGTATATGGAATTTTAGTTTGACTGTACAATTACAAATGTATAAATACATTTACTGAATCAATAAAGAAGATTGGTAAAGTTTAGCCTGAATGTGCAGTTTAGAGCAGATCAATTGATGCAAATCAGATCTCCAGAGGCTTCTGAATAAAATTCTATTCCATTCTAAACAAAATACTCAGCTTCATAACTTAGGGTTAGTATAAGTGTTTAATACATCAAGTAAACATAGATACTGTAGTTCAAAATTGTATAAACAAATAGTATACTGTGTAGAATTCTGATAGATGCTACAAGAACATAATGTGTATCCAATATTTATATAGCCCATTAAATAAATACAGAAGTAAATCTATTTTTGGTAATAATTGTAACTTTAGTGTTTTTTTATGCAAAATACTGATTACTGAGGAAGAATATTCCTTTATATACTTTACATAAATATCTGAGTTACACCAAATGAATATCTAACTGAGTTAAACATTGTTTTATAGTTATTAAACGGTATTTTCAGTACAACATATGCAAGTGAATTAATTCTTTAAATCAATTGTTAATTATGATATACATAATACAGGTAACTTACTGTATATCAACAATTTTAACAAACAATATTATAAGAAAAAAAGTTTTTTCAGTGTTCCGCTATATAATGTTTTCTTATATAAGGCTAAATGGGCTATTGTTTGGACATTACTGAAGTAAAACTATTTCTCATACAGTGTGGATATTGAATACTATTGAAATGATACAATAATTATCTGAAGATAATTATTGTTTCAAAAATATTTAAATCCTAGAATCTATTACTTAACACTGATGTTGGATAGTTTTTAATTTTTAAGGTAAGTGCCACACATAAAAAACAAGAAAGGAAAATCAGTATTTGTATTGTGAAAACCCATAGTTATAGTACTGTTTGAATGGAAATGACATTAAAAATTATTATTGTTCAAAAGTTTTTAAGAATCACACAAATCAGTCTAATGGTATGCGTCTTTATTTTATCAAGTTTTGCTGATCTTTTGGAAAGAAACACTTACCATACTCCATTGCACACCACTTAAATTTTATTTCTGCTTTGGATTTCTGTGTAAAGTTGTACGTTCTCATAAATACTTTTCTTTATATTTACAGTACTTTCAGTAATATTCTGACTAGCTGTGGTTCAGGTATGAAATTCTGAAAATGTGAAGAAGTAGACTCTGTCCTGTGTTTGAGCCTAATTTCTTTTTGCAGTTTGTGTGAGTGCTGAAGTAAGTGATATAATAAGCATTTTTATAGGTTTAAAAAAGTAATTGTCAATGAAAACATTTACAACTCAAATTGGAAGCACAGCAGATCTCTGAGAATTTACACTGTGACACCACACTATCTCATTATTACAGCTGTAGTGCTTCAGGCTCGCCTTCGCTAGTCTGATTGTGGAAGATCTGCCATAATTTTTTATGTATCTTGTTTTGAGGGGACCCATGAGAAAGTAGTTTGAGAACAGACACCTTTACAAGTTGATGGGAAACATTTTAAATGAATCCCTATGGCACAACTGTAGAGCTGCAAACAACATTTTTATCGGAAGATGGTTGTCAGCTTTGTAGATTTTAACCATAGCAATCATTTTGGTTAGGCACCAAGAGGTACAGTACACCCTTAGCTAAAGCAATAAGCTCATAAATATATTTTAAACTTAAGAGACATTCTTTACATGATGTGTTCATTATTTTGCTTTTATAAGTGTTTGCTTGTAGGAAAAAAAAATTGTTTGTTAAAACAAGCTCCCTTGTGTATATTATTTAAACAGCTAATGATCCTACAAGTCGGTGTACTCACGATCCAGCATTCAGATTAATGTTTCCAGAAACCTTCTGGTAAACTTTATTAAAACAGATAGCATGATATGCATTAAGACATGGAATACTAGTTTAAGTTAATTTTTTTTCCAGGAATACATCACAAAATAATTATACTTTTTTACAATAAAAATATACATTTTAAATATAATCAGTCTTTTAAACAGTCTTTCAAGCTAATATATGTATTTCATGCATTGACTAAAGTTAAAGTTTTAGGACTCAAAATGGCAGATATACTTTATAGTAATTTTATTTTTATTTCTTTTTTTGCCATAGCAGAATGATATAGGCATTTTATGTTAGCTGGACTGGAGATAACTTTTGAAAGGTTGTCTTTGTGTTGAAATAATGCACTAAAGTGTTACAGAAAAACTGTGTTCTGTAGCTCTACATCAGTACTAGAAACTTTTCCCTGAAGAGATGGTTTTCAAGGTCATTCAGCAGTGAGTCATACCTGCCTAAGGTGCATTTCCCAATCAGGCAGTACTTAAGAAAGTAATTTCAACTATATTTTACACCAGATGTAGTCTCCTGGGGATAAATGTGTGGTGTGGAATAATTTTATCAAATGAGCTCTGTATCAGATAAAACTTTTTTTGTTGTTGTTAATAAAATGGAAGAATTCAACTGGTGTACTTAAGCTTGCTGGGGATATGTATTTATGTTTTGTGCTTGCTGTGAATATCCTCTATATATTTGATTTCTTCTTGTCTATATAAAAAGAAGCACATGGGTAAATATTGGATTTAATTTAATATTTATCATAGATATCCATCCATTCATTTTCCAACCCGCTGAATCCGAACACAGGGTCACGGGGGTCTGCTGGAGCCAATCCCAGCCAACACAGGGCACAAGGCAGGAACCAATCCTGGGCAGGGTGCCAACCCACCACAGGATATCATAGATAGATAGAACTAAATAATGAGTTTTAATTTATGCAGTATTAATGAAGGGGACATTTCAACAAATTAACGCAGTCAGAGTAGTGAATGGCAGTGTTGTCCATAAAGAAAAGTAATAACTGAAATATTTTACCTGCGAAATACTTTGTATTAAACTGTTTTTTTTTTTGACTTTATATAAAAACATCATTCTGTACAATCATATGCAACTTAACTAAACCATAATTCAACTCCCTAAACTGTGTTTTAAAGTAACATTTTATTTAGCTAGCTTGTCTGCCATGACATTTACAGGAAAGCTTTAAATAATGGTAAATTTACTGAATCACATTTTGATTTTGATGCTCCATGCTTTATTGCTTTATTATAGTTTATTTGTGTACAGAAGTTTAAGTATAAACCTGTATAGGCTTGTAGAATTAATGGATTTCTCTGTTTTCTTCCTAAAGATGATAGCCTCTGATGGAGTCCAGGAAAGTACTCCAGTCACAGTTAATATCCTGGTGATCGATGCCAATGATAATACTCCAACCTTCTCCAACATCTCCTACAGTGTAAATGTTTACACAGACATGAAGCCGGGAGAATCTGTCTTACGGGTAATCAATACAGTGTGGTTGTGTTTTCTTTTTTTATTTTGCACATAATCCTCTTAACATTCAATCATTGTATAATTCTAAGCACTTATTAATATTTTTCATTTATGTGTGTTCTTTGGAATGACTAGTATATTTATTTACTTATTATTTTTTTAATATTTAGAATACCTTTGGCAAATACTGTAGTTGATATTCTGGACATGTACACAAATTGTGGCTGTGTGCTAAGAAGTGATTTAAAAGGTGTTCTTTTTGTTTTAAGTTAAATAATTAAAGTAGGCTACAGTTTATCTTTACAACCCGTTTATTAATTAATTTCGACCCAAAAAGAATTGGTGGTATTGATGCAAAACTACATTTATCCTACTTAACTTTTATTTCCAGACAATGAATAATAAACTTTTAGACAGGAGCTTTTAAAAAGTGTTCTAACTAAATTATAAACCTGCAAGAAAGGAAAGAAATTAGATTTGTTTGTACATTCAGAGTAGACTGTTTTAATGATCTGCATGATTTATTTTATAAAGTTCAAAATATCTGACCAGAATGATTTCTGATTCTTTAAGTATTATCTTCAATGTGTTCCTGATTCTCGCAGAGATTATTCACAGCACAAGAGATCATGAGGGACCTTTAACCTATTCCAAAATGATGCACCATGTCCTTTCCTACATTTCCCTTGGGCTCATGGCAACTACAGCATGAGGATGCAGGAGGCACTTGTGTTTCAGAGAAAAAAATGAATTGCATACTAAAAGTCTCACCCAAAACCAGCCCCAGCATTTTACATCAGAAAGGCTTTCCTCCGACATTCTTCTACCCAACACAAACACTCCCATTCCTTTCTCTGGAATGCAAATGCCTTGGAATTAATTACATTGCAAAACACAATTTAAAATAAGAATATCTACCCAACAAAATCATCTAAGTATTCATTAATTTACAGTATGTTGAACACACCCAGCAAAAGGCAGAAGACATAATTCATCCCTAGATAGGACAACAGTCTCTGACATACAAAAGTGTCCTACTATTAAAAAGTGTCTCTGGTGGTGATTTTTCACATGTAGCAGAGGTTTGAACACAACACACTGAAATCTGAACTGTAAGACAAGGATTAATCTATCAGTTTCTTATATTGGGAAAATGAAGAAAGTATAGTCGAGGAAACCATAAATTACTATTAGAAACTCTAAATAAAAAGGCTTGTTTGACACTACAAGGGTCTTGCCTTTAAAATATGAAGAAGAGAGGTTACCACAATCGCCACTCACTCTTAAATCAAACTGCATTAGCACATCATAATTGACCCATTTTAAATGGTATGTCATAGATGCAATCTACCATACCCAGAGTGATGTCCTCAAAAAAATGATAACAAGAGATGCATATAATAAATAAAAATGGTCAGAAAACCAAAAGTAGAAAACAAATTTGAAATAAATCAAAATGAATTTAACACAGAAACGTATCCAAACCTGGTGATGCTTGGTCATTTTGGGTGTAACCTGGAGTCCAAAAGCTAACTCAGTCACCATTACCCTATGTAATTAATTATAATTTATTTACTGAAACAACATTAGAAAGCAAACACATTTGGTACTGAAAGTGCATAAGAGAATTGCTACAGAGTAAAATTTTACATTAGAATGACGTTTAGATTAGCATTATAGCACACAATTTCAAAAATTTGAATCTGATTGCCAGCCTAGTCACTTAGTGTATAGAATGTGCATGTTCTCAGACGTTCCCTACAGTCTCCTCCAACATCCCTACAGGACTGTAAGAGGTGTGCTCTGAGGTGTGTATCAGCATGCCTTGTAGTGAACTGTTATCCAGGTTTGCTTCCTGTTCTGTGCTTGGTGCTTCCAGGAAAGCCTAATAGTGTTGATGAAGTAAAATTCTTTTATTGCGAAATAAGGTGATAATCAGGAAACACTTTATGACTCAGATGTTTTCCAGAATCTGTAACATACAGATGTCTGATTGATCAACTGAATTGTCTCCTCTTGTTTGATAAAGTTCTACTGTTCTTATTATTTCAGTTGTCTGCTTTTGATGCTGATGAAGGTTTAAACGGACAGATAACATATGAGATTCTGGCTGGAGCACAAGGTGACTTCATCATAAACAACCGAACTGGTCTGATTACTGTAGCCCCTGGTGTTACTCTGATTGTTGGCCGCTCTTATGCCCTTACTGTCAAAGCATCAGACAATGCACCCTTGTCTCAAAGAAGGTAAATTCATTGTAAATAACTTTCTGATCTTGTTACTTTTGATTAAATTAATGATTCTTTAGACCTTCCAAAACCGTGTGAAATAAGTTACCATGTAGTGTGCCAGACAGTAGGACTTGAAGGAGCTTCAAAACTTGACTTGTCATTTGGAGAAATTATGTGAATGTGGTTGATGAGCTTTATGGGGTTCAACAACATGTTCTTGTCTGAGTAAATCCAGTTGTTGACAAGATAATCTATAATTGTGTCAATGTATCATCTTGTTCATTCTATAGTATATGGAAATGGGAATTAGTATTATCTAAAATGTGTAGTCCTATTTAGTTTCAGTAGGAAAAGTAATCTGAAATGGTGCTTACTATAAACATTTTCACCTACATGCATACATGACCAATGACTCACAGTTTAGTTTTGTTTCTTGATAAAAATCATAGATATCTACACCAAATTAGCACTAGCAGCAGTCAGAATATTTTGGCCTCATTTGTCCAAATGAGAGTATAGTAGCCACATCATCAGTGAGGTGGGTCTAATAAGTAATTTATTGTTTAGTTGTATTACTTTGACAAAATGAAGAGAGAAGAACAAGCTGATAATGTTTGATGTATTAATCTTATGCTGCTTAAAGCAATATAGCTTTAAAATAAGCACAAGAACATTAGAACTTTCAATAGCTTCATAAGAGATTAACAAATATTTTCTGTTTGGAATAAACAATTGACAACATGTTGCTAGCTGTTATTATAGCTGCAGTTATGCAGTGTCAAGAATACTTGAGAAGATGTTAATATAGATGATGTTCCACTGTTTCCTACACTGTATGCAGTTTCTATTAATGACATAATAGCTAATAGTTCATACTTTCGTCTTATGTCAGTTTTAAATAATTGAAAATTAGTTTATATAGACAACTGAAGTACAGTGAATGACTGTGCAAAAAGTAAATATTTCCAGTTATTGCTGATTATTATAAAAGAACATGTATATTCTAAAAATGTCTTTGATGCATTTTACAGTATTTATGTGTTACTGTAACAGGCTGTATTCTTTGGGCACTGACTAATGTAAAGAAAAAAGTTTTCTCTTCCATTCAGTTGCTGTTATTAAATCATTTTACAATTTATTACACACCATTGAATAATTATGATTTAAGATTTTTTTCAAAACAAATTTACATTACAGTAACATTAAAATAATACTAGGCCATAAATAGAAGACTGACTTATTTTTCAACATTCTGTTTGTTGGGTGCTTATTTGTGGAACTGCACATTTTTTTTATTTGAACAGTGTAACATAAGAATGTGCTGAATTTTTTCATTAGCTGTTTGCTTTTATTAGTTTCCTCAATTCTGCCTGTTGTGAGCAATATGTGTATACTTGTTTTAAGTAAATAAGCTTCATTTGCACATTAATACTTTAAGATATGTCGTGGATGGTAAGCGCGGCTACAGACAGACACTGAGACACACAAAATGTCCAAAAGCGCACTCTATTTATTATTGTCCTTCTGCACACAACACAGTGCACCAACCACCACAATAAACTCAGTACTTTTTACTTTCCTTTGTCTTTTCTTCTCTATTCTTCTTCTGCCTCTACTCGCCTCCTCGCAAGCTCCATTCTCTGCCTCACGACTCCGGCTCATCCGCAGACAAAAGGTCCTCGTCCTCCTCGGACCTCATCCAGCTGTCATACCCGGAATCAGTATCCTTCAGCCAGCAAAATGCATCCAGGTGGTCTCCTCCAATGAGGTATGCACACGGAATAGTGCCACAACACTCCCAGGGCCAACTTTCTCCTGGGTCTGGTACCTACCTCCAGGGTCCCATCTCCCGGAGGCAGCTTCCATTGCCTGGCTGCTTCTTCAGGCAAACCAATCTGCTCGCCGCTGCCGACAGTCTTTTTCAGACTGCCCGTTGTCTTTAAGTCGCACCTGGGTTTTTTTCTTTCCATTTGTGTGGTGCTTCCGTGATCCCTCAGCAGACTATCGGCTGAGTTACAGCTGTGGAAATTGTTTGTGTGCGTGCCGCAGGAGTGCACGTGTTTCGATCTTCTGCGGGAGCGTGCATGCCTCGTTCTGCTGAACCTGGCTGCTCATAAAATTTTTATGATGGGTACTCTGCCTTTCAACAAGTAGGTAGTCCCCCCTGGGATGCCATGTTGACGGTCGACCCGGCTACAGACAGACACTGAGAAACACAATGTCCAAAAGCACATGGCAGAAGTGCCAAATGACCACCCGGAAGCACTCTGGGTGTGCCTGGATTCTCTTCAGGCAGCACTTCCTGGTGTGGTGGAAGTGCTGCAGTCCAAAGCTCTATAATCATCCTTTGGACTCCTCCTGGCAGTGGCCATAGGCTCCAACAGGGTTGAGCTTCTAACCTCTAATCCTGTGGCCCCACTGCAGACCAGGGCGGTTGCCCTGTTGTAGCCAGGGCAGGTATTATCCCTCTCCCAGTCCCGGCTGGGCAGGATCTCAGCCGTCCACCACACATGTATTACGTGGTAAATTGCTGTCTCGATTTATTTATGAAGGCATGACTTTTAACAGAACACAAAGTTGCCTATATGTAAATATACAGTACATTGTTTAAGTTTACATTTTTAATAGCATTATTACAACTGAATGTAATTCAAAACCATATTATTGACATCCACCAATAATCTATTAAAGTATATATATGTATATTTTCAAATTACTTTTAACCTACTGTAAGGAAAAAAAAATCAACATATACTGCAGAATTTGATTCATTAGATCTGTCTTTGCGCTACTCTTACTAATGTGTTTTATTATTTCAAGTGGAAGGTAACTTCAAAGAATACTGCATTGTACCTAAGGATGATTGAAAGCTAAATAAATAAATAAAACCTGTATTCCCTTCTCCATTTTTCATTAAATGTTGTTAATATAAACTGAAGCTTCTGGATTGGTATACAGTAGTTTGATCCATGCACAAATGTTCAGGCCAAACCCAAATTTCTCTAATGTAGTGAAAAGGTAGTTCTATTCAATCATATCAAATGCTTTTTCTGCATCCAACGATAATAATATCTCTGGGGCGTTTGACTTTACTGATGAATATATTACATTAAACAGGCGTCGAAGACTGGAAGATAAGTGTCGGCCTTTAATAAATCCAGTTTGATCTTGTGATATTACCGAAGGACTTTGGAGAGTATCTTAACATCATTATTCAGAAGTGAAATTGGTCTGTACGATGCACCTTGTAATAAGTTCTTATTTTGTTTAGGAAAGACGGTGATTAATGCGTGGCGGAAACTTTGAGGTAGAATTTGATTGTCTCTAGCTTCTGTAAATGTTGCTAATAAGAGGGGAGCTAGCTGAGTGGAGAATTTCTTAGATAGATAGATAGATACTTTATTAATCCCAAGGGGAAATTCACATAATCCAGCAGCAGTATACTGATACAAAAACAATATTAAATTAAATAGTAATAAAAATGAAAAAAAATAAATAAATAAAAAAGCAGACAATAACTTTGAGTAATGTTAGCATTTACTCCCCTGGGTGGAATTAAAGAGTCGCATAGTGTGGGGGAGGAACAATCTCCTCAGTCTGTCAGTGGAGCAGGACAGTAACAAAAGTCTGTCACTGAAGCTACTCCTCTGCCTGGAAATGACACTGTTCAGTGGATGCAGTGGATTCTTCATGATTGACAGGAGTTTGCTTAATGCCCGTCGCTCTGCCACAGATGTTAAACTGTCCAACTTTACTCCTACAATAGAGCCTGCCTTCTTAATGTTTGTCCAGGCGTGAGGCGTCTTTCATCTTTATGCTGCCTCCCCAGCACACCACCATGTAGAAGAGGGCACTCGCCACAACCGTCTGATAGAACATCTGTAGCATCTTATTGCAGATAAAATTCGACCGGGTAGCTATGAGGGCCTACTGCTTGCATCTCTGAAGTGACTTTGTAGCATCTAGTAATTCTGATATGAAGATATGAAATGATCTGTCTTCTTAAGAAGACCTTTAGAGTTTCCCAGAGTACTCCTGCAAATACCTCTGAGGATGTATTTGTCTCTAGAAAGAAACTGATTTGTTTTGATATAAATTCTGTACAGTTCTCATCTGCTAATAGAAGTGGGTTAAGACGCCATCTGCGAGATGAGTATGTGGGGCATAATGATTTTAGCTCCAAGATCAGAGGGGCATGGTTGGAAATAACAATAGAGTCATACTTGCAAGATTTAATCGTAGGCAAGAAATTATTATCTATAAAGAAATAATCAATTCTTGACTAGCAATGACACACTGGTGAGTAGAAGGAATGTGTTCTTGAGTTTGTGTTTAGAAACCTCCAGGGTTCTGATAAGTTGTGGTCAGTTAAAAACTGTGTAATTGTCTTTGCAGTGTTAGGTGTCATCACCCCTATGACAGGAGACCTATCTAAGAGTGGATTTAAAACACAATTAAAGTCCTCAGCCATTATAATTTTATGAGTGTTCACATTGGGAATGGATGTAAATGCATTTTGCATGAATTCCCTATTATCGACATTGGGTGCATAAACATTTATCAAAATCACTTTACAGTTAAGTAAATTGCCCATGACAATCACATATCTCCCTTCAGGATCAGATACTACATCTAATGCTACAGATGAGACTGTTCTCTGTATAAGAATTCCCACACCTCTACTTTCTTTGTAAAGCTGGAATGGAACATTTGGCCAGTCCAGTCTTTTTGCACCCGGAACTGATCCTTACTTAGTAAGTGGGTCTCCTGTAAAAATACTATTTTAGCGTTTAGACCTGTTAGGTGAGAGAATACTTTCTTTCTCTTTAATTTGTGATTCAGGCTTTTAACATTCCAGCTCACAAAGTTAACTGCCCCATCATGGAGACATTGATTCTGAATGTTTATGTCATTAACTGGAAGTGAGACAGCTTTAACCTTAATTTCCCATTTTCCCACGAGTTATTGCCATGCAGCCTATTGTTACATTGGTAATTAAAATTATAAGGATTAAAAGGATAGATTAGATATAGCTTGCTCCCTTTCTTTCCCCCCCTTAACCACCCCACCCGCCCATTTTGCCTCCCTGCCTGCCTCCCAGTCCTCAGACATACCTATAGACAGAGCACGTCCAAAACAAAACAAGCCCCACAGCAGCGGCGTTTGAGGATTAAAAAGTAGAGATATCTATTGCCGATAAACTCAAAATACAATATGCATAAAATATAATCTTCAACAGTCTTGAAATATTAAGATGATAAACCTATGGAATGGTGTTAAAAAGTGGCCCTGGATAAGCATTGTAAACCCTAATGCAATAATAACAATAAACCAAGGGTTTGATGTTAAACTGTCTACTTTAGAATAGTAAAAAGAAAAACAAAAAAAAAAAAAAAACTACTTTAATTTCTTCCACACATATGCGTATGATTGTACTTAAAACATAAACAGAAAGTGGGCGACATGAAAACTTCCTCTTAGGCCTGCCTCATTTCCTCTTGCCAGGCAGCTTCAACCGTAGCATACTTTTCCCAATATATCCAGTCTTTTTGTCAGTGCCACCATCTCCAACCCATATAACATAGTTGGTCTCTCCACTGTCTTGTAGACCTTCACTTTCACTCTTGCTGGCACCTGTCTATCACAAATTACTGCTGACACTTTTCTCCATCCAGTCCACCCTGCCTGCACTTTCTTCTTCACCTCTCTTCCACACTCTCTGTTACTGTGTACTGTTGATCCCAAACATTTAAACTCATTCACGTTCGCCAATTCTGCTTGCACCCTCACTATTCCTCTGACCTTTCTCTCATTTACACACATGTATTCTGTCTAGACCTTCATTTCTCTTCTCTCCAGAGCGTATCTCCACGTCTCCAAGGTCTCCTCAACCTGCTCCTTATTCTCATTACAGATCACAGTGTCATCCACAAACATCATAGTCCACGGGGACTCCTGTCTTATCTCCTTCGTCAACTTGTTCATCACCATTGTAAATAAGAAAGGGCTCAGAGCCGATACCTTAAATGCATCCATCACTCCTACCACAGACCACACCACTGTCACACTTCCTGTACTACCCCTTCAATTTATCGTGCCATTCCTGACTTCCTCATATAATACCACAACTAGGCACCCTGTCATATGCTTTCTCTAGGTCCACAAAGACACAGCGCCACTTCTTCTTGCATTCTCCATACTTCTCAATCAAACCCTCAGAGCAAACATCACATCTGTATTAATTTTTCCAGGCATGAAACCACACTGCCGCTCACTAATCATCACCTCTCTTTTTAACCTAGCTTCCACTACTCTTTCCCACAGCTTCATGCTGTGGTTGATTTTATCCCTCTGTAGTTACTACAGTTCTGATCATCTACCTTATTCTTAAAAATCGGTAACAGTGCACTTCTTCTCCACTCCCCAGGCATCCTCTCACTTTCTAAGAATGCATTGAACAATTTGGTTAAAAACTCCACTGCCATCTCTCCTAAATACCTCCATGTTTCCACAGGTATGTCATCTGGACCAACAGGCTTCCCATTCTTCATCCTTTTCATAGCTGTTCTTACCTTCTACTTGCTAATCTTTTGCATTTCCTGTTTCACTCTTTCCACATCATCCAGCCTTCTCTGTATCTCATTCTCTTTATTCATCAACCTCTCAAAGTACTCTTTCCATCTGCTCAACATACCCTGCTCGGTTGTTAGTATGTTTCCATCATTATCCTTTACCACTCTAACCAGCTGCTCATCTTTCCCAGCTAGGTTCCTCTGTCTAGGCAATTGGTACAGGTCCTTTTCTCCCACCTTTGTGTCCAGCCTCTCATACAACTCATCATATGCCTTAACTTTATCCTTAGATGCTTCTCTCTTCACCTTATGCCTTATCTCCTTGTACTCCTGTCTGCTTTCCTTATTTATATGACTATCCCACTTATTCTTTACCCAGTGCCTGACTTACAGTCTTCCTTTTTCAACTTCCACCAAAAAATGTAATATATATATATATATATAGAAGGACGCCTAGAAGGTCCGGAAGGTGGCAATAAAAGATTCCGGGTCAGGAGGACACAACCGCCCTGGAGCAGGAGAGGACAACGGGAGAGGTGGAGAGACTTTCAGACATTACTTCCGCCACACTTGGCAAGATGGCGGAGGAACCTGCCAGGGATGCCCGGAGTGCTTCCGGGGCAAAGGGCAGCACGTCCGCCACACCAGGAAGTGCTGCCGGAAGTTCGTTTCCAGCCACCTTCCAGGCGGGAATAAAAGGCGCCGCCTCCTTACACTCAACAAGCTAGAGTCGGGAGAGGGAGCAGGGCAAAGCTTCCAGGAGGAGATAGGCAGCCAAGGACAGAGATATAGAAGAGTTCATTGTGGTGATTGATTGCTGTGTGCATCGTGTGTTGTTCGGGACTTTATTCCTGTGTTTATTTAAATGAATAATAAACGTGTGTTTTTTATAAAGATGTGGTCTTCGACTGGTAGTGTCCATGCAAGTCTCACAATATATTTACTCTATAATACTTAAATTAAACTAATTCCATACCATATCTTTTTATCTTGATTTTTGAAAAAAATCACTAATACTCAGATAATAAATTGTCTGCATGATTACATTAATAGAGATAATTACATCAGTTGACATATAAAGATTTCTGTGTGCTAAACAATATAACAACAAGCTAAGCACCCTTATAAACTTAAAATAGTTCAAGTATTTGTTATTCAAATAGAGCACCATGCCCTCCAATAATATCATATGGGGTTTAAAGTAAGCATTCGGTACATTAAGCTGGTTAAAAGGGAACAAAAAGAAGATCTATCCATCTTTTTACAACCCAGTTATCCTATCTTATGTTACAGGAGGCTGGTGTCTCAGGCAATAACCAAATACACCTGAAGACAAGGCCAGGATAAAGTTGCCAGTTAATAAAACTTGCACGTTTTTTGGGAGGTAGGAAGGAAACTTAGAGTACTTGAGTGGAAAAAATCTTTGCAGACACAGGAAGAAAAAATGAAGCACCACAAATACGGTGGCCAGGTTGGGATTTAAATCTAGCTGAAGAAATGAAGTAGCAGCAGGACACATATCATTACTGTGTTTACTTTTTGAGTTTAATTCTCTGTATTTAGACAGCACAGTGGCCTCATCTCATCACATAGTGTGAAGAGTTTATGTATTCTACCTGTGTCAGTGTGTTTTCATGAACAGATGGATAGATGTTCAGTTTTCACTCATAAACTGGCCTTGACAACACCCAGATATTTAATAAAAGTCATTCATTTCTAAGTCTAAAGGTCAACCTGGCAAAAATAGAAAAACACCACTTGATGCCAAATATGATAATTTATTGGCAATTTCCATATAGCAATGTGCATATAGCTATACACATACAGTACTTTATTTTAGCAGGCAGCTTCTTACAGAATACATCTATCCATTATCCAACCCGCTATATCTTACAGTGTCACAGGGGTCTGCTGGAGCCAATCCCAACTATACAGGGCACAAGGCAGGAAACAAACCCCGGGCAGGGCGCCAGCCCCTGCAGGGCACACACACACACCAAACACACATTAGGGGCAATTTAGAATCGCTAATGCATCTAACCTGCATGTCTTTGGACTGTGGGAGGAAACCGGAGCACCCGGAGGAAACCCACACAGACATGGAGAGAACATGCAAACTCCATGCAGGTAGGACCCGAGAAATTAACCCGCAAGGCAGCAGCACCACCCACTGCACCACCGTGCTGCCCTTCTTACAGAATCAATGCATAAAATCCTTTACCCGTCACTTTACAGAGTTCCAGGTGCCAAGTAGGTATTTTGTGCTTTGTAAGATTCTGAATTCTTCTATGTGCAGCACTACAGCTCAAAAACTGCATGCTTAATTTTGATTCCATGCAAAAATCAGCTTTATGTTCTGCTACATAGGAAATTCCAAAATTTGTTTAAAAGTAACCTGTTGCTCTACTCAAATAATGGTCTGAAAAGAAATTTCTCCAAGTTCTTCCTTGTCACATATGTGCATATGTTTACTATACAAGATGAAGTCAGGCAAGATGAATTACTGTGAGATATCTTTCCTAACATTTCCTTTATAGATTGTGGTGTCACAGGGCTTGGAAATGAAAATATTTATATAGTTATTTTTCCCTTTTTAAATAGTTTTATGAGCTTTTCTGGTTGTTTATGAGGTGGTGTAAAGTAAAGTGCCAGTAAGGAATGGATGGTCATTGAGATGAGGGCTTGCTCCAGGACGAGGCACGTTGGGGCAATCCTGGATGTCCAGGAAGGTTGTCCAGGCTGTGCAAATGTCCAGGAATAAAGGTACTGTTGTCCTAGTGCTGCCTTGTAGCTGTGGAGAAAGAACAGCAGATTGTTGCCAGCAAGGCAAGGAAAGAAAATAAGTGAATTGAGGGCCCAGAGGAAGTACAGGAAAAGTTACTTATATAGGGCTCAGAAGAGTTGCCTGAACAGAGAATCTGTTTGAGTATTTGGATGCCTTCACAAGTCCACACCCCATATCATAGGAGTTTTCTCCCTGATTGAGAAATGCAGCATCAAGTGCATACTGACATGCACTCCTGTTGGTGGTGATTGGAGTCGAGTCCAAGCGATTGACAGCAGAAATATATATGTATAAAATGACACTACAGACATTAGGGACCATTCTTTTGTCTTATAACTTGATTTGATTTGATTAATTTGAGAGAGAAGGTTGTGCAGTGTCTGTAGTGAAAACCTCTGGGAAACATGTAAAGTTGAGGTGGAATCTGAGGTTGACTATTGAGCTAAACCAATGGATTATTATTATTATTATTTTGCATAGTTTTTCTTTTGGATAATTTTTTTCCTGGAGCTGCTTTCAGGAAGGAAAAAGAGAAAATAATTTGAATGTGTTGGGGGTTCTGCACTTTATTTTTTATATCTGTAATTACACATTAACTGATTTTTGAGAATTGCTTGGTTGACACAGGACTGAGATATATGGCACTGGATAGTTTTACAGTTTTCTACGTCTTCTGTGTCTGTTTCTCCCTCTACCATCCTGGTTTGTCCTTGGTACATGAACTGCCAGATGGCCAAGATGAATCAGGCCCCGGTCTTTGGAGTACAGGTCATCACAGTGGCTGATAAAACACTTTGCAAACATGAGAAGCAGCTGAGAGTTGCTGAGAGTTTTTGTTCTTTCTGTGGTGTGAGAGTTAATTAAAAAAATAATTTTTTCTCCTATAATCTTGGGCTTTTGTTACTGCTAAGGTACTGTGCAGGAATTTGTAAAGCTTTTTTTCCACTGTAGAAGGTTTTTACTATTTCTTTTTGCTGGCACAGGAACAAAAGTAGCTGGAGGTGCGCTTGGAAAAGTTCCTTGTACTTGTACGTGTACTTGTTCTTGTTATCTGTATTTGAGTTAGCATCGAAGAGGCAGGGTAGAAAGCAGCAGTAACTGAAATCTGCATCCGTAAGTAAATTACTGCGTTGCAGCATTAAATTGTTAATAAGTAACTGAAACAGAGATTCCTTAGTTTTAAAAAAAAGGCTGTGGCTGACATCAAAGCAGTAAAGGGGAAGGCTCAGCGGTGGGTAGGTAATAGACCAGCCTTCAGACGCCTGATCAGGCACAAGGGGCTATAGGAGCAAATCAGAAAGTAAGAAATTAACTAGTAGCTGATATTCACTAAACACGTTTTATTTATTTATTTATTAATTATAGATTGAACAGTTCTTAGTGGTCCAGAGGTAGAATAGTTAAGTGGGCGACAGTGTAAAAGTTCATTAATATGGGGGGATGCAAACAGTGCAAGTGGAGAGCTTTTAAGTAAGGAATAAGAGAAAAGCAGTGTAGGAGAACAGTCAGAGAAAAGTTAAGTTAACCTTAGAGAAGAACAAACAGCAGACAATCGAGAGGGAGAATAGTACAGGAACGAGAGGGAGAATAGTACAGGAACTTAAGGGGTCAGAAGGTGTAAAATACCTGTAGCAGTTGTATAATCTAATTTCTTTGGCTTACATTTTTTTAGTTTTATCATTTAAGTTAAGTCATTTAATTTTAATCAGAAGCCATTAAGAAAGCAAATGCAATGTTAGGTTATATAGCATGATGTGTGGTGTACAAGTCTAAAGAGGTTATGCTCAAGTTTTATAATGCACTGGTGAGGCCTCATCTGGAGTACTGTGTGTAGTTTTGGTCTCCAGGCTACAAAAAGGACATAACAGCACTAGAAAATGTCCAGAGAAGAGTAACTGGGCTGATTTCAGGGATACAGGGGATGAATTATGAAGAAAGATTAAAAGAGCTGAGCCTTTTCAGTTTAAGCAAAAGAAGATTAAGAGGTGACATGATTGAAGTGTTTAAAATTATGAAGGGAATTAGTACAGTGAATTGAGACTTGTATTTTAAAATGAGTTTATCAAGAACACGGGGGCACAGTTGAAAACTTGTTAAGGGTAAATTTCATGCAAACCTTAGGAAGTTTTTCTTTACACAGAGAACCATAGACACTTGGAATAAGCTACCAAGTAGTGTGGTAGACAGTAAGATGTTAGGGACTTTGAAAACTCGACTTGATGTTTTTTTAGAAGAATTAAGGGGATAGGACTGAGAGCTTTGTTGGGCTGAATGACCTGTTCTTGTTAATATTGTTCTAATGTTGTAAAAATCAAGGGACAAGTATTTAGCAGCCAAATATTTGATCATTTTTAAAATTTGTCCTCAATAAGAGATTGCACAATCTTACCACTTACTGTATCTGCTAGATTTGACAGGGTTTTTAGATATCTGCTATATTGTTATATTCAATTGGGCTGCTAACCCTTATAAACACTACATTAATAATGACTTCTTGTCTTAACAGGACAATATGTTATTGGCCTGTGTCACTAGTTTTGCCTTGGCATAAGCATTTCCATGTTCTATAGTCCATTTTTAGGGAGGTGTCTGAATCAACAGAAAATTTGGTAGCTCAGGAATAGCGGGCTTTTGTTGCAGGAATACATTTTAGGAAGCAAAGGGCAGCCTATGTCAATACAAGTAACGTGACGTGACTTTATTGCCATACCATCCATATGCAGTATTGTAGCATGCAATGGCTTGAAAGAATGTTCCCTATGACCTCAGTGCAACATATGTAAACACTGGACATTTGCAAGACAAAAAACTATACTATACTATAAATAAATAATGAAATGAATAAATAAAAAAATCATTAATTAATTAATAAGCAATAATATCTAGTAATATTATAAACAACACTATTCACAAATGTACTGCATATAATTAAGCTGCTAGGAGCAGATCTGAGGACGGGGGAATCACAGAGTTCAGAGTCTAGACAGTCAAAGGATAGAAGCTGCTGCAGAACCTGACAGAACTGGTTTGGTTATTACAGTACTTTTTGCCAGATGGAAGTGGGACAAAGAGATTGTGGGAGGGATTGGCGTGGTCCTCCACAATGCTATAGGCTTTGAGACACTGCATTTCCCAAAATAGACTGTGATGCAAATGGTCAGAATGCTCTCAGTGGTGCCCTTTAGAATTTGGTGAGAATAACACTTGCCTTTTTTAGCCACTGAAGGAAATGGAGATGCTCCCCTGCCTTCTTGGATATGAAAGTGGTGTTAATTGACCTGGTAAGGTCTGCTGCCAGGTGCACACCAAGAAATTTAGTGCTTATGACAAATTCCATTGCAGAGCCCTAAAAGTGCAATGGGGTGTGGACAGCATGGGCCTTTTTAAAGTCAACAGTTATCTCTTTTGTCTTGTTCACATCAAGAGCCAGATGGTGTTCAATACTTGTACCAGTCCATCAATTGTCGTATCTCCATTCTATAACCTGACTCATCCCCGTTGCTGATGAGATCTACCACCTTTGTCTCCTGAAAACTTAATGATGTTGTTAGAGCTGTACAATTAAGTCTGCAGAGTGAACAGAAGTGGGAAGAGTGGACAGTTTTGGGGGCACCAACGCACAGTGTGATGGTAATGGAGATGGTATTTGCAGTGCAGACTGTCTGGGTTCTCCTTCTCGGGAAGTCCAGGATCCAGGTGAATAGGGAAGTGTTGTTAGCATACTAGACCCAACTTTGCTCCGATTTTCTGATGGATGAAAGCTGAACTGAAGTTTTATGGCATTTTCAGTAAGAACAGTTTGGGCAACAGGCAAACTGGAGCAGGTCATGTGATATTAACAGTTGGGCTTTCAAGTGACCCAAGACTAGCCTCTCATAGAACTTCATGATGACAAGAGACTGAGGATTTTTTCTGCATGGGTATGGTGGTGTTAGTTTTGAAGCCCTTGGGGGTGACTGTCTGCCTCAGGGACAAGTCGAAGATGTCAGTAAAGATATCTTTTGGGTGTTTTTTTCACATTCCCTAAGCACTCGGTTGGATATGTTGTGTGGTCCAGCAGCTTTGTGTGAGTTTACATTCAACAAAGTTTTCTCATAACAGCAGTGGATAAGCACAGTACCTAATCATCCTGAAGTGGATGGACGTTCTTGCAGAGATAATGTTCAAAACACAAAATTCCATTTAGGTGTTATTTAGAATAGTGTTTCTCAACCACGGGGTCAAGACCCACTTTTGGATTTGGGTTACCACCAGTGGAATACAAGTTGCTGTAATAATGGTATAATGATAGAGGGTCGTGGTGGGTCACAGGAGTTACCGCTCCAACTATCAAAATCCATTTCATGCTCTGACGATCACACATGAAACATCAAGGAGGAAACTCCTTCCTGAGGGTGGCAAAGAAACTTACATTGGAAAAGGTGGGTCATGACATCAGAAAGGCTGAGAAACACTTATTTAGAACAGATGGAAGAGAGGCATCACCACTGCAGACAAGGGTTGTGGTCAGTCTGTGATAGTTTAGATGTATTGGAATTCCTGCCACATGCAACATGCATCTCTGATGTCCTAAAAGTGGCTGTGGATTTCTTGCCATACTTTCGCTTAGCTTCCCGGTGTGTCCTTTAGACTACCTAGTTACCTGATCTAAATGCAGCATTACAAGTTAACAGTGCATGTACCACCACTGTCACCCACGGTTTCTGATTTTCACATGTTCTGATGGTCTTTGAGACAGTCACATCATTTATGCGCATGTTAAACTAGCCTATGACTGATGATGACAACAATTGCTTAGTTGTTAAATGGTATTAGGAAATTCTCTAGAGTACCACATTCTCAATGATATGATAGCTCTGATGTCATCGTCAATAATGGGAAAAAATAGGAATTCCTCCATAATTTACTTTGTTAAATGACAGACATCTTGCTGAAGGTAGTCATCATGCTTCTCCTATATACTGTTTACCAAGCAAATGGTGAGTCAGTAACATCAGATTTTGGTAGAGCAATACTTGCTACCAAGACTTGTATGAAATAATGGAAAAGAGAAACTGCAGGTAATGCCTCAGATTTTATAAATGTAACCATTATGTGTTTAAGAATTTCGACTAAAGAGTATGTGCTTGTTTGCATGTATTAAATCTAACTTCAAGGTAGATGACATTCTTAATAGTTGTGTTAACAGTGCAGCAGTAATCTCTGCATAATCTATGATTACTCCCTTTTATGTCCCCCATTTTGAGAGGTTCACAGTGGCAAAGTTAACTCTGTGCTCATCTAAATGTTTAAAAGGTTCAACTGCTTTATTTAACATTGTAAACAGCTGTAGAACATCCTGGAATCCTTTTGAGTAGAGCCTGGTAGATCTCTACAAGGTCTTCTGTAATTGTTGAAGTCTTCAGCATGTATTCCTACTAAACTTGCCTAGTAGTGTTGGAGGCTAACCACAACAACTTGAAGCCCAAAAAGGCTGCACAAGCCGTTACTTAGCAGGCTCTTTACACACCTATCAACTGGTAGCAGGATGGCAGTAAGCATCTCAGCAACTATCATAATTTAAGAAGTGCACTATTTACTGCCTCAGGGTGCAGCCACCTTTTATTATAGAGTCCTTTTCAGTCAGATGCCATAAAATATGTTTTCAATGAATCTTCCACAATTGTCAGCCAACCTGTTGCTCATCTTAGCAATTTAACTGTTTTCATTTATTGGCCGGAGTGGTGGCTCTGAGGCTAGGGATTTGCACTGGCAATGAGAAGGTTGCTGGTTCTAATCCCGTAAATGCCAAAAGTGACTCTGCTCTGTTGGGCCCTTGAGCAAGGCCCTTAACCAGCATTTGCTAATTCCTGGGTATGACATTAATCTGCATCCAGCCCTGCATGTACAGATGCAGCCACGTCAAATAGCCGCGGCCGTGCGAATGGCGTACGGCTGCCCTATGCACGCCGTGATCCCCCTCTACTGACAGAAGGGTGTCAAGATTTCACAGTAAACATGCCCATTCATGCCCTATTTATTCATTTACCTGGTTCCACCACTGGATGGCGCTTTGTTCTCAAGAACACGTTAACACCCGCCAGCAATTTAGCTGCGCTGAGTTGCAATCACGTGATCTTAACATTATATTTTATTATAATTATAACATTATATTATATTATTATATAGGAGCTTCCCTGTCTGCCCATCATATAGTGCCTTTCCTTCCTATCTGTCTATATATCTATCCCCTTAGCTGTTTTTTATATATCTATTATACAGTGCCTTCCCTGTTTAATTATATGTCTAGTGCCTTCTCTGCCTGTCTGTCTGTCTGATTGCATATAGCGCTGAACTTACTGCTCTGTACTATTCTGTCTTCTGCATGTCCTGGAGTACAAAAGAAACACCACCATACAGCAACATGTGCGAACTGGCAAGATCGGGAAAAACAGCGGTCACTGATTACAAACCGCAAGATGAATGAAAGAGACAATATATGTAAAAACATCATCGCACTAATGCAATATTATTTGAAAACGAACAGCGTCAGATCGGGTTTGAATATCGCCCGATCTGGCGCTGTTCGTTTTCAAATAATATTGCATGTACTGTGCGTTGAAACTGCTGCACTGAATAAGCTGACTCCTTCTGTAACAGCGTCAGCGTGCATTCAAACCCGATCTGACGCTGTTCGTTTTCAAATAATATTGCATGTACTTAACTATTTTAAATTAAAAACATACATTTGTTTTCAGTCAGTCTGTAAGAGCCAGTGTAAATGCATGATAATTGTAAAGGTTAGCTTTTTTAATTCAGTTCCATTCTCTCAGTCCCGTTCCCGATCCCCCCCCCCCCCCCAGTCTGACAATGCTGTTTTCAAATAAAGACGCGCTATAACTCAAATGTGATTTATTTGGAGACGCGCTATAGCTCGAATGTGATTTATTTGGAGACGCGCTATACTCGAATGTGATTTATTTGGAGGCGCGCTATACTCGAATGTTATTTATATAGGTAAGAAAGTACAATGTCAGGTGCTCATTCAGTGTAATAGGAACCATAGCACAGAGAGATGTGTACACTGCAACAAGTACACATGTCATTAATGTAGGAAGGGTGTGTGGGAATTGTTAATATATATATAATATATAATATATATACAGCACGGATCGGAAATCAGCAGTTCTTAGCATTGCACCACGCAAGCTGCCGTATCAACCGCCTACTGTAACTTGCTTTATTTTTTCTTCAGTTATAGTCTAGAATAAAAGTGCACTTGTTTTTTATTCTTGTACACCAACATATGTTCCTGTGTTTGAGTGACACGGGCATGCTCAAAAAATAGACATGTAATGCCACGAAATGTGCACGCAGGCACTTCAGTTCGCAAGCATTGGTATGAGAATGCAGTCACAAGTGCGCTGCAGAGCTACAGCGCATCTTTATGTGAAAACAGCATTCTTAGAATGTGGGGATAGCTAGGAAGGATCCTGAACACGACTGAGAGAATGAAAAGTGAATAAAAAAAACTAACCTTTACAAGTATCATAAATTACACCGGCTGTTAAACACTGAAATCAAATGTATGTTTTTATTCTAAAATAGTAAGACTAAGGGCAGTTTACTTCTCAAAACTGAACCGTGTGGGATCGAACTCATGACCTTTTGAATACTAGTCAGCGGCTGATAGCATTACGCTACCATGTGTGTGCTGGAGGGGATTGGAAGGTGAATTAGGATTAGGCTTTGCTCTTCGGTGTGTGTGTGTGTATGTTTTTTAGGTTACTAGGGGTGCATTCTTAAATTCAGTCTGTCTGAATCTTTATAAACGCCAAGTTGGAAAATGATGTTTGAGAAAATGACAACAATTAAAATCTTGATCATTTGTGTCCGTGCTATTTCGTGCTTAAGTGACCCAAAATATTTTTCTTAGTTTTCTTAGAACTTCATTAAAAGACAAACTTAGGAGGAGTGGAATGTGAGAAATCTCAACGGAGAATGTACTGACTTCTCCTCATTACTGACTGTTAGATGGTGCTAAAATGTTTTTTCGTCCTGCCGGCGCGCAAATGTGTTTGTGTTAAAGCCAGCTCAGACAAACCTGACGAATGCCGGAGCACGCGTACACACACACACACTCACACACACACACACGAGGCACTTTAGCCGTTAGTGCTTCAACGTTAAACGAAGCCCCGTAAACTTGATCCTGAACAGCCACGGACTGACTTTAACAATAATAGTTGATTGTTTTTATATTTATATTTTTGTATATATTTTTAAATGTTCAAATGAACGTTTCAGAGTATATAATTTGTTGTGTCATCTGTTTACAGTGTTGGCTGATTTTTTGATTGAGACCCATTGCTAACATTGAAATGTTTTTTATTATTAGTAGTAAGCCAGGCTTTAACCGTGGACAAATCACAATATAAGCCCTCTCTTGCACACGCGCTCTCTCTCTCACTCTTTCTTGCACACACACATACACACACACACAAATATATGAAATCGTGTAAAACCAAATTAAACTATGGCAAAAATATATAAGCAGTGAAAAATACAGTGGTATCCTGTAGGTGATTCCTGTCCTGCTATAACAGGCGCAAACCCTCTGGAACTGTTTAGTTCTGTTAGTATTATTTTCAAGTGTAAATGTTTATGGGGATTTAATCTGTCTCTGCATTTGATTTCAGTGTTTAACAGCCGGTGTAATTTATGATACTTGTAAAGGTTAGTTTTTTTTTTAATTCACTTTTCATTCAATCAGTCGTGTTCAGGATCCTTCCCTACCCCCCATCACATTTGAGTTATAGCGCGTCTTTATGTGAAAACAGCATTGTCAGATGGGGGGGTGGGGGGGTCGTGAACGCGACCGAGAGAATGGAAGAGAATGGAACTGAATTTAAAAAAAAAAAGCTAACAATTAACTAACTACAATTATCATGCATTTACACTGGCTCTTACAGACTGACTGAAATCAAATGTATGTTTTTATTCTAAAATAGTTAAGTACATGCAATATTATTTGAAAGCGAACAGCGTCAGATCGGGTTTGAATACACGCTGACGCTGTTACAGAAGGAGTCAGCTTATTCAGTGCAGCAGTTTCAATGCACAGTACATGCAATATTATTTGAAAGCGAACAGCGCCAGATCGGGCATATTCAAACCGATCTGGCGCTGTTCGTTTTCAAATAATATTGCATTAGTGCGATGATGTTTTACATATATTGTCTCTTTCATTCATCTTGCGGTTTGTAATCAGTGACCGCGTGTTTTTTCCCCGATCTTGCCAGTTCGCACATGTTGCTGTATGGTGGTGTTTCTTTTGTACTCCAGGACATGCAGAGGACAGAATAGTACAGAGCAGTAAGTTCAGCGCTATATGCAGTCAGACAGACAGACAGGCAGAGAAGGCACTAGATATATAAATAAACAGGGAAGGCACTGTATAATAGATATATAAAAAACAGCTAAGGGGATAGATATATAGATAGGTGGGAAGGAAAGGCACTATATGACAGGCAGACAGGGAAGCTCCTATATAATAATAAAATTACTGTTATTACTATATAGATAGACAGGGAGTTCAGGCAGGCAGAACGGCGAAGGTTAAAAATAAATACATTTTCTCCCCAGCGGGGAACCTTAACAAGTATCATAAATTACACTGGCTGTTGCAGACTGAAATCAAATGTATGTTTTTATTCTAAAATAGTAAGACTAAGAGCAGTTTACTTCTCAAAACAGAGTGGTGCAGGATTGAACTCGCGACCTTTTGATTCCCAGCCGGTAGCTGATTCTATTGCTCTACGGAGGCAGTCATAATAAACGGGTGTCAATGTCGCATGTTAAAGGGTTTTTGTTTCTGCAGTTATATTTTTGAATAAAAGCGCAATTGTGTTAGATTTGTATCTTTTGTGAAATTATTTGTTTGATACTTCAGGCTTCATACATTATATAGTTTATGCCTACATTTTGTCATCTACTAGTAGAATATAAAAAACGTTTCTGTTTTAACAATGTGTTTACACAGATTACTGTAGAAACGGAACAGACATGAAATGCGTATGTTCCAAACAACGATCTATTATTTCCACTCTGAAACTCTACTTCACTCCCACACTGCAGTTAACTGAAGCAGTCAATGCTCCATCTGGCGGGATTATACAGCATTGCAACCATCTTTTTAGAAAGCGCATGGGGGCGTTTATGGGCGGGGCATCGTTAACTGCGTCATCGCGGGGGATCACATCCCGTGCACGGATCGTGCATTGTCCTGTCATGCTCCAGGCGGCTGTTTGACGTGGCTCCCGCTGTAGGGCCTTCAACCTGCAGGGAAAACCTGGGGGCTGGGGGCAGAATTGGCACTCCAGCCACCATAATAAATCTCACACTGCTCCACTCCATCTGAACTAGTGTGGTGCTGATGTGTCACTCATATCATGGCTGCACTTGGGTCCTAATCTGGGATCCTGAGTTGGTTTGTCATGTGGCGGGTGTGGCAATGCGCTGTATCAGCATGTGCTCCTAACCTATATCTGCTCTCTTTCATTTATGTGTTAGTTTGTGCTACATGTTTGAATGATTTTCCTCAGCTGCTATCTTAGGGTACATAATCTGTGGCTTCCGTGTACATGCACTCTTCATGGCTTTGGAATAGAAAACAACACACATTTGTCTACAGATTCTGGCTAGATGTTCTGCATTTTCCTTTAGAGTTGGAAAATGGAGTTTAAACTTTATCAAGTTTTATAGGGCACCCAAGCCTATTTCAATAGCATTGGGTGTGGATAGGGCACTAATCCCACTCAGGGTGTCTTCATTCATGCATCCTCATTCACTTATACCAGACAGATTTACAGTTATGAGTTAAGCTAACCTGCATGTTTTTGGGATGTGAAATTAAAAACGAGTACCTACAAGATTTCACATAAACAGAAGCCGAACTGAGACTGAAACAAAGAACTCTTGAGCTGTGAAACAGTAGCACCATACATTTTATCAGTATGTTATACCACACTGCTTTTGCTACAGTAGAAACTTAGTAAAGGACACTAAAATGTAAATAAATTATTAATTTGTTTATACAATTATTTGCTTTTACTGCTCTTTATTCTATTATCATTGCAGACTACTAGTATTTTAATACTTGCCTTTCTACTTTTTGAATCTATATTTAGATATTTTATGAAGCCTACGTTACAGATTTGATTTGATTGTAGGATTCTGTCTTGATTGTTACCATGAAACTTGCGTGGGTATGGAATAATTAAGTTTTTAAAGGATATGGTCTTACTGATTTCTGTATTCCAATCCAATATGTATATTGACTAATCTCATACTGTATAACTTGGATCATCATTGAAATGCTATAATAGTATTTTAAATTTGGATTGTATAGTTTTATTACAGATATCTTTATGTGTTGTTTTCTTTACATGGGTTTAATTTTAAGATTTTTAAGTGAATTATTGCTGGTTTCCTTTTTTATTAGGAGTTCCATAACAACAGTATACATAGAGGTGTTGCCACCTAACAATCAGAGCCCACCAAGATTCCCACAATTCATGTATAGCCTTGAAGTCAGTGAAGCCATGAGGATTGGTGCCATTTTGCTCAATTTACAGGTAAATTCTTTGGAATATTTAACTGGGATGAAAGCAAGCAAAAGCCTGCATATAGACCACTGTCGGAAACAGTTTAGGAATGATAGTATAGGGTAGTATAGTGCACCACAGAATACTGTATATACTGTACCATAATTTTGATATTATAGTTTTAATTACAATTTAATTGCTTTGTAGTATATTTAATCATTCCAGTTGTAATGTCTATGTTTCCAATGTAATCTACAATATATTTTCCGGTTAAATGCTTCTGCTATTTTGGCTGCTTTTTATATTAATACAGAAGAGAAATTTTTAGATCTGACCCCTCAATCCAGTGCTGTGTGTTTAGTATCTCTGAGTGGATCTTATTCACACTAGAAACAATACCATCACAGTAACTCTTCAATCACAGAAATAATCCTATTCTTACCCAAGACCACCAATGATGCCCCCTGAGAAAAATATTTCTCATGGAAGCTCAAGAGTTTTTTGGATGTCAGAGATTATACCACAAGTACAAAATTACTGCATTATGTAAAGCAGTAGCTGGTGTTAGAACACCGAAGAAGGAGAAGAAGAGGGGGAAGACGTCTCTGGAGGCAGGAGGAGAGGAGGAAAGTAAAGAGAGTGGAACTGAGGGTAGGAACTTTGAATGTTGGCAGTATGACTGGTAAGGGAAGAGAGTTAGCAGATATGATGGAGAGAAGGAAGGTTGATATATTGTGCGTGCAAGAGACTAAATGGAAGTGGAGTAAAGCCAGGTGGATTGGAGGTGGATTTAAATTGTTCTATCATGGTGTGGATGGGAGGAGAAATGTAGTAGGAGTTATTCTGAAGGAACAGCATGTCAAGAGTGTTTTGGAGGTGAAAAGAGTGTCAGGCAGAGTAATGATTATGAAGCTGGAAATTGGAGGTGTGATGATGAATGTTGTTAGTGCATATGCACCGCAAGTTGGGTGTGCAATGGGTGAGAAAGAAGATTTTTGGAGTGAGTTGGATGAAGTGATGAGCAGTGTACCCAAGGGACAGAAAGTGGTGATTGGAGCGTATTTCGATGGGCATGTTGGTGAAGGGAACAGTGGAGACGAGGAGGTGATGGGTAGGTATGGTGTCAAGGAGAGGAATGAAGAAGGTCAGAGGATAGTGGATTTTGCCAAAAGGATGGACATGGCTGTGGTGAATACGTATTTTAAGAAGAGGGAGGAACATAGGGTTACGTACAAGAGTGGAGGAAGATGCACACAGGTAGATTACATCCTATGCAGAAGAGTTGATCTGAAGGAGATTGAAGACTGCAAAGTGGTGGCTGGGGAAAGTGTAGTTAAGCAGCATAGGATGGTGGTCTGTAGGATGACGTTGGAGATCAAGAAGAGGAAGAGAGTGAGGGCAGAGCCAAGGATCAAATGGTGGAAGTTGAAAAGGAAGACTGCAAGGTTAAGTTTAGGGAGAAGATAAGACAGTCACTGGGTGGCAGTGAAGAGTTACCAGACAGCTGGGAAACTACAGCAGATGTAGTAAGGGTGACAGCAAGAAGGGTGCTTGGCGTGACATCTGGAAAGAGGAAGGAGGAAAAGGAAACCTGGTGGTGGAATGAGGAAATACAGGAGAGTATACAGAGGAAGAGGATGGCAAAGAAGAAGTGGGATAGTCAGAGAAATGCAGAAAGTAGACAAGAGTACAAGGAGATAAGGCAAGGTGAAGAGAGAGGTGGCGAAGGCTAAAGAAAAGGTGTATGATGAGTTATATGAGAGGATGGACATTAAGGAGGAAGGGGACCTGTACCGATTGGCTAGACTGAGGGACTGAGTTGGGAAAGATGTGCAGCAGGTTAGGGTGATAAAGGATAAAGATGGAAACATACTCACAAGCGAGGAGAGTGTATTGAGCAGATGGAAAGAGTACTTTGAGAGGCTGATGAATGAAGAAAACGAAGAGAGAAGAGGTTGGATGATGTGGAGATATTGAATCAGGAAGTGCAACGGATTAGCAAGGAGGAAGTAAGGACAGCTATGAAGAGGATGAAAAATGGAAAGGCCGTTGGTCCAGATGACATACCTTTAGATGTATGGAGGTGTTTAGGAGAGATGGCAGTGGAGTTTTTAACCAGATTGTTTAATGGAATCTTGGAAAGTGAGAGGATGCCTGAGGAGTGGAGAAGAAGTGTACTGGTGCTGATATTTAAGAATAAAGAGAATGTGCAGGACTTCAGTAACTACAGGGAAATAAAACTGCCACAACAGCCACAACATGAAGTTATGGGAAAAAGTAGTGGAAGCTAGGTTAAGAAGTGAGGTGATGATTAGTGAGCAGAAGTATGGTTTCATGCCAAGAAAGTGCACCACAGATGCAATGTTTGCTCTGAGGATATTGATGGAGAAGTTTAGAGAAGGCCAGAAGGAGTTGAGTTGCATTGCGTCTTTGTGGACCTGGAGAAAGTATATGACAGGGTGCCTCGAGAGGAGCTGTGGTATTGTATGAGGAAGTCGGGAGTGGCAGAGAAGTATGTAAGAGTTGTACAGGATATGTACGAGGGAAGCGTGACAGTGGTGAGGTCTGCGGTAGGAGCAACGGATGCATTCAACACGGAAGTCGGATTACATCAGGGATCAGCCCTTTCTTATTTGCAATGGTGATGGACAGGTTGACAGACGAGATTAGACAGGAGTCCCCGTGGACTATGATGTTTGCTGATGACACTGTGATCTGTAGCAATAGTAGGGAGGAGGTTGAGGAGACCCTGGACAGGTGGAGATATGCTCTAGAGAAGGTCAGTAGGAACAAGACCGAATACATGTGTGTAAATGAGAGTGTGGTCAGTGGAATGATGAGGATGCAGGGAGTACAGTTGGCGAAGGTGGATGAGTTTAAATACTTAAGATTAACAGTACAGAGTAATGGGTATTGTGGAAGAGATGTGAAGAAGAGAGTGTAGGCAGGGTTGAATGGGTGGAGAAGAGTGTCAGGAGTAATTTGTGACAGACAGGTATCAGTAAGAGTGAAAGAGAAGGTCTGCAGGATGGCAGTGAGACCAGCTATATTATATGGGTTGGAGACGGTGGCGCTGACCAGAAAGCAGGAGACAGAGCTGGAGGTAGCAGAGTTAAAGATGCTAAGATTTGCACTGGGTGTGATGAGGATGGATAGGATTAGAAATGAGTACATTAGAAGGTCAGCTCAAGTTGGACGGTTAAGAGACAAAGTCAGAGAGGCGAGATTACGTTGGCTTGGACATGTGCAGAGGAGAGATGCTGGGTATATTGGGAGAAGGATGCTAAGGATAGAGCTGCCAGGGAAGAGAAAAAGAGGAAGGCCTAAGCAAAGGTTTATGGATGTGGTGAGAAAGGACATGCAGCTGATGGGTGTAACAAAACAAGATGCAGAGGACAGAAAGATATGGAAGAAGATGATCCACTGTGGCAACACCTAACGGGAGCTGCCGAAAGAAGAAGATGCATGAAACTTAACTAGACCTGCTTCAGTTTTGTTTATTTTTAATTCTGTCTATGAGTTGCATTAACTCCACTCATGCAGTTTGAGGTATATTTTCCAAATTCTGTAGTTGCACAAATATGAGTGTGTTGCTGTTTAGTAAATAAAAAGATTAAGAAAAAGAAGGTTCTATGCGGTTGTAGTTTCAGTCTGTACTGTAGAGCTACACTTTTAATGACATGACATTAGCTGATCTCTGTCTTATGTTTAGCTATGAAAGTAAATATCTGTTGCTTTTTTATAGTGGCTTTCTTAATTACTCTTGTTTGGATTCAGTAGTTGCAGACATTACTTCCATTATTTTCCAGCTATGTTTAAATTTCAAGCTATGCCCACTTTAAAATTTGGTGCCCAGTTCTTTTTTTCTACTTCTGTATATTTTATTACTAGTTAAATGGTGAACTGAAGATCACCATGCAAATTGCTGCTCTCTGTTAATGTATTATAAGGCCAAAAATTCACCTCTGCCCCATCATGGTCATTATTACAGCTTTTATACTTAGTTATCAAAATGCTATAACTGCTCAGAAATGTGTTTTCTTAACAACTCAGTTAATTCATGCTCTTTTATTATTGGTAGCATCTTTTTGCCCCTCTACTTCTTGCCCAGTTTAACTCTGCAACTTCAATTAAAATTAAAATTGAATGAGTTAACTCAATAATATAGATAATTAGGAACAGATATTAGATGAGTTTGCTTGTCTTAAGTTTGCTCTTCTTAAGGTTAGTTGAATTAGCTACGTTCCATAAATAGATTGTGGATTTCAGGATAGTAGTTTCTCAGGAAGAAAGGAGCAACCTGCAATTGTTTAATTCAGGGTGTAAAAGGAGCACTCATACTAAATGTGTATAGGGTAATAGAATTTTACAGTTCTGTGCTGTTTCTCATGACATTGGGAACCTCCTGCTTCAGGGCAAGCCTAAAGGTAGTGACATAAGTATAGTGACATCCTTCACATCTTGTACAACACTGTGACGGCCAGTGCAATTTTCTGTGCTGTGGTCTGCTGGGCCGGTAACGCCACTTCAAGTCAAGAAGCTAATTAAAAGGGCAAGCTCGGTTATGGGACACACTCTGCACCCCCTGGAAGTTTGGGCATGTGATTCGGATGACTCCTGGACACCTCCCTGTGAAGGTTTTACTAGCATGACCAGCTGGAAGGAGAACCCATAGAAGGCCCAAAATGGCTTGGAAATGCCTTGGAATCCCACAGTATGAGTTGGCTAGTGTATCAAGGGAAAAGGATGTTTGGGCCTCACTGCTAAGACTGTTGCCCCCACTACCTGGCTTTGGATAAGCAGTGGAAAATGAATGAATGATTGAATTGAATGGCATTATGAACAATGCTGCACATCCTCTCCGCAACACACTAACATTGAGTATATTCAGTTAACAAATCATTCAGCATAAGTGTGTCAAGAAATGCCACTGGGGCTCCTTTATGCCAACAGCAATACATCTGCGTAATGTTTCACTGTGACTGCAACAGCCAAATCAGAAGATTTCTTTTTTCAGACTATAGTGTGTGAACATCTATCTATCTATCTATCTATCTATCTATCTATCTATCTATCTATCTATCTATCTATCTATCTATCTATCTATCTATCTATCTATCTATCATAAAATCTGCTTTGCTGCTTTAGAAGTAAAACATGATTGTCATATTAATTTATCCAGCTGATAAAAAAAAGAAACTCCTATAGGTACATCTGACAAGATGTCTTCCTATGGTCTTTTGCGTATGTGAAGATTTTGGGCTTCCCATCTCTGAACTAGTGTAGCTTCAAGTTCAAGTATTTTGCACCTGATCATCAAGAAACTCCTATAGCTGCTGGTATTCTTGTCAGTTGCACTGTCAAACATGCATAAATTGAGATTGTTTAACAAAAGGAGGTCAAATCTCCCAAAAAAGAAAAGGTTAGGTCAAGGTCATATTTTAAAGCAAGATTAAATTCAATAAAAATGAAATAAAATATAGCTGTGTGATGGTGAAATCTGATTATATTTACTGTTTTATTGTTGTGTGAATGAGTTTTGTACAGTTAATTATTTGACCCTCACTGATTTTGGTTTGTCCAATGACAAAGAAATAAGTATTTAATATTTGCTCTCAAATGTTTTGTTGAATAAAAACATTTTCTCCTAGTATAGGCACTTAGGGTTTTCATGTATCATTATTCACTTTAAAATGTTGAATTCTAGTGTAATTGAGTATTGTAAGTAACCTTGACTTCCTCTCACTTCAGCATTCCTGATTTTTTGTATGTGATTTTTAGTGATCCCGATCATGAAACACAGTTGAGGAATGTTACTAAGCAGTAAATAAAACACAGCTATGTTTGTACACAGGAGTGTAAACAAAGGCAATACAAAAGCAACAGCAGAATATTCACCATAGATCAAGGTCACAGTTAAGAGAGAGTGAAATATATACTATTGCTGCATAAAATTAATGTTGTGGTAAAAATGACAATGTAAATGACATATTTTAAAGCATTTGAGAACAATACTGTATATCCTAATATATTAAAGAGTCTTTGTGCAGCCCTAAACATTGGATCATCTCCTTTTCTACTCTATAACCTTATATCGATTGACAATGCTAAGACGTGCATAAATCAGCTATATTTCCACCAATCTCCACATAAGACATATTTATTTCTTAAATCTCTTATAGTGACTTTGCCTTTTATAGCATGTTAGAAAGTGAGCACTGTCACATGCTGTTGTGATCAAATATGGCAGTCCGTGAAAACATAGCTAGGTACACATGAGATTAATAAGTAACAGACAAAAAAACCAAGAGGGCTGAGCCAATCTTGTGTATTGTTTAAACAAATACAGGAACAACTATTAAAACAAAGCATCTGAAAAGTTAAGACCAATCATCCATCCATCCATCCATCCATTATCTGACCCACTATATCTTAACTACAGGGTCACGGGGGTCTGCTGGAGCCAATCCCAGCCAACAGTTGAATTGTATTCCTTGACCTTATGCGGAGAAGTTGAGTTTCCAATCTTAATTGTAGTCTCCTCGCTATTTCACTGTGATTTGACTTGCCTCTGACAAACAAAGTTCAGAAAAAATGCCACAACAAAGACATGCTTATATACGCTAGTATAGCATAGCCACATCTAACAGAACTTGGTGCAAGTTGCTGATGATATCACTGGTGTGTGACCACGTCAAGAATTAAACACCATCTGATCTTGACACCAAGTGTTTTCTAAAGAAATTAAGAACAATGTTACAACTTTGTTTAATCACATTTATGCATTCGTTTATTTTTTGAACCCATCACAGAGTAGGGTGCCGGGGCTAAGCCCATTTAGGCAGCAACAGGCACATGACAGAAAACAGACTTTGAACAAATGCCAGTCCATTGATGGACACATTTACTTTCACATTCATACCCAATCACAGTGCTGTTGTGGACTTGGCAATCACTCTGACATTCATGTCTTTAGGGAAAAAATCGCATTATCCATCAATTACTTGCATGGACAGTGAAATAACATTAAATTTTCACTCAATTATTAGGCCAGAATTTGAAGCCAGGTCTCTAGTTATATAATGCTGTGATATAATAAGAATAGTGTTTCTGTGTCGGGGCCTGAGTTGCCTCGAAAGCTTGCATATTGTAATCTTTTTAGTTAGCCAATAAAAGGTGTCATTTTGCTTGGCTTTTCTCTGTGTCATTCCAATAATCTACACACATTGTTGTAAACATTGTATTTAGTATATTAACCAGCTATTGAAGACAATATGCATAAAAAATGATGAACCAATCTTAAGTTAAACATAGATTTTGTTGAATTTTAATTGACAAAGCTGTCTTCTGCAAATGACTGGTGGACCTGACTTTAAGATCCTGCTATTTTAAAGCAGTCCAATGGTAAGCCTTACTATTAATAGATAAGGTAATATTTCTACAGTAATTTTATTTTTTTCCCCACAGTCAGGCCTATGTTAATTTGCCCTGAAAACCATTTTTTTAAGTGAATTATTATTTAGAAATTTAAATAAACTTGATCCTTCACATCATAAGCTCTCTGTCTTGGGGTATACAGATATGCACTGATACAATATACTGTGTGTATATACGGTATACTGTATATACACATATACATATATGTGTATAGAGAGAGAAACTCTGTCTATAAAAAGTCATTACTATGCAAAAGCTAAATGCAATCATGTCTAATGTCTTTTTACTTTTTAAAATAAATCAGGAGGAGTGTGTTGTTGCCAATTTCACATAATGCCATAGAATTGTTGCACAAACTGTATTATGTAATACAAAGTTTATTTTTGTGGTCTAGATAAAAAGTGTAAGCAGCACTGAATTACATGTTTCCTTACTGTAGACTGACTAGTAAATGTCATAGTCAGTCCATTTGAACCAAAGCAAAAATTACTTTTTAGGGGAGAAATCACAAAAATACTTAAATCATTCACAACTAATGGCAGATGAGATAAAAATGGGAACATACTATTTGACTCAGAACACAGAAGTGTGGTTAATTGGTTAATATTTCATTTGCATGTTAATGGCTTTATCCTATGGTCTATTATTGCTTTCATAGTGCAAGGGCATGATACAAAGATGGTTGTTGTAAATTTTATTTGACTTGTTTTGTGTGGATATGCATGTTAGTGTACCATGTATTGAATTAGTGTCTAACCTAAGGCTAACTTCCTGCCTTGCATATGGAATAGTTTGGGATGATGTGCTCTTGATTAGAAAAATTAGGTTAACAGCTAGCTCTGAAACAGTTTTGTGGTGACCAGTATGACGACTGCATTTATCCCTGTTCTCCACAACAAACGACAAAGTCAATAATCAGACTTTTAGATACAAGAGTCAATTTTTACAATCGTTCCTTGATATTTACACTATCAGAATTTGTATTAACTGATGAAAGATCCTAGTTTTCCTTAAATTCGGAATATTTATCCATAATTGAAATTTGGAGAAGTGATGTGTGTTGAAGCTTACTGTTATCAAATTACTTCTGAGGAGGGATGTTAGACTCAGTTCCTGGAAAGCAACAATGGTTTCTGAATTTCACTTTCTAAATATTTCTGTTAATATACAGTAGTATTTTTCTGATTATTTTTGCTTTGTTCAGTGGTTCAGTTCTCTAAATGGTTCTTTTACTTTTTATTCAAAGGCCATGTTCTTTTTTTCTGTCCTTTAATAATAATATGTAAATATAAAAGGAGTCAATCCTTGTTTGTATTCATTGTAAAATGGCTGTTTCAGTAAATCATTTGTAAAAGAAATGAAACAAAAGCTTCCAGGACTTAAAAGTAGTAATGTTTGCTTATACACATAACATTCTGGTGATGTACCGAGAAAATAAAATTCTCAATTAGCAATAAGCAAGTATTAAAAAAAGGTGTGTATACAGTGTATGTGTGTGTGTCTGTATATATATATATATATATATATATATATATATATATATATATATATATATATATATATATATACAGTATATATATACACAGTGGTGTGAAAAACTATTTGCCCCCTTCCTGATTTCTTATTCTTTTGCATGTTTGTCACACAAAATGTTTCTGATCATCAAACACATTTAACCATTAGTCAAATATAACACAAGTAAACACAAAATGCAGTTTTTAAATGATGGTTTTATTATTTAGGGAGAAAAAATCCAAACCTACATGGCCCGGTGTGAAAAAGTAATTGCCCCTTGTTAAAAATAACCTAACTGTGGTGTATCACACCTGAGTTCAATTTCCGTAGCCATCCCCAGGCCTGATTACTGCCACACCTGTTTCAATCAAGAAATCACTTAAATAGGAGCTGCCTGACACAGAGAAGTAGACCTAAAGCACCTCAAAAGCTAGACATCATGCCAAGATCCAAAGAAATTCAGGAACAAATGAGAACAGAAGTGATTGAGATCTATCAGTCTGGTAAAGGTTATAAAGCCATTTTTAAAGCTTTGGGACTCCAGCGAACCACAGTGAGAGCCATTATCCACAAATGGCAAAACATGAAACAGTGGTGAACCTTCCAGGAGTGGCGGCCGACCAAAATTACCCCAAGAGCGCAGAGGCGACTCATCCGAGAGGTCACAAAAGACCCCAGGACAACGTCTAAAGAACTGCAGGCCTCACTTGCCTCAATTAAGGTCAGTGTTCACGACTCCATCTTGAACTTTTTGGAAGGCAAATGTCCCGTTACATCTGGCGTAAAAGGAACACAGCATTTCAGAAAAAGAACATCATACCAACAGTAAAATATGGTGGTGGTAGTGTGATGGTCTGGGGTTGTTTTGCTGCTTCAGGACCTGAAAGGCTTGCTGTGATAGATGGAACCATGAATTCTACTGTCTACCAAAAATCCTGAAGGAGAATGTCCGGCCATCTGTTCGTCATCTCAAGTTGAAGCGATCTTGGGTGCTGCAACAGGACAATGACCCAAAACACACCAGCAAATCCACCTCTGAATTGCTGAAGAAAAACAAAATGAAGACTTTGGAGTGGCCTAGTCAAAGTCCTGACCTCAATCCAATTGAGATGCTATGGCATGACCTTAAAAAGGCGGTTCATGCTAGAAAACCCTCAAATAAAGCTGAATTACAACAATTCTGCAAAGATGAGTGGGCCAAAATTCCTCCAGAGCTGTAAAGACTCATTGCAAGTTATCACAAACGCTTGATTGCAGTTATTGCTGCTAAGGGTGGCCCAACCAGTTATTAGGTTCAGGGGCAATTACTTTTTCACACAGGGCCATGTAGGTTTGGATTTTTTTCTCCTAAATAATAAAACCATCATTTAAAAACTGCATTTTGTGTTTACTTGTGTTATATTTGACTAATGGTTAAATGTGTTTGATGATCAGAAACATTTTGTGTGACAAACATGCAAAAGAATAAGAAATCAGGAAGGGGGCAAATAGTTTTTCACACCACTGTATATATATATATATATATATATACAGTGTGTGTGTATATATATATATATATATATATATATATATATATATATATATATATATACAGGTACAGTAATCCCTCCTCGATCGCGGGGGTTGTGTTCCAGACCCCAGCGATAGGTGAAAATCATAAGTAGAAACCATATGTTTGTATGGTTATTTTTATATATTTTAAGCCCTTATAAACTCTCCCACACTGTTAACATTATTAGAGCCCTCTAGACATGAAATAACACCCTTTAGTCAAGCGTTTAAACTGTGCTCCATTACAAGACAGAGATGACAGTTCTTTCTCACAATTAAAAGAAAGCAAATATATCTTATCTTCAAAGGAGCGCCGTCATAAAGGAGCACCGTCAGGAGCAGAGAATGTCAGAGAGCTTGCAAAGAAAAGCAAACAATCAAAAATCAATACATGCTTTTAAGTATACAGAAGCACCACGATAAGCGGCATTTTGTAGAAGGCGTCCGTGTCCTCTGTGCAAACAGCCCCTCTGCTCACACCCCCTCCGTCAGGCAGAGAGAGTGAGAAAGATAGAGAGAAGCAAACAAGCACCGCGCGGAAGCATATCTTATAGCACTGAGGAGTTTTAGTTAATATGTAATACATGCTCTGATTGGGTAGCTTTTAAGCCAACCGCCAATAGCATCCCTTGTATGAAATCAACTGGGCAATCAAACTGAGGAAGCATGTAACCTAAATTAAAAGATCCATTGTCCGCAGAAATCTGCGAACCAGCGAAAAATCCATGATATATATTTAGATATGCTTACATTTAAAATCGTCGATAGAGTGAAACCGCTGAAAGTCGATATAGCGAGATATAGCGAGGATTACTGTATATATATATATATATATATATATATATATATATATATATATATATACTTGCTGTCCCCAACGGCTGCACCCACATAGTAGTGAAACAGGACAAACTTCAAAAATCAGTAGACGTTGGCAGTGTTTCTGATTGGGTTTAGGTCTAACAGGAGAGCTTCCCCTGTGTGGGGAGAAAAGCACGTGGCCATGATACATGGCGATCAAACCTGGAGGGCCTTGCCCCCCTCCCCTCGACCCACAGCGTTTCTCTCAGATTTGTGCAAAAAAAAAGATATATATTACAATGCAGAATTTCACTCTTTCTTAACACTGCTCTGCTTAAGTCAGTTAGAATTGCTTCACACGTTTCAATTGCATGCCTCACTACCTCTTGTTCTATGACAACTCACTTTTTCTAGATAGCAATTCCAAGTACCTGGATTGTGTTTCTGTTTTTCTTCATTCTGATATGGCTTATTTAAAAATGTTTACTGTACATGCCCATCAGGCTAAACTAATATAAAAGTATCACTAACATGGTTCTTTAAAGAAGCACACTAGAGGCCAATAAATTTATCTGTCTACAGTGATTCTTTTCATAAACCACTCTGTGATATGGAAGAGGAGAGTCAGAAGATGTATTTTTGATAGACCACAGTGGTTTCCGAAAATCAGTCTAATAATAATTTATCAAAGATGATGCTGTACTTAGTTGGATAATGTCTTGACTAGCCTCATGATTTTCACATTCTAAACTGCTTCCATATTAATTTTCAAAACAGCATCCAATTTTGTGTGCATCTTGGGGTTAGTAGTGTTCAGAAAATTGGCTATACTAAATCTTTTTCTTAGCTCAGTAGCACATTTTTTGTTACATGGATTCCATACTTTAAAGCATTGCTAATTGCACTCCACTTATTTCTCATATGGTTTAGCTTCAGGATGGCTTTAGAAAAAAAAATAACATGTATTTTAAATTGTAGGTATTACCTTAATTATAGTCATGAATTTTAAAAAGTTTTATGCTAATGGTATATGGTGTGTGGTGGATTTTTTTAAACATTAGCTTCTTTCTTGTTTAAGACTTTGGCTATCCTACTATAAAGAGTATGTGAATATCCCATTAATTTTACTTGCTGCATAATTTATTTTACTCTATTTACTATAAACTGACAGGCTGATGTCATAATTAGTTACACTATTCTGCAAACCAATTTGCTTGTTATTTTACTGTTTTCACTTCAGGCTACAGACCGTGAAGGTGATCAAATAACCTACCGTATCCAGAATGGAGATCCTCAACAAGTCTTTAACCTAACACAGAGGTAAGGCAAAGGTTAAATGCAAAGCAATGTTACCTTATTTAACAACTATATGCTGATTAATAATGTCCGTATCCTACTTTTTTATCTAATACATAATAGCATTACACTATACAAAATGGTCTCAAACCAGCTCAAATATAACTCATGATCACTGAAGTTGAGATTTTGTCAGCAGCACTGATTAAAAGTTATGAAACTGTCCGAGACAGGATGCCAGTCTATTGCTTGGCACACTTCTACATACAGCTACACTCACACGGGGGTCAATTTGAAATCTCGCCTGTCAAACTAACCAACACATCTTTGAGAACATGGGAGGAAAACAAACTGCCACTGGAAAACTCATGTGGACTTGGGAAGAAAGTGCAAATTTTATGTAGACAAATGTTTAAGTGTACAACACTGGATGTGTGAGGCAACAGCATTGAGCACTATTCAAATATTGTATGTATAAAATGTCTTCCAAATGAAATGTAGTTAATTAATTAATACAATACAAAAGGCCAAGAGTGAAAGATTTTTTTTTGATTTTTTTTCTCCCTTCAGTGGAACTTGCAGAAAATACTTGAATAATTAATTATTTTAAAAAGAATCTGTCTGTAGAAAAATATCAGTAGAGTATAATTATTATATGTTGATATATTAATACCTAGCATTAATACTAATTATTTACATGAATCTATTTACACTGAAAATATTATCTATTAATGTACCTTTGCTTAAAGACAATATGGAGATGGTATAGTCTGGCATTTAAAATTTCACAGGTTCCCTCAGATGTTAACAGTGGGTCCAAGATAGGCTCGAAATGATCACATTTACATAAACATTCCTCTGTAGTACATTAAACTCCTGCTGGTCCAGTTAAAGTGAAACAATAAAAGTCACATTGATTTAAGTTCACTTATCCTAAATATTTGTGATAATGCTTGCAGACTTACTAAATTTAATTCCAGTTTCCTCAGCAGACTCACTGAGGCTTTGATGGGGATTAAATGGCTAAAAACATTAGGCAAATAAAACTTTCTTTTAGGGAGATAGCAATAAATGAATAAATAATTAAAGGATTTGACTTTTCTATGAGATGAATGGTGGTATTTTAATTGATTAATACAGCAACCAATACTGACCTTTAAAACAGAATAATCTTTATGCTTAACATTAATAAAAATATTGCATACAATACTGTATTTCAATCTTTAAACATTTTCAGTGATTCAGATAATGATAGCATTCTCCCTTGAAGTCACCATGTAGTTTATAAGCTTATGATTTTTTACTGAAACCACATATTTGAATAATTAAGTTAAACAGGCAAGCAATATCTTTATATGGATATTATTAAAAGAAACAATTATGTCAAGTGCTCAGAGATTTCAGAGTCAGCACATAACTGTATATCCAAACATCCATTTTCTAATCCTCTTCAGTTCAGGGTCAGCATTACATGCAAGAAGAGCACCAACCCTGAATGTAAGACACACTAACGCATAAACCTGCACCACTCCTATGTGACCAATTTAGAGTTGCCAATTATAATAAAGTGAAACAACCACCCTGTGATTTAAAGTTCAATTACTTTGGTTCAGAAAAATAATACTTACCAATCACCACTTATTTTGTATATGTGCAGTGTGATTCTGAAACATTGAACAAATCTAGTGAGGCCATGGCATTAACTATCTTTTGGAACAGTCAGCAGGATGCTGTGACAGTTAGAGTCTGTTAATTCTCATTAAGTGGAGCAGAGTACAGTAATCTAACTTGAAGTCATTAAAAACTGTTTAAAGGTGTTCTGGAGGGATGAGGGTATGCTATTAGAATCTCACTTTTTAATATATTTTTTCCACAGCAGGTTTGGCATGTCCCACAGAAGTATTATCTACTGACTTCTGTCTGAGTAAATGTTTTGGATGTTTGAATGGCACTTAAACAGGTCAAGGCTGACATTTTATTTCCTTTTGTGAGGACTAATTTCTGGTCAGTCTCTTTTGTATAAAAATATGTTCAGTGTTTACTGTGAATGAATTGGATTTTTTATGAAGTTTGCTATTAATTACAAATGGAAAAAGTAAGAAAATAAAAAACACAGCCTTGTCTCAATTGCTTAATCCAATTTAGGGTGAGAAATAAAATAACCTAAATCTGGTGTTGTAATATGTTGTATGCCATACCATAGTAACACAGTGAATGTAATAGCACTACTGTCTCAAAAATGTAATGATCTTGTTTTACTTGGAGCCATAGGCACATGGAGGGACAGTAGTGCAGCTGCTGTTTTCCCCCCTCCCCAGTTTCATCTGTGTATAAGCATTATAAGACTGCTTGCAAATGCCCTCCATTGTGTGTCTTTGTAAACTGTTCATATCGGCCCCTGTTCTCTAACAAAAAAAAATCTTCTGGGATCACATTTATGGTGCATTGGTTTTGCAAAGATCTCTACTGAGATAAATGCAAAAACCTGGAAGAGAAACAACAGTGTGTTCCTTTAATCATCTAACCATGCAGTTGTAAGCAGACGGTGATGCAGAAGACTGGAACTCTGTCATGAAGCATTAAGGAGATGCAGATGCATTGGATATATAAAAGTCAATGATATAATTCATTTTGCTTATATTAGTGTAAATACAGCTATTGCACTTTCTACCTTATTAATGCGTTATATGTATAAACTTGAAAAAATATCAGGCATGCAACTTGTGGAACTGTTTTTCATTACAGTACAGCTAACAGTTACAACATACAAAATAGAACAGGATAAAAACATCTGAATTTATTTCAGCTTTTTTATTTCAGCAAATTAAAATTTTGCCTTGTGAAATTTCACAAGTGTTGTTGCAACGATTATAAGCTTAGCATTTTCACTTTCAGAATAGCATTTAGAATTGGTCAAAGTCAGTGCATCACCAACAACAGTAGTAATCTTGAGCACATGACAGAGCAACAGGGTAGCCTATGCAGGTCAATATTACTTTGTTCTTACATACTATATTTTAATGAAGCAAAGCCTGTTATCATCTAGTCTATCTAGCTGGAGAGCAAGCCTATACTTGGATAAATTTACTTGAGGACTTTGTTTCCTTCAAAAGTCAAGGAAGGCAGGACAAACATTGTGGAAAACACAAATCCTTAGGTCCTAAGAGTCTAACAGTCACCTGAATTAATTAAAAGTTTGTAATAAAATCATCTTGTTGCATTTATAAATTAATGACATTTGTTAGTGTTCAAAAGCAAAAATTGTATCAGTACTTGCATTCAAGAAAACCTAACATTTACAGTGAAGTGTTACAGGCTAAGTATAACGATATTAGTTACTAAATACTGTAGAAGACAATTCATGCATGTTACTGAGATATGATTAATAAATACTGAAATAAACATTGTATTGTTGAAGGCTTAAGTTTGGTAAGAAAAACCAATGTAATAAGTTAACAGAAAGGCAAAAAGATTTGAATGAAGAGCATAATTGTCTGAAATTTCAGAAGTTAATGTTCATTTTTGAACAGATTAATAAGCTGTCTTTACAGTTGGTTAACCTTTAAATCAGTAAAAAAAATTTGGTTCACTAATACTTATTATTTTCTTTTTTCTTTTTAATAATTTTGTTACTCCATCATGCTGTTGGCAAAAAAAAGTAATAAACACAGGTACCCTGCATTTGGCATTATGTTATCTGTGTCTAAATAATTTCCTTTGTGTGCCTTCTTACAGCTCAGGAATTCTACTTCTGCGACAGTCACTGGACAGAGAAAGCACAGACAGATATATTCTAATTGTAACAGCCGCAGATGGTAGGCCAGATGGGGTAAGTGAGTAATTTTTAAACTCCTTTACAACAAGAAGACATGCTTTAAACTGAATGCACTGGTTACGTTTTACACTACAAATAAATGGTGGAGAAAGATATCTTGGCTGGAAAAACAGTACAAAAACACTTTCAGTGACCAGCCTATACAATCTTAGAATATAGAACTGTTATCATGATTCCTTTATTGCAATAATTCTTAGAGCATGGAAAATGTGCTGTATAAATTAAATGTATCATTATTCTTATCAATTCATGAACCAGTTTATTGCCCCATGCTGTTTTCATTATGTAGTTAGAGTTTCCCTAAGCCACACCTCTTTTTTGTTAAATTGGATTGTTGGTTGCTATGCAACAGCTCATTTGGTACATACATGTGTCGGACTTTACCTCAGTGTTCATGCTGTTACTACTTGGCCTTACAGCTTCATTCTGCTCAAGTTTTCAAAATCTCCACGCACTCTTGCTTCTCCTTTGTTAGCAACTAAACTCCTGCTTTTGAGGTTGCTGGCTTTTTCTTGTTAAGGCATAAACAGGTCACTAATTAAGAAAAGGGTTAGAATGAAAACCTGCAGCCACTTGGGCCCTCCAGGACTGGAGTTTGGGACCCCAATCTACTTAGATACAAAAGAATGCTATGACATCCTCGTCAGCTACTGCCTATGGCACAGCCTTGCAGACAATGCACTCCATAGTCATCAAGAGGAGACTCTAAAATTACCAATACAAAAACACAGCCAATGGATGGAAAAAAATCTAAGTAAATAGATAAATAACGAGAATATCTAAGAAACAAAATCTTAAGAAAGCATTTGGACATCCCAAGATCCTAACAGTTTTTTTCAGTTTTACAATGGCCGTGTGTTGGCCTTCATAGTCGTACATGAATTGCTTTCTAAGGCCTAGGTTTATATGGCCTAATTTGTAACCCTTTTTCTGTCAAATGTGGCCATGTAGGAATAATGATACACTTGGTATTTACCATCAAAAGCCATTGAATGTTGCATTACTTAAGTCTGCTTCAAAATGTCTTGGATTTAAGTATTTATTTTGTATTACTAATTTACATTTAAAGATTCTCAAGTGAGTGAATGATAAGGTGCATTTTCCACTGTTGAGTAGAAAGAATTATCTTCAGTAAGAGATGCTTTAAATGAATATGATTGTTATAACTGAACCAATTCCAAAATGAAATAGGAACAGGTATTTCTGTAAAGTACATGTAGTGCTGAAAATCTTTCTAGGAACCTTTTTAGGAATATTTATTTTTCCTTTCTGAAAACTGGTGGAAATACGTGATATGTGTATAATCCTCTCTAGTCATGACTTTTTATTCTCTTACCCAGTTCGCTCTGAAATATTGAAAATGCATTTTAACAACCGTTTACATACTGTATTGATCTATTTACATTTGTATTTCATTTCATATTAAGCACCCACTGACAAAAAGACATGTAAGAATACTTACTGAAGTAGAATGTGCATTTTTGTATTTTTATGTGTAGCACAGAACTGTCATTTTAGTGTATTTGATTTCTTGTATATTGTGCAGTAGTGTATGTACAGTATGTGAAAGATATGTTGGCATTAGTCATGTTAGTTTTCCTTAAAATCTTTGTGTTACAAAGTTTGACCCCTCTGTTTGTGTTAAATACAGAACAACTGATGTTTTTTTGCTGTGTGTATCAGACAAGAGTCAATAATTGAAAAAAATTTAATAAAATGCATCAACATTTAGTTGTATCATAAAATGTTACTTTTATTGCTTTTCAGGTTATTGTAAATGTTAAAAATACAGGGCTCTATAAAAAGATCCCCAGCCAACGTAAAGTCATAGCGTAGGCATATAAGGAGATATCTAGGGCATGTCTTCATTGCAGAGAACTACAATATTTGAAATTCAGTTCAAGTTATTACCAGTATTACATAATCTATTGAAGAAGCCTTTAAAATTTTTACTTGTAGCATTTGCAGCTTTTTCATTCATAATCATTATATGCCTAGAGAAGACAATGTGTATTTGGGTTAAATACAATTACCAGTCAAAATAAAGTGAAAATTAAGTGATTAACGATCTGATTTATAGAATATTGTTATCTCAAAAATCTCTGTGTATTTTAACTGCCTCTAGAAGAATAATGATGGAAAATATTTGTGATGGTCTTACATAACACAGATTATAGTTTAAAAGGGCTAATTCAACAAACACTGTATATTAATAATTCAAATTACTCATAACCTATTTTAATACCTTCTAAAATATTAGTATTAAATACATTTTTTCTACAGTGTCCATCCATTTAGTTCAAGGTCATAGGGTGATTTTTCCTAAACCTGTAATATAGGGCACAAAACAGGATCCAAAAACCTAAATGGGAAATGATTCTAACAATCACATACACATAGGAAGTGGAAGATAAAACCGTATATGGTGATTTTATCTCAGAAAGCTCAGTTGTTTTTTTGGAAACAACACAATTCAGTCAAATAAATCAGAGTAATATGACGAGTACATAATTACAGAAGGAACTCAGTGTTCAGCCATATATATATTTATTTATTTTATTTATTTTACAGTATATAACAAAACCCTTTGCAGAGTGATTTTAGAACAATTATTTAAGTAAAATCCACGACCATACGACAAAACAGCAAGTAGAATAAAAGGTTATGCATAGACTATGCATATTTACTTTAGAATTATATAAATTAATTCTGAAAAAAAGTTTGAAGCAGATCCCCCAAAGGAGAATTAGATATTTTTTTCAGTTTGAAATAATACAGTACAGGTAACAGACGTTACAGAAGGTGGATTGGGATTCTTCCTGTTGAGCAAACAATGTGTAGATTTTAAAAATGATTTTTCATAGCACACTTTTATCCTATCTGATATGCTACTAAGGTAATATTGGTAATTTTAAATCAGAGAGTCCAGTTTTCAGTTAAATATCAAAACTTATTATTGTTTACTGAGAACACCTTCACAATACACCTTACATGGCTCTTCACGGTAATTTTTTTACACATGTATATGTTTTACAGTTGGTGGGTCACTTGTTGAATTAGTGGTTGGGACAGAATTGGCAACCTGGTAAACATTCCCATACATTTGCTACTAGTCTACCCTGTACATGCAATATACAGTAGTAACTTAATTTAAAATAAAAAGTGAAATGATTAAAATGGCAAAGGAGATATTATTCATGCCATACAATATTATTTATGCCATACACTAAAAATGTAAGTTTTAAACTCTGGTTTAATGTTAGAGCTTGAATTTCTTGTATACTTTACATCAGGGTTGGGCAAAGTCATTCCTGGAGGGTGGCAGTGGCCGCGGGTTTTTGTTTCAACCTAGTTGCTTAATTAGAAAACAATCCTTGCCAATAATTACATTTCATGGCTTGTTAGTGCTTTAACTCTATGTCAGGTCATTCTCATATCCTAGATTTATTTTCTATTCTAAGGATATCATCCAAATACTTTGAAGTGTAAAATGGATGGGTAATTCTCAACCCTTCACTTTCTTCTCTTCTCTTTCCTTCCAAGTATTTAATTAAACCAAATACTGCACAATAAATACACACAGGTGTAAAGGGGAACAAGCAAAATGGATAACTGCTGGTTTCTTTTGTCATTTGCATCTTATTTTTAATAAGGAGCAATTAAAAACCGAGAATGCAACTGTTTAAGACTTAAATAAGCAATAAGGGTTCAAAATCTTAATGAGGGAGATAACTAAAATGAAGCAGAAGTGTTCCTAGAGCAATAAGTGCTTCTTCTTAAGCAATTGGGTTGGAACAAAAACTTGCAGCCACTGCGGCCCTTCAGGAATGACTTTGCCCACCCCTGCTTTACATTGTGTTTCAGATATTTTTTAGCCTTAATAAGTACAGTTTGAAAATATATATTGTGGCCTCATTTGGAGGTAGCACAGTGGCGCAGTGGGTAGAGCTGCTGCCTCACATTTAGGAGACCTGGGTTTGCTCCCCGGGTTCTCCCTGCATGTAGTTTGCATGTTCTTCCCTTGTCTGCATGGGTTTCCTCCGGGAACTCGGGTTTTCTCCCACAGTCCAAAGACATGCAGGTTAGGTCCCTAGTGTGTGCTTGGTGTGTGTGTGTGTGTGTGTGTGTGTGTGTGCACCCTGCGGTGGGCTGGCATCCTTCCTGGGGTTTGTTTCCTGCCTTGCGCCCTGTGTTGGCTGGGATTGACTCCAGCAGACCCCCGTGACCCTGTAGTTAGAAAATAGCGGGTTGGATAATGGATGGATGGCTTCTTTTAGACAAAATACTTAAGGACACACAGATTTTTACTTTATTTTGTACTTTATCAGGGGTATTCAATCTTTTTCCTCAGTGTCCTACTCCAAAAAATTAAAATATTTCAAAGTAGCTCCATTTTTTGGTCATAAACTGTACTGTTATGCTAACTAGGAAACACCTTCCAGTATCATATTTGGGACTTATATATAATAAGGTATTATGGTGTTTATGCATGTGTGTATGTTGTTTTAATTTTTGTTATGTACACATAATGCCTTTTTCTAATTGTTTTATAAATGCATGAATAACAGTATGAAATTGAATAACAATTAGAAATTCTAAAATTTCCATACTTTATTTACAAAAATTATAGTTATGTATAAATAAAGATCAAAAGGAGAAGAAAAATAATTCAAATCGAATGTGTGTTAATTAAAAACATTTTGCATTAATTACTTACCCCGCATTGTTTATGTTGATGGCAGAGTAAAAGTTTTAATCTCATATTATCATGGAGAATGGAGATAACAAAATTGCTGAAGGGTCTTAAAGGAGAACATATTTGAACAACTAAAAAACCATATCAAAATCCACATGAAAAAATATCAAAATACAAATGTCAGCGCCCATAAAGTGACATAAATCTTTTGTACTGTATCACCCCACAGTCACTGATCAGAAGAATTGCCCAGTAATCGCTTCATTCTCACCTCATTCATTGGTTACCTTGGCATCAGAGGCTGTGTCTTTCACAGCGTACCAGAGGATATCCTCATGCTTCTCTAGAAGCACTTCTAGACTTGTAGCTGAAATTACAGCAGCTTCTATTAGTGTTGGTTCACTTGTCTTTAAAATCGTTACCAACTTTCAGAAGTTAGTACTGGTGCCAAAATGGTAGTGAAGCAAATAATGGAATACCACCAGATCTCACTCTAGCCTCCTTGGTGCACCGCACAATCTCATGCCTACCCATAGCACCGTAAAATCACATGTCTCCCTGCCTTGCTGCCCAAATGCTGCGTCAGTGCAAGCAGCAGTATGCTCCAGTGAATGGTTATAGGGTGCTGAAGGGAGAGGATATACACAGTGTAGTCTCCATCATGTTAAAAAGATGGTGGGGGTTTCCGCAGCAATGATGAGCAGAGTAATGAAAAACTGAACACAAGGTGTATTTTATTTTGCTTCATGGTCAAGGCCATGTGGCTTAACTCAGACGGCGAGGCTGTTTTAATCGAATCTGCGCCTCCGGATTACAGTTTTACTCGTGCAGACCGCCAGGGAAAAAGGGGGGGAGGCTTGGCAAACATTTACTCGATCCGGTTAAAATGTAAAGTTGTCAGTTTTGGTAAGTTCAAGTCCTTTGAGTATCTCGCCATTGTTATCCATGGAGATTCTCACGTTCTAGTATTAACTGTGTATAGACCTCCAAAATTCAACGCGTCTTTTTTTGAGGAATTCTCTGACTTAATGTCAATTTTAATTACTAACTATGACACACTCCTAATAGTTGGCGACTTTAATTTTCATATAGATAATCAGTGTGACCTAAAAGTAAAAGAATTTATGAACCTCCTGGACTCTTTTGATTTGAGACAGCTCGTTAAACGGCCTATACATAAAGCAGGTCATAAGTTAGACTTAGTGATTACTAAAGGACTTAAAGTTGATATAAAGCAGATCATTGATATTGGTCTATCAGACCATTTTCTTCTACTTTTTAATACAGAAATAATGATAAAAAACACCCATGAGAAGCATATTGTTAAAAAATGCTTCTTTGACTCAGCAGCAGCTTTAAAACTTACAAACATTCTAAGCAATCAGTCCGTTTATAGTGCCAACTATAATAGCGAGGATAATGTAAATAGTAAGGTGGAAAGATTTAATACTAAAGTGAGAGCTGCTGTTGACATAGTTGCACCTGAAAAGACAGTTAAAAAATCTTCTAGCATTATTATACCATGGAAGACCCAAAGAGTGTCTGATTTAAAGAGAACATGCAGTAGAGCTGAGCGTAAATGGAGGAAGACTAAACTAACTATCCACTATGAAATATTAAAAGTTAAAATAACAGAATACAATAACACTGTCCGTCTTGAAAGGCGCTGATATTTATCTAAGATTTATAAATAACAATGCTAGTAATCCCAGAGTCTTATTCTCTACGATAGATCGTCTGCTAAACCCAGGTAACTCAAAGGAATGCCTCCTAAGTACTTCCAGTAAAACCTGTATTTTTCAATCAAAAAATTAATGATATTAGAAATAACATAATATATCTCCCCAACACTAAGGATCCTCCTAAACCCCAGCATTCTGTTATAAACAAATTAAACTCTTTCACTAGGATAGATTTACCTGATTTACAAAAATATCTCAATTAAAACCCTCCACCTGCGTCCTTGATCCAATACCAACAAATTATTTCAAAGAAGTATCGGGCGTGCTAATTGATAATATTCTTGACATAGTAAATTTTTCATTAGATCCGGGGGTCTTTCCAGACTGTCTTAAGACTGCTGTAGTTAAACCCCTACTTAAGAAACATAATCTTGACCCTCGCTCTTGAAAATTTTAGACCCATCTCTAACCTGCCTTTCTTAAGTAAAGTTCTGGAGAAGGCAGTCATTATGCAGTTAAATGACCACCTAAATAAACATGCTATTCTTGATAAATTTCAGTCGGGTTTTAGAACAAATCACAGCACAGAAACTGCACTCGTTAAAGTAGTAAATGATTTGCGACTGAACACAGACAGAGGCCATTTATCTGTTCTCATCCTCTTAGATCTGAGTGCTGCATTTGACACCATTGATCATAATATTCTTAGAAATCGCCTTAGTCAATGGGTGGGCCTCTCTGGCAGTGTCTTAAATTGGTTTGAATCCTACCTGACAGGGAGAAAATTCTTTGTTAGTTGTGGTAATTACAACTCAAAGACACATGATATCCAATATGGTGTTCCACAAGGCTCTATCCTGGGTCTGCTGTTATTCTCAATCTACATGCTTCCGTTAGGTCAGATTATCTCAGGGCACAACGTGAGCTACCACAGCTATGCTGATGACACACAGCTGTACTTATCAATAGCACCTGATGACCCCGATTCTCTTGATTCACTAACACAATGTCTGACTTGTATCTCAGAATGGATGAATAGTAACTTTCTCAAGTTAAATAAAGAGAAAACTGAAATCTTAGTGATTGGCAATAATGGATACAATGAGGCTATTAGAAATAAACTGGATACATTAGAATTAAAAGTCAAGACGGAGTTAAAAAGCTTAGGGGTAATTGTTGACTATAATCTGAATTTTAAATCGCATATTAATCAGATCACTAGGACAGCATTTTTTAACTTAAGAAACATCGCTAAAGTTAGACCTCTTATATCACTGAAAGATGCTGAGAAATTAGTTCACGTGTTTGTTTTCAGTCGACTAGATTACTGTAATGCACTCCTCTCAGGACTACCCAAAAAAGACATAAATCGTTTGCAACTAGTGCAGAATGCAGCTGCTAGAATCCTAACTAGGAAAAGAAAATCCAAGCACATTTCTCCAGTTTTGATGTCACTACACTGGTTACCTGTGTCATTCAGGATTGACTTTAAAATTCTGCTTATGGTTTATAAAGCCTTAAATAATCTCGCCCCGTCTTATATATCGGAATGTCTGACACCTTATATTCCAACTACTCAAAACATTATGATGCTCCAAATGAAATGCTTCCTATGAAAATGTGCTATATAAATAAATGTTGTTGTTGTTGATGTCTGCTATAATTACAGTAGATTTTGGACTTGTGCTGCTGTTCTAATGTATCATAATTGTAATGAATCAATTAATTGGAACACCAATCTTTTCTTAATAACCTAAAACATTAATTTCCAATCTATTGCATTTATTTCCAAAAGCTACATAAATACAATATAATTAATTTTATTTGAATAGCAGTAATAGGCTATGAGTTGCTATACACGTACATTTCAAGAAGTAAATGAACAATTGTCATGTATAGTAATGAATCATATTTTATTTTAAATTCAGTTAAAGCTTGAATAATTCCTTTATTATTCTAAGATGCCACAGAATAACGGTACACTCTGCAGCACAGTGCTGAAAGCAAAGAGTAATTAGAGAGAGGAATAGCGAAGCCACCTAAGCACAGAAACTGGATATGAAGGCATATGAAGTTGAAGTTTTACAGAGACCCACACATCTTCTGCATTTGTTGCACTGCTTAAATCTTAAGTAAACTTAATGTTTTTGATTAAAATTGTTCAAAAGCTCACTCTAAGTTGCACAATTTGCACTCTTTATGAAGTTACATACATACTTTCATCTGAAAAATATTAAGGGCTGCACCAATATGTCACCCTTATGTAAAATCAGCATCCAGTTTTACTGACTTTAACTTATTTATATAATTTCTTTTTGAGATGTTTTTGCAACCATTATAATCACTTGAGCACAACATTTAGCTCCTGTAAGTAGGTGCTGCAGTTTCCTGCAGTGATGTACTCAATTCCAGAAAGCTGATATGGAATACTCAGGTATACCTTATGATTACAATCACATTGACAAATGTTGAAATGTTCAAGGAAATGTCTACAATCAGTTTAGCCACATATTTGGCCATACATTTAGTTTGTAAATAAGGCCTAGAATGTTACATAGGCAATTGAGATGAAATTATAATTTCTGGTATGTTTCTTGAATATTCCTGATTTTTTTTCTGCCTTATGTTATTTGCTTTGTAAATTCTTTTGTCAGGATATCTTCTATTGAAGAAAAAATATTAATAATCCATGTGTATCATTATGTAGTTGTGTTTCATCACAAAAGGCTACTGGGCGTCGTTTGCTTGTCTTAGAAAGGTGAAATCCACATCATGATATTGTATATTTTAAACAACTTCCATTACTTGAAAAAATACAAATAAAACAGCAAAGACAATTACTAAATATATGATAAAACTATTTCTATGCTTGTGATAAACTGGTGTTCTGTACAGGGTTATTTCTTGCCTCGTGTCCAATGCTCCTGGAGTAGGCTAATGTGCCTAAGATTAATTCCATTAGGCAGGTTTGAAACTGCAATACTAGCATGTTAAATTGAATTTGGTAAAACTTCAATGACATCAAAGAAGTATAAGAGAAAGATTTGGATAAAACTATTGACAACTGGGCCACATTGCAGTTTACTTTTTGACTAACTGATATGTCAGATGATAAAATTCATTATTATTCATAAACACATTCATCTTATTAATATTACTGAGTTGTGTTTTCACACAACCATCCATTTACTGAAGATCTACTCATAAAATGTCTATATTTGTATAATATAGAAATTAAATCTTATACTTGGGTCTGGGCCTGTATCAGTAGAAGCCAGAAAATATCCCAGACAGAACGGCAATCTTACCCTGCCTTTGAAGGGATGCCAGATGACAATACAGGCTAGAGTGACCCTTGAATTATTCAAGGGATGTAAGTAAAATAAAAGAACAGTGTTGAGTGCACAATAAAAGATTATACACATTCCAACATTGTAAATACTGGCAGCAGGAGACTGCTATTGAGACCACTGCAGGGTTGTCAGGCTGCCAAATGGAGTACTGGGCGACCACAGGAGCGTCACAGGGCTATGTCTGACCTGGAAGTACTTCGAAGGAGAATGGGGACGACCTAGGAACTACTTTAAGGATCAGAGTTGGGCTTTCCTTTAGCAAATTTAGGAGGAGGAAGAACAAAGGTGCAAAATAGAAGAAAGTAGTTGCAAGATAGAAATAGTAGATGGGGATGATGTGCCTGCAAAACCTTGTACCCTTTTTTATTTCCTTCAGTTGATTAAAATAGTTTCCTTTCTTTACATTTTTATTTTGCTTGACATATTTTGTGATTGGGGACTGTAAGACAACACCCTCATAGACTACACCCTGTATTTAAAAATATAGTGCATATTTCATATTTTATCTAGTGGTTAGTCATGCTGCGTCACATATCAGTGTCTGTTGATTTTCCATGTACGTTCATTTTCTTATTTCAGCTTCCATCCACATCCAAACACATGTATGATGACTGTTGGCCTTTCTTGTACATTTAATGGTAGTGTAAGTGTGTTTGCTCATGCCTAATAGACTATAATACCGTGAGATGCTGTAATTATTATAAACTCTCTAAAAAAAGGATGGCTGAATGGTTTAATATAAATTATAATATAGTATACTGCAGTACAGATATTTTCAACTATTACATCGATTTATATCAAATGCAATATTTGAACATATACATTATTTGTGTATTAAATATTTTCTTTATGTTCATTACTGTTTTCTGTTACTCTTGTTTTTAGACCTCCACAGCTACTGTGAACATAGTAGTCACTGATGTAAATGATAATGACCCCATCTTTGATGTGCTTCTTCCAAAAAACTTCACAGTTCAAGAAGAGGAGGCAAATGCATTTGTGGGTCAAGTAAAGGCAAGTACCTTTATCATACACAAATAATAAAATAATACTGCCATTAAGTCATCTTGAACATGAAATTCTATATAAAAGTCTATTTTCTGAAGTTTATTTAAAATTTTTTGATTACAGAATTATCTGGTACACTAGTGTATAATAAAAATGATGGTGATTTATTTAATTCTTTCTTTTTATATTAAAAATGCAACAATTGATTTTCACTGGGATTTTAATTGCTCTTGATTTTAAGAATATATATATATATATATATATATATATATATATATATATATATATATATTATTATGCTTATATAAAACACTGAATATGTGCAGATTTGCTTTAATTATGTTGCCTTTGCAGCATTGGTAATACTGTGTATGTAATGGCCAGTGATTTCTGTGTTCTGTATCTGTCTTGTGAGCAGTATTACCTATTTAGGTTTTGGCTGCTAGAACAGTTTTTAAAAATGCACTGTTGACTGTTCAAAGATGTCAGAGATCCTGATTATAATGATCAATGAACACAAAGTAAGCATGTTCTTTTAACAAATCTCTACTGATGTCAGCAAAATAACAAGGGTGCCATTTATTATTTTTATGAAATGTCATCTTAACTTACTGTCAAAAAATTTTCATACCAGCATTGATGTTATTTATGTCAGGATTAAGAAAATATAATGACAAAAATTACATTTTTAAGCTGACACAGAAGAATCCTCGTTGGTAATAACAGCAGTGCTGTAATTTATAATTTTCTTTACCTAAAATATTATGATCATCATAATCAAATATTTCAAACACTTAATCAACAGCAAAATATTGTTTGCCTGATATTAATATTTTACTACAGAGTTGTTGATTTTACTTTTTTATTTTTTTATGAAAAAAAATGTGTTGAACACCTCATAGCTTGTGTGCTCATACATCATGGCCTCTTAAAGGCTCCATACTGCTTATTTCTTAGATGAATTGTCATTTGTTTGTGCACTAAAGTAATGCAGTGGTTGGAACCGTTGTTCCACACCTCTTTGTACACAAGTTCTTTTCTCTCCCAGAATATGCCAATATGGATTTTGCTTGCTCTTTCTTTAATCGTGTGGGCTTTTTCAGAATTCTCTGCCTTTCTCCCCCCATGCTAAAGAAATACATGTGAAGATGATTTGTAATTTTAAATTGGCCTAATATGAATAATAGCATGTGTGTATGTGCACATTTGCTCTGTGAAAGCGTGATATCCCATCCTGAGTTCGCTCCATCTTTTAAGAAAGAAGATGTGTGCTTAAAAATACATTTATGAATGTGAGTTAGCCTTCTCTTATAGCCTACATACTCCTTTTATTAAGTGACAGAAGTTTAACTGCACTGTATATTTCTAGGCTTAGAAAGACCTTATTATCCCATACTATATTGTTTACAGTAGGAATTTATGAACAGAAAGCATTTTCCATAAATACAACAAAGAAGCCAATAAGCAAGAAGATATATAAATTATAGTGATCAATGAACACAAATCAAGAATGTTCTTTTAATAAATCTCTACTAACATTTTTTGAAGTAGAAAACACCAGGGTAGTGCGGTTAAAAGGCAAAAATGGAGAATAATACATGCATTATTAAACTAAAATGTAGCAGTGTGGCCTATTGTCTGCCATTTTATTATTGCTGAGAGAGAGCAAGGTGGGGAATATTGGAAATCTACATACATATCCTTGGTTATAAAGATATTTAAAAAGAAATTATAATACCACTTAACAGAATCATCAGCAGATTCATAACTGGCCTGCTTATCTTAGAAAAGTCTATTGATGTTAATACCATAGTTGCGCCACATTCACTAATAGCCATTCATCATCAGAATTGTTTTGAATGTAGCAGATTTCAGTAATTCCATGCTGTATGCACCCATATGCTTGAAGTTGATGTTATTCTGCCTCACTTGTGTAAATTCTGAATACTGGACAATTTTCCATTGATTCTTAATAGGCGCAACATTGTTTTGCCGTACATGGCCATTGCAGGTAGTTCAAAGCCACTGTAAATCACACTTCAACTTGACAAATGGCACATACAAAATATTGCATCCAAACTTTTGTCCAGCTTCAGTATTTTCAAGGAGGTAATTTATTATTCAAGCAAGCAGTTTCTGTAGACTGTGAGCGCTGAAGTCGGAAACAACGGAAGAACTTAAACTCAATTAAAGTAAAAATAATTTCTTTATTCTTAATTCTTGGTGAGTAGAAAAAATGTGAGACTGCCTCTTTCCAACTCAGTCGACTGATTTGGGTTTTAGCAGAATACCTAAAGTAAAATGTTCTCTCTTTTATATCCTAGAAAAGAAAAAAAAAAACCCTAGCAGTTCATTCTGAGGTTATACATAAATCTTAATTTATGTCATACTGGAATGTCCTAAAACATGAAATAAACAGTCATTTGCATTCCTAAGTAATACACCCCTGTATTTGCACCTACTTAGAATCAATTTAAACATTCTTATAGTCCATAAAGATCTTACATTCTTCAGGGGTCTTCTGATAGTAGCAGAGGTCAGCCCTTCCTCATAAAGGAATACAAGTTAAGGGTTTAAGTTTTTTTTCTTTCTCAGTTCCCCCCTTTTGCACATAAATATGTGCACATGTGAATGATCAGACCCAATCATCGGGAATAATATCATCATATTCAGAAGAGGGAGAAAGTTCCAAAGCAAAGGGTTGTAATCAGGGTTTTGGGAACTGTCAGCATAAAGAAAATAGGCTTTTGTGAGAGAGGTGTCAATAAGCCTCTGAAGAAGGCCACGAATACAGGGGATGAGGCAGCAACCACAAATAACCATGATTGCAAGGGAAATGAGGACAGTGGTGAAAATAGTTTTACACCATCCGGCCCAAATTCCGAACCACCGTTCAAATAGTTCATCAAGGGGATTGGAGATACCAGAATTTTCTGCAAGTTCTACAGAAAGGGCAGTAAGACCAGCAAGTGCACGAGATACTGAGCCATCAGGAGCAGTGTTATTAGGGATGAAGGTACAGCAATTGTCTCCAAACATGGCACATACACCGCCTTTCTCAGCTAAAAGCATATCAAGTGCTATCCGGTTTTGCCAGGTCATGAGAGAGTTTTGTCTAGTTGTTCATGGATGCCCTCGATGGCTTCACGAGTAAAATTTAGAAATCGCTGTTGATTGTAATAAAGATAATTTATCCAATCTACATTTTTATTTATTGTTGACCACCAGAATATAATTGATTCAAATCCAGCAGCCACTTGATCACGTGCTTTGTATTGGTTTGGAACTCCTCTGGGGACTCCAATACCATCTATATATACATTAGAATCAAACATTTCAAGGGTAGAACGACGTTTCCGGGATTTACCTGGGTGACCTGACTCAGAAGGGTGCAGAGGTAAGAGGTAGAAAGGCATAAGTAATTGGATTAGGGCAACGCCACTCCAGTCAGGGGAAGGATTGAGAGTAACATGTTCTTTTTACACATCCACCATATATCGGCACGTGGGGAATTATGGGAGGAAAACCAGGAATGAGAAAGATTTTCATGAGTGCTTGAGCCGAGGGAGACATTATAGGTCTGATGACACCATTCAGGTGGTAGTTTACCAATGAAGTTCAAGGAATCAGGGTCGTTTCGAAAAACAAGTATAATTGGCCTTGTATGAACGGTACATTGGCGGGGTCATAGGGGGAAAAGGAGGGAATAGATGGTGTAGAGATGTACATAAGGGGTCCTTAGGGGGAGTCGGGGAGGAAAATAGCTGCAACACACAACAGAGACCTGCAGGGTGCAATAGGTCTGTTAAGGGAAAAGGGGTAGTGGCCAGATGTGGTCGGGCCATAGCACAGGCATAACAATTTGATTGGTTCACCTGTTTAGCAGAGTAAATTACCCACTGAAGCCATCGGTTCTGGTCCCCATATCCAGTCTCAACTGCGAAAGTAGAGGACAAGGAGGTAATATTTAAATACTGCACAGGGTGCGATGGAGAGTCATCAGGAAGGACAGTGGTAGGGAAGGTTAAAGAGGTAGGGGTGACAGAATCGGGTGTTGGTGCTGTGACTCGAATAACGAATTTTCCAAGAGGATCTTTTCCAGAGACATCTGCCCCTAATATGTAAATACCCCCATCATAAGGTGACGGATCTTTTAAAGTGATAATTAACGGATTACAATTATCATGTAAACATGTTCTGCTAGTATGTCCCTTAATGATAGAGAACCTTGTCTTGAGATCATGTTGCTGAGCCTTCCAGGGCTGATAACCCCAGTCATAGGTACCTGTATTGGCAAATACCCACTGCCATTTTCACAATTACTACCATAATGAGTGGAGTCAGTAGTCACACACACATATTTTTCAGCCTTAGTCCATTGTTCATGGCTGCGGTTCCACAAGGAGCAACAGTACAAAAGTCAATCTGGAGTGAGGTAGTCTTCCCTACTTGGAAAGTTAGTGTGGGAAGGTCCCCATAAGTTCGCTGTCCCATGTTCAAGGGGACAAAAGAAGTTATTAATAATAGAACTAAGAATGCCATTCTTTGCAATGTGAGATGTGGATCCAGGCAGGAAGTCCTTCGACTTTAACAGCGTGAGGTGTAGATAATAGCACCTGGAATGGTCCCTCCAGCGAGGTTGATGCCAATGTTTCCTTGGGTGTCTCTGACCAGTATCCAGGTTCCAAGGGGATCTTGAACTCCGTTGGTGGGGACCGTCCGCCAAGCCTTGTTAACTTGTTCGTGGACTTCTTCAGGGAGGCTCGAGACCTGCAAGACTAGAAGAAGATCATTGTCCACAGTATGCAGAGTAACATTTCGATAACCATGCCAACAGGCATGGGGCCCAGTTAAAATTTCAAATGGTGATAGTCCCAACTGCCGATGTGTTCTTCCTCTCAACCCCATCAAGGCCAAGGGTAGAGCATCTGGCCAGGTTAAGTTTGTCTGCTCACAGATTTTTGCCAATTTTGATTTTAGGGTACCATTGCATCTTTCTACAATACCTCCACTTTGGGGATGGTATTTGCAGTAATGATGCACATTTATCTGGAGCCAAGTAGTCAGCTCATTTATTACAGAATTCACAAAATGGGTTCCATTATCGGTCTGCAGTTTCTGTGGTATTCCCCATCTTGGAATAATTTCTTTTATTAGAGCTTTAGCCACAGTTTTGGCATCTGCATGTTTAGAAGGGAAAGCTTCCACCCATCGGAGAACACATCAACAATTACCAAGCAATAACGGTAGCCTTTAGGCGGTGTTAACTCAATGAAATCCATTTGGAGGTGTTCAAAGGGACCCATTGGGTTAGAAGTGACGGCTTACCTGAGTACCTTTACCTACATTAAACCTTTGGCATAGTGCACATCGTCGGCAGAATTGTTCAGCATATGTAGAAAACCCTGTGGTTTCCCAATGCCTCGACATCCTGAGTCATAGTGTCTTTCCCTGCATGATCCAGGCCGTGTGCGATTTTTGCCATTCCTGGAAAAGAAGCTTTTGGGAGGAAAGGTTTGTTAGTTTGCTTATGGATCCAGACCCCAGCAGAGAGAGATCCTTCTCGGGACCACTTTATTCTTTCTCGGTCAGTGGCAGCGCTCTGTCAAGAAATAATTTGATTATCAGGGTCTTTGTCATCTTCCTGTTGGAATAAAGAGACTGGTGTAATATTATAAGCGCCTGTTTAGCAAAATGGTCAGCCAATTCATTTCCTTGGCTGACTGGGTTTTGTTTCCCAGTATGGGCTTGGCATTTAACTATTGCTAGTTTTGATGGTTCTGTTATAGCTTCGAGAAGGGATTCCACTAATTTCTGGTGTTGTATGGGCTTACCAGTACTGGTTTTGAATCCCTTAATTTCCATAATGCCCCATGATCATGGCAAACTCCAAAGGCATATCTGGAATCTGTGTAAATGGTTATGACCTTCCCTTTGGACAACTGACAAGCTCGGGTGAGAGCTATTAACTCAGCTGCTTGTGCACTTAAGTTTGAAGAGATTCGATTTGCTTCAAGTAAGTGATCTCCTTTGACCACTGCATAACTGGTGGAGAGTGTCCCATCGTCCAATCTCAAGGAACAACCGTCCACATAAAGTACTTCTCCTGTTTCTAGTGGAGTTTCCTGGAGATCTGGCCTGGGTTTCAGGACCTTTGTGATTTCTTTATGGCAGTTGTGTGGTTCCCCTCTCCCTCAGTGGGAAGTAGGGTAGCGGATTCAGAGTTGAGCATCTTTCAATAGTAACATTTGACAGGGTACAGAGTACATTTTGATAATGGATTGCCCTTGCAGTAGTGAGGTGTGAGGTTTTGGCCTGGACTAAAATGGAGTGAACAGCGTGAGGCACTTTCACTGTCAGGGGACTCATGAGCACAATATCCGTGCTTGCCAGCACAGCCTCCGTTGTTGCTGCAACTGCTCTAAGACAAGTCGGAAGTCCTGTAGCCACTGGATCTAGTTTTTTTGAAAAATAAGCTACTGGCCTCTGTTTTTCTCCATGGAGCTGTGTTAATACTGCATTCATATATCCCCCCTTTTCGTCCACGAAGAGAGTGAATGGACGAGAATAGTCAGGGAGTCCTAAAGCAGGCGCAGAAAATAATGCACTTTTTAAATCACACAGAGCCTTCTCAGCCTGCTCATTCCACTGTACACGACCTGTAAGAGGAAGGTCGACAGTGTTAGCTAGAATTTGTAAGGGCTGTGCTCTTTCGGAAAAATTTAGGATCCAATGTCGACAATAACCAAGAATGCCCAATATAGACATTACCTGTTGCTTTGTGACCGGTCTGGGAAGATTTTGGATGGTAGTTATGCGGTCTTTCGACAGAGCTCTGGTACCACAAGTGATGTCATGCCCCAAGTACTTGACAGTGGTTTTAATTAGCTGCAGCTTTGCTTTAGAGACTTTGTGGCCATTTTCCAAGATATCTTAATAATAATTCCGTATCTTGCACGCATGCTTCCTCTGTTTCACTACAGAGCAATAAGTCGTCAACGTACTGTATTAATACACTTCCCTGTTAGGCCAGAAGCCTTCCAGGTTTTGAGCAAGCGCCTGTCCGTATATACAAGGAGCTTCCGTATAACCTTGTGGCATAACGGTCCAGGTCCAGCGGCGATTTTGAAAAGTAAAAGCAAACCAGAATTGTGAATCAGCGTGTACAGGAATAGAAAAGAAAGCATTTGCAAGGTCAATAACGGAGAAATAACATGCAGAAGGAGGGATAGTAGACAGAATAGTGGAAGGATTAGGTACGATCGGTGCTCTAGGAAAGATAGCAGAATTGACTTGTCTAAGGTCTTGGACGGCGCCAAGATCCATCCGCTTTCTTTATTGGCAGAATGGGAGAGTTAACAGGAGAATACTGAATAGGAATTATAGCTCCCCGTTCAACTAAGTCTTTGTGTACAGCAGCAATTCCAAGTTCAGCCTCGGGAGAAAGAGGATATTGTGCACGAGGCGGAAGGATGACTTTGGGAAGACCACTAAAGGTTCACAATTTGCGATTCTGCCAAAATCGTTTTTTCCCTGAGACCACAGAATGTCAGGAATTGTAGATAGCCAAGGAAAAGAGTCTCTTTGCAAGGAATACAGAGAAGGAGACGGGTGACACAGGGAACGAACAACTGGCAGGTCGATTTGGATTATCACCTTAGTAACCAGGTGATCAAGGGTGACAAAATTCCTGGTGCAATGTATGTCCAATCAGTCCTATTTTGACATTGTTCAACCCAGTCCCCAATTTCTACCCAACGAGCAGTGTTAGATTTTGCCAGGGAAACATGGGGGACTGCACCTTCTAAATAGAAAGTGTTTTGTAAGTGTGTAAGGTGAACTGAAGCAGCAGCTTTAGTGGGAGAGATGAAAATACAAGGGATGTGAAGACTCTCTGGACAAGGGGCTGAGGAGAGAAAAGATTCAAACCAAGGGATATCAACTTCAGTGTGGAAATATTGGGCAGTACAGTGAAGAGTGTCAGGGACTTGGAGGTGGGGAAAATTACAGGACGGAAAGCATGGAGGGCATTAAGAAGGAGTTTTTGTGGGGAAATGTTTAGGGTCCAGGCAGCAAAAGAAGGTCGAGATGGTTGGAGAGTTTGGCACAGGAGCTTAGGAATGGAGCAATAGAATCCTTGTTCAGATAAGGAGATTGAAACAGACAGTTTAGTCATGAGATCTCTTCCCAATAAGTTAACTGGACACAGATGATTTAACAGGAATCGATGTGTCAAAATTGAACTATCAGTGGACAGTTGAACTTGAAGAGGCTTGGATACTGATAAAGTATGAGGTTGTCCTGAGGCAGTGAGGACCTTCACAGTGTCTTTCGAGGCAGGGACCTCCAACAATGATAAAGTTGAGCGGTAGCTCCAGTGTCCACAAGGAAAACAGTTTCCTTACCATTTACTATCAAAGTTAGTAAAGGGTCTGCATCAGCATGATGAGTGAGCAAGGGAAACTGGAAAAAATGGCTGGGGGTCCCTGCTAATTCCTATGACCAGGGAATATCACTGGGTTCCTGGAGTGGAAGTGGTGGAGGTGAACGCTTGTTTGGGCAATTACGTCTGAAATGGCCAGCTTCACCGCAGTTGTAGCAGGTGTAAGGTGTGTGAAACTGTTCTGATGATTTAGGTATCTGGGTGAACTGGTCAGTAGGCATGGAGGGTTGGAGTCTTCTTCCCTTTCCACTTCCTCTCCATCTGAAGGAGTTGCCACGACCACGACCTTGAAATCCTCTGCCCCTACCCGTTCCCCGTGTAATATTGAAGCTGTGCCGCTATCAATTTAGTTTGTGTATCATATTCTTTTTGTTTGGATTGTCTCTCAGCATGCTCAGCATGGCGTTTCACTTCCTCAAAAGTAGCACTTTCCCAGCCTATGCAAGACGTTCTGACTTTATTCTGTATGTCACTTCTTAAACCCGAAACAAAAGGGGGAACGGTAGCGGTTTCGATCTTCGTTATCTCGCAAACCAGAATGATTAGCCATCAGGTCTTGAATCCTTTGGGCCCATTCATCAACCGTCTCATCTTTCCGCTGCTTGGCAGCTGATATAAGTGACCAATCTGTTCCTTTTTGTATTTTCCTGCAATTGCAGTCTTTAATAATTCCCATTGTTCTAAAAATTGGGGCTCCTGATTATCACGATTCAAGGACTCATCCCATCTCCAAGCATTTCCATCCCTCTGGTTCCATGATTTACTGTTGCCCAGGTGGTGCCTAGCTTTGGCGCAGCACCTCGTCCCACTCCGCAGCATTTGGTTTATACATGTCATCCAGCTGCTGAAGTGATTCAACAAATTTTAAGCCGCCGACTCCCTTTGGATCTGGCAGTTCTGACACCACATCTTTTAATTCTTGGATGTCCCAATTTCGATGTATCATAACAGTGGTGGGATTATTAGCTCCTCGGGTTGATTGGGGTTGTGCCTGGGATTTGGGACTTGTATTAAGGGACATGAAAATTGGCTCCAGAATTCTGCGGCTTTAGGGAAGTAAAGCTGCATCCCAATTGGGGTTTTGGTGTGATTGTAATGTTCGGCTTCTTGTATGACTAGAAATAGGGATTGGAGTGAAGCATGTGGCTGGGATTTAGTATTATCTCCAAGCCGGGCGCCTCGGTCTTCATCCGGTTCTGAATGAGAAGACGAGTCATAGTGAAACTGTGAATCTGCTCCGGGTAAATCATCGGCTACAAGAGGAGCCGGTGGGGCATTTGGAGCAGGAGGAAGAGGTGGTAGGGGTTGATAAGGAGGTGGGGTGTGAATGATTGGGTAAAGAGGATTCTTTTATCCGATTTCTTTCGCCTATTTTCTGGCTCTGTCTCTGTCTTATTCTTTTGTAATGCTAGTAACATCTCCTCTTTTTCTTTTGGTCTTAATTTCCAGAAAGCGTCTCATTTCGCTTCGCACGCCTCAATTGCTCGATCTTTAATTACTAGTTCCCATCTATCAAACATATCCATCCTATAGGGACCCATTTTCCAGCAGCTTTGCATGTTTCTACAGAGGATTTTTCTAATTTCTTGTATTTCAAAATATCCCCAGTTCCCTCAACTGGCCATCTACCACTGCTTTGTTTATTCCATTTCTTACACGCTTTTTTAAAGTCTAGCCCTGTTGTCTTTTCCACTAATTTTCTAGGTGATCCTCCCTTCGGACTCATACTGGGGTGTGGTAAGTCTTCCGAAAACAATCCTTCCAACAAAGACTTTTGAATTCCTAAAGGGATCTTGACTGGTTTACTATTTGTTTTTCCCATTATTGGATAGTGCTAATACTACAAAATATAAGGTTACAGCCCCTGCGTTTTCTGCCTCCAGTCCCTTCCGTTTCCCGGATCACTATCTGCTGCTTCGTGGTTTTAGCGGACTAACAGTTTTATTGACCACTGAGTCTGGGGTTTTGACAGTTCAGTGCCAACCCCCTTTCCAGTCGTCTAACAACTAGTTAGCGCTTATGGTGTCCACAACAGATTAACCCGTTGGAGCAGGAATATGACCAGACTATAGAGGCAAAAGAGTCTCGCCCTCCCGCAACAGTGCTTTGTTGTCCCGCCCGTGAGGTGTTTTCCCTTTTATCTATTCTTCCCACTCCCTGCCTTTTATTTATTTTTCCGAGCCGGTATAAGACTCCGTCCCGTTTCAGGAAGCGTACTAACTAAGCCTTCTCAACACCTCACTTATTCGGCGCCCAGATCAAAAGGTGCTCCTTTCTAGTTTTCTCTTCTTCCACCCCTCCTTTCCTTTAATAATTCTTTCAATTCCAAGGCGTACTCACTAACTATTCTGGCACTTTTTATTTCCGTCCGGAAGCGCCTTAATCCGCTAAGTCTATCTTTCCCAGTTAAGAAAACCCCAGGTACTCACCAAGAATTTTCCTCCCGTCTGGAAGTTCCCAGTTCACTCGACTTCAGCAAAATCAGAGGAGGACAAGGGCTCTTCAAGCGGGACTCGGCAGAGGCAGGCCAGTCCTAACTTTTTGCGGATCTGGTCCTACCGACCCGGCGAATCGGTCCTTCACGGTCCTCTGGACGATCGCTCAAGGAGTCACTTGGCCGTCTCTGCCCCAGGTGGCCCAAAACTGTGAGCTGAAGTCGAAACAACGGAAGAACTTAAACTCAATTAAAGTAAAAATAATTTCTTTATTCTTAATTCTTGGTGAGTAGAAAAAATGTGAGACTGCCTCTTTCCAACTCAGTCGACTGATTTGGGTTTTAGCAGAATACCTAAAGTAAAAATGTTCTCTCTTTTATATCCTAGAAAAGAAAAAAAAACCCTAGCAGTTCATTCTGAGGTTATACATAAATCTTAATTTATGTCATACTGGAATGTCCTAAAACATGAAATAAACAGTCATTTGCATTCCTAAGGAATACACCCCTGTATTTGCACCTACTTAGAATCAATTTAAACATTCTTATAGTCCATAAAGATCTTACATTCTTCAGGGGTCTTCTGATAGTAGCAGAGGTCAGCCCTTCCTCATAAAGGAATACAAGTTAAGGGTTTAAGTTTTTTTTTCTTTCTCAAGACTTATTTCGGTGAAAATCTAGGGTTGCTTACAAATGACATATATGCCACAAATAATGAAAAGTTATGCACCAAGGTCTGGCTAATTGTGTACAGGGTCAGATTTTGTAGCCTTTAGGGCAGCAGAAATTGAACGTGACTGAAAAGTCATATTGAAAGTGTATAATGGACAAAGCATTCAGAATAAGCAATACCTGAGCTGAGAAATAAGCAGTGGAACCAGGGAGCAGGTAGTAGACATACAGTATGATGAGAAAGAAGTTCAGAAGCATCAGATACAGTGAGAGTTGGTGCTTAAGTAAAAAGAAAATTTTTGTGGGACAGGTTTGTAGGATTGTATCAAAAGGGTGAGATAAAGAGTTTGCAAAGATGGAAGGGCGGTGAAATGCTTGGATTGCCCTGTTCCTTTTTGATCGTCATTGGTTAGACAATATCTATTTTTTTCTGATATTACTTGAGTTGAGAAGACCAGTTGTCTTTGTTTACAGTGAGACAGATTACCAACGGATAACTGTTTTGTTTGTTTGTAGGTCAGGCAGAGATTAAACTTTGAAATGAAAATGGCTCTTATAGGGAAACATTATGATGAAAGATAAGTTGAAAGTTATAAAGTTGGATAGTAATCCTCTTCATTTGTTAAATGTAGGGTGAGAGGGAACGAGTTTCTAAGAAATTGGAGAAAAGTGTCAAGTTTTGGGAATGTAAAGCAAGGCAAATATAGATGAAATGATAATGCCATCAAGAAGACAATATTTACACAAAACTGCACCATAGATGAAAAAGGATATTCAAAGAAAGGAGAATCTAATCACCCATCTGAGCAAATCCATCAGGGAAACAACCACAGCTGTAAGTCAGGGAACTGTCACAACCACAAGTGGTAGGAAGACCAGAACCATGATATAACATTCTGTATGGATCAGAACAAGATATTTATAAAGCTATATCTATATAAAGTATTGAGGGTGCACAAAAAGAAGCTGTTATCATGAACACAAGTTGGCAAACACAAGGCAACCACATTAAAGCAAGCTAGCTATGTAGCCAAAAAACGAGTAAGGCTCTCTAACCACAGAAGCTGAGCATTGACACTTTGTGCAAACAAAGCAAGAATGAGGCAGTGCTGATGGATATGCTGCTGTATACCACCAGAAGACAAGAAAGAAGATCTACAGCCTTGTAGTCTGGTAACTGGCTTGCTACACTTCAAAATGCAATGAGGCAGCTGATTCACTTTGGGTCAGACAAATACATGGCCAAAACAAAGACAGAACTGCATAGGGCTTAGTGGCATATGCACAGAATAATCACCTCTGTGGACAAAACGGAAAAAGTAAAAAGAAAATTGAGAAGCTGGCTTAACAAGACTAAAAAACCTGCATTTGGCAGCCCAGACAGCCCCAGAGACACTAGGCTGATGCTACCCAGTGAGATGAACCTAACAAAACAAGCTGCACTCAGATTTTGAGAACAGCACAGCTTGAGAGAAACCAAACAACTCCTGCTCAGCAAGAAATTGCTAGTTAGACAAATTATGAAACAATAGAAAAATCCCTAGACTCCTTCAGTGAAGCACAAGCAGACGAATTAATCAAAGTGCAACATCACAATTGCCAAAATACAGACAAAGTAAAACGAAAAAAAGCAAATCATGTCCACAAAAGATAAACCGTTTTGCATACTGTGAAGGTAGGACCAGCAGTCTCAAGCTCCTCACATAAAGAGGTTTTAGTTCCAAGGAGAGATGTAAAAAAAATGTTCTTTAAAGAGGCAGTTTTGTCAAGTCATGTCAAGTTTTCTGTGAAGCCACATCTGACAGTGTGAGCACTGATAATGTCAGCTGTCATGATATGAATTTAGTTGACTCCCCAGTCAACTGAAGGTAAAAAGTAATTAAATTGTTTTGAAGTTGGAAACATACCACGCTCACTTAGCTAATTTGACCGATAAGCAGATCTATACAAAATGAGCCAACATATGACCAAAACCCTGTGTACATCATACAATATCCATCCATCATACAATATTTAAAAATAAAGAAACATGAAGGTCCTCTAAGGTTAATCTGCTCAGGTCCACAAGACATTTTGGTGGTATTCTTTGAAAAAAGAAAATCAACCATTTTGGAAATGTCTATTGTAGCAGAATGAGATCACCAACAAGCCATGGAATTAAATAACTGGTTTAATTAACCCAAGAATCGGCCTTTAATTAGAAACTGGTTGGAGTTTGAGGCTCAGACTTAGCTGGTTATTTATTGGCTCACTTCACATCTCATTTTTGTGTAGCTGCCATTTAAGAAAAAAAGAAACAATTCAGAAGACTGAGTCTTAAAGTACAAGTCAATAAAATGAAAGTAAATTAAGTTAATTAGAAGAAAAAAAACCCTAAAAAGGGCTAGGATAAAAACCTGTGGCCAAAGTAGCATTCCAAGACTGCTATAAGTGGTAAGTAACACATAAAAAAAATTTTTGTCACTTTAAGTCAGGCATGTCAAACTCACTACCATTGGTGGGCCGCTTCGACTGCCATACGTGCATCTGCAGGCCGCACTGTAACAAATACTATTATACAAAGTTACTGTAGCTGTCTTTCCAATACTGAAAACTTTAAAAAATGTAACACTTAAAGTTTAAAGAAAATCAATTTATTTCCATACAATCTCCGTACAACAGCGTACAATTAGAGTCTTAGCCTCTTAGCTTATATTATTATATTATATTCATTGCTTATATAGGAGTCTTACAGTGTGAGATTTATTTCTTTTGTCCCGACACTTGGCATCTCTTGTTAGTAACCAGTTTGTCAATATCAGGCTTGAAATCTTGTGCAGCTGCAACTTTTATAAGGGATGAAAGGTGCTCGGCAGTAAGTCTTGAGCGATGTGGGGTTTTGGTAGCTTTCATTAATGAAAACAATTGCTCACAAAAGTAAGAGCTTCCAAACATAGCAAGTACTCTCGATGCCAACTTATGGATCTGCACATACGAGGGTGGCAGGTAAGCATACAAGCCTGGCACACCAACTTTGTTATATTTTGCCATCAGAATAGAATCTGACTGTAGTTCAATCAATTCCATTTGGATATTTTCAGACACATTCTCAACATTGTAAGTGAACAGCACAAAGTCCTGTTCGTGTGAACTGAAATCCCGAAAACGCTCACTGAATTCATTGCTCAGTAGTACATGTTGGAAAACAAATCCTCCAAAAATCTAATTTTACTTTACTAAGTTTACTTTCAAGTTAATATTTTAAAATAAGCTGATATGCAAAAAGCCCCCTGACCTATACTAATTATACAAACTCAAAATCACAAAAATGTGTTAATAAACATCTCACCAACTTCTCGCGTCCACTTCAGATCTTCAGCGGTAGTTTGCACTAACTATTCGTTACAATACTAGTACAAAATTACATAAAACTAGAGCAAAAAAAAATATGCGAAAATATGCGAGCTATTACTATTCATGATGGTCTGTTCTGCCCAGTGGCCAGTCTCAGCAGCTCAGCAGGTAGTGTAGCCCAGTGGTCCTCAACCTTTTTGACACCAAGGACTGCTTTGCTAGAAGCAAATTTTTCCAGGGACAGGTGGGTTGTTAGAGGTTGGAGTTTGTGGGGTGATTATGGGAGGGTTCGTAGGGCAGTTTTGTACACAATTTACATTACAGTTCTATTATTATTAAGTTATAATATAGTAATAGAAATTATACAGCCTACCAAAATACAGAATCAGTGAAAGCCCTGAGCTTATTTTCCTGCAACCAGACGATCAAATCTGGGGAGGATGGAAGACAGTGACACGCGAAGTGTGTTGCTTATGTTCAGTCTACTCCATAATCTCGTTTTGGTTGCTGTCACTGCAGAAAATGTGCATCACAAAGATAGGATGTTGGAAATGGAAGCAGCTTCATTAGCTTCTTTCGCGTTAGTTTAATCTTCTCCTATCTACAAGTTATGCTGATGAGAATTTTTCTCAGCGTTTCCTTGCGATTATACACTTTCAGGGTGCGAATGATGTCCAAATCCAATGGCTGAAGCACTGCCGTGCAATTGGGTGGGAGGAATTCAACGTGAACATTATCTAAATGCGGAAGCATGTTGTGGTCAGCACAGTTATCCTTTTCTTCTTCTTCATATTGTGAGGTTTCTGAACTCATCTGGGATCTGGGATCTCCCCCCAACCCAACGGGAACGACACGCTGAAGTGCGTCCAGAAGCCCTATTGCCACGTGGTGCCGCATTAATAGGAATGTTTCTTGAACAAACATCACTGCAACCACATAAAAATGGCATTTTCTGCATCTTCAAATGCAGCAGTTTGCATACGTTTGCAACCCGAGATTTTTGTTCTTTTTTGCATATAGCAAGTATGCCATTTCTATAGAAGGGTGACAATGAGTTAAATTCTAATGGATGTTTTTCAAATGTTGACGAGCAATAAGGAAAGGGTATCACTTAAAACCACACAAAACAAAAACAGCAAAAAACAGTACGAGGAATGTTCGAAGAAAGAACATTTTTTACAATGTTTCTGTTTGGGGATCGTTGTGCAAATGTCCACAACTAGCTGTGACCACAGAACTAACTGCTCTGTGGATGATTCATGCAAGCATTTCATGGTCACTTTGTTGTAATGAAAGTATCTGCTGCTGAATGTATTTCGTAGTAACGAAATTTCGGTGGACTCGTGTCAAATGGTGAAACTGTCAGAAACATAAAAATAATTTGTTGTAATACTCTCTCACCGTGGTCTCTCTCCTCTCTCTCTGCACGCTGCAAAGCCCCGCCCGCCTAGCATTCTGAAAAGTGTCCTCAGTGAAGGGGACAGCCTTTTTGCTGTAGCCCTTCACTGAGTGAGTCTCCGTTGCTGGCAGTTCTCTCGCGGCTCGGTAGTGGGCCGAGATCGCAGCCTAGCACTTCAGTTGCGACTTCGCGGCTGCAACTATACTAGCAGATGACGTTTCCGGTACTGTAATGCCATGGGAAAACGTGCTTTTGTCAGAAGGCAGAAGTAAGAAAAGTCAATAAGATGCAGAATGATTCAATAACAAGCGATAATAATCATTTTGTACAAGTTTAGTGCTCACTAGGATCTGTCATGAGGGCCGCACAGATTTGTGTTGCGGGCCACGTGTTTGACATAACTGCTTAAAGTGACCTGCTTAGATTAACACTTGGATTGAACTATTGACCTTGTGGTTCACTATTATTAAAAATAAAAAGGTGAAGTAATGTCATATCTGGCATCCATTTTGCACAAAACTGAAAATTACTTTTTTGCTTTTGTGTCTAAAAAATAGTAGTAGGGCATTGTACCATGTTAGACATTATGGATGCAATGAAAGGTCCAGCAAAATGACTCCTTTTATTGGCTAACTGAACAGATTATAATATCGACGATTTTGAGGCTTGTAATAATCATTATTACTTCTTGCCTGAAGAAGGGTGCTTAGCTGTCATTTTGCTTGACTTGTCATTGTCTAAAAAATAAAAATGTTCTAGGCCAATTAAAACATTTTGTAAATTTAGCCATTTACAAATAGTGGAACAGTGCATTCCTTGACTTATATTTTACAGCAACACATGAAAAAAGAAAAAAGCACAGCTTACAGTTCTAATGAGATATAGTTCAAAACATGAAGCACCCTACATATTGCTTGTTTTGAAGCAGGTTTCATGTAATTAAGCTTCATGTTTACATACTATCATAAATTTTGAAAAGAAGTTAAAAAAGGTTCAAATATTAAACACTAGCAAAATACCCGCGCTTCGCAGCGGAGAAGTAGTGTGTTAAAGAAGCAATGAAAAGAAAAGGAAACATTTTGAAAATAACGTAACCTGATTGTCAATGTAATTGTTTTGTCACTGTTGTGAGTGATGAGTGTTGTTGTCATATATATATATATATTTACACACACACACATAAACATATTTATATATATATACATATCTATACATATACACATATATACATACATATATATCTACATATATACACACACATATATACACACATATACATACATACACACACATATATACACACAAATACATATATATATATATATATACATATATACACACACACATATATAAACATATATATACATATACATACATATCTACATATATACACACACAGCTATTTCGTATCAGTGCAATACGCTGTTTGTTAAAACGGTTGACTCCCGCTCTTACGTGCAATAACAAATCAAATCATTCAGTTGTCTTTGCTCATATGTCATTTTAGAGCTGGACGCCTGGCATCTTTTTTTGGCCACAGGTTTGTTTCTGTTTGCTGTGAGGTTCTGTGTTGTGGAGATTCTCAGGATGGATTGCAGGTGCTCATCAGTGAGGCGACTCCTGTGTGCTGTTTTGTTAGTCTTTATCACTGAGAAGAGCTTCTCACACAGATATGTGCTACCAAACATGCACAAGGTTCGAGCCGCATGTAGACGGACTTTTTTTGTTCATCAAAGTCACCAAAGCGCTGTAAACTCAGTGCGCAGTGCGCCAGTTTATCAGCAAAGTGCGATTTGGGAACACCGTAGTGACGACTTGGTTTAACAGTACTTGGCAACAGGGAAAGTGGGGCAAGGTGAACTGGTGCATTTGTGTCTCCCATAAAAGCAGCTTCACTTGAAATCACTTTGTGATTGTGCACGGGTTAAAACGTCCGCTGAAGTGTCAGATTCTTATTTAATTATGCTGTTTTCTGTATCTTCTGAATTGCATTCAGGTTACCCTGATGCAAGGCAGCTGAAGCGCTGCATTATGGGATCTGTAGTTTATTGTGTTACCAGCGCTTCATATACCCGGCTTTAATAACAATAATACAGTATATAAAATGATCTCGGGCCGGATATAATTACACGCCGGGCGGATGTGGCCCGCCCTTGAGTTTGACACATATGGACTAAATAGAACTTGAAAAGATATGTTTTTCAAATGTGATCGCAATTCAGATAGAGTTGACGCACTACAGCCTGCATGCCTCAATGAGTCATCCTCCCTCGCTCTTACTTTTTACCGCTCATCTAATGAATACACTGAGTATGGCTTTACCAAAACAATCATTGATGGCGAATAAAGTATCCATTATTCGAGTATGTAGAGCGGGATATATATATATACATATATATATATACCCGCGTATCGCAGCGGAGAAGTAGTGTGTTAAAAAGGTAGAAAAAGAAAAGGGAACATTTTAAAAATAACGTAACATGACTGTCAATATACAGTATTTGTTTTGTGAGTGTTACTGAGTGTTGCTGTCATCAAGGATTTGATTATCATTATTTCTTTCAATCAGGTTCGTATTTGTAGGATGTGTTGTGTTCAAGTTACATTCCGTGTTTGTCAATCGCTGTAAAGATGACAGGTTTCATTCATCGATTTGTTTCTTACTGCATCAATAAACAGCTCGTCTTCTTCTTTATCTGAGACCTGACACACTGCATGCACGGGTTTTTTTTACACTGTCTTCCTTTAGCGGGACATTGACTTTTTCCACCGTGTGCTTTGTTTCCGCAGTAGCTGGATTTATGAATATGCTTATCAGACGCTTCATATTTTTGCTGCCTTTTCAATTGTGTAATTCGGTTTTGTTCAGCTCTTTGGAACTGTTGCCTTTTATCTGTGCAGTGCGCCAGTTCACGTGAGCCGCTCGGTGTACATGCATCGAAGGTTCCCAGCTGTGCTGGTGCCATCTCGTGCTATGTCCGTGGCTGTATTTAATGTTACCTTAGTCCTGGCACTTAAAACTTTCTCTCGCAGTTTCGCTGAGTTTGTGTCAAACACCACCCTGACCATCTCATCTTCCTCTCCATAAGCACAGTCCTTCACCTGTGAATATTTACCCGTGGCAGTTTGCTATTGGATTGCCGCTGACGGACGGCCTTATATGGGCAGGCACTAAATTACAAACGCCAGCGCAGCCTGTCTATGAACTTAATTTAAAGTGTAGGTTTACATCGTGCTTTGTTTCCGAAGTAGCAGAACTCATGAATATGGTTGTATATGTCACTCGCTCGCTTCTTATTGTTTCGCTGCCTTCTCAATTATATAATGCATGTTTTCTTAAGCGCTTTTTTGAGCTCTTCCTGGTTTTCTATGTACTGCGTGATTACGTGGGAGGCGTGATGATGTCACACGAAACTCCGCCCCCACGGCGTTGAAGCTCATCTCCATTACAGTAAATGGAGAAAAACTGCTTCCAGTTATGACCATTACGCGTAGAATTTCGATATAAAACCTGCCCAACTTTTGTAAGGAAGCTGTAAGGAATGAACCTGCCAAATTTCAGCCTTCCACCCACACGGGAAGTTGGAGAATTAGTGATGAGTCAGTGAGTGAGTCAGTGAGTCAGTGAGTGAGTGAGTGAGGGCTTTGCCTTTTATTAGTATAGATTAATCTAAAAAATCATTATTTTTTAACAATTTCAGAAGGAAAATGAAACCTATAGTTTCCTTTTATGCTACTGAACAATAATCCAAGGAAAAAATGTATTTTTCCTTATTAAGGGAATAATTAGCTTCTTGCGCTGTGAAGATTTAAATGTGTCAGGTGAAGAATTAAGAGAGCAAAATATAAACTGTACTTGAAAAAACAGGACAAGTCATTACAAGGAAGTCAGTTCTCCCAGACGTCAAGCCAAAGATACTAAATCAAAGTCAAAAAACAAATCATAGATTTTATACTGGGAACTTCTAGCCACTAGTAATTCAAACCGAAGTATTTTGTCTGTCTTTACCCAGAATTCTGGATGTACACAATGCTGATTTTTATGCCTGCAGAGCAGATTAGCATATTTTTTACGGATACTAAATAAATAAAAGAAAAAGACACTAAAGCCAGGGATGATACCGTAGACCTCCATAATATCTATAACCGAATATTACCAATGCCTGACTGCTGCTTACTTTCTTGGTCATAGAGATATCTTCAAACAGTTTAAGAATTTTCTTTAGTCCTGCCAATTCTATGCCCCATCTTTGACTTCTTCTTCTAGTTATCCACTCCTGATGTATTTTCCTATCACACACCTCATAACCACCTGTCTAAAATTCTTTTCTCTTTTTGGTGCTATTTCAAATGTATTTAACCATTACCTATCTCAGTTAGCTGTTTAGGTATAGAGAAACACAAGTGTGAGGAATGGGAAAAACACTATTGTAAAAACGTTGGTAGAAAACAAAGGAACTTTGGCGGAAAGCCTATAGTAACTCTAAAGGAGGTTCAGAAGTTGGAAGCTGCAGTTATACAATATGCTGATTGAATAGCGTTTCTAGTCAGTATGTGTGGCTTAGGTTACAGCATTAACACCGTAAACTATGCTGGCGGTAACATTAAAGTCATTATATTATAGGGATGCATTTCATGATGTTAAAAGCAAATCAAGATGTATCCAGAAAGATCACTCCTAGCTGTTTTTACTGTTAGCATTAGTTCTAAAAATTTCTAACCCAAGCAAATATTTTAAAGACATTTACATTTTTTATTAATTCCTGTGAATTTCTTTCTGTGAAAAATGATGGGCAACTTACAAATAAAATAATTTGGTGTAATGTATACAAATCTCATGCTGCTACAGTGATCAATGTGAAAATGGGGTGAGAGCTAAATACATTTTCCAGGTACAGCATATAATAATGTATATACTGTATATTAACTGGTGAATGAATACAAATGCAGGATGAAAAGATATAAATACAGGGTTAGATATACAGTAAATTGTCACTCACTAGTCGATATAATCTTTTGCTAACTATCTAGAGAAGATGTAATAGAGGTCAGATGAAAGTATTGTGTTTGATCTGTGATCAGCAGATTAGCCACTGCATCTAAATAAAGGGAGGATACCAGTAAAATTCTGTTGTCAGCAAGCTTTATTTTGTTTAGGCTTTTTCTTTCGTCATTCTCAAGCATTACATTCTTTTTATGATTTTCCTGTAAAAAGCTTCATGTATTGTTTTTGTTGTAAAATCCATAATGTTAAAAAAATTTCGGGAAGGCTTACTGAATCATTTGACTGTGATAAACAGATGATTTCCATCATTTCTGCAAGATGATGCAAAATAGCCATGTCTCTGGTAATTAATTAATGAACTGTTATAACCTGGAAAGGATGTGGTATTCTAAAATTAAAGTGCATTGTTATTCTGCTAATAATTTTGGAGATAATAAAAGCTTGTTAGGTTACAACTGGCCCACAGGCAACATGGCTATCTACAGTGTTCCGTACTAATTATTAATGAAGTACAGGATATGAAAAAGACTTGCAGGACAGGCTTTCTCTTAGTTAAATGTGTTTTCATTCATGACTTTAAATCTCTATTGTAATGTTAAGTGTATTCTTTTAAATTTAGATGCCATGCTTTGTTTATAGGAGTTTAAAATAGGAGAACTATTAATTTTATTTTCTGTGTTGCAAATAAGTACAGTACATATCTTTAAGATTCTAATCACTTAGTAACCAAGTGTTCTAATATTTGGGTTAGGAGGAAGAATCAGAATGATTTATTTTAGTATTCCAATAGTTTGTCCTTACATTAACTGAAAATTTACAGTACTATGAATATTGTTTAAAATGCACTCTGAATAATTTCTTTTGGTTGCTCTTTACTTCTAGACTTTTGGCTGTAAAATGTGAATGTCTAATTCACTCTTTAGGAAAGATTTTTGACAGAAATATTTGTAATAAATATGTATATAAATGTGTTCAAAATATCTTTGCTAAACAGTAACTTTACCTAAATTTTAAGTCGGTCTCTATGAGCTTATTTAAAAGACATAGGAAATGTATGAAATTAATATATAAGAGTTTCTGTTTCAGTTAAGATATGTAAAATTGCATTGCAGGGTAGTTGTTACTAGAGTTTTTTATTCGCTAAAGCATTTTTTGCAGCCATATGCTGTGTTCACCAGTGACCTCATTCACTGAATATTTCCCTGTAATTTTGTCATGCTGCTGGCATAGACAGACATTTTTTCACAGCACCCCATGATGCTGTATGAGGACAGAGTGACATCACAGAGATGCTGTAGCCGTGTGCAGAAGTTTCACACAAGTGTACTGTAAGCGTACTCCACTTAATATTTTATTTTCCTTTACAAGCTGCTTTATGCCTGCCTGATGTCACTACTCCTGCGGATCTGCACCTCACATGCGTTTACATACATAAGCTGTCCATAATGAGAATATAATGAAAAAAATATTTGCTCTGCACAGATTTATTGTATCTTCACTGTTGCTTCTCACTATGTAGGGCACATCAGGTAGTGACAGATACAGTCCTCCAAATATATAATGCTAATCTCCCACATCACAGGCTCTCTGGATGCACTATTATAGATACGTTATCTGCCGGTACTCTGAAGCTTAGACATGGAAGTGCTGGTAGTGCACACCGATCTTTGAGTCCCGGTGACCACATGCTGTGTCTGTATAAGGAAATGTTGTGTGCTTCTTGGCATCTAATCAACACAAATCTTAAAGGAGTCCTCCCAGAGTCATAAAACACATATGACCCAGTGAATTAATAATAATAATAATAATAATAATAATAATAATGAAAGTTTTTTTTTAATTATATGGTATTTATAACTTTTTGAGTGAAGTTCCTTAACATTTACACAAGTTCAGCAAACTGTGCAGGGTTCACGTATCACTAGTTATATCAGTGTAGTTGTGTTTGCATGCTTTCAGTCTTTATTAATTTCCTATTCATTAGGACAAGAGTCTTTGGTACAAATGGGCAAGTTTTGTGTCAGTTGCTGAATTCTTACCTTTTCTCCTAGTTCCATATGATTGGGTTACAGGAAAAAAGAATCAGGCTAGATGGATGCATTCCAACAAGACAGGTTTTGAAATCTATGAATGTTTTGTATTTTTATTTTTATGTTAAAATTGTTATTTTGATAATGTCACTTAATCGCTTTTCTTAGTGAAAAGTCATTAGTGATCGTTTTTGATTTAGTATTTTTCTACCTTTATTGTATGTTTTTGCAAGGATATCACTAGTTTGTCTTGTTTTCTAATGGGCTCAGCCGTTGTGTTTATGGTTGCCATAGTCAGTTGCTAGTCACATGAGCACTGACAATACTTCATCAAAATGTCAGTTTCTGATGTAACATGCATTTAATTGCATGCAGATTTTTGGATTTGTGATTTAAAAGAGAAAAAAAAACTTTTAGATTGCATTATGTTATCAAAGAATACTTCGCGAGAGTCAAGTCTTTGTGTACGTTTTATCTAAGAGTGTGCTTTGCATATTTGGCTTTGATTTTTGTGATGGAGGTGGGGGAAGGGGGTACACAATTTGTTTAGTCCTCTGCTTGTTGTGACCTCACATCTCCTAGTCCCTATTATTTTTGCTTGTCTAATTTCAAGCAAAACAATGTCATTGTAGGGTATTAACTGTTCTTTTGTCATGCTATGCATATATTGCTTGATTGATTTAGGGTAATAAAGATTACCCTATATACTCCTTGTTCACCATGCTCTTTGTAACCAGAATCATTCTGGCAAATTCTTGGGCATATTAAGATCTTCTGCTTGATCCTTATGCACCTTTTTGTTTTGTCGTTTATCCATGAATGTTTAACACTTAAGACTTAAGAGGTTTGTCTCAAGCATATATTATGTATATATAATTAGATTATATATATACTAACGACTGAGAGCCCGATAGAATTGGGCTACAAATTCTATGTTTGTAAAATCCATACTTTCTCTGCAAAAAATGATTTGTTTTTTTAAGTCCTTGAAATGATTTCATTATCATGGCACTGATTTATGCTTAAAATAGACGTTTTTGGCCGATGTAATGAAGAGCTTCCTGTTTAAACGGGGCTGCAAGACATAAACTCAGCTCTTAGGCGCACCTCATTTGATTTTTTCCGGCAAACAATTTTTCAAAACAAACCGTATTTTACAACTCTAATCAGAGTCGGAGTAATAATTATGTTGCCGTGGTTATTTTAGATCTGAGATTGTCTAAAATTTAAACAATGACCGTTGTTAATACCTAACCTTCATTACTCAGTTTGCCAATAGATGTCAGAAGGACGAATGCCAAAACCAAACTGTCCAATGATAGATTTCGACGTACCAAGCAAATGGCGATACGTTCTAAATTACTTGCGGTTCTGGAGTTGTCGAAGGGTTTAAGTCAGTCGACGATGTTAGTCCTGGAAAGTACGCCTCACCAAACTAACATTCCAAAAACCAACCAAACTTACTATTATCTGCTTGAACCAACACCGACTTACTATACTCGGTTGTCCAGCGGCGTCACTAAAGCATTGAAACATTCTTAGCCAATCATGCAATTCTGCGTCCCATTGCATGGCTGTAACTTGTATTGAGTCGAGGTATTGATGCGAAAACCATACATACGGGGTATTGATGCGAACACCATACATACGGATAGTATCAAAATATATATAAGGATAGATATACTAGGGGGCTTCGCTCGCCAACCCCCGTGTTTGGTTTTCCGGATATGCGCTTAGGATTTTTTTTTCTTTGAATTGTTGCTATTTCATTAGTTTCACTTTTATTTCAGAACTTCTGTAAAAACAATATTTGGAATCTTCCGAGTCCCAATATGCTGAATCTTTTAAATGAGGTCAGTGTGAGATGTGTTTAATTACTTTGTACCATAATTCAGGATGGGTTTCTCTGTTTGGAATTTTAGCACAGAAAAAACGATCTACATCATCAGCGGTTAAATTTTTTTTGGCAAAGTAATCAATAAATGCATGTGAGGTAAACCAAGTTTCTGAAATTCTCTGACTTAAACTTCAAAGCCTTACAATATTTACATACTTCTGACATATCACCTATGTCCATAAATTCGATCTCCATTCACCTTTTTGTTATTTCTCTGAGTAATAATTTCTCTTTTTTTGTGCTAATGCAATGTTTACTTTTTTTGTTTTGACACTGTCGTTTTTTTCTGCTTTCATATTCTGTATCTTGCTCTGCATGTGTTTCACGCCTACGTTTTTTTTTGAGTCTTTTGAATTCCAGTTTTCATTATCTCTAATCTGTTCTGCATGTGTTTAGCCCCCGTGTTTTTTAACCTCTTTATGATGTTTTATTTTGTTTTCTACTCTGCCTTTTATTTCTGACCTTGCTTTGTTCTACTTTTTTTTTCCAATGACACCTGATCCGTGGTGATTATTTCCTCTTTTTTGAGTAATAATTTCTATTTGTTTGTGCTACTGCGATCTTTTTTTTCTTTTTTTTTACTTTCTAAATTTACTACTTTCATATTCTTTAACTTTCTCCAATGTGTATCGCGCTGTTTTTTTTTTAGCTTTTCGAATTCCACTATTTTTTTTCATTTTTATTACTATTTAATTTAATATTGTTTCTTTGTATCAGTATACTGCTGCTGGATTATGTGAATTTCCCCTTGGGATTAATAAAGTATCTATCTATCTATCTATCTATCTATCTATCTATCTATCTATCTATCTATCTATCTATCTATCTATCTATCTATCTATCTACTTTCATAATCTCTAACCTGCTATGCATGTGTATAACGCCAAAATTTGTGAACGTCTTTATGAAGTTCTACTTTGTCTTTTACTCTCTGTCTTTTAATTCTGAGCCCAATTGAACATGCTTATTTCAATTCCACTTGTTCCGGGCTAATAATTACTTTCCTTATTGTCTGAATTTGCACCTAGATTATTCTTTTTCTTTTTTGCTCTTTTTTCTCTCCAACGCTTTTGAGTCTCTTTTCTCTGCGCTGCTTTCTTCTTTGCTTAGTCATTTACGTTTCATTTATAACGTATTGTCCTTATACGCTTTATATGCGCTGAGACCCCAGATCAGTGTGTGCTCAAATCCTTCACACGACTTAATGTTTTGCTGCCCGTGGTCTTATTTGATATTGTTTGTAAGTAGGGGGTGCCTTGCAAGAATCTCATGTTCTATGTCATCGCGAGATGGTCCTGGGTCAATCTCTTGGCACAAAGTCTCATGTTTAAGGTCCCCGCGAGACGCTCCGTGGCCATTCTCTTTCGTCTCGTGGGTCTATTATGTGTCTTTTGTTTTCTTAACGTGAGGATCACTTCTCGTCTCCTGTCTTTCTCTCCCAGGATTTTTTTTATAATATATATATATATATATTTGTAGCTGGAGATCCACAAATGGAGAAAATCAATCGTGTATCATAAAGTAGTTTTTATTCCTGATCTTTCAGCCCCTGCAAGGGCCCTTCATCAGAGGATAATGTTTAGACTTACAAGAATCAAAGCCAATATATAGCAAAAATTACGTGGTTGGGGGGTATGCTAAGTCGGTGTGATCAGGAGGGACGGGGTATTGGTTGTAAAGTTTTATTTATTATGAACATGTTCTTCTTAAGTTTGTATATGCTGGGTTTATGTCCAAATGTCTGTTGAAGAAGTTCTAGTTTGATAGCCAAAATTCAGCCAGCTCTCTGGCACTTTTAGTACTGGCCTTAACTCTTACTTGTACATTGTCCCAGTTAAATGTATGTCCTGTTGATTTAGTATGCGTATAGATCAGTGATCATGAGTCCTTTCTTCTGACGGCGTTCTGATGTTCATTTATACATGTTGTGATTCTTTTTGATGTTTATCCTGTGTATACCGCTGGGCAAGAACTGCATGGAATGCTATAAACTGCGTTTCGTGTTTCTGCTGTTGATTTCTTGTTTTTAGCATTAAAGAGGACTGTGCGCAGATTGTTCGAGGGTTTGTGTGCTATTCTGATGCCTGACTTGGCCAGGATGCGTGCTGCACCTTCAGACACCTTGTGGTGATAAGGAAGTGAGTACCAGGTGGGGTGGAGGTTCTGGTTCAAGTCGATTGTTTGCTGAGTTTTTTGCCGTCTTCTGTGTAAGCATCGATTAATGAATGTTTTTGAGTATCTGTTTGAAGTGAAAAGACGGATGAGATAGCGTCTTTCATTCATTTTTGTCGCCTTCGTATTATAATGAGTGTGGACTCTTCTGAATAGAGTTTTAACACAGCTCCATTTATGAGATACCGGGTGGTTGCTGGCAAACTGTAATATCTTGTCTGCATAGCATTCCTTACGGTAAACACTTGTGGTCAGGGTGGCATCATTATTTCTTTCAATGTTGATGTCCAGGAAGCTGACGTGTCGGTTCATTTCTTTTTCCATGGTGAATTGGATTGCAGGGAATATTGTGTTGATGTGGTTTGTAGAACTCGTTCAGCTGGCCATTTTTTAGTATGACGAATGTGTCGTCTATCTAGCGTATCCAAATTTTGGGTTTGAACTGGGATAGAGCCGCATTTTCAAATCACTGCATTACCAGTTCCGCTAGAAGTCCTGATAATGGCGATCCCATTGGCATGCCTTCTTTTTGAATGTAGTATTTGCCGTTGAAATGAAAGTGAGTTTTTTGGCAAATAATATCAGGTGCATTATGTCTTTAGCATCCAGGCAGTTGTTATTTCGGAGTTTGGTCAGAGTAGTGTTTATTCTGTTAAGCGTGGTTTTAGTTGTGTCATTATTCAGCTGTTGATAAGTGTTGATGTCAGAAAGCATTTCTTCCATAACTGTGGTGTATTGTTTCTTGTCAAATACGACAGTTGCGCCTCTTTTGTCGGCTGGTGTGATAATGATGCTGTTGTCATTTCATAGCGATTGTAGAGCTTTCTGTTCTTTTGTCGAAATATGCGTTGTTGGCGGATCTGTGTGTAACTGGCTGTCGATGTTGCACCTTATTTCTTGTGCGTTTTCTGTCAGTATTTTTTCGGTTAATAACATGTGTTCCAGTGAACCTAGGAAGTTCATGTCAGATGCATCTTTATGTTTGAATTTCGTTCCTCTGGCGAGAATATTGTGTTCTGTGGTGGAGAGCTGTCTTTTGGATAAATTGTATACTCCGGATTGAGATTTGTTAGTATGTTGATTTCCAGTGAGTTTATTCCATTTTTTGTTGAGTATTTGTCGTTTAGAAATACGGTTTTTAGAAGCTGTGTCCTGGATCCGAATGTTCCATTCCTCAGTAATCGTCTGTCCGCATGTTGTGAGGAGTTTAGAAAGTTGCTTCGTAGTTTCAGATCTGTAATAGCTTCGTTGGCGGTGTGTTTCTGTAATAAGTTCATATAAAACGCGTTTTGTGAATTGTTGCATGATGGTTGACATCTTCGGGGTGTTCGTTGGTTGTTTGAATTGTAAACATTTTGGAGTTACATCATGCCTGATACAACTATGGAGGAAGAAAAGTTTTTCATAGCTGTGTGCTTCACAGATTGCCAAAGTTTCCCATCGTCTTAATACATTGGAGGGCTTCTTGCCCAAAGGTTGTATGAATGGAAGAGAAGATCTGTGATATAGTTTGCATATTAGCACTAGGAGATCCACAAAGCGAGAAAATTAATCATATAGATATACTGTATATATATTTATATATATATATATATATATAAACACATATATTGTGACAGATAGGGGGCGCTGTCGTCCCCTCGAACCCTCGGATCAGACGCCAGACACCAGATAAAAGTCCAATAATTATTTTTATTACAATAATAATGTGCACAAAGCACCCTCCACTCCACAATACTCATAAACTATATCAATACACAATAACAATAATTAATCCTCCTCTCCCAGATGCGTTGTTCCCTTCCTCCCAACTCAATTCGCCCGTCTGGGATTTCCCACAGTCCTTTATAATTCATGACCCGGAAGTGCTTCTGATCCCTCAGTCCATGTGATTATCCAGCACTTCTGAGTCAGGTGAAAACTCCTTTTCTTCAACCCGGAAGTACGCCTTTCTTTATTCCATGTGAATGGGACGCACTTCCAGGCTGTATGGAAAATAAACGTCTCTATGCCTCCCTGCAGCGTCCCCTGGTGGACCCGACGTTATCCAGCAGGCCTGTACATTAAAACTCCATAGTACATGATGCCCTGCTAGAATTCGGGGCATCTGCACGTCGCAGGGAGGGTTCCCTCTGGTGGCTTGGGGGTATTGGCCGGGATAAGCTGCCGGCCATAGTCCACAATATATACACTTTCTCAATTTTAACGCATTGTCTTCCCAGAGGGGTACATTCAATTTAACTTACCAAAGAATGGTATACAAAGTAAAAGAAGAAACACAGAAAGCCAATCAAAAACAGTATAAATATTTTTAAATACACAATATTTTCAGTACATGTGCTTTTTATTTTAAACTGAAATAATCACTGAGAACATTTGCTATAAAAACATGTGCCATTCTATTGTGCTTTATAGATTTTCAAAAATCTTTTGGTAAGTTTTCATACAAGTGATTAATCCAAATGCAGTACATCAAAGTTATCCAGCATAACATATGTGAATCGATTGTGAAGTGGAGGTCATAGAGCAAAGACAGATAATAGGTAGAATGCAAATCTTAGTGCAAAATCATTAGTGACCTCTTGCGTATGTGAGTTAATATATTTCTACCTACTTTATATTAATGGTGCTGAGTGAAATACATATCCTTTTTTATTCCATGTCCTTTGTTAAATGTGTGTTTCTTTACACAGTAGATGGCTTAAATTTTATATTTAAAAAAAACATGAAAAATATTGAATTTAATCTGAATCCACTGCTAGTCCTATGAGGGAAAGACTGTGGAACAAGAACTATTCAGTGTCAGTACCCAGAATTCTGTAACACACAAGACCCTCATCTCATGAACATTTTTCATATTTAACAATAGGCCAGACCCTTTTTCTTGTTTAATGGGAAATATCCTAATTGGTTTTATTAAATCAAATGATGGAATAGAAGTTATCTTTTTTAAGGGAGGCGATTTTTAATAACAGAAACCCTGGGATCCTGCAAAAAAAACTTAACCCATTTTTTCTATTCATTTTCAGACCACATTTATCCAATTTAGTTTCAGAGTGAGTCAGACTTATTCCTGGCAGCACTGCATTGGATTGGGCTTCAGTCCCTATATGCACAGCCATTCATTCAATGCTAGTTTAAAGTTGGAAATTAACCTAACATGTACATTTTTGGCATGCACAATTTGTGTAAAACCTGGAGTACTTTGAGAAAACAAACCACAAATACAAAAACAATGTGCCCCTTCTGATGATATAATTAGTAGTCTCATTAAATAAGTACATTTTTGAAGCAGAAAGCATCAAAGCAGAAGGAATACCAAATTACAATGCTGCAAAATAATTAATAAAAGCATGCAATGGTCAGAGCACACAGACATCAACAAATGCATTTCACTCAGAAATATTATTGTAAAAATGGTGCTCACTACACTAAGATTATGTCAACAGTATGAGAAAATTTTAACCGAACATCTAGCTGAGTGAGTAGCAAATGTTTTTGCATCAAGTCTGCATTTTTTTCACCCTGTATTTCTAAACTTTACAGTCTTAACTCATAACATGGTCAAATATCACTTAAGTAAATTAGTTTTATTAGAATTACTAGAATATACATTTAGCAACCAAAAACTTGATTGTCACTCCGGCTGAAAGGTTTGTCTCGATCAGAGTGACTGATTGCACAGTATAACTGGACGTTCCTTTTAAATGTAACTGATGTGACTTTCCTATGCATTGAAGCTATGGCGTGATATTTTATTTAACATAGTCAGTTTTAAAAGAGCTTGACAGTGCTAATAGTCGTATATGAATTCAGTCTATTGTATCTATGATGTTTGAGAAGATTATGCATTTTATATAGGAAACATTGCATAGCTTCACTTAATAGCCCCACCTCCCAAAAAAATAAGGCCTCATTGATTGCATGTGACCATTAAACTACGTTAGTGCAAGGGACACTCTGTGAATCACCAAACAAAGCAATGGATCACCAACATTGTGCAGAGAAAGCACCAGATACAAACAAAAGCAAATTGATGCAAACAGTTTGTCCAGTGGTTAGGCATTTGCTGCAGTGATTTGACTTGCAGCTGGCGCCCTGCCTGGGGTTTGTTTCCTGCCTTGCGCCCGGTGTTGGCTGGGATTGGCTCCAGCAGACCACTGTGACCCTGTAGTTAGGATATAGCGGGTTGGATAATGGATGGATGGATTTGACTTGCAATGTATGATATCAACTAATTGCATATGAAGTTGGTTCTTTCAGATCTATAGTTGTCAAGAAATGCCAAGCTGTCTGTCCTTTAACAATATTTTTTACTGGTAGTGTGAAATCCCAACATACTATGTAAACTTTCATAAGAGTTTAAAATCTGATGGAAATCTATCAGATTTTCAAGGACTGCGCATGTCTGAGTAATACTAAAGGTTTGACTTTTGTATTGAATGTAACCACAAACATATGCATAAAAATGATCAGTATAGATGGAATAAGTAGGCCTGTTTCCCTTATAATATCTGAAAAAAGGATGTCTGAGATTTACAGTACACAACGTAAATCATTATAATGTGGGGCATTCTGTTGAAATGTACACAAATATGGTACTTTGACAAATGTATTTTTATACAGTGGAAAGCTAATCTACTTTAGGTTTTGTTTGTAAGCATTTTTTACTTTGTGGTACTACACTGCTAATTGAATGTGCTCTAATTAGTTCATTGGGTTAAATTTGTGTAGAGTATGTTTACTTACCCTGTGTGGAATACTACTTTCTTTTTTCATATTGAAGCCAAAAGTGTTATATGAAAGCAGAACAGTTTTGATTTTGCTGTGAAAAACCTATGAAAATGCAGTTTTTCAATTTGTTGGCTGGCTGCTATGAAAATATCCAAATATGATTTTCTGGGTCTATGAAGCAAGTATTACAGTATATGCAGTGAGAGCCAGAATTGATTTGGGGTCCTTAACTGGACAGGACACCCATAACACAGAAGGACAGGGAAGACGATCATTCCTTCTTATTATCTCTCCCTGCATGATAGATGGCAACAGACCAGGGGCCTTATGTATAAATGGTGCGTACACACAAAAATGTTGCATAAGAACGTTTCCACATTCAAAACATGATGTATAAAACCTAAACTTGGTGTAAAGCCACGCACATTTCCACATTAGCTCATACCCTGTCGTATGCAAGTTCTGCGCTCGTTTTGCAGACTGGCGGCACCCAGCGTCAAAGCAGTGCTACTGTTCCTGTGTGGTTACCTTTTCTTTTTTTAGATCCATATCCCTGACGCAGCTTTATAAATACACTGAAATTAACCACATATTGTTTAATAGTTTAATGCATCTGATTGTAATTAACCTGTAACAATATAATGGTCCACAGAATAGTCAAACTATTCTAAATACAATAGCTGCTTTAGCGTTGTTACTCTCACTGCACCTTGTTCTTCTTCTTATTTTTCTTCTTTTTCTTTCAGCTGCTCCCATTAGGGGTTGCCACAGCAGATCATCTTTTTCCATATTACTCTCACTGCACCACTCAGAGTATGTATATCACTGTATCTGAGTGGGGAATCACAGCTGTACAGCAGCTAATCAGAAAGAGAATTATCGGTATACAGCATCTAGCACACGTTGCCTCAGCCATGCTGTCTATTGAACTGCACTCATACGGCAAACGCTTTCCTGTACGGACCTCGCGATTCAGAAACAGTGTCATCCCAAGAACTATAAATGCACTCAATCAATCCATCAAGTGCTCCTTGTAGAAATGTTTGTACTTATAAGTACAATTACCTCACTGTAAACTTGCGATACAGTTATAATATTGCACAACTTGAGCCACTTTATAAAGAGCATATTTACATATGATGACGATATAATTTTTAAGGTGAAATTCAGCAAAATATGTTTATTATATTATACAGATAAAACTTTAACTTCATTTAAATAATCTATATCGTTAATAATTAAACATGTGAGGACACTGTGCCACAGCGCTAGCGAGTCGCTGGCGCTCCGTTCACGGATTGTTTCTGCCTCGTGCTGTATTCTTACTGGTGCTGGCGCAACACTGGAAGGATAGATGGATAGAATAATTGAAACACCTACTATGAAGATATTTCAATGTTCCTTAAAAGTTTTGAAGAATCGGCGTTCCAAGCTTACAGATGGCTTAACGTCTATTACAGAGCTGATTGTGTGGCGATTGGGTATTTGGAGAAAGAAAAGTAAGGACAGGAATTGGGGGTTAGTACGCTTGAAAGAGACAGTACTGCTACAATAAAGTATTTCATCGAAGGTAGCACACGGGGCAGCAAGCATCTTGCGTGAGACATGAACAATCACTGCGCCACCATGTTCCCATGTTTAATAACATGCTTTAACTCCTATCATCATGAAAATTATATCACGTATACATCTCAGTATTTTAATTATTCAGAGAGCTGTAATATTACGAATGTAATGGATTCTGTGTCCTGTTGGAGGAAGAGAAAGTCTGGAAGCACATAGTGATTCACACATAGAGCACATAGAAGATCAAATACAAAGCAACGCATTTAATGTGCTTCTTTACTTACGATGGGATTTGAGAAACTAGTAAATTAAACGATTTTAAGATGAAGTTTATGATGTTATACTTTAATGACAAAATAAACTACATGATTAAAGTGGAAATTTCGAGATTAAACATTTCGTGCTTTTTTCCCCACTGTGTGCCTTTTTTTTCTCTGTACTCTAATAAGCTTTCACATGACACTCAGACGGTGGGCTACAACTTGCCTTTTCACGGCGACTTTGATACGTGACAACTTCTTTTTTTATTTCGGGTACTGTGCTACTTTGTGAACTTGAGCTTTCAAGTTTCTCCGACGCGCTATGTCACTCGATCAACTGTTTAAACCAATAAATAGTCAGTTTTTCCTTGCCTCCACTTGGTGTACGCTGAAAGTCTTCTATTTTCTCCTCGTGCTTTTGTCATTGTCTTTTTACAGAAGGCTGAGCTTAAGGGCTATTTACATTGATTTGCATATTCAAAGAGATGTAATTCTGGGAGGAATCTGGGAGGGGACAGCAGGAGTATGTATGTTTGGATTTGGGGCACAGTGATGCCTCTGGGCCGTCACAGTGCTATAAGAGTATTTAATTAATATTTATATTGCAACATGAGTAAGAATACAGTATAGATGCATACTATTATAGACAAAGCTCAGTCAAGTTCCATGAGTTTTTTTCATCCAAGAAGTAAGCATTGAAGCTGCACTCGGGTAGTGGGAATTCTATTTGTAGACATCACTGCCTGCCACATTTTATCTAATCTTTTAGATACATGTATATCAGAGGCAGTGAATATTTATAAAAAAAACCCTAGCAACTTTAAAAGAAAACTCACTATTTACCAATATTTTTCAGCTATTTAATAAAGTTCTAAAAATCTGCAGCTCTAATCTTACTCTCTGAGTTCAGTAAGACATCTTAGATATTTCTATAAAAACAGCTCAGCTGTTTACATTACTCAAGAAAAACTTATATGAGATCTGGCTTCTGCTGCTGTCCACTGATTCACCTGAGAAAACTTTTGTCTAGATCCTAAAAAAATATTTCATCATATGAAGAATAATCATATATAATCTTTGCAGTCAGGGTTGAGGTCATTTATGATTAACTCCGGATGCTTGATAAGAAGAGGAACAAATTAAAGCTAAAATTACAAGTTATTCAGCAATTATAGTACATGTTCTCTATAATGTTTAAATAAAACAAGAGCCATTTAAATCCATTTTTATCTCATGGGGTATTCCCTAATTGGCAGCTTTATGTTGCTTTCGTAAACTGTAACTAGTTTTAATTAGTGCTGCAGTTTAATAAACCTGCTTGTTAGAAGCCTAATCATCACGGGTATTCAACTTTTGATAGTATTAAAGTTCACATTTATTTTTTTAATTACAGAGATCTGAGTGTATTTATAAATTCAGTTTAATGTTCTTAGAGCATAATGAATAATTTATTATCTTGTATATAGAAATTACTCTACATTGATCTAATTTTTTAATTTTGAGTTCAATATGGCTTTGTTAATTAACAAACATGTTATTATCATGATGTTAGTTTAATGTTATTACCTACAGTACCAACATCAAGCAGTATATTTATAATTGTATAATATCTCCAACAAAATACTGCTAATTTACAATTGTTTATAAATCTTGTAGTCTTTAACATTTTGACAGGCTTTTAATTTGACTACTTTTGACAGTTAAAAGCATTCTTATGTATGAAATAAAAAATGCTTCAAATAATTGGCAAAAAAAACTAAATTAGAATATTAGAACATCAAATCAACTTTTGAATGTTCCTAAAGTCCTACCTTATACCAGATTAAATTAGACACAATAGACCCAAGACTTGACTTTGAACCTCAGCCAATGGGGAAATGCTTGGTGAAACATGACAAATACCAGCACCAGTGATAATAAATTATCAATTAGAAATGACATAAAAATAACAAGAAATAAAGACCTATCAACATATTGTCATATAATACCAAATGACAGTTTTGAAAGATATGACAACATCAACTACTTAGTACTAAAAGCAGAAGTAAAATTGAATATTCATACATTTCCAATGTTTGTTAAGTGGGCAAAGTGCTAAATTGAATTGTACATGAATAATCAACATGGTTCATAACAATGATAACAGCTACTCCAAAGTAATGAGATGTACAAGTTAATTCATGCTTTATAATGTGTGTACATACAATAAGAAATATTTTTATAGACAAAAATTGCATTGAACAAATCATAGAAACTCGGAAAAAAATGATTATGACATACATCTCAGTTGAATTTGCTGTAATCTTTTCAACAACACTGTGAACTTTTGTTACAGGTTTACTGCTAATTTAATTTTCTCCATCTTCTAGGAGATATGGGCCCAACCACAATTGGAGATGTTTTTTATATGATTTTTAAAATATGTTACTTACTCTATGTAGTTTGTAGTGATGGCCAAGAAACAATTTTAATCTCATATTTTCATACAGAATAGTGATGAGCAAACCTCACTGTATTTGCTTTGCTTTAAGTTCAGCGGGATATCGGAAATGTTTGCAAACTTCGGAAAACTCTACAAAATACATTGAAGTCAATGGGTAAGGAAGAACTAAACTAGATTTGAGTGGAATATTATGGTGCAATGATCTTTTATGTGTCTCTGGGGCTAGGGAAACGTCTGCCAACTATACTGGACCTGTCATACGTGTGATCTGTTCTGTAAGGCATCCATGCTAACCACTGTTTCACCATGCCTCAAACAACAAAAGACATAGATGGAACAAATACCGCAAACAATAAGTAAATAAAATATTGATCATTGTGTTCAGAGTTATAATGTTGGGGTGCATTAACTGTGGCACAAGGCAGCAGCCTGTGACTCACTTTTTCCATTGTTTGAATACCCAACTCTGGGCACAGCGGGAACATCTTTTTTGTTTCTCACAAAGCTGTGCAGATGCTACACACTTTTTTCTTCCATCAAGGAAAATTATTTTGTAGCATGTCCTGTGTTTTCTGATGATGGAAAGGGGAGTAGGAGGGCTCCTTTTAGGCTTGTTTTGGAATCATAACTGGGCACATGGCTATTTTGCACACATAATTAGCCATGCAGTGCTGCACTGCAGTCACACAAGGAACAGCATTATATATCCGGTGACAGTGCTTGTAATATTCTCATTATGGTCAGCTAATGTACCTTTCAAATGAAAATACTGCAAGTTGTTATTTTTTTTAAACACATGGTGTTTGGGTATCTCTGCCTTTACGGTTTCAGGACCTATATTTACTTTTTTAATTTCACTGACAACTTACATAAAGCAATGAAAGAGCGTAGGGGGTTGAAACGACTAGTGGAAGAGCAGGGTTTCCACTTGGTGAAACAAGTGCATTTAGAGACGGGAAAAATATCATGCAGTTCTGTCAATAGTTTGTGTGCTGTTGGTTTCACTGCATTTCAGTAGATCAAACAGCATTTTTTTTCTATTGTTTGCAACTCATCAACAGCCATGTCGACAACAAACTTATAGTAAGCTTGAGTGAAAGAGTAAAAAAAATGTTTGCCTAAGCTGGCACATGGCAAATTTCCATGAAAATATTCAGTGAACAAAGTCACAGGCAAACAGCACATTTTCTTTCGTAAAATGCTTTGACAAATTTTGTCAATCAGTACTATTCAGAATGAAAGAATGGGAAGCAATGGAGACCTGTTGTGTCCAATGCCAAATGATATAAAAAACATCCATGGAAAATAAAGAAAATCGCACGTTATTCATGTTGCATAATCCATGTGTTAATTATCTAGTTGTATGCTTAAAATGTGCAAAACGCATGGATTTGTGCTAAAATAATCTATACTAATAAAAGGCAAAGCCCTCACTGACTGACTGAGTCACTCACTGACTGACTCACTCATCACTAATTCTCCAACTTCCTGTGTAGGTGGAAGGCTGAAATTTGGCAGCCTCATTCCTTACAGCTTACTTACAAAAGTTAGGCAGGTTTCATTTCGAAATTCGGTCATAACTGGAGCCTAATTTGGTCCATATACTGTAATAGCCTGCAGCTCGGTCGCTGTGTAAGGCAGAGTTGCATCTCGCATCATCACGCCTCCCACGTAATTGGTGCCTGCCCATATAAGGTAAATATTCGTGGGTGAAGGACTGTGCTTAGCATATTCATAAGTGCAGCTACTACGGAAACCCTCCCTCACCAAAAGTGCGAGAGAAACTTTTAAGTGCCAGGTCTGAGCTAAAATTAAATAAAGCCGTGGACATCGCAAGATCGCACAAGATATTCGCGAGATACAAGTTTAATGAGAAGACGCAGGGTATAAAGCCTCGATGCTAAAGACCTGGCGAAGTCATGCCTTCTCTGCTGGCCTAAAAAAATATCTGAATCACAAACTGATGTTAATTAATTTTTTTCCATGAATACTTTCATAGCTTTTCCGATGGTTGTGCTGCTTCCAGACATGTATTTTTGTATTAAAGCATTTAACCAATCACATTTCAGTCATCATTTGTTGCCAGGCAGAGAGGCCTTCACAATCCGTTGTGCAGGCACTCTAACACAGAATAAAAGTTGATTAAACTGTTGCTTCAACCAATCAGATTTTGAGTTGGTGTCAGTAGGGCCCTCTAGCAGGCGTACGGCAACGTCACCGTATTCAGACCCATTGATTGGATAGAAGCCGATATAAGGAACTCTACGAGGCCAATGAACGCACCGCAGGCGCCTCGAGCGCAAGATCCTCGCGCGCACTACTGCCAACTCCATGGAAGGATTCTGGACAATATTATTTGCCAGACACAGACCAGATTTCAAAACCACGAAAAACTAATGTTTTTCACGCTCCTCGACCCCCAGAAGTTTCGGGAATACAAGAAGAATTTCCCGCATGCAGCCTTCTCCAGTTTAACACAAGAGCCACGGAGCAGTTTTTGATCTGTCTCGGCTAAAAACAGAACTGACAGTAATGTATGCCATGGATGATTTTGCAGGAAAATCTCCCACTGATCTCCTTGACTTTTTTCTTCAGAAAAATCTGAATGAGAGCATGAGGCAGCTGTTCACATTGGTATATTTGGCGGTGACCATTCCCGTGTACAATGCTTCTGTCGAGCAGACATTTTCAGCCCTAAAGCAAATTAAAAGTTATCCAACAAATACGACAGGGCAGGTTCGACTTTCAGCATTAGCTTCGATGGCGATAGAAAGGGACTTTTTGGTGGAACTGAAGCGCACGGATAATCTGTATGACAGAGTAATTGAACTGTTTTTGAGCACTTTGAGCTACTGTTTGTATGAAAATGTGCTATATAAATAAATGTTGTTGTTGTTGTTGTTGAAAGAGAGGAGGATGGATTTTGTTTACAAATAATCTGAATTTTTGGTGAGTAAAATGTTGCAATTTTCCTAAATAATATTGCAAGTTCATGAGTTATTATTGATGTTTTTTATGTGTGTTGCGGCTGTAGCTGCAGTAGAAAGGAACTTGTTCACCCCTGGTTTGTCTGTTCAATAAAGGCATTTATTGTGGCTACCGGAGTTATCTATCTGCGATGCAGTGGCTCTTTATTCTGTATTTCTGCATATTAAGATGGTTTTTATAACCATAAATTAGTTTTTGAGGGGCGGGTTGATTCAAACGGAGCACTACGAAGGCCTAGGTGTGAGATGCACGGTCTGCCACTGGACCAGATGATACGTAAATTTGATGAACATTACAACCCGAAAATAAATCAAACTGTAGAGAGGTTCAGATTATACTTCTCCCAGTGCATCTCTCTAAATCCTTGTGCGGGAACATTATCATAAGGCTTAACAATCTTATTGTTACACCTTCTACGTGCACCGAACTGTCCTTATTACGAAGTCTTCCTTGCTTTACCGCTGGCTGCTTCTTTCCATTCACCTTCCTAGCTCTTTATTTAAACAATTTTCCTTCTCACATTTCCGCTTCTTCGCTGTCTTCTCCCTTTTCGTTCAAAATATGCGCCTCATTGCCTTTTTACAGTCAGCTCTCCTTACGTCACACCATGGTACGTTTAGCACAAGTTAATACCGGGAATGCCTGTTAAACATCTTACATTCACGAGTAGCAATTTGCGTAGTGAACACTTCGATGCTTGAAACTTGTTATCTTTACAACGGTTGACAAACACAGAATGTAACTTCATAACAACACGTCCTCCAAATACGAACCTGATTGAAAGAAATAATGATAATCAAATCCTTGATGACAGCAACCCTCATAACAGTGACAAAACAATTACATTGACAATCAGGTTATGTTATTTTTAAAATGTTTCCTTTTCTTTTTCATAACTTCTTTAACACACTAATTCTCCGCTGCAAAGCGTGGGTATTTTGTTAGTGTTAAATATATACATCATAAACTGGAAACAACTCTCATGGGAATATCATTTTGAACAAAAGAGAGGTACAGTATCTTGACCAATAAATGTGGGGGAGAGGTGGATCTTCAATTCACTGGGTAAGGAATGTTTTTAAAAATGTCATTTTTGGTTGTAGTATGCCTTTAAAGAATGGTAGCTTTAGGAAATGGCTTGGGTTACCTACAATATGTAATGAACGTAATGCAGTAATTAATATAAATAACAATGACAGAATTTACTCTGTATATTTTGCATAACATAATATGAATCATGAAATACCAGCAATTGCATATTGTATATTGAGTAGTTTTCAGCAGAGCAGACTGTTAAGCAAAGTATTAAATTCCTTAGACAGCCACAAAAAGTTTTTTACAATTTTTAAATTTGTCTTTATTTTTATTCTTCCTCATACATCTCAGGAGCAGAAGCACAATGAAAACAGTACTATGTAGATGCATATTGGCTTATCTTAAGGGACATCAAGTTTGTGCTGAGTGTTTTGATGATGATGACATTTGAGGACAATCTTTCCACTGTGTACTTATGAGGATGCGTGAGCACAATTTTAATAGAACTGTTTACCTTTGCATCAATCAGATAATTCTGTTAGTTGCAGAAATGTTTTCCTTGCTGCTTGCTTTTATTTTAGTTAACTGGAACAATAATGACACTTTAGCTTCTATCAACTCAATTTAATATAGTTTAACCAGTGAATTAAAAGTTTCCACCAGATAGATGGTCTCAAAAGTTGGTGTTAATGTTGTATAAGTCAGACAATGGCTTAGTTTCATAAAATAAGTGTCTTAACCAGTATTTTGCAGTCACAACTAAAAGAAACATATATCCAACATTGTAATTAGTGCTGTAGGCAGGAGTGTTATAATAAACAGTGCATTATTTTATCTTAGGGTAAGCTAAAATTATTAATCAAAACAATCAAAATACATTTTTCCACTGTAGTGATTTAAATTGAACTTGATACCTAAATAGTGACATGTCTTGCTAATGCTTACTGCTCCTGCTTCAGAGGTCCTGTGTTCAAGCTTTAGGCCCATCACTGCCTTTGTGGATTTTGCTCATTTTCCACAATTTTGAAGTGTGGTTTAATCCAGGTATTTAATTTTACCTTTCTCATCTCAAAGTTACTGTTAACACATCTGTTCACTTTAATTGGTGACTTGACCTCTGCCCTGTATATGTGAGTGTTCCCCTTTTCAGGGTTGATTCCTGAAGTGTGCTCAGAAATATAAAATACTAGCCAACCCGCGGCGTACCATCACAGGGAGAAAATTAACATTTGAAAAATCGGTAATATAATAAATCAGCAAGAAAAGCAACATTGTAATAGTGCACGGAACGAACCAACATACAATCGTCCGTGACTGAAAACTGGCGGACCACCATCGCGCCTTCTCCTGCCAGACGGAGGGATGGGGGTGCACGGCGCTCAAGCGCGGAGGGTGGAACAGGAGAAGAGGAGAAGTCTGCTGATTTCTCATTTAGTATGCACTGCCTGCTCATGTGCCCACCTCCAAATCGTCACTTGACTCATTGTCGTCTTTGACTCACGTAGACTTTTCATTGCTCTGTGTGTTTTTGGCTGCTTTTCTATATATAATCTACCAAGACACCCGACCACAGTAGTAGCGAGGGGGGTGTGTACAAAGGGTAGGGACGTAACCAGTGGGAGCTTATGAGTCGTACTTAGTGGGAATTCCACGGTTTGCAGGCCGAATGGGGTTCAACAGCTTACCCACGCCCCTCTGCGCCGGGAAGACACACGCTCAATCTTATGCATAATTATTTATTGAATGCTAAACACTTCTGGAAAGACACGGTTGTCTAAAACGGGTTGGTGTGAGAATACAACAGAAAGTGAATGAAAAGATGGAACTCTGGAGAGAGCAACGTATAATTGTCCGTGAGTGAAGAAGACGCATGTTTGTCGCGGATGTGAATTGCTGTATGTAGCGTGTAAAACAGTTTGCAATGTTGCACGCGGCCGTGCGTCGTAACCAAAAACTCGATTTTTAAAAACTGCTTACTTCATTGTGTTTTAACCTCAGTTGTAAAGGATTGTTTTAAGGATCCCATGGGATACCCTTCACAAACCGTTTTACACGCTGCATATGGCGATTCACCTCCGCAAGAAACATGCCTCTATGAACAGTCAACGTGGCTCGGAGGTGCATGTGGCCTCTATGACAGCCGAATATAAATGACGCCGTTTTTTCTGTGTTGTCGTGCCCGAGTTCGTGGGCGTGGCTCTGCGAGTTGTCATCGTATCCAATGGTCTTGGAGTTGGTGGGTGTGGCTCCTTCCTGCTTGTGCCATAGGTGTCTCACTTGTCGGCAGCTTAGTGAATCCATGCCCCTTTCCGGCGTGCTTTCCATGGGTGTCTTGCCTTAGTGAATTATATAAATAAATGTATAGTAAGCAAGTGAGTACAATTTCTGTGTTGTAACATACAGTGTATAGCACCTCCCCAAAACCCCCATTGAGTTGTGAAATGTTGCATTTTGATTAGCACATTCAAGGAGTTATTTCACTGTACATGTGACAATAATGGCTCTGTAAACCTATAACACAGTTTCCCAGTTTATTCATCTTCTACAGAAATTCTTAATTTATATCATATATTTGAAAGGTGGAATTACGTGTAATTTTTGCTTGAAAAGTTAAGTAAAACATACTTTCAAGTCAATAAATCAGGCATTTATCGTACAGTATATTTTTTATTGTTTAAACATCTAGTCACTGTGAAGGTATTTGGGGTCTTATTAACACTTTCGCCCGATTTTGGTGTAACTTTGGTGCCTGCTTTCAGCTTCTTCGGTGCAAACTGACATAAGCTGAGATGTGTATATCAGACATGGAATTTGATTCTATTAGTAAATGGCAAAATATTCATGAAATGAGAGAATAATTTATGCACAAGTTTCATTGTCCTTTAAGCTGTTTTTCTAAATGCTTCCCATGATGAACATTGCAAACATAACAATTTGGTGAAAAGAGAAATCAGTTTTGTAAAATGTACTGTATATACAGTAGTAACATTTGCTTAAGTGAGAATTAAGTAGAAGAAATGCTGAAAACTCTTCCCAGAATAAAACAAAAATTGTACCGAATCCACAAGAAATAATCCTTTTCACATTAAGCATTAGATGTTGGATTTGCCATTTTGTTACATTTGTTTAATGCAAATATAACATATAGGCTTGATTTTACATTAAAAGTAGCTTCTTTGTCTAAATCAACCTATTTCAATATAGATTTATGGCAGCTGTATCCTACCCCAACAGCTTGGAATTTAGGAGAAGAATGTGTCTAGTAGTTCTGGAAACTCAGCACCAGTATAACAACAACATGCAGTGCTTGAAGTGAATGGTTCTCAGTACCAGCACTGCTGTATTCAGTCCTTGGAATAGCATATTTTCCCAGCACGTCTCACAACCTCCTGGTACTGTTCTGCCACTGCACAATACAGGCTGGCCCACCACTCTAGCAAAAGACTGTAGACTAAAAATGCTCCTTACAATAATCCTAGCTAAACATCATTACTGTAAACTCACTAAGTTGCACAAGTAGGTTTGTATTTGTTTTTCACTCTCCTCTCCTACCCTGTTATTTCTGTTGTTGGCAGATATTAGAGGACTGTTCACAACTCTCATAACATTAGCCTGACAAAATGGCAATAAAAGATTAAGATCTGTGCCAGAAGGCATAATGCAACTTCACAAAGTGAGTCAAATTCTCTAAAACAGACTGAAACACGTACTGGATGTGATCAAACTCAGCAAGCTAGCATCACTCCTAGCTATGCTATTAGTGGGAAGCCTGTTGATGCGGATGCTAATGATTATTAAAAGCAAACCTTTTGTCAGAATAGCAAATGCCTTATTTTGCTCTCAGAACAATTGGCAAAGCCTGAGGTGCAATGCATGAAGAAAAGTGATTTCTCTGGTAGCTCAGGAAGAACATGAACACAAGCTGTCTACTGAGTTTAACAGTGATAAACATAAACCGCAGCACTTTCAATTGAAAGAAAAAGGAACACAGAGGTTCACAATCACACATACATAACATACATAAAAAGTCCTCATGATTGGAAATAAAAAAAAATATTCGTGAAGCACAAAGGACTGAATATGATTCGACTTACAGTTGATAAAATCTATAAGAATGGACATCCATTAACAGTTAAAAGGAGTGAAAATGTGGCAGGTTTTATATTAATAATATAATAAAAATATTGATTTAATTAGATTAGATTAACTAATAATTAATCTGAAAGGGGGAATGTAGATACATACAGCAATATAAATTTAAAAAACAAAGACACAGACTCACAGGACAAATGATGCAATAAAAGATAAAAATATGTAGGTAGATATTATGCAGAAATTGTGGAATAAACATAAACATATATATAAAGTATAAGCATTTAGTTTTTGATTTTCGTAGGAAGCATTGAATTGCCTGATGGAAGCACACATGTGGCCAAAAGTGCTCTAAGAGCAATTTTGCCACTATCCTTCTTTCCACTACAGCTTCCAATATGTCAAGTGTTAGCACTGTGATGGAGCAGTCTTTCCTGCTAAGGTGTTCTGTGTCTTATGCGTACAAGTTGCTTCCCCAGGAGACGATAGCATAGCATATAAAAATGGCTACTTTGGACTGGTAGAAGCTAAATACCACAAAAGACCTACATCTCCTTAGGAACTGCAGTCTTCTGTGGCCTTTCTTGTGCAGCGCATGTGTCCAATTTGTTGGTTTTATGAACATCCAGGTATTTGCACCATTTCCATGTCCTTTCCCTGAACAGTGACGGGCTTCAGAGGTTATTTGGCACACCAGAAGTCCATGACAACCTCTTTTGTCTTGCTGGTACTGAATTGAAGGTGGTACTCCCTGGACCATAAGACAAAATCCCCCACAAGCCTCTGTACTTCAACGTCTCCCCATTATTAATGCAGCCTATGATGGAGGAGTCATCTGAGAATTTCTGTAAGCGGCAAGTGCTAGTATTATAATGGAGGTCTGTTATGTAGAGTTTAAATAGTTAGGGAGACGGGACATTTCCGTGTGGTGGTTGAGTATTACACACTGCAATTTCTGACACACAGACAAAAAAATGGTGTTAAAGGAACTGGAAAAGTCAAAGAACATTATCTTGACTATGGTGCCTGCCTTGTCCAAGTAGAAGTAGAGTGTATAGATCAGAGCACCCTCCACACCTATATGTGCCTGATAGGCAAACTGCTGAGGATCAAGATGTCCTGAAATCAGGGGTTGCAGCTGTTTCAGGATCAGCCACTTAAAGGTCTTCATGATGTATTAAATAAAAGCAACTGGTCTGATGTCATTGGGAACACTGGGACTACATAGGATGTTTTCCACAACTGTGGCACTTTCTGCAGATTCATATAAAGAGAGAACAGGTGCTGAAGGACCCCACAGAGCTGGCTGGCAAATGTTTTCAGTACACTGGGGCTGATTCCATCCTGCCCGCCACCTTTGTTCACACAGTATTCCCCCAGTTCTCTCCTTACTTGATCTCCAGAGACAGAGAGTTCAGAAAGTGGAAGGGGGCTGGAGACCACAGGTTTTGATGTCATTTTAGGGGAAGGTTGTGCAGGGTAGAGGTGGCAGTTAGGATATCAGAACCTCCTCAGCTTGCTTGGTTAACAGTGAGTGAGTGAAACTTGTTGATGAACTGGTTCAGTTCATTAACTTTGTTCTTGTTCCCTTCCTCTATAGGTTTTAAGCCCTGCCTGTAGCCAGTGATAGTCCTTATCCCATTCCACATTTCCTTCACATTGTTTTGCTGTAATTTGTGCTCACAATTTTCACTGTAGTAATCTTACCCCTCACATAGCTGCTTTCTCAATTGTGACTACACCTGCTTGGTTTGATTCTTATCTCCAGACCTAAAGGTCTTCTACTTCTTATTCAGTAGGGCTTGCCGTCTTTTGTGATCCAAAGTTCATTGTTAGGAAAACAGTGTGCTGTCTTTATGGAACATGTGTTATCCATACAAAGCTTGATGTAGTCTGTGATGCAGTGCCTGAGTCCCTCAATGTCCTGACCTTGTGATTCACAGTGCATTTTTCAGTTAGTTTTCTCCTCAGGCTCTGTTGTCCATTCCTGTATGATCCTGGCGATGACTGAAAGCCACTGGACAATGGATTTATGTGCAGGTATGAAATTCATGCCTCTTTAACATTGACATACAGTATAACAAGTCAAGGGTCCTGTTTTCCCTTGTTTGTTGTCCACAAACTGGTAAAAACTGGTGAGGGTGAAAGAAAGTGAAACATGGTTAAAGTCCTCTTTAATTGTAATGAAACAGCTTTGATAATCAGTAGTAAGTTTGTTTGCAACAGAATATACTATATCTGTTGGAGTTCATGCATCTGCCAAGGGTGGAACAAAAACTGCCAGCACAAAGGCCAGATAATATAGCCATAAGCTCACCACTAGCAGCAGAGCATTTGGTCACAGGCCTGTGCTTTAATTGTGCTTTGTTAGAATTTGCACCTTTTTTCATTCTGAAAAAAATGGCAAGTCAACCTCCTTTATTTTTATATCACTTTCACTCCTGCTTCTGTCTGCCTGAATGATTTTAAATCCATCCAATGCCGATCATGGAGTTCTGAGTTTCAACTCTAAGCCTCGTCTCTGTGAAGCACATGAGACTGCTGAATTTATTACCTTTGGCTTCTAATCAGCGTTAAGAGCTAATCCATTTTATTTGCCAGCGATCTTGCATTGCCCATGATGATAGAAGGCAGGCAGGGTCTGTACTCACTCCTCTTATTACATATATGGGCTTCTCCTTTACTGTGTGTCTATGCAATAGTTCTGCTGGCAGCCCAGCAATTAGCTCCTGCACTCTGGGAGACAGGGAGACAGAGTCCACGAGTTGTTGTTGTTGTGTATAAGTTAGTACAAGTTCTTCCTTGTATCTTCTGTTAATCATGGTATCAAAAAATAGTTAACAAACAATAGAAAACAACAACAAAGGTGTTTTAGCAGGCAACCAACCACACATGACAGTGCCAGTATTATGGACTGTATTGTAACTGAGTAGAAAAAAAAGTGACTGAAGAGATCATCAGTAAAAGACAAAGAATGAATATATACAGTATATATATATATATATATATACAGTATATATATATATATATATATATATATATATATATATATATATATATATATATATATATATAATTGAGAAGTCCAAAATCTGTGCAGATTGTCAGTTTATTGCCAGATATTTTTTTGAGCTTCTACAGTTGGATGGAACTACAACACGTCATTTCACAGGGAAACTTGGAAGAAGAACAGGTTTTGCTGCACAGCTTTGTCATAAATTCCCAGACTTATCTCCTAGTATTAACAGCAAAAATTTAATATGATTTTCTTATACTGGCTAACACACATGCCAACAACGGAGGCGCTTATTTTTTCTACTTCAAGTATTGTACTAACATGCCAACTCCACACAGAGAGTACCCAAGGCAGGATTTGAACCCAGGGCTCCGTATGGTGCAGTAAATCAACTAACCACTATATCACTCATTATAAAAGCTATATAAAATTTTAATGAATGTGTAATGCTTGTGAATATTTAATAATATCACTAAGGTTTCATTTCATGTCTTGTCCAAAAAAATCAGTAATACAGAGCATCCTCAAGAGATACTATAAATCATTCTCCAGTGCTTAATTAGTATTGGATTCACCATCTTGCACAGTACATAACTCCCATTTACAGAATCAGTGCTTCATGAAATCTCTGAAGCTGCTTTGTCACTGGCTTTAAAGTGATGCTTGAGGCTGACTTTGGTCATTTTACAGCTATCGAATATTGTCTTTTTTTACAGACCCTCTTCAATGAAGTGTATATTTCAATATATAAAAAGCATGCACATAAGCTATTGGGCTAGAAATGAACTGTCTTTATAGATGAAAATGTGTTTTGAATTTTAAAGACTGCACACTATAATAAGAGGAAAACTTCAGTATTATTCCGATTTGTTGGTAATTACAAAATTTTAAAATATGTATGCAGTGTAAATTTTTTTATGAAAGAATAAATGTGAGCAAACCTTTTTTTAATCTGCATGCAAGGATTAAAGTAAAGCTCTTTTCCTAATATGTTAAGTTTAGTCATGGAGTGTTGATTTTTATTGTATTGATCTTTTTGTCTGTTTGATATGGTGATGCTTGGGGTTATTACCTCTTTTAATGTGACACCTCTCCTTCTGTTGATCACATGTGAATATGTGTTTCTGGAGGTGCACCCCTATTTTCATATATCCATGGTTGTTTATATCAACGAATTTTTATTTATTGAATGTCCTTCAAAGAATATAGAATCTAGGTGGTTAAAATGGTTGTTGTCTATTACACCTGAAACCATTTAAGTCTGCTTAATTTATAACCATATACAGACTATGTAGGTTTACACACTCCAATTTGCTTGCAATTCAAATGGTAAAAGGAAAGTCTGGAACAATACTTCATTGTTTTTTGTTAACATACAGTATCAAAAGTTCTTTCATCACCAGAGGACAACTGGGAGTATTAATGGCATGAATTCAGCAAAATAAAATGACATTCAGTCCGGGAGTAAACAAATGCTTACTTAGAGCAAACACCTCTAGAAATTTCAAACCTGTGCATGCGCCCAACTGTATGCTGTATTTGTACGATTCAAAAAAGATGTCACTTCCTGCTGAACAGGGAAAAGAATGTGGTGTCCGGTAAATCCTCCTCTTTCCAAATCAATTTTTAACAGACAAATCTTAAATATGAAAAACTCTCTTATGTTTAATGTGATCCTTTTTTTTCATGTCCAGCCACACATTGCTGGTCTACATGCTCCTTTGGGCATCCTCAGACTAAAGAAAAGTGGACAGTCTTTCTTCTGCATTTATTGCAGTGCAGGGAAACAGGAATATATTTGATTTAAAACTATAAATGTTCAGGTTTGTGTACTGTAATTTCTGATTGGTCTCTGGTCATAATCTGAAAAGCCACAGACTTGTATTTTGTGTCCACCTGTGCTTTCCCAAAATATATATTCCTGAGAATTAATTTCACCAAATTTCTAAATAGTTGCTTCAGACAGACTGACTAAACTTGTCTTTACTGTGAATAAATGAATTTTAGTAAGTACAGCTTGTTTTGACTGCCAAATCCCTTTAATTTTACTGGCACTGCAAAGTGAAACTGTCTTCTACATCATTTGAATTTTAATTAAAGTGAACATGGTGGATGTGAGCACATGTGATAGTCTGTGTTGTTACCAAGTGACAGACCCAAATAACCCATCAGTGTTAAATCACCTTTATTAATCAATTTCCCTTTCAGATCTCTTGTGCTTGTGTGTCTGTGTCCCAGGATGACTCCTCCGGACATGGAGGAGTTGTTTTGATATGACTTTTATTTATTTCCTCAAAGAATGAGCTGGACTGTACAAATAGCTTATTTTACCCCCAGTTCAGTAAAAGGGGGCACTTGAAGTTCAGGTTTTTAGTTGTCATTTCCTAATGATTTTGTTTCCTTATAAATTTACAGTAGTTGCAATATTTGCAGTTTAATGATCTTGATATGTTGCTATATTCAGTGTGAATGTTTGATTTTTCAACAGTAAAGAACAGTAAAACCAATCCTCTGTTGAAAAGACTAGATTTAAGATATTGAAGAAAATGGCTAGAGCAATGATTTAGGCACAAGCTGACAATGTTTATATACAGTTTATATTATTTTGCATGTTTTTTGTTTTCAATTCAGTGATTATACTCTGTTTACACAACATAGCATTATGGTGTGTATGAGAAGTGGGCATCACAATGTATGTGTAAAAGAAACGCCATGGAAAGGACTTGCGAAGTGTGATAACAGGTTGTATTTTAGTCAGTGAGTGAAAATATGGTTAGCATATTTTAAACTGAGACAACAGAATTCTTGTAATTCTGAAAACTGAGATATGTGAAAATGAACAAAATCTCAGATGTACATGTCAAAAATACATTTTAAAGAGATTGATATTTGTCACAGAGCTTTTTTGAGTTCCACAGCACTATTGTGTGATTTTTTAATTAAGGAGCATCATTTTTTTTAAAGAATGTGAACAACAATAACATTTCAGCAAAGTGCAGTAGTACTTATATTGGTACTAATTTTTCTATGAGGTTTAAACCACTAGATTACTGGTTAATGGTGTTCATAATAAATTATTAGACTCTCTTTGTATAGCCACTCAGTTTATTTACATACAGGAATAAGTTAAAATTTGCAGAAGTTTAAAAAATTTATGTCCCAAGAGCCTCTCTGAAGGGGAAGGAGCCTGAGCTAGTGCGCGAGGTCGAGAGGTTCCGGCTAGATATAGTCGGGCTCACCTCGACGCACAGCTTGGACTCTGGAACCAATTTCCTTGAGAGGGGCTGGGCTCTCTACCACTCTGGAGTTGCCCCTGGTGAGAGGCACTGAGTGGGTGTGGGCATACTTATTGCCCCCTGACTTGGAGCCTGTTCATTGGGGTTTACCCCGGTGGACGAGAGGGTAGCCTCCCTCTACCTTCAGTTGGGGGGACAGGTCCTAACTGTTGTTTGTGCGTATGCGCCGAACAGAAGTTTGGAGTACCCACTGTTTTTGGAGTCCCTGGAGGGGGTGCTAGAGGGCATACCTTCTGGGGACTACCTCGTACTGCTGGGAGACTTCAATGCTCACGTGGGCAATGACAGTGAGATCTGGAAGGGTGTGATTGGGAGGAATGGCCCTGTGGTAATGTGCAGTGTCGTGCATTACCAAATATAAGTTGAAACAACCTTGAAATCAAGGCAGCGGCATTTATATGGTTATAAGGAAGAGCACTTACCGTTTCTGTGTTGAGGGCGCTGTCGTAAGAATGCGGGGCCGTCTAGCAGGTCAGAACTGTGAGGCGGGGTGTGTTTGGACACACGTGGAGCCGGTATAATGGCCCAACCCACAGGAGTTCGGTTTTAAATACAAACAGTGGAACCTCGGTTCACGAATTTCTCGGTACACGTACAACTCGGTTCACGACCAAAAAGTTCACCAAACTTTTGCCTCGGTTCACGACCACACACTCGGTATACAAACAAGCCAGTTTCCTTTTCGGTTTGTGCGCGCCGATGATTTCCGCACATGTTGCATTGTTCTCGGTCAGACGTGCCTCCCTGCCTGCCTTCACATGCGTGTCTGCCTGCGGGTTCATACGCACCCATTACTGTATTTAAGCACGTGTTGAGCCGCTCCCTGTTCATTGTTCTCAGTCAGACATGTGTGCTTTACCTGTGATCTTTTTGTGCTCTACAGTATTTCGTGTGCTTTTGCAGTTAATCATGGCTTCTAAGCAAGTGAAGAGTGTTCAAATGTTCCTCTCTGTTCTGAGAGAGAGAGAGAGAGACAGAGAGAGTGAGCGCGTGCTGCTGAGATAGAGGGGGAGGGTGCGTGCTGCTGAGAGAGAGAGGGAGGGTGCGTGCTGCTGAGAGAGGGGGAGGGTGCCTGCTGCTGAGAGAGAGAGAGAGCGAGCCTCCTCGTGCAGCTGAGAAGGGAGCCGGGTGTTTTGTGTCAGTATTATTCATTGTTTTTACATTAGTTTACTATTACACTGTGCATTGTATGGTGTAATTAACTATATTTGTGCTTAATCTTTAAAAAAAAAATGTACATACAGTTTGTACAGTCTGGAACGGATTAATTGTATTTACATGCAATCCTATGGGGGGAAACCGAGGTTCCACTGTAGTTGCTCGGGGAGTGTCGCGGCGCGTGGCGTGAATGCGCCACCGTCTACCGGGATAGGTGCATGAGGTAGACGTGTTGGCAGATTGGCTGGGCAATCTTGCCGGTTATATTTAAAGAGTTACCGGCCAACAGGGATCGTCAGTGAACCTAAGAGCGAGGTAGGAGTAAGCACTGCTGAGCTATTTGGAGGAGCAGTTGTAATTTTTTGCAGTTTTTGTATATATTCTTTTGTATATAGAGTTACTGTATATATCTCCTAGTGATCATTTTTGGTGGAGGTATATATACTTATTTGGTGCTGGGATAGTTTTTGGGTTTGGTGCAATTACAGTTTTTGTATATACACACTTGTTTTTGTGCATTTTTCTTTCCTGCTGGAGGTACACCTTGAGCCAGGGGTAAAAGAAGACAATCTTCATTCTTGGAGTGTGTGTGTGTAGTTTTTGTAGGAGTGCACTGTTTTTGTATATACACCGTATTTTTCCTTTTTATTTGTTTTTATTTATTTCTGAAGTGTCAGTGTTGAAGGATTGTGTCTCAAAGCCCACCTGACACTACTGCATCTTGGTTGTACAGCACTCTTGTAAATAAACGTGCACCATTCAACCTTCAATTTTTGTCTGTGTCTCATCTCTCCAGTGATCCTGTTTGGTTCGTGAACTATCAGATGTCAAGAGTGTAGGCTGGGGCCACTTTCCACTACACAAGATATCATAGGCCCCCCCGATCTGAACCCGAGCGGTGTTTTGTTATTGGACTTCTGTGCTCGTCACGGATTATCCATAACGAACACCATGTTTAAGCATAGCGGTGTTCATATGTGCACTTGGCACCAGGACACCCTAGGCCTCAGTTCGATGATCAACTTTGTGGTCGTGTCGTCAGTATTGCGGCCACATGTCTTGGACACTCGGGTGAAGAAAGGGACAGAGCTATCAACTGATCACCACCTGGTGGTGAGTAGGCTTCGATGGGGAGGGAGGATGCCAGTCAGGCCTGGTAGGCCCAAACGTGTTGTGAGGGTCTGCTGGGAACGTCCGACAGAGTCCGCTGTCAGAAGTAGCTTCAACTCACACCTCCAGCAGAACTTCGACCACGTCCCAAAGGAGGTGGGGAACATTGAGTCCGAATGGGCCATGTTACGTGCCTCTATTGTCCGGAGCTGTAGCTGTAAGGTGGCCGGTGCCTGTCGTATCCCCGAACCCGTTTGTGGACATCAGCAGTGAGGGATGCCGTCAAGCTGAAGGAGTCCTACTGGACCCTTTTGTCCTGTGGGACTCTGGAGGCAGCTAATACCGGCAGGCCAAGCGGAATGTGGCTTTGGTGGTTGCTGAGGCAAAAACTCAGGCATGGGAGGAGTTTAGGGAGGCCATGGAGAACGACTTTCAGATGGCTTCGAGGAGATTCTGGTCTACCAGCTTGCGTCTCAGGAGGAAGAAGCAGTGCAGTGTCAACACTGTATATGGTGGGGATGGTGCGCTGCTGACCTCGAGTCAGGACGTTGTGGGTCGGTGGGGGGAGTACTTCGAAGACCTCCTCAATCCCACTAACATGATTTCCAATGAGGAAGCAGAGCCTTGCGACTCGGAGTTGGGCTCCCCCATTTCTGGGACAGGTCACCGAGGTGGTTAAAAAAATTCCTTCGTGGCAGAGCCCCGGGGTTGGATGAGATACGCCCGGAGTTCCTCAAGGCTCTGGATGTTGTAGGACTGTCTTGTTTGACACGTCTCTGCAACATCGCATGGACATCGGGGACAGTGCCTCTGGATTGGCAGACCGGGGTAGTGGGGGACCGGAGGGTGTATTCCAACTAAAGTGGGATCACACTTCTCAGCCTTCCTGGAAAAGTCTATTCGGGGGTTCTGGAGAAGAGGTTCCGTCAGATAGTCGAACCTCGGATTCAAGAGGAACAGTGTGGTTTTCGTCCTTTCATTGAACAGTGGACCTGCACTACACCCTTAGCAGTGTCCTGGAGGGTGCATGGGAGTTTGCCCAACCAGTCTACATGTGTTTTGTGAACTTGGAAAATTGTTTGACTGTGTCCCTCGGGGAATCCTGTGGGGGGTGCTCCAGGAGTATGGGGTTCCGGACCCCCTGATAAGAGCTGTTCGGTCCCTGTACAACAGGTGTCAGAGCTTGGTCCGCATTGCCGGCAGTAAGTCAAACCCATTTCCAGTGAGAGTGGAACTCTGCCAGGGCCGCCCTTTGTCACCGATTCTGTTTATAACTTTTATGGACAGAATTTCCAGGCGCAGCCAGGGTGTTGAGGGGGTCCGGTTTGGTGAACTTAGGATTGGGTCACTGCTTTTTGCAGATGATGTTGTCCTGTTTGCTTCATCAGGCCGTGATCTTCAGCTCTCTCTGGATCGGTTTGCAGCTGAGTGTGAAGCGGCTGGGATGGGAATCAGCACCTCCAAATCCGAGACCATGGTCCTCAGCCGGAAAAGGGTGTAGTGCCCTCTCAGGGTTGGGAGCGAGATCCTGCCCCAGGTGGAGGAGTTCAAGTATTTCGGGGTCTTGTTCACAAGTGAGGGAAGAATGGAGCGTGAGATTGACAAGCGGATCAGTACAGCGTCCGCAGTGATGCTGGCTCTGCATTGGTCTGTCGTGGTGAAAAAGTAGCTGAGCCGTAAGGCAAAGCTCTCAATTTACCAGTCGATCTACGTTCCTACCCTCACCTATGGTCATGAGCTATACGTAGTGACCGAAAGAACGAGATCGCGAATACAAGAAGCTGAAATGATTTTCCTCTGCAGGGTGTCTGGGTTTTCCCTTAACACTAGAATTACCAGAGCCTACGAAAAAACTTGTAATTCCGTCCCACCTTAAACTGCTTCTTAAATCCCTTCACACCTCTCCGCCAGCGTCCTTTGTTCTCTAAATGTGCTGATAAAGAGAAGCTAGGAGCAGCCGGCTATTCCATCCCCCACCAATTTAGAACGTGCACGAACTTCTCTCAGCTCATGCCTTGATTGAGTATCTGGGAGTGAAGTGGAGTTTTAGAGTGGAAATAATAGATCGTTGTTTGGAACACACGCATTTCATGTCTGTTCCGTTTCTACAGTAATCTGTGTCAACACATTGTTAAAACAGAAACTTTTTTATATTCTAGTAGTAGATGACAAAATGTAGGCATAAACTATATAATGTATGAAGCCTGAAGTCCAAATAGCAAAGAAACATTTTCACAAGAATAACACAATTGCACTTTTATTCAAACATATAACTGCAGAAACAAAAAGCTGCCTTAACATGCGACATTGACACCAGTTTACTGTAACTGACTCCGTGGTTCAATAGACTCAGCCCCGCTTGGGAATCAAGGGTGACGGGTTGATCCTGCCCCTCCATTTTGAGAAGTAAACTGCTCTTAGTCTTACTGTTTTAGAATAAAAGCATACATTTGATTTCAGTCTGTAACAGCCGGTGCAATTTATGATCTTTGTAAAGGTTAGCTTTTTTTTTAATTCACTTTTCACTCTCTCAGTCGTTCAGAATCAATCCATACAACCCCATCTGACACGGCTGTTTTCACTAAAGACGCTATAGCTCTGCAGTGTACCACGATGCATACTACGCTACCCATGGTTCTGACACACAAACGCTGGCTGCTGCCTTCTTCGTGTCTCACCGTCACTTGCTTTTCTTTTTATTCAGTTTTATTGAGTGTTCCTGCCAGTCCCCGCATGTTGCTGTATGCTTTTTCTTTTGTACTCCAGGACATGCAGAGGAAAGAATGGTAAAGACCAGTAACTTCGGCGCTATATGCAATCATCAGACACTCCCCATCTGCCCGTGTCACTCAAACACAGGAACATATATTGGTGTAAAGTATAACAAAAGTGCACTTTTATTCAAGTGCACTTTTTCCATCGCCTTTTCCTGTAAGAAGCAGTGTACACACTTCTCTCTATGCTGTGGTTTCTATTACACACCTGAAAGAAAGAGACAATATATGTGAAAATATAATCGCACTAATGCAATATTATTTGAAAACGAACAGCGTCAGATCGGGTGTGAATTTATGCAGGAACTGGAAATTCTCTGATGCGGACCTTCCCCAGGGAAGAAAGTACAGTGTCAGGTGCTCATTCAGTGTAATAGAAACCATAGCACAGAGAGGTGTGTACACGGCAACAAGTACACGTGTCGTAAATGTAGGAAGGACGGTCCTTGGGTGTGTGGGAACTGTTAATATTTGAATGTGATGATTTTATATAGCACGGAATGAAAATCTGCACTTCTTAGCATTGCACCATGCAAGATGTCGTATCAATCGCCTACTGTAACTTGCTTTCTTTTTCTTCGGTTATACAGGTAGTTTTGAATAAAAGTGCACTTGTTTTGTTTGCGAAATGAAGTGTCTGCGTGCACTTTTCGTGGCATTACACGTGTATTTTTTGAGCATGCCCGTTTGAGCAGTATAAAAAGTATTGAAAAGTATAACAAAACAACGGGCAGATGGGGAGTGTCTGATGATTGCATATAGCGCCGAACTTACAGCTCTTTACTATTCTCTCCTCTGCGTGCCCTGGAGTACAAAAAGTGCAATTGTGTTATTCTTGTGAAAATGTTTCTTTGCCATTTGGACTTCAGGCTTCATACATTATATAGTTTATGCCTACATTTTGCCATCTACTACTAGAATATAAAAAAAGTTTCTGTTTTAACAATGTGTTGACACAGATTACTGTAGAAACGGAACAGACATGAAATGCGTGTGTTCCAAACAACGATCTATTATTTCACTCTAAAACTCCACTTCACTCCCAGATACTCAATCAAGGCATGAGCTGAGAGAAGTTCATGCACGTTCTAAATCGGTGGGGGGATGGAATAGCCGGCTGCTCTTTATCAGCACATTTAGAAGACAAAGGGCGCTGGCGGAGAGGTGTGAAGGGATTTAAGAAGCAGTTTAAGGTGGGACGGAATTACGAGTTTTTTCGTAGGCTCTGGTAATTCTAGTGTTAAAGATAGGGTGAGAAGCTCAGGCATCTGGGAGGGGCTCAGAGTAGAGCCACTGCTACTCCGCATCAAGAGGAGTCAGATGAGGTGGCTCAGGCATCTGATCTGGATGTCTCCTGGATGCCTTCCTGGCGAGGTGTTCAGGGCATGTCCAACCGGGAGGAGGCCCCGGGGAAGACCCAGGACACCCTGGAGGGACTATGTCTCCCGGCTGGCCTGGGAATACCTCGGGATTTCCCCAGAAGAGCTGGAAGAAGTGCCCACTTGGATAAGTGGAAGATAATGGATGGATGGATGGATGGATTAAAAAAATTAAATTGTATTGACTCTCCTTATCAATGACATACTGTACATAAGTTAAACTTGTTGGAACGTTCCTGCTACATGCAAAGCACTAACAGTTTAATTATAGTTAAATAGATTATTAAAGTCTTTAGGTCCTTGTGACCCCTAGATTTATATATTTTTAAATGTTGTGAATAAAAACCAGCCTCTGCATTACAATTAATAGTGCTTGTATTCATGAAAAAATATACTTCAATTTTATCTTAAACCCTGAAATCCTGAAAGCTGCCTCATTATCACACATACTGAACTGATGTCTGCCTTAGTGATTTAACATAAGATATAATATACTGTACAGGTTTTGAACTTCATTTATGAATTTTCCATCCCACTGACTATTCTGCAAATTTCTGTAAAAGAAACATTCTTGTTTTGTAACATAAGACAGGGAAAACTAACTTAATTGTGTGAGTTCAGGCTTTTTGTCTTATAAATAGAAATACTTTACTTTACAGACTTCTGGGGCAAAATTTAAACTACATTGCTTATTGTAATTAGTGCCATTCAGGTTATAGTAGATTTAAAAAGTATTCAGACCCCTTCACACCCTGTAAACTTTATTGTGTTGTAGATTTAATTTTTCATGGATAACTTTGGCATTTCAATCAGTGACAATTTGGTTCTTAATCAAATGCCTAAGCAACGTCCTTCTTGGCCAATTACTCAGTTTGGCTCAACTGCCAACTCCAGGAAGTGATCTGGTGCCTTCAAAAGTCTTTCATTTCACTTTTACTGAGACCACTTTGCCGTTGGGAAGACTCAAAACTATAGAAATGATTTTATCCTTCTGCATTGATCTATGCCTCACCTCAGTTTTATTGCTGGTGTCTACAGAGAGTTTATTGGGCCTCACAGATTAGTTTTGTCCTGACATGCAGTGTGAATTGTAAGACCTTATATACACAGGTATGTGCCTTTCTAAATGAGGTGCAATCAATTCAATTTGCCTCTAGTGGACTCAAATCAAGTTCTAGACACAAGTCAAACAAGCATGCCCCTGACCACAGCAAACGGTCCGAATACTTACTTAAACAAGGGATTTCAGTTTTTGATGTATTCATTTTAATACATTTGTAAATCTTTCCTTAAAACAAGTTTTCACTTTGTCATTAAAGTGTCTAGAAAGTGAAGGGTTCCGAATACTTTATGAATCCGCCATGGTATATATACTGTGTGTATATATACAGTGCTGGTGCTAGGTTATTTTGCGCACTAGGCCAAGCTTATTAGTGCGCTAACCGACTGCTTCGTAGCTAACTTGTATGGCAAATGCCTAATTCACCTTAGTGGTGGCTTGGGCCCTGTATGTATATAACGTTTAATATCAAACATGTTAACTGCTTATAATTAAACACTGAATGCTTTAGAAGTCTGTAATACCATTGTTAGTTCACACATTTAATAAATTCAACATTTCCTTTTCCTTTCTAGTTTTTTATTCTAATCTATTGCTAAAGCATTTGTCCAGCATGTTTTGATGTAGATTTTGCTGCATATATTATATGGACTTAGAATGACTAAATGAAGATGATGGTAATGGAAGTGATTCTTGTTTCTTGTTTTCTCTGTACAGTATGGGTAAATATTAAAGCAAATATACTGAAGCAACCATTCAAATTCATTTAAAACCATTGGCAAAATGAGTGTTCAACATTCATGTTTATCTAAATGATTTTAAACAAAAGGCAAGACTTCAATAGGTATGAGGTGAACAACAACTACTAATTATATTTGCTTTATAATAATGCAGAAATATGAACTAAAACCAATGAGGTTTGGCGCTCATGAGAGAGAATGACCTTATTAAAATATAAAATAATGTATCAATGTCTACTATTTAAAAAGGCATAATAAAATAGCTATCATAAAATGTTATACAATTAGATATTAAGGTTAAATGTTACATATGCAAAAAATACGGCTGACTATAGGATCCACAGCAGTATAACTTACAGCAAAACAAGACAACAACAACATTTATTTATATAGCACATTTTCATACAAAACGTAGCTCGTAGTGCTTTACATAATGAAGAAAAGAAAAATAAAAGACAAAATAAGAAATTAAAATAAGACAACATTAGTTAAGATAGAAAAGGAGTAAGGTCCGATGGCCAGGGTGAACAGAAAAAACAAAAAAAAAAAAAAACTCCAGGCGGCTGAAGAAAAAAATAAAATCTGCAGGGGTTCCAAGCCATGGGACCGCCCAGTCCCCTCTGGGCATTCTACCTAACATAAATGAAATAGTCCTCTTTGTAGTTAGGGTTCTCACGGGGTCACTTGATGTTGATGGTCATACAGACTTCTGGCTTTTAATCCATCCGTCATTGTTGAAACATCACGGTGCTTTGAGTAGATGGTGGTAAGAGAGAGTAGGGGTTAGTACAAATTTTAGAGCCACCATGAATAGTTATTATAATGAGTTGGATATACAGAGTATCAGGATTTTAATTACAGTAAAGTTATGAGAAGGCCATGTTAAAGCAATGTGTTTTCAGCAGTTTTTTAAAGTGCTCCACTGTATTAGCCTGGCGAATTCCTATTGGCAGCCTATTCCAGATTTTAGGTGCATAGCAGCAGAAGGCTGCCTCACCACTTCTTTTAAGTTTAGTTCTTGGAATTCTAAGGAGACACTCATTTGAGGATCTGAGGTTACGATTTGGAATACAAGATGTCAGACATTCCGATATATACGATGGGGCGAGATTATTTAAGGCTTTATAAATCATAAGCAGAATTTTAAAGTCAATCCTGAATGACAAAGGTAACCAGTGTAGTGACATCAAAACTGGAGAGATGTGCTCAGATTTTCTTTTTCTAGTTAGGATTCTAGCAGCTGCATTCTGCACTAGTTGCAAATGATTTATGTCTTTTTTGGGTAGTCCTGAGAGGAGTGCGTTACAGTAATCTAGTCGACTGAAAACAAACGCGTGAACTAATTTCTCAGAATCTTTCAATGATTTGAGGTTTCCTACGTGAAAAAATGCTGTCCTAGTGATCTGATTAGTATGCGATTTAAAATTTAGATTATAGTCAACAGTTACCCCTAAGCTTTTTACCTCCGTCTTGACTTTTAATCCTAATGTATCCAGTTTATTTCTAATAGCCTCATTGTATCCATTATTGCCAATCACTAAGATTTCAGTTTTCTCTTTATTTAACTTGAGAAAGTTACTATTCATCCATTCTGAGATACAAGTCAGACATTGTGTTAGTGAATCAAGAGAATCGGGGTCATCAAGTGCTAATGATAAATACAGCTTTGTGTCTTCAGCATAGTTGTGTTAATTCACGTTGTGCCCTGAGATAATCTGACCTAACAGAAGCATATAGATTGAGAAGAGCAGGGGACCCAAGATAGAGCCTTGTGGAACACCATATCGGATATCATGTGTCTTTGAGTTGTAATTATCACAACTAACAAAGACTTTTCTCCCTGTCAGGTAGGATTCAAACCAATTTAAGACACTGCCAGAGAGGCCCACCCATTGACTAAGGCAATTTCTAAGAATATCATGATCAATGGTGTCAAATGCGGCACTCAGATTTAAGAGGATGAGAACAGATAAATGGCCTCTGTCTGCATTTACCTGCAGATCATTTACTACTTTGAGTGAAGTTTATGTTTTGTGATTTGTTCTAAAACCTGACTAAAATTTATCAAGAATAGCATGTTTATTTAGGTGGTCATTTAACTGCATAATGACTGCCTTCTCCAGAATTTTACTTAAGAAAGGCAGGTTAGAGATGGGTCTAAAATTTTCAAGAGCCGAGGGGTCAAGATTATCTTTCTTAAGTAGGGGTTTAACTACAGTAGTCTTAAGACAGTCTGGGAAGACCCCCGTATCTAATGACAAATTTACTATGTCAAGAACATCATCAATTAGCACGCCCGACACTTTAAAAAAAAGACACACATATCTAAGTGATGCCACCTATTGGTGATCAAATCTATGTTTTATATATATTTGTTTGTAGCCTTGCAGCAATTACAGTCATGAGTCTGTGTGAATAGATCTTTATGAGGTTTGCATATCTGGATGCTGCAATTTTTCCTGTTGTTCTTTGTAAAACTGTGTAAGCTCTGTCTGGTTACTTGGTGATTGTGAGTGAACAGCCTTTGTCAAGTCCAGCAAGCAGCATTTGCTGCCAAAGGTTCATCTACTGAATACTGACCTGAAGGGGTCTATACTTATGTGACAAATTATTGTGTGTTTTTGTTTTTTTATTTCATTTAAGTCATTTTGCAGAGATCTGTTTTTACTTTGACATTAAAGTATATTTTTCTATTGATTGGTATCAAAAAATCCAAATCAATATCCCTGTGATTCAGTGTTGAACAATAATAAAATGTGAAAGCTTCTAAGGGTGGAATACTTTTAAAATAGATTCACTCATTGGTTAATGGCCAGACAACTTAGTTTTGCCATTGGCTGTCCTCATACCATATACAGTTTTATTTTATAATTTTCTGATTGGAAAATGAAATGGGCATTCACAGTTAATGTCTAAATATAAAGGCTTTTACACAGGTTTGCTGCATAATTAAGTGTTGCAATTATTTTTAAGGAGCATGTAACCCCTTAAGCTACTTTAGGTGACAGTAAACTTGAATTTGAAGTGGAAATAGATTTTCAATGATTTTAAACTTGTATGTCCAAAGGCAGCACACTTTAAATTTGATTGGCAAAAGATGCCAACTCGAAATATTCTTCCTTTCCATTAATGCTTTCACATAGAGGCTTTATCCTTACCATATAAATCTTATATCCATTGCATATTCAGTATAATAACATATATATTTGAGTTTCTCCAAGGGATTAATATAGTTTATCTGATCTAATGTAATGTTGCTATTATGCTTATTGTTCAGTTCATCGGTTCAAATAGAAATACAATATTTTATTTAATGCTATCTTTTTGTTATTTAGGCAACCGACCCAGATGCTGGACTGAATGGACAAGTCCGATACAGTTTGCTGAACCATAATGGACTTTTCAGAATAAACTCAAATGGAAGTATTTATACTTCAGTACCTCTAGACCGAGAAACAAGAAGTCAGTATGACCTAATTGTGGAGGCATCAGATGGAGCAGTGGATCCAAGACGTACAACTATTACATTATCCATCAAAGTTCTCGATATTGATGACAATAGCCCTGTATTCTCACAGACATCATATACAGTTAATTTACCAGAAAACAGTCCTGTTGGAACAGTAATATTACGTTTAGAGGTATGTGGAAAATCTGCTTAGTAGATTTGAAATGTGAAATTTTCTGAATATTATTTTGTAATTCACATTTTATAGCATTTAAATTAATAATATATTGTATAATGAAACAATTTTTTTTATATATATATATATATTGTAACCTAAATCAGTTTAACACTGAAAATGCTTCTTCCCATTATCTGGTATCAATTCAGATCCTATGTGCTTACAGCCTGTGCCTGCTGAAACACTAACACTCTCCTGCAAGCTTAAGCAACTAACAATTGAGTTTTATTTTAGGAGTATTAAGATAACAGGCTTACACAGTCAATGCTCTCCATTGCCCAAATTTGCCATTTATGATGCTGAATGATGATGCTGAAACCATTTTACCCACAATTTGAGTCACCATTAGAATTCATCATGCTTTATCTCTTACAAAGGAACAAATTCATAAATGCATGTGGACGAGAGAGACAAGAAATCTAACTGGCTGAGTTACATAAAAACTTCTGTAGTAGAAAAAGTGTCAAGCTTTGTTGTCATCTGCAGGGATGAGGTAGTCTCTGTGCTGTATAGTTTTTCATTATTTATTAGTATATTTTTCACTAGAATTATTTTAATATGTTGATAAAATGTGTTGCATAACAGAAAAACAGTTATGTTTATGCCTATTATCATAAATCAGAAACATTTTTATCATTGTGAAAATTACTACATTAAAAAGTTTTTCCCAGAATTTTTATATATCATCTTCATTAGTGATTATCAAGTTTCCAAACCGCAAAACAAAGCACACGTGAAAAAAGATTATATAGTTTCTGTCTCAACTGTCAGTGTTTGCTGATATTCTGTTTCTTTTTTATGACATACTGAAAATGACATCACAGCAACAAGCTGCAAGAAGAACATATTCTGCAGAATTGTTTTTTTTTACTTTCCCAAAAATCACTTGTTAAAGTAGATACATACTATAGTGTGTCTATAGGTTTTTGAAATTAGTGAGTTATCTTCATTAAAACAGTTTGAAACAGTCAGTTAATCATTTGTTTCTATAATAATATTAATTCATAATGAGTTTAAATCCAAGCCTTCATTACTGCGTGGATTTTTCTTTAACTTGTAAATAAAAATGGGAAATATGATATTTTTTGCACACAAGTCATATGTTATAAATGATCTGCAAAGTGTAAAATGTAATTTTTATGTTGTGTGTACACTTACATGTTTGTTTATTTAAGGCAAAAGATGTTGACCTTGACTCCAATGTCACATACCGCATTAGGACACAAGATGCAAAGCAGTTGTTTGCTGTGAATCCTCTGACGGGAGATCTGTCAGTTATAAAGCCATTAGATTTTGAAACTGTTTCTGCAACTGGGGCAACCTACACCATTATAGTGGAAGCTTTGAACAGTGGAAGTGGCATGCCTCCAGGAATTGCAACGGTTACAGTCAAAATTATGGTAAGGATATACTGAGCAATATTTTGATTATTAAAATTAGTATTTCTGAAATTTCTTTCAATGTTTTCTAGTGAATGAAGCAATGTAGCACATTTGGAAATAAAATTTGACTACCCTGTTTCAGAAATGTATCAAAAGAAGAATAATTAATTACATTGTTGTAACCAATACAGAAATTATGTGAGTGTGTAAAATCATGTGAGATCTTAGTAGATGCCAGAAGTTATACTAAAACAAATTATTCAACAAGAACACGGGGACAGAAGTGGAAGCTGGATAACTGTAATTTTGTTTCAAATATTAGAAATATTTCTCCATGTAAAGAGCCATGGGTATATTGAATAAGATAGTAATAGATAGTAACATTTAAAAAATACAATACAAAATGTGAAGTCATTATTCCTTGACTTATTTTAGGCACCTTTCAAGTTATTGTTTTTTTTGGCATGATTCAGTCAAGTCTTCCGACATTTTCAGGGCCCAACACAGAGTAGCATGAGTCTCATTTTAAATTATGTCTTTCATGATACCCCTCACTGAGTTTTAAGGTATAGCTGCAGTTCTTTTGGGGTTTCTGAACCAGTGATGTTTTCCTGTAATGGCATCATTATTTTGATTGCTCAGAATTATTGATCAAAAAATCCCTTTTTAGTCTTCTTAAGCAGAACATGTTGATGTTGTACTGTTTCATTACATTGTATGAACTGACATTTGTGTTTTGTTCATCATTACAGTTGGGATTTATACAGATTACATATTAGGCAACATGAAGTTTTGGTGCCTAGGCAACATAAATCTTTAGTTTCATGGCTGGGTTCTAGCTGATGTGGGTCTATCATAATAAACCATTGATTTCTTCAGTTGGACACCAGTTGATTTCCTGGGGACAGCAGAAATGTTCATTGGTGCACAAGTCTGACTAACAGTGTTTGCAGAGTTGGGTTTCCATTGGCTAGTTATTTATTTGCTTGTTTCTTTCTGTCTTTCTTTGAGCTGATCCCTGCTTTTTGTTAAGCCTAGATTGTACCAAGAGAGATGTATTCTTTACTTGAATATAATAGTAAATGTCATTAAGTGTGTTTGGTTGTACATACCGTATTACTTTGTTTCTGGTTCTGTTATTTTGTAACAATCAAAAACTTCTGCTATTGTATTGTAAATTCACACTATTAGGAGTGTAGTGAACTTGTACTATCCCTTGACAAGAGAAAAAGGGAACAAAAGCTATGGTTAAGTTTTATAAATATTCTTCTCATATTCCTTCAGTTCATTAAGTCATAATATATATAAACAGTGATTTATTAATTTTGCTGTAGGGCTGTATTGTGTTTACTTGCATTATCTAAGATACTTGCACAGAGAAAGTATTAATGAAACACATTCTGCGTTTAAATGAAAATACATTGCCTAGTAGTACATAAAGATTAGGCTGCACAAGAATTATTTAATATTTCAGTATTTTACATACTAATTACAGTGGCAATTTGGCATGGAAATTCTGAAACCATACCAGAATTTTCCTTTTATATACTGTATGTGTGCATACTTCTCTAATGTGAACATTAACTCACTGAATTAATATTATTTGTCCCACTTTTTTTATAAGTGAAACATGCAAGTTCATACTCATTTTATACCACATAAAATCAATCAGGCAATGGGATGCCAGTGTCTAGTCTGCATCAATTGGCATCAGATTATTGTGATACCCTCTGACATTTTCATCATCTGAAAAATGCAGTCATATAGATTTAAACGTTTTGGTCTATGAACTGCTTAAATTGAAACATTAAAACCTCACATTTAGAGTCAAATGGCTTTAAGGTGAAAGATGTCAAGCTACAGTAACAGAGAAATAATGCACTGACTACACACACTGCACATCCAAGAGCAGTGCTAACTACCTTGCAGCCAGGTGTTTAATGGTCAGTATGATGCCAGCAAACAATTAAAACAGAGATTTTCTGCATGCATACATTCATACTAATTTATTGATTTTATTAAAAGCAAGTAACATTCTGTACAATCAAAACAAGCTTAACAGAACTAAATTCAACCCCTCCCCCAAGAGAAAGAGAGGAAGGCCAACAGTAGAGAAAAACCTTTAAGAGTAGAAGAGAGAGCAGAATCATTTCCTCCAATGTAAATGCTGAAGATGCTGAAGATGAAAATGCTATAAGATGTTATTGATTAGATCCTCCCAGGTTTTAAAAAAGTTTTGAACAGATCCTCCAAGTGAGAATTTCAGTTTTTCCAATTTCAAATAATATATAATATGAGTTACCCACTGACTTAAAAGAGTTGGGCAAGGATTCTTCCAGTTGCTCAAGATAAATCTATGTGTTTGTTTCTCCATCTCCACTTTAAACCCATCTGGGAGTATACCAAACATAGCTATTAATAAACTTCTGAAATGTTGAGTAAGAGATCCTTTTCCCACTGTACTCTGGGATCATTGAAAGGAAGGGATTTTAAAATGGTTGTTATATATTGTAGAAATGCTATCTGAGGCTTTACGACTGATCAGTATTTCTTCTGGAATAGAAATAGGTGGGAGGTGAGGAAAATTGGACGGATTCCGTTTAGCAAAGTTTCTAATTTGAAAGTAGTGGAAAAATCGTGTTGATGGGAAGTTAAATTTCAAGAGTAATTGTTCGTTGGATGCAAATAGATTATCTATATACAAATTTCTAAATGATTTAATCCTGTACGTTTTCCAAACATTAAAAACTATGCAAGTCTGAGAGGGTGGAAAGAGGTGGTTATCGTGTAGAGGTTGTGGACTATGGCCAGCATCTTATCCCGGCGAATACCCCCAAGTCGCCAAGTGGAGCCCTCCCTGCAACATGGAGATGCCCTGATTTCCAGCAGGGCATCATGGACCTTTGAGTTTCCCTTCACAGCCCTGCTGGATACCGTGGGGGCCACCAGAAGATGCCTCAGGGAGGCTGAAGGACTTGTATGTTTAGTATAGCCCGGAAGTACTTCACAGTCACGAGGACGGAAGAAATAAAGTACTTCTGGGCTGAAGAAAAAAGAGGAGTTTTCACCTGACCCGGAAGTGCTGGGAAATCATATGGACTGGGGGATCAGAAGCACTTCTGGGTCAAGGACTTTAAAAAGGACTGTGGGAGATCCCAGCTTTGAGCTGAGTTGGGAGGAATGGTGACAAAGTGTCTGGGAGTGGAAGATTTAATTATTGTATTGTTATTATTGAGAATTGTATTGTTTATTGAGTATAGTGGAGGTGGAGGTGCTTTGTGCACTGTATTATAGTAAAAATAAAATTATTGAGATTTTTATCTGGCATCTGGTCCGAGGGTTCAAGGGGACGACAGTGCCCCCTATCTGTCACAGGTGCAATAGATAAAAGCTTCCTACATTGGTTCCATATTTTAAGTGAATGAATGACAATTGGGTTGTTAGTAAATTGATGATGACTTGTATTTTCTGGGGTGCAAAGCAAGGAATATAAAGGAATACTGCAGGATTTTATTTCTATTGTGGACCAAGCTTGTGTGTGTTCATCTGTGTCAATGTCCAGGTTTTTATAGCTTGTATATTTGCCGCCCAGTAATAAAATATAAATGTTTGGTAGTGCCATCTTCTGCTTTAAGTCGTTGTTGGGTCGTGATTTGGATGCTTGAATGTTTCAAATTCCAAATAAATCAGGTTATGACTGAATGTAATTTCTTAAAGAATGATTTTTTAATGTATATGGGAATGCTTTGGAATACAAAGAGAAGCTTGGGAAGGATATTCATCTTGAAAATCAGTGTTGATTCTCCCTTTTATTCGAATTAATTCTGAGTCCAGATATCTTTTGAAATTCTCCTAGTGCTATAAGGACTGCAGGCACAGAATTTTGTGGGATTAATATATATAGTGCCATATCACTTGCATATAGTAATCATTTCTGTTCAAGTCCTTCTCTGATAATCCCCTTTATCTCAGACTAGCAAAATACCCGCGCTTCACAGCAGAGAAGTAATGAAAAAGAAAAATGAAACATTTTGAAAATAACGGAACATGATTGTCAGTGTTGTAAAGTGTTTTGTCACTGTTATGAGTGTTGCTGTCAAATACACATATATATATTATACTCTATATATATATATATATATATATATATATAAAATATATATATACATATACACATATATATACATACACACACACATACACATATATATATATATATATATATATATATATATATATACACACACACACATATATATATATATATACACACACATACATCCAACATATATACATGTATATATATATATATATATATATATATATATACATGTATATATGTTGGATGTGTGTGTGTATATATATATATGTGTGTGTGTATATATATATATATATATATATATATGTGTGTGTGTATGTACATATACACATATATATATACATACACCTTTTGGGGTGCCAGAATCCATCAAGGAAGAAAAATGAAAAACATTATTTGTACAAAATCTTAATTTATCTATCCATTCCTAAATAATTAAATGGGCAGGCTATTTCATATCAGTGCAATACGCTGCTTGTTAAAATGGATGACTCCCTCTCTTACGTGCACTTAGTGCTGCATGGGTATCTGTTCAAGTTCTATTTAAATTTCAAATATAAGTAATTTTTATTTAGTCGACAGAAATATGTTTGGTAGGAATGTAAGTTAAATTTAGTCATCATTGCATAAATTTTTCTTCACCATAGAAATTTAAAGACTAAATTCAACTTACATTCCCACCAAAGATATTTCTGTCGACTAAATAGAACTTACTTATATCCAAATAGAACTGGAAAAGATATATTTTTTCGAATCTGGTCGCGCATTTTAGATCAACTTGACGTGCACTACATCGAGCCCACGTGCTATTGTGCTCTCACCTGTCTGCCTCAATAAGTCACCGTCGCTTCGCTCTTACTTTTTTACCGTTCATTTAATCATGGCTAGTCGCAAGAAAATTTGAAAATGGAAGGAGGATTACACTGAGTATGGCTTTACCAAAACAATTATTGATGGCGAATAAAGTATCCCTTATTCATAAAGCTTCAATTGGTGATCTGTTTTTCTGCGTTAAATGTTTCCTTTTCTTTTTCTACCTTTTTTAACACACTACTTCTCCGCTGCGATACGCGGGTATATATATATATGTATATATATATATATAACCCGATCTACATACTCGAATAATGGATACTTTATTCGCCATCAATGATTGTTTTGGTAAAGCCATACTCAGTGTATTCATTAGATGAACGGTAAAAAAGTAAGAGCGAGGGGAGGATGACTCATTGAGGCATGCAGGCTGTAGTGCGCATCAACTCTATCTGAATTGCGATCACATTTGAAAAACATATCTTTTCAAGTTCTATTTAGTCCATATGTGTCAAACTCAAGGGCGCGGGCCACATCCGCCCGGCGTGTAATTATATCCGCCCGAGATCATTTTATATACTGTATTATTGTTATTAAAGCCCGGGTATATGAAGCGCTGGTAACACAATAAACTACAGATCCCATAATGCAGCGCTTCAGCTGCCTTGCATCAGGGTAACCTGAATGCAATTCAGAAGATACAGAAAACAGCATAATTAAATAAGAATCTGACACTTCAGCGGACGTTTTAACCCGTGCACAATCACAAAGTGATTTCAAGTGAAGCTGCTTTTATGGGAGACACAAATGCACCAGTTCACCATGCCCCACTTTCCCTGTTGCCAAGTACTGTTAAACCAAGTCGTCACTACGGTGTTCCCAAATACGCACTTTGCTGATAAACTGAGCGCGCACTGAGTTTGCACGGCGCTTTGGTGACTTTGATGAACAAAAAAAGTCCGTCTACATGCGGCTCGAACCTTATGCATGTTTGGTAGCACATATCTGTGTGAGAAGCTCTTCTCAGTGATAAAGACTAACAAAACAGCACACAGGAGTCGCCTCACTGATGAGCACCTGCAATCCATCCTGAGAATCTCCACAACACAGAACCTCACAGCAAACAGAAACGAACCTGTGGCCAAAAAGATGCCAGGCGTCCAGCTCTAAAATGACATATGAGCAAAGACAACTGAATGATTTGATTTGTTATTGCACGTAAGAGCGGGAGTCAACCGTTTTAACAAACAGCGTATTGCACTGATACTGAAATAGCTGTGTGTGTATATATGTAGATATGTATGTATATGTGTGTATATATGTGTGTGTATATATGTAGATATATATGTATGTATATATGTGTATATGTATAGATATGTATATATATATATGTTTATGTGTGTGTGTAAATATATATATATATATGACAACAACACTCATCACTCACAACAGTGACAAAACAATTACATTGACAATCAGGTTACGTTATTTTCAAAATGTTTCCTTTTCTTTTCATTGCTTCTTTAACACACTACTTCTCCGCTGCGAAGCGGTATTTTGCTAGTATATATATATATATATATATATATATATAGCAAAATACCAGCTTTCCAGCGATGTCGTGTGTTAAAGAAGTTATGAAAAAGAAAAGGAAACATTTTAACATTGAGGTGAATGGGAGGGGAGAGGATGACGTCACTCCTCCACCCGCCTTAACTGTCAATCCCCCACAAACACAGTCTCTCGGAATTTGCATAAGCACACCCCTTCACCTGCAAATTTAACTTAGTTACAAACTGATCAAAACTCTCGTTTATATCCTGCGTTCTCTCATTAAACTTGTATCCCGCATTAGCCGTGGGTATGACAAACGCCAGCGGCAGCCTGTCTATGAACTTAATTTAAACTTTAGTTTTACACCGTGCTTTGTTTCTGAAGTAGCTGCAGGCATGAATATGCTTGTACAGTATGTGTCACTCGCTCACTTCTTATTGTTTCGCCGCCTTCTCAATTGTATAATGCATGTTTTCTTCAGCGCTTTTTGGAGATCTTCCTGGTTTTCTACGTAATGCATTGACAGTCAGTTCATGTGATTACGTGGGAGGCGTGATGATGTCACACGAAACTTCGCCCCCCACAGCCATCAAGCTCAACTCCATTACATTATAAGGAGAAAAATAGCTTCCATTTATGACCATTACGCGTAGAATTTCGAAATGAAACCTGCCCAGCTTTTGTAAGTAAGCTGTAAGGAATGAGCCTGCCAAATTTCAGCCTTCTATCTACACGGGAAGTTGGAGAATTAGTGATGAGTTAGTGAGTGGGTCAGTCAGTCAGTGAGGGCTTTGCCTTTTTTTAGTTTAGATATTTGTGTGTATATATATATATATATATATATATATATATATATATATAGTTTTACTATCAAATAATGCAAAGAGTACGCGGCACATGTTTCGCCCTAATTCTGGGCTCATCAGGCGTACACACTGACTGCACCCCCTCTCGGGAATCAAACCTCGGACATCAGTGCTAGAGGCAAAGCCTCTTGTGTTGCACCACGGCGTGTGGTTTGTTTATTTGACAGTATGTAGATCGGGGTATATATATAAGATAAGATAACTCCTGTAGACACAATAAATGCCTTTATTGAATAGACAAACCAGGGGTGAGCAAGTTCCTTTCTACTGCAGCCACAGCCGTGACACACATAAAAAACATCAATAATAACTCATAAACTTGCAATATTATTTAGGAAAATCGCAACATTTTACTCACCAAAAATTCTGATTATTTGTAAACAAAATCCATCCTCTTCTCTTTCCTCAAAAACAGTTCAATTACTCTCAAACGGATTATCCGTGCACTTCAGTTCCATCAAAAAGTCCCTCTCTATCGCCATCGAAGCTAATGCTGAAAGTTGAATCTGCCCTGTCGTATTTCTGGCATAAGTTTTAATTCGCTTTAGGGCTGAAAATGTCCGCTCGACAAAAGCATTGTACACGGAAACTTTTTCCATTTCTTTTGTTGTCAAGAGGTTGAATTCTGATTGCAAAGCCTGTCTTTTCCTATAAAGTGCCTCATTTGAAAACCTGGGGCCTCATGTATAAACAATGCCCGTTTCCTCACACACTTTGAAATGTATAAAAACTAAACTTGGCATAAAGCAACGTACATTTTCATGGTAGCCCCCTTCCTTGCATATGCACATTTCTGTTCAGTTTTGCAAACTGACAGCATCCAGCGCCAAAGCAGTGCTACTGTTTCTTTGTCATTTACCTTTCTTTTCCATTTATCAAATATACCAAAATAATTGCATATCATTTACGAATTTAATTCACTTGATTGTAATCATTCTGTAACAATATAATGGTGCTTGGAATGGCCATACTATTCCAACTACGATGGTTGCTTTAGTGTTTTCACTCTCATTACACCACTCAGAGTATTTTAACCTATTGTATCTGAGTGAGGGATCGCAGCTATAAAGCAGCTGATTGGAAAGCTCTACATTGGGTTGTGTCGAGAGCGCAGAGGATTATCGAGATACAGCTTCCAGCATTGGAGGACATTTAAAGCACATGCAGCTTCAGCCATGTGCACAGTCTCTTTGAACTTCTCCCATCCAGCAAACACTTCAGAGCCTTACCTGCACAGACTTGGATGTTCAGAAACAGTTTCATCCCAAGAGCTATAAACACAGTCAATCAGCTCATCAAGTGCTCTCGGTGGAACTGTGTTTACTTAGAATTACAATTACCTCACTGTAAACATGCACTACAATTCTGTTATTGTACAACCTGAGCCACTTTATGAACCATTTGCACTATCTGCACTATATGTACATGTATATTGTACTTATGCTTTCATACTGATTAAATATTGATTTTAATATGAAGTTTACAACGTTCTACTTTAACGACAAAATAAAGTATGAGATTAAAATAGAAATTTCGAGATTAACTGTGTTCCTAGTTTTTCTTTTCTGTTTACCCTAATACGCTTCCGTGTGACACTCAGACAGAAGGCTGCAACTCACGTTTTCACTGTGACTTTTGATATCTAACTACATCTTTTTTTATTTCAAGCACTGTGTGACTTTCTGAACTTGAACTTTCGAGTATCTCCACCACTCTGAATTGCACAATCAACTTCTTTTTGTTGTTTACTGCTTAAGCCAACAAATAGTATGTTTTCCCTTGCTTCCACTTCACATTGGCTGAAATTCTTTTTTTCACTTGCTTTTGCTATTGTATTTTATCCAAACCCTGAAAGAAAGGTGTTATTTATTTTTATTTGCATATTAAAATATGTGAAATTCTGGGAGGAGTCAGGGTAGGGCTGTAGGCGCGTGCACGTGCGTTAAATTTTGCGTTTGTTGGGATTGGTAAAGGGAAAGTGCATGGAACTTGGTGTTTGCACAAATTTATGCATCTGGATTTTTTTGTGCATTCACATGTTGCCACTTTTGTCCATACCCATGTTTTAGTGGGAATTTTATTCATGGCATTATACATGAGACCCCTGGTGTGTTCTTGATCTATTCTGTTAATTTCACTGATTAACTCAGACACCTTCTTGCTTTCAAATTTATTTTTGTGGGGGAGATATGAAATAATCTGTCCTCTTAAAAATGCCTTCAGAGTTTCACAGATTATTCTTGCAGAGACCTCTGAGGATGCATTTGTCTCTAAAAAATAATCAATTTGCTTGGATATGAATTCTGTACAGTTCTCATCAGCTAACAACAGGGAGTTAAGATGCCAGCTGTGGGGTTTAGTGATTTGAACTCCATAATCAGAGGGGCATGGTCAGAGATAACAATAACGTTGTTTTTGCAAGATTTGATCATGGGCAAAAAATTCTTATCTATAAGAAATAATCAATTCTTGAGTAACAGTGATGTTCTGGTGAGAAAGAATATGCTTTTAAGTTTGGATTTAGAAATCTCCTTGGGTCACAAACTGTGTAATTATTTTTGCAGTGTTAGATGTTATTGTCCCTGTAGCTGAAGATATATCCAGGTCTGGATTTAAAACACAATTAAAGTCTCCAGCCATTATAATTTTATGAGTGTTCACATTATAAACGGATGCAAATGTTTTGGATGAAGTCTGTTATAATCCACATTGGGTGTGTAGATATTTATCGAAATCACTTTACAATTAAATAAATTACCCATCACCATCACATATCGCTCTTCAGGATTGTGGTGTTATGGGTCCACAGCTCGTTGAGAAAAGGCCATTCATTTTTTTAATAGGTAAGCGATGTGCTCGCGGCTTAGTAAGGGGACGTTGGGCCATAGTGGGCCGCAGGACGATCCGTAGGGTGTGGGCGTTTCTCACCTAGTGCACAGGTGAGGAACTGCCCACATTCATGATTGTCCCGAGGCTAATGCTGCAGCTGCTGTGGCCCTCGTCATTTTAAAAAGAAGCGCGAGTCGGTTTTAAAGGAGGGAAAAGAAACGATCTGAGAGAAAAAGGAAAGGAGATGAGGACGGAGGTTACAGGGAGCGAGGAAGCATGCGGTGCAAGAGAGACGGACAGGCGGTGTGTGCGTCTGGTGAGCGCGATCGGCCGTGGGCAGCTGTATGGAAGCTGGGTGTTAGGCCAACACCTAGGCGTTTGAGTTGAGGTTGCTCCGCTGGTGAGCAGGTAGCGGGAGTGCCTAAAGGAAGCGACGAGCCGCAGAAGGCCGTGGAAAGGCAGCGGAAGTCGGGAGGCTTGGTGGTGGAGTCCCCAATGTGAGCGTCCTGGCTATTGGGGTAATCAAGTCTCGGGGACTGGGATGAGTGCCAGACCGAAGCCAGGGATCGGGAGGTCTCCAGTCTCGGGTGTGTTGTAGGAGGGCAGCTGCAGAGAGCGTCTTGCCTGCTGCTTGGCCCAAACGGGATAAGCAGGTGAGACGCTAACAGAAGAGCACCGGATTTGTTGTTGGTTTTAAGACTGCTTCCTAAAGAAGATTTTAACCTCTCGTTTTTAAGGATGTGTTTTTTTTCTATTTATTGATTTTTAACCTCCACGTGTTCTTTTTATGGGTTATTTATTTAATGAACTGTGAAGAACTGCACTATTTATGGAACACTGTTTTTGACTGTTTTTAATAAAAGCACTGTTGCACTTTTTACCTTCCCCTTGCTGGAATTATTTGCCTCCATTGACTAGCTCTCTCGGTTACATTATCGACGGTGTTGGGTTCAAGTGCTTCCAACAGCAAAGGGAGTGTGGAGCCAGAACCCACATCGTCACAAGGATCAGGTACGAAAGTTAGGTCCATAAATATTTGGACAGAGAAAACTTTTTTCTAATTTTGGTTCTGTACATTACCATAATGAATTTTAAATGAAACAACTCAGATGCAGTTGAAGTGCAGACTTTCAGCTTTAATTCAGTGGTTGAACGAAAAGATTGCATAAAAATGTGAGGGAACTAAAGTATTTTTTTTAACACAATCCCATTGATGATTTATTGTCTGCTTCTCATTAATCATTAATTCATTAATTGTTATCTCTTATATATATTTATCTTCTGGTTTGTCCTGCCTCCTCTTCAAACCCGGTCCCATCCACATGGCATTTCTCGATTCCTATTCATCCTCTTCCAAACCCTTCAACACACTGCCTGCGGCCTCCCATACACCCCCATGCCACTTTTCTCGAGGCCTATTCCTCCTTTGGACTACCACATTCCCCGCTGCCCGCTGATGACTTCATTGGTGTCACATCACCCGATATCTAGCCTGACCGCGTGACCTTTCACTTCGGCCATGTCTGTACCTGGGAGTCTTTTCCGTAGCCTGCTGCAGGAAGGTACTCTCTCAACCATTGGCATTGGTTTCGCTCCTTACTATTTTCGTTATACTGCGACGGTTGTTTCCTAAGCCTTTGTTATAAAATGAACGACAGTATCTTCTCTGTCGACTGGTTTTTGTACAACGTCATCTGTATTCTGGGATCCGGCAACTGTCTGTTCCTATCAGTGGGTTATTTCTTGACACAAAAAGCTGACGAAGGCAATGCACCATTTTCCGTTCTTCCATTCTTACGTCGGCTATCTAGTACCTAATAATAATGGTAGTTGCAAATGTCCAGAACAATCAAGCATTACATCTAGCAGTCTTATACCACCAAGTAAACAATTCAACTAATTTTAAAATGATTCCAAAGAATTGGGGATTATTGAACCTATGCGTCTTGGTGGTATAGTTCTGACTAATGTGTTTCAATAATAACAACAACAGCATTTATTTTTATAGCACATTTTCACAAAATGTGGGTACAGTTCAAAGTGCTTCAAAGCTAGCAAAGTAGACAACAGAAAAAGTGCAATAAATATACAACAACAACAATGTATTTTTATATAGTCCTAAATCACACATCAAATGCCTCAATGGGCTTTAAACAGGTACAGTTTGGCATCCCTCCACCCTTAGACTGTCTATGAAGACAACAATGAATTCCCTAAAAACTATATAGGAAAAAAAAGAAATCTTAAGAAGGGCATTTTAAAGGAGATCCCCTTTCTGGTAGGCTAGGCATGCAAAAGGTGTCAAAACAGGGTTGATACTAGACAAAAACACTAATATTCATGTACACTATATTATATTTATAAAGTACAGACAAGATTGAAGCAGTCTTAGTCTCAATACTAGATAACTGTGATAGTTATATGTCTCAGTAATGGATGACTGCATCCAGAAAACAGTCTGTCACTTAAACTTTGTATTGTTTAGATTTAGTTAGTAAGTCAAGTCGATTTAATACTTAAATACAGAACAGAATTAATAAAAACACAAAGCTGTAAGAATGAATGACATTGGAAACAACATTAAAGGGAAAGTCCATCCAGTGAAGTCCATGCTCAATTATGCAGAAATTTACTGTCTCTGTCTTCATCTGCATCATGAGCAGCAGCAGAGTGTGCACACTAGGAGAAGAGAACTGGAGAAAAAAAGGAGACAGAAAGAAAACAGATTACTCAACAACAGCATTTATTTTCAGTATAGCACATTTTCAACAATGTAGCCCAAAGTGCTTTACAAGATAATGTTACAAGAAAACAAAAACAATTAAGATCAGGCAATAATATTAAGCAATTAAGTAACAACTAAAAAAGGTAAAATCATGTGGCCAGAAAGACAAAAAAAAACAATACATATAAAAAACTCCAGACAGACTGGAGAAAAAAAAACAAACTCTGCAAGGATTCCATGGCCAAATGGCCACCTGGCCCCCACTAAGCATTCTACATAACATAGTTTTCATGCTTCATATGATAGGAGTGTGATGAAGTTGATCTTGTAGACAGCTGAATTGTGCAAACACTAACTTATTGCTTAGCAGGAACCAAATTCTTGGTCCTAGCAAAAAATGACAAAAACAATTTTGAAAAAGGGGCTTTTCAGCATATATATATATATATATATATCTTCGGACCACTAAAGTACTATCTATGTATCTGTACTCAGAGTGTTAGCAGGTTTGAAAGTTTGGTTATTTGTTTGTTTTGATTATTTCCAAGCAGTACATATTTAAAACAAAATGTGTTTTCTTGAATATACTTCTTTATTTAAAATTGGTATTTGGCCTCTGTAGGTTAAGACTGGACAGCTGCCTCAAATATTGATGGCATTTCTTACACTACCAGTTTGCATTTACTAGTGAGGGTAGAGGTTATTGTGAGACTAACCTACAAATTACAGCAGCAGTAGCAGTTCTGTAAACCTTGTACTAGACTCTGATGAAACTCTAACATTAGTGGGTGGTAAAGGTCAAATCAAGGTAGTAGTACTGAACAATAACAAAAATAGCACTGGCAAAAGAATGGTTCATTCAAGGCTATATTTACAGTATATGATACTATGTATGCATGTAAACAAATAATATAGTAGTTTAGAAACAAGTCCAGTACAAATTAATTTTGCAAGTAAAGTTTAGCAGTTTATGGCATCCCATATCAAAAACAGACATGCAAAAGATAGTCTTTTATCAGTGCAATTTCTTTTACCTCATAAAGCACCATTTACATTGCTTGACAAGCAGTCCTAATTATTAAAACCTTATAGTAATTGAGAAGCTACATGTGCAGTCGTATATTTTAAAACAGGCAATGATACATTGCTAAATTCACTTTGCTTCTAAGCAAAGAATGCTTTATTGAGATAGGAGTATAACTTGTGTGAATATGGATTATTTTCTACATTTTAGGTGCAAAACATAAGTATTTATGCGCATGCTTGTATTTGGTGTTGTGTACTTAAAATTTTACTTTTCACTTCATAGCCTCTTAATTTGTTACCAATTTGACTGTCAGAATTAAATTACTTTTCTTATGATTATACAGACAGTGCATTTTGCTTGGAGAGTTCAGGGAATTTCCAGGGTTTAGCCATTTTCTAAGAAGTACATAACAGGCACTTCTGATAGTAAATTACTATAATTTGTCCAGCTTCATAGTGCTGCTTTGCTTGCTCTCAGTTAATTGCATTTTTCCTGTCATTCCTCTTCCACCTACTTTTACAATTCAGTGTACCACAATCAAGGAGAGCGATGAACTAAAATGAGCGAAACATGTAGCCAGAATGGTGTCATTTCCTGCCAGGAGGTCCAAAAGTTAAGAGTGTGCATTTGTAACTTTTGTAAAACTTTATTTACATCTGTTAGTGCAGGCTAATGTCATATGTGACCTGACCAATGTCAAAGTTTCTTGCAAGATGCTATTTTGTTTTAGGCTTATGCGTCTGTATATACCATGTGTTTTTATCCATACAACTATATACAGTAGGTGTGACTACAGTCTCACAGGGCCAGATGTGATGAGAACACACGTCTGGGGAGAACTCACTAAAAAGTTGTAGTGAATACCAATGAAATCCACTGTTAAGAAGACTGTCCACTGAGTTTCTTCCTAAAATTCCTCCCCAATTTTCTCCATTCCATGCATTTCTTAGTACAGTACTTTATATCAAAGCAAAATATAACTAACTGAACACAATGTGGTCTTCTACCATATCTGACTCTCACCACATTGTGATTCTTATTATTCTATCCCAAGTGTGTGTTTTGTATTATGTGTCTTTAAGAATTTCTTCAGTATCTCCTGTCCATCTCTGTTTTATTAAGTTACTTCAATAGTTCATATTAATATTGGGGTCCAGCAACTCTAGAACATTTGTTGGTAAAAAAAGATTCACTGGTCTTGACTTTGCTGACGATGGTGTGATCTTCGTGGATTCAATGGAGGATCTGATTGGGGCTCTCGAGAGACAGAGCAAGGAGTCTGAGTGTCTGGGCTTGCAAGTGTCCTGGATAAAAACCAAAATCCAGGCCTTTTTATGATCTCTTAGGCACAGCCATCAGCAGTGTGTCTGTCTGCGGAGAGAGTGTTGATCATGTCGAGAGGTTTACTTACCTTGGCAGCGACATTCATGTCTTTGGTGACTCTCCCTATGAAGTCAGTAAACAGATTGGGAGTGCATGGTGGGGGTCATGAGGTTGCTGGAAAAGGGTCTGTGGCACTCCCGATATCTGTGCAAGAAGACTAAAGTCCAAGTCTTTAGAGTCCTGGTGCTTCCTGTTTTGCTGTGTGATTGTGAGACATGGAATGCTATCCAGTGACCTGAGAAGAAGACTGGACTGCTTTGGTACTGTGTTTCTTCGGAAAATCCTTGGGTACTGCTGGTTTTACTTTGTGCCAAATGAGCGGTTGCTCATGGAGTCCCAAATGAGGCACATCAGTTACGGCACTACAGCCATGTAAAGCGATTCCCCAAGGCTGATCTGGATCTTTTGATCTTGATTGTTGAGGACCTGAGCGACTAGACCACGCCAAGGGGACGTAACTGCGTCTGGCTGCGGGCAGATAGATGGTCATTCCCTGGGGGTGGGACTGGACTACCAACCGGGGGGTTACCAACCCTCTAGTTCATTGCACAGTACTCTTGTTTTTGTTTTGATTCTGCTGTCTAAACTGTCAATCTTTGCCTAAGAATTTCTTCTGCTTCATGTTACAGTGAAACCTTGGATTGCGAGTAACTTGGTTTGTGAGTGTTTTGCAAGACAAGCTAAAATTTTTAATACATTTTAACTTGTATGTTGAAGAGCCGGTATGCCCTTTAAACACTGGATCTGGGGTAGCAGCCATGGAAAGCATGCTTCATCCTCAAGAACACTTGGTAGCAGCCCCCCTGGGTTGCATTGGGGCCCATAGCATGGAATATCGGAGCTCATCCCTGTTGGGCTCCGTGGCCAACGCCAGGGGGAGCTGCAAGGCTTCCTGAGCCTGTTTGGGCGGCAATACAGCCACACCCGGAAGTGCAGCCTAATTGAGGTTAATTACCACCTGAAGCACTTCCGCCTGCAGCCACTACTCAGGGCGCCAGAGTCAAGAGGAGGAGGAGGAAGAAGCTGCCCTGGGAAGAGTGGAGGAAGAGAAGAGTGTGATTTGGGGTGTGATTTACTTTTGTGTGTTTTTGGGACTGTGTTAGGGTCAGTGGGACATGGGGAAGACGTGTCCCACGGCTGAAGAAAAAATAATAAAACTTTTTGTTTATTTTGCCCGGGCCTCTGGTGTCAGCCTGTGTCAGGTCGGTGCCAATATAGGACCTTATCACACTTGATAAACGAGCGAGATCTTCCAATACAAGTACTGTAGCAAGTATATGCTTTGTCTGCCGAGCGTCATGTGGGGATTGTGGGTAATTGTCTCCCATGCTCGTTCTCAGTCGGCATGCCTCACTTATATATTCAACACCCGTATGAGCGTATACTGTTTACTATAGCATGGTGACCACGTATGTGTGTGCTGTAACATGCGAGTCCCCGTCATGCATCCCAAACACGAGGCTGAGTCTCAGTACTTTAGCAAAACCAGCTTTATTCAGCGTGAAACAGGAGCAGCACGGTAATTTATTGTGGCGGGATCTACCGTTCTCCTATACAGAGACACAGCAATCAGGCAGGGTCGTGACCAGGTTATTGGCTAAGTAATATTGTGCTCTTGCATTTATAATGTTCCTTGCATCACCCATCAACGACAGGCACTTATAGCTTGACCGCAATCTTTTTTGATTCTCTTTTACGGCGAACTGCTACAGCACAGGGAGCCTGCAGTTGCTTGCTTTGGGATGCTTTTCCGCGTGTTGTCCCATTGGGAGGGAATCCCAAAAGAGTTTAGAAACCTTACAGTGCATAAAGCATTTTTTTTTATTCTGTGTCCAAGTGTAGTGACTCTTCAGGCAAAAGCAACTGTCATTGGATTGATTCCCTTGTTCAAGTCACAAAAAAAGAAAAAGATTCCAGTGAGCCAACAGATAGAAGTGATTCTGTTAGTTAGAGTGAATATTTTGTATTAATCATTTCTCTCTATTATAAAAAGAAATCCTGGAAAGCAAAAGCAAGGCAATGATACCTGCACTTCTTGGAAGTTCTCGGTAGACATTTAAAAGACCCGCGAGACAAAAGAAACTTGCCATGGAATGTCTCGCGGGGACCGTAAACATGAGACTTGGTGCCAAGAGTTTGTCCAGGGCCATCTCGCGGGGACTTGGAATATGAGATTCTTGAAAGAGACACCCTACTTACAAAAGATATCATAACCCATACAGTCAGTCGCAGTAAAAGCGCGTAGTGCACACAGATCATGTGCTCCCAACACATATAAAGTGCATAAGGATAATATGGAGAATAGAGACCCAAAGACGTTGGAGAGAAAAAAATGGCAGATAAGAGATTATGAAAACAGTGGAATTCTAAAGGCTTAAACAAATGACGGCATGATACACATGCAGAGAAAGGTACAGAACATGAAAGCAGTGAAATTAGAAAGTATTGTAGCGTCCCAGCCAGGTTGAGCACTTTTTGGTTTTAAGTGGCTGTTTGGTCCAATTGAGGGAGGGTGGAAGACTGATAGCAGGGTATTGATTGATTGTAAGGGGGGCGAGATGCGGAGGATGAGGGATTGGAGAGGATGCTAGAAAGTTGTGTTTGGGGTTACGAAGTCAGCTATTGTCCAAGTAAAACTTTTGTGACACTTTATCATGTCAATCAATACAGTATCAAAGAAAAGATAAAAAAGATTGCATTAACGAAAAACAAAAGGTGATTAATCATCAGAATTAGCTCAAAAATAAAAGGCAAAGAGTAGGAAACAAAGTTATTTTGCATTCGCATCATTCAATGTAGAAAACGTGGATTTACACAATAATAGACCATACGTTATGAGAATCTGTGGTCCCGGAACAGTTAAACCAATGACAAGTTGAATTTCAAAGAATACACAGTTCGGTCAGGTGTATATTTATGATCACGGAGAAGCGATGCAAATTTTAACAGGCAAAAAGAAAGGTAATTTATTATTCCGAGAATATCATTACACATCAAAGGAGATATGTCGTTCGTATTAAAATGTTTACAGTTTACCGTGAGAATAGCTTTTGCTATGACAATCAATAAATCACAGGGACAAACATTACAAAAAGATTATTTATTAGAGAAACAGAAACAATATTTACTCATGGTCAGTTATACGTTGCATTGTCACAATGTGTCTCCAAAAATATTGTTTTTAATGAAGCTTTTAAGTAAAAGAGCAAATAATGAAATTGAAACAATTCCAAAGAAAAAAAAAATTTTTAATTGTATATCCGAAGCCCCCTAGTTTATATACAGTACAGTAAATATTTGTCGGTTGTAAAAACAAATTATCTGAGTTTCCATTATTTCTTATGGGGAAATTTGCTTTGATATACGTGTCCTTTGGATTACAAGCACATTTCCGGAACGAATTATGCTTGCAAACCGAGGTTCCACTGTATAGTGTTTGGCCATTTTGGTCATTCACAGTTCTGTTTCCTTTTCACACTTGTTGATTCTTTTGCCCTGTAACCCATTCCTTTCCTTTATTTCTCATATTTTCCCCCTGTTTTAATTAATTATTTTCATGTACTTGGCAGTTTATAACAGTCATTTTTCTATTTCAAGTTCACGTTCAAAGTTTATTGTCATGTGCACAGTAAGGAGACACATTTTCCTGTACAATGAAATTCTTTCTTTTCTGTCTCAGTGCTGCACACCAAATGACAAAACCAATGTATAAAGATAAACATAAATAATAAGTAGCTGATAGATAAGTAACAGAGGCAGTATAAAGTATAATAACTAAATAGAAGTATAAAGCATAATGTACAGGTAGGTGTGTGATGGACAAGTCAAATACAGTTGTGTGAGGTAGATAGAATGAGGTGAACCATGGTTATAAGCTCCAGTCAGTTATTTAGGAGTCTAATGGCCTTGGGAAAGAAAGAGTTCTTTAGCCTGGAAGTCCTGCATTTCATACTTCTGTACTTCCTGCTTGAGGGTAGCAGTGTGAACAGTTTGTGTCGTGGGTGGGTCCTGTTGTAGATGCTCTGCAGAGACGGCAGTGGGGTCCTGGTGATCTTCTCAGCAGTCTTTACCACTCTCTGCAGGCATTAGCAGTCCATAGCAGTAGTGTTGCCGTACCACACTGTGATGCAGCTTGTCAAGATGCCCTCAACAATGCAGCTATAAAAGTTGCAGAGGATCTTAGTCAACATACCAAACTTCTTCAGCCTCCTCAGAAAGTACAGCCTCTGTTGAGCCCTCTTGACCAGCTGTGTGGTGTTAAGTGTCCAAGTGAGGTCCTCATTGATGTAGACACCCAGGTATTTAATGCTGCTCATCCTCTCCACTTCAAGCCGACAGATGAACAGTGGCCGGTAAGGTCTCCTCTCCTTCCTCATGTCCACTATCATCTCCTTCGTCTTCTCTGTGTTGAGGGTAAGGTTGTTGTCCTCACATGATGACATCAGACTGCCCACCTCCCTCTTGTAGGCCGACTCATCCCCACCCCTACTGCGGCGTCATCTACAAACTTTAGGATGATGTTATCTTTGTTTCCTTTTCTGCAAATATACAAAAAAAAAGATCCAACAAAATACAGCAAATCTCCACAAATTAGCAATAAGTAAAATATCATTACACTTACAGAGTTTCAGTCTTGGGCTCACATTGGCTGTGCCAACGTGAGACTGGCTTGTTCCTTTGTTTGAAGTCACGGCACAGCAGAAATATCTTTTTTCTTTCCAGTCTGTGTTACAGATATTTTGCACTTTTTTTGTTCCATCAAGAAAATAGAAACATCTTGTAAGCAGTACTGAATCTTTCATTGTTATTTTTATTTACAGGGTCATATTCTGACATGAGAAAGGGGAAATCTCCTTTAAAGCTTGTTTTGTCTGGTAGCTGCAGATGGGTAATTAATCATGCAAATTAACCATGTGGTGCTGCACAAGAGACTGAATTAACACACAGAGACTAGTGTTATATCTCTGGTGGCAATACTTACAATATTTTCATTATGGTCAACTAAAGTACCTCTCAGATTAAAGTTGTTGTTTTTATTTTTTAATTACCTCGTGTATGGGCTGAACAGATCAGACAGCGATCTTACAGTACTCATGTACACATGGCTGCTACAGCACATTGAGGTCACACTGGCCACACAAAGCATCATGGCGCACTGAAAAAAAATGCTTCTCTAGGCCAGCTGTGCAGTAGATTTCCTGGAAAATATTCAGCGAACACAGCAAATTTACTATGAAAAAGCTTTGGTGAGTTTCATCAATCAACACTATTAGTAAATACATAGGAATCGATCGGTCACTGGTGTGAGATGTCTGCTTCACTTATTCTAACAGAAGAGCACAATACTGGCACCTTATTCCTCCCACAATAAAACAATGGAGTCAAAATAATTTAAAAATCTGTGTGTTTATTATACAGTATAAAAGCATACAAAGGAGGGTTGCATAAAGTGCAATAAAAACTACCCAAGAAATACAGCACAAATACAAATTAGCTGTCATCTGTGTGTTATGAACAGCAGCAATCTTTCCTTGGACCAGAAAGTGAGGCAGCAAGTATCAAAATGATAGACCTGTTAAAAAATACAAATAAGGTTGAAACTGAGGTTACAGATAATCAGTGGCCAAAGTTAAAAATAATAATCATAACTCAAAGTTAGAAAAATCAAAGTAAAATGTTCCTAATTGCATTTGAAGATGTTCCCTACTTAACACATGCAGACTTTTCCATTTGTTTGTATTCAGAAACTTTAATGAAAGTAATACCATGGAGATCCCTTAAACAATCTCAGTAAGCATGATATCTCAGTCAGTACCTCTCCACTCTGATGACCAATAGTGAGAGTCATTGCCAACAATAAAGGGAACAGTGGGGAAGGTGGGAGAAAGAAGTTGCTGTGGTGATGTCACCTGCAAGTTGATAAAAATAAAAGTAACATAAAATATTGATTAACAATGAATAATAATGCACCAAAATTATTACTTGCATCAAAAATCTTTTAATCAAAACACTGTAAAATGGTGTCACCTTTGACTTGTTAAATGCCACACTAAGTACACCCTTCTCACTGTCTCTCTGCCTCTTTCAAGATTGGCCACTTCCCATTGCCAGTGTGTTTTTTCTTTAAATTATCTTCCCCATTGCAAAATAACAATGCTTTAAATACCATGCTAGAGTCACCTCTGGGAATATCTCTGTTACGTTAACATAGCTACCAAAATACCAGGCTGGGGCTTTTTAGCAGGCCCAGTTCTCTTGACCCAAGTGACAAGTAGAGCCTGTTTGCCTGTTTCTTCAATTGTGGATGCTAGGGGTCGCTGTTACCCCTTTAAACCCAACAGACAGACACACAGGTTAAAAGGACCAAGAAGTTGTTTCATTCTTTTCTTCTTTAAACAGTGCTCCCTAAACACCACAGCCAAAATAATACAGGCAATTAACACAATAATAATCACAATTCTCTTTCTCTCACTCTCTGTTTTCTCCTCCATACCTCCCAGCAAGCTTTGTCCACCTCCACCCAACTCTGGCTCTCTTGCTAGGTCTTCAGCAGTCCTTTATATGGTTCTTGACCCGGACATGCTTCTGCTCTTCCGTTTGCGTGATTTATCTGGGTCAAATGTAGAGTTAAAGGTCTTTAATCAGCCCAGAAGTACTTAGGTGCTGCCGTCCTCGTGACTTCCTAGTACTTTTGGGCTATATGGGAAGCATGATTCCCCTGGTCCTTCCACAGCATCCCCTGGTGGCACCCACCGTACCCAACAGGGCTGAGATAACGAACTCCAATTCCCAAGATGCCCTGTGGGAATCGGGGCACCACTATACTCCGTGGGAGTTGCCATCTAGCATCTTGGGGGAGGCAGTGTCCAAAAGTAGCTGCCTTACCCCATCCTTCCATTCTTGGGGCATCCCGGCCAGGTTGAGCTGCCGGCTATCCCTTACACTCTGAATTTCAATAGTCTGATCATTGACATACGAGTAAGTCTTTACAATTGGTACCATTATGTTTCAGTCATGGCATATTCATTAATATTAATATGAGCAAAGAACTAAAATAACATTTATTTTAATTAATTAAAATGTTGTAGCTGTAAATTATATTAATCTGTCAGTAATTATTTTACTTAATTTTGTTTAATTCAGATTTTTTTAATGTTGTGATTTACTTGGAAATCATACATGTACACTCACCTAAAGGATTATTAGGAACACCATACTAATACGGTGTTTGACCCCCTTTCACCTTCAGAACTGCCTTAATTCTACGTGGCATTGATTCAACAAGGTGCTGAAAGCATTCTTTAGAAATGTTGGCCCATATTGATAGGATAGCATCTTGCAGTTGATGGAGATTTGTGGGATGCACATCCAGGGCACGAAGCTCCCGTTCCACCACATCCCAAAGATGCTCTATTGGGTTGAGATCTGGTGACTGTGGGGGCCATTTTAGTACAGTGAACTCATTGTCATGTTCAAGAAATCAATTTGAAATGATTCGAGCTTTGTGACATGGTGCATTATCCTGCTGGAAGTAGCCATCAGAGGATGGGTACATGGTGGTCATGAAGGGATGGACATGGTCAGAAACAATGCTTAGGTAGCCCGTGGCATTTAAACGATGCCCAATTGGCACTAAGGGGCCTAAAGTGTGCCACACCATTACACCACCACCACCAGCCTGCACAGTGGTAACAAGGCATGATGGATCCATGTTCTCATTCTGTTTACGCCAAATTCTGACTCTACCATTTGAATGTCTCAACAGAAATCGAGACTCATCAGACCAGGCAACATTTTTCCAGTTTTCAACTGTCCAATTTTGGTGAGCTTGTGCAAATTGTAGCCTCTTTTTTCTATTTGTAGTGGAGATGAGTGGTACCCGGTGGGGTCTTCTGCTGTTGTAGCCCATCCACCTCAAGGTTGTGCGTGTTGTGGCTTCACAAATGCTTTGCTGCATACCTCGGTTGTAACGAGTGGTTATTTCAGTCAAAGTTGCTCTTCTATCAGCTTGAATCAGTCGGCCCATTCTCCTCTGACCTCTAGCATCAACAAGGCATTTTCGCCCACAGGACTGCCGCATACTGGATGTTTTTCCCTTTTCACACCATTCTTTGTAAACCCTAGAAATGGTTATGCGTGAAAATCCCAGTAACTGAGCAGATTGTAAAATACTCAGACCGGCCCATCTGGCACCAACAACCATGCCACGCTCAAAATTGCTTAAATCACCTTTCTTTCCCATTCTGACATTCAATTTGGAGTCCAGGAGATTGTCTTGACCAGGACCACACCCCTAAATGCATTGAAGCAACTGCCATGTGATTGGTTGATTAGATAATTGCATTAATGAGAAATTGAACAGGTGTTCCAAATAATCCTTTAGGTGAGTGTATATACAGTGCATCTGGAAAGTATTCACAGCACATCACTTTTTCCACATTTTGTTATGTTACAGCCTTATTCTAAAATGGATTAAATTCATTTTTTTCCTCAGAATTCTACACACAACACCCCATAATGACAACGTGAAAAAAGTTTACTTGAGGTTTTTGCATTTATTAAAAATAAAAAAAATGAGAAAAAACATTTTGGAATAAGGCTGTAACATAACAAAATGTGGAAAAAGTGATGCGCTGTGAATACCTTCCGGATGCAAAACCTAAACCTTAAAATTGAGAAATAATTGCAAATTTAAATAATAAATAAATTCCTAACTGTTCTCAGAATAAGAACATAATCACAACAGGTACTGTTGAGAAGAAACAACAAAATTATTAATCATATGCTGGTATATCTCTGGAATTTTAAGTAACTATTTTATAAATGACACTTTTAGTTCATCTGGAACAGTATTTAGTAATGAACTACTGATAATCCTAAGAATGGGTGCTGTCAGAACATCTATTAAGCATTTTACTAGTTTATTTTCTACTGGGTCTAGGAACAAGTAGTAGGTATCATTCTATAAATTAAAGTTATAACTTTGTTTTTTGTTACCGAATTAAAATTACTACAGTGGTGGGTGCATAAATATTTTCTCATTAAAGAAGTTCATAAAGTCTGCACAGTTAATGTCTGTAGGTATTTTGCATTGTATTTCAGAATTAATGTTTGTTAGATTAGCCACTGTTCTAAACCATTCACGAGGATTATTATTGTTGTTGTCTATTAATCTAGAATAGTGTTTCAAGTGGGCTATAAAGAGAGCTTTTCTTATACATTTTGCCATTCTCAGTGCAAGCAGTTCAGAAGACGTGCAACTTTGTTTCGCTCCATCTATGGTCCAGTTTTCGGCATTCTAATTTAAGAGTTTAAGTATCCTCATTAAACCAGGGTGAATTTCTATGCATTTTAATCACTTTTGTTTTAATGGGAGTTACTCAAAGCCTCTTTCAAAGCCACATTATAATTTGTAGTTAGCTGATCCAAATTGTTTTTAACAATTTTTTATAATTTAGATGCTGCACTGTCCTTGTTTTAATCAGTGATAGCAAAATACCCTCGCTTCGCAGCGCAGAAGTAGTGTGTTAAAGAAGTTATGAAAAAAAGGTAGCATTTTAAAAATAACGTAACGTGATTGTCAATGTAATTGTCGTAGGCTTATTTTAGTATTGAGAATGATGAGTATGATTGTAAATGTTGTGTATGAGAAATACACATTTTTAGGATGTAAGGATCTCTTTGTAAACAACGCTTGCAGTTCTGCCCTCAGGCTGTAAAATGTCTGCTGAGCTTACTCGAGCATGCAATGTACAGTTGGCCATGTGAGAAGCAATCTTGTGTCAAGTCAATGCCGACCTTTTTTTAGAGCCTGGCCCTGTGACTCATTTATTGTCATAGCGAAGCAGACCCCTACTGGAAATTGGAGGCGTTTGAACAGGAATGGGAGGTCAGAGGGTATGAGAGGGATGTGAGAAATAAACACAGTCTTCTCTGAGCCTGTTTCAGTGAAGACAGTTGCTTCAATGAGGTTCTTGTGCAGAGATTTGATCAAAAGCCTGCAGCCATTAAAAAGTTTTGGTGCTTGTAAGTTTCTTAGTAAAGCGGTGGAGTAAATGAAAAGGCAGGAGTCACCAGCAGGCAGACGTGAAGCAAGGCGAGCAATAACAGGCTTGAAGCGGTGGAGCAAAGAAGAAGGGAGCAGTGAGCACGAACAGCTAAGGACAGTAAGGAAGCGAGTGAGGAGGCACATGAGCACGGGATGTCGTTAATGTACATAGGCAGGGAGCCAACCACGTGGTAGGTGTGTGGACACCAGCCATGTGAAAAAAGGAAGGGGGACCGGGGGTGGCCCATGTGAAATAAATCCTCTTTTAATGGAAATAAGGAATGAAACCGCCAAAAGGAGAGCTCAGTTCCTAAACTTCCTTATGGCGTAATGGTGAGAACCGCCAAAAAGAAGATGTTATTTTCAAAAGTTCATTACGGGGTACAACACGAAATGAAACATACTTAACGTTTGTAAGAACAGTGTAAAGGATGAGCATGGGAAAATTGGAAGTAGCAGAAATAGTAAGGAGGGGTTTCCCCTATCTATATATACAGTTTAGGGGGTACACCCGTTCTCCCCCCCTTGGGTGTTGTAATAGGACATGAAACATACCTAACTTTTATAAGTACATTACAAGGAATGAGCACGCAAAATTTCAGCTTCCCACATATATGGAAAGTAGGAGAATTAGTGATGAGTCAGTGAGGGCTTTGCCTTTTATATGTGTAGATAGCAAAATACCCGCGCTTCGCAGCGGAGAAGTAGTGTGTTAAAGAAGTTATGAAAAAGAAAAGGAAACATTTTAAAAATAACATAACCAGCGGTAAAGCAAGGAAGACTCCGTAATAAGGACGGTTGGGTGCACGTAGAAGAGATGCCTGCTAACCTAAAAGGGATTTTCTGAGCTGACAGCTTTACTTGTCTGTTGTGCAGCGGGCGTCGGCCATGGATGGACGCTAACGCCGAATCACCCAGGTGCGATGGACTTCATTCTTCAATAAAGGAACTGTCGCAGAGCCGGTGAGACCGCTTCTTTACATGTAAATTAAGTAAACGTGTCCACGGCGCACATCAGCATTGGTCGCTGGATTCACTGCAGACTTCCCGGGCCGTGTGATTATAAACTTTTAAAAGAAAGTTCAGATAAAGGACTGGGGAACGTGTGGGGATTGTGTGTGTCTGGGTGTCTAATTTATATGTGTATATAGTTGTAATATAGGTTAAGTACATGTGAATATATTTGCGCTGTTTATAAATAAGAGATTGTAATATAGGTTAAGTACATGTGAATATATTTGCCCTGTTTATAAATAAGAGATTCTTTCCGTTTCTTTATCTTGCTTTTTTGCATTCTTTCGTTTTCGGCAGCATTCCTATGAAGTTGTGGATTTGCCTGCGAGTATAATAAAGGAACTGTCGCTGAGCTGATGAGATCACTTCTTTACATGCAAATTAAGGAAACGCGTCCACGGTGCACATCAGGATTGGTCGCCGGATTCACTGCAGACTTCCCAGGCCGTGTGATTATAAACTTTTAAAAGAAAGTTCAGATAAAGGACTGGGGAACATGTGGAGATTGTGTGTGTCTGAATGTCTAATTTATACAGTATGTGTATATACTTGTAATATAGGTTAAGGAGATGTGAATATATTTGCGCCGTTTATAAATAAGAAATTAGAGCTGCTGACGGATGGCCTTATATAGGCAAGCAGTCAATTACGTGGTGATGGGGGATGCAACTCCGCCTCACACAGCAACCGAGCTGCAGGCTATGGCCATATACACAGTATGTACGTAAGTAGTATTCAGTTATGACCATTACGTGTAGAATTTCAAAATGAAACCTGCTTAACTTTTGTAAGTAACCTGTAAGGAATGAGCCTGACAAATTTCAGCCTTCTACCTACACGTGAAGTTGAAGAATTAGTGATGAGTGAGTCAGTCAGTCAGTGAGGGCTTTGCCTTTTATTAGTATAGATTATACTGGTATAGACAGAACCAAGTCAAACATAATTAAGCAGTGATAAGAAATAACTTAAATTTAAGGTGCAATATTTAAATTTTGAGTCTCGACACTGTAAGTAATAATTAGACCTAATGCATCTTTTTGAATATGAGTCAGGCCACTAACAATCTGGCAAAACCCTACTGAGTTTAACAAATAAGTAAAACATTTGATGAAAGTGTCAGTTTCCACATCAAAACTCTCCCATCAAAACAATATGAGCATAATGTATGGCTAAATCGCATAAAAAGCTGTCAAACTCATTCATGGAACAACGAATATGGCCCTGGTGGTCTGTAGACAAGTACTAAAGTTGTACTATAATCTGTTTTAATATTGAATGCAAGTGCCTCAAATGATGTAACTTTGCCTACTTTTTAGAGGCGGTTTGCAGTTCTTTACATAGAATTATCTCAAGGCCACCACCTTGAACAGTATCTCTTGATTTATGAAGGGATGTATAACCATCTTATGATCCCTCAACTAAGAGAATAGTGTAAAGATTTACTAATCTGGATCCAGTTAGAAAACACAAATCAGATTTTTTCTTTAATATATCATTTACCAAAGCAGCTTTATTTCCAATAGTAAGTAGGATTTTAAACTGTCAGTAGGTTTTTGTATTTGCGTTATATTTTTTGTTTTAATTTTAATTAAATTACTAATATGGGTATGCCTATTGGAGGATCTGATTTTAACTTTTAGCCTAATTATGCTCTTTATCCTTTTGTTGTCAACCAATTTAGATTTTGCTTCAATACTAAATTTATAAGATGACCCACAACAAGGATTCTGGGTAATAGCTACTATATAGTAACAGGTGAGATAAACAACAGGCTGCGATTTAGGATCACAAGGCTGTGGTTTGTGGCCATATTTTGGGTTGAAACAAAAGGTCCTCTCCAGTTTGAAAAAGACCATCCATCTTGAAAAATCCAGGCCTTTCCCAAAAAACATTCCAACTGTTCACAAAGGCTATGCTTTTGTTGCACACTAGGTCTCTAACAAACAGTGAAGGGAATGCTATCTGTTGTAAATCACATCCCCGCTATATAATCTTAGTAAGGGGCTATACACAATTAAATTCTAAAATTTTCTTTTATCTTGGGTAAATAAAGATACAAAGTTCCTCTTTAATACCTTGGAATGCTGCGAATATATGTCATTAGAGCTGAAATTTAACAATAAGGTAGACACTTCATTGTCGGCCAGAAGGTCCAATTTAGCCTCTGTGTAGGATACTATTGCCCCAGGAACCTTTCATTTTAACTGCTGGATTAACACAGTTTGAAACTCTTAACATTCCACTCTACGGAGTCACTAAATATGAAAAATGTACTATTCTCAGTCCCAACAGATGTGTTGCTTAACACCAGGAATATATTTCAAATTGATAACTTGGGTACCTTGGGACAAAATGTTGACTTCTTAAACCCCTGTCTCGCTGTTACTCAATTGCCCTAAGGCTGAACTGGTGCTGCTGATTTTAGCTGTGCACTGACTATACTTGGACTTTGAGAGACTGAAGCTGAATCAGAAGCCGAGTCAATGCAATATTTGGTTTGCCTATTTCCTATCATATTCATAGCATTGTCCTCCAAAGAACCTATTTTCCCGACCATCTCATAGTTAACTATGCATTTTTGGCAAATGAAGTTGTCTGTATTGTCAGGTGTAAAACCTAAACTGTACACACTGCAGGACACACAATATATAAATGTGCCCTTTATGGGCAAAGAACAAATTGAACTTATGTTAAGCACTGAGTTCATCTTTATCATTGTGTTTGCAGTAACTGCAGTAACTTTTGAGTTCAGCTGGTTTACTCGGAGTCCCTCACTTTCAGGCTTTCACCACTTGCTGCCGATGGACTTTGCACTGTTGGTTTCTTCTCCTTGTCAGATGTTGACTTTTACTTGAGTTGACAGATTGGAATACCTTTTCACCTTGATACTGTAAAACACAAGATTTATTTATATAGCACATTTTCATACAAATAATGTAGCTCAAAGTGCTTTACATGATGAAGAAAGAGAAAAAAAAGACAAATTAAGAATTAAAATCAAAAACACTAATTAACATAGAATGAAAGTAAGGTCCGATGGCCAGTGTGGACAGAAAAAAAAAAAACTCTAAACAGCTGGAGAAAAAATAAAATCTGAAGGGGTTCCAGGCAACGAGACTGCCCAGCCCCCTCTAGGCATTCTATCTAACAGAAATGGTCAGTCCTCATTGTATTCAGGGTTCTCATGGAAGGACTTGATGATGACTGTCACGTGGACTTCTGGCCTTTAATCCATCAATGTAGGGACATCATGGTGCTTTGATTAGGTGGTGGTGGTGCAGGTCGCCACCACAGAAAACCGGAAAAAGAACTGAAGAGAGAGTAGGGGTTAGTACGGATTTTGGAGCCACCATGAATAATAATAAGAATTAATTGAAAACGCAGAGCATCAGGATTGAATTAAAATGAAGTTATGAGAAAGCCATGTTAAAGTAATGTGTTTTTAGCACTTGTTTAAAGTGCTCCACCATAGCAGCGTGGTAAATTCCTACTGGCAGGCTATGCCAGATTTTCGGTGCACAACAGCAGAATGCCACCTCACCACCTCTTTTAAGTTTAGCTCTTGGAATTCTAAGCAGACACTCATTTGAAGATCTAAGGTCACGATTTGGAATATAAGATATCAGACACTCCAATATATAAGATGGAGCGAGATTATTTAAAGCTTTGTAAACCATAAGCAGTATTTTAAACGCAATTCTGAGTGACACAGGTAACCAGTATAGTGACATCAAAACTGGAAAAATGTGCTCGGATTTTCTTTTCCTAGTTAGGATTCTAGCAGCTGCATTCTGCACTAGTTGCAGTCGATTGATGCCTTTTTTTGGTAGTCCTGAGAGGAGTGCGTTACAGTAATCTAGTCGACTGAAAACAAAAGCGTGAACTAATTTCTTAGCATCTTTCAATGATATAAGAGGTCTAAATTTTGCTATATTTCTTAAGTGAAAAAATTTTGTCCTAGTGATCTGATTAATATGCGATTTAAAATTCAGGTCACAATACCAACAGTTACCCCTAAATTCTGTACCTCTGTTTTGACTTTTAATCCTAATGCATCAAGTTTATTTGTAATAACCTCATTATATCCATTTTCTCCAATCACTAAAATTTCAGTTTTTTCTTTATTCAGCTTGAGAAAATTACTACTCATCCACTCAGAAACACAAGTAAGACATTATGTCAGTGAAACAACAGAGTCGGGGTCATCAGGTGCTATTGATAAATACAGTTGCGTGTCATCAGCATAGCTGTGGTAGTTCATGTTATGCGCCCAGATAATCTGACCTAACGGATGCATGTAGATCGAAAAGAGCAGCGGACCCAGGATAGAGCCTTGTGGAACACCATATAGAATATCATGTGTCTTTGAAGTATAAGTACCACAACTAACAAAGAATTTTCTACCTGCCAGGTAGAATTCAAACCAATTTAAGACACTGCCAGAGAGGCCCACCCACTGATTAAGGCGATTTCTAAGAATATTGTGATCAATGGTATCAAATGGGGCACTCAGATCTAAGAGGTTCAGAACAGATAAATGGCCTCTGCCTGCATTTACCCGCAAGTCATTTACTACTTTGTGTTCACTGTGCATATGTAATATGTAAGACAGCTTATGCATATGTAAGACAACGCTGTGCTTCCATCACTCAGCCAGTGGTCAATACCAGTTAACTGATTCAAAAAGGTATTCCGTTATAAAATTTTATGAGTGATGACCAGAAGAAAAGGACATGGCCAGTTAAAAGGCAAAAGTCAATATTGTCAGGAGGAGAGTTGTTAAAACCAAAATGCTAACCAAAAATCATAGTTTCGGAGTAATCGGAGTTATAAAAATAAGACTCGCAAATATCACTATTTTTATCTAATATCAGATAATCTGGAAATGCACAGTATGATCTTTATATGGCTGTGCCAGTGACGTCACCCGTTGCACACCTCCAGTGCATCAAGGGTTATCTTGACATGGCAACGGTCACTTAAACCATTGTAAAATGATGGTGTTTGTAGCCAAAATAAAATTTTACTTCCATTAGAAGATACACTAAAAGTTAATAAAAGATGCCTTTCATAACAACCACAAAGTCTGAAACACAAAAATTATACACTCACTGGGCTCAGATGACAGCAGCAACATGGGACAAATCCAGTATTGTAGACTATGAGTTAAAGAATCTCAAGCAACAGGTAAACCAGTACAATTAACAGGGCACATGCCAAAATCAGAATGAGAATTAAAAAGGATTCATAATGCCACTTTGTGACATATGGGTCTTCCTTGTTAAAATAAAAAGTAACAAACAAACAAAATTGATTATTGTCATCACAGAATTAAAAACACATTTGGTCCAAGAATCCTTCTGTTAAAGACAGTAACATGAAACAAAATGGTGTTATTCCAAACATAAAGTAAGTTCGTTCCATCCATCCTCTTCCGCTTATCCGGGGTCGGGTCGCGGGGGCAGCAGTTTAAGCAGAGAGGCCCAGACTTCCCTCTCCCCGGCCACTTCTTCCAGCTCTTCCGGGAGAATCCCATGGCATTCCCAGGCCAGCCGGGAGACATAGTCCCTCCAGCGTGTCCTGGGTCTTCCCTGGGGCCTCCTCCCGGTTGGACGTGCCCGGAGCACCTCACCAGGGAGGCGTCCAGGTGGCATCCTAATCAGATGCCTGAGCCACCTCATCTGACTCCTCTTGATGCGGAGGACAACTGCATAAAGTAAAGTTAATAACTTAAAGCAAGTTATTTTCTGTTTTTATTTAGTTGTCAAACAGATCATCTGTGAAAGTGTTGTTCTCACCACTCAAATCTATTGGTGTTTGTGTCATCACATGTGAGTTACTCACACATGTATACTGTATGTGAGTAGTTATTGGTGTGATGATGAAACCATGATATCCTAATCATGATGTATCACACAAAAAACACTTGGATTGAAAGTAAGAAAAGTTTACTATTTTTATTTTAATTGTGACACTCACTAAAGAACAACCTTTCAAAAATGTGTATGGCCCTCCATGAATTTTTCTGTTGCAACAGTGCAAACAGTAGAGTAACCTTTATCTTTTCACATCCTTAGCCTTACTATCTTCTTTCGTTCCCATGCTTTCTGTTAAAAAAGAAACAACTGCTCATTCATGCACTGTCTTCTATAGCAGATTTATCCACACTACTCTGAGATTCTAAGGCAGAACCTTCACATCTCTTTCTTATCTAGCAGACAGAAAGGCTTGAAGATATCTGCTGTGTGCTGTGTAATTTGGGCAGGAGCCCTAAGTTAAGCAATTAGTATAGTGGTACTTAAAAGCATTTTCTCAGTTGACATCAAGGGACATGCTTTTTGGTTCATCTTCTGTCTTGTGTCATTCAAGTGCCCATTTTGCCCCTGTCTCCTGGATAGGCAAGTACAGTAAGTTGACACTATTTATAAGGTATAGTACTTATAAATATGGCTTTGCAAATTACAGTTTTCCTAAAAAGAAATACGGTATTTGAGAGCAGGGGAATATACCAAATAACAATATAGCAGGCGTGCCAAAGTTTGAAATATAGTTTACCACGATGGAACACAGTTCCTTAGAGAAATCATATAAAAGGCTAGGTGATGGACTGTACTGCACATAAAGTACATTAATATTTGTATTTTTAATTTCTGAAATACTGTGTGGGGATAGAACAGAGACAAACATAGAGACAGATAAAAGAGCTATCAGTCACATATGACAGGTACCAAGGCACACAGATCATATTGAGTTTTGAAAAAACTAAAATAACTAGCTAGAACTTTTTATGGAAGATGAAAAGTTGAGATCAGCTATATTACTTACTGTATCTTGAAGCTTTAAAGGTTTTCTCCCAAAGGCTGCTTAGGGCTATATTGCCACAAATATGCAGTTCACATGCATTCTTCTCATATGTCACAAAATATATCTAGTTTTTTTTTTTTTTTTTTTAATATAAAAATCATATTGTCAGTTGTTGGTTGAGCAGATAAGAACAGGGACAGGATGTTGATGGGACAGAATATCTCATCCTCTGGTCATTTCTGACCAGTGTGAAATGATGAGTCTCAACACACAAAAAGAAGGTTTGGGGCAGCCACCCGTATATTGTTCCTAGCTGCAAAAGGATCTTTGAGAGCACAATCGATGTTGCTGGTTTGAGTTCCCAAAATGAACTGAACTCGGTTTGGCAATATGGCGGATGTATAGTCCGTAACCCAGAAGTGACTTCAAGCTGGGAGCCAGAACTGGAAGTGATGTTAGTCTGGGAGCCAGAACCGGAAGCGACGTTGAATCAGGCAGGTTTTCCCATATTTGATCTGCAGAATTAACAGAAACAGGTTTAGAGCACCCCGCCACCCCCTGGCCTGGAAGGTAATCACCTCCACTTGGTCCATTCAGCTCACTCCTAGTTACACGTGTGTAACACCAGCCATTGATGAAAATAAATATGACAGATAGCAGTTGACAATGACACAACCTACCACTCAATTTTAGCTATATATAGATATGTTCCTTGTGTTTTGATTTGGTAAATATGGCCCTATATTTTTATTTAAATGTTTCTCTTGACTCTACCAACATTTGACTAATTGTGGCATTTAAATTATTCTTTGTACAGTATGTATCCACTGATACAAATTCATTACTTTTTATTTAACCACATCAGTTAATCCTCAAGGCAAATAAGGCCCACCATAGTCCAACAATGACAATTTGCAATTGTCAGTGTTAAGAATAAATGGTAGGATCAGACAGCTGTTTTGTCTGCTTTACAATAAGCTAATACGCAGCAGTTTTGCTCATGCTTGTTTTGTTATGCTCATTATTGTGTGAGAAAATGGTGGCAAACTCACTTACCCCTAAATCAGAACATATCTATGGAAAAACAGGTTGCAAGAAAAAAAAATGATTTTATGAAAGGATCCAGTACAGGTTCATGAATGGAGGAAGATAGGGACAGGATATGCACATACAAATAGGCCATTTTTTAGTTTTTACCTGCCACAGTAAACAAACTCTACTTCCTACATCCATTTTCTCTGGATTCCTCTTCCGGTCTACCAGGTGAGATCCTGCCATTACACCTCTCCCAACTTTATCCTCATCTGTGTGAGAAGTGTAGGTTCCTTTTAAAGCCTGACCAAGGAAGACAGCTGGTGTCACAGGAACCAAGCACAGAAGCACTTTTGGGTCTGCCAGCTGAGAGCTACTCCCAGCAGCCCCAGAGTATGTCAGTTTTCACAACTGGAAATAGTTGGTCATATGACTGCGTTGCTACTTTCCAGCATAGTTTCACAATTCCAAAGAATTGTATGTGTGTCCTTCTTTATTACAGCTAATCATATGCTGCCTGTTGGTGTTATACGCAGGGTTAACAGGTATGGTGAGGTCAGCTGCAGTCTTGCCATTTTTTTCTTTTTCCTATTCTGTCATGGTATGTAATACACAACACATCAGACGGAGGAGCCTCTGTTCAGTTTTCAAGGTCTAAAACACTGGTGTTCTTTATTCCGCGTCGCTGCTTTATATGCATTGTACTTCTCTGTGAGTACTCATTGGTTGTCAGCACCCATCCCTACAACCAAGGCACAATCAAACCTATTTGATCTTGAATGGGTAAGTCATGGATTAGTTAAAGTGAGTCACTAGGTATATCAGACTACGCAACTGGGCACACCTTTACTGCCCCCAACTCACTGACATAATGTGAATGAAGTCTGCAACTGAAAATCACTGAAAAAGTTGTCTAATGTGACATAGCCTTTAATTAAAATAGACATTCCTTCCTAGTTTAGAAAAAAAGCATTCATTTTGCATATTCTGGATAACGGACATGTGGATTATGTGGCTTAAGGTAGTTATTTTCCATTCTGCATGAAAACATTGGATTAAAATTTTTTCTTGGCCTCCATTACAAATTAAATGGGGTAAGTAGCATATAAAAATATTTTTTTTGGGTGGAACATTCTTTTAAAATAGAACATAAGGTTGGTTATGCTGGAGCATAGTAAAACAATGTAAAAGGATAAAGAAAAAAATCGGTACTGGACTTAGCCATTTCTATGTAACATGAAATCATTGATTGTTATCAGAACTGAATAAAACCTGAGCACCTCTATCACACATACCTTTATTTTCAGCATGGTTGCTACTGTATAGGAGTGATGAAATCAGCCTATTATTTCTAACCCCATTCTAATTTCGCTTTTAAGAATTATTTTTAATTATTATTATATTTAAACAAATCAAGCAATTATACTGTAGTAACTCTTGACATGGATTATTATTCTGGAGTCTCCACAGCTGCAGTACATGTTTGGCTGTTTCTGTCCCTGTTGTTCTACCACGTGTCACTTTCTATAGAATACTTAAAAAGTCATGCATATTTTCTCCAGGATTCTTGCAAGTCTCATAACAATCTTACCTGACAAAAGCAGTTTGCTGCTTTGATACCCTTGTTAGATGGGCACTGATACCAAATTGAAATTGTGAACCTGTGCTTTTCTTCTAGACCTTGCATAACAATAACTTTAAAGTTAATATTGAATGACTATTGAATAACATACTGTACATTTTAATTAATATTGTCTTAAGTTGTTTATGTTGTACTATTGATAAAATATGTATGTTTACAACCTGTTGCGTATGATTCAAGACTTGATCTGGAGGTGACAGCTGAGGAGAAACAGAATAGGAGGATAGAATAGGAATAGGAGGATTTAAGTATGTGGAGTGAAAGTCAGTAGATAATGGAGTAAAGAGTTGCACCAAAATGGAAGTGGAGGAGACGAGGCCCAAAGAGATGCTGAATAAGATGTGGTGTCTCAATACATGATAAGAATCGGTATCACATTAAAGGAAACCAAGGACTGTGGAAAGTGGAGAAAAAATATTGGGGGCAACCAGCTAACTTTCTGGAAATTTCTGGAAAATGGTTCTTATATTGGTGGTAATTAAGAAGACAGACTATTATAGTGTCTGCATTATGTGTTTGCTTTGTACAGTAAATCCATAACTTGGCTATGTTTGTCAACAAAATGGAGAACACAGTGTACAAATATACACAATAAAAACAAAAAACCATATAACTTCTCTGGACATGACAAAGTGAGTGCTGATCCTCTGTTTACCAGGTTAACCATCCCAAAAAGATACCTTTATCTATCCTTTACCTCTGATCCATCTTACCTCTTTTCAGCATCAGTAGCTTTCCTTCTGACTTGAAACTCAACGAGCCTCCATCCATGAGGTGGCTTTAAACTCTAATTGCAGCCAATTCCCAGGATAATTTTTGGGATACATTTACTCAAGTAATATTAGACTACAAAAAATTAACCCTATAACCCTAAGTCTTAATCTTCCCAGCTGCCTGCTCTGCTAGAGAGATGGCTTAATGCCCTGCCCTTCTGGAATATTTTGTCTTCGAGCAGCAAGATGATGTTGTTATATCTGGCTTCACATTGTCCTTTTAGCATAGGGCAAATATACAGGATGTCTGTTCTTGTACAGTCCTGTTATGATTCAATGGATTTTTTCATATTTTTCTGCTAAGAATACATTTTTTCTAGATTCCTGAATATTTTCCAAAGTTTTTTACCTCCGAGTATCTCATGGTAATACTGTCTACCTTTTATATTTTGATTCTGAGTATTGATCACTTTATTTAATGTATTAAAACTTTCTGCAACTGCATTTTTTGTGTGGCCATCATTATTTTGTGGCATTGCTGTTGTGATGCTGCAATCCATTGTCATCCATAATATCACACAGTTTGACAACATGGCATTTAAGCCAGTATTACAAAGGGATTACTGTCAAAGTTTGTAGATACCGAAAAATTAACCTGTTCCAAATGCTTATTTGATATAGATTTTAGTTATGTTCTTTTGACAGTTATTTGTTTCTTGCATTTGGTTTAGTTGATTGTTAGTGTTTCTGTTTTAGAACCCCTTGCTTTGGTTTTGAGTTCTACATTTATCTTCTGGTCATTTTTTTCCGATCGGTCCCTCACTCCATAGTATCAGTATAAAGAATGGTATTGTTATTATTATTATAAGCGATGCCCAGTAATTCCAAAGAGAGTATACTGGACTATGAAAACAAAATTTAAAGTGGCAAAAAAAGCTTGCAAAATGGGTAGGATGGGAAAATATATTCACTTGGGAAAACTTTTCTTTCCACCATGTGTATCTCATGTATATGTTTATGCAAAATAGTAATTACAAAACTATGCACAATATAAGCTTTCTCTTCCTTCAGTGCAGGCTTCCTAGTAGTTCTTATTATAGTTATTAATTAAATATATAGTAAATTTGCTTACTTGTTTCTGCCATTCTTCACACTATTTGTGCCATATGAAGTTAACATTTTTTATGCAATAATAAGATGACATTTGTTTGTCTTTTCTAAATGTGCTGAAATGAATAAGAATAATATGACAAATTATTCCTTCAATTATTCCTTAAACTAAATTTCAACTCTTTTTTGTTTTACAGGATATGAATGATTATGCTCCAGTATTTGCAAAACCTCTATATAGAGGACTGGTGGCTCCAAATGCAGTAAAGGGCACCATTATTACAACAGTGACAGCAGAAGATTTAGATCCTCCAGTAAGTGACTATTCAAATTGCTTTGTAATAAATTACAAATAGTATAATTGCACAGCTGTGCTAAAACAACCAACCTATACCTAATTATAATCACAAAATAAAATAATGTTTATATATTGCTTTCTTTAATAATTTCATATTGGAGAACAATCTGATGAGACCTACCAGACCAAGGATGAGGAAATTACAAAAAAGAAGCAGATTCACAGAATGCCTTAAAACGGAAGAATCTAGTCGTTTTACAAAGCACAGTGACGATGCGCTGAATGCATAAAAATCTAAATTATTCTGTAGTACTTTTACAATATTAACAAAAACAGCCTTTGATCTATAACTTTATTTCAAAAGATAATGATAATTCTGATTATTATTAATATATGCATTTTTGCCCTAGTTTAATGTTATTGAAAATTATTCCTCTTATACCTGCGTATGGAGTGCAAACTGAACCAAACAGTTTAAAATCGGAGTTATCCAAGTTAAAGTGTTTAGAATGAATGCTTTTTAAAATGCCTTAAAAATTGTTTAAATGCTATTAAATAAATGAACTGTATCAAGCACTGTGGTGGGCAGGCGCCCTGCCTGGGGTTTGTTTCCTGCCTAGCACCCTGTGTTGGTTGGCTTCAGCAGACCCCCGTGACCCTGTAGTTAGGATATAGCGGGTTGGATAATGGATGGATAGATGGATGGATGTATCAAGCACATGCAAGTGCAGACAAGCATCAGTATTTTGGTGGAAAAATTCAGAACTTACAAACTTCTTTTATTTCCTTTTACATAATCTAAACTTGTGCCATTTTTTTTTGGCGTAGTGGTGTACTTGATAGAATCCCTTCCTAATAGCTGCAGGAGAGTTAAAACCCTGAACTGGTCGCTCTCTGGATTTGGATCCTTTTTCCATGTGTCTTCTGGGTTTTTGGATGCTGCGATTTTTCTTACAAACCTGAAAGACATGCATATTACTTTTATTGGCATGTATAAAATCATTCCATTTGAGTAAGTGTGTGTGTGTGTGAGAGAGAGATATGTCATGCGGTAAACGTGTGCCCCAGAGTTGGTTACTGCCTAGCATTTAATGTTTCTAGTATGGACTCAAGTCCCGAGCAGCCCTGCAAAAGAATGCATCAATTTGTCAAAAAAGACTTATTAAAGCACACTTTGTGCTCAATCAACAGTTCAAGAAAAACAGAATGTGCTGAGGTAATAATTTCTTACTTTCTTACTAAATTACTTTAATTAGGATTCTTTCTTTTTAAAGAATTAATGTGAAAAGGTTATTTTAATTAGCAGCATCTGATAATGTTAGAGGTAATTTTTATTATAGCGTATGGACCTCTATAGGTTTCTTGTAATTTCTTGTAATAAGGAAAACCATAATTCTGCTGTGGACGGCACGGTGGCACATTAGTAAGTTTCCTGGGTCTGCCCTGTGTGGAATTTGCATGTTCTCCCTGTGTCAGCAGATGATTTATAATCTGGAATGCCTATAAAGGGTATTTCCCCGCTTAAAAATGTTCACATTTTATTCTTGTATAACACTGAACCAGTGAGCAAAAGAAAATACTATCAAAGTGAAAACAGATTATTTCTAAGTTGTTTAAGTACATTTGAAGTGCAAAACACAAGGTTATTGATCACATAAGTATTTGTCCCTTTTAATATGGCACACCTAAATCATCACTTTTGCAGTTAACTCGTTGTAGAATTCACATAATTAATTCAACAGAGATCACCTGTCTGGGGTTTCAGTTGATTGTATTATAATTATAATTATTATAATATTCCTAATTTGAAAGGTCCTTGTGTTTAGTCAGTATGGTAGCCTGACATACACAATGAAAACAACTCAGTGAAAAGATGAATGAAAAGCTCAAGTCATGGGAATACATACAAGAAAATATCAAAGTCACTGAATGTCCCATGAAGTCCAGTTAAATCAATCAGTAAGAAACGCAGAGTATGGCACAGCTGTAAATCTACCTAGAGCAGGCTGCCCGCTAAAGCTGAGTGATAGTGAAAGAAGGCAATTAGTGAGTAAAGCCACGAACAGACCTATCACAACTCTGAAAGAAGTACAAGCTATGGTGGCAGGGGCTAGAGAGACCGTGCATACAACAGTTGTTGCTCAGCTACTACACCAGTCAAAGCACTAGGGGAGAGTGTCAACGAGAAAGCCACTGTCTAAAAATAAAAGCAAATGACTTCTTGGCAGAAGGCACATGGCAGACTGTGAAATCAACTTGAAGCAGATTCTATGGTCTACCGAGACCAAAATTGAGACTCGTGGCCATCAAACTAAATGCCATGTTTGTTGTAAGCCAAACACACCATCCCCACCATGGGATCCCCACCTCTCCATCAGGCATTGGAAGGCTTCTGAGAGTTCTTTGCAGAAATGCTCAGGCTCTGTCAGGTTGCATTTAGTAAAAGTGTAGTGTCTAGATGGGCAAAGCTGATAATGACCCGTCCACAAAGATTGGCTGTCAAGGATGCATCAACTGAATTACCTGAAGAGTTGAATTCTTATGTGATCATTTTTTTTGGTGTTTCATATTTGTAATTAATTTAGACCACTTTGCAGAGATCAGTTTTCAGTTTGACATTAAAGCGTCTTTTTCATTAATGTCAAAAAGGCCAACTAATTCCAGTGTGATTCAGTATTATATAGAAATTACATAAATGTTAAAACCACAGAGAAAGTGAACACTTTTTGTAGCCAGTGTACACTGATTATTTCCTCAACTAATGTTTCTGGTTTTGTGTGAAATAAGAAAGTACTCAGAGTAAGTTGACACCAGCCTGTCTTACAGCCTTTTGTGCTCAGAACTTTGCCACCAATGAAATAGTAATTATATTGTCAGCATGGTGCTCTTTTTCATGGCAATATATTATCATTGGTCACATCTGCTAGAGATCTAAGTCTTTATCATGAAACTGACGCCCGAGAAAAAGCTCTTCTACGTCTCCACACAGCTCTGCTCGGCATTTATTAAGCTAGTTTCATAGAGTGAAGAGTAACTGGGGCATAACAGTTCCACTTCTTTAAGCTTGAGGCCTCTCCACAATGGGTTAACGCAACGGCTGACTTTTGGTGAATGTAAAGCTCAATGTTTATCCAAAAGGCAAACTAATCATCTTGGATCAGATGTTGCTAAACTTTTTAAAAACTCAATTAGTACACAAAAATGCATACACATCATACTTGTTAGCCCAAATGCAGCTGTTAACAGATGTTAATATATTACTTATTATACATACCATATGCTCCTTAAACAGTGATTTGTTTGCATACCTCTATCTCAATTTTCTCAGAATACATCCACATTTTATCTGCATTGCAGCCATTTTTTTAAGAGCAAATGATTACTGATGGATTGAAGCAGTCTAAATCAATACATTAGTCAGAATGCCCTCCATAGCAAGATGATTTATGCCTCATCATACCTTCTTATTTGACGTAATTTCTATTTTAAGCTTCACTAACTTATGATTAGAGTGTTTTAAACTTAGAATGGAGACTCATAATATGTTCTCAATGTATTTATTTGACTTCATTGCCATGTAGAGAAAGAAATCAATTTTTAAAGTATTAAAATTCCAGCTAGAAAAGATTTACAAAAATACTGATGCAGATGGTAGAAATCTTGAACTACGCTCTTGTGAGAGCCACTACTACATTTCTGAATGTCCAAATCCACTGACTTAAATAAACAGTTTAAGTTCATTCATAGCTTTTGAGCATCATGGTGTGTAATTTAACCAATGACAGAGTTGTCAAAACATGTAAAAATAAAATAAAGAATGCATTTTTGTATTACTAAATTGATTTATATATACATACTAAACTTTTATATAAATGTGCACATGTGTATTTGCATGTGTTTTTAAGTATGTATAGATGTTTGTGTGTATATTTGTGGTATATGCAGTATGTGCATACAAATACTGTATAATATTAAAGAAATACAATGCAATTAATAGGTTTGTTGGGGTATGTTCATGTTCTCATTCAAACATGGAGAGATGTCTTACTCATGCAAACAATTTGTATTCCTTCAACTTGTCTGCTGATGTTTAATATAAGAATGAAAACAGGGCCAGTCCTGAGAGGTTTATCATAATATTTGCAACAAAGTTCATTAGCATTTTTTGTGTATCCGTCAGTTCTGACATTTTCAAATATTCTGTAACTTTCATGTTTCTCTAAGCACAGATTAATGTTAAGTTATACTAGTATTCAAGAATAAATGTATAGTTTTATTTCAGATTTGTATTTTAGTGTAATACCATATTTACACACATATACCAAATAGTTTCCAAGATGAAAAAGAAATCTAAGCCTTTGGGTAATGCTTGTGCTTAGAAAACAATCAATTCTATTTTTTTTTTAATTCAGTATGAAGCCATTTTCATTAGACAATTAATACAAGAGTACTTCCTATTTTAGCCAAAAGTCCTCATTTTTTTTAATGTATGATAACATTTAGGGAGAAATTAAGCCATTTCTCTTCTAAAATCTGTCTGTATATTTTACAGTAAATTATTATTGTTGTATAACTAGTGACGAGCAAACTCTACAATTATTTGCTTCGCCTCAGGTTCAAAGAAATGATCGAAGTGTTTGTGAATATTGCTGAACTTAACTGAATTTAACTGCTGAGTTAAATGCATTAAAGTCAGTGGGTAAGGACTAACTGAAATAGGTTTGACTGGATTATAATGGTGCAATCATATTTATTGTGTCCCTGAGTGTCTACCAACTATACTGGACCGATTATCATGGACTAAAAGGAGACCTGAGCTGTGTGGCAGCAGTCCTAACCTCTGCACCACTGTGCCTCCTTGAGATCAAAGAAGAAAGAATGCTCTATATGTTTCATAAAAATTTAATTTTGAGAACCTGCATTATTTACTTATCTGTTAAGCACCTTAAATTGAGTTGAACTACTATACACTGTATTAATGTGTCTTTATGGATTTACATTTTATAGCATTTGCTTTTATGAAAAATGTAAAAAAACTTTTATTAATACTGATGCTATAGTAGTTCACCAGATGCATTAGCACCTTTTAGTTTCTGTGAAGTCTACACGTTCTGTTAATATCTGCATGAGTTTTCTCTGCTAACCCAGAGTTTCTCCCAGTGTTCAAATCTGTAGTGTGTCAGCCAGTAGACCAATGATACTAAGGCCGGAGTTATACTTCACGCGACGCGACGCATGCTGCAGCGGACGCTCCTGCTACCCAAGTGTTGTAGTGTTCATACTTGCGCGTGTACTTTACGTAAATCTGGAGGAATCCACCACGTGGCAGTGCCAGATATTATCATGGTGAGAACATGTTCAGCTTCTCTATGTTGTGAATTGCCTAAAACACCTATTAAATTCCGATGACACCTTACCGCAATATCTCTGAAAAGGATGTTTATTGATTAAATCCATAAATCCAGGGATGTATGTGTCCATTCCAGCAAGCATTGGGCACGAGTGAGAAACAGTCTCTTGACGAGGCCTCAGCTCATCACAAAGTGAATATAAGCACACACATACACTAGCGTCATTTTAGCGGCACCAAATCCCCAAATCTGCATATCTTTGGAAGGAAACCAGAGCACAGTGTGGAATACAAGCAGGTAATACCAGCAACATAACTCCCTGCGAGACAGCAGTGCTATCGCTCCGCCACCGTGACACCCCCATGTGTGTAATTATTCCCCCATTTGTGTAATTATTAACAGTATTCATTATTTAAACACAATTATATGTAAAATGTAACATACACACTTTAATGCATTTCATCATGAAAGTGATATCAAGTATAAATCTAAAGATTCTAAATGTGCAGAGATTGGAAATATCATACATTTAATTTGTTCTTTATGGCAATCTATTGCTGCTTTCCGCTGCTGTCAGGTTCAAGAAGCTTGTAGCGATTAAAAACTGGGATGACGTTTACAACGGTCTGCTTTAATGATAAAGTAAACTACAAGGTTAAAGTGGACATTTCGAGATTAAAGACGAAATTTCCACTTTAATCACAAAATACACGTTTTCACCGTGTCCTTTATTTTTTTCTCAGTGGCTCAAATATAACGCTATACATTATGTTGCTGTTGTTAAGTTGCAAAAATAAAAAAGACGGCACAAAAGATGGTATGTGAGACTTTTAAAATGTATCGTGTCATTACGTTCGAGAATATTAAAGCACCACAAATGCATCTGTATGTTGGCATTTTGCTTCACCACATCGAAGCATTCATCCCGTAGGATCTGCATAGAGGCTTTCTGTCACATGTAGATAGTAAACAGAGACACTGACATGATGTTCCGACTTTTACCACACTGCGCCCCCGACTTTTTGCTAGTATTGCAACTCGCGCACGCGTCACGTTAATTTCTGAGGACCTGCTCAGAGGACGCATGAAATGAACGCTGGGAACGCGTGGCAGCCATGATGCGGGCGCGTACGCGTTCTGAGCGTGAAGTATAAATCGGCCCTTACTGTGAGCGTGATCATGTGCTCTTTATACAGTTAACCATTGCGTGACCGTACCTCCGTGAGATCAAACAAGAAAGAACATAGTGAGAGATGTGTAAGCTTCGTAACCAGAAAGCAATCCTATGTTTCATTAAAACAAAGAGAAAATGCAAAATCTGAGTCTAAAGTTAGAAATAATTAAATCTTTAAAACCAGGAAATTCAAAGAGATGATCTCCAAAGAGAATTTTTTTTTAATCCAGTCTCACTGGGTTTTTTAAGTGTTTTAAAGAGCTTGAGAAGCCTGTCCCAAGTATGTTGATCATTCGTTTTGGCCATAAAGGTAACCTGAGCTGTAAGGCAGCAGTGTCAACCACTGCACCACAATGCCTCCCTGAGAGAAAATTAATTGAATTAAATAACAGAACTGTAAAATTTCCTGTAGACAGTAACAGCAGGAGCAGATAGCATGAATTCACAGAGGTTTGGATCCCACAAGACCATTGTACATAAGATATACAACAAAAAACAGAAGGAGAGTAACAGAGAGCCACAGACAAGGAACCCATCTAGTCCCCATCATCTAAGGGTGCTGGATATCACTGCTGATCCAGGACTCATTTATTTTTATAAAGGTCATGGTTCCGCCTATCTGTGACCATCCTGTCTGCTGCACTGAAAGCCCACTCTGACTGTAGGCTGGAAGCCGGGCAACACAGCATTTTCAACGCATACTGAGCAAGCTCCTAGCTTAAATCCAGCCTCCTCACCCAGAGCTTTGTGGAGCCATCATTGCACATAGAATCATTTGCATTGATGCACCTAAGGCAATCACTCACCATGTGGTCCAGCTGCTGGTGGTGACTGCTGCTATTGCCAGTTTGTATCAGTCTGGGTCATTGAGGCTGGAAAAAGTCTCTCCACATATCCATCAGGTTTACACTACCATAGCTACTGCTGCTGTTTCTGCTACTGACAGCTCTCTGATAGACATGCAGAGAGGTACCGAGTGTGGGGGTATGCCTCAAGCAGCTTGCTGGTAAGGACAGGACAGAGGTAGTGCATCCTCCGTTCCTGCTAACTTGGCTCCATAAACTCCCCCATCTTGACTTTGTACCAGGGGTCTAGCAACCCAGTAATTGTTCCTCTGTTTTTTAGCTTTAATCTGGGGGTCCCTCCATGCAGTATATGAGCAGCCATGTTGTAGAAATGCCCCCTGCCCACCACTTCCTGAAAATCTTCATCCTCCTCCTCCTCCTGCAGCTCAGTGTCCCCCTGCCACCCTGCCCTCTGCACCTGCTCATCCTCATGCTGTGAGCCCTATGTCTCCTCCTCCTCCCCCTCATTCTCTTCCTCATGGAGTGCCCTTATCCTGCCGGGCTGCATACTGGGCATGTCCTGTCCTCCTCTTCTGCATTATTTCCCACTTCAAGCATGCCACCTAGAGTCCTTGCCAGCAGGAACACTAGTGGAAATACATCATTCCAGCCAGTGTTCTCCTGGCTGACAAACTTAGTGGCCTGCTTGAAAGGAGCTAGTTCCTTGCAGAGCTGCCACATGTGCTACCACTGCTCCCCAGTAAGATATCCTATTAGTGGTTCTTGGATCCTGGTACCCTGTTCCACCAGGCAGTGGCACTCTGGCTGACTTGGTAGCGGCAACACATGGTACATCATAGGTTTGAGCATCTGCTGCTGGCTTCTGCCTGCCAGTGGCACTGCATACCAAGATAGGAGAATACCTACCACTGGGCTCTGTGGTGGCTCTGCACTCCCCTCGTTGCCTCTAATGCTACTGCTTCTCCATCTCACTGCCGGAGCTGCTGCTCTGCAACTAGGTAGGTGGCACCCAGGGTGTGTCACTTTCTTCCTCCTCCACTTCCACCAAGTCAGACCCCAGGTCAACAGAAGCAGTTATAAGAGAAACATGCAGCTACTCCTCCCTTCCTGCCAGGATCTGGACCTCAGCAGGTGATGCACTGGTCCTGCCCCACTGTAGCTGGTGGAAACTCCGAGTCCTCACTGTCTTCTTACCTAAATGTGCCTAGCACCTCGCCCAAACTCTCCTGTCCGTCACTTTCCAGGTCTATCCTTGCCTTCTTATGGAAGTCTTCACAGAGATCCTCCAAGATGTGATCAAAGTGTATGTGGGATTCCTCTTCAGTGGGAGCTGTTAAGGATCTGCAGCCCTGGTCACAGCTCGTTGGCTGCACAGAGTTGATTTGGCTGCACAGATGCTTGCTGCTGATGCTGGTTGTCTCAAGAGACTGACATGTATTTCCACAGGTGGCTGAGAGGATGTTGGTGGTACTGCTCCCTCAATCAACTTCATAGCAAATGCCACAACCAGAAAGCTGTCCCCCCACACACATGTGCACCTTTAACAACAAAAGACATGGATGAAACAATAACCATGAACAAAATACAACAAATGGCCACACACTAACAAAAAGTAAAAAAAAAAAAAAAATACGGACAAGAGTGCTAAACACCTTAGAAAAACAAAATGGCAACAGCAATGAGTCCTTTAATTTCTTTCTCTCTCTCTCTCTCTCTTTCTCTTACACACACTTGCTTGCTGTTATCTCTACCACTAACTAAATCTCACAGAGTCTGTAATGCAAATGATCAGCATTACAGTATATACCTGAGGGCAGTCCCATCCAATGTCGGTTGTTACATTTCTGGGGAATGTTGTACTGACCTTGCAAAGCATTATGGGGCTCAGGGAAGAAAAGTTCTCCTAAACCAGTCTAATTATTAGTAAACAATTTGCCGAACAAGGGCAAACAAGAACACAGCGAATTCGCTGCGAATAACACTTAGGCAAAATTCGGTGATCAACACTAACTATGCTTTTCAGCTAGGGAGAAAGGTGGCAGTGAAGAGGATAGAAAAATATCTTGGGCTTCTTCCCTTAATAGGAGTGAATATACAACTTGGATTTGTTTTTGTAAACACAAATTCAATTGAGTGTTTTTTTAGATAATTTTGTATCTGCTCGAAAAAATGTAGGCTATATTTAACCAAAACTATCACTTTATTTTCAGCAAAGAATTAACTTTCACCTTTTTTCACTTAGTTGTCTCACTACTCATGACTTGCTTGTAAGTGTGATCTAGTACATGATGTGATGCAACGATTAAGGAAGAAGAGTTCATTTTCCCATATCTTTAACCCAGTTGTTCTCCAAATGTAAAAAACAGACTTTTGTCTGTGTCACGCTCATTTCAGATGTCACTGTTTTACCTAATAGTTTCATTCATACAATCAATTTGCTCAGTAAAGATGTAAACCAATAGTAGATGAGTTGCATTAAAATATAGTTAATGACTGTGATAATTGCAATTTTTTGTCCTGCAAACACTGTAGTCTAATTTGTTTGCTTCTGTTGGAGTCAAGAGTAATTTTAAAACATTAAAATGGAAAGGAAAATTTCCTTTTGAAATGATTATGACCAAAATCGTGCCAGGGCCTCATGTATAACACCGTGTTTCGAAGTCACACTAAAACATGATATACGGACTAAAGTGCAAATGTGCACAAAACTGTGCATAAGCCAACTTCCACACACTTCTGCTCTAAAATTTCCAGTGAGCGAGAAATGTAATGCATGTGCATGTGCCTGCCACCCCACCCCAACTCCTCCCAGAATTTTGTGTATTTGAATATGTAAATCAATATAAATAGTCCTTTCAGTTGAGTATTTTGTTAAAAGACAATGACAAAAGCATATATAAAAAAGAAGAATTTCACTAAATGCGACGTAGAGGTCCTACTCAGTGAAGTGGAGGCAAGGAAAAACATAATTTTTGGTAGCTTAGGCAGTGGTATAAGCAATAAAAGGAACTTGACGGAATGACACTCAAAAGTTCAAGTTCAGAAAGTCGCACAGTGCCCGAAATAAAAAAGAAGTGATCCAGTGTCAAAGTCCAAATGAAAATGTGAGTCGTAGCCCACCATCTGAGTGTCATGCAGAAACGTTATTAGGGCACAGAGAAAAGAAATAAAAATAGGGACACAGTGAAGAAAAAAAGGTTGAAATGTCGATTTTAATCTTGAAATTTCCAATTTAATCTCATAGTTGATTTTGTCATTAAAGTTAAATGTTGTAAACTTCATCTTAAAATCCATGTTTAATTTACTAGAGTTTCTGAAATGCCATCGTAACTAAAATAGCATGTTAAATTCTTCGTATTCTATATGTTCTATAGGTGTGAATCACTACGTGTTTCTTAATTGGGTTTCTCTTTCGCAGATAGGAGCATGCAGGCCCTGATTGCCACATAGAATATATTACATTCATGATATTACAGCTGTCTGAACATTTTAGAATACTAAGATGTACACTTGATACCATTTTCATAATGAATTGGATTGAAGCATGTATTAAACATGGGGACATGGTGGCACAGCGGTAGTGATGAACTAGCACCCTGTCCAGGGATTGTTCCTGCCTCGCGTATAATGTTTGCTGGGACAGGTGCGACCCTTGATTCATTTATTTATTGCAGCAGCAGTGTGTCTGTCAACCAACCAACCCCTAATTTCTATTGTCTTTCTCCACGTAATCAATCACCACTATATAAGCTCTCTAATAAATGTAAAACCAGCCTTTAGCTTAGAACGCATATTCTTCAAAACGTTTAAGGAACACTGAAAAATATTTGTAACACATCTTTAATTATTCCATTCATCTATCTGTCCAGGGTTGTGCCAGTCTCAGCAAGCATACAGCACGAAGCAGGAACAATCCCTGAACTGGGTGCCAGCTTATCGCTACAGCTGCACCACTATGCCCCCACATATTGTTTGTTTGTGAAGGTTATAGGAAGCCAGTTTTGTTTATATTTTTGTACTTTATGTGTGTTTTGGCATGTAAGTATTCTACTAGAATTATAATTACTTAATTTTGCACACATTTACAGTGGGCAATTTGCATTTTAAATTGGACAAAACATTTGGCATAATGCAAATGACAGTAGATATGCTTTGCTTAATTTAACAAAAATAATCATATTCATTTTATATTTATCCCCTATTCAAGATACATTATTTGGAATGCCTCCATTAATATGTAACTAAAAGCAAGTAGAATCTGTAATATCTAGGTGTTAAGTAACTGTAATATATCTTGTGTATCTGATGGTTTACAGCAAGCCATTGTACATCTTGATGTACAAAATATGTTTTTGCTATATTAGTTTTATAAGGAAACATGACAAAGTTAAAGATTAGATAATGTCTTGTCTCTACCGTTTTTTACTGTAATCCCAGTGCAGCCCATTTCATCTATTTGACAGATTTTTATTCCTCTGCCAAATCTGACATTTACTGAAGAGTGAAGCGCCACAAGAGACTTGAAGAGTGAAAGTTGGGAGCATTGTAGAAATTAAAAATAGCTAACCTTTGCTCTTTGCTCATCAGGGAAATTAATTTCATAGTGCATAAGGCATTGTCTGACTATTTCAAAAAGTAATGACATCTCTAACTTCCTGTACGTACAGTTTCAGCATTGCTTTGAAACCTTTTACGTATTCTGACACTGCATGAATAGGTCAATATTAGACACTTATCCTTTGCTGTTAAATTTATTGCATTATGATAATGTTCTCCTAATGCATTACTCATTCTTATTCTCTAGAATCATGACTTGTAATTATGTCTAGTCATTTTAGAAGGAAAAAGAAATATGTTCAGGAATATACTACACCTTAGTAATTGCTCAAAGCATTCATAATACAGTTTTATTTATAGTTGAATTTGCTTTAGTCGTATTAATGTTAAAATTAAGAAATGTCCCATACAAAAAAGTATCTAGTATTAAATTGCTTTTTTCAACCATTTGATAGATTTAATATTTAAAAAGAAAAACACTATGCTAAACAGTAAGTTGCAGATATGAGTATTTTTTGCATAACTTTAGTCTTAAGCAGTGATTTGCCTTTTCTTCAAGATAAAGAGTACATTGTTCTGCCTGTGATGCTGTCAAAAAATTGAACTCTGGTTAACATGCCTCTATCAGCTATTACATAAAGGGGCTTTAAATGTTAAACCTAAATACATTGTTTATTCAATTTCTGATTGTATCATCTGCCTCTGGTCTCTGTTTTACAAATGATGTTAGTTCAAGCAAATAAATTTAAGTGGAAAGATACAAGAAAAAAGAAATTAAAACAATTTTAAATAGAAAATGTCAGTTTATTGAGACAATAAGCTGCAATAATACAATATCAGAGTACCTGGCATAAGTTAATGGTCAAATGGTATATGTTTTGAAGAATGACCTCCTGACTTTAGATAGCATGAGCTGAGATAGACACTCCAGTTGTGTTCCTAATTTTTATCTTTATTCCTTATTTCATCCTGAGACAATAACACATATTTAGAGGATTTAATAGTTTTGATGAGCTAATTTGTAAGTAAACTTATTAATATACCAGTCTGAGATTAGTACAAAGGTGATATACTTGAGACTTAAGTGAGAATTCTAGATTAAAGATATCCTAGTGATGTGTCCATAAAACTAGATGTCTGTGATTATTATGCAAGATTTCCTGTTCTTTACACTTAATTTATAGGCAGAAATATTTATAGCTGGTTCATGTGGTCAGTTGGGTTTTTGTATTTGTCTAGTCTAGTTAAAGAGTGTATCATATAAGAAATTACAAGTATATCCATCAGTTTTTTAAACACTGTGATAGATTAGGTATCTCTCTCTCTCCCTTGAACCCTCAGACCACTTGTCAGACACCAGGTAAAAGTCCAATAATAATATTTATTATTATAAATAAGTGCACAAAGCACACTCCTCTACACAATTATCATATAACAAACCAATAATCAAATAAACAATACTCCAATCTCCCAGACGCTTAGCCAACCTGCCTACCAACTCAGCTCATCTGTCTGGGATCTCCCACAGTCCTTTATAGTCCTCAACCCGGAAGTGTTTGAGCCCTCAGTCCATGTGATTATCCAACACTTCCGGGTCAGATAAAAACTTCTCTTTTTCTTCAGCCCGGAAGTATATAATTTCTTCCGTTCCCGTGACTTGGACATACTTCCGGGGTATACAGGAAATATAAATCCCTGGGCATCCCTGCAGCAACTCCTGGCGGCCCCCTTAGTATCCAGCAGGGCTGTACATTGTAATCCCACTGTCCATAATTCCCTGCTGGCATTCGGCGCACCTCTATGCTGCAAGGAGGGCTCCATCTGGCAGCCTGGGGGTATTGGCCGGGATGAATGGCCGGCCATATCTCACAACACTTTATCCAGTTTTGGGTTGCTGCAGCAGCATTGGGCATAAGATTAAACCCTCCCTAGAATGGGACACCAGCACATCACAAGGCACACTCTTTTGAGCACACTCACACCCAGTCATAAGGAGTCAATTTAAAGTCAGCAATTAACTTAACATGCACATCATTGGGACATGGGAGAGAAAAGTGAGAATTATGAGGCATGTCTATGCAAAAGTGTGAAAAACATGCAAACTTTTCCCACGTTATGCCTAGTCTGGGATTCTAACCCTCTGGAACTGCGAGGTGGCTGCCCTCAGTGAATGTTTTTAATATAAATTGCTGTATATCAAATTCTGTAATATTAAGAAGTTAAAAAGAATTATTTAAAAGAGTATAATCATTATGAATTAAAAATTTGCAAAAAACACTGAAGGCTCCTTGTTTATTTATTTTTTTCACTTTACAGTGAAAAGACTAATTTATAGAGGTTCAGTTCATCTATTATTTTCAGGAGATTAGGGCTATGATGCTGGCTTCTGACCTTGAGGCAATGATGAGGCTGGTTTCAGTGAATTTAATGATATTTTTTTTTTCAATTCATTTTTTATGTTCCCATGTTACCCTTGAACCACAACAGAGATTGAATTTCATGTCTAAGATTACAAATATGCTGTATTGCTTATTAAAATTCACTCCTTACCTGCATCTATTGTAAAAATTAAATAAACAGTTTGTCCACAAAAAGATCTCATAACTGAGGTAGATGCTCTAAGACATTTCCAGTTTAATTTCCTTCTGATTGATCTGATAATTGAAGAAAGGGACACTGTACAATCCAAATGCAGGAAATAATTCAGAATCACACACATTGGATCACAGCAGAAATAATATAGAGGGGTCTGTCCCAGAAATGTTTTTGTACAATAGCAAGACTCAAATAAATAGTGCCTATTGAAGAAATCGGTAAAAAAGAGAAATCTGAAGGATACACCTCTTCCACTTTAAAAATTTCAAAGGTTATTTACAGAAGTTATTTGTTCTGCCTGTGTTGGCTAGTGGAAAAAATGTGTAGGCAGTTTACTAACGATGACTGTGTTAGAGCCTTATCAGGCATATAGCCAAAGAAATGAGTAAATGTAGATTTTTAAAGTAGAATGATTTATTTATATCTTAATAGTTCATTAAGGAGGATCTGGACAGTTTTGTGTCCTTTTTGGGTTTTTTTTGGACATTATACACTTTCTGTAGTTGGTGTATGGTTAAACAAATCCCAGTAACATACAGTCTTTTATGTAACTGATCTTTAATGTATATTTTTTAAGGTATTTTATGTTAATACACAGATGGGGATACAGGTTGAGTATCCCTAATTGGAAATGCTGCAAAATCCAAAATGCTCCAAAAATTGAAACTTTTTGAGCACAGATTTGCACACTAGGTGTCTGTTTTTATAAAACTTTTCTTAGATTTGAGCGTGTAAATATACCAAACAGCATGAAAATGTATGTGCCAAAAAAAAAATTATAAAACCTGCCTTGCACAAATTCTTGCACAATTTGCCTCTATAAATGTCAATCATCTTGGAAATTAGCACTGTGAGGAAATTACACACGAGCAACGGTTTGGTGATTGGGGACCACTGTGAACCATCAGGTGCTGCTAAGCAATACAGTCATTGTAACACGATAACACCTGTACAGTAGTTCAAAAGTGCTCTGCTAGTGTGAAGCTTAGAGGGAACATAGTTTATAGATCCTTTCTTCTGCATTCTGGGAATGAATACATTGTCACTGCTTACAGATAACAAAAGTAGCAATAGAAATTCAGTAAATTGCTCCAATCACATAAGGAAAAAAAGACAGTGCTGCAAATTACCTTTTTATGTTTGCAGAAACATATTCTATTTTATGAATGTACACCCCAGGTTAGGTCGGGGAGCATGCACTGGTACAGTGCGTTGCCGCACCCACAACATGATGAAACAGCTCAGGATCCTGGTTGGCAACCTTGCAGGCAGACACACAGTCCTGTCCCACCCTCCAGAAATGACCCTCTATCTGCTGCAGCCAGGTGTTACATTGGCATCTCCTTGGCCTGGTCCAGCCACTCGGGTCCTCAACATGAGGATTCTGCGAGCTGGATCACCCTTGGGGAATCGCACCACATGGCCATAATGCTGTAACTGATGTTCCCTCACAATGCAGGTAATGTGCCTCATTTGGGACTACATGAGCAGCCGCTCATTCGACACAAAGTCAAACCAGCAGTACCTAAGGATTCTCTGCAGAGACACATTACGAAAGGAGTCCAGTCTTCATCACAGGTCACTGGAGTCCATGTCTCAAAACCATATAGCAAGACAGGAAACACCAGGACTCCAAAGACTTGAACCTTTGTCCTTTTTAGATATCGGGAGTGCCAAACACACCCCTTTTCCAGCGACCTCATGACCCCATGCAATCCCAATCCTTCTACTGACTTCATAGGAAGAGTCACCAGAGATATGAATGTCACTGCTGAGGTAAGTAAACCTCTCAACAAGGTCAGTATTCTCTCCGCAGACAGATGACTGTGCCCAAGAGGTCATTAAAGGCCTTAATCTTGATTTTTATCCAGGACACTTGAAAGCCCAGACACTCAAACTCTTCACTTAGTCTCTCGATAGCCCCAATGAGCGCCTCCATTGACTGCGTGAAGATCACAGCATCATCAGCAAAGTCAAGATCAGTGAATCTTTCTTTGCCAACAGATGCCCCACAGCCGCTGGACCCCATGACCTTGCCCAACACCCAGTCCATGCAAGCATTGAACAGAGTAGGAGCAAGAACACACCCGATGAACCCCAGAATCAACTGGGAAAAACACAGAGGTTCTTCCTCCACTTTGCACAGCACTCACAGTACCCGTGTAATGGCCGGCCATGATATCCAGCAACCATGAGGGGATCTCGTGAACCCTAAGGATGTCCCAGAGGGCAGCGCAATCAATTGAATCAAATGCATTATGAAAATCAACAATGGCTGCAAAGAAACTCTGCTATTCGCGTTTGTACTCCATGAGAACCCTTAGTGCCAGGATATGGTCAAAGGTAGACTTCTTAGGTGTAAAACCAGACTGCTCTGGTGACTGGCAGGTGAGCAAGTGGCCAACAGGTCTGGACTATATCAGCCAATTCTTAATCTATCATTCCTGTTGTGCTGGTAGCCATTAACAAATCAACCAAGGTACTACATTAAATTGTTGTATGGTGATGTACACCCCCACCATACCTGTTGGCCAGTTCTCTGAGAAGTGAACACATTATAATGTAGCGACTCTGCTATGTCTACCATGCAAGTGGTGACACAGTGCCAAAACAAGATAAAGAATGTGTCGGCAGGAGCTGACTATACTAATGAGTATCGCCAGCAGCAATGATGGGTGAGGTATTAGCAGTCAAGTCGAACCAATAAGTGCAGAGATACCAGACTCACTGAAGAGGGATAAGAGGGAAGGAGGGGTGCAGTTAAGGGAAAGCAACAAGCATGATAGAATAGCCAGGTGAAAATTGTGTGTGACAAAAGAGAAAGAGTTTCAGTTTTTGTTCACCATGTGCAATAGCCCTTTCCAACAGACAGAACCATCAGTGAAAGCCGTCCCCAAGGTCAGAACAGTGAGGAAGATTATACATAGTTTAGTTCACTGTTTGTTTGAAAACACCACCATTCTTGCCGCCCTCTTTTTGAATCTCCCACCCTAATAAACTGTTTATTTTTTTTTTTGACTACATTCCCTGGCTCACATATCTTTCTTTCAATTACCTGCAAAGAAGTCACTACAATAATAATGACTCAGTGGTGTGAATTATTATACACGGAGTCATCATTTAGCAGGTTAGTGTGCATTTCCATACTTGAACAAGGGTGTCCCCACAATATATTATTATATATGCAAATATTCTAAAATATGAAAATATCCAAAATATTTCTGGTCCTATCCATTTCAGACTAGGGATACTCAACCTGTGTTACTTTATTTTCCAAAGGAGAAATTCAGCAATAAATGAAAGGTGCTACATACAGTGGGAGCCACGTCAAACAGCCGCCTGGAGCATGACAGGTCCATGACAGGACCATGACAGGACCATGCACGATCCGTGCACGGAATGTGATCCCCCGCGATGACGCAGTTAACGATGCCCCGCCCCATAAACGCCCCCATGCGCTTTCTAAAAAGATGGTTGCAATGCTGTATAATCCCGCCAGATGGAGCATTGAATGCTTCAGTTAACTGCAGTGTCCAGGAAGCCCTATACCGTATCTTTAATATACTGTATAGGCAGTTCTTGTATTGTCAACATAGTTTCATAAATAGATGACGTGGTAAAAAAAACAACAACAAACCGATTAATAAAACAGATTTGTTAAATCACTCAATACACAACCCATGATGATTATGCTATTTATTATTAAATAATGAATTAATAAAACTAGTTAGTAAAATATTTTTATTCTAGACTATAAGTGAAGAAAAAATAAAGCAAGTTACAGTAGGCGGTTGATACGACAGCTTGCGTGGTGCAATGCTAAGAACTGCTGATTTCCGATCCGTGCTGTATAAAATCATCACATTCAAATATTAACAATTCCCACACACCCTTCCTACATTCACGACATGTGTACTTGTTGCAGTGTACACATCTCTCTGTGCTATGGTTCCTATTACACTGAATGAGCACCTGACATTGTACTTTCTTCCCTGTTTAAATAACATTCGAGTATAGCGCGTCTCCAAATAAATCACATTCGAGTATAAATCACATTCGCGCGTGTCTCCAAATAAATCACATTCGAGCTATAAATCACATTCGAGCTATAGCGCGTCTCCAAATAAATCACATTTGAGTTATAGCGCGTCTTTATGTGAAAACAGCATTGTCAAATGGGGGGGGGGTGTATCGTGAACGCGACTGAGAGAATGGAACTAAATTTAAAAAAAGCTAACCTTTACAATTATCATGCATTTACACTGGCTCTTACAGACTGACTGAAATCAAATGTATGTTTTTATTCTAAAATAGTTAAGTACATGCAATATTAGCGTCAGATCGGGTTTGAATACACGCTGTTACAGAAGGAGTCAGCTTATTCAGTGCAGCACTTTCAACACGCAGTACATGCCATATTATTTGAAAACGAACAGCGTCAGATCGGGTTTGAATATGCGCCCGATCTGACGCTGTTCGTTTTCAAATAATATTGCATTAGTGCGATGATGTTTTTACATATATTGTCTTTCATTCATCTTGCGGTTTGTAATCAGTGACCGCGTGTTTTTTCCCTGATCTTGCCAGTTCGCACATGTTGCTGTATGGTGCTGTTTATTTTGTACTCCAGGACATGCAGAGGACAGAATAGTACAGAGCAGTAAGTTCAGCGCTATATGCAATCAGACAGACAGACAGACAGGCAGAGAAGGCACTAGATATATAAATAAACAGGGAAGGCACTGTATAATAGATATATAAAAAACAGCTAAGGGGATAGATATATAGATAGGTAGGTAGGAAAGAAAGGCACTATATGATAGGCAGACAGGGAAGCTCCTATATAATAATATAATATAATGTTATAATTATAATAATAAAATATAATGTTAAAATCACGTGATTGCAACTCAGCGCAGCTAAATTGCTGGCGTGTGTTAACGTGTTCTTGAGAACAAAGCGCCATCTAGTGGTGGAACCAGGTAAATGAATAAATAGGGCATGAATGGGCGTGTTTACTGTGAAATCTTGACATGCCTTCTATCAGTAGAGGGAGGGGGGGATCACGGCGTGCATAGGGCAGCCGTACGCCATTCGCACGGCCGCGGCTATTTGACGTGGCTCCATCTGTATGGAAGTAAAAATTTTCCTATTAATTAACTGTTTTTCTTAATGCTACTGTATGTGACGTGCGTTTTCACATTTCAAGGTTGTATAGTGTATGACCCAGAAGTACATTCAAGAATTTTCAGGCAAGTATGAGCTTAATGTAAGATTCACAGATAAATTAATTTATTCTCCCAACTGGGATTTGAAATAAAATGTATAGGTAAACAAAACTCAGCTAAACTGCTATGTATTAATCCTGCAATGCCCCTGCCTTACAAGATGACTTGCACAGAGAATTATAAATTGGTATCCATATTTGTCTTACAGAATGTGCACATTGAAGGGATGGACAGTCCTCTTTTTTTTCAGTACTAAAACCTACAGTTCAATCTTGAGGTTCTGATGCCTTTTTACTTGTTATTCTAAATTGGTTTTATATCAATTATATATCATAGCAGTTGATTGTTCAATAAAAAGAGTTGGAAATATATTTTTTAAATAAAAAATAAAATCTTGATTTTCAGGGTACAGCAGCAAGCAAGATCAGATACAAAGTGGACTTGAATCAATTTCCCTATAGTGGCAGTATTTTTGATGTGGAACCTGACACGGGAAGAGTGATAACTCGAGTTAATTTGAATGAGGAACCGAGCACAACATTCAAAGTATGAATTTTTTGCTATCTTTATTCTTAGTGTTATTTATATTTTCATAATTTGCCGTCAATATTTTTCTCTTTAAGGTTATACAAGTCATGTTAGTTCTTGAAATATTTTTCTTGGAAAAGTGATTTCTCTAAAGGTGTCAGCATAATATAATCTTGCTTAAAACATCTTCTCATACAGTGGTAGTGACTGCAATTTAAAAATGAAATTTGGGTTTAGACTTTAATTTATGTCTTTAATCAATTCCGTCACTGTCACTGTATAAATTAAACATTTTTTATGTACAATTATTAAAAAGAATTGTATTTTAGAATGAAAAATTCATTATTGTTGTACTGTATACATTAAGCAGTTGTCTTTATCTCATACAGTGAAAGGCTATTTGAAACATCAGCTGATGCACATAACCTTGCCCCTGCTGTTTTTACTTAACCATTTTCTTATTAAAAATAAAATATGACCTTACTCCTTATCATCATCATAAAGCTCTGCCTCTGTTGAATCATGTCATCTATGCCATACTCACTGCTAGAATGTCCCTTTAAGTGAGCTCTGAGATCAAAGTGGACATACATTAGTGGCCTGGCCACAACCTATTGAAAATGCTTTTCTATGATTCTCCTTGAACTGTTCCCATCTCAATTTTAGTTTCTAACAATAGATTAAGAATCTCTGCTGTAGTAGCATTTTCCTACTGTGTCTCTGTATTCATTTATATTCCTAGTCCATGGTTAAATATTTTACTATTAAAATGCATTTAAGCATGTTTTTATTTAATACAGAAGTACTGAACCATTAGAACAATCTAGATGAGAACAGGCCTTTCAGCCCAAGAAAGCTCATCAGGTTCTTCTAAAAAACATTAACTCTAGTTTTAAAATTCCCTAAAGTCCCACTGTCTACCCCATTACTTGGTAGCTTATTCCAAGTGTCCATGGTTCTCTGTGTCAAGAAAAAACTCCAAATGTTTGTGCAAAATTTACAGTTAACAGGTTTTCAACTGTGTGTCCCTGTGTTCTTGATGAACTCATTTTAAAATAACAGCCTCAATCCTACTAATCCCCATCATAATTTTAGGCACTTCAGTCATCTCTCTCCTTAATCTTCTTTTGATTAAACTAAAAAGACTCAGCTCTTTTAATTGTTTCTCATAATTCATCCGCAGTAGCCCTGGCATTGGCCTAAGCACTCTTCTCTGGACTTTTTCTAGCATTGCTATGTCCTTTTTGTAATCTGGAGACTAATACTGTACACAGTACTTCAGATGAGGCCTCACCAGTACATTATAAAACGAGCATAACTTCCTTGGGCTTGTATTTTACACATTGTGCTATATAACCTAATACTCCTGTTAGCCTTCTTATTGGTTTCTGACAGTTGATAGTGTCAAGTCCACTGTGATTCCTAAATCCTTCTCATAAGGTGTGTGCTGTCGATTTTTAGACCTCCCATTATGTTCAAACCAAACCTTTACTTCCTACATGTATCACATATCTGATCAAGCATGTATGCTGTCCAAGTCCTTCTATAATGCCTTAGTGGATTCTGCCAATCCACCTATTTTGGTATCATTTGCAAACCTAACCAACCTGTTATGTATATTCCTATCCAAATCATTTATATATATTAAAAATAGAAGTGGCCCTAGCACTGATCCCTGTGGAACAACAGTCTTAACATTAGCCAGTTCTGATAAGGTTACTCGCACCATAACCCTCTGTTTTCTGAGTCCATGCCAATTTTAACCCATCTACAAACAGCACCTAGAACTCCCACTTCTTTTAGTTTCATGTCCAACCTTTCATGTGGCACCTTATGAAATACTTTTTAAAAGTTAAATAATGTCATATGCTCCACTTTGACCATAGCCTTTTGTTGCTTCCTCATAGAATTTCAGCATGTTCTAAGCCCATGCTTGACTGTTCTTGCCATTTATTGCTGAATCTTATTTTTAATAATCTCTTCCATTAATTTTCCTGTGATGCACATTAAGCTTTCTGGCCTATAGTCACTAACCACCTTAAGAACTCCAGGGTAAGATGAATATCCTTCCTAAGCTTCTCATTTTATATCAAAACATTCCAATATACATCAGTAAATCATTCTTTAAACAATTACATTCAACCATAAACTCATTTATTTGGAATTTAAAACCACCATGTATCCAAAGAGCAACCCTACAAAGACCTAAGGCAGAAGGTGACATGGCTCTACCTAACTTTCAGTTTTATTACTGGGCAGCAAACATACAAGCTATAAAAACCTGGACACAAATAGATGAACATACACAGGCTTGATCTGCAATAGAAATAAAATCCTGCAGTACTTCTGTATGTTCCCTGCTCTGTACCCAATTTTGCTTCACTCACTGAGATTATGGAAGCAATGTAGAAAGCATTTTAAGATGGAGAATCTTTTATCTGTGGCACCTCTGCATGAGAACCACCATTTTCAACCTTCGCAAATATATGCAGTTTTTAATATCTGGAAAACATTTGGGATTAAATTGGTTAGAGATCTTTATATAGACAACATCTTTGCATCTTATGAACAATTAAATTCCAAATTTAATTTTCCAGCAACACATTACTTTCATTATCTTCAAATTAGAAATTTTTTCAAACAGAACCTGCCCAATTTTCCCTATCTCCCACCATCCTCTATGCTGGAAAAAATATTGCACAGTCTCAGGAGCAGACAGCATTTGTGCTTTATATAAAAATATTTTACAGTCCCTCCCTTTCAAAGATCCAAGAGGACAATGAGAAAAGGTTCTCTCACTCAACATATCGGAAAAGGAGTGGAAGATAGCAATGCAGAGAATTCACTCGAGCTCCATATAAGCAGAGCATACAATTATTCAACTCAAAATTATATACCGAGCACATCTATCTCACTTGAAATTGTCTAAAATGTTTCCAGGGCAAGATCCAACCTGTGAACGCTGCAATCAAGCTCCAGCCTCACTGAGTCACATGTTTTTGGCCTGCACCAAATTAACATCATTCTGGACAAAAAGTTTTAAGTGCCTGTCAGACAGCCTTGATCTCACAATCCCTCCTAACCCATTTACAACTGTGTTTGGTGTTCTTCCAGATGGGCTTTAAGTGGACAAGGACAAACAAACTGTAAGGCCTTCACTACACTTTTGGCACACAGACTTATTTTGCTAAGTTGGAAGAATCCTAACTCTCCTCAGTGGGTAACTGATGTTTTACATTATTTGAAATTAGAAAAAATCTAATTCTCACTTAGAGGATTTGTGCAGAACTTTTTCAAAACCTGGCAGGATCTAATCAATAACATTTTAGAATAAGCTCTTAAAGCACTGAAGAAGTAGATTCTCTCCCCATTTCTTTTTCTTCTCCATTTATCTGTATCCGCCTATTAAACTCATCAGTTTATTTATTTTTACTATTTTTGAGTTTTTTTCCGTTGGCCATGCTCTCTTGCTCAGGGGTAGGGGTTGATTTGTTTTCAGTTTCAGTTCACAAATTCTATTTTTTGTAAAAATGTATCTATTTGTACGGAATGATTACAATAATACCGGTAAAATTAAAAAAAAAATGAACTCAAGGGTAAATATTAACTGGTCCTGCAGATTTGTTTAATTTCAGCCTATTTAATCTAAGCAGTACTTCTCCCTTTACAATCTACAAATCATTAAGTACCTCCTTAGTAGTCCCTAGCAGGGTATCTACTTCCCCACATGTGAAGACCTCAGAAAAAGGCGTGTTTAGAGCTTTCGCTATTTTCACTGTTATCTTTCGCCTTATCTGCTATATTCTTCTCTCTCTTTTAACCTCCATAATATCCTTCTTAATGGTTGTCCTAACGCTGTTATGATCCCTATGATTCTTATTGGAGTTGTTAGTCTTATACGCCTTATACAGCTGTTTTTCCCTTTTGCGGCATCTTTTTTTTTTAACTCATTACTAACCCACTGCATAGTTTTTAAAATTTCTTGCAAATTTCAAATTTTTAACCTGTTCCACTACTTCTTGACTGTCTCTGCACTTAAAAGCTTATTCCAGTCTAACCTTCTTCGACTTTGCCTCATCTGCTCAAAATTTGCCATACCAAAGTTAAACTATATTATATTATAGATATTTCTATCCTGATTATTACAAAATACTAAATCTAGACAGGCTTCACCTTGCATTGGTACTTAACATACTGTGTTAAAAATCGGTCACTGATTAGATTTAAAATCTCCTGCTCTTGTGCTCTGCTATTTGCAAGGTTATCCCAGTTAATATTTTAATTATCTATATATATAATTCACTAAGGCAAGACAACCATGGAAAGCACGCCGGAAGGGGCGTGGATTCACTGAGCCGCCGACAAGTAAGACACCGATGGCGCACACAGGAAGGAGCCATGCCCACCAAATCCAAGACCATTGGATACGATGATAACTTGCAGAGCCACGCCTACCAACTCAGACACAACGACACAGAAGAAACGGCGTCATTTATATTCGTCTGTCGTAGAGGCCACATGCACCTGCACGTTGACTGTTCATAGAGGCATGTTTCTCGCAGAGGTAAATCGCCATATGCAGCGTGTAAAACAGTTTGCGAGGGGTATCCCATGGGATCTTTAAACCAATCCAAAAACTGAGGTTAAAACACAATGAAGTAAGCATTCTTTAAAAACCGAGTTTTCGGTTATGACGCACGATCGCATGCACCATAGCAAACTGTTTTACATGCTACATACAGCAATTTGCATCCGCGACAAACATGCGTCTTCTTAGATGCTCCTGCAGAAATACGGAAGGCGTTTCCCTGCCCACTAACACTCCTTTTTCTACCCTTGCTCTCTAGGCATTCACACTGCCTGCCCATGTGCCCGGACGCAAAAACTCACCGACCACCCAGTTAGCCCCTTTCGTCTGTGCTAGGAGTCCACATGCACGCCTAAGCCACGTTGACTTTTCATTATTCTTTTCGGTTTCGACACCTGACCGCGTCCACCATGAAAAACCATGTGAAAGGAACAACGAAGCCCCGCCCAGAAACTCTACCCCTCCTCCCACGTGCTCAGGAATGCACCTCAGACCACTGCCCGCCAAATGAAACAGCTCATCAAACACATACTCACTCACTTTGGTCTGTGCTGCGGTCCAAACCCAGCTGTGAGCCACGTTGACTATTCTTTTGCCCTCCATGGCTACCGCTTCAAATGTATTTCATGGAAACAACACTTCTTTCAATGTTATAGAAATTCCTGCTTCAGGTAACTGTTTGTTTCTGTCAGTCGGGTTTTTTTGGAGAAATGTCATTGACGAAACTGTTGCTCTCAAACTTCGTAAAATTGCTGTTAGCTTTGTTTGCCAACATTGGGATAACTTCGGTGACGTGGTGTCCGTTGTTCTTAGTCACAGAGGCATTGTTATACAGTCTGCTCAACAATACGCTGATTACATGAATACGTCCGGAGTCTATGGTGGTGAGGTAGAAATTGTGGCAATGTCCCAAATCCTTCCAGTTTCTATCAGCATTTACATCCAAAAACGTCCTCATGCTTCTCCTCGAGTTTACAATCTGGCCCAGCGTCTCTTCATATCCCTGCTCTTTAGGGGTCCTTTGGATCATGGGCATTACTAGGTTTTCATGCCTCTCAAATACCCATGTGATAACCTTCTGGTGACATCTTTTGACTCTGTCGGTAAGGACACACAGCGTACACACCCACTTGCTCACCACACTAATGTGACGTCACCTGCCCACGCTCCTCTTCCTGAAAAACATTTAAAGACACCCTCACCTGAACACACGCATTCCACACAGGACTTTCAATGCACCTTTTGTTCCAAAAGCTTCAGAGTGCACAGATATCTGAACGCACATTTAAAAAAACACAACACTAACCGAATGATACAATGTGAACATTGCCAACAATGCTTCGAGACAACTCGCGCTGTCAAAAACACTTATGAACTCATTCCACTCTCACCTTCAATTGCACATTTTGTAACGAGGACTTCACAGTTGAGATGGATCTCCACAACCATATGCAGATCCATTCAACGCAAAGATTTGTATGCAAAATTTGCGAAAAGCACTTTCACGCACGCAGATACCTTACTAACCATCTCAAAATGCATTCCCTGATGAATTCTTTTCAGTGTCAACACTGCTCCAAAACCTTCACACGCCAGAAATATCTCAAAGCACATTTACACACCCACTCCACTGAATGAATGCATTCCTAAAAGATCTTTGAATGCACGATTTGTTCAAAAAAGTTCCATGTGCAGAGATTTCTCAACATGCATTTAAAAACACACTCCACAGAACGAATTATGCAATGTGAACATTGCCAGCAATGCTTCGACACAACTCATTCCAATTCCCTTCAGTGTCAACGCAGCACTAAATCGTTCATGCACAAACATTGCATTCACTTTTCTGTAGCTTTTCAAGAAGATACCGCCTTTCACGTCCAAGAACATAATATTGGCCTACCTACCTACTGCACTATGTGCTTCTTGCAATGCTCTTCATTGGCCAGCAGACGTCAACAAATCCGGACATTACACTAAGTGTTGTCATGCCGGCAAGGTGTCTTTGCCACCGCTATCCAAGCCCCCTCTTTTATTGGAAGACTTCTTGACTGGCAAGAACCCGCTGTCCTGAAATTACTGTGATCATATCAGGGAATACAACTCTGCTTTAGCTTTCGCGTCAATGGGCGCACACATCGCTCAACCATCTGGACAAGGACCGTATGCTTTAGAATCCACGGTCAAATTTATCACCAGTTCTCTCCTTTATATAACAATCCTGACACGTCACCACAATGCGGTCACCTATATATCTTCGATTCTGCTGAGGCTACCAGTCAACGTTTGCAAAAGAAATGTAATAGCGCTTGCAGTGACATTTTGTTGCTTCAACTAGACAACATGATATGCCAGGTTAATCCCTTCGCAAAGTCTTACATGCAAATGCATGACATTATCACTCACGGTTACTCTGTTACTGCTGTACGAATGGCATTCATGGAAAATCCAGGTCTGGATATGAGAAGGTATAACACCCCGTCCTGTCAAACTGATGTTGCTGCTTTGTAGGTGAAGATGGGGAACCTCCTGCACAACGCGACATTTGCATATATCCAAGGGGAGATGCTTGCAAGCGTATCTCTGTTCTCAATATGAACTGTGATGGTTTTTGCACTGCTATTCCCTTTTGGAGATCCAGGCTGGCACATACAATTAACCCATGTTGAGTAAAAGCGAACCGCGAAAAGAACGCGAGTCACACAGCTCCATTTTTATGCTTTCAGGCTTGCCATAAGATCTTCTTTTAGTGTCTTGCAAAAAAAACCGGCTTTTCATTTTCCCCCGGGTATCAACAAAATTCGCTGCCCCGTTTTCCCCGTCCGGCGTTGTGGTGGTTTTTTCTAATAATGGCATTCTTTTTATTACACCCAATTTTTTTAAATTTTTTTTCCCCGGGTTAAAAAAAAACCCCTATTCTACGGGGTTTTCGCTTTTCATTTTTAATTCCCTGTTTTTTTTTTACCCAAAATTGGGGTTTTTCCCCTTTACATTCAAAAAAGGCCTTTTTTAAATTCTTTCCCCCCCCTATTTCAAAATTGAAAACCTTTTAAAAAACCCCAAACCCCCTTTTTTTTAAAAAGGGGGGGGGGGGGGGGGGAAAAAAAAAAAAAAAAAAAAAAAAAAAAAAAAAAAAAAAAAAAATTTCCCAACACATTGGGGGTCCAGGGGCCCCCCTCCCCGTTCCCCGGGAAAAAAAAATTAAACCTTTTCCCACCAAAAAAATTTTAGCCCCTTTTTTAAAAAACCCCCTCTTCCATTCCAGTGGCAAACTCTTCCACCAATAGATCGTCGACGCATCTGTCAGAACAGAAGGCGCGCGTCTACATTTCCTTCGCTCACATCAACAAGATTCGTCCGCCAGTTTTCAGTCACAGACGATTGTGTGTTGGTTCGTTCCGTGCATTGTTATAATGTTGCATTTCTTGCTGATTTATTATTACATTACCGATTTTTTAAATGTTAATTTTCTCCCTGTGCTTAAAACTCATTAAAAAACCGGCCTGATTATGCGGCGTATGGTACGCCGCGGGTTGGCTAGTTGACTATAATATCCCCCTGTAAACGTGTCTTTTTTAATGTTACCAAAAAGATGTGCATTGAAATTATTGTCTGCATTGGGCAGTCTATAACACAGTCCCAAAATAAGGCCTCTTTCATTAATTCTTTCCAGACAAAGTCACATGTTCTCAATAAGTTGACATGCATTTAAATTCTGTTTGACATAAACAACGCCACCTCCTTTTCTGTTCTGTCTATCCTTTCTAAAAATGTATTTCCCTCTATGCTGTACTCATCCCCATCTTTGTTATTTAGCCAGGTTTCTGTTATTCCTAATATATCATAAATATGCTCTACTACATACAACTCCAACTCACTTGCTTTATTTTTGATATTTCTAGCATTAAAGCAAACTATTCTTAATATGCTACTAGTTTTACTTTTGCATTTAAACATTTGGTATGAATTTACATTACTATGAATTTTTATTTTTACACTATTGTTTGTTCCTCCTTGTACAGTTCTAAACCTGGCCTGTCCTAAAGTCCCTCTCCCCCTCCCCACCCTACTTTAAACAATCCTTGACTAATCTACTCATATGACTTCCCAACACATTGGTGGCCGGCCCTCCAGTTCAGATGTAACCTGTCGAGGCAGAACAAGTCCCAGCTGTCCCAAAAAGAATCCCAATGCTCTATAAAACTATACCCCTCTACCTTTCACCAAGATTTGAGCCTTCTAACCTCCTCGGTCTTACCTGGACTTGTATGTGGCACAAGCAGGACTTCAAAGAAGATTACCTCGTTAGTTCTGCTTCTCAGCCTGGCACCTAACTCTTTAAATTTGTATTGCAGAACTGACAGTCAACGCTTATGTATGTAATTTGTTCCAACATGGAAAATGACAACTGGATTCACCCCCATTCTGGCGAAGAGCCTATCCACCTTACCATGGAGGCACTCAGAAGGCAACACACCATGCGAGATTCTGAAGCAAACCTGTGTTTCATTTCCCCTAATGATTCAGTCCCAAGCTATCACTACCTCTCCTTTCTCAGAACTGTTTTTGAGGTAGCCCATTGGGGCTGCTCAGGCCTGCCTACTACCTCAGAATCTTCAGAGATACCATCCAGCTCCGCAAGGACATGAAAACAGTTTGACACTTAAAATTCTTGGGTTGATGCCCCCAGACAGTGTACACCCTTTACCTTGCACCTTGTGACTGTGACATACCTGTCTCTACCTGTCTGGTCTGGAGTCTCCTCCCGCACCTCCTTAGGGGTACACCCTGTCTCTCTAAAGGACACCTACGCCAGGTCTGCCAATTCTCTGCTACACTGCAGGCCAGCCAAATCCTTCTCCAGTTCTGTAACTCTGAGATTGAGGTGCTTGGATCTGCTGGCATAACCTGCAGATGTAGTCCTCATAATAGACTCCAAGCTGTCCTCTAAAAAGTCCAACCTCCAACACTACATTCATTGCATTGGCCTCATTATTAAAATGACATTTTGGGTTATTAAAACTGTTCATCTTTTTTGTATTAAATTTAAATGATTTAACTTAAATGGCAAAAATTAAACTGCATGGCTACTTAGCGGCAACCAAAACACAAAGCTTTCAGGAGCAAAATGTATTTTATAAATAAATCTCACACCACAGAAAACAACAACTCTAAGGTGCTTCTCTTTCATTTACAATTTATATGTTAATTTATATCATTAATGAAGTCTTGATGTTAATAAGATAACTATTAAAATATTTTAATATTAAAATAGTCATATAAAATAACAATTCAAATATATTGCTGTAATACCAAGTAGGAGAAATTATAAAGCATTGGAGACCTGTACGATGCTGTATTTAATGTTCAGGTTAAAACAGCACCATTGCTACATATCCATCAGCTTTGAAGCCCAGCTTTGAAACCCAATAAAAGTTTTCTGAGCTGTGGTCCTTTCTCCTTGGTAACTGATTTTCTAATGAACACAAACTTCCGATCAACACATTCTTTAAATAAGGCAGGAGGCAGGTCTACCTGTGATACTCTAAAGTGACATCAGGGTTTTTCCTGTGGGTGTTCCTCCATTCTACGTCAGGAAATAGAAGTGAGGTTATTGCTTGCGTCACCCATTTTATCCTTCCCCCTTGTTTCCCCTGATCATAACACTCCCCTATTACTGTGTATCCACAGCTTATTTCATATGTAATTAAAGTGTGGTAACTTCATTATATTTTATTTGATGAAATTGCATCTCATTTAAGCATTCTGTTATTTCTTATCCTACATTATTTTTTGCATATTTTCACTATTACACATGGCAATTTTTCTGCTGTAAATATATGTCTTTCAGGTAAAACTGTTCCCAACTGTCTGCATCTTAACACCAAGTGGCATATAGAGACAACAAATATGGAACTCAATATCTATATACTGCAACCTAATTCCTTCTTACTAATTTTCTTTCATATTTTCATCATTCCTTTCCTGTTATTTAATTCTTACCTTTGTGTGGCAACCCTTTTCCCCATTATTGAGCTGTTTTGACTAAACAAAATGATAACTCTGAGAGAGCTACAGATGTTACATTTTAGGCTTGCACTAAACTTTTGTCAGTTATATAGCAGTCCATGTCCATTCAGCACTACACCACAATTCCAAAGGCACACATAAACAGCTGTACAGTTAAAAATGGTTAAGCAGTATTCTAGTTTTCCAGATTTTTGACCACTGATGCATTGCAGAGAAGAATTCAAGATCAATTATTGTAAACATGCATATACCTTCTAAATATCAAGAGCATCAGTAAATTTACAAAGGGAATGATATCTCTGGTAAAATATGTAAATATTACACCAAAAAGGTGAAAGGACAGTCCAGATCAGTCATACTAGCTGGAATTAAGGAGCACCACAACAGTTTTGGTCAAGACACCAAAAAGCAGCGAAAGGTCATAGTGGTATGAGGTCACCTGGCTAGAGCAGGACTGCCCAGGGCTGCCATTGAGCTTGGACCTTGTGGGATGCAACAGTGAATACATGCATTAGTCGGGCAAGCATTTGGAGGATGCCGCAAATTAGACTTGGCTTCCTGACAAGTTCAGCCCATGACACCCTCCCATGCCCCTGGATCTTACCCAGTGGTTTGGGTTAGGCTGCTCGCTGTGTGGCAACATCAAGGCAAGCCTCCAGCATATCCTATCAGGATGTAAGGTAGTATTGACCCAGGGACGCGTTAAGTGACACCATGATTTAGTAAGCCCTGGAAAAGCTGTCTAGTCACCTGGAGAGATGTAGGGTAGCAGCAAATGACACCCCAGAAGCAGCAAAACCCACGCTTAAAACATTCATCAAGCCAGGCCGTATGTTACAAGCACCTGCACAGAGGAGAGACACCATACTCAGACCAGGCAAATCGTGGCAGATGCTGGTGGACCTCAAATGCAGTTAGTCTTTACAAGAGAAATCATATTAATCACTCCTTGGCTAGATATTATGTATTCTGGAGTGAAAAGAGGGGTCCTCATGATAGGACTTACCTTGGGAAGAGGGCATGACCGCATCCCATGAAAGAAAACATCACATGTATACAGAGTTGGCAGTGGAGTACCAAGATACTGGCTGGAAGGTCAAGTCAAACCCATAGAGGTTAGATGCTGGGACTTTGTTAGCAAAACAGTATTTTTACTGCTTCATGGTGATGGTTTGATGAGGTCAAACCAGCGGAAAGCTGTAAAGGAGCTGGGAGAGGAAGCAGAGAAAGCCAGGTACTGACTGAGGCTTCAGAGGAAAGACAACGTTTGGGGGTGAACATCCCTGTAAAGGTAGCTGCAGGGGTTGATAGGGAGACATCCCCAATAAGCCACTGCCCACTGCCAAGAGATATACTCAATTAGGTTGGGATACATCTGCGAGTGGTGGTCTTCAGCTGATGACCCAGTAGCTGATCCAAGAGTGGAGGTTTGACAGGCAGAAATGCCAAAAATGGAACACACATCTAACTTGCACAGTGGTATATAGCCAATTTTAATGCCCCCAAATTCATATGGTCTCTATCATCCACATTCAGGGCTCCAACCCAGAGAACATGGCTCACAGCTTCTTGTGGTCTGACACTGCTTGTCCAGGTAGTAAGGGGTTCACTTGCTCTGTTTAGATAATGTGTTAATTGATGGCATCCTACTATATGTTGTACTGTACGTGTCCTAAAGATTTCAGGAATTTTCATTCAAGGACACAAGCTGTTTGCTTCATTGCCATTCTTTTCACAGTCCATATCACTTTTTCTGGGCCATTCCAGGAACTCAGGACAGGTTGTATTTAAGCAAGTGGCATGACAAAACCATTTCATATCTCATCCCTAAACTGCAACCTGTCACAGGTTATCTTGCAAGCCTTAGTATGTAATCAACTAATTTTATCAAGCAATAATCAGGTACTTTACAATTCAAAGCATTTCGAGATGGGTGAGTGGAATATTGATTTTTTGATATTGTTGTTGTGTGAATAAATCCATAAGCGCAATTCATTGAAAGCTTGACAACTGAGGGTGAAATCATGGTCTGGACCCATTTTAATTATTGTTACCTTGAGGAAGATGTCTACTAAGGGTTATAACAATTGTCTTGCATGAATTTATAACACTTTTGTTTTCAAAATTTGTTGGTGGATGAAAGCAAAAATAATTTAATATAAATCTGTTGTTTTATAGCTCGTCATTATTGCCTATGATGATGGTGAACCTGTAAAATTCAATACCACCATTGTTGAAATAACTGTTCTACAGCCATCAGTAATTCCAATCTTCACACAGGAGGAATACAGGTACAGAAACACATTTTTGTATTATGATAATATAAGGAAATCTGGATTGAACATGATCCTATTTCCCAGAAGGCATGTCACCCCCTTCTGCCTATCTGTAAAGAGAAGTAGATTTAATTTGCTTCTAAGAAGTTTTATAAACCAGGTTATATAAAGTCATTTTGGTATGTGTTAACATTAAATTGAAAACATATGGTTTGACAGAAGGAAACTTCTAGTAGTACATCTATTTTCAGGATATATTTAGAAAATGGGAAATATCAAGCCAGGGAATGAAATAAAGCTACTTCCCAAGGGATACCACATGAGTTTTGATGTTATTTTCAGTACATTGTCATTTTAGCTCAGCATTAAACGGATAATAAAAATAAGCAGTACTGAATGCACTGTATGATGTGCACCATATTAATTCTAGTGAGATTTTTTTATTTATACAGAACAAGGCATACATTATTAGTCCTAACAGAGGAACAATGGGAGTCCTTGATATTCATGTAGCGTATTCTTGCGAGATCATAAAAGAGAAATTAGAAATTCTTCTTTTCCTTGAGAAATGTGACTAACCATAGGAATACTTTTTTTAAGTATGTGACCAAACTGTAAAGGATATGGATAAATCTACCCGAATACTTTTACAGTGCTCTACAAAGCTAATGATTTGTATGCACAGATAGACATAGATGCAGTACCTTTAATATTTATCTGCCTGAAATATAGTTTTTCCATGCTATAGATCTATATTGCTTTCTACTGTTATACTAAGAATATTTTTGTGCTATGGTATCATTGCTTTATTTTTCATTTGAATTAGTGCTGCAGTGTTTTGACATGTTTTAATATTATGTTAAAGATGTTTCCACTTTTAATATAGGTTACTGGCACAATGGACTTATGTTTTTTCTATGTTATCTTTTATTAAGTTTTTTAAGTAGATCAGTTTATTATGAGTGGTAGAATAAGCATAATGTTTTAAGCCTTCTGTAATGTCTAAGACTTTTATTATCATTGACTTTTTCGATTTTTTGTATTGTGGATTTAAAAAATGTTAAAATAAGTTACAATATAATTCAGCTTTATCTGTTTGTATAATGCAGTGACAATTGATAATACAAAGGTGTATTATCTAAAGTGAAAGCTAAATAGATGGTGGTGGTTTGTAAAATCAAAATAATGAGCTTTTGGTTAAGTACTTAATTTTGTTTACATTTCAGAAAATCATGCTATGTGTGCAGTTTTTATCCCCAAAAATGATTTTAGGTGCTTTAATTTAATTACACAAGATTCCTGTTGAAAAATGCCAAGTCGTCTGGACCTGTTAGGCAACAGCACAAACTACCTGGCCAGCTTGCCAAATTGTCAGCTGTTGTTTTTCTTTCTTAATGCTCATTTGAAGTTGAAAACTCACTGCCTTTTATAGTCTACTAGCAGAATACCCACGCTTCGCAGCGGAGAAGTAGTGAGTTAAAGAAGTTATGAAAAAGAAAAGGAAAAATTTTAAAAATAACATATGATTGTTAATGTAATTGTTTTGTCATTGATATGAGTGTTGTTGTCATATCTATATATATATATATATATATATATATATATATATATATATATATATATATATATATATATAATAAATATATATATAAAGCTCTATATATATATACTGCCTCACAGACTCACTCACTCACTGACTCATCACTAACTTCTCCAACTTCCAACTTCCCGTGTAGGTAGAAGGCTGAAATTTGGCAGGCTTATTCCTTACAGCTCACTTACAAAAGTTAAGCAGGTTTCATTTCGAAATTCTACACGTAATGGTCATAACGGTCGATAACAGTCGACAACGTCCGCCATGTTGAACTTTGTTATTTATGGCCCCATCTTCACAAAATTTGGTAGGCAGCTTCCCTGTGCTAACCAAAACCGATGTATGTACTTATTTCGATGGTATGACGCCACTGTTGGCCGCCATATTGAACTTTCCAATATCACTAATTTTCCAACTTCTCGTGTAGGTAGAAGGCTGACCCCATCTTCACGAAATTTGGTAGGTGGCTTCCCTGCGCTAACCAAAACCGATGTACGTACTTATTTCGGTGGTATGACGCCACTGTCAGCCGCCATATTGAATTTTCCAAACATCACTAATTCTCCAACTTCCCGTGTAGGCAGAGGGCTGAAATTTGCCAGGCTCATTCCTTACAGCTTACTTAGAAAAGTTAAGCAGGTTTCATTTCGAAATTCTACGCGTAACGGTCATAACGGTCAACAATGTCCGCCATGTTGAACTTTCTTATTCATGGCCCCATCTTCACGAAATTTGGTAGGTGGCTTCACTGCGCTAACCGAAACCAATGTACATACTTAATTCGGTGGTATGACGCCACTGTCAGCCGCCATATTGAACTTTCCAACGTCACTAATTCTCCAACTTCCCGTGTAGGTAGAAGGCTGAAATTTGGCAGGCTCATTCCTTACAGCTTACTTATAAAAGTTAAGCAGGTTTCATTTCGAAATTCTACGCGTAACAGTCATAACGGTCAACAACGTCCGCCATGTTGAACTTTGTTATTCATGGCCCCATCTTCACGAAATTTGGTAGCCGGCTTCCCTGCGCTAACCGAACCCAATGTACATACTTATTTTGGTGGTATTACTCCACTGTCACCCGCCATATTGAACTTTCCAACGTCACTAATTCTCCAACTTCTCGTTTAGGTAGAAGGCTGAAATTTGTTAGGCTCATTCCTTACAGCTTGCTTACAAAAGTTAAGCAGGTTTCATTTCAAAATTCTACGCGTAATGGTCATAATGGTCGACATTCGCCATGTTGAACTTTCTTTTTTATGGCCCCATCTTCACGAAATTTGGTAGCCGGCTTCCCTGCGCTAACCAAAACCGATGTACGTACTTATTTCAGTGGTATGATGCCACTGTCGGCCGCTATATTGAAGTTTCCAATGTCACTAATTCTCCAACTTCCCGTGTAGGTAGAAGGCTGAAATTTGGTAATTATTTCGGTGGTATGATGCCACTGTCGGCCACCATATTGAACTTTTCAACGGTCTTTGTTACTTATGGGCCCATCTTCAAGAAATTTGGTACGCGGGTTCCCAACGGTAACTGAATCCTACTTAGGTACATATATACGTCCATAGCCTGCAGCTTGGTCACCGTGTGAGTCGGCGTTGGGTCCCCCATCCCAATGCCTCCCACGTTGTTGGCTGCCTGCCTATATAAGGCCGTCCGTCGTTCCAGTCTCTACATTCCCTTCCTTGCTTCGCCACGGGATTCACGTCTCCCTGCTGATAACAGGGATTATCCCTGCTCCCTGCTGCTAACATTAATTTTTTTTTTTCATTTTTCATTTTTTTTTTTTTCCATTTTAATTACTATTTAATTTAATATTGTTTCTTTGTATCAGTATACTGCTGCTGATTATGTGAATTTCCCCTTGGGATTAATAAAGTATCTATCTATCTATATATATGTATATATATACCCCAATCTACAGTACATACGCTCAAATAGATAAACCACATGCCGTGGCGCATTGGTAGAGCTTTTGCCTCCAGCGCCGACAACCGAGGTTCGATTCCTGAGAGGGGATGCACTGAGTATGTAGGCGCGTTTCCAGATTCATTTTACCTTCGCATCCCCTTGGTTTGAGGCGTATGAAAAATATGCGGTTAACGCAGAAAGACAGATCACCAATTGAAGCTTTATGAATAATGGATACTTTATTAGCCATCAATGATTTTTTGGTAAAGCCATACTCAGTGTATTCATTAGATGAACGGTAAAAAAGTAAGAGTGAGGGGAGGGTGACTTATTGAGGCATGCAGGCAAAACCACAATAGCTGGTCGATGTACTGTACTGTAGTGTCAACTCGATCTGAATTGTGTGATCACATTCGAAAAAATATATCTTTTCAAGTTCTATTTAGTCCATATGTGTCAAACTCAAGGCCCGCGCCTGGCGTGTAATTATATCCGGCCCGTGAGATCATTTTATATACTGCATTATTGTTATTAATGCCCATGCGCTGGTAACACAATAAACTACAGATCCCATAATGCAGCGCTTCAGCTGCCTTGCGAACACTTACGCGTTAATCAAGTCTAGCTTATGATGCTGCAAGTTATTGCGAAGCTAGCCCACATGATGCCGAAGAGAAAAGTTGATTCTGAAAATAGAGCCTTTAAAACCGATGGGAGGCTGAGTATATGTTTACTGACATTGCGGTAAACCCGTGTGTCTCATTTGTGGAGCTAAAGTGGCTTTAATTACAGAATTTAATCTATGAGACAAAACATCAGGATAACCTGAAAGACCTGAATGCAATGTAGAAGATACAGAAAGCAGAAGAGTTAAAGAAGAATCTGACACTTCAGCAGACGTTTTTACCCGTGCAAAATCACAAAGTGATTTCAAGTGAAGCTGCTTTTATGGGAGACACAAATGCACCAGTGCAACTTGCCCCACTTTCCCTGTTGCCAAGTAATGTTGAACCAAGTCGGCACAACGGTGTTCCCAAATATGCACTTTGCTGATAAACTGAGCGCACTCGCACTGAGTTCGCGCGCTTTGGTGACTTTGAAGAACAAAAAAAGAATTTTGAGTTGTTTAGCAACCCATTTGCCGTCGATGTGGAAACTGCACCTGTGCAGATTCAGATGGAGGTGATTGAGCTGCAGTGTAATGGCACACTGAAGGCAAAGTACGATACTGCAAGGCCCGCACAGTTTATTCACTCCATTCCGCAGAAATGCTCCAGCTCCGTCTACATGCGGCTCGAACCTTGTGCATGTTTGGTAGCACATATCTGTGTGAGAAGCTCTTCTCAGTGATGAAGACTAACAAAACAGCACACAGGAGTCGCCTCACTGATGAGCACCTGCAGTCCATCCTGAGAATCTCCACAACACAGAACCTCACACCAAACATAAACAACTTGTTGCCAAAAAAGATGCCAGGCGTCCAGCTCTGATAAAATGACATATGAGCAAAGACAACTGAATGATTTGATTTGTTATTGCTGAAAAGAACAAATTTTATTTATATTTCCAGGTTTTGTTATGCAGCATGTTCATATTTGAATTTGTATAATTTTGACAGGATATATTTTTATGGAGAAAAATCTTTTGGGATATTTAAAATTTAAGTTTATTTTTATATAAAATTACATAAGAGTAAAGAAATTTGAATGTTTGTTCTTTTAACGTTTACTTTATTTCTAACTTGTATAATTTAGACAGGATATATTTTTATGGAGAGCAAAATATTATAATTATTATAATCTATCTTTGAGTTGATTTATTCGAATAATATTCCTGTCTGTTTTATTCATATTTATGTTCAAAATCCTTACAGCTTACTTACAAAGTTGGGCAGGTTTCATTTCGAAATTCAAGTCATAACTGGAACCTATTTTTCGTCCATATACTATAACTTCTGCTCGATGCCCGTGGGAGGCTAAACGTAATTTAGTGCCTGCCCATATAAGGCCGTCCGTCAGCGGCAATCCAATAGAAACACTGCCGCTAAATATTCACGGGTGAACGACTGTGCTTATGCAGAGGAAGATGAGATGGTCAGGGTGGTGTTTGGCACAACTCGCGAAACTGCGAGAAAGCGCTTAAGTGCCGGGTCTTAGCTAACATTAAATACAACCGTGGACATCACATGAGATGGCACCAGCACAACTGGAAACCTTCGATGCATGTACACTGAGCTGCTCACGAAATGATGCAGTGCATAGACAAAAAGCAACAGTTCCAAAGAGTGCTGAACAAAACCGAATTACACAATTGAGAAGGCAGCAAAAAATATGAAGCGTGATACAAACAAGCATATTCATAATTGCAGCTACTGCAGAAACAGAGCACACGGTGGAAAAAGTCAATGTCCCGCTAAAGGAACACAGTGTAAAAAACCCGTGCATGCAGTGTGTCACATCTCAGATAAAGAGGAAGGCGAGCTGTTTATTGATGCAGTAAGAAACGAATCGATGGATCAAAACTGTTATCTTTACAACGATTAACAAACACGGAATGTAACTTGAACACATCCTACAAATACGAACCTGATTGAAAGAAATAATGATAATCAAATCCTTGATGACAGCAACACTCCTAACACTCACAAAACAATTACTGTATATTGACACTCATGTTACGCTATTTTTAAAATGTTCCGTTTTCTTTTCACAACTTCTTTAACACACTACTTTTAAGTAAGCGCTGGTATATATATATATATATATATATATATATATATATATATATATATATGAGAAGGTTGGCATCCTTCAACATCTGCAGTAAGATGCTGCAGATGTTCTACCAGACGGTTGTGGCGAGTGCCCTCTTCTGCTAACATTAATTTTTTTTTTTCATTTTTTCATTTTTTTTTTTTTCCATTTTTAATTACTATTTAATTTAATATTGTTTCTTTGTATCAGTATACTGCTGCTGGATTATGTGAATTTCCCCTTGGGATTAATAAAGTATCTATCTATCTATATATATATGTATATATATACCCCAATCTACAGTACATACGCTCAAATAGATAAACCACATGCCGTGGCGCATTGGTAGAGCTTTTGCCTCCAGCGCCGACAACCGAGGTTCGATTCCTGAGAGGGGATGCACTGAGTATGTAGGCGCGTTTCCAGATTCATTTTACCTTCGCATCCCCTTGGTTTGAGACGTATGAAAAAATATGCGGTTAACGCAGAAAGACAGATCACCAATTGAAGCTTTATGAATAATGGATACTTTATTCGCCATCAATGATTGTTTTGGTAAAGCCATACTCAGTGTATTCATTACATGAACGGTAAAAAAGTAAGAGTGAGGGGAGGGTGACTTATTGAGGCATGCAGGCAAAACCACAATAGCACGTGGGGTCGATGTACTGTACTGTAGTGCGCGTCATCTCGATCTGAATTGTGTGATCACATTCGAAAAAATATATCTTTTCAAGTTCTATTTAGTCCATATGTGTCAAACTCAAGGCCCGCGCCTGGCGTGTAATTATATCCGGCCCGTGAGATCATTTTATATACTGCATTATTGTTATTAATGGCCCAGCGCTGGTAACACAATAAACTACAGATCCCATAATGGAGCGCTTCAGCTGCCTTGCCGAACACTTACCGCATTAATCAAGTCTAGCTTATGATGCTGCAAGTTATTGCGAAGCTAGCCCACATGATGCCGAAGAGAAAAGTTGATTCTGAAAATAGAGCCTTTAAAAACCGATGGGAGGCTGAGTATATGTTTACTGACATTGCCGGTAAACCCGTGTGTCTCATTTGTGGAGCTAAAGTGGCTTTAATTACAGAATTTAATCTATGAGACAAAACATCAGGATAACCTGAAAGACCTGAATGCAATGTAGAAGATACAGAAAGCAGAAGAGTTAAAGAAGAATCTGACACTTCAGCAGACGTTTTTACCCGTGCAAAATCACAAAGTGATTTCAAGTGAAGCTGCTTTTATGGGAGACACAAATGCACCAGTGCAACTTGCCCCACTTTCCCTGTTGCCAAGTAATGTTGAACCAAGTCGGCACAACGGTGTTCCCAAATATGCACTTTGCTGATAAACTGAGCGCACTGCACTGAGTTCGCACGGCGCTTTGGTGACTTTGAAGAACAAAAAGAATTTTGAGTTGTTTCGCAACCCATTTGCCGTCGATGTGGAAACTGCACCTGTGCAGATTCAGATGGAGGTGATTGAGCTGCAGTGTAATGGCACACTGAAGGCAAAGTACGATACTGCAAGGCCCGCACAGTTTATTCACTCCATTCCCGCAGAAATGCTCCAGCTCCGTCTACATGCGGCTCGAACCTTGTGCATGTTTGGTAGCACATATCTGTGTGAGAAGCTCTTCTCAGTGATGAAGACTAACAAAACAGCACACAGGAGTGCCTCACTGATGAGCACCTGCAGTCCATCCTGAGAATCTCCACAACACAGAACCTCACACCAAACATAAACAACCTTGTTGCCAAAAAAGATGCCAGGCGTCCAGCTCTGATAAAATGACATATGAGCAAAGACAACTGAATGATTTGATTTGTTATTGCTGAAAAGAACAAATTTTATTTATATTTCCAGGTTTTGTTATGCAGCATGTTCATATTTGAATTTGTATAATTTTGACAGGATATATTTTTATGGAGAGCAAAATCTTTTGGGATATTTAAAATTTAAGTTTATTTTTATATAAAATTACATAAGAGTAAAGAAATTTGAATGTTTGTTCTTTTAACGCTTACTTTATTTCTAACTTGTATAATTTAGACAGGATATATTTTATGGAGAGCAAAATATTATAATATTATTTAAGGTTTGAGTTGATTTATTCCGGAATAATATTCCTGTCTGTTTTTATTCATATTTATGTTCAAAAAAGTTAAGTTTTAAAAGTTTTAAAGTTTTAAAAGTTTAGTTTTAGTGTGTTCAATAAATGTTTATCCTGTTCGCCCATGACCTAAAGTGTGTTTTGGATTTTGGCCCCTGTGCAATTGAGTTTGACACTGATTTAGTCGACACAAATATCTTTGGTTGGAATGTAAGGCGAATTTACTCTTTACATTTGTATGGTGAAGAAAAATGTATGCAATGATGCCTACATTTAACTTACATTCCTACCAAAGATATTTCTGTCGACTAAATAAAAATTCCTTCTATTTAAAATTTAAATAGAACTTGAACAGGTACAATAGTTCATAATATCCACGCAGACTTGCACGTAAGTCATACGTTTTAACAAACAGCGTATTGCACTGATACAAAATAGCCTGCCCATTTAATTATTTAGGAATGGATGAAAAAATTAAGATTTTGTACAAATAATGTTTTTCATTTTTCTTCCTTCATGGATTCTGCCACCCCCAGCAACAGTTGCTCGCATCCCAAAGACTGTATATATGTATATATACAGTATATACTGCTCAAAAGAATTAAAGGAACACTTTTTAATCAGAGTATAGCATAAAGTCAGTGAAACTTATGGGATATTAATCTGGTCAGTTAAGTAGCAAAGGGGGTTGTTAATCAGTTTCAGCTGCTGTGGTGTTAATGAAATTAACAACAGATGCACTAGAGAGGCAACAATGAGATGACCCCCAAAACAGGAATGGTTTAACAGGTGGAGGCCACTGACATTTTTCCCTCCTCATCTTTTCTGACTGTTTCTTCACTAGTTTTACATTTGGCTATAGTCAGTGTCACTACTGGTAGCATGAGGTGATACCTGGACCCTACAGAGGTTGCACAGGTAGTCCAACTTCTCCAGGATGGCACATCAATACGTGTCATTGCCAGAAGGTTTGCTGTGTCTCCCTGCACAGTCTCAAGGGCATGGAGGAGATTCTAGGAGACAAGCAGTTACTCTAGGAGAGCTGGAGAGGGCCATAGAAGGTCCATAACCCATCAGCAGGACCAGTATCTGCTCCTTTGGGCAAGGAGGAACAGGATGAGCACTGCCAGAGCCCTACAAAATGACCTCCAGCAGGCCACTGGTGTGAATGTCTCTGACCAAACAACCAGAAAGACTTAATGAGGGTGACCCAAAGGCCCCATGTCCTCTAATGGGCCCTGAGCTCACTGCCCAGCAGCATGCAGCTCAATTGGCATTCGCCATAGAATACCAGAATTGGCAGATGCACCACTGGTGCCCTGTGCTTTTTACAGATGAGAGCAGGTTCACCCTGAGCACGTGACAGAAGTGAAAGGGTCTGGAGAAGCCATGGAGAACATTATGCTGCCTGTAACATCATTCAGCATGAGCAGTTTGGTGGTGGGTTAATGATTGTCTGGGGAGGCATATCCATGGAGGGTCACACAGACCGCTACAGGCTTGACAAAGGCACCTTGGCTGCCATTAGGTATCAGGATGAAATCCTTGGACCCATTGTCAGACCCTATGCTGGTACAGTGGCTCCTGGTGCACGACAATTCCTGGCCTCGTGGTGAGAGTATGCAGGCAGTTCCTGGAGGATGAAGGAATTGATACCATTGACTGGCCACCACACTTTCCTGACCTAAATCCAATAGAACACCTCTGGGACATTATGTTTTGGTCCATCCAATGCCACCAGGTTGCACCTCAGACTGTCCAGGAGCTCAGTGATGCCCTGGTCCAGATCTGGGAGGAGATCCCCCACAACACCATCTGTCATCTCATTAGAAGCATGCACCGATGTCGTCAGGCATGTATACAAGAACACAGGGGCCATACAAAGTGCTGCGTACAATTTTGAGTTGCTGCAATTAAATTTTGGCAAAATGGACTAGCCTGCCACATCATTTTTCACTCTGATTTTTGGGGTGTCTTTGAATTCAGGGCTCTGTAGGTTGATCATTTTCATTTCCATCAAACGATGTGGCATCCTTTCGTTCCTAACACATTACCCAGTCTATATCAGTATAGATATCCAGGAGGATTTCTTTTTCCCATTGAGATCTGATGTGTTTTCAAAGTGTTCCTTTAATTTTTTTGAGCAGTTTATATATATGTGTGTGTGTGTGTGTGTGTTTGTGTATATGTATATATGTAGATATGTATGTGTGTATATATGTGTGTGTATGTACATGTATGTGTGTATATGTAGATATGTATATATATGTGGATGTATGTGTATATATATATATATATATATATATGTATGTATATATGTGTGTGTGTATATATATATATATATATATATATGTGTGTATATGTTGTGGAGCTAACCCGGACACAGACAGGCGGACATGTTTTTCACCACCACACGTTTTATTTACACAAACTATTTACAGATATGGTCACTCAGACCCAGTCCATTAGTGCACAAAACCCCAAACACTCTCAGTCCTGGCCACAAATGCCTTTCTTCGGGCCCCTACAGGGTAGGGCTTCCATGCCCTCAACCCGTGGCCCCCAAAGCAACCAGGAAGGCGGCCCCCACGTGATCCAGGGTGGGCTTTGACCCTCTTCCGGTCGCTCACAGCGTCACGGCCGGGTTGTTTACCCCCTGGCATCCCTGACAGTGCCCCACAGCCAGGGAAGACCACTCGGGGGGAAGGAGCGACCCGTCCCGCGAGGGCAGCACAGCCCCGAAGTGGGTCCTACTCCAGGACAGCTGGGGTCCGGTCCCGCTCTCTAAACAGGGACAGGGGCGGAGACGCGGCCTGAGCACCACCACTTGGTGCTCCCCTGCCACTCGCACAGGTTGCGCTCCCCCCTCTTACCGGCACCCCCTCCGAGGCCTCCGCGCCCCTTTGGTCGGAGTCACTCGCTCCCTTGCAGCCTCCTCCAGCTGTGGTGGCACCCGCACACCAGCAGAGAGATCCTTCAGCAGATGGTCCGACATCTGAAGGCAGGTCCCCAACGAAGGGGGTCCTAATGCTCGCCTGGGGTCCGTCCCTGTAATAGAGAACACCACAGGGGCAGAACCGCTGCCAAGGCACCCTTTCTGTGCCACGCAGTGACAGCGTTCCCCCCTTCAATCAGCACCCCGGCACTTGCCTGTTCGGCACACTCACTGCGGCTTCCGTGTCCCTCTTGATGGTGGAACCGCCGGCACCGCCTGCGCTCTCTCCGCCGGCCTCAGAGATTCCCTCTGCCCCCGCAGAGGGCAGCCAGCACCTGGACGCGTGCACCCAGCATCGTGTCCCAACATGTCGGAGGAATCGGCACTCAGCCTCTTATTCCTCCTTTCACTCTAGGACGCCATGACGGTTTGAGACTCCTTATGAAAAAGAAAGCGCCTCTTTCCCGTCTGCGTCCCTACAGTGCGGCACGAGACCGCAGCCCACTCGGGGGCGGAGGGAGCTAGGACCCGAGGCACTTAGCAGCCTGTATCCATTCAGCGTCCTCACGGACTCCCCCCTCGCCGCGCATACAGCCCGCGGCGCCGCACCTCCTGTCGGATGGCTGCTTACTTGAAGCTGATCTTTGGCATCACAGCCATGTTCAGCAGACCCTCCTGCGTGCTGTACGGAGTCGGCTGTACTCACCGTCTCCGCCATACCCCTCCGGCTGGAGATTCCAGTGTTGCGCCGTCCCGTAGTCGATCGAAACGCCTTCAGCGCCGCGAGCGCCTTCCTCTCCAGTACCAGCACTTCAGCCCGGATGGCACGTAGCATCTGCAATGAAGACTGGCGCGGAGCCTACCTGTTCGTCAGTCTCCGACGCCGACAACTTCCTGTGGGCCTCCATCTCTGGCCCAATCGGGACTCCCCCCTGCCCGTGATGGACATTCCTTGGGCCCGCCTCTCTACGGTCATTGGCGGGCACGCAAGACACACCGTCCAATTGCATACCTATCAGTGGGAGGGACTTCTGGTCCACAGCCATCTTGCATCCCCTTCTGCGGCAGCGACGTGCTTGCCGGCAGAAATGTTGTTGCCAGCGCCTCTCGAGCTGCAGCGTCTCCTCCTCCGCAGCCCTCGCGGCTGCCACTGTGCTGTCGAAGCCCCGCAGACCGGCATGCGCCTGCCACTGACGCGGATCCGGGAGGTCCCTGCCTGTAAAAAAGAAAACACGCCCGGCCCCCACTAGGCAGGGTACTCACCTCCCCGGACTCGACAAACCGAGGACACCTTCTCGACGCCATGCCGTCCCGGGCGCCTCCAGCAACGCCGCGGTCCTCGGAGCCCGTTGCACTCCAGGTAGGCACACCACCCACCCGCATCAGGGGAATATGGCCTTCCTGCGGACCCCTGGCGGTCTGTGGGGTTTCTTTACCCCGCGGGGCTGTGTGCACGCAGCACCTGCGGTACGTGGGTGGGGTCCCCTGCTGCGCCGGGTCATCCACAACAATTTTGTTACTTACAGGTCCCTGCCTTGTAACTGCCGGAGCATTCTGCCAACTACGCCAGATGTGGAGCCAACCCGGACACAGACAGGCGGACATGTTGTTTTTCACCACCACACGTTTTCTTTACACAAACTATTTACAGATATGGTCACTCAGACCCAGTCCATTAGTGCACAAAACCCCAAACACTCTCAGTCCTGGCCACAAATGCCTTTCTTCGGGCCGCCTCCACACCTCTCCTGTGCTTCGTCCTTCCGCCTCCCGACTCCAGCCCTGAATGAATGGAGACGGCCCCTTTTATATGGTTCCCGGATGAGCACCAGGTGTTCCCGGCATTCCTCCCCTGGCCACGCCCCAGCGTGGCGGAAGTGCCGGCTGTCCTCCCGGCAGCTCCCCGGGTGTCTCCCAAAGTCTTCCCTCCAGCACTTCCTGGTGTGGCGGAAGTGCTGGGGCAACAGGTCCCCAAGGCATTGGGGCGCCTCCTGGAGGTGACCACGGGCCCCTACAGGGTAGGGCTTCCATGCCGTCAACCCGTGGCCCCCAAAGCAACCAGGAAGGCGGCCCCCACGTGATCCAGGGTGGGCTTTGACCCTCTTCCGGTCGCTCACAGCGTCCCGGCCGGGTTGTTTACCCCCTGGCATCCCTGACAATGTGTATATGTATAATATGTATGGATATGTATATATATATGTTTATATGTGTGTGTGTGTGTATATATGTATATATATAAAATATATATATATATATATATATATATATATATATATATATATATATATATATATATATATATATATATATATATGACAGCAACACTCATCACTCACAATAGTTGCAAAACAATTACATTGACAATCATGTTACGTTATTTTCAAAATGTTTCCTTTTCTTTTCATTACTTTAACACACTATTTCTCTGCTGAGCGGGTATTTTGCTAGTATATATATATAGCAAAATACCTGCGCTTGGCAGTGGAGAAGTAAAAAGAAAAGGAAACATTTTAATAATAACGTAACATGATTGACAATGTAATTGTTTTGTCATTGTCATGAGTGTAGCTGGCATATATATATACATATACATACATGTGTACATATACACACACACATATACTATGGGGTGCCAAACAGGCAAATACATTGATTTTGTGAATATATAAAGTCGGCATCAGAATATATAAAGTCAAAACTTGAATATATAAAGTCACTGCCGGAATATATAAAGTCAAAACTTGAATATATAAAGTCAGTGCTGAAATATATAAAGTGAAAAGGTGAATATATAAAGTCATCGCTGGAATATATAAAGTCAAACTTGTTTCTGAATATATAAAGTCAAAAGTTGAATATATAAAGTCATCGCTGGAATATATAAAGTCAAAACCTGAATACAGTGGTGTGAAAAACTATTTGCCCCCTTCCTGATTTCTTATTCTTTTGCATGTTTGTCACACAAAATGTTTCTAATCATCAAACACATTTAACCATTAGTCAAATATAACACAAGTAAACACAAAATGCAGTTTTTAAATGATGGTTTTTATTATTTAGGGAGAAAAAATCCAAACCTACATGGCCCTGTGTGAAAAAGTAATTGCCCCTTGTTAAAAAATAACCTAACTGTGGTGTATCACACCTGAGTTCAATTTCCGTAGCCACCCCAGGCCTGATTACTGCCACACCTGTTACAATCAAGAAATCACTTAAATAGGAGCTGCCTGACACAGAGAAGTAGACCAAAAGCACCTCAAAAGCTAGACATCATGCCAAGATCCAAAGAAATTCAGGAACAAATGAGAACAGAAGTAATTAAAAGGTTATAAAGCCATTTCTAAAGCTTTGGGACTCCAGCGAACTACAGTGAGAGCCATTATCCACAAATGGCAAAAACATGGAACAGTGGTGAACCTTCCCAGGAGTGGCCGGCCGACCAAAATTACCCAAGAGCGCAGAGACGACTCATCCGAGAGGTCACAAAGACCCCAGGACAACGTCTAAAGAACTGCAGGCCTCACTTGCCTCAATTAAGGTCAGTGTTCACGACTCCACCATAAGAAAGAGACTGGGCAAAAATGGCCTGCATGGCAGATTTCCAAGACGAAACCACTGTTAAGCAAAACAACATTAGGGCTCGTCTCAATTTTGCTAAGAAACATCTCAATGATTGCCAAGACTTTTGGGAAAATACCTTGTGGACTGATGAGACAAAAGTTGAACTTTTTGGAAGGCAAATGTCCCGTTACATCTGGTGTAAAAGGAACACAGCATTTCAGAAAAAGAACATCATACCAACAGTAAAATATGGTGGTGGTAGTGTGATGGTCTGGGGTTGTTTTGCTGCTTCAGGACCTGGAAGGCTTGCTGTGATAGATGGAACCATGAATTCTACTGTCTACCAAAAATCCTGAAGGAGAATGTCCGGCCATCTGTTCGTCAACTCAAGCTGAAGCGATCTTGGGTGCTGCAACAGGACAATGACCCAAAACACACCAGCAAATCCACCTCTGAATGGCTGAAGAAAAACAAAATGAAGACTTTGGAGTGGCCTAGTCAAAGTCCTGACCTGAATCCAATTGAGATGCTATGGCATGACCTTAAAAAGGCGGTTCATGCTAGAAAACCCTCAAATAAAGCTGAATTACAACAATTCTGCAAAGATGAGTGGGCCAAAATTCCTCCAGAGCGCTGTAAAAGACTCATTGCAAGTTTGATTGCAGTTATTGCTGCTAAGGGTGGCCCAACCAGTTATTAGGTTCAGGGGGCAATTACTTTTTCACACAGGGCCATATAGGTTTAGAATTTTTTCTCCCTAAATAATAAAACCATCATTTAAAAACTGCATTTTGTGTTTACTTGTGTTATATTTGACTAATGGTTAAATGTGTTTGATGATCAGAAACATTTTGTGTGACAAACATGCAAAAGAATAAGAAATCAGGAAGGGGGCAAATAGTTTTTCACACCACTGTATATAAAGTCAGCGTCGGAATTTATAAAGTCATTCCTGATTATGTAAAGTCAACATCGGAGTATATAAACTCACTCCTGAATATATAAAGTGAAAGTCAAAATCTATTGATTGAAACGACTCTAAACTGAACTAAGTCAACAAAAACGTATTCAGAAAAATAAATTAAAAAAGAACTGTTCGGTTAATGTTTTGAAAATGATGCATGTGCCCTGCCCAGGATTGGTTCCTGCCTTGCGCCCAGTGTTGGCTGGGATTGGCTCCAGCAGACCCCCGTGACCCTGTGGTTGGATTTAACGGGTTGGGAAATGGATGGATATTCCAGCGCTGACTTTGTATATTCTGATGCTGACTTTATATATTGAAGTTTTGACTTTATATATTCAGAAACAAGTTTTGACTTTATATATACCGACACTGACTTTATATATTCAAGTTTTGAGTTTATTTATTCCGACAGTGACTTTATATAATCAAGTTTTGACTTTATATATTCGGGAATGACTTTATATATAGAAGTTTTGACTTTATATAGTTAAATTTAGTCATCATTGCATAACTTTTTCTTTACCATAGAAATTTAAAGACTAAATTAAACTTCCATTCCTAACAAAGATATTTCTGGCGACTAAATAGAACCTACTTATATCCAAATTCGAGCTATTGAGCTGTCGCCTGCCTGCCTGAATAAGTCACCCTTGCTTCGCTCTTACTTTTTTACCGTTCATTTAATCATGGCTAGTGGCGGAAAAATTATAAAATGGAAGGAGGATTACACCGAGTATGGCTTTACCAAAACAATTATTGACGGCGAATTGATTATTAATAAAGCTTCAATTGGTGATCTGTTTTTCTGTGTTAACCTCATATTTTTTCATACTTCTTCTCAAACCAAGGGGGTCTGAGGGTAAAATGAATCGGGAAGCGCTGATCAATGTAATCGGTGTACCAGGAAATCATGCATTGACAGAAGTTCCCCTTTGCTTATATTGCAAAGTGTGATTAAATGTGTGATTTTTTAACACGTTATGGAGCACATGCATCGAAGCTTCTCAGCTGTGCGTGTGCTAAGAAAAGGAAACATTTTAAAAATAACATAACACGATTGTCAATGTAACCTTTTGTAAGTAGTGCCTGGAGGATTCAGTGTGGAGAAACTGTAGAGACGGCGTGTGTATTAACTTGTGGATTTTTCTGTGAGTATTTGGTGGCAGCGTCACAAAGTCGCTTCCGTAACACTGCATTAGCTGCGGAGCTCAGCTCAGAGCGAAATGAGGTGAATGGGAGGGGAGATGATGACGTGACTCCCCCACCCACCTTAACTTTCAATCCCTCACAAACACAGTCTCTCGGAATTTGCATAAGCACAGCCCCTCACCTGCAATTTTAACTTAGTTACAAAGTGATCAAAACTCTTGTTTATATCCTGCGTCCTCTCATTAAACTTGTATCCCGCATTACCCGTGGGCATGACAAACGCCAGCGGCAGCCTGTCTATGAACTTAATTTAAAGTTTAGGTTTACACCATGCTCTGTTTCCGAAGTGGCAGCACTCATGAATATGGTTGTATATGTCACTCGCTCGCTTCTTATTGTTTCGCTGCCTTCTCAATTATATAATGCATGTTTTCTTCAGCGCTTTTGGAGCTCTTCCTGGTTTTCTACATACTGCGTTGACAGTCAGTTCACGTGATTACGTGGGAGGCGTGATGATGTCACATGAAACTCCGCCCCCCACGGCTTTCGAGCTCAACTCCATTACAGTATATGGAGAAAAATAGCTTCCAGTTATGACCATTACGCATAGAATTTTAAAATGAAACCTGCCCAACTTTTGTAAGGAAACTGTAAGGAATGAGCCTGCCAAATTTCAGCCTTCTATCTGCACAGGAAGAGTGAGTCAGTGAAGGCTTTGCCTTTTATTAGTATAGATATAGCAGAATTTCCGCGCTTCGCAGCGGAGAAGTAGTGTGTTAAAGAAGTAAAGAAAAAGAAAAGGAAACATTTTGAAAATAACGTAACATGATTGTCAATGTAATTGTTTTGTCACTGTTATGAGTGTTGCTGTCATACATATATATATATATATATATATATAGCAAAATACCCGCGCTTCGCAGTGGAGAAGTCGTGTGTTAAAGAAGTTATGAAAAAGAAAAGGAAACATTTTAAAAATAACGTATCATGATTGTCAAAGTAATTGTTTTGTGTATTTGGCGGCAGCGTCATGAAGTTGTTTTCGTCTAGCTGCATCAGAAAATGTACCACAACGTCTGACACGCCTCCATTTTAGTGTTTTCTCACAGCTTGGATTGCTGCTGTCATAATCGGTTTGAGTCTACATATATATCTATACTAATAAAAGGCAAAGCCTTTACTGACTCACTCACTCGTCACTAATTCTCCAACTTCCCGTGTAGGTAGAAGGCTGAAATTTGGCAGGCTTATTCCTTACAGCTTACTTACAAAAGTTAAACACGTTTCATTTCGAAATTCTACACGTAACACGTAACGGTCATAACGGTCGACAACGTCCACCATGTTGAACTTTCTTATTTATGGCCCCATCTTCACGAAATTTGGTAGGTGGCTTCCCTGCACTAACCAAAACTGATGTACATACTTATTTTGGTGGTATGACACCACTGTCGGCTGCCATATTGAACTTTCCAACGTCACTAATTCTCCAACTTCCCGTGTAGGTAGAAGGCTGAAATTTGGCAGGCTCATTCCTTACAGCATACTTAGAAAAGTTAAGCAGGTTTAATTTCGAAATTCTAAGCGTAACGGTCATAACCCGTAAGACCCGGCACTTAAAAGTTTCTCGCTACAGCAAAGTCTCATTTATACACTGTGTCTTTTCATTAAACTTGTTTCTCGCGAATAAAGTATTCAAAGTTTTTCTTCAGCGCTCTTTGGGAGCTCTTACTTCTTTTCTACGATCTGCGGTCACAGTCAGTTCACGTGATTACATGGGAGGCGTGATGATGTCACATGCAGCTCTTCCCCCACGGCCATCGAGCTAACGTCCATTACAGTATATGGAGAAAAATAGGTTCCAGTTATGACCATTACGCGTAGAATTTCGAAATGAAACCTGCCCAACTTTTGTAAGTAAGCTGTAAGGAATGAGCCTGCCACATTTCAACCTTCTACCCACATGGGAAGTTGGAGAATTAGTGGTGAGTCAGGGAGTGAGTGAGTCAGTGAGGGCTTTGCCTTTTATTAGTATAGATTACCTGTTTATTTCAATAGTTTATATTTGGATTTCATTCTTAAAGCAGGTGTAATTTATTGCTGATGTAATTAAACCTTATGCAGTAATACTATTATTAGGCAGAATGGTGCCTAATAAAGCATGTTCTTTAGTCTGATTTTCAATGAGGACTTAATTTTCGACTGCATTCTTTTAATATCTTTTAATCTCCATTATTCTTCAACACACTGAATAGTACTGTTGTTGGTGTATGACATAAAAGGATATCACATCATGTGTTTTAATTAAAATGTACAAAAAAGTCAACTTTGTTCATTCCTGTTATGAAGTGTGACTTCTCACAAGTCATTCTATAGGGTAGTCTTCAGTGGTATATGATAAATCATATGTTAAATCTGCATATTTCATTTTCATCCATATACAATAAGGGTGTTTCTCTGTGTTTATGTAGTGCATATGTCCATAAGCTTAAGTTCACTTAAATCTGTATATCACATTTATTTTATTGAACAGTGTAATTGTAGTATTTGATTTTGCTGTGATAAGCAACATCAACATTAATTTTAAAAATTACTTTTGAACTGATTCAAATGTTATATTGGAGAAGGCTTTTCGATTTAGTTCAAATAATAATTTCTAAAAAATAACGACTTGCTTTTCAAGAGACAAAAATTCTGACAAGATTCATGTTGTGCTTACTGACCCAGTGTTGTACTAACACAGTTGCATGTCCCTGTATTGTGCTGATGTTATATTGATCTTTTTCTGCTCTAAGGGAATAGTTGGAACAGTGAAAACATAGATCACCTACTGAATTTCTAAAGATATCCTTGACTTGCATAACCTTTTATTTTTTTAAAAGATTTAAGTAAACTACAAATGTTTCACTTATTTTTAAATATGGTTGGAGTTCATAAAGAGGAAATACTTCTTTTTCTGTTTGATGCTTCCCAGACATCACTCCTAAAACTGTGTAAATTAACCAGCACTCTACCTGATTACTTAAAGTAACAGGTTCCTTGTTATCAAATTAATTATTTTCAAAATCTTAATCCTAAGTAAAGGCTCACCACAAAAAAAGAACTGAAAGACCCTGTATTATCTTAGTATTTCCCTCTACTTACCTTTTACCCGTTTTCCCTCAAGGGTAAGTGTACATGTCAAGTTCGTTATTGGGTTGGTCTACAGTTGCACTTTAAAATAAACACACACATATATAGTTATACGCATACACACAGACCCTAACCACAACAGTGCCCCATGAATGACACACACATGCTGAATAACCTTTAGCACTTTAAACCACACAAGTGTTTTCGAAATAACACAGCCTGTCACTCAGCACTTCAGAGACTTACTTATTATCGGCATGAAAAACATACAATGTTTTAATGATATCTCAGACCTAAATATTATTTTTAGTCTACAAGAATACATTTAAACATACAAAGACTCAACACTCTTGACTCTAATAGAATTATTTATCAGCCAAGAATACCTTCTTTACATACTGTTCCCTACTATTGAGTGGAGCTCTCACTCGCAGCCTTAATAAACCTCACAGAACAGAGGTAATGGCAAATCTCCGGCTGCACTAGGTGCTCAAAGAAATCTAACTTTTTATTTCAGTCACTCTATAGACATTAACACAAAGCATAGAAAGTTAAAAGCAGCATGGTATTTATTACAAGAATAATAATAATAATACCACTGGAACAAAGAATACTAGAAAATAGGTGCTGATAGGAAATTCTGGATATATATAGTCTTATAGAGCCATATTTAGTATAAAGTTTCATGCCGTGGTTTCACATCACATGATAGTTGCATGCACCTGATTGGCTGGCTGTCAATATGATGGATGAATTTTGCTCAAAATCTATCTTTTCCCAAACTGTAAACCAAATTGTTGTCCCAGATGTCCATCCATATCCTCTTCCTTTCCCAGGAGGTAAAACCATTTTTGCACTATGCTGTGAACAACTGTTATAAAAGTGAGGTGTAAGGGAAGAGGATATGCCTTTTTATTATAATGCCTCCTACATCTGAATTCATCTTGTTGGGATTGAGCAAAATATAATAATCAAAATATAGATAATAATTTGTAGATTTTATACGCCATAACAGACCCCAAGTAATACTGAGGAGTTTGTTGCATAAGCTGGAGCAATATTATCAACCTTATGTAAAGTTATATTGTAAATTCAAATGTAAGTTTTTTTGTAAGAACAGGTCATTTAAGGCAAATTTTTGTCCATCTAATGTTTCAATGATGATTCTAATTTGACTTATGTTGATCACTTACAAACTATTTTCAACCACTTTATTAAAGAGCCTGTTTCAAAGATGCACACTCATCCGTAGGTCCGCTGAAGAGGTTTCATCAGTGTTTAGCGTTTCCATTAAGATGGCTAACAAAATGTTACGTTATATAGCACAATCTGTAGAGTATAAGTCCAAGAAGGTAACGCATAAACTTTTTAATACACTCATGAGGCTTAATTAAAGTCCACAGACAGGTGACTAGGCTGATTCCAGGACTGCAAGGGATAAGTTATAAGAAATAATTGAAAGAGCTGAGCCTTTTCAGTTTAAGAAAAAGGAGATTTAGAGGAGACCTGATTAATGTGCTTAAAATATGTTTTCTGCAATATTTACTACTAACCAGTACCTATCTTTAACCCTGATTTTTTACTAAATAACAATTAAAAGTAACAACTGGCATCCATGTTATTTACAGTATTTCTATCCTAACTGTTAAAAACTATCTTGCTTTTAGTTAATGTCCTTAAATTAATTAGAGTTAAGTCTTTGAAAAGTTTCTCTTGGCATTCTGTAGCACTCTTATCTCTGTCATTTTACATGAGGAAAATTTATACAGTTTTCCAGATATAACCTCACAAGTTTAATATATATTTTTAAATATATTCTTGACTGATAACTGAAATAAGGTACTATTTAACTCAGTACTGAAATAATCTGTTTAATAAGTAAAATGTCTGGTTGTGAAGAGTGATTATTAATTTTGAAATCTTAAGTGGTTTTCTTATGGTAGAATTGGTTTAATATCGAATTCTAATCAACCAATTTATGCATTGTGTCTTCACTTTATATGCGATTTGACACTTCTCTGACCAGTTGTTGTCCAAGCCCATCTGTTGTAAATTTGCATTGTCTAAGATAACAGCTAATCCAGCCGAATCTTACATTTAGCCAATTTTTGTTACTTTTTTATGTGATTCCTTCAAATAGATTAAAAGAAACAGTAGCAGAACCAAAAACTGGATCCATCTTGCAGATAGTTAATTAAAAAAATTATCCTGCAGAACAACATAGTGCTCCTTGTATTTAAATCATTTCAGAACCCATCTATATACTTTAATTTATTGCTTATAGTCTGATGATTACACTTACATGGGGTCCCACATCATAATAAAGGTTGATAATATCATACAGTTTGATCTAAAGCCATCAAGCACACAATAATAACACAGGATCTCCCACATCTAAACTCTTGTGATGTACAGCAGCTGTTTTAGCTTGTCATTTGTAGTTATTTATTTTACCTTAAATACAGCACCCTACACAACTGTGTTTGATCTTATTCAGGAAAAGATCCCAGTTGCCCCACGGGAGAAAGACTTTCCAAGACTAAGGTAATAAAGCTTATGAAACCGTTTCTGGACAAACGCAGAACCGTAGCAAGAGTTGCGTGGAGCTTCCACTTACAGCTAAATTCACTTCAGTACACATGAACTGTGTCAGCATGCCTGTATCGATCAAACAGAAGAAGCTCTGCAGTCTATTTGTGACTTTTACGCTGTAGGAAGATAAGTAAATAAATCAAGGTAAATAACATTCGATGTGGCTTTTATAAAAGTAACATATAAATGTTTTTTATAAAAAGACCATCACAAAACGTAATCACAAACAAGACTTTGCACAATACCTTGGTGAGGACAGGTGTGGGGCAGACTATCTGGCAGGATGACACCTGACCTGTTGCTTCATCCAAATGGTGCCATTTTTCACCTTTACGCCTGGTGCAGCTGCATTGTTTTTATATGAGAGTGGACATTTCTTGCAGGGAGGGCATCTGTTTTCTTTCTCCGAAGTTGAACCCTCATTCTCATCTGAGTTCACCTCTGCCATAGCATGTCTTTATTTGAAAACAGCAGTGTCAGATCGGGGGAAGTGTGAACGTGACTGAGAGAATAAAACGGAAAAAAACGCTAACCTTTACAAGTACCATAAATTAACACCGACTGTTAAAGACTCAAGTCAAATGTATGTTTTTATTGTGTAATAATAACAATAAGAGCAGTTCACTACTCAAAACGGTAATTATGGTTAGTGGCTGGACTCAAACCCATGAACTCTTGATTATTAGTCAACATTTCTTACCACTACACCACCCAAGCAGTTGTGTCAGTGTCATACCCTAACCAATTTCTTTTTCTTTGGTTATATTTTTGAATAAAAGTGCACTTGTTTTGTTATATGTGTACCTTGTGTGAAAGTGTTTATTTGATATTTGGACTTCAGTCTTCACACATTATACACTTCATTTCAAAATTTTGATGTTAGTATTACAACATGAAAAAAAATAGTTTTAGGTATGTGTTCAACATTTCTTTCATTTCTCGCATTTCCTGTCATGCTACACTTACATAAATCGTTGTATACACAGAACACACATGAAATGCATGCGTTCCAAGTAACTATATATTATTTACCCTATACAACTCCAGGCACCCAAGATTACAAGTTTTTTCATATGCTTTAGGGATTCTAGTATTAACTTATTGGCTGGTGAGGAATTCTTTTCAGAATTTCTAGATACACCTTTCTCATTAAGTGTTTTATTTTCTGAAGTGCAATAGCCCCTCTGTCCCATACATTTGGCATAATGTGCTTTAAAACATCGTCCTTCTTTCTGCATACATAGCAGTGATCATTACAGCACCATAGTTCAATTTTTGTTTCATCTGATAACATAACATTCCCTCAATAGGCCAAGTCTTTGTCCTGGTGATCACCTACAAACTTAAGTCTTACTTTTTATGTCACTCTTGGAGTAGGGGCTTCTTCCTTGCATGACAGCCGCTATGGTCCATTAATGATTGATGTAGATAATTTGGTACCTGTTCCCTCCAACTCCTTTGCCAATTCCTTTGTTGTTGTCTTGGTGATCAGTTGAACCTTTAACAACAAAGTTCATTCATCCCTGGGAGTTAATTTGTGCTTCTTTCCTGAGCGATGCAGTGTCTTTGTGGAACCAAGACATTTTGTATTTGCGTACAATTGTTTATACAAAACCTTGTGGCACCTTCAGTTGTGAGGAAATTGCTCCTAAGTAGAAACTATATCTGTTGAGGTCCACAATTTTCTTTCTAAGGTCTTTCTTAGTTGTTTGGATTTTCCAATGGGATTAAAAGCAACAAGACACTGGCTCTAAAGGTAAGCCCTTAAATACAGCCAGTGGTACACTCCCAGTTAAAATTAAGATAATATCCTACTCAGAATCTTATAAATTGAGTACATCAATTTCTGTAATCTCCCAGACATTCAGCTTGCGGTTTGTAAACTTTTGACACCCTGATAATATTATGTAGCAAATAAAGGCTGAAATACATCTGTTTCTTAGCTATTATTTTGACATTACTACTTATAGTAATAAAGTAGATACCCTTATTAACTTAGCACAGAGAATGTATGGAAACAGGAAATGTGTGAGTTTGAAAGTCTTTAGCCTAGATGCTTGGAAATGTTTGATCCCAGTTGTATATATTAATCCATCTTTAGTCCTTAACACATGCCTTTTGAAAAAATAATAAACACAATTATGTTTTATGTGAAGCATTGTTTAAAATGAAAGGTTGCACTGTAATTATAGGTTTAATTCAATATATACTTCTTGCAGTGCATTTTGTTATAACACATACTAATGATGCATATTAATAATAGCGCCTGGAATATATACATCCATCCATCCATTATTCAACCCACTATATCCTAACTACAGGGTCACGGGTGTCTGCTGGAGCCGATCCCAGCCAACACAGGGTGCAAGGCAGGGAACAAATCCTGGGCAGGGCACCAGCCCACCGCAGGGAATATATACAGGGTAATTATATAGTCTTTAGTATTTATCAAATTATGTACAGTATTTGTTTCAGAATATTACACGCATCAAATCACAAAACACACTGTGGAACTAAAGGTATTTTTTTCTGAAGATCTGATCCATATAATAAATGGTCCTTCTTCCACATAGTAATAAAAGATATTTTTTCAGAGCCTCAGAGATAATATAAATGAATAACTGGGAACATGTTTGATAATATTTGATTAGAATAAGATGATAAAAGCAAATTAAATTAGGTGACTTGAAAAGAAATATATACTATACTTTTTTGTTTTTAAGTTATTCTTTGTTTTTGTATTATAGCAATATAAAACACTAAAATTGTTGGTAATGCTTTAGAATAGGAGTTCTTTATGGTAGATGCATGTATTAGTCAGTTACTATCATGTAACAAGACCCTAACAAACATTATATTTGACTTACAATATACATTTCTACTGGCAACATCTATTGCATCTATTAGTCACTGACTGCTATATAACAAGAGCCTAATAAATATTTAGTTTTTTTTTTATGTACCAATAAATAAGTAATAGATTCAACACAGCAAGCCCTACAGTGTTAGTAAACTTTTTTCATATATTGTACTCCTATACTGTTTAAATGTAAGAGGCACATGATTTGTCCGTGTTACAAAGGATTCCTTTCAGCATGGCAACATGCATATTGATCAGGTGGCATGAATAATGTTAAGGTAATGTTTTTCTGAGTGAATGTACACGGGCACCTCACTGTCTTAGTTATAACATTTCTTTTTTATGTTTCTCTGTTGACTACTGATTTTCACAAGTATAGCATAGAGTACATCATTATATTAGCTCCCAAGGGACATTGCTAAAATCTGTATCTTCTCAGTCTCCAGTACACTTAATTCCAGTTTTTTGTATTAAAAATAGAAACAATACTCACATGATAATACTCAGAAATGCAGTTTATATAAACTGTAGTTTGGGTATAATTTCTTGGACAAGTCCAACTTATCTGCTCACTGATCACACTGATACAGACTGAAACAGATGAAAGAGCTTAGATTAGAGGTTGAATTAATACTGTGCCCTACACCACAGTGGAAGGTCATAATTGATAGTGATACACTGTCATAGCAGGAAAAACAATTTCTAAATAACACAATGGTGCATCAGCTGTTAATTATTGCCTGTGGACACATAAGCCAGGTGTTGATGATCTTTTGATACTGCTGGATGGTTATGTGAGATGCCTGCACTCTACTATATTAGAAGGGAAAAAGAACAGCTTTAGTTCTAAAACAAAGGTATGAAAATTTGAAAATAAAAATAGTTTAGAAGACAGGATATGAATAAATCAGTTTGTTTTAACTTGTAAAGAAAGTAAATATAATTAAAAAATGTAATAATATATCCATAGCAGTTGGTGAATTTTTCCTTAGAGATTGCAGTCAGATTTCCACTAGGTGCCATTAACTCCATTATATATTTTCCAGCTGCTACAAAATTTCATTGGTATAATTTTATTACTAGCATTATTTGCTTTAAACCATTGCCCAATTAAGAAAAAGCTAAAGAATATAACCACCACACAAATAAATATTTTATTAAGTTATAAAAATAGAAAAAGAACACGCTGTCTAATTTATAATATATTTTTCCAATACATCCTTACTGTAAGTGAAAAATGAAGATAATGTAATTTGTCAAATGTTATGTTAATTTGTTAACTGTAACTCATGCTACTTGTTAAAACTAGCACCTTCCTTGGTTGTGCTATAAAACATTCCCTTGTTAAATTACAGCATAAACCCATATGGTGTATCACGTGTTTATAATATCAGATGTAGATTATATGATTAATAAGGCACACAGGGTGGTATGAATTGGGAAACAGGATGACAACATAAAAATACCAGTTTAACAGTGAAATAAACAATGAATGGGTCTTTAGTCTCAATATAAATGTTGAGATCAGAAGACTGTCATATATTTACCATATATACCCACATATAAATCAGGTCTTAAAACCCAAAAAGATCTATCATAAAATCAGACCCCGGCTTATACACCCATTCAAAAATGTGACCCTTGATTTATTTTTTTTAACATCTTCTTGCCTCCTCCAATCTCGCACTAGTTTCTCAGACACATCGAATTTTCTTGCATCAGTGCAGTTATCAATTTCTTTCGCCACGTCAATGACTTTTAATATAAAATCAGCTTTATATTTTCTTCTGATCGAACGCTCCATCATAGATAAGGGATGCTCTTACAATAAAGGTGTATGAGGGTGTGAGATACAAAAAACACTAAACAGTGCAAATGTTGCTTTGGAATAGTTCGGGGATTACAGTATGGTCACATATGCACAATACATAGAAAAAAAAGACAGTGAGCCTTGGTGGTTACTCTCTCAGGTGGGCGTTAGCATATCATAATCTTTTGGATCAATAAAGTGAGTTTTCCGCATTCGACTTATATGACCAACATTATAAAACACTGGAAATTATATGGTAAAATCAAGCCCTGACTTATCCATGGGAGAACATATCCGCGAATATATATGGTATGGAGAGGGCCTATCTGAAAGTTTAACAAACATTTGCTTAAAGTTAATTAGCTTAAAATGATTTACTTGCTCTATTTATGTGCTATACTGAGCAAGTTTTTTTTGTATTGCATAACAGTAAAAGCAACAGAGTAACATTTAACTAATTTTTATTATAAGGTAAACTGTTCTATTGAAAATGCACTTATTTAAAATTGAAATATTCACAATAAATAATAATCGTCAACCACTATGGTTCAGTTGCAAAACATTTGTTTAATATTTTTCTATGTCATTTAACTAGTGATAAGTAATGCTTTCACCATTGTTTTTCTTAGATCTACATTTGCTTTGATACAGTTCTAAGGTATTCAGTTTCAACATACACTTAAGCCCAGTGTGCAACATAATTACAGTATTGGTGTGCTTTGTGCTGACGTGTGCTTTGCAAAAGATAGAGGCTGTTTAGAGTTTTTGGTCTGTTCTGTAGTGTAATATTAAAAAAAAAACATTTTGCACTTAAAAGCTTGGTTGCCGCTAAGGAACTGTGTGGGAATTTTTTAACTTTTTTCCCTTTAGAAGCATTTTTTTTGCTCTTTTTTCACCTGCACAAGAGCAAAAGTAGCTGGCTGTCTGGGGGTGCGCTTGGAAAAGTTACTTGTACTTGTATGTGTACTTGTTCTTGTTATCTGTATTTGAACTAGCATCGTGGAGACAGGGTAGAATGCAGCAGTAACAGATTTTGGAATTTGTAAGCAAATAACCGTGTCTGACTTCAAAGCAGTAAAGGGGAAGGCTCAGCGGTGTGCAGGAAATTGGACAGCATTAAGACACCGATCAGGCACAAGAAGCTGTAGGAGCAGATAAGGTAGTAAAGTTTTATTTATTTGTTTTATTTTAGATTAAACAGTCCTTAGCGGTCCAGAGGTAGAACAGTTAAGGGGGAATACAGACAGTGCAAATGGAGAGCTTATAAGTAAGAGGAGCGCAAAGTTAGGAGAAGAGATAGAAAAAAGTAAAGTTAACCTCATAGAAAGACAAATAGCAGGCAGCTGAGAGGGCCAACAGTACAGGAGCTTAAGGGGAAAATGTGTAAAATAGCTGAAGCAGATGTTAGTGTTACCATTTAAGTTAAATTATTTAATTTTAAGAAAAAAATAGTTAAGGCAGTTTTACTAATCCCACATCAAATTTTAATAATGAAGCAAGTGCAATGGAAGTCCTGTTGGATGTTGGACTTTTTAGATGATGGTTTGGAAACAGCAGTTGTCTATGAGGGCTACATCTGCAGGAGATGCCAGCTGATCCAGCACCTGGAGTTCAGGGTCGTTGAACTGCAGGAGGAGTTGACTGACCTGTGTTGTAATAGAGAATTGGCAGACTTGCCCCAGGTGTCCTTTAGAGACATAGTGTGCACCCCCAAGGTGGTGTGGGAGGAGATTACAGACCAGTCAGGTAGAAATAGATGGGTCACGGTCACAGGGCGTAAGTTAAAGGGTGCACATATAGTCCGGGGACATCAACACCAGAATTAGAAGTGTCAAACCGTTATCATGTCCTTGCGGAGCTTGACGGTGTCTCTGATAATTCTGAGGTTGTGGGCAGGGATGAGGAGCCCAAACGGGCCATCTCAAAACCAGTTCCCAGTAAGATAGAGTTAGTGATAGTTGGGGACTCAATCATTGAAGTACAGGTGTGCTCCAGAGAGAGAGAGAGTCTTGCATGGTGTGTTGCCTTCCGGGTGCACAGGTGGGAGACCTCCTTGCAAGGGTGGATAGGCTCTTGGCAAGAGCAGGGGTGGTGGATCCAGTTGTCATTGTTCATGTTGGAACAAATGACATAAATAAGAGTAGTCTGTCAGTTCTGCGATCCAAATTCAAAGAGTTAGGTGCCAAGCTGAGGAGCAGAACTGACAAGGTAGTCTTCTTCTGCCTGTGCCACGTGCCAGTCCAGGTAAGACTGAGGAGATCAGAAGGCTTAATATGTAGCTCAAATCTTGGTGCAGGGTAAAAGGGTATAGGTTTATGGGGTATTGTGATGGGTTACATCTGAACTAGAGGGGCACCAATGTATTGGGAAGGCGTATGTGTAGGCTAGTCGAGGATTGTTTAAACTAGGGAATGGGGGGGCAGGGAGTTTAGGACAGGCCAGGTTTAGATCTATACATGGAGGAACAAACAATGGTGTAGAAATAAAAATGCATAGTAATGTAAATTCTAAGCAAACATTTAAATGTAGAAGGAGTAACACATTAAAAATAGCTTGCCTTAATGCTAGAAGTATCAAAAATAAGGTAAGTGAGTTGGAGTTGTATGTAGCAGAGTATAATTATGATATTATAGCAATAACGGAAACCTGGCTAAATAACAGAAATGAGGATGGATGTAACATAGAGAAATACACATTTTTTGGCAAAGGATAGACAGAACAGAAAAGGGTGTGAGGTTGCTGTTTATGCTAAACAGAATTTAAATGTATGTCCTCTTCAGTTGAATGATGAGCCCCATCTTAGTGAGGACATGTGGCTTCGCCCGGAAAATATTAGGGAAAGAGGTCTTATATTAGAAGTGTGTTATAGACCACCCAATTCAGGCAGTCATTTCAATACACATCTTTTAGTAATATCAAAAGGCAAGTTTACAGGGGATATTATAGTCATGGGGGACTTTAATTATCCAAATATTAACTGGGATAACCTTGCAGACGGAGGAGCACAAGGGCAGGAGTTTTTAGAAGTAATTAGTGAGTGTTTTTAAACACTGCATGTTAAAGCACCAACACGAGGTGAGGCCTGTCTGGATTTAGTATTTTGTAATAATCAGGATAGAATTGAGGGTGTAGAGGTGATTGAACCACTAGGGTCAAGTGACCATAATGTAATACAATTCTCAGTATTTTGTAAGAGTGCAGATGCAAAGACTAAAATTGTTAAGTTGAACTTTGGTAGGGCTAATTTTGAGCAGATGACAAAGTCTAAGTAGGATAGACTGGGATAAGCTTTTAAATGTGGAGACAGTCGAGGAGCAGTGGAACAGGTTTAAAATGTTTTACATGTAATGCAGGACATATACATACCTAAATCTGAAATTAATAGGAAATTTAAAAAACTCCACGGTGGATTAATAAAGATTTAAAAAAGAAGTTGCAAAGGAAAAAACTGCTGTATAAGGCATATAAGACTAATGACTGCAAAGTGAATCGTAGAGCGTATGAAAACATGAGGGCAACCATTAAGAAGGATATCAGGGAGGCTAAAAGACAGTTGGAGAGGAATATAGCAGATAAGGCGAAAGAAGACCCCAAGAGATTCTTTCAGTATTTTAGTAGTAAAAGAACAGTTAAGGAGGAGGTCAAGTGCATCAGGAATAGTAAAGGGGAATTAAAAGATACAAATAGTGAAATAGCGGATGCCCTAAACTTACATTGTTATGAGGTGTTTACAAGTGAGCAAGTGGATAAACTCCTAGAGGTAAACACGACTACTAAGGAGGAACTGAGGGATTTGGAAATTGTAGAGGGAGAAGTGCTGCTCAGATTAAATAAGATGAAATCAAACAAATCACCAGGACCAGATAATATTTATCCTCAAGTTCTTAAGGAGGCTAGTGAGTACATATATAAACCCTTGACACATATTTTTAGGAAGTCACTGTGCACTGGAGAGATTCCAAAGGACTGGAAAATGGAAAATATCATTCCAGTATATAAAAAGGGTGACATGGCAGATCCAAGCCACTATAGGCCAGTAAGCTTAACATGCATCACAGGAAATTAATTATTAAGGATAAGACTGAGCAACACCTGGCAAGGACAGGAGTTATTCTGAACAGTCAGCATGGGTTCAGAAGAGAGAGGTCATGTTTTACTAACATGCTGGAATTCTATGAGGAGGCAACAAAAATATTTGATCAAAGTGGAGCTTATGATTTTATTTATCTAGACTTTCAGAAATAATTTGATAAGGTGACACATGAAAGGTTGGGTATCAAATTAGAAGAACTGGGAGTACAGGGTGATGTTTTTAGATGGGTACAGAATTGGCTCAGACACAAGAAGCAGAGGGTGATGGTGCGATAAACCGCTTCACAATTGGCCGATGTTAAGAGTGGTGTTCCACAGGGGTTAGTGCTAGGGCTGCTGCTATTTTAAATATACAGGGTGACACAGAAAAATGGGAACTTTTAAAATGCATATTGGCAGCCATGTACAGATGGCAACACTGTGGAACAGGGATCTTGAGCTGTAAACAATCTCACCATTTAGTAATCATGGATCAGTGGAATAGTCAACAGCGTGTTTTCACCATAAAAATGTTTTACAAAAACAATGATAATTTGGAGTTCCGATGTTTTTTCAACTTAGGGCGTCATGGTCAGGTTCCCTCGAAACTGCATTGAACAATTTTCCACAACTTCACGAAACTGGTTTCAACAGGATGGTGCGACATCGCACACTGCAAGGCAATCAATGGCAGCTGTGCGAGAATTGTTCTGTAACCGTGTCATCTCAAGATTCGGTGACATTCCCTGGCCCTCAAGATCACCGGATTTGTCTGTTTGTGATTTTTTTTTGTGGGGCTACCTTAAGAGTCGGGTCTACACGACTCGGCCAAGGACACTGAATGAATTGAAACAAAGAATTCAAGACAAAATTTGTGGTATCCCAGCTGAGATGTTGCAGCGATTAATGGGGAACCTCAACAGCAGATTGGAAGAATGCATATGTACAGGAGGACGCCATCTACAGGACGTAATTTTCAGACATAGATAATTTGGATTACTGTCTCCTAAAAGGCAAGTTGTAGTGGTTCAATTGCTGTCAATAAAATTTTTTTGTTGGATTTCTTTTATTTTTATTGGGTTTTTCAAAAGTTCCCGTTTTTCTGTGTCACCCTGTATATAAATGATTTAGATAGGAATATAAGTAACAAGCTGGTTAAGTTTGCAGATGATACCAAGATAGGTGGATTAGCAGATCATTTGGAATCCGTTATATCATTACAGAAGACCTTGAATAGCATACAGGCTTGGCATTGCCATTAGCAGGCTTGGCATTAGCATTTGTCACAGATTAAATTTAATGTTAGTAAATGTAAAGTATTACACACAGGAAGTAAAACTGTTAGGTTTGAATACACAATGGGCAGTCGGAAAATCGAGAGTACACCTTATGAGAAGGATTTAGGAGTCATAGTGGACTCTAAGCTATCGACTTCCAGACAGTGTTCAGAAGCCATTAAGAAGGCTAACAGAATGTTAGGTTTTATAGCACGGTGTATGGAGTATAAGTCCAAGGAGGTTATGCTCAACCTTTATAATGCACTGGTGAGGCTTCATCTTGAGTACTGTGTACAGTTTTGATCTCCAGGCTACAAAAAGGACATAGCAGTGCCAGAAAAGGTCCAGAGAAGAGCAACTAGGCTGATTCCAGGGCTACAGTACACAAAGAACAATAGACACTTGGAATAAGCTACCAAGTAGTGTTGTAGACAGTAAGACTTTAAGGACTTTCAAAACTCGACTTGGTGTTTTTTTGGAAGAAATAAGTGGCTAGGACTGGCGTGCTTTGTTGGGCTGAATGGCCTGTTCGCGTCTAGAGTGTTCTAATTACAGTGGAATCTCGGTTCACAAACGTCTCGGCTCACGTACAACTCAGTTCACAACCAAAAAGTTTGCCAAACTTTTGCCTCGGCTCACAACCACACACTCGGTATACAAACAAGCCAGTTTCCCTTTTGGTTTGTGTGCACCAATGATTTCCGCACGTGTTGCATTGTTCTCGGTCAGACGTGCCTGCCTGCTGCATGAGAGAGAGAGAGCGAGAGAGCGAGAACAAGCCACGTGCCTGCTGGGGAGGGGGAGGGGGAGATTGCTGCACGTGTTTGCCTGCCTGCCGGGGGGGAGATGGTTCGCATGCACGTACATGCCTGTCTTCTGCTGAGGTGGAGGGGGGGTACAGCTGAGAGAGAATGAGAGAGAGAGAGCGAGCCACGTGCCTCCCTGGCTGGTTCATTTAAGCAGAGCCGCTCCCTGTTCATTGTTCTCAGTCAGATGTGCATGCTTTATCTGCGCTCTCTTTGTGCTCTACAGTATTTCGTGTGCTTTTGCAGTTAACTATGGCTTTTAAGCAAGTGAAGAGTGGTGAAAAGAAAGTTTTGAAGAAAATTGAAATCGAAGTAAAGAAAGAAATTATTGAAAAGTTTGAGCGTATGTTCATGTTACTGATCTTGCCGCCGAGTACAAGAAGTCAAAATCTACGATTTCGACTATTCTAAAGCAGAAAGAATCTATTAAAGTAGCTGATATTGCAAAAGGAGACGGCGTTAATCAGGCAGAGGCTTCAAGTGCTGGAAGAGGTGGAAAAACTGTTTACCAGTTTACTCATTTACCAATTTAAGAACCCTCGTGCTTTCAAGCAGCACAATGTAAACAAAGCCAGACTGCCAGTAATGTGGAGGGCAAACTCGAAGGGTTGGGTCACAAGGACTTTGTTTTTGGAATGGCTGCATGAGGCTTTCGCTCCCACCAGCTAAACAGCTAAAACGCCAGAAACCCAAGAAGTCACAAGAGAGAAAACACCTGAAGGAAAACATTTCCTCTCCACCCAGTTCCTCCTCACTTCATGCCAGAGAGAGAGAGAAAGCGAGCCTGTTCGTGTAGCTGAGCAGGGAGCCTGGGTGTTTTGTGTCAGTGTTATCCAATGTTTTTAAATTAGTTTACTATTACACCATGCATTCTATGGTGTAATTAATTATATTTGTGCCTAATCTTTACATATATTTACATACAATTTGTACGGCCTGGAATGAATTAATTGTATTTACATACAATCCTATGGGGGAAATTGCTTTGGTTCACAACCAACTTGGTTTACGACCAGAGTTTTGGAATAAATTATGGTCGTGAACCGAGGTTCCACTGTACAGTATATTGAATAGAATAATGCAACTTGAAATAAACTCAAAAATAATGTTGACATATAAACAGAAACATAATGTAATATACAGTACATAAAAATATGCATCAATACTACTTATTATACGAAAGAACAACAATTTATTTCTTATATAGCCCAAAATTACACAAGGAATGTTGCAAAGGGCTTTAAAAGGCCCTGTTTTTAGACAGCCCCCCATCCTTGACTCCCTAAAAAGAAAAGAAAACACTCCCAAAAAAAGACCCATGTTGGAAAAAAATGGAAGAAATCTTGGAAAAGACAATTCAGTTAGAGTCCCCCTTCCATTTAGGTTATGTGTGCAATAAGTGTCAAAATGTGGGGTATTAGAACACACAAAACAGAACACAAGAAGTCCTTTCCACAGAGCTTGATGGCCAATCTATCATGGCCACCTCAGAAATACAATAGTGGAAACTATAAGGCAAAATGCAAAAATAGATTATACCACTCACTATATACAGAACTGTCACATATGAGAATAAATATTTGTTCAGAGTCCTGGAGACCTCGGCCAACAAGCTGCTTCCCCCTACTGTCCATTCCACACCTAAATCAGCGCTAGGCCGGCCAATCTGATGAAAAAACCCTTCTACCCGATGATTCCAGTGCCCCTTTATCAGAGATTAATTTTCCATACAACATGACAGTAATGCAGTGGCTTCAAGTGCCTCATGTGAGTACCAAGAAAAATAACAGAATAGGAAAGTGTTTATAAATATCATATTACTTATTATTGTAGTACTAATGACTAACAACAGAGATGCAGTATGTATAGCTGATCAGCAGCTCTACTCAGGGTATGCTAAACTGAAGTAGTGAGTTTTCAGCCAGGATTTCAAAGTTGAAACTGAAGGGGTACCACTTATAGTAAGAGACAGACCATTCCACAGCTTAGGTGCTCTGTAACTAAAAGTTCGACCTCCCACTTTTATTTTAATAGTCCTTGGAATCACGAGCAAACTGGCATCTTGAGATTTTAATGGGCGATCTGGTTTGTGTGTACTGATAAGTTCAAATAAATAAGCAGGACCTTGGCCATTAGAGGCTTTTCATGTTAAAATGAGAATTTTGAAATCTGCCCTAAACTTAACTGTGACCGTGTGTAAGAACTTAAGAACTGGAGTTCCCAGTGTTCATATTTTCTTGTTCTTGAGCAAGGCCCTTAACTTGCAGTTGCTCTGTCCTGGGTATGACATTAATCTGCATACAGCCCTGCAAGCAGGTCCTCCAACTTGCAGGGAAATCTTAGGGGTTTGGTAACAGGATTGACACTCCTGCCACTGTAAAAAAAACTCACACTTTTCAGTGTGGTGTGGAAGTGTCACCCATTCCACGGCTCCACTTGGATCCCAATCCGGGTGGTTTGTCGTGTGGTGGATGTGGCATCACACTGTGACCAGCGCATACTCCCAACTTCTCTCTTTCTTTCATAAGAATTAAATTGAATTAACTGAAATGTGTATAACAAAAGATTTGAGCAGCCAGTGAATACCACATTGCAGTAGTCAATCCTATTAGAAATAAATATATGAATTAATTCCTCTGTATCCTGCATATTTAGAAAACACCTTAATTTTCCAACATTATTAAGATGGAAAAAATATGTTTTGGATAGTTTCGTAATGTGTGCTTTAAATGACGTGTGAGACTTGCCCGGACACCACCAGTCAGAAACCACATCTTTATAAAGTTCACACGTTTATTTAACATAAATAAATACAGTCCCGAAACACCACACAATGCACAAAGCAATGATCACCACAATTAGACTTCTTTCTCTCAGTCTTTGGCCGCCAATCTCCTCCTGGGAGCTTCGTCCTGCTCCCTCTCCCGACACTAGCTCCCAGATTGCTGGGAGGCGGCGCCTTTTATTCCCGCCCGGATGTGCTCCAGGTGGCTGGTGACGATCTTCTGGCAGCATTTCCTAGTGTGGCGGAAGTGCTGCCCTTTGCCCCGGAAGCACTCCGGGCGTCCCTGGCAGGTTCCTCCGCCATCTTGCCAAGTGTGGCAGAAGTAATGTTCTCCTAGGTTCAATGAGGCTTAAGGTGCCCCCTTGCGTTGGCCACGGGTCCCAAAGAGTTAGAAAATCTCTCCTCCTCTCCCGTGGTCCTCTCCTGCTCCAGGGCGGTTGTGTCCTCCTGACCCGGAACCTTTTACTGCCACCTTCAGGACCTTCTAGGCGTCCCGGCCGGGTAACAACCCCAGCCGTCTGTGACACATGCTAGTGCCAAAGATAATACCTATATTGCGGGCTGATTCAGTAAAACTGCCAGTGATTCCAACTGAGTTTAAATAATGACAAAATATTGTTGTCAACATTATTCCCTCCAATAATTAACATTTCTAATTTATCTGTGTTCAAAAACAAGTGGTTTTCATCTATCTGCTCCTTTAACTCACTAACACATCTAATTAAGGACAACATTGGATAAACGTCATTTCATCTAAAAGAACAGGATAGCTGGGTGTAATCTGCTTATGAGTGGAAATTAGTTATGTTTTCTACTGACAGATCCCAGTGGAAGCATGTAAAGTGAAAACAGTAAAGGTCCCAGTATTGAGCCCAGCGGGACACCATATTCCACTTCTGTGTATAATGATGGAGTACTGTCAGCACATTTCTGTACATAGTGGAATTCATTTGATAAATAAGAACTTGATCAGGCAAGGGCATTGCTTGTAAGCCCAATGTTAGTTTCCAGGCTGTGTAGTAAAATAGATTGGTCAATGGTATCAAATGGTATCAAATGCATTGCTTAAATCTAAAAAAATAATTACAGTGGAATTTCCTTCATCAACATATTGGAATGTTGTTTATAACACATAGTAGTGCTGTTTCTGTAGTATGACCAGTGCAGAAACCAGACTGTAATTTCTCAAATAAATTGTGATGAGTAAGGTGAGACTGAAGCTGATTGGCGACTACTTTTTCAAGTATTTTACAAAGAAAGGGTAAACTTGAAATGAGTCTATAATTAATAAGTATATGTGGGTCTAGGTCTAACTTTTTAAGTAATTGTTTGATGACTGAAACTTTAGTGCATCATTAACTGTGCCATGCAATAATGCGCTATTTATAATGGTAAGAATAGCTACTACAAGAACATCCATTGACCTTTTAACTAGTTTTGTTGGCACTGGTTCTAGAGAACAAGTAGTACAAGTAGTAGGTTTCACTTTAGAAATTAAAGTTAACTGTTCATGTTTGGTTACAAGATTAAAATTTCTAATGTTTTCTATTTTCTAGCCACTGTTCTAAACAGTACACAACGATTTATATTGTTATCTATATGTTGGAATAGTAGTTTGAGCAGGCTTTAAAAAAAACTTTTATTACATTTTTAACACTCTCTGTCCATGCAATTCGAAAGACCTGCAGCTTTGTTTCTGTCCATTTGCGCTCCAGTTTGCAACACCCTAATTTAAGAGATTGAGTGTTCTTATTAAACCAGCAGTAGTTTCTTGTTTGCTTTGTTCTAAGAGGAGCCACTGCATACAAAGCCTCTCTCAAGGTCATATAACAATTTGATGTTAGCTAATCTAAATTTATTTCCACGATTACACTTGACTTACTCAACATATGTATACATTTTGAAGCAGAGTTACAATTTAGATATCACAGTGTCTTTGTTTTACTCTGTGAATGTATTGGTAAGGGCAGAAGTAAATCAAACGTAATTAAGTAGTGATTAGAAATAACTTTATTAAATGGAGTAATATTTAAATTTTGAATTTCAACTCTGTAAGTTGTAATCAAATCTGTGTGGTTATGGTTATGGTTATGAGTTGGACCATTGACAATCTGACAAAATCCTACTGAATTTGACAAATAAGTAAAACATTTGCTAAAAGTTGTCAGTTTCCATGTCAGTCTGTACTTTCAAATTCTCCATCAACACTACATCATCATAATTTATAGCCTAATAAGATAAAAGGTTTCCAACTTAAGTTATTAACAATGAATATGGCCCTAGTGGTCTGTAGACTACCACTACAACAGTGCTGGAATCTTGTTTTAATGTTTAAAATGAGTGCCTCAAATGATTAGGCTCAATTTTTAGGAGTGATTTGAATTTTGTCACAGTGTATGTCTAGATTTATGAAGGAATGTGAATTCATCAGGTGGCACCTCGGCTAGGGAAACAGTGTTAGATTTACTAAGCCGGGTTTCAGTGCGAAAATGCAAATCAGATTTTGTACTGAATATAATTTTATTTACAAAAGCAGCTTTACTTTCAAGAGAGTGGAAGTTTAATAATCAGCATTTAAAACTGCATAGAAGTTTCTGAACTGGTGTTATATTTTTTGTTTTAATTTGACTTATGTTAGTATTACAGGTGTCGCTAGTGGAGAATCTGGTTTTATCTCGGTTTATCTCATAAGGTATACACCTTATGTTTTGGTTATCAGGTAATTTAAGCCTTGCATCAGGAATAATTTATATAACATGCTCCACAACAGAAAGACAAAGACTATCTATATAGTATTGTCATATTTTAAATCCAAAGCCACATAAAGAATACTCTGAATAGTTGTTTTAAACACATTGTATTATTGAACTTGAAAGTACAATACTGGCATCTTCATGAAGAATACCACAAACGACATTGTCTCTTCCTGGACATTAATAAAAATTCACAGGCGTAACATACTTCATGAATGATCTGCAAGACACAATACTTTGCCAGATAGTGAACTGATTATACAGAAATTTAAATACTTTTTGAAGGTTGTTACTGTTTCTGTAAAATGCTACCTTGTGCTTTTCTCCCATATTGTTAAGCTGATACCTACATAAAATTGTGCTTTCTCTGAAATTGAATCACTTGAATGTAGATAAATATTTTTAATTGTATTATTTAACTTCTGTCAGGATAAATTCTGACTACTATTACTAATTGTAAAAGGGAAAGCAGGAGATGCAAAAAGGTTTGGGGATGGCCACTTGTATACTGAAAACATCAAAAGAAATATTTTCACAAAGTGGAATTCAAAATAGAACTGAGGTAATAAGTTTGATACAGAGACTTTTATATGGCTGAAACAGGAAGTGGATGGATCAGGGTGGGCGGAAGTGGAAGTGATGTTTTTTGTAAGTGGGTTTTGAAAAAGAAGATGTCATCAATGAGGTATGGAAGAGAAGTCATCAAAGGGAGGGTTGATGACTGACTGAACTGACTGATTTTTTGGTCAGTTCTTCTGCTGGTCTGTAGAGGTATAAAAGGAGAAAGGATCAGATGACAGAGCTAACCCTTGGTCCGGCTGAGAAATATCATTTGACCCTATCCGCCTTCTCCCAACCGTATGTGTGTGACACAATGCAGAAATGGATGTTAATTAGATGAATGGAACATGCATATGGATCAATTTGTAAATTATTGTAAGGAAAACTTAAAATGGAAATTAAGTGCTTGTTCATCTATTCATTCATACATTCATTTTTAACTGCTTATCTGAGACTGTGTATAGCAGAGACAAAATTCTTAATATTGAGGCCCTGGGTCTTACCTGAGGTCTCCTCTCAGTTAGTCTTACCTGTAAAACCTCCCGCGGAGGCGTCCAAGAGGCACCTGCATCAGATGCCTGATCCACCTCAATTGGCTTCTCTCAATGTGGAGGGTCGGCGTCTCAACTCCAAGCTTTTCCTGGATGTGCTTCTCACCTTAACTCCAAAGGAGAGCCCAGACACCATACAGAAAAAAGCTCATTTCATCTGCTTGTACCTGCGATCTTATCCTTTCAGACATTATCCAAAACCTATTATCATAGGTGGAAATAAGGATGTACACCAACTGGTAAATTCAGAGCTTTGCATTCTGGCTCTGCTTCTTCTTCATCTCTATGAATTGGTATAGCGACCGCATAAGAGTGCTTGCCACCTCAATCCAATCTGTCTGTCAGTCTCACTATCTTTTTTAGACCCTGAGATATTTAAACTCCTCCACTTGAGACAGTAACTCACATCCCACTTGGAGAGAACAGTCCACCATTTTCCTACTGACAACCATAACCTCAGATTTGGAAGTGCTGATCCTCATCCCTTTCACTTCACACTCGGTCACAAACAGTGCTGGACTTCACAAACAATATCTGGAGTTCACAGCCTCATGAAGCCAACAGGACTATGTCATCTACAAAAAGCAGAGGCCACTAAACTGGATACCCATAATTGTGCTTGATTATCCTGTCCCTGAAAATCACAAACAGTCCTGGTTGTGAACAGTGCATATGTTTTTGTGAGTATACAGACACAGGTCTCACTGTAATTATACAGGAACCAAATACTGTAGCTCATATCAAGGGAGCCAGAAACTCGTACTCTCCCAGCACTCCCCAACAGAATCCCTCGAAAAACAGTTATTTGCGTTCTCTCAAGTCCACAAAACACACAAGAACCAGTTAGGCATACTCCCATGCACCTCTAGGATCCTTATGAGGTTAAAAAGTTGGTCCAGTGTTCCATGACCTAGGCAGAATCCGCATTGCTTCAACTGAATCTGAGGTTCCATGACTGGACAGAGTGTCCTTTCCAGTACCTTGGCATAAGCTTTCCCAGGGAGGCAGAGGAGGGTAATCACCCGATAGTTAGCGCACACCCTCTGGTCTCCCTCTTGTTCATTTATTATTATATAATTATTTCCCAATAATAATTATTGTTATGTAATAGTCATTATATGAACTAGTTGAAATTATTTACTATCTGTTTTGTTAATCATTGAGAGTTTGCATGCACAGCACGTCTATCAATGTATGCAGTATTTCTTTTAACCACACTATTGCTATATAGGCCCAGAAAGAACAATAAGAATAAGTTCATATATATGTAATTTATGTTGTGGCCACTTCATCACGATAGATATTTTAAATATAGACCTTTTGGATAAAGTTAGGTTAAAAGATTGCTTCATTGCTGTCAGTAACTTTCATGTCACTGTCGTACTCTGTAGAGCTTTATAATTGAATATGCAAGGCTGTTAGTCTGTTGCTTATTTAGATGCATAGAAACATGTTTTGCAATTAAATAGTACAGAGGTACTTGTCAATCAGTATGCGTTTGATTAATTGCCATTCTGGGGCAGCGACTGTACTCTGTTGTGTCCAAGTCATCCTGTAGACTTAAACTAAATGCTACACTTTGTGAACTTGTAAGTAAATTAAAAAAGAAGTTCCAGACTAAAAGCTGGGTTTCCGTCTAAAATTCTTATAGTAGGAAGTGGCCTGAATTCAAATGTGTATATATAATATACTGTATATATACTGTATAGTGAGAAGCTCTGGCTTATGGTAACATTTCAAGAACTTGTTGGTCATGACATGCGGTGGAGAATGTTGAACAGCATGACCAAATTTAATAAACTTTCTTTTGCTTTTATAAACTAAATCATATATTTTATTTAGTACTAAATAAATATAATTTCTATGTTCTATTTGCAAGCTGAAAAAAATATGTTGCATACACAGTGGGTAAAAGATGGATACATTTAAGTAACAAACATAAAAATGAATGAGAGTATACTACGTAATTAATGAACTTGGGGGTGGGGGATTCCCTCTATTCCCTCAATGAGGGTCATCTAATATGCAGTTATTCTTAAACTCTCTCAGGTGGCTTATCTTGCAAATCTTATTGGGTGTTACAACACCCCAAATTCCAAATTTAGGCAATGTCAACAGTACTTTGTTTTAATTTAAAAATTATCTCATTCCATACTAATGTTTTCACATTATTTACAACCCTGCACTGGACATGTGACATGTTTGAAGTACTAGTAACACTGCCAGCCATTTATCGCAAAACTGGACCGACCAGTAAATTATTTAGCTTTTGTGCATGTATGTAGCATTCAAACTATACAAAATACAATTTATATGCATACAGTATATGTAAGCAACACAACAAGCACCTTGCAATGCAGTTCATCTCTGCCTGCTACAGTCATATGAAAAAGTTTGGGAACCCCTCTCAGTCTGCATAATAATTTACTCTACTTTCAACAAAAAAGATAACAGCAGTACGTCTTTCATTTCATAGGAACATCTGAGTACTGGGGTGTTTTCCAAACAAAGATTTTTAGTGATGCAGTATTTAGTTGTATGAAATTAAATCAAATGTGAATAACTGGCTGTACAAAAATTTGGGTCCCCTTGTAATTTTGCTGATTTGAATGCATGTAACTGCTCAGTACTAATTACTTTCAACACCAAATTGGTTGGATTAGCTCGTTAAGCCTTGGACTTCATAGACAAGTGTGTCCAATCATGAGAAAAGGTATTTAAGGTGGTCAATTGTAAGTTGTGCTTACCTTTGACTCTCCTCACAGCCTGGGATCCTCAAATCAACTCTCAAAAGATCTGAAAACAAAGATTGATCAGTAACATGGTTTAGGGGAAGGCTACAAAAAGCTATCTCAGAGGTTTAAACTGTCAGTTTCAACTGTAAGGAATGTAATCAGGCAGTGGAAGGCCACAGGCACAGTTGCTGTTAAACCCAGGTCTAGCAGGCCAAGAAAAATACAGGAGCGGCATATTCGCAGGGTAGTGAGAATGGTTACAGACAACCCACAGATCACCTCCAAAGACCTGGAAGATCATCTTGCTGCCCAATCTCTACATTGTTCTACAATTCAGCGCAATTTGCACAAAGAACATCTGTATGGCAGGGTGATGAGAAAGAAGCCCTTTCTGTACTCACGCCACAAACAGAGTCGCTTGTTGTATGTAAATGCTCATTTAGACAAGCCAGATTCATTTTGGAACAAAGTGCTTTGGGCTGATGAGACAAAAATTGAGTTATATGGTCATAACAAAAAGTGCTTTGCATGGTGGAAGAACACCGCACTCCAAGAAAAACACCTGCTACTAACTGTCAAATTTGGTGGAGGTTCCATCATGCTGTGGGACTGTGTGGCTAGTTCAGGGACTTGGGGCCCTTGTTAAAGTCGAAGGTTGGATGAATTCAACCCAATATCAACAAATTCTTTAGGATAATGATCAAGCATTAGTCACAAAGTTAAAGTTACGCAGGGGTTGGATATTCCAACAAGACAATGACCCAAAACACAGTTTGAAAACTACAAAGGCATTCATGCAAAGGGAGAAGTACAATGTTCTGGAATGGCCGTCACAGTCCCCTGACTTGAATATCATTGAAAATCTATGGGATGATTTGAAGCAGGCTTTCCATGTTTGACAGCCATCAAATTTAACTTAACTGGAAAGATTTTGTATGGAAGAATGGTCAAAAATACCACCATCCAGAATCTAGACATTCATCATAGGCTATAGGAGGTGTCTAGAGGCTGTTATATTTGCAAAAGGAGGCCCAACTAAGTATTAATGTAATATCTCTGTTGGGGTGCCCAAATTTATGCACCTTTCTAATTTTGTTATGATGCATATTGCATATTTTCTGTTAATCCAATAAACTTAATGTCACTGCTGAAATACTACTGTTTCCATAAGGCATGTCATATATTAAAAGGAAGTTGCTACTTTGAAAGCTCAGCCAATGATAAACAAAAATCCAAAGAATTGAGAGGGGTTTCCAAACTTTTTCATATGACTGTATGTTGGAAAATTGTCTTCTTCAGTGAAAGGTGACCATTCATGGAATGAGATGTTGTAATGAGAAGTATTCAGTCAGGGAAGGGCTGACCACAAACCAATCCGATTGAAATCTATGTTTTCACCAAGGCTGTGTTTTCAGATATATATTGCTCTGGAAAGTGTTTTCAAAAGTCTTCACTTTCAGGGGTTGAAAATGTGTGGCATTGTGGACAAAAGGTAAAAACAAGAGTTAATGTCTGCATTTTAAATGTAGTAGTGTGGGTGGGGCCTTTAAGAGCAATAAAAGGTTTATTCAATATCAGTACTTAATAATTTTAATCAGTCTGCGTCTGTAATTTTGTTGAACCTGTGTATTAATATCTGCATTTGCCACTCTCAGATGATTTTGCATGCTCCTGCTGTTAGTGTTTTGCTTTCCCTCTGCAATCTGTACAATATGAACCAAGTTTAAAATATTTTAATGAAAAAAACACCATACTAAATACAATTTGGTTAGTACTCTTATTCCATTTATCTAGAAAAGTGGTCCAAGCCTAAGTAGCAGACAGAGCACATTTATTATTATCTACATATGTTTGTTTTTAGAAATTCTTTACTTTTAAAATCCACTTTAGTAATAATTATAGATTAGTATTAAATGAGACCTGTACTTTTGTATACATAAAAAACTTTTTTTAAATATATATTGATAATATTTAAAATGCAGAAGGAACCATGTGCTATACAACAAAACCATTTTTCCATTAATGAGTCATTTTTAACCTATACTTTTCAGCTAGAAATGCCTTGCATTAGTTATGCATAATTGCATTGTACATTTGTTTAGGACATTGCAGTGCATCATTCTGCAACTGTGTATGAAGGACCAGGCTTGTCAATACTATTCACCTAATTTGTTCAAAATGACATCAAGCTGAGTTTTGAAGTACAACTGTCTACCAAACTGCTTGGTAATTTATTCCAGGGATCTAAGCAACATAATAACCACTGTGGGAATTTGAAGCGTGTGCATCTTCACACTACTGTCATGTTCTCATTAAATAAATGCAGTCACAGAATCAGGCTTGGACTAAAAACCCACAGGCCCGTTAATCATAGTTTTAACAATGCCGCACATGGATACCCGGTATTTCCTACTCTTGCATTTGGAGACTTGAATGTTGCATCAATTAAGGGAAGGAATATAGTTATTTTGGCACTTCCATTCTACATCATTTTATCTTTCATGTCTTTCATCTGTCATCACTTGTCACAACCCCCTGCACAATTAACCTGTTTCTCTAGAGCTGTGAGGTGAGGTACTATATTAAATGATAATGGGTTAAGGATGGTTTGTGAAATGGGTCACCCTGGGTTGTTTAAGGTCATCCGCAATTCTCCAAGGAGGATAACAAACCCATCTGTACTGACAATATTGCAGGCATTTAACAAGGAAATGGGCCTTGAAGACACTAAAAAAAGGCAAGAATGTTTTGTGAATGGCGTGAGTTCTCTGTGTTTGGCCTGCTTTAGCTTGGCCAGTTCCATATGTGATTTTTCCCCAGGTGGGCAGTTTTTGTTAAATCAAGCTGTACTGTGAGGGTAGAGGAAGCCTGGAGAACTGTTAACCACAGTAAACCCTTGAACAACAGTGGAATAATGCCACAGGAGTGAAGAGATTTGTTGTAATTAAAACCCAAGGCTGAGTTGACTGTTCTATGCTGACCAATGCTTTTGAATATATCATAAGTTAGCAGGTGAACTGCATACAAGTGCAGAGACTGAAAATAACCAATTGCTTGATTCATTTGCATTATTTTTTATAGAAACCAGACCCATCACTGAATAGAAATCATACTGCTATGCATGTCATTTAGAATACAGTAAAATTTGCCAGGTCATAATGAGCTTGTTATTTGCAAGCTTTGTTGTTTTCTCCATTTACTCCAGTTTTCTTCTCCCATCTCCAGTGTTGTGCATGTTGTGCTGATTGATCCTATGTGACTATATGTGCAGAAGTATGTATGAGTGTGTCCAGTGTGTTGTTGAACTGGTGCCCCATTAGGGCAGATTCTTTGATTGTGCGTGAGGCGTAAGCTCCTTACAACCTTGAATTATAATATGCGGGGTTGAGAGTATTATCATCGGTTGCAAAAATGTTCTAAGAGAATCTGGTCCTAAAATGAAACATCATGTTTTAGACTTTTTTCCATAAAGCATTTTCTGATTAAATCCATCACTTTAGGGCTTATAATTCAAGATATGGTAATTGAAAGGGCATTTTTGTAACTGACAGCATATTCAGTACAGTATGTTTAATGTATTAAAACTTGATTGCAATGCACAAAAATATACATTTCCTGACTTCTAAATATCCTTTCTAATTGTGTGATTTGCTACCATTTATATATTTACTGCTGCTTTCAAGTGTTATTTTGTATAGAAGCTTTTAGGATCACTGTATATTTCATTGAATATGCCTAAAATAAAAAGTAAAAGATTGTTTTGAAAGGAAAAATGTTTACTGTCTCCTCACATAACGACTGTGCTATTTGATTCAAAAACCATTGCTTTTAGTGACTTCTCAAATGACCCAGAACGTATTATATAAAATTTATACAACACATAAGCTAAACCTGAACACAGCCTATGTCTGAGATGAAACTTGTTCAAGATATGCTATGATGCCCTGCACAGAACTAAAATGGTTCTCCTTCTCAAATGGTATTGCTGTGTAATTGCGTTTAGAGGGGCTATTCTCACTATAAAATCTATTTTCTTCTTTCTCTTCTTCAGTTTACTGATTCCACAATAACATTTACTTGTATATTTGTATGTTCAGTTACTATTTCTTCTGATGCCTTTAATAAATACTGTATTTAGCTGCTAAAGCTATTTTAGATGTTACGACCTAAAATACTAGAAGTGATATGTTCATTTTATTAAGTTGTTCAATGATATTATGAATATGGAGTAAAAAACAACTATTACAGCAAATGAAAAATATATCTCTAAAGATCTATGTTTTAAGAACAACATACTTTCCTAATGGCTATAATCTAAAAAAACAAACACAAATGTAGGCATAACAGAGAAATAACTTGTTGTGGAATGGTCTCCCTTTGTGTATTTGAACTGCACCCAATTCACTTATGTTTAGGCATATTTTAAAAGCACAACTTTTTATTAAATATTTCGAAAGTATTTAGTTTTAGTAGTTGGACTTGGAGGAGTAATAGTAATACTTTCACTCTTACTCCTTTTTTTTTGATTTTATTAAAAACAAGTAACATTCCTTACAGTCAAATCAAGCTTAAAATTAGAAAATATAAATACTCATTCTGCCCTGCTGTGGGCTGGCGCCCTGCCCATGGTTTATTTCCTGCCTTGTGCCCTGTGTTGGCTGGGATTGGCTCCAGCAGACCCCGTGACCCTGTGGTTAGGATATAGTGGGTTGGGTAATGGATGGATGGATGCTTATTCTAAAATGTTATTGATTAGATCCTGACAGGTTTAAAAAAAAATCTGAACAGATCCTTAGACAGCTGCATTCACTGTTTTTAACGATTCCTTATTAGCAATAGGTTGCAAATTACAAATGAGCCAGAAGTTCTCCATCTAACTTGTTTCCATTTACACCTGTGTGGATTCATCATGCACTATTTGGTTTTCATTAAGCACTTGGGTTGGATTGAAAAACTGTAGCCATCGTGGCCCTCCAGGACTGACATTGCCAACCCCTGTCCCAGATTGTGGCATTATCAACATCTAAATTGAAAGAGCTGCTATTTCCCTTTGGCACAATGTTTTCATCCCCAGTCCCCACCCCTTACCCCTTGACATCTCGGTTGCATACAGAGTGGGCTGATGCAGCTCCCCTGTGGCCCCTAATCTCCCAAGCTATGATCTGATCAGTCCTATTTCCATACCTCTTGTCAGGACTTGACTCTTGAGGCACCTTGCTTCATGGAGATTTTTGACAGATCATAACAATATGTTTTGACTGTACACATGTGACCAGCTTATTCAAATACTGTTTAACTGTACCATATGAAATTTTCATATTTGACTATTCTTTTAAAATATTATTTCAAATTAAATAATTTAATCAAAAAATCATGTGACATTATGTTGAAATATAACAAGCCTGACGTCTACATAGGCATTTCTTGAAGATAATTTGATTATTAAAGGCTTTGCCTGTAGATGCAAAAATATGAGACCAAAACTATATTGTCAGTCCTTCTTTTTCTTTAGTCTTCTGTGTCTTTGCCAACGCTATATTGAACGCATTGGTCTCTGTAGCATATATTGTATTTCTGTGCTACAGAGCTGGTGATCTAACCTCAAAGGGATTTTTAGAGTTCACAGCATACTATAATTTTCCTGAACCTCTTTCACTCTTTTTCTTTTTCTTGTTCTCTTTTATGTACATATCAACGCCTGACTGCCCTCTAATTAACTCTTTGCTGTCCCCAGTGACTCCTCAAGTTTCATTTAAAAATGATTAATCAAATAAAGTAATAATTAATTCCTCCAAAAGGGCAGCCTCCAATTCCCTCTATGGTATTCTAAACATTCATTATTATACAGCTGAAAGAAAACTAAAATAGTTTTTAATAAAATTGTAATACATAGACTAAAACTAAGTTAATTAGCCTATATTATTGTTGAATTAACACAGGTTTAACATTATCATTGATCTGAAATCCTGTTTGAAAAGATTATGAACAAAACCTGTATTGTTCACAAGACATATGCTAATGTACAATATTCTCTTAAGATGATTATACAGTATTTGAAGAAGCATCTACAAATCTCACCACCATCCATCCCAACCAAGAACTTAAATATTAACATTTCTCAGGTATACTAACAGTCATATTATTCTTTATGATGCAGGCTAATTCCACCTGTAATGGTGAGCGTAGCCTCCCTTTTTTTTTAAACAGATTTTTTGTTTAACAACATTTCAAACTTGGAAAGACCTGGCTCTCACGATAGAATGAGCTTGTAAAGTTAGATTGTAGCTTTTCCTTTCACAGTGAGTATGTTTAAAGTTATTATATTCTGCTGGACATGTGAATCTTGATGACCAGAAAGAAAATGGTGGAAACCGTTATAATTATCAGGGAAATGGTTACCGCCACATTTACTATTCCATAATGCATCTTTTGCTTATTGTTGTTTTCAGGATATTGGTATTTGATTAAAGTCTGTTGTTTATCAACACTTACGTGAAATGACATTGGCATAGAGTATTACAATTCATATTGGTCTCAGGAACTTTAGTTTAAGATTGCAAAAGGCCACAATACTGCATGGACCGATGGATTAGCCCAAAGGAAAAGACCAAGTACAATTGTGTTATTCTCTTGCACCACATCTTGCACAATAAACTATTTGGCATAGGCAGCAATGGCTTTGGTAGGTGTTGTCCCATGTTGATATAGTGGTAGTTAAATCATTCTCTATTCTTTTTGTTCTCCAACATTGTATAAATATTTTTTGTTATATTTCTCAAGTCCTAAATCTGAAATGTACTTATTGTACAGGGCAGCATTTGTTTTCATAATGGAATCAGGAGATGAGTGAAGTCAGAGAAAGCAAGGTAAATATAAACCTGCAGTACCACTAAGCAAATCTGACCACATCTTACTCCCTGTGAAGATTTTATTTGCCTTAGTTTGCCAATTAGGCAAAATCTTTTACTCCCTCCAGCTTTTTTTTATTATTTTTATACTCATTTTCAATATATATTTTATTTATAAGTATATTTTCAACTCAGCTTGTTTTCAAAGTTTTCCCACTTAAAATGAATCTAAGGATATAATTAACATTTAAGACATTTTGAACTTCAAAGCCAGTTTTCCCTTGGGACCTTCTTAGGCTGTAGCCTGCTTTTAATAGTTGAGGGCAGCAGGTTTGGAATGAGGGTATTTTGACAGGCCAGTGAAAATCCTGGCCTGCTTTTGTGACACCACTTATCTCTCTCTCTCAAACTGTAAGTGTCATTTTTCACTGGGAAAGCTGATTGTGTTACAGATAAACATGGGTTTATCTTGCTCTTGGTAGAACGAAGCAGTGCATGGTGTAAAGATGCACATAAAAAAAGGAAACCATCTAAAGTTACTACTTTGTGTGTGAGAGATGCTAATAAATGATACCAAGAATCTGTGCCGACTACTGATGCAAATGTTTCTGTAATTAGCCTACATGCTGGTTGCCTTTTAAAAATGTTTACATGTAAGCAGAGATATGTATGTATGATTGTACATTTTTAAAATATTTCTCCAAAACAAGCAAAATGTTTCTACTCCATTTGTTATTCATGTGCCTAGCTGATTTCAATGTGGTTTTTTGCTTTTCAATAAAATATACTTAAGTACTTTTCTGCGGAGCAACTCTGAAAAGGTTTTTTTAATTAAAAACTTGTGTTAATATTTGAAGTGAAAATATATACAAAGAAGGAGCCGTTTTCCAAGAAATGAATTATCTTTGTTTATTCAGCTAGCTATTTTAGACTATATTTTTTGGGAATGGGGAGCTATCATTATGCACAGCTGAGAACAAAAGAATTCAGATGCTATTGGCAAAGCAACAGAAGTTCTAGTACACATTAAAAAGAACAGTGGTCAATGTATTTTTATTTGTAGCTAGGCTTACTATAGCTCTTTGCATCAACCAAGTCAGGATCTTTATTTATAGTGGTTATTTGTGTTTAATATGCTATTACATTCTAGTTTATTTTTTCTAAATTCTCACTTTTCTTGTTGAGTTCTAGAAGCTTTCTTGCATATGCCAGCATTTTTAGAATGCATAATCTAGTCATGTTGAAGGATTTGCTAAATTGAAATTGGGTCCATAATTAAAATTACCTTCTTTAGGATTAATTACTTTTAGAATGATGACACTCTTAGTCACTACCTACTTTGCACACAGTTCTGGTAGCACCTTTTTTTTTTTTTAATTTTTATTAATTTTTTACAATCCATACAAAGCAATCAAGATTTTACAAAAAGAAAAATTGAGTTAAGAACAGATCGATCCCCACCCCTGAGAGAGAGAGCAAGCCAAATAACGTTAAATTTAAGGCTTGTAAACATACCTAATTTAAAAAAAAAAAATTCTCTGTGCTTTATGAACTTATTTTAAAATATTACTGATTAGATCCTGCCATGTTTTGAAAAGGTCTGTACAGATCCTCTAACTGAGTATTTGATTTTTTCCAATTTCAAATAATATAACACATCGGTTTCCCACTGACTTAAAAGAGGAGAGGTTGGATTCTTCCAGTTTATCAGAATTAGTCTGCGTGCCAACAGTGTAGTGAATGCAATCACAATTTGTTTGTCTTTCTCCACTTTAAACCCCTCTGGAATAACCCCAAACACAGCTGTTAATGGGTTAGGAGGGATTGTGAGTCCAAGGCTGTCTGACAGGTGATTAAAAATTTTTGTCCAGAATAATGTTAATTTGGTGCAGGCCCAGAACATGTGACCTGTTGAGGCTGGGACTTGGTTGCAACGTTCGCAGGTTGGATCATGTCCTGGAAACATTTTGGAGAGTTTTAGTCGAGACAGATGTGCTCGATATCTAATTTTGAGTTGTATAATTGTATGCTTTGCGCATATGGAGCTCGAGTGAATTCTCTGCATTGCTACTTTCCACTCCTTTTCTGATATATATATCTGGTAGCACCTTTTAATAGGACAAGTATACTGTGCCAGTTTTGCCTCTACCTAGGATGTTGGGGTATTATGTAAGTACTGGAGTATCGGTTTAGGTAGCATTTGTTTTGTTCCAGAATGCTTAAGTGGTGTTTGTGCATGCTCTGTTCTAGCTCAGGACTGACTTCCATACCTCATTAATATTTACAAGGGCTACTCCTGTATTTTCTTCTGCTAAGAATACACAAATAACTTCATACATCCACAACACATACCTCAGGAAAACTACAGCACTCTTATGTACTTGTTACCATTCTGAATGCTGAAAGTGCATTTCTGTTACACAAATATGAAAGGTTCTGCAAATATATCTATGCATTTTTAAAAATGGCCACTTTTTACAAGATAGAATATTGAAAATGTAAATAAATATGAAAACAAATAAACACATGTAGTGCTATGCCCTGCCGAGGATCCATCACTAACAATAGGAGCTGCTTGTCTGCTTCTTCCATCTGAGCATTTATTTAGATGGAGTTTCTGCCAGAGCACTATGGACTCTACAATTAACTTTTGGACAAACTTTGCTCCTGGCAGAAAGTGTGCATACTGAAAGCAGAAAAAATAACATTTTGCAACCATGTATACTGTACATAAGTAGAAATAAAAGCTTAGCCCAGGAGTGGCGAACTCCAGGCTGGAGTGCTGCAGCGGCTACAGGTTTTCATTCTAACCCTTTTCCTAATCAGTGACCAGTTTTCACTGCTAATTAACTTTTTCCCCATCACTTTAATAGCCCTGTTAGAAGAGTTCAGCCCTCTGAATTGATTCCTTCATTAAATGACAGCCAAGCAGAAATGAGATGTGAAACGAGCTAACAGATGACCAGCTAAACTTGGGCTTCAAAGTCCAACCAATTTCACTCCAATCACTTTCTTAATGAGAAGTCAATTCTTGCTGTTAATTAAACCTGTTATTTAATTCCATGGCTTGTTGCTGCTCTTATTCTGTCACAGCACACATTTCGAAACTGTTGTTTTTCTGTTCTTTCTATGACCACCTTCAAAACGTTTTGGTGGCGTGAAAGATCAACCTTACCAAGACCATCACCTCTCTTTAATTTCAAATATTGTGTCATGGGCACAGGGGAGCTGGTCATGTGGTGGCTTGTTTTGTGTCTCATTATTGTTTGGCTGATAATTAAGGAAAAAGAAACAAATATGGGGCCTGAGTCAAGTTAATTAAAAGAAGTAATCAGCAGCAAAAACTGGTCACTAATTAAGCCTGCAGCCACTGTGGCACTCAAGGCCTGGAGTTCGCCACCCCTGGCCTATACCCTGAAATATTCTGCTGTGTTCCCATTATATATATTTACTATAATTTACAAAGGCTACAAAATTTGAGCTAGGTACAAGTAATGTTCCTGATACAGGCTTCTGCAAGTGATGTTTCTGGTCCTAGAACCAGGAACTGTTGTGTTGACTTTTCTGAGGGTTACCAAGTTCAAGGGCAGTGTAAGTTTGTATTTTGTTTCATTGCTTGTTTGTACAGGAAAAGTTATTACAAAAATGTAAGGTATGCTATCCACAGAAATAAACAGGAAGTGCACTGAAGTGTAAATGGATTTGCATTTTCAACAATGATGATACACCATAGCCGAATCCCTCTAGTACCATATTTAACCTCTGATCACATTTAAGATATTTTCTGTTGCTGTTACTGTTTAGTTTGAGTTACTAAAAAAAATGAGAACAGTGATTATAAAATTGTAAATTATATGTTGGAAAAATGTCATATACAGTATATGTCATTTTTACTTTCAAATTTAATATATTGTTTTGCCTTAATGAAATTATCAACTCTATTGCTGACATGCTCACTAGTGCATAGTGTGATTTGGGTGTGTATATACATGACAATAGTAATTTTGAGGATTTAACTTTCATGGAATTCCGTTAACATGAATTGGCCATTATTTACATGATTTATATTTATGTATGTCATAATGTGAAAACTGTGTGTTATTATAGCCATTTATTGTTTATAATGTCTTACTAAATAATTACTAAATCATTTCTTTCTCAGTTTCTCAAATGTCTAACTAACATCAGTTGTTTAAACTCTTATTTGAAATGAGCTCTATTAAGTGTCAAGTGGCCGATTAGATAATGAACAGTTTATAATATTACTGAATGATTAGCACACATCGCAGAGAGCAAGCAAATGATTCTTCTATGGCAATAAATGTCAAATCTAGAAGTACAGAATTCATCCCCCTTGAAAATCAAGAATGTAATGTCTGAAGTGATTAAAAACAATAAAGTCAACCTAAGCAAGTGAAGTCGTTTGTATTACCCTGTGGACCTCATTTGTTTCTTATCTGTTACATGCTTTTGGTTTTGGAGTGGTGGTTAATACTTTGTCACACCAAAAGAATTAAATTATTTCTCTTTGTGCTATCTATTCAAACACAGTTTATACAATATCTTTGATTCCTTTTGTCAAAGTCGAAAAGGATTAACAGGATAAGTAAGATGTGGAATTTTTTTCAGCTTGAATATAATTTGGTGTACTATAATATTAGAAAATTTGTTGGCTAGTAACAGATGGTAATCTATAAGAACAGAAAAAGAATAAGAAATTAGTATTGTAAAGTTATTATTAAAATTATCAGGAAAATTAAGCAAGAAATGTATTGTTACCATTTTTGAGTATTCGTTGTGTTTTAACTTTCTGTTAAAACAACCTTAGTTTCTTAGCAAATGTTTGAAGTATTATATTTTTGTATGGATACTTTGATCTTTTTGTACTTTTTTTGTTATATTTATTGTGTTTAACAGTCAATTGTATAGGTTATCCACAATGCGGCTGGTGAAAATTATAGGAAGCAAAATTAATTTAACCTTAAATAAATGATGTTTTTGAGGGTTGACAGAAAAGTTTGAGACTATATCTGTCTTTCTGCATTTCAAGATTTCTTAGAATTAGGGAACATTTTATTTTCAAAGTACCTTTCTTCAAACTGTATATACTTAATGCAGTACTCCAAAAACTCCTCAAAGATGTGTATCAGCAAATTTTTTGACATTCTGTTCAAGGAAGTGGTCATATATGCTTTCTTACTTCTCAATCAGATTGAATGTCATTACTCGCTCTCATTTTATTCATTCTTGAATATTTCCTTGACTTGAATGCTTTTGTCCTGCACAGTGTCTTTGTTCCATTTGCTTGATTCAAGTCTGCTGAACTGATTTACTGAGCTTAACATTAAGTTAAATTTCTCATCTGTGCTGCATAGTTGAAGAAATATTACATTACATTAAACTTCTGAACTTGACAACTGAAGAATTGAACAAAAAACAGCTACCTCACCAGAGCTTAGCCACAGGAACACTAAAATACAGCATTTGAATCAGTCCTCATATTATTTTTTGTTATTGAAACCCATTTTTTCCAATAAACATGCACACATTACAGTAATAAGAACAAAGAATTCCAAATTAATAGGAAAAAGAAATGTAGTAAGTACAGAGCACAGTGACACACAGATAATTGTCTAACTACTCTGATGACAGACAGCTTGTCCCAAAAGCTTTCATCATAAAAACAATTGCAAAACAATTTATCATGTCAAGGGTATTTTATCAACAGTTCCCTTGGGATAGGTACTCCAATCCAACATTGGAGTTATAGACTGAGCAGTCATTCTAATCTAAAGTAATACACTGTTATACACTGAAATAAAAGAAAAAGAAAACATTTGTAAACTTTGGCAAAATGCATGGGTAAACTGAAACCAGTTCTTACAGTATTGCACTATATGAAACATCTATGAGTGAATGTCCAGATTTGTAGGTAAAAAAGTAGTTTGGAGTTTCATTATCATTCACCATAGCTTTCTGCTGCAAAGGTTGCAGAAGAAAGCAGTCCACTGTGGCTCTTAAGCAACATGCCTGCAGTCAGGACAGAAAATTTATAGTCCCACCATAATCCAACATCAAGTTTTTAGACTGGAGGCCGGAGAGTCTATAAGATAATCATTTAAACTTTACACAGAGGACATTGTAGCCTGAACTCAAGCTTAGCCTCAGATAATGTAAGGTAACCAGGAATCAGAAATAGTAAATTGAATGAACAAAATGCCCCCCTGACTTGGTAATTTGCTATTTTTAAAATCAACAATGATTTTTGTTAGGCTTTACTTAGTCATTGCAGGCAGGGTATACTTTTTGCATCATATGTAACAATATAATTTGGTATTTAGCAATATTGTAGTTAAGAAAGCATGTGTTTTACAAATTTTGAGCATATACACTTATATAATGCAACATGAGTAATATGAGATTTTTTTTTCATTAATGTTTTTCACATTGTTTAGCTGTCGTACAGTATCAGTCACTATTGGCTTCCTTAGTCATCATCAAACTACAAGAGGTATGTAGCATGTAAAAAAAAATTGTGGGTGAATTATTTCTTTAACACTAGAATTACCAAAGCTTACAAAAAAAACTCGTAAATCCGGCCCACCTTAATTCCACTCGCACCTCTCCATTCAGCGTCTTTTGTTTTGTAAATTTGCCGATAGGCACAACCAGCCTGCTATACCATTCCCCCCCACCGCTGCAGAATCGGCAAAAACCTCTCCCAGCAGAAACCTTGTTTATCAGGGAGTCAGGTAGTACCTAGAACTGTATAGTTGTATACTGTAGGCTAAAAAATACACCGTTATTTGAAAAACATGCATTTCATGTGTATTCTGTTTCTACAAAGATATATGTAAGTGTAGGATGACAGAAATGTTGAACACAAACCTAAAAGACAAACTTTTTCCATGTTTTACTACTAATAACTAAATTTTGACATGAAGTGTGTAATGTGTGAAGACTGAAGTCCAAATATCAAATAAGCACTTTCACAAAACGTACAAGTATAACAGAACATGTACATATACATATACATTGTACTGGTATATATAAAGTATATAATAATAATAATATTGTTATTTTACCATTTTATAGGAAAATAAGTTTATGGAGGATTTGCATATTGAATCTCATTGTACCATACAATAACAAGCGCGTATTTACAGATGACGACGATTGGCTTCTAAGTCGATTTAGATTTCCAGGCGCATTCTTCTTGGAGCTCATGATATTATTTTTAGGATGAAATGCAGTAAAGTATATATATTATATTATTAATACATTTTTAACTTCATTTAAATAATGTATACTGTTATTAATTAAACGTCTGGACACAGTGGACAGCGCTAGTGATGAACTGGCGCCCCGTTCAGGGATTGTTCCTGCCTCCCCCTTAATATTTGTTGAGACTGGCACAACCCTGGATGGATAGATAGATGGAATAATTAAACATGTACTGCAAAGATATTTAAATATTCTTTAAACGTTTTGAATGTGTGTTCTAAGCTTACAGATGGCTTGACTTTTATTAAGGAGCTGATTGTGTGACGATTGGTTTCTTGGAGAAAGAAAAGGAAGGACAGGAATTGGGGGTTAGTATGTTTGAAATAGACAGTACTGCTGCAATAAATTATTTCATCAAGGGTCAAGCATGGCGCAGCAAGAATCTTGTGGGAAGCAGAAACAATCTCTGGACAGGGTGCCCAGCTCAACACTACCCCTGCGCCTCTGTGACCTTATGTTTAATACATGCTTTAATTCATTTCATCATAAAAATTATATCAAACATACATCTCAGAATTTAAATTGTTGAGAGAGCTTTAATATAATCAATGTAATGTATTCTGTGTCCTGTTGGCGTAAGAGAATGCCCATTTAATAAGAAGCAAGTAGTAATTCACACACATAGAGTAAATAGAATACAAAGCATTTAACATGCTACATTAGCTAGAATGGGATTTGAGAAACTTGCAAATCAAAAGAGTTTAAGATGAAGTTTATGACGTTCTACTTTAATGACAAAAAAACTACGTGATTAAAGTGGAAATTTTTAGATTAAAGTTGACATTTCAAGCTTTTTTACACTGTGTCCCTATTTTTTTTTCTCTGTACCCTAATAAGCTTCCATATGACCCTCAGACAGTGGGCTATGACTCGCCTTTTCATGGCGACATTAAAATATGACAACTTCTTTTTTATTTCGGGCACTGTGTGACTTTCTGATCTTGAACTTTCGATCAGCTTCATTTTGTTGTTTATATAACTACTTAAACCAACAAATTGTATGTTTTTCATTGTGTCTACTTGGCATTCACTGAAATTCTTCTTTTTTTTCCCCCATGCTTGTCCATTGTCTTTTCACAGAACGCTGTACTTAAGGGAACATTTATATTGATTTGCATATTCAAAGAGGCGTAATTCTGGGAGAAGATGGGGTGGGGCGGCAGGCATGTGCACGAGCGTCACATTTCACGCAGACTGGGATTTATGTGGTGGAAGTGCGTAGAATTTGGCTTACACATGGTTTTGTGCATCTGATTTTTTTTTTTGTGCATATGCACATTTCAACTTTTGTCCATACGCCATGTTTTAGTGTGAAGTCTACCCATGGCGTTAGTCATGAGGCCCCTGGCATGTTCTTGATCTGTTCTGGTAATTTCACTGATTAAATCTGAGGCCTCTTTGGTTCCAATTTATTTTTATGGGAGAGATACCAGATAACCTGTCCTCTTAAATAAGCCTTCAGAGTATTCATGCAGAAACCTCTGAAGATGCATTTGTCTCTAAAAAAAATCAATTCACTTGGATATAAAGTATGTACAATTCTCATCAGTTAATGACAGTAGGTTGAGGCGCCAGGTGTGAATGAGTATTTGAGGCATAGTGATGTGAGTTCCATGATCAGAGAGGCATGATTAGAGATAACAGTATGGTCATATTTTCAAGATTTGATCTTGGGCAAGAAATTGTTATCTATAAAGAAGTAATCAATTCTTGAGTAACAATGATGTACTGGTGAGAAGAAGGTGCTCTTAACTCTTTTAGGGACAGATGTCAACTTTTATCGACAGGAGGGGTTGAGGGGGCATGTTGACAAAAGTTGACATCCAGGGGTAGAGGGCGACAATCAGCTGGTAATGACGACAAAACTCATGTTACATTACAGGCATTCCCTCTCCGCTTGGAGGAATGTTAGACTCATTGACTTGGCATCTAATCCTTGCGTGTGTGCATGAGTTTTGAAATGTAAATTAATGTAAACAAAGGCAAGATGGCATTGACATCTCACAAGGGAGCGAAACAAGTGCAGAAAAGAAAATACTCAGCAGATTATGTTTTGCACATTATCACTGAGTCGGACTCTGATTTTTCAGCATCTGATTTTGCTGAGAGTGATAAGGAGATCGAGCAAGAGAGTGAGGAACTGGCATCAGCTGATCAGACACCAGCTGATGTCGCCCCAACTGATCAGCTGCCAGCTGAGTGCATTCACGCAGCCAATGCACCTACGGCAAGGTTCGTGTGGGAGGAATAAAGACATTAATCCGTGGCAGCCAAACTGGCTACCGGACTTCACAAGACAGCATAGCTTGCTGTTGGACACGACAGATTACCAGCCGCTGAACTTCTTCAGGCTGTTCTTTCCAGAGACTGCCTTTCAGATCCTGTTAGACGAGACAAACAGGTATGCAGAGCAATTTTTTGAATTGTGGGCTGCACTTGCACCGCATTCTTGTTTTTCAAAGTGGAAACCCACAACAAAAGATGAGATGAAGGGCTTTATGGCATTACAAATAGAGATGGGAGTAGCCTGGTGATATAACTTCAGGGAGCATTGGTCCAAACGTGCTTTGTCCCCAGGTGGCTTTGACAGGTTATGCCGCGTGATAGGTACGTGCTCCTGCAAAGTTTTATTCACTTCTGTGGTAACCAGAAACAAATGCCAAGGGGTGAGCCAGGCAATAACCCCATGTATAAAGTTCAGCCCCTGCTTGACATTGCGGAACCAACATATAAACAATTTTACCAGCCTGGCCATGATTTGTCTGTGGACGAATCTATGATAAAATACAAGGGATGCCTTTTTTCCGCCAGTATATGCCAGACAAGCCCACAAAGTATGGCATAAATGATTTTGTATTGGCAGAAGCAAACACTGGTTTCTGCCTGAAAGTAATTACATATACAGTGGAACCTCGGTTCACGAACGTCTTGGTACATGTACAACTCGGTTCACGACCAAAAAGTTTGCCAAACTTTTGCCTCGGTTCAGGACCACACACTTGGTATACGAACAAGCCAGTTTCCCTTTCGGTTTGTGCGCACCAATGATTTCCGCACGTGTTGCATTGTTTTCGGTCAGACATGCGTGCTTGCACGTGCGTGAGTGCTTTCACTGTGAACTCTTTGTGCTCTATTTCATTTCCCTTCCGGTTCGTACGCGCCGATTACTGTATTTAAGCACGTGTTGAGCCGCTCCCTGTTCGTTGTTCTCAGTCAGACGTGCGTGCTTTACCTGTGATTTCTTTGTGCTCTACAGTATTTCATGTGCTTTTGCAGTTAACCATGGCTTCTAAGCAAGTGAAGAGTGGTGAAAAGAAAGTTTTGAAGAAAATTGAAATCGAAGTAAAGAAAGAAATTATTGAAAAGTTTGAGCGTGTGGCGTTCATGTTATTAATCTTGCCGGCGAGTACAAGAAGTCAAAATCTACGATTTCGACTATTCTAAAGCAGAAAGAATCTATTAAAGCATCTAATGTTGCAAAAGGAGTTACAGCGTTAACCAGGTAGAGGCCTCAAGTGCTGGAAGAGGTGGAAAAAGTGTTGCTAGTGTGGCTGAAGGAGAAGTAACTTGCAGGGGATAGTGTAAGCAAGATGATGTTATGCGAGAAAGCCAGGAAGATTCATGGCGATTTGCTGCAAAACTATCCTTCTACGAGTGCCGAAAGTGAGGAACTTAAAGCCAGTAGAGGATGGTTTGAAAAGTTTTGCAAAAGAAGTGGCATTCATAGTGTGGTAAGGCATGGAGAGGCTGCTAGTTTCGACGCTGAAGCTGCGAAAGAATTTGTGAAAAACTGATCACACTGATCCACCAGCTAAACAGCTAAAACACCAGAAACCCAAGAAATCACAACAGAGAAAACACCTGAAGGAAAACATCCCTCCATCACAGTGCCGGACTCTCCCTCAAAACTGTAACCTCCTCTCCACCCAGTTCCTTCTCACTTCATGCCAGAACTCGACTCATGAAAGGTTAGTTTTCTTGGTGGTTTATGGTTTTTGTATTACGGATTTTTCAAAAGTTAATTTTTCAGTTCGTAGCGCGATTTGTTGCAATTTTACTTTTCGCTTTTTTCAAATGTTCTTTTTTTTCCCCCTATGCTTAAAACTCATTTTAAAAAAAGTGTTTACAGCGATCGGGTTGTAAGGCTATTAGCGTGAACTCCTGCAATGTTACTTTCTTGGTTGCTTATGGTTGGTTTTTAAATAAAGTTCGGATTTGTTGAAATGTTCCTTTTTTTTCCCCCTGTGCTTAAAACTCATTAAAAAAAAGTGTAGCGATCGGGTCATAAGGCTATAGCGCGAGCTCTTGCAATGTTAGTTTTCTCTGTTCAAGGTTTTCTCGGTGTTATTCAATGTTTTTACATTTTGTTTACTATTAGATGTGCATTTTATCATATAATTAACTATATTTGTGCTTAAAAATCTTTAAAAAAAATATATTTACATACAGTTCGTACGGTCTGGAACGGATTAATTGTATTTACATACAATCCTATGGGGGAAATTGCTTCGGTTCACCGAGGTTCCTCTGTACAGAAAAGTATTCCTTTCAAAGAGAGAACTGTCCCTTGACAAGTCAGGTTGTGCTGGAGCAGCTTCAGGGCTTATGAACATTTGGGTCATGTTGTGTACATGGACAATTTTTATACTTCCAATATATGTGAGAAAGTTATTCATCAAAAGCGAAACCCAGAAGGTAGGAAGCTGGACAAGCCAGTTGCACTTGAGGAGTATAACTGTAAAATGGCTGGAGTTGATCGACTGGATCACATGCTGTGGTCATACACTTATGGCCACCCTGGGAGAAAAGAAACAAAAAAAATAGCCCTAAAAGAATTAAGTATATATTTAGAATTCTCCATGGATCTGATAAGTTATGATCAATTAAAAACTGTGCAAAATTGCTGAAGACCTATCCAGGTCTATATTTAAAACACATTTAAAGTCTCTGGCCATTATACAAGTAATTTTGTGAGTGTTCAAGTTAGGAATGGATGTAAATATGTTTTGGATGAAGTCTCTATCATCCAAATTGGGTGTGTAAATATTTATCAGAATCAGTTTATAATTAAATAAATTACCCATTACCATCACATTGCCCTTCAGGAACTGATATTGCATCTGATACAACAAATGAAATTGTTCAATGAATTAAGATTTCCTCACCTCTAGTTTTCATTGTACAGGTATAGCTGGAGTGGAATTTTTGACCAGTCCAGTATCTTTGCAACTGAAACTGATCTTGCTGATTAAGTGAGTCTCATGTAAAAATACTGTTTTGGCATTTAGACCTGTTAGGCTAGAGAATACTTTCTTCCTCTTTAATTCTTGATTGAGACCTTTGACATTCCAGCTCACAAATTTCACTGTTTGGTCATAGAGACAATGCTTCTGACCTTTTGTTGTTATTTTATAATCTTAGATTAAGGTTGTACATTATTACATATGATAGCTTTAACATTAATTTACAATATTGCCCGGAGTTATGGATATGAAGACTATTGTTGAAGACTACTTACATTTGTGGGGAAGTAAAGGATAGATAAGAAATAGCTTGCTCTCTTTCTCTCCTCCCCCAGTCCCCCCCTCACCCCCATTTTGCCTCACCATGGGGAATTCTAAATATGATTCTGGAACCATCACACTATATCTACCTCACTGCTAGTTACTTAGGACCGCTCACGCACACGCGTATGGCTCCCGTGTTCTTTGATGCGTCCTCTGACCACGTTACCAGAAATTAATGCAACACATACACAAGTTGCAGTACCAGTAAAAATTTCAGTGGTGTGTGTGTTCAAGTTTTGGTACATGACCTTACTATTGTTATTTACTATCAACATCGTCATAGTTACAGATATACCTGTCTGAACAGCTGGCCTCATGCAAAACAAAATTAAAGCAAATTCGAGACAGGTATGTCCATGTAAAACGGACAATGTCAGCGAAAAGAATTGGGGATTTGGCCATTGTAAGATAGTGCAGAGTGACAGCAAGCTACATTGCAGCTCCAATAGAATCGATATGTCTGCTTTGATATTTGATGAATGGTTCGATGCAGTGAAGCTAATCATTAAACTTAAATGCTGACATAGGAAAATATTTGTGGTGCTTTTCTTTATCCATTTCTTGTATAGGCCATACAAATGTTGCATATTCCCCATTGTAATGACACAGTACATTTGAAGGTCTCACATACCATCCTCTGTGTCTCAGTTGCTGTCATTTTTGCACCTTCAAAACAGTATGAAAATGCAAAGAAATTTTATCTTCAACATCTTTCTTACCTCCACTTTCAACACACTGATGCTAGATGTTGTTTTCTCACCGTGATGATGTCTCACACCCCCACCTGGTGGAGTCCTCCAGCTTTACATAAAATATGCACACAAGTATAGACAGTATACTGCTGGCATAGCAGCAGTATCTGCAAGTATAAATGTCACGTAGCGTTAAGTATATCCCAGCCCTTAGAACCACAATATTTTTGTGTCTACCAAGCCTAGATCATTAATTGGGTACTAAGACCCAAAAATAATACACTTTCACCTGTCTAGCTCACATATAAACTATACAATTAAATGTTATGTTACAATTTTTTCATTTTGTTTTGTGTTGTCAATGCTGTATCATTTTGTTATGAATTTTCCTTGAGTTCACTGCCAATTTTGGGTAATTTTGAATAGGCACCCCCATGCTACTGTTGGTAGTGATGCTTGTTGCATGCATCATTGTTGCAATCATTTTATTAAAGATGATGGCACTTAACATCTAAGCTTGTAAATAACAGAATACTTTGAAAATCAGTTGCAAATTGAATTAGTAGGGTGAAGGTTTTTTTTCAGCAATGGTTAGGACTTTTTCAATAACTTCTTTGAATGTTATTTTTTGCTTTGTGGTTCATTTAACTTTTGTCTCAAACCCTTTGCTTTTGACTTTCAATCTAATGGCCCTAAAATTGTTTCTCTCTTTGACAGGCCAGTTACCATACTTATTGGTCACAATAACAGGCAAATTGAATATAAAGAAAATATGTGCCAGGTTATTGAAAGAGAATTAATTGACAGCTTAATTAAATTTTCTTGAATGTGTTAATGATTTATGCCTTGGAGCATGAGCATTTTTATATTGTTTTTGGTTTTCATAGCCAGATAAATGCAACAGTTTTTTTAGTTTTAAAAACCAAATGACAAAGACATTTTTATGCGATTTAATGAAATGAAAAAGTAAATGAATTATTATGCAGAAAACAATTCTTAATGACATAGCTCTCTTTTTACATTATGTAAACCACAGATCCAATTGCTGAGCCCGCCTAATTCAATTTTAGCATCATGGAGTGCTGGAACCTATCATGACAGCTTCAGCAATTAGTAATTAAACAGAATTATAAAGAAATGCATGTAGCCCGCAGTAGCTCAAACCACTTTTGATAATTCAAAGAATGTAACTATCTAGCATGATTTTCATGATAAAAGAGGAGGTAATGTATGCAAACAAAGTTTCAGTTCATATTTCAGTTTTGTTTGGTATCATTCATTGTATAGGAATAAATTCTAAAAAGGTTTGCTCGGTGATCAGAAAGGAATAATTAAATTACTGATAACAGTATAATACCAGAGCAAAATAAATACACTGTATATATCAAGATATCCTACTGGTCCACAGAGGCTGGAAAATTATGAATTGGTTTTTGTGTTTACAATGTGTAACCTAGTAAAAAAAAAAGTTTCAATATAAAAAAGCATGCTTCCAGTGTTTCTGATGTAACAACAAAATGATTTGGAAATAATCATTTTATTGCATATTCCTTTTACTACTTTTCTTGAAGTAAGTGTACATTTTCTATTATCATGTGGGATAAAAGTAGCCTTCCTGGAAGGGGTGCTCACATAAATATGCAAGTGAGTCAAGGTGAAATCAAGTATGAGGCATGAACCTGTTTAGTGAGAGTTCCTTTTGAGTGGAAATCACACTCTGGGTTGTGAAGGGTTATTACAGAAGAAGATAAGCGCTGATGTAGTTCACACAGCTGGTTGTCTTTTAAAATGGCTGAATTTAACAATATTGGAATTTCTTTTGTTTGAAAATGACATGTATAAGCTAATTTTTGATGTGTGTTTAATCTTAAGACATGAATCAATGCTCCTCAAAATAAAGAACGTATTTGGTAAGTTTTTAGCCTTTTATTCTCCAGGGTGATTCATGCTCCATAGATTAAATTATAAAACATCAGGGCTATGTATTTTTAAATTTATAGAAAATGCTTAACTTTAGATTTTTTGTGGCACATGCATGTATTTCTTACTATAAGATGTATTTCCTCTACAAGAAGAATTAACTTTGAATTGAAACATGCCAAAACTTATCCTTTAAGAGCCCACCAGAATTACAGTGGCAGACACCATGATGAATGCACCACATGGAACTTAAAATGTTGAATATGACATAAACTGTAGATTTTTTCCTAGTCCCATGAGCAGTATTTAAGCTCCAATTTAGTAAATCAGCCTTCCTCACAATGGTGGTATAATAGTGTTCTTGATTTCAGGTATATTGTGGGATGTTCCACCTCTCTAACCGCTGAATGAGTAATGTTACCTATTTCATTCCAGAATCATCAGTCTAGGAAAAAAAGAGGAAAAGTAGGAGGTTTGAACAATGGGCCATTTTCAAATCATTACAAACAGCTTTTGTGGAGAAGAACAGAACTTTATTCGGTTAGACTTGTATCTGCTTTCTATTCATATTAGTCAGGTTCATCTCTCTCAAAAGCCAAAAATAAGCTTTATTGTCTCGTTTCCATTCATTCTACCTCAATTGAATATCCTACTATTCTCTTTTAAAACTTTTACATTTTATGTGTGTACTAGCAAAATATCCGCGCCTTCGAGTGGAGAAGTAGTGTTTTAAAGAAGTAATGAAAAAGAAAAGGAAACATTTTGAAAATAACAGAACATGATTGTCAATGTAATTGTTTTGTCACTGTTATGAGTGTTGCTGTCATACATATATATATATATTGTAGCAAGAATGAGTTGGAGACATCATAAAGATTTGGGGCAGCCACCCATATAATTGAATCGGCTGCAAAAAGTAGGTTTAAGTAGCACAATGTGCTACGTTTAGAGTCCAGAACAGAACTTCCTGTACTGAGGCAAGTTTTAAAGGGCTGGAAGGGAAATTACATCATCTGTGCTGGAACTGGGAGTGGTGACCTTGTGCCCGGAAGTGACGTCATCCTTGGGGCCGGCAACAGGCGGGATTTCCCGGAAAAGGTCTGCAAGGGACTGAGAGAGATAGTCAGTACACTCCGCCACTCCCGGCCTGGCGTAGAATTACTAGTGTTTAGGCCCTTCAGCTGATTCCCATGTGCACATGTTTGACAATATACAGTATATATCTACATATATATATACTGTATATAGCAAAATCCCCGTGATTCGCAGCAACAAAGAACTGCTTTAAAATTTTTATTAAGAAGAAAAGAAAACCTTTTTAAACTGAGGGAAAATATACCAATAACTATCTGTTAAGGATCTCTTTGTATACCACGTTGTCAGTTCAGCACTCCGGTTGTAATATGAACCAAGATGTGCACTGAGATTACTTTTGAGAATGCAACGTATAGTTGTCCAGGAGAAAAGCAATGTTGCCTCAAATCAATGGTAACCTTTTGTAGGGTGTGTCCCTGAGACTTATTAATTGTCATCATAAAGCAGAGCCTTACTGTAAATTTGAGGCATTTGAATTGAAATGGGAGATGGGTATAACGGTGATGCGAGGAATACATTCAGAGTGTGGCGCTCTGCTGTTTTTTTGTGTAGCTGCCTTCACACAGCTTCTCCGCTGCCTTATAAACGAATGCCATATAAGGCCGTCGTTTCTCCTTGCTTCGAGGTTCTGTACTGTTTTATTGTTCGTTTATTACGATTGTTATAGTTATTGTGTAGCTATGCGAGACTTACTTTACTGTTCAGGTACCCATTTCCTTTATTTAATCCACAGCTTGTATGTTATTTTTGTTCATTTATTACAATTATAGATATTTATTGATTCCCTTCTTTAGCTGACTGCCTGCTCATATAAGGCGCTCCGCTGGTTTTTTATGAAGCAGCCTTTACACAGCTTCTCCGCTGTTTTATAAACGAACGACATATAAAGCCATCCTTTGTCCTTGCTTTGCCAAGGAAGCTGCCTTTTTATTGATTTTTAATCCATGTGTTCTCAGCTGTTTTTTTGTTTGTTTAATACAATTATTATAGTTCTCTTTATATATCACGTTGTCAGTTCAGCACTCTGGTTGTAATATGACGAAGCTGCGCGAGCTCACTCTTGAGAATGCAATGTATAGTTGTCCAGGAGAAAAGCAATCTTGCCTGAAATCAATGGCAACCTTTTGTAGGGTCTGTCCCTGAGACTTATTACTTGTCATCGCAGCAGAGCCTTACTGGAAATTGGAGGCATTTGAATTAAAATGGGAGATCAGAGGGTATAACAGGGATGCGAGGAATACATTGAGTGTGGAGAAACTCTAGAGACAGCGTGTGTATTAACTTGTGGATTTTTCTGTTAGTATTTGGTGGCAGCGTGACAGCTTCAGCAATTAGTAATTAAACAGAATTATAAAGAAATGCATGTAGCCCGCAGTAGCTCAAACCACTTTTGATAATTCAAAGAATGTAACTATCTAGCATGATTTTCATGATAAAAGAGGAGGTAATGTATGCAAACAAAGTTTCAGTTCATATTTCAGTTTTGTTTGGTATCATTCATTGTATAGGAATAAATTCTAAAAAGGTTTGCTCGGTGATCAGAAAGGAATAATTAAATTACTGATAACAGTATAATACCAGAGCAAAATAAATACACTGTATATATCAAGATATCCTACTGGTCCACAGAGGCTGGAAAATTATGAATTGGTTTTTGTGTTTACAATGTGTAACCTAGTAAAAAAAAAAGTTTCAATATAAAAAAGCATGCTTCCAGTGTTTCTGATGTAACAACAAAATGATTTGGAAATAATCATTTTATTGCATATTCCTTTTACTACTTTTCTTGAAGTAAGTGTACATTTTCTATTATCATGTGGGATAAAAGTAGCCTTCCTGGAAGGGGTGCTCACATAAATATGCAAGTGAGTCAAGGTGAAATCAAGTATGAGGCATGAACCTGTTTAGTGAGAGTTCCTTTTGAGTGGAAATCACACTCTGGGTTGTGAAGGGTTATTACAGAAGAAGATAAGCGCTGATGTAGTTCACACAGCTGGTTGTCTTTTAAAATGGCTGAATTTAACAATATTGGAATTTCTTTTGTTTGAAAATGACATGTATAAGCTAATTTTTGATGTGTGTTTAATCTTAAGACATGAATCAATGCTCCTCAAAATAAAGAACGTATTTGGTAAGTTTTTAGCCTTTTATTCTCCAGGGTGATTCATGCTCCATAGATTAAATTATAAAACATCAGGGCTATGTATTTTTTTAAATTTATAGAAAATGCTTAACTTTAGATTTTTTGTGGCACATGCATGTATTTCTTACTATAAGATGTATTTCCTCTACAAGAAGAATTAACTTTGAATTGAAACATGCCAAAACTTATCCTTTAAGAGCCCACCAGAATTACAGTGGCAGACACCATGATGAATGCACCACATGGAACTTAAAATGTTGAATATGACATAAACTGTAGATTTTTTCCTAGTCCCATGAGCAGTATTTAAGCTCCAATTTAGTAAATCAGCCTTCCTCACAATGGTGGTATAATAGTGTTCTTGATTTCAGGTATATTGTGGGATGTTCCACCTCTCTAACCGCTGAATGAGTAATGTTACCTATTTCATTCCAGAATCATCAGTCTAGGAAAAAAAGAGGAAAAGTAGGAGGTTTGAACAATGGGCCATTTTCAAATCATTACAAACAGCTTTTGTGGAGAAGAACAGAACTTTATTCGGTTAGACTTGTATCTGCTTTCTATTCATATTAGTCAGGTTCATCTCTCTCAAAAGCCAAAAATAAGCTTTATTGTCTCGTTTCCATTCATTCTACCTCAATTGAATATCCTACTATTCTCTTTTAAAACTTTTACATTTTATGTGTGTACTAGCAAAATATCCGCGCCGCAGTGGAAGTAGTGTTTTAAAGAAGTAATGAAAAAGAAAAGGAAACATTTTGAAAATAACAGAACATGATTGTCAATGTAATTGTTTTGTCACTGTTATGAGTGTTGCTGTCATACATATATATATATATTGTAGCAAGAATGAGTTGGAGACATCATAAAGATTTGGGGCAGCCACCCATATAATTGAATCGGCTGCAAAAAGTAGGTTTAAGTAGCACAATGTGCTACGTTTAGAGTCCAGAACAGAACTTCCTGTACTGAGGCAAGTTTTAAAGGGCTGGAAGGGAAATTACATCATCTGTGCTGGAACTGGGAGTGGTGACCTTGTGCCCGGAAGTGACGTCATCCTTGGGGCCGGCAACAGGCGGATTTCCCGGAAAAGGTCTGCAAGGGACTGAGAGAGATAGTCAGTACACTCCGCCACTCCCGGCCTGGCGTAGAATTACTAGTGTTTAGGCCCTTCAGCTGATTCCCATGTGCACATGTTTGACAATATACAGTATATATCTACATATATATATACTGTATATAGCAAAATCCCCGTGATTCGCAGCAACAAAGAACTGCTTTAAAATTTTTATTAAGAAGAAAAGAAAACCTTTTTAAACTGAGGGAAAATATACCAATAACTATCTGTTAAGGATCTCTTTGTATACCACGTTGTCAGTTCAGCACTCCGGTTGTAATATGAACCAAGATGTGCACTGAGATTACTTTTGAGAATGCAACGTATAGTTGTCCAGGAGAAAAGCAATGTTGCCTCAAATCAATGGTAACCTTTTGTAGGGTGTGTCCCTGAGACTTATTAATTGTCATCGCAAAGCAGAGCCTTACTGGAAATTTGAGGCATTTGAATTGAAATGGGAGATGGGTATAACGGTGATGCGAGGAATACATTCAGAGTGTGGCGCTCTGCTGTTTTTTTGTGTAGCTGCCTTCACACAGCTTCTCCGCTGCCTTATAAACGAATGCCATATAAGGCCGTCGTTTCTCCTTGCTTCGAGGTTCTGTACTGTTTTATTGTTCGTTTATTACGATTGTTATAGTTATTGTGTAGCTATGCGAGACTTACTTTACTGTTCAGGTACCCATTTCCTTTATTTAATCCACAGCTTGTATGTTATTTTTGTTCATTTATTACAATTATAGATATTTATTGATTCCCTTCTTTAGCTGACTGCCTGCTCATATAAGGCGCTCCGCTGGTTTTTTATGAAGCAGCCTTTACACAGCTTCTCCGCTGTTTTATAAACGAACGACATATAAAGCCATCCTTTGTCCTTGCTTTGCCAAGGAAGCTGCCTTTTGATTTTTAATCCATGTGTTCTCAGCTGTTTTTGTTTGTTTAATACAATTATTATAGTTCTCTTTATATATCACGTTGTCAGTTCAGCACTCTGGTTGTAATATGATGAAGCTGCGCGAGCTCACTCTTGAGAATGCAATGTATAGTTGTCCAGGAGAAAAGCAATCTTGCCTGAAATCAATGGCAACCTTTTGTAGGGTCTGTCCCTGAGACTTATTACTTGTCATCGCGCAGCAGAGCCTTACTGGAAATTGGAGGCATTTGAATTAAAATGGGAGATCAGAGGGTATAACAGGGATGCGAGGAATACATTGAGTGTGGAGAAACTCTAGAGACAGCGTGTGTATTAACTTGTGGATTTTTCTGTTAGTATTTGGTGGCAGCGTGACAGCTTCAGCAATTAGTAATTAAACAGAATTATAAAGAAATGCATGTAGCCCGCAGTAGCTCAAACCACTTTTGATAATTCAAAGAATGTAACTATCTAGCATGATTTTCATGATAAAAGAGGAGGTAATGTATGCAAACAAAGTTTCAGTTCATATTTCAGTTTTGTTTGGTATCATTCATTGTATAGGAATAAATTCTAAAAAGGTTTGCTCGGTGATCAGAAAGGAATAATTAAATTACTGATAACAGTATAATACCAGAGCAAAATAAATACACTGTATATATCAAGATATCCTACTGGTCCACAGAGGCTGGAAAATTATGAATTGGTTTTTGTGTTTACAATGTGTAACCTAGTAAAAAAAAAAGTTTCAATATAAAAAAGCATGCTTCCAGTGTTTCTGATGTAACAACAAAATGATTTGGAAATAATCATTTTATTGCATATTCCTTTTACTACTTTTCTTGAAGTAAGTGTACATTTTCTATTATCATGTGGGATAAAAGTAGCCTTCCTGGAAGGGGTGCTCACATAAATATGCAAGTGAGTCAAGGTGAAATCAAGTATGAGGCATGAACCTGTTTAGTGAGAGTTCCTTTTGAGTGGAAATCACACTCTGGGTTGTGAAGGGTTATTACAGAAGAAGATAAGCGCTGATGTAGTTCACACAGCTGGTTGTCTTTTAAAATGGCTGAATTTAACAATATTGGAATTTCTTTTGTTTGAAAATGACATGTATAAGCTAATTTTTGATGTGTGTTTAATCTTAAGACATGAATCAATGCTCCTCAAAATAAAGAACGTATTTGGTAAGTTTTTAGCCTTTTATTCTCCAGGGTGATTCATGCTCCATAGATTAAATTATAAAACATCAGGGCTATGTATTTTTTTAAATTTATAGAAAATGCTTAACTTTAGATTTTTTGTGGCACATGCATGTATTTCTTACTATAAGATGTATTTCCTCTACAAGAAGAATTAACTTTGAATTGAAACATGCCAAAACTTATCCTTTAAGAGCCCACCAGAATTACAGTGGCAGACACCATGATGAATGCACCACATGGAACTTAAAATGTTGAATATGACATAAACTGTAGATTTTTTCCTAGTCCCATGAGCAGTATTTAAGCTCCAATTTAGTAAATCAGCCTTCCTCACAATGGTGGTATAATAGTGTTCTTGATTTCAGGTATATTGTGGGATGTTCCACCTCTCTAACCGCTGAATGAGTAATGTTACCTATTTCATTCCAGAATCATCAGTCTAGGAAAAAAAGAGGAAAAGTAGGAGGTTTGAACAATGGGCCATTTTCAAATCATTACAAACAGCTTTTGTGGAGAAGAACAGAACTTTATTCGGTTAGACTTGTATCTGCTTTCTATTCATATTAGTCAGGTTCATCTCTCTCAAAAGCCAAAAATAAGCTTTATTGTCTCGTTTCCATTCATTCTACCTCAATTGAATATCCTACTATTCTCTTTTAAAACTTTTACATTTTATGTGTGTACTAGCAAAATATCCGCACTTCGCAGTGGAGAAGTAGTGTTTTAAAGAAGTAATGAAAAAGAAAAGGAAACATTTTGAAAATAACAGAACATGATTGTCAATGTAATTGTTTTGTCACTGTTATGAGTGTTGCTGTCATACATATATATATATATTGTAGCAAGAATGAGTTGGAGACATCATAAAGATTTGGGGCAGCCACCCATATAATTGAATCGGCTGCAAAAAGTAGGTTTAAGTAGCACAATGTGCTACGTTTAGAGTCCAGAACAGAACTTCCTGTACTGAGGCAAGTTTTAAAGGGCTGGAAGGGAAATTACATCATCTGTGCTGGAACTGGGAGTGGTGACCTTGTGCCCGGAAGTGACGTCATCCTTGGGGCCGGCAACAGGCGGGATTTCCCGGAAAAGGTCTGCAAGGGACTGAGAGAGATAGTCAGTACACTCCGCCACTCCCGGCCTGGCGTAGAATTACTAGTGTTTAGGCCCTTCAGCTGATTCCCATGTGCACATGTTTGACAATATACAGTATATATCTACATATATATATACTGTATATAGCAAAATCCCCGTGATTCGCAGCAACAAAGAACTGCTTTAAAATTTTTATTAAGAAGAAAAGAAAACCTTTTAAACTGAGGGAAAATATACCAATAACTATCTGTTAAGGATCTCTTTGTATACCACGTTGTCAGTTCAGCACTCCGGTTGTAATATGAACCAAGATGTGCACTGAGATTACTTTTGAGAATGCAACGTATAGTTGTCCAGGAGAAAAGCAATGTTGCCTCAAATCAATGGTAACCTTTTGTAGGGTGTGTCCCTGAGACTTATTAATTGTCATCGCAAAGCAGAGCCTTACTGGAAATTTGAGGCATTTGAATTGAAATGGGAGATGGGTATAACGGTGATGCGAGGAATACATTCAGAGTGTGGCGCTCTGCTGTTTTTTTGTGTAGCTGCCTTCACACAGCTTCTCCGCTGCCTTATAAACGAATGCCATATAAGGCCGTCGTTTCTCCTTGCTTCGAGGTTCTGTACTGTTTTATTGTTCGTTTATTACGATTGTTATAGTTATTGTGTAGCTATGCGAGACTTACTTTACTGTTCAGGTACCCATTTCCTTTATTTAATCCACAGCTTGTATGTTATTTTTGTTCATTTATTACAATTATAGATATTTATTGATTCCCTTCTTTAGCTGACTGCCTGCTCATATAAGGCGCTCCGCTGGTTTTTTATGAAGCAGCCTTTACACAGCTTCTCCGCTGTTTTATAAACGAACGACATATAAAGCCATCCTTTGTCCTTGCTTTGCCAAGGAAGCTGCCTTTTTATTGATTTTTAATCCATGTGTTCTCAGCTGTTTTTTTGTTTGTTTAATACAATTATTATAGTTCTCTTTATATATCACGTTGTCAGTTCAGCACTCTGGTTGTAATATGACGAAGCTGCGCGAGCTCACTCTTGAGAATGCAATGTATAGTTGTCCAGGAGAAAAGCAATCTTGCCTGAAATCAATGGCAACCTTTTGTAGGGTCTGTCCCTGAGACTTATTACTTGTCATCGCGCAGCAGAGCCTTACTGGAAATTGGAGGCATTTGAATTAAAATGGGAGATCAGAGGGTATAACAGGGATGCGAGGAATACATTGAGTGTGGAGAAACTCTAGAGACAGCGTGTGTATTAACTTGTGGATTTTTCTGTTAGTATTTGGTGGCAGCGTGACGAAGTTGCTTCCGCACGACCCCGTTAGCTGTGGAGCTCAGCTCGGAGCATATTCTTTTCCTACCTTGTCAATTGTGTAATGCATTTTTTGAACAGGTTTGATGCATGGAAGTGATCACTTGTACAGCGTTCAGTCATTTAATGCTTTATTTAATGTTAGCTAAGACCCGGCACTTAAAAGTTTCTTGCTACAGCAATTTTAACTCCATTACAAAGTGATCCAAAGTCTCGTTTATACCTCATGTCTTCTCATTAAACTTGTATCTCACGAATAAAATATTTGACATTTTTCTTCAGCGCTCTTTGGGAGCTCTTCCTTCTTTTCTACGTACTGCGTTCACAGTCAGTTCACGTGATTACGTGGGAGGCGTGATGGAGTGACACGCAGCTCCGTCCCCCACGGCCATCAAGCTAAAGTCCATTACAGTATATGGAGAAAAATAGGTTCCAGTTATGACCATTACGCGTAGAATTTCGAAATGAAACCTGCCCAACTTTTGTAAGTAAGCTGTAAGGAATGAGCCTGCCAAATTTTAGCCTTCTACCTACACAGGAAGTTGGAGAATTAGTGATGAGTGAGTCAGTCAGTCAGTCAGTGAGGGCTTTGCCTTTTATTAGTATAGATTCCTAAAGACTGAGAGAGTAACATTATGTCATTTTTAAAAAGTGCCAGGTGAGGGAAGATAACAAAATAACAAAATTTTTAAATCTGCTTAACTCAGGTCAGACAGCGTAGTCAAAATATTGTGGAGTTCAGTTATATTTTGAGTTGAAGACAGATCTTTTGACCAATGAATAAGAAGGAAAGATGGGTCAAAAGCACAATCCTGAACAGGCTTCCTGATTCTCAACTACTTTCATTTTACAGAGATATTTGTTTAATAGAATCATATCAAAAATGCATTTGTTTTCAGCCTACAACTGGTACTTTGATAAGTAGATTTACGTGACACAAGCAAAGTGTTTTCATGGACATTTTTGATAACGTTTTCTGTTGTCCAGCGTTGGTCACCATTAGGGCCCACAATTTACCGCGGCAAGAAATGGTAAATTCCGCGGCATGTTTTTTTAAATTCCGTGGCGTACCGCAGCAAATGCAATACCAGAACTCCATAAGACTAATTCGTAACCCAAGCAAAATAAATGCAATTTTTCTTATTCTTAATCCTTAATAATAATTATAATTCATAATACAAATAAAATAGGTATATCACAGCGTTCACATCTGCACATTTTAATCCACAGATTTGCTTTAGGCAAACGATGCTGAAACATATGTAGGCATAATATTATTGTCAACAAACTATTGAATAATGTTTCTAAAGTTATCGTTTATTTATTGTTGAAGAAAACGGCACTGTAAACTCGTAGGTTTTCTTGTGACAGAGAATATCGCAGTGGTGACAACACCAACCCATATTTTTAGAACAAACGTTCCACATCAACAGAAGAGATTGGCAACGCAATGTAAACTTTAGCAAGAGCTGCTAAGTGAGGCAGTCTGTCCTCTAAGACATGCCAAAAAGCAGTGATATCCGCTGTAATTACTTCACAAGATGCTATGTCCAGATAAGCTTGCCATTCATCTGCTGCAGCCATCATTGTTGGCACTGATTGTGCATGATCAGCAAAATTATTCGATAAGAGTGGTAGCTGTCGTGGATCAAATATTCTCACAGATCTGAATAGGTCTATTGCCGGCTGTTTGGTTCCCACAAAATATTCTTCAAGTTTAGCAGCAGCATTGTGCTTTGGATCTTCACAGCTGCTGGTTGCAATTGGAAATCCGGATGATTTCAGGCAAGACATTAAGTCAGACACTTTGTTGTAGACATCGACAGCCATGAATAACTGTGCCTCAAAATAAGTCAGAGTGTTCATAATTGGCTGGCAGTGAACAGATACAAATTCAAGTTCAGCTCTCAGCTCGTTAAGTTTATCAGTACTTTGCAGCAACGCTGACAGCTTCTTTAACTGGACTGTAGCTCCACTGTGTTCGATTTCAGTAGCAACGAATGAGATATAATAGTCTAGATACTCAGCGTGGTACAGCACAGCCTCTTACCAAGAGTTCCATCTTGTGATGACTGGAGTTGGCGGCATGACTGCCTTTTCAACTTTTATTTGTCGCAGATGATGAAGATATCTAGCATGACGTCCTGATGCTTTGGAGAATATGGCCTTGACAGAAGCAGCCAGCATATCACAAAGTCGTAGTGCTTCACGAAACTCTTCTCCAACTAATGACAGGATGCCCAACATGTGACATGAACGACATTTGGCAGTATTCCTCGCAAACTGTCACGAAAACATTTTTTCATATAAGCTGCATTATCCGTAACAAACGCTACAACGTCATTGAAGTGCATATTAACCTCAGTCAGAGTACGGATAATAAGCTGCGCAATGCTTACATTGTTCACTTTGGTTAAAAAATCTGTGTTCACTAACATTGCTATGCATTCATCTGGTTTAAAAGCATTGAGCGGTTGAATAAGCATATTTACAGCATAACGTCCAACAACATCCGTTGTTTCATCAGCAATAATGACCACTTTCTGTCCGGCTAGCTTCGCTATTATATTAGCCTGTTGTTGGTTGAAAATTCTTGTAACGTATAGTTCCCTAAGTGTATTAGCCTGCGGTATTCCACCACCGCCCTTCAGGTTCTTCTGCATAAAACTACGCATGGTAGGGTTGTCAACTTTCTCCAGCTGTATATTGGCTGCCATAAATGCTTCAGCCAGTTCCATCACTAGCGTATCTTTGGCAGCAGTTGCAGCAGTTGATTGTTCAATGCATCCGGTAATAGTACTTTGTCGTTTGCTGCTTGTGGGGTCATTCGTGGCCTCATGTTGTCGTTTATTTGCAGGCTCTTTGTGCTTTTTTGTCCCCAGATGATCAGTTATAGTCTGGCATCTAACATTATCGACTGGTTTGTTACAAGTCTTGCACCACAGTAAACCACCTTCAGCATAGAATTTATCCTGTCCAAATTCTTTAACTCGCTGTTCCGGTCCAACATTCACTGCAGTTTTTTTGCGTTGCTTGTTATTGTTATTGGCCATACTCAAAGATTAATTTTACTAAATTTAAATAAGCCTAATTCATTGTAAAGTACACAATAGGTCAAATTGTTACCACTTTTCATTCAGAATTGGTATTTTCCGTGGCAGTTAAGTTAATTCTGTGGCGTGGCGTTTTACCGCTGCAAAACCCTAAATTCCGCAGGCCGCGGTAAATTGTGGGCCCTAGTCACCATAGGCTTCCATTCTATCAGATATGTCAGTGTTCTCTAAAATATGGCATTCAAAATTTTTTTGGCTATTACTACAGACCACATTGGGTTATGCAATATATAAAAAATAAGTGTTTTGGTGAAGATTTCCTTTAATAAAACAAAAGAACCTTATTTATCAATAAGAAGCTGTAGAGGTAGTGGAAACATTCACAACAGCATTCTAGCACAGGCCTCTTTTAGAGGAAGTACTTTCTAAAACAATTAAAGAACTTCAGATTGTTGATGTACTGACTGCAAAAATGGCAGAAAGTTGAAAAAGTTTTTGAGTGAAGATCACAAGAAAGTGCTGGCATACAGGCAAAGCACAGGTCAAGACCAGAATAGAAAACAAGTGAAAGAAATGACACAGCCAAGTCATAAACCAAAAATCTAAGTAAAAAAAATGGAGCTTTTTCTAGAACCAGTGACCACATATCAAAAGAATTTCAACTTTTTAAGTTTTGTCCAATCTCAGATACAAAATGACCATCAAGATGACCTTTTAACCATTCAGCAATTAATCCCTAATGTTGTGATCCTAAAGTCCACGTTCCTAGCCACCAGGACCCACATCATAACAACTGAGTTCACAAAATGGTGGCACCCTTTATCAAAACAAGAAGGCTTCTAAATAAAAGGCAGCTTCTAAACCGGTGTTTCCCAAACTCGGTCCTGGGGACCCCCTTTGGCTGCTGGTTTTTGTTCCAACCAGATTCCTAATCAGTGACAACACCTGATAACACTGATCTCATTTAATTAGCTGTTTTTTTTCTTTTATTCTACATTCTCTTTTGTTGATTTCATTATATTTTGGCCTTTCTGTGTGCAGTTTTTCCCCTTTGTTGTATCTTAATAATGACAATTTAAAACGAGCAGATCAGACACACTGAATAATCAAACGCTGCAAGTACTTTTGAGTCAGACTCACTAATTAGTAGATAATGGATTAATTAAACAATTAGAACACCTTGAAAAGTAGAATTAAAATCAAGATGAAAATACTGTTAAAAAGAAATACATTATTCCTATATAACTTGTTTGGTACATTTTCATTTTTTTTCTTTTTAGCAAACTTACTTTTCTAATTTCTATATTGTTCCCTAAACACAGAACTTGGGAAATATCAATTCACTTAATTAGCCCAGGAGTTCAATTAAAAACAGAAGCTGGTTGGAACAAAAACCTGCAGCCACAGGGGGTCCCCAGGACCAAGTTTGGGTAACATTGTTCTAAACAAAGGCTTCAAACAAGTTAACAACCACAAAATGTTATTCCTTGAGTATAAAAACACATAGGTGATTTGTATAGCACAAGAGCCTGGAAAAAATAAAAAGAACCCCCAACATAATAGCCCCAGGTCAAAGGTCTTTTCTACAACTTATTGTTTAAAAGTGTTCTCCATCTTTCTCCATCTTATTTTGGTTATTGCTATTTTCTCAGTCAATGACATAAAATAGCTGGAGGCAGTGGTGTGCAATAATACTTCTAAAATCACTAGTTGCAATCACCTCACTGTGGAGCCACTATACTGTTGCATACTGAAACATAAAGTCATTAAGGTCTTTTTAGACCTGTTTTATCTCGCGCACCCACTGTTAACTTCGTCTTTAGCAAAATTCTCAAGTCAGTTATGAACAGGGTTCCCATATCCTATGATACCACTTACCCACAAGGTTTAGCCATGAACTTTGAAAGATAAGTTTGGTATTTTTCAAGTCAAAGTTATTTCTTCACAATCATGGTCTATATTAATTTGCCACATATAATTTGTTCTAAATCAAAGTGTTTTTTTTAGCTTGCAGCTTACAAAGGGACTGAAGGGTACACAAGTCCATAGGTGAATTAAAAGAATATCAAATACATCCAGTTTGAAGCAGCAGAATTTTCGTTTTAAGAATATGTGCCTTCTGCGTTTATGAGGAATTCATTTGATAGCGAAAGGAAACTCGAAATAATTATTTTATTACAGATTCTGGGAGCTGTTTTTCCTGCTTGCTTGTCTGCTCACAGCTGTCATTGTGAGTTAAGTTTGCACATAAAAAGGAAAAGTGATCAGCGCGAAAGTTGAGTCATGTGCCTGGTCGTTGACAGTGTGAATAATAATAATATATTCCATGCTGTCAATCAGACCTGTCATGCATCAAGGCCAAGTAGGCACTTAACACTAAAAAAAATAAGATCAATGAGCAAATTTACTTTAATGAAAATAATGAAAGCTCTTAAAGCATTGAGGAAGCAGATTCTCTTCCCATTTCTTTTTCTTCTCTATTTATCTTTATCCACTTATTAAACTCATCAATTTATTTATTTTTACTAGGTTTAAGTTTTACTCTGTTGGCCATGTTCTCTTTCTCTTTAGTTGATTTGTTTTCAATCCTATTTTTTGTAAAAATTGATCTATTTGTATGGAATGATTGCAATAAAATCAATAACATTTAAAAAAACCAAAAAACTCATCCCTGTTGGGTTCCATGGATGTTGCCGGGGATGCAGCAGGGACTGAGGAATACTTCCTGGTGGGACATAAAAGGAGCTGCATGCCTCACAAGGACAAGCCAGAGTCAGGAGGAAGGTGGACAACGCTTTGCAGGAGAAGTGGGGGAGGCAGTGGAAAAGTGACAGAGAAAGAAAACAAAGAGCATGCTATCTTTTGCTTATTGCATATAATTGTGGCTGTGGTGGTTGGAAATATTTGTTTTAAAGAGTTTCCCATGAATAAAAACATTTTTACCTTGTGTCTGTGCCTGTTTGTACTGGGTGCTTGGGGAGCTGGAGTGCTCAGTGGTGTCCACAAATGATAGCATTAAATATGGGATAGGAAGCAAAATTGAAAAGGAATGTTACATTATTACAGGGTGTAAATTATGTACAAATAAAATCATCATTATTGACTTATGTGCATATTTAAAAATAGTTCATTTTAAAATTCATGTTTTAATACTTTTTTATTCAATATTTATTTTCTATTGATTAGGTTTACTTAGAATAAAAACATGTTTAACACTAAGAATTAAACTAGCTGTTCTATGATCTTGCTTTTCGAAATGCTGTCAGCATGTTAACTAAACTAGGTAAACCCCATCCATTTCATTGTTAGTGGGACTGGCTCCCCTCACTACATGTAATAAAACATGAAGTAAAACACAAGGTAGAGATGGAAATGTCCTGGTTTAATAGTGCAGGCTGTTTGTATTAACTTATTTTTGTCAGACTTTCCATTGGGAATTACCTATTTCCCTTCTGGCTATGTTTTGAAGATAATACGCTTACTTTTCATATGGTAATCCCTAGACTAATGGCTGTCTGCTAAAAAAAATACTTGCTTATATGCTTAACTGACAGTGCTTCAGGTGTAAACATCTACATAACAAATGTATTGTAATGAACCTTCAACATATACTTTATTTGAAAGAAATGTGTTTTACCTACTTTTCTTTAAAAGTATTATTACACTTGAATTTAGTTACTCCTGCTGTATTCTATTAACATGCATTTAAAACTGTATAGTAATAACTTGTAAAATACAGTCATTCCCAAATTGTCAACATATCTACACAAACATAAGTTATAATAGGTATATTCATTAAAGATGAAACTACTGTGATTATAATAGTTATACATTCAAGTGTCTTTAAAAGAAAATGGGCTTCATGATAATTTTTCCCAAGCATTCCGAAATGCTCCTACTAAAATCTTTAAGTTGTATCGTTCTTGGAGCTTGGTACAATAGTCCTAAATGCTGAGTTTGGTCCAATGAATGCTACTCTGGCATGACAGATTTTATTGTCCTGGTGTGAGAGGTAGCATAGTGTTATTGCATTTATTATATCCTAGCATTTCATCACATATAGAGCACCTCTGGTCTGTAGTTATTAAGACAGTTAATTTTTGTTTTGTGTGTGTTTTTTTTGTCCTTTTGAAGCAGGTGCATATTTCAAGATATTGTAGATTTACAATTTACATTTATTTGCTCAGCAGACACATTTTTCCATACTGAATTAAAAAAATAAATCAAAATAATCAAGTAAAAGTTGACCAAACCAAGTTTGTCCTGAAACACTTTTTCCGAAGGTTACAAAAGTGACCATCTCAAGTGAAAAGCCCTGAACAAAATGCAAGTTTGTTATAATTCCTTGGTTTTCAAACCTAACTAAGACAAAAGATTCACAAGAGAGTCTTTAAACACTTTTTAAACACTGTGGTGGACGGCTGGGGGTGGTACCCAGCCGGGATGCCCAGGAGGACCGGAGGAGGGCTTACGCCTCCTCCAGACCACGAGGGGGCGACCGCCCTGGTTGCACTAAGGACCACTGCCAGGGGGCACCTCAGTGCCTGAAGAGCCCTGGACCTCAGCACTTCCGCCACACCAGGAAGTGCTGGAGGTAAGAAGACTGGGGACACCCGGAGGGCTTCTGGGTATGCAACCGGCACTTCCACCACACAGGGGATGGCCGCGGAGGAGTGTCGGGGAGCAGCTGGAGCCCATCCGGGCTGCTATAAAAAGGGCCGCCTCCCGTCATTCGGAGGCAAGAGTCGGGTGGAAGTAGATGGGAGTCTGGTGAGAGAGGAGTGGAGGCAGCCAGAAGGCAGGCACTGGACTGTAAGGCCTGGACTTTGGGGAATCAGTGCTGAAGGCACTGGGTTGTGCACTTTAAACTGTAAATATTGTCTATACTAATAAAAGGCAAAGCCCTGACTGACTCACTGACTGACTGACTGACTCACTGACTGACTCACTCATCACTAATTCTCCAACTTCCTGTGTAGGTAGAAGGCTGAAATTTGGCAGGCTTATTCCTTACAGCTTACTTACAAAAGTTAAGCAGGTTTCATTTCGAAATTCTACACGTAACGGTCATAACGGTCGACAACGTCCGCCATGTTGAACTTTCTTATTTATGGCCCCATCTTCACGAAATTTGGTAGGCGGCTTCCCTGCGCTAACCAAAACCGATGTACTTACTTATTTCAGTGGTATGACGCCACTGTCGGCCGCCATATTGAACTTTCCAACGTCACTAATTCTCCAACTTTCCGTGTAGGTAGAAGGCTGTAATTTGGCAGGCTCATTCCTTACCGCTTACTTACAAAAGTTAAGCAGGTTTCATTTCGAAATTCTAAGCGTAGCGGTCATAACGGTCGACAATGTCCGCCATGTTGAACTTTCTTATTTATGGCCCCATCTTCACGAAATTTGGTAGGCAGCTTCCCTGCACTAACCGAAAACAATGTACGTACTTATTTCGGTGGTATGATGCCACTGTCGGCCGCCATATTGAACTTTTCAGCTGTCTTTGTTACTTATGGGCCCATCTTCAAGAAATTTGGTACGCGGGTTCCCAACGCTAACTGAATCCTACTTACGTACATATATACAGTGGTGTGCAAAACTATTTGCCCCCTTCCTGATTTCTTATTCTTTTGCATGTTTGTCACACAAAATGTTTCTGTTCATCAAACACATTTAACCATTAGTCAAATATAACACAAGTAAATACAAAATGCAGTTTTTAAATGATGGTTTTTATTATTTAGGGAGAAAAAAAAATCCAAACCTACATGGCCCTGTGTGAAAAAGTAATTGCCCCCTGAACCTAATAACTGGTTGGGCCACCCTTAGCAGCAATAACTGCAATCAAGCGTTTGCGATAACTTGCAATGAGTCTTTTACAGCGCTCTGGAGGAATTTTGGCCCACTCATCTTTGCAGAATTGTTGTAATTCAGCTTTATTTGAGGGTTTTCTAGCATGAACCACCTTTTTAAGGTCATGCCATAGCATCTCAATTGGATTCAGGTCAGGACTTTGACTAGGCCACTCCAAAGTCTTAATTTGGCTGATTTTCTTCAGCCATTCAGAGGTGGATTTGCTGGTGTGTTTTGGGTCATTGTCCTGTTGCAGCACCCAAGATCGCTTGAGTTGACGAACAGATGGCCGGACATTCTCCTTCAGGATTTTTTGGTAGACAGTAGAATTCATGGTTCCATCTATCACAGCAAGCCTTCCAGGTCCTGAAGCAGCAAAACAACCCCAGACCATCACACTACCACCACCATATTTTACTGTTGGTATGATGTTCTTTTCTGAAATGCTGTGTTCCTTTCACGCCAGATGTAATGGGACATTTGCCTTCCAAAAAGTTCAACTTTTGTCTCATCAGTCCACAAGGTATTTTCCCAAAAGTCTTGGCAATCACTGAGATGTTTCTTAGCAAAATTGAGACGAGCCCTAATGTTCTTTTTGCTTAACAGTGGTTTGCGTCTTGGAAATCTGCCATGCAGGCCGTTTTTGCCCAGTCTCTTTCTTATGGTGGAGTCGTGAACACTGACCTTAATTGAGGCAAGTAAGGCCTGCAGTTCTTTAGACGTTGTCCTGGGGTCTTTTGTGACCTCTCGGATGAGTCGTCTCTGCGCTCTTGGGGTAATTTTGGTCGGCCGGCCACTCCTGGGAAGGTTCACCACTGTTCCATGTTTTTGCCATTTGTGGATAATGGCTCTCACTGTGGTTCGCTGGAGTCCCAAAGCTTTAGAAATGGCTTTATAACCTTTACCAGACTGATAGATCTCAATTACTTCTGTTCTCATTTGTTCCTGAATTTCTTTGGATCTTGGCATGATGTCTAGCTTTTGAGGTGCTTTTGGTCAACTTCTCTGTGTCAGGCAGCTCCTATTTAAGTGATTTCTTGATTGAAACAGGTGTGGCAGTAATCAGGCCTGGGGGTGGCTACGGAAATTGAACTCAGGTGTGATACACCACAGTTAGTTTATTTTTTAACAAGGGGCAATTACTTTTTCACACAGGGCCATGTAGGTTTGGATTTTTTTCTCCTTAAATAATAAAAACCATCATTTAAAAACTGCATTTTGTGTTTATTTGTGTTATATTTGACTAATGGTTAAATGTGTTTGATGATCAGAAACATTTTGTGTGACAAATATGCAAAAGAATAAGAAATCAGGAAGGGGGCAAATAGTTTTTCACACCACTGTACGTCCATAGCCTGCAGCTCAGTCACCATGTGATGCGGCGTTGGGTCCCCCATCCCAACGCATCCCACGTTGTTGGCTGCCTGCCTATATAAGACCGTCTGTCACTCCGGTCTCTACATTCCCTTCCTTGCTTCGCCACGTGATTCACGTCTCCCTGCTGATAACTACAGCCTTTTTATTTAATTCACGGCTTCTCCACTGTTTTATTGTTCATTTATTACGATTATAGTTATTGTGTAGGTATTTTAGACTTACTTTACATTGTTCAGGTACCCATTTCCTTTATTGTTCCAACCATACCCCCATTAACATGTCTATCGAGGTGATCACTTACCGAGTGGTTTCCATGCCCGGAGATGGCACCTGCCTTTTCCATTGTCTTTGTTACATATTGCACGGCCATATCAGGCTCACTCTTGATATCCGGAGGAACATTGTGACTTATGTATTGAATGACTGGGACAGGTTCAAGGTGTGAACTGATGACGGTACAGGAGATAATTATACTACACAGGAGCACTATAAGAGTGAAATGCTTAAGCCCTTTACCTATGGTTCTGCATGAGAGTTGATGGCTGCCGCTGAATTGTTCGGTTGTCGCTTTCAAGTGTACTGAAATGGCCAAATATTTTACACCTTTCGACAACTGCCAATGCCTCTTAAACATCTTAGATTCACAAGTGACAATTTCAGTAGTGGACACTTTGATGTTTATGAATGTTTAAACTCTCAAAAGCTGGATGTGAAGTTATCGATAAAACCGGTTGTATGCTTACAACACTTGACAGATGCCGAATGTCACTTCAACACAAGTCCTGCAAATACTGTCGTAATTGAAACAAACCATGAAACGCAAACTGATTATGACAGCAGCAAACCAAGCTGTGAGATTTGAGACAAGATTACTTTTCACATGGCCAACTGTACGTTGCATGCTCAAGAGTAAGCTCAGCGCACAGCTTGGTCATATTAAAGCCGGAGGGCCGAACTGACAATGTGGTATACAAGGAGATTCTTAACAAATAATTATTGGTATATTTTCCCTCAGTTTAAAAAGGTTTCATTTTCTTCTTAATAAAAATTTTAAGGTAGTACTTCGCCGTTGCGAAGCGCAGGTATTTTGCTAGTATATAATAAAAGTGTGTGCTGGGTGATAAATCGTTGTCCGCCTGTCTGTGTCCGGGCCACGTTCCACAACACATTGAGGAAGTCATTATGTCAAATGAAGCCATGCAATGCAAAAACCATTCATTAGCTGACCTGAGTGGATGAGAAGGAGCATAGAACCTTACAGGTGTCTCCATATGTATAGGCACTTAACCATTGACTACTCTGTAGGCAAGCATCAATGATTAGAACTTAATATGTGCTGCTACAGGGTGTCAGTGGAGTGACCTGAAAAGAGGAGTGAGTGCCTTGGCTGGTTGAACACAAGGTGTGTCACTGTATTGAATCACCTGCAGCTGCTTGAAAAACTTCATGTTCTTCATGGCTGAGGACAAAATTTTGTATTATTGGACTGCATCCTGGAGAGGAAACCTAGCTCTATTATATCAAGCATGTCTGAAGACATACCAAGATGGCAGTTTTACAGGATTAAGCATAACCTGAAACTAACTCTGATGGGACTGGAAAGTAACCTCAGAAGTGCTTTCAAGTCCAGGCTTTAGTAGACCTCTTGCTATATAGCCACTAAGATTGGTGTCAGGAGAGGAATGCTTGGTGAATGTTAGACTGTTGGGCTTAGAGGTGGACACTTCCACGTACAGGTACCCCAAAAGGATCTAATCTTTGTTATTTTGAGTATTTTTGTAGTTTTGCAGTTCCTTGCCTTAATTCCACTTGTATGAGCACTTTTTATTTTACCTGAGTGGTCCTCAGTTAGTTCTTAGTTCAGTTTATTCTCTTCAGCCCTGTGGTAAAGTGAGGTCTGCGGCTGTTTACAATTTTTAAATAAATAATCACCACAATCGCGTCTTTGTGTGGGGAAGGCATGGCAGTGTGGCAAAAGGTTCCCATGTGCTATGCAGGAGCAAACGGCTCTGAACTTAGTGCACAGGTGTAGGATCGTCCGCGACCCTAAAAGGCACCAGGAGCTGCTCATTACCACAGCTGTGCCATGTCCCCAGTTTAAAAGGGAAGCGTGAATGTGGGAAGGGAGGAATTGAGAAGTAGCAACAAGAAGAAAAGACTGAGGTAAAAGGGAGAAAGAGAGAAGATGGCAGGAGGCGGAAGGAGCTGGTGCAGGAGTGAGCAAGTTGAAGAAAGCAAGCTCGAAGGAGAGAAATAAGGCAGCTGTGAAGTGAGCCCCAAAGAGGAGTGTGTGGCCAAAATGTGGGGGTGGGGGGGAATCAGGGGCAATGTTTTAATAGGTCACTCTGGCTGAGCTGCAATGATGAGCGGGAGTGACCAGGAGTTTAGATGGCTCACCACGGAAGAAAGGGACGGCATCAGGGGTCGAGGAGTCTTGGGAGGAGAGTCCCAGTGTTTGTGCGCCCTGGCCACTGGGGACCCAAGCCGAGGTCAGGAGAAGGGAGCCTTTCCATAGCCATGGGACAGCAGGGTCCCAGACCTGAGGAAGATCAGCTGCATCTGCTGTTAGGGCGACTCCTCTGCTGCAAGGCCTGCGTGGGATAAGCAGAGGAGACACCAGTTAAAAGATAAAGGCACTGGGTTTTTAAAAAGGATTTAACCTTGTTAAGGATGGTTTTAACCTCATTTTAATGGATGTGTTCACCTTTGTTTTTAATTGGATTATTTATTTATTTATTGAACTATTTACTTTTCTGAGCACTGAACGTTTGGAACATTTTGATTTGTTTTTAATAAAAGCACTGAGCACCTTCCTCTTTCTTCATTTGTGTTTTGTCCCCATCTGCCATGCTCATTCCTGTCACGTTATCGACTCCATAAAGAAAATGAAGAGGGAACAAGGAGCCAACCTGCACCATCACAAGCACCATTCTTAAAATAGCCCGGCTAATTTGCTGCCACAGGATTTTAAAAAAATGCTATGAAATTTCATGCAAAGTAGAAGATTTAGCAGTATTAACTCATATAAAACTCCCTTTATTATTATTACTACTTTATTTCTCATTATGTTTCAATGGAAGTATATTTTGGCATTTAAGTGGTTATTATAAGTAAACATAAATTATTTTGTATAATGTGTTATCTTAAAGGGTTTTAAGGTGACCCTATCCTTACTTTGTTATGCAGACCTATAGATATTGTGGCATGCGGCTGAGGGTGGAGCCCCAGCCGGGACGCCCGGAAGGACTGGAGGAGGGCTGGTGCCTCCTCCCGATCACGAGGGGGCGACCGCCCTGGTTTTGTTGGTGGCCTCGGGTAGGGGTCTTGGAAGCCCAACCCTGTAGGGGCCCGTGGCCAATGCCAGTCGGCGCCCCGGTGCCTGAAGAACCCTGGCGCCCAGCACTTCTGCCACACCCGGAAGTGCTGAGGGGAAAAAGACTGAGGACACCCAGAAGACTTCCAGGTGCACAGCCGGCACTTCTGCCACACTGGGGCGTGTCTGCAGAGGAATGCCGGGAAGCAGCTGGAGCCCATCTGGGGTGCTATAAAAGGGGCCGCCTCCCAACAGTCGAGCGCAGAAGTCGGGTGGAAGAGGACAGAGCTGGAGAGAGGACTGGAGGCGGCCAGAAGAAAAGCACTAGTGACTGTGTGAGAGGCCCGGACTTTTTGGGGAATCGGTGCTGGAGGCACTGGGTTTGTGCACTTGAACCATAAATATTGTATATAGTTGTGGTGTAAATAAACATGTGCTGGGTGATCAAACGATGTCCGTCTGTCTGTGTCTGGGGCCAGTTCCACAATATGTCCTCCACTCCAACTCTTGTACTTTTATCCTTGCACTGACCTGATTTAGAAAGAGAGACAGCCCACAGATGCAATACATGTGCACCTGGTGCCATGGCTCAATTCTGTACTCAGAACTGGCTGCTATTGTACTTGACTTGCTCTATTTAAGAGGATGTCTTCTCTTTATTCATTTACTGTATACCCTGGGCAGGATAGAGTAAATATTAAATGCAAGCAAGGAAAGCAAATAATGAACTTTTATCCACTCATTATAGTCTTTAACATTCTTAAATATTTTTAATTTGCCAAAAACTGAAAGCAAATAAAAGCAAATAGGTGTGACAAAGTCAATGATACAACATGGAAATTTTAGAAGCTGTCAAAGACAATGCTGACCAGCACAACCAATATGTGTAGCATTTAGTTTCTTAAGGTTAAATTGTTGCATCTCATGGCATGGCTCTCCTTGGTGACTATGTTCTTCCTAGTTCTCCTGTTCACTACTTTCAATTTAACCAGCAAACTTTTTAGAGCTTGGTAGTGCCAAGGCAAACAGGACCGAACTTAACTTTCACGAGGTGTGCATACACAAAGATAACCAGTGGTTCAAGGAGTTTGCTTTTATGTATATGGAAAGTCTGAAAACGTGATCATTTTACTGTTTAAGGTTTTGAACTTTTATCTTGCTAGACTGCCATTTTGACAGTGGTAAGTTACATTTTTTCTAGTTTCGTCTTCTGTCTGCTATCGGTACTAACACTTCCTCTTTTTGTGTTTAAAACAGGTCAAATGTTCAAGTAAACAAAATATTTCACAGTTTTAACATATTGATTCATAGTGTTATTATTGTAACATTTACAGAGTAAAATGAAATTCTTACTTGTATATGCTAATCAGAATGCAAATTTATATCTAATTACATTAGAAAGCAGTATTAAAAGGAAACTGGTGTAATGACCTAAGGACAAGATGTATATATGAAATATTTAATAGTTCCCTTTTTAATCCATTTGGCAACATTTTGACATAACTGGAGGTTGGAAGTGCTATGATTTGCCTCCTTAATGTAAAGAATACAATGGCAGTTGTCCATTCCACTACATTTGACTACATTTTACAACTTGTCTTGTAAGCAGCCAGCGTTGGACAAAACCAGTGAACCAGTCCTGGATTGTCACAGGCCAGTGATGCATAGTGATTTACTTCATTCATTTAACTGTATTTTTGAAATGGTCAAAGCAAATCTTAGTGCTGTGTGAAGATTAAAGAATATTGTTAGTGGATTAAAAAATAAATACAATCCAAGCCTTCTGAGTTCAAAGACCACAGCATCTTGTTTTTCTGTATGGAGTTCCCATATACTTATAGGATTTATGATTTTATGCAATTTAAAGAGAACATTTATCACAAATTCACTCATTTACCTCTTTGAAGCAATTGATTAATGATACAGTAGGAGATATTTTATAAGGATTTGCGATTAAGAAAAGATTAATATTGTTCTACAACTGAAACCTGTCATATATGAGTGATTGAGTAAAATATCAGGCATAAATAAGGATTAATACTAGTTTGATCTGTAGGATATAATCTTCAAAAGAACAGTGACTGAGAATCCAAAATAATTCACAAAAGTGTACAGTGTTGTGATCAGTCATTCCAAAAGCTGGTCATTAAAAGGAAATTCTCCCATTCAGTATGTACTATATTAAATACTGCCAGAGTTTGTTTGTTAATGCATGAAATCTTTTTATTCCTTTTACTTCAGTTTGTACTAATTTGTGTTTTTCTTCAAAATTGCTACTTTCTGGTATCACCTAAAATGAACTAAAATCTCATTCATTTATGTACTGCTAAAATATAATTTTTCACATTTTCCTTTTTTAATATATATTGTCACGCTTGGGTCACAGATTTGCACAGAGACACAGGAGATCATAGAAACAAGAAGGATTTTTATTCAAACTCTGCAAACACATGAGCTTAAACGTGCTCCATGACAAGTCAGAGATGACAGTTCCGCTAGGAGCAGAGAAAGAGAGATTAAAGCAAACAATCAATTCCAAAACCGACAGGCGCTGCGCAAGGCTTTTAAGTTAGTGGAGTATCATGTGAGGCTTGTATTACGCGTTTTAGCGCAAGTGAGAAGGTAAGGAGCAATGTGAGGGTAGTCTGTGTTTCAGCAGTATTCCCAGGGGCGTCTTTGTCCTCTTGGGGTGCGATCACCCCTCCAGCTTACAATATTAATACATAAATGTTTTTGAAGTTGGACAACAATTCTTAAACTATACAGGTCTAAATTTGATTTCCATAATAAACCTCTGACAAAGGATGCTTTGAGAACATCAGGAACATATAATGTATTTATCATTGTTGGAATGGGCTTTGCAAATTTTTATTTAGGGATAGGGCCTATTGAAAATACTGTTGATTTTATTTACTAAATTTGCCAAATCGAATGTATTTCATGCTCCATCATTAGTATATTGCTATTAATGCAGGTATTCAGAAAGAGTGATGTGCTTTGATCCATGAATATTAGTTCTATATTAGCAGCTCCCTTCTAAATAAATAAATCTATAAAATGATTGCTGCTGTTTATTAGCTAACAAAACAAACATGATGTACTGATTGGCCTTGTCTTGCTTAACAAACCTATTATGTTCATATGTTAGTGGGACTTGTACCTGACAGTTTTTGTTTCTCATTTATCACTTTAGGTATTGTATATATTCTAATCTGTTAGTCAGGATTCATAAAGGCTCACATCTATGCTCTGTTCATTTATGATCTGTTTATTGATATTCTGATACAGAAGATACTGTGATTGTCTTTTTTCTGATTCTGTTCTCTCTCACGTTGCTTTGTATTAAGCAACTTTGTCTAAAGGTTTATTTTTTTTTTACAATATATTGTGAAATGTGAAAATTCATTTATTGCTTAGATTAACACATTTTTCTGGTTCTTGCCTGAATAATTCTTAGCCGGAGTAGATCATATATCGCTTAATTCACTGAATTACAGCTGCTTGTAGTACAATGTAGAAACAAATTTTAACAGCATGCCAGACTATCACAGGACAAACTAGTAGACATTAACACTCATCCATACTCCTAAACATTTAGACTTGCCAGAAAAAAACAAATGCTTGTTGACAATGGGAGAATAGGCAAAGTCTGTGTAGACATTAACCATGCCTTGATTTCAATTTGGTCTTATGGAGCTGCACTGCAGCAACACTAAGGACTTTGCTTCCGTACCTCCCATGACTAGATCAAAGCTATGGTCAGTAAATAATAATCTGAAATGGTTTAATTAACTGGAGAGATAATTATGTATTAAATGCCACCTTTATGAGTAATAATTAGATTTAAACTATGATTATAAGAGTACATTAGTCTTTCCTGCTTCTGAAATTTTAATTTACTCAGTTGATCAACCAGTTTTGTGGCAAGATTTAGGTGTGAGATAAAATAATGGGCAAAAATAAAGTAAATGGTGGTTGCCAGTTTATTCCCTGAGAACTAATGAATCATCTACTGTACGGTGAGAGCAAGAAGAATTCAGAATTAGGGAACACAAGTATCAAAACTAAAGTTCAGACCATAAGTCAGTACATCTTAAACAAGTTCAAAAATTTTAGGTTTAAAACAGAATACTTACAAGGGTCAGAGCCTGCATTTTTTTATATCTGCCTTACAGGTTGGCCAATAGAAATTACAAAAAACTACCAGCTTTGCAGGTCAGGTGATTAGGTAGACATACAAAATAAAGACTATCTCTGTCTTATGAGGATGACCTGTCTGGTTGGTTTGAAGAGAAACAAACCAGGTGACACATTTTGCTGAATTTCCAACTATACAGAAACAAATTGGCTGCAGCCATAACTGAGTGTTGATTGAATACATTTCCCTGCAAAGGACTAATCCAGTCCCAGTCATCCTACTTGTGCTGCTAGGGTCAGAATAAGGGAGCCACTTCCAAATAATATTCCATCTTCAACACAAATGGTTTAATTTTCAATCATGGACAAAGGCTTTATTGATAAGTGAGGACAATTTGGTTTTAATTAAAAACATTTGATATACACATAAATATCCATCCATGCATTATTTATGTAATATTTCAGCATGATCTGTTGTGTTTATAAAACTGTCCTCACAATAGCTATAAATACTTCAAATTTTGTGTATACAAATAGATTAATTTATGAACTTCAGCCTATTAAGAGCAAAGGCAAAATGTACATTTACTTTGTGCTTTGAACAAAGAAACGCTGAGTCGTTTGTCGTGGGATGTATAGTTGCAAATACAGTAGTTTATTGGGTTATTATCTACAAAATAAAATGGTGTGATTATGAAAAAGGGGAAATTATTACCAAAAATTTACTTTCGTCAGGTGCAGAGCTGAAAATTATCTAGTGCATGTGTATAATTCTAGCAACTGTGCAAAACAGAATTTTCTAAGGTTTGGTCTTTTAAAACAACCACTGGTCATATATTTATAAAATATCTAACAAGTCTGCATGCAGTCTATAGTTCAGTACCTGATTTATTACTTCTTAGCACCTAGTAAGCAATTTTTAATATATAGTTTTGCTGCACATTCTGTCATTGTGAATTTCCTGAGTTAGTGAGACTTGGAAAAAATAGAAGTTATCAGTTTATATATAAACTGAATTATTACGTTGAAAGTTTCAGAATAAATGTTCTCTGATGTAAGTGATTTATTTGATTTTTACCTAGTTTTATTTACTTTTACACTTAAAGGCACACAATAAACCTTTAGTGTATTTCACAGAAAGCATAGCAATAATGTAGTTTTCTCTTAACCTAGCAAGTCTTAAAAAAACTATATGGTATAATGTATCTAAAGATTTTTTTTTATTTGCCCTTAAATACATATTGTTGGTGTAAAATATTGTTTTTCATGTATTATTTATGTAAATTTACTGTCCAAGTGGGCTGATGTGGTATTGATTATGAAAGGTTGATCGATTATTTAAAAGTAACAAATAAAAGCTGTTTTTCATTAAGTAAACTACAGTTACAAACTCGTGTATTGCCATTTTCAAGTGTCAGATACAACATTCATTTTTAATTTTTTTAATATATGATAAAGTGCCTCATAAATGTCTGCACTGTAGAAAGTGTCATGTAGAATTGTAATTGATTATTTAGGTAATGGTTCTCAATGTCTAAATGAAGGATGGATGCCAATTCTTATACAGCACACTGCTTTACTTAGTGGAACGGATTTGAGCACGGAAATGTTAAGATTCATTTTGGCACTCTGGCAGAGCAACAGGGATTCAGTTTTAGGAAGTTTAGCAAAAGGTTTAGTTTGCCAGTAATTAATCACCATCAAAATAGTCCCGCTGTTCATGTACCACAGAAGAACTGGCAGGATGTTTGCCCTTTTTTATATAGAGTGTATCATTTATCTAATTTTACAGCAGGTAATGATGAGAATTGAAAGACAAAGACTCCAGCTTAGAATGAAAATGTGGTATATACAGGTCTGATAACATGATAGACATGTGGGACATACAGGGTAAATGCAAGATATAGAAAGACGTATGGCTAATAATCACATTTTTAATGCACATTTTAATGTGTTCTTTTTTGTTTTTTGTAAAATAATAAACATTTTTTTTCTTTCCATACTAAAATATCTAGGTGGCATAGCAATTCTTTGGTAGCACTTCATTCCTGACTGCAATTGCCAAACATTTTTTAGTAAAGGCATATCATATCATTATAACAGCAAGATGACTCTTCATTGATCATAAAAAACCCTTTTCCTCCACTACCAGGTCATGAGTGGGTACAAAGCTAAGGAACACATTAAGTGTTTATGGCTCATGTTGTCTCAATTTTTTGGTGCAGAAAATTGAGTCATGAACCCCACCTTATACAGAAGGATGCATGTAGTGTATAGTTGTATCTTTTGGTGCAGGCAACATTTTATTTTGTGCCATTTTGTGTTTCACTAATCTATTCAGTCACCCTTATTTTTCTGTAACATCCTCTCATATGAACTAAAAAGTTAACTAAATCTGTTTATCTAACTTCTATTCATTAATGATTTGCTAAGGCTCTTCTTTAATCAATGTTACACATATAACACTAAAATCCCAGAAAAAAAATTGAAATAGTTAAAAGGAAAATGTTTTCTTGATTGTTCACATACAGAAACTAACCTTCAGTTTAAGGGCCAACAACGGCATGGTGATATACTATTTACAGTGCCCATAACAATTATTCACCCCTTTCACATCTTATTGTTAGACAACATTGAGCTAAAGTGGATTTAATTTTGCTTTTTCAACATTGAACCAAAGAAAAATAATCTTTAATGTCATCCTGAATGCAGATCTGTGCAAAATGATCTGAATTAATTACAGATATAAAACAATAATTAATAGCGTAATATGACACTCCTCAGTCATTACTGGTGCAGCCAATTAGTTTTGGAAGTCACATAATTAGTTAAATGGGAATCACCTGTCTGTAGTTAAGGATTTCAATTAACTGTAGTATTAAATGCAACTTATTTGAAAGGTCCAACTTGTGATGAGTCAGTAAGGAGCCTAAGCTACACAAAGAAGTCAAAAAGGCAACTCCAAGCAACTCTGTGAACAGGCAAAAAGACAAGTCAAGAGATAGATAAGAAGAAAATGTCTAGGTCACTGAATATTCCTTGGAGACTCCAGTTAAATCACTTATTAAGAAATGGAAAGAGTATGGTACAGCATTAAATCTGCTTAGAGCAGGCTGTATACAAAAAAAGTGAGTGATCGAGCAAGAAGAAGAATAAGGGTGGCAACCAAGAGACCTTTGATTACTCTTAGATAGATAGATACTTTATTAATCTCAAGGGGAAATTATATAAGGATTTATATTAAATTATATAAGGAGTTACAAACTACAGGAGTGAAACTGGATGCTTCACCATTCATAGCTTTATGGGAGAATGGCAAAGAGAAAGGCATTGCTAAAAAATGCATATAATATATAAGCTAGAGTTTTCTAGGAGGTATGTAGAAGACTCCAAACTGTATATGGAAGAAGACACTATGTTTTGATAAAACTACAATTGAGCTTTTGGCCTTCAAACTAAATGCCTTGTTGGTGCAAGCCATGCACTGGGCATATTTTGAAAAACATAATGTTGAAGCATGGCGGTGGCTGTGACATGCTGTAGGAGTGCTTCCTTGCAGAAGACCCTGGAAGGCTTGCGAGGCTAGAGGGTAAAATTAATTTGCAAAACACAGGGAAATCGTGAAGGAAAACCTGATGCAATCTGCAAGAAGATGACTTGGGGAATGATTTGTTTTCCAGCAAGGCAATGACTTCAAGCATAAAACTAAAGCTACAGAGGAATGGTGTAGAAACAACAATGTTAATGCCCTAAAGTGGCCAAGTCAAAATCCAGATCTCAGTCTAATTGAAAATTTTTGGTATGACTTGAAAAGAACATTTCCCTCACAATGCCCATGCACCCTGACAGAGCTTGAGCAGTTTTCCAGAGGGAAAAGGGAAAATTTCAATGTCTAGATATGCAAAACTGTTAGAGACTTGTGCTCACAGTCTCAAGGCTGGCGTGGCTGCCAAAGATGCATCGGCCAAATATTGACTTGAAGGGGATAAAGATTTATGCAGTCAGTTATGCTTTGTTTAGATTTTTAATGAATTTAGAGAATGTTACAGAGATCTGCTTTCTCATTTGACATTAAAAACGTTTCTGTTATTTAATGTCCAAAAAATCCAAATTAAATACAATTATGATTGAATGTTATATAGCAGGTGTAAGTGATGTCAGTCCTGGGAGGCCACAGTGGCTGCAGATTTTTGTTTCAGTTGAGTTGCTTAATTAGAAACCAATTCTTGCCAACAACACATCTCATTTCATTTCATGGCTTGTTAGTGTTTTACCCGTGCCATGTTAGATCTTTCTTATATCATAGATTTTTTTCCTTTCCATAAATATCATCCAAATGATTTTTAGCCTGAAGCGGATTAGTAATTCTCTGTCCTTCATTTTTTGTCTGTTCAGTTTCCTTCTAAACATTTTATTAAACTTGATAGTTCACACTGAAAATACACATATGCAAATGAAAACACATTAGATCGAGAACTGCTGGTTCCCTTGATGTTTGCATCTTATTGCTTAAGACTAAAATAAGCAATTAAGGGTGGAGAGTCTTAACAAGTGAGACAACCAAAATAAAGCAGTGAAATGTTGCTTCAGCAATAAGTGCTGCATCAGCAGTAATTGACTTCTCATTAAGAAAATGGGTTGGAACAAAAGCCTACAGCCACTGCGGCCCTCCAAGAATGGCGTCGCTCACCCCATTGTATCACAATAAATTGCAAATACTTCAATGGAGGCAAATACTTTTTATAAGCACTGTATTTTGTGGCTACTTTCCCTTAAATGTTGGCTTATAATGTCCAAGTCTATAGACTTATGTTAATAATTTTTTTCTGTTCTGTTATGCCATGCAAATGCTTATTTGTTATGCATGGGAGGTACTGAGTCATTGTCCTCAGTGCCTTTTAAGCATATTGTCATTATTAAATTGGTTCCTGGACTGTAGGTTGAAAGTATTGTCTATAAGGACTGCAAAGTGATATACCCTTTTTAATACTGATAATTATTAATGGGCATGCCAGGCTAATAAACTCGTCATGCTATGCCTTCTGTCTTCCTACTCATATATAGATAAATTTGTTGTAATTCAGTTTTAAAAAAATTAATCTCTTTAAAGTGCTGTACACATAGCTTTCAATAGAAGCTTAATGCATATGAAAACTTGACTGATATAAGTTCCAGTATAGCTTTAGTGTAGAGCATGTAAGAATAAATGTAAAATACAGTAAATGAAATATATTTGTTTTAAACAAGCTCTACCAAATGTGCTCTTGATATGTATTCTGTGTTCCAAGTCATCAGTCTGTCTTTATTTTTTCATCCATCTATCCATCCATTTTCCAACCCGTTGTATCTGAACACAGGGTCACGGGGGTCTGCTGGAGCCAATCCCAGCCAACACAGGGCGCAAGGCAGGAACCAATCCCAGCCAGGGCTTAAACCCACCACATGACACACACACCCACCAAGCACACACTAGGGACAATTTAGAATCTGCAATACACCTAACCTGCATGTCTTTGGACTGTGGTAGGAAACCGGAGTACCCGGAGGAAACCCACGCAGACACAGGGAGAACATGCAAGCTCCACACAGGGAGGACCTGGGAAGCGATCTCGGGTCTCCTAACTGCGAGGCAGCAGCGCTACCACTGCGCCACCATGCCGCCCACTATCTTTATTTTTATTTTATTTATTTATTTTCACCTTTAGCATTGCCAAAAAAAAGAAACTTGATTTGCATAATCTCATGGTCTTTGCCTGCATCTTACAGGAAAAATAAATAAACAATACGTTCCAGGCAGTATTTACAAATACTTAATAACGGTTTCTGCCTTTTAACCCCTTTATGTTGTCAATGGTCTTGAAAATGTTACACTAGACTTTAAAGTTACTAACTTATTGCTGTGCACATTTTGTTAAATGTAAGTTTAAAGCATCATTCTACTGTTATGAAGATAAGCATTTTGCAAGCAAATAAACTTTTTAATATTTTAATAAAATGCTTCCACGTTTTCACAAATGTATTTTTTATGTGCAATGCAGAGTTTATTTGAACCAAAGGACCCCCTAAATAATGGATAAATCAAAATAATAAATGGCCAGGTAATTGATTAATAGCACAGTTGTTAGTTACAGTCCTAACATAAATTCTACAGACAAGCATAAATTATTTGACACTTTGTAATCTTCTGCAAAATTGTGTGTTTATAATTAATTTTTTCCAATTTTCTGATACTGTGTATTTCGATGTATTGCTCCAATCATTAGGCCTTTCATCTTTCCATCTGTCCATGTAATCCAATATAAGAGCTTCAGGTTGCATGATCTTGGGTCAATAGCACTTTGTGCAAAGAACAATCCAGCCCTGGCTAAGCAGATTTCAAAGCACACTCACTTTAATCAGTTCAGATTCATCATTTAACTCAATATGCATGGCCTTTGCACATGGAAACATGGAGTATTAGGAGAAAAACCAATGCAAACACAAATGCAGAAGAATGTGTAATGCAGAGTGTATTCGAACCAAGGACACCAAAACTGTGTGTCATCAGTACAGACTATCATTTTTTCATTCATTACATTCATTTTCTTAAGTTCTGATTATTAAATAAGATGTTTGATATTTTTTAAATCCTGTTTTTCAAAATTACATCAAGTGTTTTCTAACTTGCTAATGTCGTCCTAGGTAATACCGGTATACATGTTTCAGAGTAAGGCAATTGTCATGAGACCTGCAGAAGATGACAAAGGGACAGACAGTTTCTCTTCACATCATCGTTTTGTCTTTGACAAAATGATATGTAAGAGGGGGTACCCAAAAATAATGAGAATTTACAAAAAAAGTATATTTCTCATAACATTTCCAAAATTTAATCACCCTCAAAATACTTTCCCTAAGACTCAATACACTTGTCCCACTGCTTTTCCCAATGTTCAAAACTGTTCTGTAACTCTTGCAAAGTGATAGCCTTCAGTGCCTCAGTCGTTTGCTTATTGACCTCCTCTACATCCGGAAAACACTTTCTTTTAAGATTCCTCTTCATTCTTGTAAATAAGTAAAAGTCACAGGCTCCAGGGTCTGGGAAGTAAGGGGGTGGGAAACCGTTGTCTTCCCATTTTTCATGAGAAACGCTGCACACTCAATGCTGTGTGGCAGGAGAGTTGTCGTGATGCAGAATCCACTTGCCTGATCACCACATTTTGGGTTGTTTTCTCCACACTGCATCACACAATCGCTTTAGCACTTCAAGGACACCACTTGGCCAAATGATGCAGAGCGCAGTCTAGTACACACAAATAATGGCAAATGTCGGAACTAATGCCCCAGCCTCCAGAAAAAACATCTTGTCATTTTTGGGTCCCCCCTCGTGTGTACTGTTAATGCAACCTTTTGGTTTTAGGAGGTCATCCACAGAAGACAGTTTTAGGAAAATAGGTCCCCTACAACTCTGTATTGGGTTATATTGTTTTGTCAATGTGATGTTTTACAGTTGTGACTTTATTACATTGGGACATTTTTTTCTTCAGTATGTAGAGGTAACTTTAAAGTAGATTTCAGACCAAAATGATTTGTAATAAACAGATGGGAACAAACAGGTTGGTTAAAGGGCCTTGGAATTTTACTGAAAACATTAGACTAAGTTTAAAATAATTCAAGACCCATGACATAACCACTGTTTAGCAGACAAAATTTAAAATTGGGCAGGAGCAAAAGTGGTCTTTCTAGGAAGTACTCTGGCATTCATTATCTATCATTTTTATTTTTTTACATGTATACTGAGCTCAACAAATGTTCTCTGTTGCAAAATCCTGCTATATGTAAAAGCAATCACCACTTTATGCAGGTGAATGACCAGGAAAAGTAATACTTTTTAAACCACTTTGTGAATAAGAATTAAGCTCCATTGAAGTTTTGCTAATTTATTTTTCAGACTTGATTTAATGACTATTTATACATTTTTTTTCAATCAAAACCACCTGAGAGGAAAGCCCAGCCAATGAGCAAAAAATCATTTCTAATCTTAAATACAAATCTTACCTTTCAAAAATTCATAATAGGTTTTTATATTAATGCAGATTTTTTCTCTCTTTTCATATACACAGACCCCCACCTGTGAGTGAAAATGCTCCCATTGGCACCACAGTTGGATCTATACTTGCAGCTGCTATCAATCAAACTATTGTGTATTCCATTGTGGATGGAAATGAAGGAGGTAAGTGAATTTTCCATACTTAAATTTATGCATTGACATTTTGCTAAAATCAAATTGTGGTGATAATCTTTTTCTCTTATTGAAGATTTTTAAGTGAAATTAAATTAAGGAACGTGTTTTTAACTCTGGATAGTGTTAAGAAATGTTATATTAATATCTTAGTGCTTAAAGGCAGGACAAATTAGAGAAAGTTTTTAATTCTGGAGATCAAGGAAGGGCCCAACCCGGTACCTCTGATCTGTAAATCACAACATTATTTTGTTGTCACATTCTTTACGTGTCATTAATCAAATTAAATGATTAAACAGTCTAGGGTACTAAAAACAGCAATCACAAATTTATGTTGTGCATTTTGTTTATAAACAGATTATTTGTATTTGATCTTTAAAATATTTTGCTGACGTAAAAGCTAGTTATATTAATTATTCCTGTAAAACTAACAAAACAATATTTTAAATACAATAGCTCTTTTCTTTCGTAATTGCCAACCCATTCCAATAGGTTATATTAATAAATACATTCACAGAAAATTGCACTGTACTATATACATATGAAAAAATAACTACTGCTAATGTACTTTGTAAATATGTACACTGCCAGGGAGCACGGTCTGCCAAAGGTTCCAAAGTGGCTCTTCAGAGTGATGTCATAGGGTAAACCATTTTTTGGCTCCTGGATGATCCATCCATATGAAGGTTACAAAAATATAACTTTGTTTTTATTTTTAAACCGACAGCAGGCTTCTTTTGATTTTGAATAGAATACAGCAGATTTGTGAAATGGCAGTGGATTCATAATTTTAAGGGGACTCAGTGACACAGACTAAGTTCTGATTTTTCTGATCTGTTACAATCCTGCTAGATAACCAACTATACATTAAATATTTGTGGTTTGTCCACATATTAGGACCTGTTTCAAAGCGTAAGTAACCAAATTTATATGCAAAGAACCTTCCGCAGAATTAAATGGTTCTTTGTCACACAATGGACGTATGAAGAACCATACAACCCACTAAGGTGTTCTTTTAGAATTATTATTTTTAAGATTGCTTAATACTATTATTAATACTACTAATAAGCACACACAAGAGGGAAATCAATAATTGAAAAATGCAAAGCAACAAATGGAAAAATATCAAGAAAACCCTGGCAGCTGTACTGCGTCAAGCTATACAGGTTTTGGGTTTGGATAAGGTATAAAAGATCATCTTCTTCTTCCTCTTCATCTTTTCCCACTTCTATGTGGGGTCGATGTGCTTCATCAGCCTCCTCAGAATAACTTGGTCCTGCTCTTTATTCCCAGTCAAACCCTTCTACTTCAGATCTTCTTTGTATTTTAACCTATACAACAACAAAACTAACTAATCAAAAAGCAAATGGGGAGTGATGATCAAGGAGATAATATAAAGTATAAAAACAGGAAGAAAGTAAACATGAAACTACCCCTATGTAGACTTAAGTGTCTAGGCTGTAGTTGTAAACCACAGATGTGGTGGCACAGCCATTTGCTCACTGTCAAAGTAAAGTGCCCCAAGAGTCAAACACTCCCACTGACTTTCCATTTACTTCCACTTTTTATCTTTATGTCTGTCTCCAACTAACTCCTAACTCACCTCTTTAATCCAAGCTGATGTTGGTGTTGGTATGTGAGAGAGGAATAGCTTTAAACCACACCTTGGACATATTTCTGTGACAATTAATCTTGAGACTCTCGAGGTCTTCCTCCCAGGGCTCTCTCTAGTAGTCCCAGGTACCCCAGTACTCTAAATCTCTTATTTCAAATTAAAGGGCTAGGTGTCTTTGATAGCTCTCAAGCTCAGCTCTTACCAACTGGGCAACCTTTTACTCTCACTGACTCTGTTTCACTCCCACATCTTGCTAACTATACACTATATATAAATACTGGATTTCTTTGTGCTTTAAAGGATAAGTTCAGTATTTTTCAAGTTAATTTGCCACATGAAATTGCATTCTAAAGTGAATATGTTTGTATATATTTTTAAAAATATCTAACCTGCTCTTGCCTTTTGTGATGGAGTTAAAGGGTACTGAGGATTAAACATGAAAATAAAAGCTTTTAAACCTACCAAATATGTCCACCTTAAAGCAGCAAAGGTTTTGACTTAAGAAAACGTGTCTTAAATGTTTCTGAGGCATGCTGATGACAGCAAAAGTAAAACTGGAAATAAAAACATTTCCTGTTTGCTTATCTGCTCAGATTTGGAAACATGGGTGGGTTTTTGAGTCCCATTCCATTTTTGCCAAATTTGTAAAGCTTCCAAAGCTTTCTATCTCTGAAATTCACTTGTTTTCAATATGGCTTTTAACAACAGACAGATGTGTGTTCAGATCATATGAATATTTTTTCTGTAACAGCACCTATTTTTTACCTATTACATTATTGTTGTTGTTATTTTGCATAGTATGCAGTAGGAGAAAAGTGTACATAAGAGTTTCATTGTACTTTGTACACATAATAACTCTGAACAGCAACATCTCTACTAAACTTGTTAAATTTCATTGTGATTAAAACTAAATGTATGCCTATAACATCAGTTGTGGCCACTGAATTGCATGCTACATGTGTACTTAATCTTTCTATCGCTAGGCCACTAAGCATGCATAGCATCCATTTAATAAAAGATTGACAGCATTCATAAGTAATCTTTTTCTTTAATTATTGACTAGTTGTCTTCAGATCAAAGACAGCAGTTGACATCTGGGTATTAATATAGAATCATGTCAGTAACAATGCTTGGACACAACTTCTCAAGATAAAAAATATATGCTGGAGAAAACTGCACCCATTGGGCTGAAGCACACAGCCTGCCTCCTTTTAATATGGTTTAATATGTTTTTATTTTTTTTCTTCTTAAAATTACATGGATATGATGTACGCAAATTCAGGATACAGAGCAATACTACTTAATACATTTGACTTGAAAAATAGATATATTTAGCAAGTTTTAATGCTTTTGTTTTCATGATGGGACCCCAGCATGCTTCACCTCCTTTATAAAATGCAAGAGCAGGCTTCATTTTATTTAAAATGTATAATAAACGCTTCACTTTAAAACACAGTTTCATATGGCAAATTAATATAACATGATTATGAAAAAATAACTCTGACTTGAAAAATGCCAGACTTATCCTTTAAACATTGATGCCTTAACCGTTAGACATCCTAGGATACGCTTTTATTGAAATGTGAAAACAACCTAAAATTAAATAATTCTAGTTTACAAAAGAAGTACAAATATTTTTTGGTTTATTTAATATCCTTTTCTCCACAGATGAATTTAGCATTGACAATAAGACAGGAGACATTTACACTAAAAAACTTTTGGACTATGAAACAATCACAAGCTATGTACTTCGGGTTCAAGCAGATTCGATACAAGTAGTCCGGTCAAACTTACGAGTGCCATCAAAAAGTAAGTAAAAAATAAATACTGGTTTTACTCCAGATATGTTGTATACCTCAGATATTCTAAAGGGATATGTACTTTGGTCATACATTACAGGGTGGGCTGTAACTCTTAACTGTAGAATGCTAAGTCACTGTTATTTGAAATGCACTCTCTGAAAGAAGTTATCTTATCTTGCAACCTTTACTAATAGCATAAACCTCAAAATAGGCAGTAATATGGTAAAACCCTTGAAGATTAGTAAAACATAATGTTTTCATCTTCTTAACAATGGTGGTCAAGAGGAGGAAGGCAGCACATCTTCAGAGAAATAAGTTCATGAACAATAGTCTTACCTATCTCTTTTAGGTCTTCAGCTCTTTTGAGGTGACATGGTTTGGCTGTTTGACTTAAGGAATTACAACAAGGCAGCACTCAGGTGTTAAAACGTTTTGATATTCAGCCAGTCATAAAGCAGGAGTTTGTAGTTTTTATTGTCTTATTCATAACATTCTCAAACTAAACTAGAACCTGGGAAAATGGATCCATGAGACAATAGTAGTACCCACTGTACCACAGTGCCACATTGTTGACATAAATTAGTCAATATAAATGATTTTATCCCTCTAAATGCCATTTCTGAAACTGCTTTTCTCTGTGGGAGATCATTGTTTCTGTAACCGAAATCTTAGCCAAAAATACATATGGCATTTGGCTATAGAAACCTAGTGTAAGATAAATACTAATATATGCGAGTATAAATGCAAACCTAGATCTAGGCTGTTATTTGTGAGCCAGCCATTACACATTCTGACGTGAGTTTATTTGCATATAAAAATGTATATTTTGTATTTTTGGAATTATTTTTCTTTTTGTGCTTGCATGATTAATATTGAGATGATAATATTAAATTATAAAATTTTCACTCAATAAATTTCTCACTTATGTAATTTTTTTATTTATGGTAAATTAATGAGCTCTAATCAGTAGGAATAATACATGTATGGTACAGGTATTATAAAACTATATCACATGCTTTATAAAAAAATTTTAACGGCAGTTTTAAAACGGTCTAAATAATTCTTTATACAGTATTTGTTTCAATTTAAAAAAAGAACGGTTTTTTCTGGCCTTCAATGTGACCAAATTTTAATGACTGTATGAAAGAGGTAGGATTAGTCATGGTAGATGTACTCTTTTGGTAATAAACATTATTAAACGATTAATTGTTGCAAACAGGTTTAAATAGATTTTGCTTATGTAATTCATATGTGGGTAGCATGCTTGTTAGTTCTGCTGCTTTTTTTCCTTAGAAGATTGGGTTTGAATTCAAGTCTAGATACTGTCTGTTTGGAGCTTCCTCATCCTCCCAATGGCTAAATGGATTATTCTCGAGATACTCAAATTTTTTATCTTTATCTCAAAGATGGCCATTTTAGGGAAACTACGAATAACAGAGCTGGTCATAAATGAACGTGGTTGGGCAGGTGTTGAAAGTACAGTTTGTAGTAGGCTAGTGCCCAATCCAGGTTTGCTTTCTTCCATGTGTTCAGTTCTGCCTGGAGAAGAGTTTAGGTAGGTTGGTGAATAACCTGTGAGTACAATTTTATGAATTTATTACTTTCAAACTTGTTCAAGATCTGAACCCTAAATTAAAGTATATTAATAATATTTTGATCAAGGCAAGCCCATTTATAATATTTTTTCCAGGACAGTGGTTAATTATATGCCTGCTTAGTATTTTTTTTAATTGTACTTGCTTACTTGTCATTCATTGATTAGTAGAGCATCGACAAAAAGTTTCGATTAAATAAAGAAGGCACATTTAATTTGGCCAAACCACTAAAGCAAATTTGTAGCTTAAGCGTAACAAAACAGTATTGATTTACAAATGTTCCCTTGAAAGGTAGTTGTTTTCTAAACAATTATGTTTGATTTGCAATACGTTTAGAGTAATCCCTGTGGTTGTTAAGTAATATTTTAGTGCAGAAGTAAAGAGACAAGATGTCAGGAGACAATGAACAATAATTGAATATATGTTATAAACTTTAATATAGAATTCAGGCATCCTTGCTGTATATTAACAATAATGTAACAGAAATGTAATTTATTATTTTTTGTGCACAAAATTCAAATATAGCGTGTCATAGACTTTAATTATAAAATCCATTTGTTCTTCATTTAATTAACTTGTTTTGTGTATACTTATTGCACCACTAGTAGTTAAGTGTGTCAGGCCTGGTGAGCACATTCTAGACAATGACATAATAATTATTCCATACAAATACCACAGAGATAGTATCCAATGATAACAAGTTGAATTTTAATTAGTTTTTCACTTAAATTGCAGGAAAATATTTATTCACAATTTTAGTTGTTTAGTAGGTTTTAGATGCTTATGAATTCATTTTAAAAAATACTTTAAATAATGTCTAATGATGAATGAAGTTTACATCCCTTTATTTCCTGGAAAAGTGAAAAAGATTAGTTAAATAAAATTATAATTTGAGATTTAAAATCACAAATGCTCAATATATTTTCATACTCCAAGTACATTTTTTTCATTTGCAGTGTCAAGTCTACACACATCTGGACTCAACATATGCAAATGTTTTAGATGACTTCCTAGTATTTGTCAAGATGAATAATTACCTTATGATTCATTAGCATGCAACACTGATGCGTCTGTGTTGTAATGTGTATGATTGTGGAAAAATAAAGAGATCAATGCTTTAAATCAGCAGTTTATAAAACAGGTGACATGAACTACACGTTATTGGGCTTATTTGGAAATTTAGTTGCCTTAACAATTGTACTGCTAGCTTGAAATTAAACAGACTTATCTTGAAATGAAATAGACATCTTGGTTATCAGTTCTGTCAAGTCCTCATACATTGGTTGAGCAGAATAGTGTTTTCTTTAATTATGTTCTGGTTAGTGACCAGGTATCATGTATAAACGGTGCGTACGCACAGAAATGTTGCATAAGAACTTTTCCACATTCAAATCGCGATATATAAAACCTACACTTGGTGTAAAGCCACGCACTTTTCCACAGTACCTCATACCTTGTCGTACGCAAGTTCTCCGCTCGGTTTTGCAAACTGCCGGCACCCAGCATCAAAGCAATGCTACTGTTCCTGTGTGGTTACTCCTTATTTTCCTGCCGCGGCTTTATAAATACACTGAAACTAACCGAATATTGTTTATTAGTGTAATGCATCTGATTGTAATTAACTTGTAACAATATAATGGTCCAGGGAATAGCCATAATATACCAAATACCATAAATTCTTTAGCGTTGTTACTCTAACTGCACCTTCTTCTTCTTTCCGCTGCTCCCATTAGGGTTGCCACAGCGGATCATCTTTTTCCATATTACTCTCACTGCACCACTCGGAGTATTTATATCACTGTATCTGAGTGTGAATCACAGCAGCAGCTGATCAGAAAGAGAATTATTGGTATACAGCTTCAAGAACATGCTGTCTCAGCCACGGCAAAATGTTTCAAAGCCTTTCCTGTACAGACCTCACGGTTCAGAAACAGTTTCATCCCAAGAACTTTTAAACGCACTCAATCAAGTGTTCCTTGTAGGACTGTTTGTACTTATAAGTACAGTTACTTCACTGTAAACTTGTACTACAGTTATAATATTACACAACCTGCGCCACTTTATAAAGCGGGTATTTACATATGATGATAATATCATTTTTAAGATGAAATGCAGCAAAATATGTTTATTATATTATAAAGATAAAACTTTAACTTCATTTAAATAATCTATATTCTTCACTGGGACTGGCATGAAGGATAGAATAATTAAACATGTACTATGAAGATATTTCAACGTTCCTTAAACGTTTTGAAGAATCGGCGCTCTAAGCTTACAGATGGCTTAACGTCTATTACAGAGTTGATTGTGTGACGATCCACCATGCATAAGATAACATGTTGATATTAGACTTTCTCTATTGGACATAGAGCCGCCCATGAGTACTGCTGCAATAAATAATTTCATCGAAGGTCGCACACAATCACTTGAGCCGTGAAACCCATGTTTAATAACGTGCTTTAACTATCATCATGAAAATGATATCACATATACATCTCAGTATTTTAGTTATTCAGAGAGCTGTAATATCATGAATGTAATGGATTCTGTGTCCTATTGGAGGAAGAGAGCCGGTTTAAGAACCATGTAGTGATTCTCACACATAGAGCACATAGAAGATCACATACAAAACAAAGCATTTAACGTGCTGCTTTAATTGCGATGTGATTTGAGAAACTGGTTAATTAAACGATTTTAAGATGAAGTTTATGATGTTCTATTTTAATGACAAAATAAACTATCTACGTGATTAAAGTGGAAATTTCGAGATTGAAGTTGACATTTCGTGCTTTTTCCCCCACTGTGTGCCTTTTTTTCTCTGTAAGCTTTCATATGACACTCAGATGGTGGGCTACATCTTGCCTTTTCATGGTGACTTTGCCTCCACTTGGTATTCGCTGAAATTCTTCCATTTTCCCTCTTCCTTTTCCCATTGTGTTTTCACAGAAGGCTGAGCTTAAGGGTGATTTATATTGATTTGCATATTCAAAGAGGCGTAATTCTGGGAAGAGTTGAGGCGTTACATAAAGCGCATGCACGAGCGTTACTTTTCGCCCTGACCATGATTTATGTAGCAGAAGAACGTGGAAGTTGGAGTACGCATGGATTCCTGCATCTGGATTTTTCTGTGCATAAGCCATGTTATAGTGCAAATTCTACGCACGGCGTTATACATGAGGCCCCAGGGCACATTTGTATCCCAGACTCAGAGGAAGGGCCTCACCATCGTTTGCAGGCAGTCCAATCCTGAATAAAAGACCAAATTTATTTAAAAAGAAGAATTATCTACCTTATCATTAGTTTTAGCCTTTCCTGAAAATGCTTTACAATTTCATATTAGACTTTCTTGTTTTTTACTTCTTTTCTTCTCAAGCTGTTTCTCTGTGGAATTTAGGTGATTTTTGTGCAGTTTAGTTTGATTTATAATGATAAAATATAATCTAACTTTTTTCAGCCTTTTTTCCTTTTTAATTTTAGCTATTTCTTACTTTGCTTCTTTGTCAAAATTGTAATTATTAAGTTAACTTTTTTGTATATGGTAATTATGGATGTCTCCACAAACTATTAGCTTAGTTTTGTTGGGAAAACTTTGTTTGTTTTGGGCATGGCACATTTCTTGGTATGTCAAAGGACTTGGACTTAAAGTGTCTGTCGTTGTCACTGCCATGTCTGCAGCGACTAACAGGAACAAAGGAGAGAGACAGATAGACCATTCTTATTGTCTTCCTCATTTTATTGCAGTTTTATTTGTGTTCAGTCCCAGCACAGGCAAATGTGAAATTTGTCTTGGAAAATGTTTTTTAAAATACCAAAGCAGTGTGATTTTTACCACTCACTATTTTTTTATGTACATAAAAATCCTCAATCATGACCTTAAATTAAATGTTTTCTCCTTATGGGCAGAGATATTTCTTAAGGAAACCCACTTAAATGGTAAAGATCAGTCCAGGTTGAAAGGAGACTTGGTTCATCAACTTTTTCACTCTACTGCAAAGGTTTGGGAATTTTACATCACAAAGCAATTGCATTCATAGTCTCTGACAACCCTGAAGGGTGGTATATTTTGGTTGTCGGGAATGTGTAAATCTAAATGAACTCTGGCTAGTGTATACTGTATGCACATACTGTATATATAAAGCATTTCTTTTTTAAAAGTTAGACTTAATTGTAACTTTAGATGTCAGCTGTATTATTGGAAGTCAAGGAAACCACATCTGCCCACCTGTGTAAATGAAATCTTGTCCAAAAACGCAGGTAGTCCACAATTCTTTTCAGATATGGTACCAGGGGATATTTTTCGGCAGCTGGCCTGTGTATGATAATCATATATTCCAAACTTCTTTAACCTCTCCAGACATTTAAAGATCTGTATATAAAAAATGTGCATGCTTTAATATGAACTTTTACATATCAAATACAATCTTTCAGCAATTTAGTATTTTTTCTGTGTGAAAGCTAGAAATTTTATCAAAAGTTTCACCAGGGATGCTGCTGGGTAGAATTTTCATTTTCCTCACCTCCAATATTAACCAACCATATCTCGAAAATAATTATAGTGGACACAAATTGGTAGGATTGATTTTTGTCAATCAATTTGAAATTGCTTTTTTTTAAACTCTGTATTCAGCTAAATCTGTATTTTTATGTGAATACTTTATGTATTTTGTAAAATTTGCAATTTGTATTTTAACTTCAAGCTTATTATTGTGCTGTCAGCCTGTACATAGTGAAGAATGGTTTACAAAAATCATTTAAAGAGAAATGAACTGATGAAGATAAAAGCAGTATTTCTAAATTCTACCAACAAATCTCAAGAAATTTACCACTACAAATCAAAAGGGAGGGATGGTGGTGTGGGTTGGGCATTGGAAATTAGACTTTTCAATTACAATTTCATATAAAGAATGGAATTCAACCATCCATAAAACACATTCTTCTTCAGCCTGTGCAAAACATGCTGTAATTCAAACTAAAATTGTGCACAACTCACATATATCTTGTTTAAAACTATCTAAAATATAATCTGTAAATGGTCCAAATTGGGTGCAGCCCTTGTGTCATGAAACCCTCTTCACACTAGATTGTATATTTTAGGATGGGGAAAAAATAAAAACATGCATGCAGTGAACCTTTGGAATCATTTGGCCTGATTCAGGTGTCAGAGTAGTAGACCAGACAATGCAACATAGAAAATGGTATAAACTCACCTAAAGGATTATTAGGAACACCATACTAATACAGTGTTTGACCCCCTTTCGCCTTCAGAACTGCCTTAATTCTATGTGGCATTGATTCAACAAGGTGCTGAAAGCATTCTTTAGAAATGCTGGCCCATATTGATAGAATAGCATCTTGCAGTTGATGGAGATTTGTGGGATGCACATCCAGTGCACGAAGCTCCCGTTCCACCACATCCCAAAGATGCTCTATTGGGTTGAGATCTGGTGACTGTGAGGGCCATTTTAGTACAGTGAACTCATTGTCATGTTCAAGAAACCAATTTGAAATGATTCGAGCTTTGTGACATGGTTCATTATCCTGCTGGAAGTAGCCATCAGAGGATGGGTACATGGTGGTCATGAAGGGATGGACATGGTCAGTAACAATGCTCAGGTAGCCCGTGGCATTTAAACGATGCCCAATTGGCACTAAGGGGCCTAAAGTGTTCCAAGAAAACATCTCCCACACCATTACACCACCACCACCAGCCTGCACAGTGGTAACAAGGCATGATGGATCCATGTTCTCATTCTGTTTACGCCAAATTCTGATTCTACCATTTGAATGTCTCAACAGAAATCGAGACTCATCAGACCAGGCAACATTTTTCCAGTCTTCAACTGTCCAATTCTGGTGAGCTCGTGCAAATTGTAGCCTCTTTTTCCTATTTGTAGTGGACATGAGTGGTACCCGGTGGTGTCTTCTGCTGTTGTAGCCCATCCGCCTCAAGGTTGTGCGTGTTGTGGCTTCACAAATGCTTTGCTGCATACCTCGGTTGTAACGAGTGGTTATTTCAGTCAAAGTTGCTCTTCTATCAGCTTGAATCAGTCGGCCCATTCTCCTCTGACCTCTAGCATCAACAAGGCATTTTCGCCCACAGGACTGCCGCATACTGGATGTTTTTCCCTTTTCACACCATTCTTTGTAAACCCTAGAAATGGTTGTGCGTGAAAATCCCAGTAACTGAGCAGATTGTGAAATACTCAGACCGGCCCATCTGGCACCAACAACCATGCCACGCTCAATATTGCTTAAATCACCTTTCTTTCCCATTCTGACATTCAGTTTGGAGTTCAGGAGATTGTCTTGACCAGGACCACACCCCTAAATGCATTGAAGCAACTGCCATGTGATTGGTTGATTAGATAATTGCATTATTGAGAAATTGAACAGGTGTTCCTAATAATCTTTTAGGTGAGTGTATAATGTGGACATTTTATATCATTTGAACATTTTGTTTTCAATTTCAGCCACAGACATCCAGTATTATTTTCTTTTTATTTTAAGGATAGCCTATCAAGGGTAAAATTAATATAAGATAGAAACTGTCATTTTTAGCTCCATGAAAGAACTTAAAAACCAGAATATTGTGGTTAAATAAGGATTAAGAACCATCTTAACTGCTAATTCAAGCTCAGATACTGTGTTTTATTGATTTTTTTCTTCTTTTTTAGCAAATACAGCAAAAGTATTTATTGAAGTTCAAGATGAAAATGATCACCGTCCGGTGTTTACTAAAAACCTGTATTTGGGTGGAGTAGCTGAGGATGCCAGGACATTTACTAGTGTAATGCAAGTAAAGGTAAGGCCTTATGACAGAGTGTACTTAAACAGCACATTACTTTAACACAATGTTAAATAATATATGTTCCTATACTTTAAGTCAGTTCTGTCAATGTTTTGGAAAACTATCAGGTATTTTATTTTTATTAAATAATCAGTTTAATGATGATTCCAGGCTTCCTTTATTTACACCAAGGTGTCAAGGCAGCCTAGCAACCTCAAGCAGGCTTCGGGCTGAACTGAGACAGTTCTGAAATGCATTAGTATTTATAATTCTTGGACTGTTAGTTAAGGGTGCTTCCTTTGTTACATCAGTCTGTAACACGTGAGTCGCTACCTTGCACCCAAAAGACGAGGCTGAGTCTAAGGATTTCAGAAAAACCAGCTTTATTCAACTTGAAACATGAACACCAAGGTTATTTATTGCAGCGGGAGCTACCACTCTGCTACAAACAGACACACTGAAATGGGCAGGGCTATGGCCCGGTCAGTGGCCAAGTTATAGTGTTCCCTGCATTACCTATCGGGCGACAGACACATTGCGCATCGAGGCAGTGAGCTTGCCGTTTCCTCTGTGGCACTGCAAGGTGCTTCAAACCTGCAGGATGCTGCAAACCTGTGGTTGCGTTGGCAGTGGACAAGCAGGCCTCGACAGACACGTCAATCTTGTTTCAGGGTGATGCCCCATTGGGGAGGGTCTCAAAAGAGATCTGTTATATAAGGGTGCTCCCTTTGTTATATCAGTCTGTCATGGACAAATAATTCTTCTAATCTTACAGAATTCCAGAGTAGGACTTTTGTGCAAAAGAGTCTACACTTTAGCTTAAGATAAAACTTTGTTAATATAAAACATTTCTCCTTCAAAATCCAGTTTGGACTGCCATCCTTCTAGGGCTAACCCATGTCTTGAATCCAGTGCTAGGATAGACTTGTTTGATCTTTATGATGGTGATCGGGACTTAGTACATATAGATCGATGAATTCAGAAACGTCAGCCCCAAAATAAAAGAAAAATATTTTTAGTGAAATTAGTCAGTTTTATCTATATTTTTGGTAACACTTTAGGTACTGCAAAATGAATCTATTTACTATTATGCAACAAGACCTTAACTAACACTTCTTTGGGTCTTCATAAAACTTACAAAACATCAGTAGTTTATTCATCTCTGCAATGTGACCTACTAACAAAGCTTCATTTTGGTCTGATGTTGCTTAACTGAGAAACATTTCTCTTGACATTGCATATTTAGTGTAAGAGCTTGAATTCTTAACATTAACAAGTAACTTTACCATCATGGCAATATGCCACACTGCACAGAGACAAATAACTTATCTACTGATGTTTTATAAATGCCATGGAGACCAAAAGAAGCTTTTTTAGGTCTTGTTACATAAGAGTAAATGAGTTTCACTTCAATGCAATAAGACAATATTTTATGTTGCCAAATCATGTTTAAATTTAACATTTCTACAGTTTAGTTTAGTTCTCTTTGTACATTTACATATTATGTCTGCCCCGACCTGACAGTATACCTGAAGTGTGTAAAAGCAAATGTTGTGAAACTATAGCAAAACTCAAAGTATTAAAAATATGTATTTCTTTCCAGAACAGAAGATATATGTGAAGTCACTAAATTCTTATTTTAAATGTGGGTATTATTTGATTGCTTGCAGATTTAGTGCACAAAAGGTGAAACTCTTTTTTCTGATTTTTAAGACAATTTCTTGTAGCATTGTTTAATCATACAAAAATGAAACAGAAAAAAGTCTGACAAAAATAGAAAGAATTTTAAAATAACATGGTATTTGCAGAGATGTGTAAGGTACAGTACACTTTCAGAGAAGAAATGTGCTATGTAAATAAAATTTTACACCAAAGGAGAGATTTTGTTTCCCTCAAAAAATATTCAGCGTTGCTTAAAAATGGTAAGCCACTGTCCACACTGGCAGCAAATGGTAAAATTAAAATAATTCTATACATCTATGGAAGGAAATGAGAAACTCTGATTCATATTGACTGGGTACAAAACTCCCAAGATGTTAACATTTTACACAAAACATTTAACATAAACTATCACGGTTGAGCAACACCTTAACCTGACTATTAATCATCACACTTGTGCTTCTACAGATAGAACTGCAAATAAGTTTTAAGTCAACCTTTTGTATATCATGATTGTGTATTTTTTATTCTTAAATAATTACTGTACCTCAAGACTGAAATTAAGTTTTCTCAATTTTTCTAGTACAGTGATAGTAATATGTTTATAAACATGGTAATATATTCAAAAATGTTTTAGTTGACAGAAAATGTAAAAAGCTATACTTCTTTTTAAAGCATGTAGCAGTGTAAAAGAAAATTTCAACTTCATTATTGTTTTTTCAGGAAAAATAAATTATTATGTACTGTAGGTGTGAATGTGTTGCAGTGACCTATAAAAACTGCTGTACCGCAAAGTTGTGACAGAGTAGCTGAAGTTCACTGCAGGCTTCTATATCTTTGCCTTTATGTTTTTCTAAGGAACTAGTGAATTTAACGTGATTGCCTAATAGATTTAATTTTTTGTTAAAAGCATTCACCAGAATGACTGACTGAAATGAGGCTTACTTAAGTGATTTGGTTTTAGAGACATTTCTTTGCAGAAATGTGCAATTGTATATATACATTATTAATCACTTTCACTGCTACAAATGCTATTCTCTCGGCCTCTGCTAGCCTTTTAATATATGCTTTCTTTGAAGCTAGACTGGAATACATGATCAGCAATTGATTGTAAATCAGGTTATTGAATGGACAGCAGTACGTGGATGGGAGACTATTCAGGATATTCCTTGTTTCTTATCAGTTCTCCATACAGTCTGTAATTTCCTCACTGTCACTCATCATTTTGTCTTTTTGGTTAATGAGGTGACAAATAGCTACACTGTTAGATGTATAAAACAGATTGATAATCTTGTTTCTGTGTACTATAACATAATACCATATTTTTGGGTCCTACAAAAATACTAATATTATGAACAATACTTTTCTTTTATGTATTAACATCTATAGCTCAGGAAGACTGATTAAAATGTCAGTTCTTTAGGAAGAAAAATATATATAAAAAAAAAAAACTCTTCCAGGGTGCTTGCACATCTCAGGTTTGTAGTACAGTCTTTAAGTCCCACTCCCACGTGGACTACTAAGGCACAATTATTGTTTCCCTATGACTGCAATAAATCAGAATCACTTTGCCTAGAGGTAAAATTCCAAACACTTCTTTGTTATAATAAATAAAGTAAACCAAACCTGTGTTCATTAGTTTTAATAACCTTTCTTAGCCCTGTGCATACATATGTGCTGTAATTTCTTTAGATATTTAATAACAATATCTGGAAGATAGCCTGCAGTTGTCCTCTACCTTATACTAGAAAGGAAGATTCAGAAACTAGGTGGATTTGTGTTTGCTTGATGAGACCTGGAGAGTATTGTGGTTGGGGACAAAATACTCAATAAATGTTTGGCACCAGTCTTCTGGCCAAGACTACAACTAGACTAGAGAAGACCAGGGTAGTTTGGAGGGCAACTCAAAGGTGTATGAAAATCTCTCATGTGTACAGAGCACAGTGAAATGCTTACTTGCACATCCACCCAATTGCAATATATTGCCTCTATAAACAAGAATGGATTAAAATACGTAACTCCATTTAATTTAAAATATAACAAAAATAAGTTGACCAAATGTATTGTTTTCCATTCATGCATACACCAATCTATTACGATGCATACTTGAGCACATGCCCACACTCGCTAATACCAGGCCTGTTTACAGTCATCAAATTTAAATATCAAAATATTTAGGAGTGAAATTTTAATGGCAATTAGAAAACACCTGAATACTATACAAAGGGGTAGGATATAAACCGGGACTTTGGATCAGAAAGATAGCAATGTTAAATAATGATCCACCATGCAATCCAAAGGTTGACTGCCCAAACTAAACTTACTTTTGCTATTTATATTGTGACATCTGGGAAATGTAATCCTAACTCTTTATGAAAGTTTCACATTCATCCTTTTTCTGAGTGTGTGTATGTGTTTTTTTTTTTTTATTCCTCCAAGAACTCTTAATGTCCTCCGACATCTCAAAAACATACATATTCGGTTGGCTGGCAACTTTTTATTGCCTTGCTCGAACTGAACTTTTGAGTGCAGAGGACTAATACCCTACTCAAGCTTCCTGTCTTAGACCAAATGCTAACAAAAAAGACTTAGGCCCAGTAATTCTAAAGTGGTTTTAATGGATTCAGTAAAAAATGGATTAATAACACAATGCTGCACACCACTGCTAAGGAAAACATGCTAATAAATAAAAAATAAAATCCAAAGTAGAAAATGACATTTATGCAAATGTTTTGGCATATACTACATGTGCTTAAAGTTTCAGAAATGTATTCATCTTGATGATTTTAAAAAGGGAATAATTAAAGTTTTACAAATTAGTTTTGCTGCTGGTAGTAATTCATTGTCAGTCACATAGTTTAGTTGGCAAAGGTAGGATTATTAAGTTTTTTACATCTTTTCCCCGACACACAGTAAATGTAAGAATGTTTTTAATATAAATAAGTGCAGATAAAGTAATTATAGACGAAATGAGAAAACTGCAGCTATAAGAAGTGTGAAACATATTTCAGTAAAAAATAATCTCTTGTAACGAAGACTTGTCTATTCTTCCATTCTTTTCTTTGCTTATTCTTTAGAAATCAATCAACATCTATTGGCAGTGCTGCCTCTTTTTTTAGTATTGCATATAAAAACACTATGGGTACATTTATTTGTAGTTTATCTATGTCATTGCTCTTAAGTGGAGGTTAGTACTTACAAGTAAAGCAAGTTCTTGAAAGGTAAAAGCTATTAATTAATCAATGCAGAACTGACACATGGTAAGGTGGACAATGTTGCAGACATTAGGTAGATTCTCTTCTAGAGATGATATGATTGAACTGACTAAAAGTACTTTGCCATAAATCACTGCCATTGCTCTGTCATGAGGATAAATTGATCAGTTGGCATGACAAAGCTGAATATCACATGTGCAGACAGCAAGCTTTCATACTTTATGCCCTTTCACTTGAGTACAAGCGTGATCATTCTGCAGTGGCATTGTGGAGACATAATGTAATGGATTAGCAGGCTTATGAAGTCAAAGTCACAGTTTATATATTTTACATACATTTTTGAAAATTGAATAGGGAGTTGAAAAAAATAATTTAAGCATAAATCTGAAAGTTATTTTGTTGGTATTTTTCACATTGCCAAAACAGAAATGACTTAGCTAGCACTTCATTATTCTTGACCAACAGCCATAGACTTGTTAAAAAGATTTCTGTTCAGTGTTCAGACAACTGACATTTCATTTAATTCTTCTTGAAGCACATCTTAAATTTAATTTGCATTTATGTAATATTGTACTAAGTATCTTGTCACACAATAATCCTTTTAATTACATACCACACATTTGTTTCAGAGCTCATTGTGATTAAAGAATACACCATCCAAAAATGAATATTTTTTATCTGTTATTTACCCTTTGTTGGTAATAGTAATGGCAGAGAAATAATGTTATGCTTTTTAGATAGGGGACAACGAAATTAAAGGTGCAGTCGACTCAGTGTGAGGCATAAGAGTTAAAAAGACAAGATGAGAGAAAATAATAACAAACCGGATAGTAATAAAAGTACATTACAAAATATACAAATTGCACTTGTTATATATATAAATTGCACTGGTTAAGTGTACAGATTGCACTGGTTGAAATAAGGTCTATATTGCACATTGGGAGAATGATATGGAGCATATTATGGAGAATGTAGATAGCAAAGTTCCTGACAACACCAGTATTCCTTGGAGACCAATGCTGAAGAAACAGCAAATAATATAAAAATGTCAATGGAAACAAATCTCAGTATACATGTGTCACATAATACAAATTTCAGATATCCGGTTGTGTGCTCATGGCTCAAACACATGTATTATAGGTAAAATATTGTTAAATAAACCATTTCAGGAAAATCCCCTTCATGAATGGCTTACAAAGGAAATCAGACGAAACGTGAGGTTAAAAGTTTTCTTGGCTATTACTACAAAAAACACGAGGTAAGTAATTGTTAAAAAGGTATCATATTTGGATGGAATATTACTTTAATATATGGTGGACTGTTCTTGAATTTAAGTGATACTTCTTTTGTAGAATTTAATAAAACCTTACTTCCTCAGGTAGTGGATAATAGAAGATTGTTTATCCATTTTTTTTTTTTTTAACATTGCCTTTCAGAGGCAAAAAGATGGAGATTCGAGATACAAGTTATGCTTGACTACCAAACAGGAATTCATACACGACAGGGGGAAAAATGATGTAATATTTGTTATTCTGTTGATTTTACCTTGCACATTGAAACAATGTAATAATGCACAATAGGTTAAAATGTAACAGATTCAAACAAACATTGTCATCGTCTAGACTAAGCCTATTCAAATGGCAGCCATGAGCCACATGCAGCCTAGAAGCAACGTCCGAGTTGCCTAGCCCATGGTCCCACTAAAAATACAGAGAAAAACCAAGAAAAACACATTTTGTGATCCTTCAGAAATTTATTCATAAATTCCTACAGTAGTACAGAGATGAGTGCAATTCTCTGTTTAGCATAGCAAAACAGAGCAGAACAGCATTGGTGAGAGAAAAGGGAGGGCACAAATATGTGGGAGAGGCACTTGTGAGGGAAGGAGCAAGTAGAGGAATGAGGATGAAAGAGCGGCATGCTCCTGGGCAATAACACTGAAGCAGAACACAAGCTATGTAGAGGAGTTAAATGAGTCTGATTGCAATTAAAAAGTTGAGGCATTTAGTTAGCAGGTAAAGACTCATCAGTTTTAAACTCGTGAAATGTGTACTGGTGTCATTCCTCCCTGACTGACCATGGGAGACACCTCAAGTTTTTAATTGCATCCTGTCTTTCATGATCCTTTCACCCTGTTTCCAGGGACCTTACCCTCTCATTTAGATGTTTCATTTGCATATCATGCTGCACTTTTTGTAACTACAAAACTCTTTAGATGTCCAGCATCATCATCGCCTGAATCTCAAGCTGGATCATCAGTGTCGACCTGTTGAATAAGAAACACAGGAGCCACTTCTCTGGGGGAATTTTCAAAATGCCAACTGGCTTTTAATTTGGTGTGCTGCAATATAAACAGTACCTTACCATGCCTTCTCACAGGGTCACCTAAAAAACAGGCAGCCTTCTCCTTTTCTGTCTCTCCCTGACCTTTTACCTTTTGTTCCCCTCTCACCCTGATCCTGTCATTCAGTCCTCTCTAGTGGGGTTCCCTGAGCCCTCTCAAAGTGCTTTCTCGCAAGATTTCACCCCCACTTTTATTCTCCACAACCCCTGCGGTATCAAGACACATCTCAATACATTCTAACATGTCTTTCTCAACCCAGTAATGTAAAATTGACAATGACAACCGTCGGTTTAACCCTGCCTGGACTGACAAATACTTGTTTATATTACCTCCAAATCCAAATGTCAAACTGACGTGTTTAATTTGCAACGAGTGTGTTGCGGTATTTAAAGATTGCAATGTGCAGAGGCAGCACATTGAGAAACACAAGACTTTCCACACAAACTTGCCCGAGGGATCTCCGGAGAGAGCTGCAAAAGAGTTTGATTGCATCTTACAACTGGAGCTGTACTACCATGATGTGGTCATGTGCAGCTCAAGAGAGAGCTACAACAGCTTCCCTTCATAAATGCTGGCCATCATGGATAATAAGTGACGACAAAATTAAAACGAGTATGACAAGTTAATCTGCTATTAAAAATGTAACCCCGTCAAACACTTCAAACATCTGCAGGTTTGAAATTCTTGCTACAGGTGTGTTTAAAACGCTGTTAGAAGACCTGAAAAAATCCAGTGTCATGTCTATAGCAGTATATGACTCCGCAGACAAAACTGATACCACACAATTGTGTTTATATGTCAGTTTTTTGACAGTAAATGCTTCCAAGAGGAAACTCCTCAGCTTACTGCCGTTAGAAGGACACACAACTGGTGATACAGTCTTTGAGGAACTTTCGGCTTTTGTCAGTGACAGTAGTCTGGATATGGAGAGTGTGTGCATGCTAGTGACGGATGGGTCTCCGTCCATGGCAATGAAAATCAATGGTCTTGCAGCACGTTGCACCTCAGATGCATCAGACGGTGTTGTGCGCAAAACTAATCATGGAGCTCAAAACGATAATGGACAATTTCATGGCTACAGTAAAAGTTATTCACTCCACATCAAGCTTCCAACACCGCCTATTCCGCATGCTGCTGTCTGAAATGACTGCTGAGCACACAACCTGCTTTTGCACAGTGATGTCAGGTGGCTGTTCAAAGGCAGTGCACTGGAGAGTTTCTGTGACCTCAGAGAGGAGATCACAACTTTCCTCTGCAGCAGCAAGAATAAAAAGGCAGAAGCACACCTGGATCAGATACTGGATGACAACTTTATTGTCAATGTCTGCTTTCTGAGTGACATATTGAAACACCTGAATGACCTAAATGTGGGACTGCAAGGCAGAGGCAAAAGTGTTGTTGAACTTGTGGAACAGATCCACACATTTCCAGTCAAACTGGACCTTTTCATGACTGACCTGAGCACAGGCAAATGCATCTTGTTCCCGACACAAATCACAGATGTGATGACAGATTTCATTGCAAGGCTGAAAGAGAACTTTGCTGGTCGACTTTCTCTGCCCACAGAGGTGATGGGTTTTGCCAGAGACTGTGATGGTGTGGGTTGGCTCCATGCTCCTTCTTCATTCTTGGGAGCCTCTTGAACCTGACACCATCGATAGTCATGACTGAGCAAATGAGAACAAACACACCAAGCAAGGGGAAGGTGAAAAGTGCATGTGCTTTTATTAAAAACTAGCCAACCCGCAGCGTACCATACGCCGCATAAGCAGGCCGGTTTTTTAATGATTTTTAAGCACAGGGAGAAAATTAACATTTGAAAAATCGGTAATGTAATAAATCACCAAGAAAAGCAACATTGTAACAATGCACAGAACGAACCAACATACAATCGTCTGTGACTGAAAACTGGCAGACCGTCCTCGCGCCTTCTCCTGCCAGACGAAGGGATGGGGGAGACACGCGCGGAGTGTGGAACGGGAGGAGAGGAGAAGCACTGCACGCTCATGTGCCCACCTCCAACTCGTCACTTGAGTCGTCATCTTTACACAGTCCAGATGTCCCTTTGATTGACGTAGACTTTTCATTGCTCTGTGCGGGTTTGGCTGCCTTTCTATATATAATCCACCAAGACACCCGACCACGGTAGTAGCGAGGTGGGAGGGGGGTGTGTACAAAGGGTTGGAGCATCTAAGAAGACGCATGTTTGTCACGGATGCGAATTGCTGTATGTAGCGTGTAAAACAGTTTGCTATGGTGCACGCGGTCGTGCGTCATAACCAAAAACTCGGTTTTTAAAGACTGCTTACTTCATTGTGTTTTAACCTCAGTTGTAAAAGAATGTTTTAAGGACCCCATGGGATACCCTCGGTTTTGACTTTTCATTGCTCTGTGCGGGTTTGGCTGCCTTTCTATATATAATCCACCAAGATACCCAACCACGGTAGAAGGGGGGTGTGCACAAAGGGTAGGGACGTAATGAGTGGGAGCGTATGAGTCACACTTAGTGGGAATTCCACGGCTTGCAGCCTGAATGGGGTTTAACGGCTTAACCACACCTCTCTGCGCTGGGTAGACACATGGTCAATCTCATGCATAATAATTTATTGAATGCTAAACACTTCTGGAAAGACACGGATGTCTAAAACGGGTTGGTGTGAGAATACAACAGTAAGTGAATGAAAAGATGGAACTCTAAAGAGAGCAAAATACAACACAATAGTGAACCTGCGGCATAACAAACGCTGCATGGCTCAGACATGCATGTGGACTCTTACCACAGACGAAAGGGACTAACTGGGTGGTTGGTGAGTTTTTGCGTCCAGGCAAATGGGCAGTCAGTGTGAATGCCTAGACAGCGTGGGTAGATGCCGGCCGGTGAAAAAGGAATGTTGGTGGGTAGGAAAACGTCTTCCGTGTTCCTGCAGGAGCATCTAAGAAGACGCATGTTTGTCGCGGATGCAAATAGCTATATGTAGCGTGTAAAACAGTTTGCTATGGTGCACGCGGTCGTGCGTCGTAACCGAAAAGTCAGTTTTTAAAGACTGCTTACTTCATTGTGCTTTAACCTCAGTTGTAAAGGATTGTTTTAAGGATCCCATGGGATACCTCTCGCAAACTGTTTCGCACGCTGCATATGGCGATTCACCTCCGCAAGAAACATGCCTCTATGAACAGTCAATGTAGCTCGGAGGTACATGACATTAACCTGACCTGCACTGCATGTGACCTCTACAACAGACGAATATAAATGACGCCATTTTTTTCTGTGTTGTCGTGTCCAAGTTGGTGGGCGTGGCCCTGCGACTCTTCGTCGTATCCAATGGTCTTGGAGTTAGTGGCCGTGGCTCCTTCCTGCATGCACCATAGGTGTCTCACTTGTCGGTGGCTTAGTGAATTCACGCCCCTTCCGGCGTGCTTTTCATGGTTGTCTTGCCTTTCCATGGGTGTCTTGCGGTAGTGAATTATATATATAGATAAGTCAAAACAAAACAAGTGTTCAGAAAGTGCAGTGCTTCAAAAGTCTTTAATAAATAAGTGAATAATCCATAAAAGTCAGTGACCGTGTGGAAGTTAAAACCCCATAAATAGAAATATCCATTAAAAACAAGGTTAAAACCATCTGGCAGGAATCTCATTTACAATCTGCAAACCCTGGTGCCTTCCTTTAAAACTGACGCCTCTCTGGCTTATCCTATTCGGATCTCACAGTCTGGAGAGACATCAACTAGCAAGTGCAGACACCTGAGCCCTGCTCTGCCCGAACCGCTGCCAATCCAGGCTCCACCCGGTGTGGGGACTCTGTCCTTCCACCGCTGCCATTAGCTCCACCCGGTAAAAGTACCTATTGAGCATAATGGACACTCCTGCTCCTAAAGTTGTTCAACTGGGGTGACTCCTTCCTAAGTGATGGCCACACGCTCCTCTTAGGGCTTCACTCCTGTCCTCCGGCTTGTTTTCGCTCTCTCTCCCCCCTGCCTGATTCTTCTCATGTCATTTAACCTCCGCTCTCTTTTTCTTGTCTTTTTTCCCTTTCTTTTTTTCCTTGTGATCTTGCACTTCCCTTTTCATAGGGCAGGGACTGGTTGCAGGTATAATTTTCTGATTGCTGCCCTGGGCTGATATTGAGACAATCAGACTGCCCGCACCTCACAGACAATTTCTCGCACCAGCTCCACTCCCCAGTGTGAGCACATTCATTATTTATTTATTAAAACGGCCATTCTGAGCCACGGACCCATTATACCACAGAGACCTGTTCACTGTTGTAACAGAAAGGAATTTATCCGCCAGAGCAAAGGGATTGGTCCCCTACATTGAAAAGGGGAAATTCATACTCGAACTTGTTGACATGCATTTATCCGTAACCATGGCACAAGAGCTTCACACTAATGGGCTTGTAAAGTTTTGGCCTGAAGTCAACGAACATCACTTACCTAACGTTACAAAAGTAGCAATCATCATGCTAAGTATGTTGGGATCAACATACATATGTGAATCAAGTTTTTCACACATGAACTCAATAAACAATCAGCTCTTGTTGCTCCCTGACTGATAGCATTTTTCACAGATGTCTTTGGATTGCACTGACGTCTTACAAGCCAAAAGTCACTGCTCTCATTCAGAACAAAAAATGCCACTTCTCCCACTGGGAAAGTCAGCAGGGTAACTGTAGCCTACTACATATCTCGAATAAGATGCAAAGGAGCCACCTTTCTGGGGAATTCTTCCAGATGCCGACTTTGGTGTGCCGCAATATAAACGGTGCCCTACCCGTCGCTTGTCATCTGGGTGACGGTGATCGCCTGGGTGATCTCCTACTATGGCCTGTCTGTCTTTTGCCTGTCCTTTAACTATTCACTTCCTTCTCACCCTGACACTGTCTTCCAACCTAGCTCCACATGCACAACCCATGCAGTAGCAAACACATCACAATGTCAACATAATGTGGGATGTGTAAGAAAGCCAAGCCTACTCACACTTGTGGTGATTTAAAATGAACTTGTGTTCCCTCAGTGTGCAGTAGACATTGTATTCATGTGTGTTAGTTACTATTATCACTTTTTATAGGTTTGTGCACTGATAGCTTTGATAGCATTGATAGTTTTTTTTTTTTTATTCTACAGTACTAAATGCACAATATTTATTTTATTTAAAAAGGAAAACAAATGTTACTGCTAATACTGTGTAATATTTTGTTTTATGCACTTGGAGATATGCATATGTCAACTATGACCAAAAATATTTTTTTTTATTTCAAAAGTGGTAGAAAATTATTGTTACTACTTCATATTCTGTGCAGAAATAGTGTTTTCATTGTTTTTTAGGCACTTTTTGATGTGCCTGTGTCAGATGTCACCAAATTTAAAAGGGAAACAATGAATAAGTATTACTTGTTTTTCAATACATTCATTTGTGTTGGTTTAAAATTTGTCATTACCTGCTAGTTGCCAGCCGTTTAAAATGTTCGGCCCAGCTAATTTTCTTGATTTGAAAATCAGGCTCAAATGAATTTGTAATTAAATATCCCTGGTCTAGACTGTCCAGATTTGCATAGAGAGGGTATTGATTATAAACTAAGGAACAATTTAATCTCATTTTGCACCTCGAAAATGCCTCCTCATTGTCTTTTGTGAAAGTCAGTCATTTGTTTGTTTTAGTCCTAACTATATGTATTTTTGAAAAAAAAAGTTGCTAGTGTTTTTGTGCAGTTGTGCTATAGTATTATTTAATCTTTTTGTTTTTATTTTTTCTTTAAATATCCATAGCCAACCAAAAATATTTAGAAAAATCTACTCTATATATTTAAAATCCTAAGCCTAAAAGTGCAACAATGCTGTTTTTATGTCACATTTTTTGTCACGTTTTAAATTGGCTTATTTTAAAATGTACATATGTTTGGTATCATTCTTTTCAGAGTTTATCAAACTTTAATGTGTTGATGTTAGATTTTGAGATTCTTATTTCATTTTTAAATTATAAACTAAAAAAATATCAAGAACTCACGTCTCGCGAGACTGGACTTTGTGCCAAAAGATTTAACCACGCCTGGGGCTGGAAATAAAGCACAAAGAGTAGGACAGCTGATGTACAGACTTTTAAATGTTCAAAGCACCGTGCGAGATGCAGATCACGCAGCACGGCAGCAGCAGCGAGCCACCAGAAGATCGAGCAAGAGGAGGTAAAAAAAAAAAACTGTTTCCCATTGTATCACCATTTAAAAGGGGGTTTCGGAGGAGCAACCATGTCTCCTTGGGGTGCGTTCAGTCCCCCTCTTCACAACATGAGTGGCAGAGACACAAAAGTGGCTGGTGAGCGAGCGGGGGGAACCCCCTAGTAAAACTATTTATTTTTTGTATTATTTCATGGTTTTATTTTTTGTGCGCATTATTAAGCCATCAAATATATTGACTTCATAGTCTTGTGCTAAAGGTCCTCCTGTAGACTACCAGAAATCACACATTTTACTAAAGGGATTCGTTTTGTAAATTGTAAGTCCACTAAAACATAAAAGTTCTTGTAACAAGCTTTTGCAAATTAAGCAAACTACATTTCTTTAATGTAAAAAAGAAAAAAAAAACTTTTTGTAATTTACTAAAATACTTGTATTTATGTGTATGAACAAATTAAATACATTCTAGTTTTATTTACGTAAAGGAAACAATGCAATCAAAAAAAGATATTTACAGTTATTCATGAAAACTCTCTAACTGTTTAATTCAAGTCAGGGTCACAGGGCAGCACTAACCATATGAAAGAACTAGCAGCTTCATGCATAAAACCTTGCTTAGATTCAATACTAAAAATTTGCTTATGCTTAAAAGGCAAAAATGATGTATGTGCACAAAGAATTGGATTTATGAAACCATATGTACACCACATGCTTAACTAAGTTCCTTTATAAATCTCAAATCAACTATTTGCTTGTGCATGCACTTTTAGCCACTCCCCCATCACTCTTATGTTTAAGCCATTATTCCCACCTGGTTTTTGTTTAAACTCCTTTCTTTTTATGTTTTTTTTTGTTCCTGTTTTACCCTTTAAATATTATCATTTGGCTATTTAAAGTATGTTTATTATTTGTATAACTGTGAATTGTTAGATTTACTGTTTAGTTTATTTAGTATAAGAGAATGTTCTGTTCAATCTCTGTTAACAGAGTATTTCTAGCCCTCAAAAAACTCATAGAAATTGCAGTTCTTCTGCGTTACATTGTATGTGCTTGGTGTTTGGTGAGTTCTCCTCTTAGTGTTATTCTATGGAGTTACTGTTTTTTCAGTATTATTATACTGCTCTAATTATGGTTTATGATTTCTGGAGCTTGTAGTGGGACTTTGCTTGCTTAGGCTTGACTTTTAGGCAGCTTTGTTGTTCTTCATTTTGGTGTATTGAGCTTTTCTTTGGTTTTTATAAAGAGTTTTGTTGCCTTACTCTGCACTAAGGATTGACAGTTGTCCTCTCCCTTGTAGGACATTTTGTGTGTGTGTTGGAACATTTCAGAACATGTCTTTGAAGTTTAACAATAACATGCATTTTTCCTGATGTAGGCTGAAGTCAGCCTCTCTAGTAGAAACTAGCCTGCCTTTTGGTTCACTTCCTCTAGGCAGGCTGATGAGATTCAGCCCTGCTCCCTGGATATTTTTGAAGGCCTTACATATCTTTGGTTGTTTCTATGAGTGAATCACAACAGTTCTATCCAATCATAAACCATATACTGTACAACATAAAAATACCTTTTTTAAATATTCATCATCTAATCTCCAAAAAATTGACCATGTCCATGAGTGACATTTTTAGGCAGTAATACACCACACACTGTAAAAACTGCCAATAAAAAGAAGACGAAATGATGTCTCTACTATAAGCCATGGGAATATATAGAATTTGAAACTTAAGTGAATGTGAATTGAAAAATCATTTTGCCAAGGTAATGCCAATGCTCCAATATGGAAAACCTTTGTAGGGTGGTACAGAATTATGCCTCCTGATGAATCCAAACAATCAACCTTGAAATGATCTATTCTAACAGTGGTTGTGTGCCACGGGTGCCTTTCATTATATCTCCTCTCTTCTGGTGTACCCTGCATAACCTGAAAGAAAGATTATACAAGTTGTCTGTAATATACTAAACTTAATTAGTCTAATTGCCACACTGCTATTTGATAAAATAATGGATACGTGGGTGGAGCCAGGCCACTTCACAAGATAGTCAGATACATTTGAGCATCACATATTACCTTTATGTTAATTGAATGAAAGTGTTTTCAGTTTACAAAAAGCCAGTCATCATCATGAGTCAAAAATCATTGCAATCCCTGAAAACTCTCTCCTTGAGTAGCCTGTCATTGGCAATATCCTCCAAAAGAGCTAGCACTGCCATTGTCAGTTATGTCATACAACCAACTGCACTCATTTTTATAGACAGAATAGATAGGCTGCACGCTAACGCAATTAACATTAAGCGAATGAATTAGGCAATATTACCAGCACTGAAGACAGCAGTATTTAGAGAACATGACAGTGTACTATGATATAATTAGTTCAATGACTTTGTAATGTGACTGATGCCTCAATGAACAAAAGATTCATTCAAGATTTGTCTGCCACCCGGAGTCACTAAAATACCAATACCATAAAAGTCTGCATAGGACTTATGGATGGTTGAAACTTTCTGTATTGTTAAGGCAATTTTTTTTTAATGACTTGCGCACATTTCTAAGTGTAAGCATGTTCTATACATAAAACTTCAGCCTGGACAGGACACCCAGTTGTAGTTTCCACTCAAGTACACACCCTTTCTTAGAAAAGGGTCCATTTTAAATTGCAAAATAACCCAAACTCCATGTCATTGAAAATTTTGGGAAATCCACACACACTGGGAGAACACCCAGACATTGACCAGGCTTGACATCCATCAAGCAGCAGTGCTAAACACACCTACTTGGTCCCTCGTTTTTTTCTTTATTTGGGTTAAAAAAGGAAAGTTAAATAAGATGGAGACAAATTTCTGTGTTGTTGCCTTTTGGAGGTCCTGTTAAAAATCTGTAAAACTGTAAGACAATAATGGGGAGTTTAAAAAAGTTTTTAAATGTCCTGACTACATCCGTAAATGTATTTATTTAGAACCATCTGAAGAAGAAGGTCAGTTTTTCATTGTATTATCTCTGAAAAGAACCTGTGTGGCTGCATCTCATGTGGCTGGAAGTCTGCAGTTCCTAATACAGACGTGTATCACTCTAATACAAAATTAGACAATTTGGAAAATGTATGCATGGCATGAGATTGAGGTGCATTTGAGTGCTGTGGAAGCACTGTGGACCTCAGTAGACTGAGTTCAGTAGGTAGGTTCTAGAACTTTCTCAATCCATTTCAATGTTGTGGGGGCCAAACTCTATCTTACCAAAATTGGGTAAAAGGTTGAAAACAGGCTTGGACAGGACTCTAGTCCATCATAGGGACTACTGTCACACACACACACACACCATATTGATGCACAGTAACAATTTGTAATTGCCAATTAGAAAAACCTAATTAAAAAAAAATGGCCGTTGCATTTTCATTAATTTTATTACAGTGAGTGACCATTATGAGTATTAGGTGAATTGTGGCACTCTTGACACTTTATATGGTGACCAGATTTTCAAAGTCCCAAATAGGGACACTTGTGTAGTTATGCATACTCATGCATGTTGTCCATTCTCACTTGTTTAATATCTTCTTTATTTCGTCATCATTAGACAGAGATCGCGGCATGGGAAAAAAAAACACTTTTGTAAATAAACACATATTATTGAAAACAGTTCTTGAAGTGCAAACTAATGAATGGAAGCTCTTAGTCAAGCTTTCCCCACCAGAGTTATGACCACACTATCATATATAAGTTACATTGAACTGGTAGCTGGTGTATGGGGTGGTTCCCCCTTGGAGTTTCAAATGTGCAGTGCTAAATATGTTGTCAGTATGTTTATATTGGTGGAACAATATTTTATATTACATTGGCAACCTGTTAAACAGCAACATTTTTGTTGTTCTTCAATTATTTATAGGGATGTGTAGCCTGAAATCAGGACTATCCCTGTCACTTGGATGGCTGGTCACCATAGTAAATTACAGTGACAGGGAAATCTACAGGTAATGGAGCTATAAGCTTGATTTACTGTAAGTTAAATACAGTGATACTTTGAGATACGAGTTTAATTTGTTCCATGACCGAGCTCGTAAGTCAAAATACTTGTATCTAAAATCAGTTTTCCCCATTGAAATGAGATTAATTCGTGCCAGCTCCCAAAAAACCACCCCAATTTTTTGTTAAATGTTTTCAACATAAGACAAATGTATTTATAATGTACAAATTTTGTATACAAACAAAATAAAAGCTAATACATAAAAGAGAATCTAAATAAATAAGCAGATGTTGGCGAAGCCGATTAGCACATTGTAATGTTTTTTTCTGTCGCTTCACTTTTGCTTAACTTAATTTTCTTCTTCACTATTTTTTTTTTTCTTTTTTGCCACGCATTCGTCAGTTTCATTCACTGGGCGTTTCAATAGAAAACCTGTCCAAGGAGCTTTGTTTAGTCCTCCCCTTTAGAATGATTTTGAAATGAGTTAGGCAAGTGTCATTAAATAGCGCTGCTGCACAATCAGTTTCTTTTATATAAAGTCAAGCGTTAGGCAAATGTCATTAAATAGCACCGCTGCACGATCAGTTTCTTTTCAATAAAGTCAAGCGTTAGGCAAGTGTCATTAAATAGCGCCGCTGCACAATCAGTTTCTTTTCAATAAAGTCAAGTGTTAGGCAAGTGTCATTAAATAGCGCCACTGTACGATCAGTTGTAACTTTTTCAGGATGTTTCTTTTCTTTAAAGTTCGAAATTTTTTCCCACATTGCAAACACTTCCTTTATCTCACTTTAAGAAATAACCTCCTCCGTGATACCGATCTCCTGCAGAACCTCTGTATGTTGCTGCGTCTGTAGTTCCGTCAACTCCTCTGTCTCTCTGTTCCTCGGAATGTGCGTAGACAAGCTCTTTGATGGCTAATATTTCGAATTTTGGCTCGTAACTCAAGACAAACAATCGACCTAGTGACGGCTCATATCTCAAAAAACTCATACGCTGGGGCACTCGTATCTCAAGGTATCACTGTAGTACTAACTAAATCATTCTACTTGGCTGTTACAACCTAAAGCAGTGGAAGGAGAGATACAAGTTTGGTTGCCATTACATGCACGCACACAGGCAGTCAGCCAATCACAGTGACTTACTACCCTGTGCGTGGTGTTTGCTGGGGTTTCATTAACTTGTGTTGGGTATCTGTTTGCCATCAGTAGTGGCTATCAGAGGTGAAAAAGAGGGAAATATACAAGTTTGTGTAACCACTGTCAAGGTAAGATTGTAGTAAACTAGTTTTGTAGTTGAAGTCGCACAGAACATTTCTCCATTTTAAGATATACGATGCTGCAAATTTTGTTGAAAAGGAGTTTCAAAAATATGGTTCACAGGAAACAAAGATGTTTCATTTGGACAGACAGACAGACATTGTTATCTCAATAGGTGCTTCACACTTTACATACAAATGCACATAAAAATTTCACTCTAAAAATAAAGCAAATATATAATATGCTGATTTTTATAATTAATGATCAGGAAAATCATTTGTATGATTTGCAATACCCACATACGTATCTTAAAGCATTTCTAAAAAGAGACCTGCTATAAAAGGTAAATTTTCAGTTCATTATTAAAAAAAATAATATTTATTTTTGTGCACAGAGGAAATGGGTGCTGAATTATTATGGCAGCGATACCAAGATTATACGTTTCATATTCTTCTAACTCATTTCAATATCTCACAACCAAGAAAATGGTCTGTTGTGGGTGGGATTCAGTCTTTGTTCAAAAAACATTTTGGAAGGAATACCATGTTTTTCAAGCATTAAAGGTACAAGTACAAGCATTTAAATAAATGTCATTTTGTTCCTGAGTTGTTGCTGTGGCAAAGTTAAAACAAAACCAAGTGAAAAATATAAACAAGTACACTCATTATATACAATATTGTGAAAAAGTCAAACATTATGTTCCCTAGTAATTCTTTTTTAACACTATTGCTTGTTGCCCAAATGTTTCTAGCTCCTGTTATCAACACTGCCTGGAGTTAGACCTTTCTCTTTGCTATTCATGAATCAGCTGCATTATGCAAATAAAAGTGCATTAGAATTTAATCAGTAACTCTTTGACAGCATTCCCAACAGCATCTGTAGTGAATTTATAAAGACCTCTTTATTTCTTATCCTGCCCATCATTGCATCTCCAGTATCTCCCACTAAGACCAGTGTAGTCCAACATCACCCCCTGGGACTAGTACTTTGTATATGTCTGACACATTATCTTGCCATAAAATTTAAGAACAAGCATAAAAAAAAAAAAAAATGTTTTTGACTTTACTATCAACTGTTAAGATCATGACTATCTATTAATCAACACATCATTTACATACCTCGTAAGTATGCAGGGAGTGCATTTTCTGTCAAGAATTAATTTCTGATTAAGAGACTGGTTAAGATTACAAAATACTTAAGATGTATAAACAATATGGCTAGCCTGTGAACTTTTCTTGATAGTGAATTTTGTGAAAAGGTTTTTTGGTCATGTTTGAGCAGATTTCAAATTTAACACAGGCATACTACTGACATATTTTAACAAATGGGTAAAGTTACAAAGTCTGCCATTTCTAATATCCAATTTCATTACCAAAGTTTACCATCTTTAAAAAATAGTTTATCCGTCTGTCCTCATCTTCAGTTTCATTCATCCATTAAAGTATGTTTAGTGGCAAGTATGCAGTAACAAAATATAGGGTCATGCAAATAAGACATATGGACAAATGTAAAGTTTTGACATAATGAGTTGACTATAGATTTTTTCTCCAGTATAACCTGTGAAATGGACACTATATAGCACCTGACCCGACACAGACTTGACACCGAGGCACGTGTAAAACTCAACAAAAGACTTTTATTTCTTTCTTCAGCTGGAGGGCACGTCTTCCCCGTGAACCCTACAGCCACAACACAGTCCCAAGCACAGTAATACAAACCACAACCCTTCTCTCTTTCACCACCACTCCTCCACAGCTTTGTCCTCTTTCCACCCAACTCTGGCCTTTTTATAGCCCACCCGAGAGTGCTCCAGGTGCTTGATCACCTGTTTCTGATTGCACTTCTGGGCGAGGCTGTAGAGTTGTCCAGGCTGGCTCTGGGATCTTTGCAGCACCCTCTGGCAGCCACCCCAGATCCCAACAGGGCTGTGGAGAACTCCATCTCCCGTGGAGCCCTGCAGAAAACTGCAGCACCATCGTCTGCCAGGGAGGTTGTCACCAAGCGTCCCGAGGGAGGTACTGAGGAGCCCAGGGATGCTCCCCCTGGACATATGTAGACGGGGCGCCCCAGCCGCCCACCACAAACCGAAACTCCTTTGTTAAAGCATTTTTGATGGAAGCTACTATAAGCTTAAATTCTAAACTTGTACCAACTGGGAACAAGGTCAGATTTTAACAAAATTTATTTAGTAATTTATTAAAATAAATATGATCCCTACACACCTAAGAATCTGTTCAGTGATATTCAGTGTTTTATTATCATACTATTGAAGAACCCTGAGAAGTATATGTGAAGTATCATTGAAGAGCTTCATATTTTGCCTTTTTCCTTGTGGTCAGCACAGTGATACTGTATAATGGTTAGCAGTGCTGCCTCATAGCATTTCTTTTTCAATTCTGGCCTGGTCACTGACTATGTGGTTGGCACTTGCACATTATTCTATTTCTGTCCACATGGATTTCCCCACACATCCCAGATATACAGTACGCTTGTTTGATGAATGGATAGCACTAATTTTACCTAGTATACTTAATTATAAGTGAGTGAACCATGTAAAAGGCAGATGTACCACCCAGGGTTGGTCTCAAATTGTACCTGTCTTATAAGAAAGTTAAGTTCTGTCAAATATAGGGCCTGTTAAAGCTCATTGAGGCATTCCTTGAGAGAGTGTGGGCTATATAAGAAATAAATTGTTGTTGTTGCCAGTATTAACATCAGCTTACCAACAAATATAACATGAATAAATCATATCTCCAGACCTGCAGTGGGCTGGCGCCCTGCCCAGGGTTTGTTTCCTGCCTTGCGCCCTGTGTTGGCTGGGATTGGCTCCAGCAGACCCCCATGACCCTGTAGTTAGGATATAGCGGGTTGGATAATGGTTGGATGGATATCTCCAGACTCAATGAATGTGTGTTTCTATGACAATGCGTTGTTGTATAATTATATATTGTTATTTAACACATCAAATATTAACTGGAAAAGAAATACTTAACATTCCATTAACAGATAGCACCAATGGCCTTGGCAACTTCTATTAACATACAAGTAGATGTTTTATGTAATAATTTAGATATACTGTACCTAAATTATAATTAGTAATTTAATATTTTAAAATATGCTAAGACTAAGCAAGGCTTCATTTTTTTAATTAATAAAGTTGTGATGGTATAGCTGATTCTATTGTAAGGGACTGGAGGAGGCAAATATTCCACAGTTTTAATTGGCCTAGTCATTTCTTTTCTAATGTGTTTTTGTAACAATGATTTTTCCACTTTGGGATCTCCAAGTATAACCTTTTATAGTTTCTAAAATTAGAAATGTTAAGCACCTGTTTTTTAGTCACATTAATGCTTAAATAACTTTTAAGATTAAGATTGTTGCTTATGTTGTATATTACATTACATTTACATTTACTTATTTGGCTGACACCTTCATCTAAGGTGACTTACAACATTTATAATATAATGGATTATATTTCTTTTGTCTTTTCCAATTGGTGCACAGGCAAGTCAAGTGACTTGCTCATGGTCACATTGTGTCAGTATTTGAATCCACAACCTCAGGGTTTGACGGCCAAAGCCTAGGATTACATGATCACTGATAAAGTTGTCTCAATGCAATATGGACACAGCTACGTTCCATATTTTAATATTATACTAGTATTTTTTATCAATAATATATGACAACACAAAAGTAAAATGAAGTAGCATGTGATAGTGAAGAATGCTTACCAAATTCGGGGAGAGCACTAGGAACTGAAAGAAATCAGCAAAATAAACTTTACTTCAGCATGATTTTTCTAAGGTCTGTATTTTCTCTTTAGTTGCAAACCTGAAGCATGCAGTGTATCAGACCAGATTTTGTGATATAATGAGTTCAGAAATGTTTGAAGAGGTTAGCAGGACAGCTGTGTTCAGTATAATATGCAATATAAGGTAAATACCACACTGTATATGATGTGACTAGTTTCTTTATCACTATTAACTGTCACCCAGTATGAGGCAGGCCAAAATAATACTTCTAGCTTGGAGTTATTTAATAATTTAATTTTAGATACTGGCATTGGCAAGGAGTGAAGAACACCACAAAGCTGATTTGCCAGTATGAGGTGAACTCCATTTGATTTAAATTTATTGGAATTAGGAGTCCATGGGAGCAATAAATTAGGCTCTGTTTACATAAAAGTAATTTTTGTTCAGCAACAGTTCTAAAATAATGCATTGAATTTTCCACCTGCATTTCATACGGTGGTCCAGTCCCACCCTCCAGAAATTACCATCTATCTTTCTTAAGCAGGTGTTACTTGGGCGTCCCCTTGGCCTTGTCCAGCTGTTTGGGTCCTCATTAATGAGGATTCTGTGTGCCAGATCACCCTCTGGGAATCGTATCACATGGCCGTAGTGCTGTAACTGATGCTCCCTCACAATGCAGGTAATGTACATCATTCGGGACTCTGTGAGCAACTGCTCGTTCAACACAAAGTCAAACCAGCGATACCCAAGGATTCTCTGAAGAGACACAGTACCAAACAAGTCCAATCCTCGTTTCAGGTCATTAGAAAGCATCAATGTCTCTCAATCTTATAGCAAAACAGGAAGCACCAGGGTTCTAAAGACTTGGAGTTTCAAACTTTTGCAAAGGTTTTGGGAGTGCCACACGCCACTTTCCAGCAACTTCATGAACCCTGATGCTCTCTCGATCTGTCTACTGACTTCATAGGAAGAGTCACCAGAGACGTCACAATGCAGTCGACACTCTCTCTGCAAACAGACTGCTGATGGCTATACCCAAGAAGTCATTAAAAGCCTGGATCTTGATTTTTATCCAGAACACTTGCAGGCCCAGGCGCTCAGACTCCTCGCTCAGCCTCTCGAGAGCCCCAATCAGAGCCTCCATTGACTCTGCAAAGATTGCAGCATTGTCGGCAAAGTGAAGATCAGTGATTATTTCTTCACCAACTGATACCCCATAGCAAGTGGACCCCACGACCCTGCCCAACATCCAGTCCATGCAAGCATTGAACAGGGTAGGAGTAAGAACATACACCTGATGAACCCCAGAATCAATTGGGAATACCACAAAAGTTCTGCCTCCACTTTGCACAAACTTGTATATGTTGGGTTATTTAATAAAGGTAAACCTGCCCTGTAAAAGTGAATGTGAGTGTTTAACCAATGTTAGTTTTGGTTTTGTGCCAAGTGCTTACTTATTACACCACTGAACTAGAAGTGTTTCTGGTTAATCTAATAATATTCTGATAGGCTGTGGGAGATGACATTTAACCCAGGGTGCAAACTGCAGTACAGGGGGCCCGGGGTCATTCCGTAAAATCATCTGTTTTACGGAATGACATATGAAATGTGCATATGAAAAAAAGCTAAGCGAATCTTGCAAAATTTCAATTTATAATTTTTGTGTTCATTTTGTTTTAAAACAATGAATTTTCTCCTTATGTGAGGCTTATTGGTTTTCTTTCAAGAGTGATTTTTTTTTTGTTTTTTCCAATGTTAAATTAAGTTTGATTCTCAGGAATAATGCTGGTGCATTGTGTTCTACATTGCTTATATTTAGGTAGTAATTAGATAAGAGCATGAGATTGTTTATGATTATGGCATTTATAGTAAATTGTTTATAAATCTAATCTATAAACCTTTTGTGTGATCACATTCCAGTTACTGTTTGAGGTGTGGCTTGTGTTTGATTTGTTACAGTTTTCAGATAAGTAGATTAATTTTGTCTCTTAATTTTTTTTTACGTTTGCTTTTTTGTGCTACTTAGCAATGTGGTTAACTTGTTTATTATTTGGCTTTATCTGACATTAAATGATGCGTTTTGATTTCTTCTTAGGTCTTGAAAAAGAGAGTCCCATGCCACTCTGATGGCAGAGCAGAATTTACATGCTGTTACAGCCCATATGCTATGCATTAGAGCCTTTTACTGCTCAATGCAGTTCACTATCTCTGTAACACAGCCTCATCCAGGCATGCTATATAAATATTGTAGTGTTTCAGTCCCTTGAATGCTTCATAGGTGTAATGTCTGCAGGTATTAATTGTCTGCTTGCATATATTGTATACTGAAACTATACACCTGTGATAAGCTGTTTACTGCATTCAGATAATGCACCCGAAATGCAATATTATAATGAAGTTGGTTCACATGTGGAAAAGTATTCCTTCTTGATTATTGTATATATTCCATCCTAAACACTGTTTTTGCTTTTTGTTTCAGTGTAACATTCATCTAATGTACATATTAATATGTAGTTAAATGTTGCTGTACTGTATGAGCAAAATTATCCTTATTGCAACTATTTAAAAAAGCTATTGATTTGTTGAAAAGTTAACAAAAACAAAATATTATTCCTAACATTTTGATTATACTGTGTTTTGCCAAAGACAATTTACATGGAGGTCCAATAAGTAATTTTAACTACTACTGTAGCTGTTTTTTCAATCAGAATTATAACCAACTACAAGGTATACAAAACATCATCTATTGATAAAAATGAAAAAAAAAGAAAATAGACTCCCAACAGATTGTACTATTATAAAAAATGAATATATGTTTGCATTAGTATTCAAATTCAAGATTACTTAGCCAACCCTGACACAAATGCCTTGGAAGGAAGCATATTTATATTAAATTACTCTGTGAGAACAAAGAAATTTTCAAATTGTCTACTTAAAAACACCATCTAAGCTGTTTAACATTCACATATTACACTATGTACTATACTATACTACTGCCTATTTCAAACCAAATGGAAAAATTCAATCAAAGCTAATTCATGACATGTTAACACAATAAAAGGAAGCAGAAATCATTTTCTAGCTTCCAAGCAAAGGATGGCATTTAAGAAAGGGATATTTAAAGTACAAATATATGGGAAGTACCATTTCCACAACCTTAATGATATCGAATTCAGATATTTTCATACATTGAAATATTCATTATATTTAATATTAATATATGATACCTGAAATGTAATAGCAATAAATTGTTTGTGCTTTCAGAAGATGTGAAGCTTCCACAAGTTACTAGCAATTTTCTGGTTTTAATTTATTTTAGTTAAACATTTAGTACAAGCATTTTATGATATATCTTTCTAAAAGTAGCATCAAAAAGCTACTTAATGGACTGGTGAGTGGTCTGTCTTTAGAGATTACAGATAGAATGCAATGGTAGCCTTACAGTAGGGTGTTTTAAGTCCAATTCTAAAAGTCCTAAACCAAAATGCATGAGTAACTCAAAAAAGACTGGTTTGTTTATTTTACTGGTGGTTTAAATAGTGGGTCATCTTGTTCCATATCTTCCTGCCCTCTACATCTTGATCTGATACACCCATCACCTGCATGTCCTCTGTCACCACCACATCCATAAACCTTCTCTTAGGGCTTCCTCTTTTCATCTTACCTGGCAGCTCTATCCTTAACATCCTTCTCCCAATATACTCAGCATCTCTTCTCTACATATGTCCAAACCAGCACAATCTCACGTCTCTGACTTTGTCTCCCAACCTTCCAACCTGAGCTGACCCTCTAATATATTAATTTAAAATCCTTCCCATCCTCGTCACACCCAGTGCAAATCTTAGCATCTTTAACTCTGCTATCTCCAGCTGTGTCTCCTGTTTTCTGGTCAGTGCCACCGTCTCCAACCCATATAACATAGCTGCTCTCACTACTGTCCTGTAGACCTTACCTTTCACTCTTGTTGATAACCGTCTGTCACAAATTACTCCTGACACTCTTCTCTACTCATTCCAACCTGCCTGCACTCTCTTTTTCAACTCTTTTCCACAATCCCACGTTACTCCGTAATGTTTATCCCAAGTATTTAAACTCCTCCACCTTCGACAACTCTACTCCCTTCATCCTCACCATTGCACTTGCCTTCCTCTCATTCACACACATGTATTCTGCCTTGTTCCTACTGAACTTCATTCTTCTCCTCTCTAGAGCATATCTCCACCTCTTCAGCTTCTCCTCAACCTGCTCCCTACTCTCGTTACTGATCACAATGTCATCAGCAAAAATCATAGTCCAAGGGGACTCCTGTCTAATTTCATCTGTCAACCTGTCCATCACCATTGTAAATAAGAAAAAGCTCAGCTGATCCATGATGCAATCGCACCTCCACATTGAATGCATCTGTCACTCCTACCGCAGACTTCACCACTGTCACACTTCTCTCGTTCATATCCACAACTCTTACATACTTCTTTGTTACTCCCGACTTCCTCATACAATGCCACAGCTCCCCTCATATATGGTTTCTCCAGGTCCACAAAGACACAATGCAACTCCTTCTGGCCTTGTCTATACTTCTCCATCAACACCCTCAGAGTAAATCTGTGGTGCTCTTTCCTGGCATGAAACCATACACTGCTCACTAATCATAACCTCCCTTCTTAACCTAGCTTGTACTACTCCTTACCATAACTTCATGCTGTGGCTCATCAGTGTTATCCCCCTGTACTTACTACAGCTCTGCACATCCGATTCTTAAAAATCGGTACCAGTACAGTTCTTCTCCACTCCTAAGGCATCCTCTCACTTTTGAAGATTCCATTAAACATTCTGGTTAAAAACTCCACTGCCATCTCTCCTAAACACCTCCATGCTCCCATAGGTATGTCATCTAGACCAATTTGGAGTTTCCAGTTAACCTAATCTGCCTTTGGGATTTGAGGGAAAATCTTTAGCAGCTAAAGGAACAAGACACAGGGAGACTATACCTACAGACTGTGACCAGGGCAGAATTTAATCCTAGGATTCTGGATCCATGGTATTAACTAATGTGTGAGGAATGAGAATGTGATTTGATTTACTTACTTTTAAAATAGCTTTTCATAGGAAACTAAAAACGGTTATTAGAGTGTATGTTGATTGCTACAACATTTATTACTCAGTAATAAGTGTTTCTTTCCAATAAAATACTTTACGTTAAGCAATAGATCAACTCTAGTCTGCAGGCCATGGAGGTTTAGCTGCTCTAAATCTCTCCTGATTAAACTGAACTAAATTCAAAGTGCAACCATTGTTAGGTCCACAGATTGAAATTAGAAATACTATCTTTACAGTCTACAGCCTTTAATGGGTGCCTTCATTGTAAAGCATGTGCAGGTGCGCTAGAATATTATGCAGTCCTTCCCTGGAGCATGCATATACTTGGAGTAGCCACCAACATCCTTTACGGAATATAAGGAAGATGGAATATAAGATTCTGGTTTTGTCTATTTAGTTTCAGCGTCTTTGTTTCTAAAACACTGTCCATTCTTTTGTACTCTCTGCATAATATTTATTGATGAGCAAATATGAAAAGGAGAAAATTGGAGTTACTGCATACTGTATATTACTGGCAGTTTGCTTTCCATCAAACTTGATCAATTATGTGTGTTCATTAAAACATGAACACAGAAATGTCACAAAAAATCAGCCCTATTATGCAGTTCAGACTGCTGCTAACTATGCTGATCTCCAAATAGCCTCTTGTACTCCTCCTGTACTTTTTGTTAAATATATTTCCACTTCTTAACAGTGGGGAGTTCCTCACATTTTGAATTAGTCAGCTGCATCAGAAAAGTAGCCAAATGCATCTCAGAGTTTGGAGGAGTCGTTGCGTTTACTTATAAATACTTATTGTAAGTGCAAATGAAATCTTTCCTATTTTTGGTGCATTAACTACCGGTAATTGTTAATAGAAAATAGTGTGTGCTTGATACCTTTTTTCCTCCCTCCTTATATGTCACAGCTGTATAACAATTGTTAGTTTGCTGAAAATCATGAACAGTTTAAAAAATATTCTATTATGTCTTGTCTGCTTCACAAATTGACTTTTTTAGCATAACTCTAATTGCTCAATGTTGGTGGCTTCCATTTATAGCCTACACTATTGACTTCCGGCACTAGTATGCAGCATTCTGTGTGGAGCCTTAATTGGATTGATAAAGAAATTGCATAATCTTAGAGAAAATGTAATTAGCTGATTCACTTCAGCTTATCTCTGCATGAGTGTAGATGTTTGTACAGGTAGCTGTTGCAGTGTAACGGCACTATATCCAAGGCTGGGTTTTGCCTTGCTTCCGTTGCCGCTTGGTAACCCTAAACTGGATTAAGCTGGTTTAAGAATGTAAAATTAATTCTCTGTAATTTATTTTTTTTCTGTGATTGTATGTGGTCCTTCTCAGCTGTGCTTTTAAAAGAAGGTGGTGAGTAACTTTTAGGGTTTTAACATTTACTTTGAGTTAGTTTTGCAATGCCTTGCTGTGACCCCCGAGACTAAAAATTCTCTGCTTAAGAATCAGCGATGTAGTTCAACAAATGCAGACAAGCATCTAGTATTAATGGAAACTTAGAATATCTCTGGGAAAACATCAGCATTGGAGGTACGAATCATGTTCACATTTGGTAGACACTTTCATGATCAAAGAGTCACAGTGTCTGCATCTGGTGAATCTATCTAATCTAATTTTTGTAAGTCCATGAGCTCCCTGTGGAGGAATTGATTTGGATCAGTGGGAAATGCCTGAATAACATGGACAAAGTGATTGAAGGCTTATTGGTTTAAATAAAAAATGCATGTTTGGAGACTTTTCTTTGCTCTTGAACCTCCCGGTAAATTTCTCAGACACCATGAGAAACAGAAAATAATTAACAATGTTTCTAATATGCCATTTGGTATGTAACTGAATTACTAATATTATATATAATGCTACTACTTTATTCAATACAAAGAGAAAGCAGTTCAAATAGTAATATGTAACTACACTAAATGCTGGAGTTTAAAAATCATTTCATGATATTCATAGGACATTTTCATGAGTGAGGGTAGAAATGGTTATGAGATTGACTAAAGGTGTACAGGCAGCAGTTCTGAGGGCTAGACCATAGTGTTGAGTTAGGAACGATGTCCTTGGATGAAGCTTTTGATTTACGATTCAATCTGCATCCCCTTTCTCATCCATTATCACTCCTGCCCAATTCAGTTCAGTGTTCTGATGACTGAGCCTATCCTTGGGCATCAGTTACAGTATAACACAAGATATCAGCCCTAGTAGGTGTGCCAGTTTATTTAACACTTCCACTAACATTTACACTTCCTCACAATGGACCCAATTAGATTCAACAATTTAAACTAATATGTAAATGTTTGGGATTTGCAAAATCCACACACACTCACACATGGAGAACTTACAAACTCACCAGAAATGTTGATGAGTCTGGGAACTGATCCAAGAACTGAGGAAGGAGTGTTGCCAGCTTCATCATTGACTGTACAAAGAAGGAAATGCTATGTAGAGTTCTTTTTACATTGATAGTCTGACTGCTGACAGTGGCAAAAAAGACTCTCAGGTGAAGCTTGGTAAAAGATGAAAATTATGTTGTAAGGATTACAATAAAAAGCTTTAGACACTTTAATTTTGTCATGCATAGGCTAGTATGTGTGTTCTAATTAGTAAAGTACCAGTGGCTTATTTAAAAAACAAAATAAACAAGTACACTTTATTGAATCTGCTATCCAATTTAAAATGTGCCTTGGCTAACTTTGAACACAGGCCTTCCTTCATTTTTTATCTCTGCATTTAGAAAGCATCATTGACATGAGGCCGACTGTCTAGTGGTGCAGTAATGAGAAGTAAGATTGCTTCAGCATATCAAAACACAGCTATTGTATTTATGGTAGGGCCTCTGCGGCACAAACCCAGCTGTCTTTTGATAAGTTAGCATGCATCTTTTGGTTGTACCTAAAAATTGCTACCAATCAATGTCATTTTTGAAGAGCAAACTGGGTAATGAGAGCAATTGTTCAATCTTTAGCAAAATAATGGCTTTTCACCCCCCCTGGCGGTGAAATGTAGCAAATGCAGATGGAAAAGTTTGATGTGCCTACCTCAGATACCTGTATATACTGTATACAACAAACATTGGAATTGTATGTAAAAAAAAATTTTGATGTAATTTTTGTCTTTTTTTTTTAAACAGGCGACAGATAAAGACACGGGAAACTATAGTGCAATGCAGTACAGATTAATCATTCCTTCTTCAAATGAGGACGGCTTTGTGATCGAGGCATACACAGGAATTATTAAAACTGCAATTATGTTCAGAAACATGAGGAGATCCTACTATAAGTTTAATGTAATCGCTACTGACAATTATGGAGCAGGGCTGAGTGGCACTGCACAAGTCGTTGTAAGTTAACATTTTTTGTGGACTATTTAAAGTTTGCTTAAAATATGCATTTGTTTTGTTTTGTTTTGTTTTGACAAAACCACCATCTGCTCCCAAAACCTGGCCACCACATAGCTTTGTCTGGTTCGTTTTATTAAATTATTTTGTTCAGTCTGCAGTGGCTTTCCTGGCACAGTTGATTTTGGTGTGTGGAGAGCATTTTTATGAGTTTAACTTATATTACATATAGTATATAAAATACATTGTATTTGAACACTCTGGAATTAGTACATTGATAACTTAATTTTATTTTGCTGTGCTTAAACCCTTAATTCATTATATAGATTGACAAAGATGAAAAATAGCATATGACAAATAGATCAATGTGAAATACAGTATATGTTAGACAGATGTGAAAGGCATATTTAATTGATAGACAGACATTCAGAATGAAAGGCACTATATAATATAAATGTTAAAGATTTTCATTGAATAGTGCCATCACCACTACTTCTTAATTTAATTATGTGAAGGTATTCATGGAAAAGACATTAAGAGTGTTCTATGGAGACATGATCATTTGTTCTCATGCACTCACAGGAACACGCATTGTACACAAGTAAATACAAGGTATTGTCAATATACTAACAACGCCATTCTCCTGCATTCACTCAGAATATGAAACCAATGCAGGAAGCACTTCACATTAGAGAATATTTTATCTGTGGCACCTATACATGATAGCCACCTTTTTCCACCCTCTCAAACTTATAGTTTTTAATGTTTGAAAAACGCATGGGATTAAATAATTTAGAGATTTCTATATAAATAATGTCTTTCTTATGAACAACTACACTCTAAGTTTAGTTTCCCAAAAACACAATTATTCTACTATCTCCAAATTAGAAACTTTGCTAAACAAAATCTGCCTAAATTTCCTCATCTCCCACCTATTTCTATTTCAGAATAGATATTGATCAGTCTTGGAGATTCAGACAGCATTTCTATAATATATAAAACCATTTTAAAGTCCCTTCCTTTTTAAGATTCCAGAGTACAGTGGCAAAAGGATCACTCACTCAACATTTCAGAAAAAGAGGGGAAGGCAGCCATGCACACAATTCACTCTTGCTTCATATGCACAAAGGATTCAATTATTCAACTTCAAACCTTTTATCAAGCACATCTATCTCATTTAAAATTGTCCAAAATGTTTCCAGGGCAACATCCAACCAGAGAACATTAATGGGCTGGGACTGCCAGGTAGCTTTTCTGCCACCTACACTATTAGAGACACAACATGGTTCCATGCATGCACTTGTTCCAAATCCTAGGGCCCCTTGGCCTGGCAACAAATTGTGCCCCACTTCCCCAACTCCTGCCTACAAATACATCAAATAAAAGTGTGTTATTTATCCACATGCCAATGTGTATTCCTTGTTCTAGAACTTTAAACACAATCTAATAACTTTGTAATATTAGCTGAGCATCTAATGCATACTACAAAGAGCAATTATAATTTGGCTTGGGATTAGCATGCTTTACACAAATAACTGTTAATTGGGGAAAAGCACAATCATCAATACATGCTTTGTATTCAGAAATAAAGAACAAATACAGTAAAATAACGTGCCACAGAAAGATGAATTGGGAAAACATGTGATAATTGTTCAGTTACCTTTCTTTTACAAAAAAAAAACTCAAACTCAAATCAGCAGTTCACTTGAACTGACATTGCCTTTGCTAAAGATAGATAAAAGGTGCGGACTGTATTTTGCTGACATGCAACATATTGTGCAGCAGCTGCTGATGCTCACAAGCTGTACTTCAAACATCCAGTGCTCCAGCCGACAGTGAGGTTTACCTGACTGATTCTGTAGAGCTACAATATTATCTCCGTTTAGTACCCTATCTCACCCAACCAATACAGGCCATCCCCTATCATCATGTCTAAATACAGTATAAAATACAACTAGAGAAGGGGGCCCAAAATATGTACCACCACACTGTGGGTTTGGCTTCCAAGGCTCAGTTGATTTAATTTTCATTAGGGGCTCCCCAACTTTTGGGCCCCTAGGTCTGTTCTATGACAGATTATTAATTTCTTTTGCTCAAGTGCCATTTTTTTATTTGAGGCACCCGACACACAAATACAGTATGCTGCCCCTGGTGGTGGCATAAGTAAAAATGCTCCTCCTAGGGTATATTTGTTTCCATCATACATTAAACTATCCCCATCTTTGTTTTTTCTTATTCTCTCTACCTTGCATTTTTCTCTTTAAACTGCATGGCCATTACAAAACTATGCCATAAAAGTAAAACAGCTTTTTAGGAACATAATTTTTTTTCACATTATGTGAAGTTAACAAAAACAGGTACTTTATCTTTTAGCTTAACAATAATTGGGAAATTTTCAAATGATTTTTAGTAAACCTTTGCAGAATGATGTATCTCGTACCCACAGGGCTTTTCATCTAGATTCCTTTAATCCCAGAGATGCCTTGAAGACTTTTGAATAGTAGTATAAGTCATTGATCTTTATTACAATAAAACAGTTGTTATGACATTTGCAGTACAGAAGAATGTTATAAAAGGCAAAACCAATATTATTTTTTGCTCTTCTGTATTTTAGGTCTCTGTGGTCAACCAGTTGGATATGCAAGTGGTTGTTTCAAATGTCCCTCCCACTCTTGTTGAACAGAACAAAGATCAACTTATTGGGTAATTAATTGATTTCATCTCATTATTTTAAATGTCATTAGGTGCACTGAATTTGAAATTGTTAATTGGTTATTATATTAAACTTTTTTTTAAACCTTTCCAATCAAGCACATGCTGTATGATGATTATACTAACGTTTTCATACTGACAGTTGCTAACAGAAATTCACTACAGGTCAAAAGGTTTAGAACACTTCAAGTTTTCCAGTTTTTCTTCAAATGTAATCAGTTGAAATGCAATGAGAGACCTAAAATGGTGTAAAGGTAAGCCATAAACTGCCAGGAGTTTAAATTTAAAGTTTAGGCTAGCACAAACTGGGGAAAAAAAGGAAATTTCAGAATATTACAAATGGGCCATCTTCAGGGAACAATTAATAGGTTACAACCTACAGAAGTTCTCCATCAATTAAAGTAAATTAAGCCTTGCAAGATGAAGCAAACAATTTGCACATGTGTACCACCTTGAAGCTGTTGTGCTCTGAGATGGTTATCATCCAAGGTAGTGACCCCCAGAAAGTTGTCTTCTGAATGGGCTGTGACTGTGTCTGCCAGACCTCTTCTGATCAGAGTTTCTTCCAATTTCCGATTGCCTTTCGATTGTGTGGGACTCTGTACTCACTAATTTTTTTTGCAATTTCTCTAAATGAAAGGCCTACACTTCTAAGGGTAAAAATGTTCTGTCTCATTTCATTAGTCAATTTCTATTTTCTTGCCATTGTCACTAGAATATTCTTCACGTATCATCACAATCTATTCCAACTGTGCTTTAAGACAAATAGAGGGTTTTTAAGTAATCGACAGAAGTTGGGACACATGTAAATTGTTTGCTTCAACTTGCAAGGCTTAATTTACTTTAATTGTTTCAGAACATCTGTAGGTTGTAACCTATTAGTTGTTCCCTGAAGAAGGCCCATTTGTAATATTCTGAAATATCCTTTTTTCAGTTTTTGCTAACCTAAACTTTAAATATAAACCTCTGGCAGCTTACTCCTTACTTTTTCACCATTTTAGGTCATTCATTGTGTTTCAACTGATTATATTTGAAGAAAAGGTGAAAAAATGGAGGTGTTCTAAAACCTTTCATTGGTAGTGTAGTTAAATTGAATTTAGTAATGTTAAAATGTAATAAATAGTGTTACTGTAGTTATTCAAAACCAACAAATGTAAGTTTACCGCAAAGGTATAAATTCTAAGAAAATTCTGCAGGTGCTTAGTGTTTCATTCAACAGTAATAACAGTTGCTCTTCATGAGCAGAAGTGTTATTTTAAATATTATTGATGGTTCACTTGTTTGTGTTAGTGTAGAGTTTGCTTGTTCTTCTGTCTGTGTGGATTTATCTCTGACATCGACAGGGTAGGTTAATTGTCTCACTCTTGAGTTTTGTTTTTTCTCTTTTTACACATTTTTTTTAATATATATGTCTACCTAATCCTTTTTTTAATGCTCAACAGTGCTTTAGCTAAGTAACCAAATTCAAAATATTTGTTCTTTATCGTTTGGATTTACTTTCATCTAACCTGGGGTCTTCCCGCTACCCCTCCTAATCAGCCTACATGGATTCCTGCAGTACCTGTTTCAGTGGAATTCACCTTAGCACACATATCTATCACCCGATTTCTCAGCAAATTTCAGCACTGTTATTAATAGCATAAGTTGTTATAAAAGTCGCATAACCTGGAAAGAACAAAAATAGGGGAAAAGAAGTGGGGTTTTCAAGAAAGACAGAACAAACTGCGCAGTTCGACCAATTACCAACTTTTATAATGGGAAAAGTTCAATCGCTCTGCATGTGTGTGCTTTCATACCGATTACAGAGATGTGTGCATTTTGGCATTTACAATTATTGACCAGGCTGAATGGAAATGATTTGGATGACTAATTGACAATAGATGGATTTGGTGCACCAATTCGTTTGGACAGAGACACAGCCATCCACCAGTAAGTTACACAGCAGAGGTGTCTGCTTTTATACAAACAAATAATGGTGTAAAATGGCAGTGGTTAGAGAAAAACTGTGCACGAAAAATGTAGAACCTTTACTCTGTCTGTACTCCATTTACCTGCCCAGAGAATTTCCACACATTATCCAGGACAATGGCGAGTTGTTAACTCCATCTCCAGAGTGATACCGAGGCTTGAATCGCTGTCTCCTGGCTCTCCAAACATAATTTTAGTAGACTTTAACCAGTGTGCACTGAACAAAACACTTTGCAATTTTTACCAATTTGTCACTTGCTCTCAACTCGTTACAACTGGATGCTTCATCAGTGCCACAGGAACATCAAAGGCGCTTACGAATCGGGGGCAAAGTCACCACTGGGTTCATCAGATTGTTACTGTGTCCAACTTATTTCAATCTATAAACCCATCTTTAACAGAGAAAAGCCGGAAATCAAACAAATTAAAGTCTAGGACAAAGACACTGTTGAGTGTCTGCATGGCAGTTTTAAGTGTACTGACTGGTCAATGTTTGAAAAATCCTGTGCTGACATTAAAGAAATGACGGGCACTATAAGTTGTTACATGCATTTATGCAAGGACACCTTAATACCCACAAAATCAGGCAAAAATAACCTAACAACAAGCCGTGGTTTACCAAAGATCTAAAACAATTGGTTACCTGACAAAATAAGGGATTTCAACATGGAATATTAACAGAACAGAAGGAATTATAGAAGGAGGTGAAATGTGAAATAAAGCAGGCAAAGCTGAAGTATGACAGGATAGAGAATGAACTGTGGACTTATAACCTGGACTAATCATGGAATGGCATAAAGAAGATGGGGGGCATTCATAAAAAAAAGCAATAATCGAGTTTAACTGGCAGGGATCAAAACTGATTATCAGTTGGCCCAAAACTTGAATAAGTTATATTCAAGACTTGAAACACTGGATTTTGCTTCAGAAGTAAGTCAGTAAACAGGCGGAGGACTGGAGCCAGGAGTCAGCCCCTCTTTGACCAAAATGATGTCAGAAAATTCCTAAAATAAATAAAAATAAAAAAAAGCTCAGGGCCAGATGGATTAAGTGGTTGTCTGCTTCAGAGGGGACTAGGCAGTCTAATGGTCTGGAATCCCTACAAATTTTATTTTTTTTTCCTCCAGCCGTCTGGAGTTTTTTTTTGTTTTTTCTGTCCACCCTGGCCATTGGACCTTACTCTTATTCTATGTTAATTAATGTTGACTTATTTTATTTTCTTATTGTGTCTTTTATTTTTCTGTTCTTTATTATGTAAAGCACTTTGAGCTACTGTTTGTATGAAAATGTGCTATATAAATAAATGTTGTTTTTGTTGTTCATTACTGTGCAGAGGAGCTCTCTCCAGTATTCCACTCCATATTTGAAATGTCCATGGATTTACAACAAGTGCCCAGCTTGTGGAAACAGGCAACTGTTTTTCCATTGGCAAAAACTGAACACCCCAAAGCATCCATTATTACATTTGGTTTTATCTGTTGCTTTGTCAACCTCAGCAATAAGAATGTAAATCATCTTAACGACATAAACATTTGCAGTAGAATTACTAGTTCAGAGCAGACCTCTATCACTGAAATATATTGCAAACAGGTTAGAAAGAAAGCCAACTCAATTCTATCAGACAGTAGCCAACCTCTTTTCTCTAAATTCTAGCTGTTGCCATCAGGCTACAGATTTAAGTCTCCAAAGGTAAAGAGCATCCATTTTAAGAACTCTCTTATTCCTAGAGCTATAAATATTTTAAATTCTGTTACCTCTAGGGATGCTGCTAAATGTTAAATTCTGCATTATTATTTTGTATACTATTAAAAGTAATTATGCTTCTTTGTATTGATCTTGAGTGTGTGTTTATGCAATAACATTGGTTGTCCAATGTTGTGTCTTTGTTTATCTGTTGGATCTCTGTAACAATGTCTTGTGTTTTTGTATTTTCCTGATGCAAACAAATTTCCCTCTGGGATAATAAAGTCTACCTACCCTAAACTAGCCTAATTGTTTACATTTCCCATATTCAATAAGTGTTGCTTTGTGTGATTGTAGAATATGTAATGGAATATTATGCCATTCTGCATTTATTTCTGCCTTGCTGCCTGCCATTTTCAAGGAAAAAATGTCTTGAAATGTGTGGACAATTTATGACTAGTAGTAAAATTTTTGATTTCACCCATTTTCATTTATACAATTACACTATGTCAATAAAGCAATTATTTCATTTATTCATATAGTGTGTGACGATCGAATGGCATGCTTTACAAGAACTAAATCTGATAAAAAAATAGAAATATATGTAGGGTGTTTGTTAGCATGGCACATGCTTTTAGAGGAGAATTATTCATTCACTTATTCATTTTCCAACCTCAATTATTCCAGAATAGGGTAACGGAGAGCTGGAGCATATCCCAGCACCATTAAAAAAATGGCAGAATTCAGTACTGGATGGGACATCAGTACATTGCCAGAAACACAAATAAATTCTAATACTATTGCTGCATGGTGTATATAAGCATCATTGTTACGTTTTCCTAAATACACAAAAAATAATTTAAAACTATAAATCCTATGTTTAAATTCCCATGTAGTTTTGCTACATATATATGGTATATCTGACTTGTTTTTTTGTGGCTTTTTTAATTCTGTAAACCATTGTCATTTTCAATAGAACAGTTTCTCAGCAAAATGTATTAAAAGCCCTGTGCAACTCTATTAATTGGATAATAATTCCCAATCCTTGCAAGTTAAAAATCTGGGAGGCATTTTAGAGAGATATTTAGATGCAGTAACCTTGACTTTTAAAATGATTTCAGAAAACTAATAAACACCCACATGAACACATGGCTGCCTCAAGCAAACTTGGACTTCTGCGCAACTGATTTATAGCAACCCCCCATTTAGTGCTTACCCACATATAAGACAGATTAAGACATCAGCGTAGCTTTTTTATAGCACCCCATTTGTATGGCTTCACCCACAATTGGACAGCTGCTTCAAACAAAGAGACTTACTAGCTTCGCAAGCCAAATAATCGTCTTTAGACCTTGGCGTCACTGAGCACCTAGGTGACATACCAAAGCAGGTGCCCACTCACTGCGTTGCCGCCTGTTGAAGACATTGCATCTCAACTGCTAACTCCTGTGGGAATATGGCAATCATCCAAATTAGACATTCTTGTCATATTTTGGCCCAACCAAACAATATGTATGCACTGTGCAAAAAAGCAACATTTAAAAAAGACAGTAAAAACAATAGGAGCAAAAAGGAAATGTATTTAAAGAGGTGTTTTTGAAAGATACTAATGTAAAGGCAAGTAGCGGTGCAAGGATTTCATAAAAGGGTGGGCCTAAATTTGTTGCTAGTTGTTAAAGATGTATTCATTTAAAAAAAAAAACAGTGTGGAATCTTTTTTTTTTTAGTCTAGTTTTTGTTAATGCTAATTTATATCCACTTACAAATGGTGAAAATAAAGCAAATTCCTACATTTTAACTATACTAACAAGATACAAGCCCTTTGCAAGACACACATGCCCAAATAAAATCTGTTATAATCTGACCAGTAACATTACATAACAGCAAACAGACAAATTACTGATTTTGGCAGTACTTTTAATTTATGCATTTACAAATTGCTGAGTGTTACATGATACATGTTTTGAACATGCCTGATGAATATGTATTCGACTAAGTTATCACCAAAATGGCAAAATCACATATTTTGGTAGCCTGTATTCCTGCGAAGGTGCAGGTGGGATCCATGCTACCGGGCTGATAACATACCCAAGGGATGAGTCAGACAAATGAGGACACACATGCAACAGCAAGGTTGTATGTACATAAGGTGAAATAATGCCTTTATTAAAATCCAGCAAAACAAAGTGTCAAAATAAACAGTGCAATGCTTCATCCATTAGAAATAGATAATCCAATATCATGACAGTGAATTTGGAAGTTAAGATTCAAATAAATACATCCATAAAAACAAGGGTGAAACCTGGCAGGAATCTTCCATTTAAATCACAGTCCTGATGCTTCCTTTTATAACTGACGCCTTTCCAGCTTATTCTATTCGGATCTTGCAGCATAGAGTGATGTCTTCCAACAAGGCAAAAGCAACCTGCAGTCCTGCTCGTGTCCCCGCCGCTCCTCCCATGGCAATCCATAGGGCACCAGCAAGCATCCACTACCTTGACTCTTGGTGCCCTTGCCAGCAAAACAGGAGAGTCCTCAGTGAGTAATGCATTGCAATCCTCAGCCCCCATGGGTGCCAACCACATGTACCTTTCCTGTGGGCACCATTCCTGTCCACCTGCTTCCTTCTTATCAAATCAGCTCTCACTCACTCTTGCCCATCTCTTCCATCCTTTAACTTCCATCCTCTGCTTTCTCTAAGCTTTTCTTTCATTTCTTTCATCCCCCGTTCCATGTGGGCTCCTTTTAACTCTGCTGCCTAATTGGGTGCAGGTACAAGGAGCAGCCTCCTCCATGACTCCATTGAGATGTTGGACTGATCCGCCCTCCTATGCACATGTGTGTGGTGCAATCAGCCTGCACCACAATTAACCACAGACCAAAATGCACACCTGCACCCAATTGGAGTCCTGCACCTTTATAAGGACATGATTATTTATTTAAAAAGTTGCCTTGCACCACAGGCCACTCATCACAATGCTGACCACATCACTTTATTTGCTGTACCAATGAAACGCGAAGCAGCATGCCTTACCAGCTGTAACAGAAGTTGAAAGCTTTACTACTGATGGAGTTGGTGGCGGGTGAACACCAGACAAATCTCTGACCTGGCTGATCCTTCAACATTTGGCAGCTGTGTGTTTGTAGATTTTACAGAACATTCATAGTAGTGTATCCAACAAAACAACTAGCAGTGGGGTTTTATTCTTGCCATTGGGGCATCAGGAAAATGTTAAGTGTTGACATCAGATTGTTTTGTAGTTCTGTTAGTTTGCAGTTGCTAATAAAACCTGAAAGGGCTATTTGTCAAGACATTGTTCACATTTTCTTGCTTTGCTTATGTTTCCCTATAAAAAAATCTACCAACATTACTAGTAAATTACATAAGTTTAGGATGATATGCTCCTGTTAATGTTGCATGTTTTTGACTGTGATTAGTAAAATTTTAAGTCAGTCTTATTTTCTAAACTTTTTTAGGTAGATGTAGCAATGTTAATTTTCTATATATATACGAGTTGAATGAACACTTATAGGGATAAAGTAAGACAAGTAATTTTGTTGTGTAGGTTTATAATTAATATTTTGATCAAGGGAGATGTACGTCAAAATGCATGTAAATGCATTTTTTTTGAAAAAAATAAAAAAGCCAAACTCCAAAGCATGGGTAGGTCAATGAGCAAAGTCAGTAAAGTGTCTCAGTCCTATACTGACACCACGCTTGGTAAAGATACAGGTGATAATGAGAATGAGTCCCTTTTAAGCCTAGACCATAGCCACTTAAAATGTTTCTTCAGTCCTCAGACGTCTTTTGCCTTGCCAGTTTCACTTGGAATGAAGACATCTTGCCTGGGTGATGCTGAAGACCTTCTCTTTCTCTTTCTGTGTTGTGTGTATCCCAACTTTAAAGGCCCCTCCCAACGTGAAGTTAAAGTGATTACTTAAATGATCAATAATCTTAAAAACCACTCTTGTGTTTACATTACGAAATTGTTTTATTTTCTCAGGCTGATGCCCACGCCAAGGTTAATTACCCCAAGCTGATAAATAAGCTTGCTTTTGGACATTCCAAAGAAATTATAATTGATATGTCTGGCAGTCTGGAATTCTAAAAGAATGAAGTACAAGATACAAAGTTCAAATCGATAAAGATTCAGAGTTTAAATCAATACCTAGCTGTTTGCACTGCTATTAGTTAAAAGATGCAAAGTATAAATTAAAGATTTCAACAGCTAAAATTGTAGTTTGCTTGAATTTGAGCAAATCATCTTTTGTATGGTTTGTTTGACAACTTATAGCAGTTTAGATAGGGCTTGTTGTGACATTTGTAGTTGTTATACTTGCTTGTTAAATCAATTCTTATATTATCTTACTTTTTTTAACTCACAGTTCAGTATAGTAAGTTTGAACATTTATTAAAGAAGTGTTTATTATGGCTTGCTCCCATCACCATGCACCTATATTAAAATATTTTATCTATTATGGTCCATCTTATAGTCACGCAAAGAACTTTATAGTGAAGCTATGCCCATTTTGTCACTACTTGAGCATTCTAGATCATATTTGTTGCACTCCAGCCATCAAAAAAGGAACCTGAAATGGGCTGAGAGCTTGTCCTGGTCGTCCATTAGCCATGTGAAGAAACTACACCCTTGTGGTGAAACGTTTACAATCAAAATTTTGTTAAGGACTGCAAACATATCAAATGGTGTATTCATCCACAGGAAGAATTAAATAAGGGACAGGACAAAATAAAATAGTGCATTCACCCTGGATTCTTCTCATCTCCCCCAAAAAACACATGAGTACACCCCATGACACCACACGCATGCACATAGAATATGCTGTTAGCTACATGTTGCATCATAGCAACCAAGCTGGGAAAGGTGCTATAAATAAAATGTATTATGATTATAAACTTCCTTAGGGCTATACAAAGAATAATCAAAAATTAAAAATTTATATAAATGTCAAGATTCCCTTTTAATTCTTGACAGCAATATAGTCCCAAGTCTTCTTACTGAGGGACACTTTTCTAGCCCATATTGGTTAAAATATCACAACTTTACTGTAGTGCTGCTGATAAAAAAGGTTTGCTCAGAATGCAATAATAGATGATATCAAGGACAATCCCAATTTATGAATCTTGCCCCCAAACAAGCAAATGTGAATATTGTACAGAGAATGTGCTTTTTATAATCAGAGGTCAGACCAAACATTTTTAAATTAATTCTAGAGAAATGTACAAAATGTTATTTACAAACATTATGCTCTTCACATCTCATGTCAACCAACTGAGAATTCTTAAGAATTACAAGTGCTGATCACTGTCAAAAATTAGGGCTTTTATAAAGTTTACAATAAACCAATGTTCATGGTGTTTTATCCTGGCTGCTTAATGTGGCATTTATCTGATAAGTGTGTAATTCAATGGAGTGCCACTTTAGTACCAAGCTATTGACCTATATGTACTTTGCTTCTATAAATTTGTCAAATCCACTTTAACAGAGGCTCATTGTCTTTGAAACTGAACAGATATTTCTTCCTAAATCCTGCAGAATTTTGGAGCGGTATGTTCAAGATCAAATACCAGGAGCAAAGGTTGTGGTGGAATCTATTGGACCTCGTCGATTTGGGGATGGATTTGCTGAGGAGGATTACTCAAAATCAGACCTCATGGTCTATGCCATAGACCCATTAACAAACAGAGCCATATCACGGAATGAATTATTTAAGTAAGTTGACTTGGTAACAAGTGCTGTTACTATTCTGTCAATATGATTGTGAAAACATTTTTTACCTTTTTCATATCAAATCAAATTACACAAAAGAGATACAAACATTGTGAACATAAAGAGAATTTTTGAATATCTGTTTTGGAGTGCATATTCTCAGACGTATTTAGACTTTAGGTATCCAGTAGGATATTATTGCCTTTTCAGTAGTAATATTCAGGGTATAATAATCCACATATAGAATGCTTTACTCAGTATGTAAAATATAAATTTGACAATAAAGCATAAGAAATTTTATTTTGGAATTGTAATGATGACTCAGCAGCTTAAGATGTTTTGCAGGTTCCATAGGTTTGAACCTGCATTGATTTTTTTAAATGAAAGCTTACTTCATTCCATGAATGTGTTAGCATGCAAATTGTAATTACGTATACTGCCTGTGATTCACAGGCTTTACCTAATAAGCAGACAAAGAGTACTGCATATTTTTGTGTCACCTTCAGACTTGCTTAGAAGAATATTCTTCATTAAACAGCATCATTAAAGACATGAAGCTGAGTCTTCTGGCAGTTTTCTGGATGTTAGTACCACACTGTTTCTGGGCCGGCTGATTTATGCAGCCCAAGGGTACAATTAAGGTTAAAGCACAGTATTTTTATGTTTAGACTACAACAATGACCTCTAGTGTTTAGAATAAAAAAAGCAGTATATCGTACAGTGTATTTTCATTCCTAAGGCACCTGTTTTGCTGTTTAACAAAATCACATGTGGAAGGTAGTTTCTATAAAAAGCTGATTCACCAAAATATTTTTGTCTTTTTCTATGTAGTATGAAAATTGAGAATTTTGATAATGAAAGATTAAAGACTGTATTAGGAATCAAGGAGTACTTAAGTTTTACTCAGGAATCCAGCATGAGCTTGAATCTTGTGCCCAGGTCATGTCCATGTGAAGTCTGCATGTTCTCTGGGTTTTCCTTCAATTCCTTGGACAATGTGCAATTCGGGTAATTGACCCTTTTGTAGGTATGGGCATACGTGGGCTCTGCAGTTGAGTGACAGAGCTTTTACTGTGCACAACCCTAAAGTGGATTCAGACAGGTTATGTTAGGTTTTGTATTAATAGTCTGAAAATTAAATATTTCCCTATATTTTATATATAACAAATAACCAGATTATAATCTACCATTCTTAAATAATAATGGTTGTAGAATACATTTGAGCATTGCTTATGTTTATACTATGCTAATCATGGTGCCATACAGTGGTGATGTGCTGAATGTTGAATAGCATATAAAAGTAAGAACTTCACAGTGCTGTGTTCACTTTTTAATAATGGCCCTATAAACCTACTGATTTTTTTAATTAGCAGTTAATACTTAAAATCTATCCATCTATTGGGACTAGGAAGGGGGAGAAAGAGAGCAAGCTATCTCTATTCTATCGTTTTAATCCATATAATTATAATTACCAACGTAACAATACACTGCATGAAAGTAACCCCTGAAAATTGCAAATTAAGGTCAAAGCTGTCTGACTTTTGGTTAAGACTACAAAATGGCATCAAAAATTCAGAATCAATGTCTCCAAGACAGGACAGTTAACTTTGTGAGCTGGAATGTTAATGCCTGAATCACAAATTAAAAAGAAAGAAAGTATTCTCTCACCTAATAAGTCTAAATGCTAAAATAGTATTTTTACAGGAGACCCACTTATTAAGCAAGGATCAGTTCTACCTGCAAAATGACTGGACTGGCCAAATGTTCCATTCCAGCTTTACAAAAAACACTAGAGGTGTGGAAATTCTTATTCATAGAACAATCTTATTTGTAGTATCAGATGTTGTATCTGATCCTGAATGGAGATACATGATTGTTATGGGTAAGTTATTTAATTATATAGTGATTTTGATAAATGCTTATGCACCCAATGTGGATAATAGGGAATTCATGCAAAATGTATTTGCATCCATTCCCTTTGTGAACACTCATAAAATTATAATGGCTGGGGATTTTAATTGTGTTTTAAATCCAGACCTAGATAGGTCTCCTGTCACAGGGGAGATGACATCAAAGACAATTACACAATTTGTAACTGACCACAACTTATCAGACCCCTGGAGATTTCTAAACCTAAATTCAAGAACATATTCCTTCTACTCACCAGTGCATCATTGCTACTTAAAAATGGATTATTTTTTTGTAGATAACCATTTCTTACCTACAAATAAATCCTGCAAGTACAACGCTATTGTTATTTCCAACCATGACCCTCTAATCTTAGAGATAAAATCATTATGCCCCACATACTTATCTCGCAGATGGCGTCTTAACCCACTTTTATTAGCAGACGAGAACTTTACAGAATTTATATCAAAACAAATATATATCCTCAGAGGTCTCTGCAGGAATACTCTGGGAAACCCTGAATGCCTTCTTAAAAGGACAGATTATCCCTTATCTTTCCCACAGAAATAAATTGGAAACCAAGCAGGTATCAAAGCTAACCAACGAAAACTAGAATAGATCGAGAACCTACAAGGTGTCCAAGTGAGGCTCTTCATAGGAAAAGGCAGGCTCTACATTTAGAACTCAACCTCTTGACAACTAAAGAAACTGAACAACTCATTTTTAAAACAAGACATCATTACTATAAACACGGAGAGAAAACTAATAAGCTTTTAGCTCAACAAATACACAAGCAAGAAGTTCGCAATGCAATCCCAGCAGTCTCCGACACAAACAGAGATAAAATCATTGACCATAAAAATATAATGCACACATTTAGAGACTACTATAAATCCTTATACTGAGTTTAAAGAAAACAATACACAATCTAATGCATTTCTGGATGCATTAGAGATACCACAAACAGATACTCTTAGTGCAGAGGAATTGGATAAATCATCGGCGCTATCAGAATTATTAGATGCTATAAAGTCACTTCAGAGTGGGAAAACAGCAGGCCCCAATGGCTTCCCTGCCGAATTTTGTAAGAAGCTCTCCACTCAGCTAGCTCTCCTCCTATTAGCAACATTCAGAGAAGCTAGAGACAATAAAATTGTACCTCAAACGTTTCTTCAAGCATTAATCACCGTCTTTCCTAAACAAAATAAGGACATATTACAATGTGAATCATACAGACCAATTTCACTTTTGAATAATGATGTTAAGATACTCTCCAAAGTCCTAGATAGAAGGATGGAGAAAGTGCTGTTTTCAGTAATATCACAAGATCAAACTGGATTTATTAAAGGCTGATATTTACCGTCCAATCTTCGACGCCTGTTTAATGTAATATACTCACCCGCAAAGTCAAACATCACAGAGATTTTATTATTGTTGGATGTAGAAAAAGCATTTGACATGATTGAATGGAACTACCTTTTCACTACATTAGAGAAATTTCAGTTTGGCTTAACATTTGTGGATGGATCAAACTACTGTATGCCAATCCAGAAGCTTCAGTTTGTATTAACAACATTAATTCAGACTACTTTAAACTAGAATGTGGTACCAGACAAGGATGCCCCTTGTCACCACTACTTTTTGCAATCGCCATTGAGCCACTGGCAGTTCGCTATTGAAATGCTTATGAGTTAAAGGGGATTATCAGAGAAGGACTTGAACAGAAAATTTCTCTATATGCAGATGATATGGTACTGTATATATCAGACCCACAAAATACTGTGCCTGCAGTCCTAACCGCACTAACAGAATTTCAAAAAATTTCTGGTCTCAGAATTAAATTGACTAAAAGTGTGCTCTTTCCAGTGAATTCTCAAGCACACAATATTAGATTGGACACCTTCCCTTTTATCATCTCAGATCAATTTAATTATCTAGAGGTAAACATCACAAGCAAACATAAAGCTCTTTATCAACAAAATTTCGTTGTCTGTGTGGAAAAAATCAAGACTTGCATAGATGGTCAATCCTTCATCTCACTTTAGCTGGAAGAATTAACATTGTTAAGATGAATATCCTCCCTAAACTTCTCTTTTTATTTCAAAATATTCCAATATACATAGATAAATCATTCTTTAAGAAATTAGATTCAACCATAACCACATTTATTTGGAATTCAAAACATCCACGTATCAAAAGAGCGACCCTACAAAGGCCAAAGACAGAAGGTGGCATGGCTCTACCTAACTTTCAATTTTACTACTGGGCAGCAAACATACAACATATAAAAACCTGGACATTGACACAAATAGATGAACATATACAGGCTTGGTCTGCAATAGAAATAAAATCCTGCAGTTCCACTTTGTATTCCTTGCTTTGTGCCCCAATAAATGCAAATGATCACCAATATACTAATAGCCCAATAGTGCTTCACTTACTCAGAATATGGAACCAATGTAAGAATCATTTTAAGATAGAGAATCTTTTATTGGTGGCACCTCTGCACGAAAACCACCTTTTTCAATCCTTACAAACATATGCAGTTTTTAATGTCTGGAAAACATTTAGGATTAAATCGCTTAGAGATCTGTACATAGACAATGTCTTTGCATCCTACGAACAATTACATTCTAAATTTAACTTTCCAGCAACACATTTCTTTCACTATCTTCAAATTAGAAACTTTGTTAAACAGAAACACCTCCCTCTATGCTGGAAAATATATTGATCAGTTCCAAGCACTTAGACAGCATCTCTGCAATTTCTAAAACCATTTTACAGTCCCTCCCTTTCAAAGATCCAAGAGGACAATGGGAAAAGGATCTCTCCCTCAACATATCAGAAAAGAAGTGGAAAGTAGCAATGCAGAGAATTCACTCGAGCTCCATATGCGCAAAGCATATAATTATTCATCTCAAAATTATATTTCAAGCACATCTGTCTCACTTAAAATTGTCCAAAATGTTTCCAGGGCAAGATCTAACCTGCGAACGCTGTAATCAAGTTCCAGCCTCACTGGTCACATGTTTTGGGCCTGCACCAAATTAACTCCACTCTTGACCAACATTTTTAAATGCCTTTCAGACAGCCGTGGTGTCACAATCCCTCCTAATCCACTAACAGCTGTGTTTGGTGTACTCCCAGATAGCCTTAAAGTGGAGAAGGACAAACAAACTGTAATTGCCTTTACTACACTACTGGCTCACAGACTTATCTTGCTCAACTGGAAGAATCCTAACTCTCCTCTTTTAAGTCAGTGGGTAACTGATGTTATGTACTATTTCAAATTGGAAAAAATCTAATTCTCACTTAGAGGATCTGTGCATAAATTTTTCAAAACCTGGCAGGATCTAATCAGTAACATTTTAGAATAAGCTTTTAAAGCACTGAGGAAGAAGATTCTCTTTTTTTCTTTTCCATTCATCTGTATTTACTTATTAATTTATCTATTTACTTATTTTTACTAGGTTTAAGTTTTATTCCGCTGCCCATGCTCTCTTTCTCAGGGGTAAAGGTTGATTTGTTTTCAATTCTATTCTTGTAAAATTGATGTATTTGTATGTAATGTTGTGTGATTTCAATAAAATCAATAAAATTATAAAAAAAAAATCTATCCATCTATCTACTTTCCATCCCATCTCAGTCTAATTGTCAGAATCAAGGGGAGAAGGAGCCTATCTTAGCAGCACTGAATGGAGAGTAGTAATCAACCATGAATGTGGGACCAGTCTGCCACAGTATATAATTATGCCCACATCCCCACAAAGCCAGTATTAGTCCCAAGCTGGGATTTAAACATGGGCTTCTGGAGCTGTAAATGTATATAAAAATTTCAGAATAATTCTAAAGTGATCAATTCAAAAATAATGCATTTCATTTATGTAAATACATGTTTTTAGTGTGATTGTTATAACTACTAATAAATGCAATTTCATTAATTAGGATGAAAATGCAGAGTCCTGAAAATGTGTTACTATTTATGCTGGGATATTCAACTTAATATCTTTTAGAAATGTTCATGACATTCTGGAAAAAGTAACAGTTGAAATGTCAAGTGAAGCAAAATCTCACATTTTATGCTTGTCCCGTGGTATCGTTTGCAGTTTTGAGCAGTAATACAGTAACAGAAAACCATCTTATAAGACGTCATACTTCACCATTTATTGAGCTTTCCTCTTAAAAATATATTTTAGATTGTCCTTCATAAGCAACAAATGTACAAAAAATGACATATACAGTAACATAAGAACATATTTACGAATAATTGTTTTTCATTTAATAGAAATGCATAATATATTTGACATAAAAGCATCAGACCTACTTAATCCAGTTCAGTGTTACAGGAGGCTTGAGCCTATACACGTAGCACTAGATGCAAGACAAATGCCAACCAGAGTTCACCAGTCCATTACAGGGTACTCATTGAAAAGCTTCAATAAGCTAAAGGTTATTCAGTACTTATTGAGTAATATGTAGCATTTTAATTAAGCACTTTAAAATTGCTTGTTTTTAGGACTCACTTAAGTCTAATTTGGTAGATCACTTTATGCTGTGTGCCTTAACCTCTGGAAACTGGGAGAAATCTATATCCAACTTTATTATGGTTTATTATGATCAAAGCAATAGTATTTAAGTGACAAGAGCTTAGTGTGTTTCATTTGGTAGATGCAAGTAGATAAAGGTCCAGTAGCACTGAATCTGTTAACAGATCTATTTTTAAAATTGCTTTTAAAATGCTAACTTCACCAGTTTCCGCTCATCTTTCTTTCTTTCAGATTTCTCGACGGAAAACTTCTTGATATTAATAAGGAGTTTCAGCCTTATCTAGGCCAGGGTGGGCGCATTTTAGAAATTCGAACTCCTGATGTGGTGGCCAGTGTGAAGAAAGCGGCTCAAGCAGTCGGATACACAGAAGGTGCCTTACTTGCTCTGGCAGTGATCATCATTCTGTGCTGCATTCCTGCAATTCTAATAGTTATGGTCACCTACCGTCAGTAAGTAATTTTCACAATTATGCACATTGTTTATGAAATTAACTGCAAAACACAATTCATACTTGCATACTGATGAAATATTGTTATCCTGTAGAACAACAAAGGTAGCAAGATCTATTATGATGAAATTAGTAAAATATGTGGAAAAGTCTACACATTTTATTATGTACCCTATTTTAAACTACTGATGCTACAAGCTTGTTTTTAGTCATTCAATTTTCTTTTTTTTACTGACTTCTGATTTTTAAAGAGTAACAAATCTTTATATATAATATGATATTGTGGCTGTTCATTTGTCTGTCCAGGATTTTAAATCACCTGTAGCTCGCAAATCGTTTGACCTGTTGACCTGAAATTTGGTACACATATACTACATGACGTCTACTGTCTGCTTTCGGGGTGATGATTGACCTCCAAGGTTATTCCTCTTTTTATTTTTATTTTATTTTATTGTAGAATTAATTCTTGGTAGCAGCCAGCAGGGTGGCCTTGCAGTACATGCGTATGAGCTCCGTTCTCCTTCCTTACCACTAGGGAATCTGGTAATTGGGAGCCCGAGATTCCCGGACATTTTTGAAACTGGGAACCGGGAATGGCCAAGCTCGCATATATAGTGTGTAAAAGTGTAAAAATCAATCAAGAAATAACAGAGTTATAGTTGAAAATAATTAAGTGGCACGGTTTTTTGACCCACAGTGTAGTGTTTTTCAGATTGATTCAGTCAACCAGCAGTAGTCGTGAGTCTCCCGGCTCCCACTAAGACTGAGCACAGTGGAATGGGAGGAGTCTGCACTCGGCAGCTCACAAATGCCAGGACAGAGCAGACTTCATTGATGTCTGTCAGACAACAGCTTTGAACAGCAACTTGAAATTGCAATGCGTCAGTCTGTTTCATCCGCATTATCTGTGCCAAGAAACTTGCTATCACAGAATGATGACAAGAAACTGGATGCATCAGTAAAAGCTGAAGTGGCGGTGTTTCAGAGCAACGCAAGCACAGGCGTTGTTTAGAACAAGTGTATCAGTATCTGATCAAGTAGATCGCGTTGAATTCAAAAAAATTTTTTTTTAAACGTTAGTCTATCATATATCCTCCCTATGGCATTTGCCACTTGACTGACATACAGTACAGGGCGGCCAGTCCGAGATCTCTTTTCTTCTAACACACTGGTCATCCCACATACACCCATACAGTCAGAATGTGATTCAGACTACAAATGCCATGAATGTAATTACCACGATCTACATGCTGTCAAATAAACAAACCACACGCAGTGGCTTCGCCTCTGACGCTGACGTGCAGTGAGTATGTACGCCTGATGAGCCCAGAATTAGGGCTAAACACGTGTTGCATACTCTTTGCATTATTTGACAGTAAAACTTTGCAACATACTATGATCTGCTTCTCGCAACTGAAGAGGGCAGCGTGGTGGATGTTTGCCGACACAGGCGTTACCTGGTAGGTAACCACCCATACAATCAGATTGTGATTCAGACTACGAATGCCATGAATGTAATTACCCCGATCTACATGCTGTCAAATAAACAAACCAGACGCTGTGGCGCAATGTAAAGGGCAAAATACGTGTAGCGTACTCTTTGCATTATTTGACAGTAAAACTATGCAATATATATATATCATTTTTAATGTAGGTAGATCATTTCGACCTGGTCATTTTAAAAGTAGCTGGCAAGCCGAAAAAGTGTGGGCATCCCTGAACTAGATACATGTACTTATATGACAGCATGAACTGCTTGTAGATAAGGTTAGTCTTTTGTTGATGTCAACATATTGCAGTAGTTTTATTAAAAATAAGTGTCGGTCGTTCTAAAACTGTTCACATGTGATATGCCCCTGCACTGTGTCATCCCTGGGCGCCCGGGATTCCCGGGAATGACATGCGGGATTCCCGAATTACCGGGAATAGATGAACCCGTCTGGGAATGGATTCCCTACCTACCACGTTCACCGTCACTTCCCCTACCTCTTCATATCCTAAATCATTCTTGAGCCATATTGAAGACTTAAATGCCAGCTTCAGTGAAAAGTTACAGAAAAAGTACTAAGTAATTGCAACACAAACACTGACTTTATCAGTTTTAAAGCAAAAAGATGCCAACAAAAGAAGAGAAGAAGCGGGCCGCTAGGGTGGAGAAAAGAAGCAATGCTCAGGAAGCAGCAAGTGCATCAACTTCTGAATAAGCCGGTGCTAAACATAAAGAGAAAGAGTATGAAAACTAGGAAGCTCAAGTCAAGCGGATTCACTGCACGTTATTGTGCAGTGTGTCGTTAATGGTCATTCATAAACAATCCTATTATACATTTTTAATTTAGTCTCCCTAATCAGCATGGTCTCACACACATACATATTCCTTATTGCAGCTTGGATTATTTTTAATTATGCTGAATATGCACATTTCACTTGCACAATATTTCAATATTAGATTAAATTTAACATTTTACCTGTATTAAATTTTAAACTCCTAAGAAAGAGCTAGTGACACAACTCAACACTGAAGCCAGTTTAAGCCCTAACCTAGGTTAAATGAACAGTTTCACACTAACGCAGATCTCAATTTTAATAAAAAATAAAATTATCATCTTACAAAGGGTTCTGGGCTGTGCCTGAGTTTGCCTTCACTGACCATGAATTAGAACAAGAGTTCCCAAATTGGTCGATATTGACCCCCTGGGTTCGATTTGAACTTTCTAGGGGTCAATAGTTTCAATAAAAAAATTTGGGAGTCGACGATAGCAAAAATAGACCCCCTTACTATTGCTATTTGTTTGTTACTTCAAAATATCTATGATTCCAATAGGTACCTAATTAAGAATTAAAATAATTAAAAAAAAAAAACAGTTTTTTGATAAAAACACATTACATACCAAACTTACGAACGAAAAGGTAAAATATGTCATTAAAACAGTCCCACGTAAGAATGCATGAAAATGTATCAAAGCAAGTGTGAACATGAAAAACCGCTGCATGTGACTAGGGGGTTGACAGTTTTAAAAGTTTTTGGTAAAGGGGTCTGCAGCCGAAAAAAGTTTGGGAATTCTTGCATTAGAAGAAGCAGGTTCTGCAATGGTTGAGTGCAATTTGTGAGCCTTATCATCAATGCAGAATCGCATTACTTAATAAGCATCTCCTTATAATATTTTGTGATCCCTCACCTGAACATACCACATATTGATACACAATTTATAAAATGGTAGGGACTGTAGCCGTAAAGCAGACTTCATTTGCAGATTCATTTTAAGAAATTTACTCACTGAATGTTTTTCCATGTAAAGGCATTTTTATACAGAAAGGAAGCCAAGTGTTTCATTATATTTTGTAATGTGTAACTAAATTAGCTTAGTTTTAACCTTGCCTTGCCCTAAACACATTTCATTTAAAACAATGAAGCAGATCTATAACTGTCAGCTTAGGTTTTGGTATTAGGAATGTTCATTTAAATTAAAGACACTGTTGGCTGAAAGTAGCATTTTCATTTTTTATTTTACCCAGAGATTTATTCTAAGAAGTAAATAGTGTATTTTTATTTGTTTGCTTACTTAGCTAAAGTAGTACCCCAAGGCATTAAGTTATGACTCATTTTGAGCCACAATGCTTTTACTATTTATAATCCAATTATAATGCGCAATGAGACAAACACTGTTAATCCTTGAAGTATTTTATTACTGCTATGCCTAGGATGCCTGTATTTTTGCTTATTGTTACTTTTTTATTCCATTAATTTGGATGCAATTTGATATTTTCCATTTTAAGGTAATACCGAGGGTCACTTTCCCAAGGCATATCAGCATTCTTCCCGTTAAACACAGCATGTCTTTTTGCATGTAGTGTGTGGTATAGGATATTACAACTTATTTTTCATAGCTTGCTTTTAACATATCTGGTTTACTCCAAATACTCCAGGTAAGGGGTTAGGAGTGATTGTAAATCAAAGGCCATTCAAGAGACATACAAAACTTTTCGCCCATAATGGAATAAGTTGAGGGCTTGCCCAAAACATTTCATGACATTGCTCATGGGTTGGCTCTTGCTCTGAGTAGAGTAGAGTAAAGTTAGACAACTTTAAATGAGATGTCAGTTTTCAATTAATTTTTTTTAGTTATATTATGAAATGCTTGTCAAATATTGGACTTAAATGTTTATTAAGTATATTATTTTCTTTCTTTGACAGTTTATTTAAATAATCACTTACCCCTTGTTCTGTACAATCGGTAAAGGGTAAAGATCTAAATTTTAAGTGCACTTTTGTTATACTTTTACACCAATATATGTTCCTGTGTTTGAGTGACATGGGCAGATGGGGAGTGTCTGATGATTGCATATAGCGCCGAAGTTACTGCTCTTTACCATTCTCTCCTCTGCATGTCCTGGAGTACAAAAGAAACAGCATACAGCAACATGCGGGGACTGGCAGGAACACTCAATAAAACTGAATAAAAAGAAAATCAAGTGACAGTGAGATACGAAGAAGGCAGCTTCGCCAGCGTTTGTGTGTCAGAACCCTTTGGGGTGCGTTAGTATGCATCGTGGTACACTGCAGAGCTATAGCGCGTCTTTATGTGAAAACAGCCGTGTCAGATGGGGTTGTATGGATTGATTCTGAACGCGACTGAGAGAATGAAAAGTGAATTAAAAAAAAACAAAACTAACCTTTATAAGGATCATAAATTACACCGGCTGTTACAGACTGAAATCAAATGTATGCTTTTATTCTAAAATAGTAAGACTAAGAGCAGTTTACTTCTCAAAACGGAATACTGCAGAATCGAACTCACGACCTTTTGATTCCCAGTCAGTAGCCGCATGAATTGCGCCACCGAGGCGGTCATAATTAGTAAGAGTCAATATCACAGGTTAAGGCGGCTTTTTTTTCTCCAGCTATATTTTTGAATAAAAGCGCAATTGTTGTCTTATATTTGTAACTTTTGTGAAAATGTTTCTTTGATATTTGGACTTCAGGCTTCATACATTATATAGTTTATGCCTACATTTTGTCATCTACTACTAGAATATAAAAAACGTTTCTGTTTTAACAATGTGTTTACACAGATTACTGTAGAAACGGAACATACATGAAATGCGTGTGTTCCAAATAACGATCTATTATTTCCACTCTAAAACTCCACTTCACTCCCAGATACTCAATCAAGGCATGGGCTTGGAGAAGTTCGTGCACGTTCTAAATTGGTGGGGGGATGGAATAGCCGGCTGCTTCTAGCTTCTCTTTATCAGCACATTTAGAAGACAAAGGACGCTGGCGGAGAGCTGTGAAGGGATTTAAGAAGCAATTTAAGGTGGGACAGATTTACGAGTTTTTTCGTAGGCTCTGGTAATTCTAGTGTTAAATGTATGTCCAGTTGAATTTGTGTGCGTATAAATCAGTGATCCTGAATCGTTCTTCTGACGGTGTTTTGATGCTCCTGTGTTGCGGTTCTTTTTGACATTTGCCCTATGTATACCGCTGGGCATAAGAAAGAGTCAATGACATCATAAAGATTTGGGGCAGCCACCCGTATATTGTTTTTCCCTGCTGCAAAAGTTAGATTTAGAAGTGGCATGATGTGCATAGAACAGAGTCCAGAATAGAAATGATTGCATGGAGACAAGATGGCAGTTTTAACTGATCAAATGGGAAATGACATCATCGGAACTGGAAGTGATGCCTTCATGCCCAGAAGGGACATCTTCCTGACCATAAATGATGTCATTGTCGGTCTAAGAACAGGAGGTGATATTTTCTTGATGTCATTGTAAGCGTCGGAACCAAGTAGGATTTCCCGAGAATGGTCTGCAAGAGACTGAGAGAGACAGCACACTCTGCCACCCCTAGGTCTTTAGCTGTTTCCCATGCACACATATGTGACAATTTATATATATATATTGAGTAACATTTCTAGAGCATGTCAGAATTTATCCATGAATATTTACAATGTAAAAAATATTGGGTGTTTGTTTTAAAGGAGTCTCCAAATGTGATCTAGCGTTAAAACAAAGTTCATTAGCTTTGCCCTGATGCATACCATTATTTGTGTATATCAAATGATAAATATACTATAGAAACCAGTCATTCACAGTATTTTTTAATTTACTTATGCAGTTCAGGGTCACTATGAGCTAAAAATTTTTTGAATCATGTCTGTTACAATTTGGCAAATCTTAAAACTGAATTCTAATAAAGTGTACAATTATGCAAACTCAGGAGAAAATCTTCATAGCATACACACTTATTTTAGACAAATAAATGTCTAAAATGTAAACATTATAACTTATTGTAGCAAAGACTTAATTTTGTTTTGCTCACCACAGTTTTATTGCATGGATATACCATTGATTTTTTCTTTGAACCACTTAAGAAAAAAAAATCCATGTAACAAGCATTCAAAGGAGTGTGCTTAGCTAACCAAAGAATAAGAGAAGTGCACAGCTAATAAGACCATTAGCTGCAGAATAATTGGGTGTATTTTTGAAAAAAAAAAAAAAAGTAGGCTTTTCAGAGAATAAGGCAGCTGCCTGAATCTAGACCAATTGACTGTTTGTAAGGATTGGTCACAATGACATGAATAGTCAAGTTTAAAAAATAAATGTGCCCTTCCTGTTGACAGCCAACAAAGCAAATACATGTTCTGTATGTTTCTGTTATTCAGATTTTTCATGTAGATGAATAATTTTGTAAATAATAACTAAACATTCAGGCTTTTGGCTATTTGGACATCATGATTCTGACATTAAATGATGTTTGTCTGTGTGCTTTTCATGCCTACTCTATTCCTATACTCATTTTATGTCATTCCTGCATCCATGTAAAACTTCACCAGCAAAATAGACCCACAATATTGTTAATGAAAAGATGATGAGTCCCACCAAAAACTATACTGTATATACTATAGTATAAAGTTCACACATACACATACATACAGTATATATCATGGGGTGTCAGAATACATAAAGTTTAAGTTTTAATATAAAAAGTAAATTCTGACAATATAAATCCACCATCTGATATACAAAGTCACTTTTGGAATATATACAATGAAGTTCTTAATATACAGAGTGAAAAGACACATTTTTAGTGCCCTCTGGGATCCTAATACAGTACAGTGAATTAACTCACCACAGTTTTATCAGGATTATGCTTCAAATAAGATGTCCAACACTATGTACATGTTGTCTTTTTAGACCACAGATATTTTTTATGTGGAAAGGGTCACTGACCTACTGAAGCTTGGTACTACTTTAAAAAAAAAACAAACACAATTATGACTGTGTTATTTTTCCAAAGTGACTGCGTTATTTTACAATTATATTGACTGCTTACTGTCAGTGTTTTGTGATCGCTAAAAATGATGAGTGCCTTGTATTTAACCAACCATAACTGTTCTGACATTAAATTTGTACCTTTAGTGTTAATCATTGTACATCATACAGATTTTTCATCTGGGCAGAACGGTATCTCAGAGGTTAAAGTCTTCAGAACTGCAGTGCCACAACATTATTTTGCAGAGCTGCTGCACCATGACATTGTGACCATTTTAGGATGTCAGTTTTTGGATGAAAGTTAAGGCTAGTGGTTAGTGTAGTTAGGTGAATGGCGCCTTTGGCTCAGTGCATTTTTAAAATACAACATCAGTACAGATTTAGAATTAAAATTTTAGGATGGATGTTAGGATTAGGGGTTAGTTTGATTAGAGTTTAGTGTGAACAGTGTTCAGTCTTCAGGTTGAAAAAAGGTTGAACATTCTCCAAATCACATAAATTGCCCAGCATGAGTAATTATGGGTAACGGTTGACAATTGCTTGTTTTAGGATTTACTACTGGAAGCTTGTTATTAGGCCAGAGTGGGTTTGTGCTGTGGTTCCTTTCCTGCACTTGATATTAGAAGCCTACTGTAGGCACCTCTAACTCAAGCCTGTTATTAAGTTAAAGAGATTCACAAAATTAATGAATAAACTTTCAGTACATTCTGACAATCTCTCTGGAAGATAACTATTAATACACTGTTTCATTAAAAACAGGTGGATATCACTTGTGAAAGCACTTTTCCAATTTAGTTTCAGTATAATTTTGGATATTAGTTTAATATGCAAAATACATATAGGTTATCAAATGACATTAAAGCATAAAACAAATTCTTTAAAATGAAATTACTGTATATGTAAAAGTCTTTAATATATAAGAAAGTTTCAAAAAGCATAGAAAATTGTATTTTTATTAGGAAATGCTGGTGGAAGGGTTACACAATGTTTATTGCATCAGTACAGATGTCCACAGTCCTAAATTTACATTCCGAAAATGACCCATTTTGTGACTCTACTTCATGTGCACCTCATATTTGTATGTTTTTCCTCCAATGTCCTAAAGATGTGCCTGTCAGACTGTTTTTGCATGTCCATTTCTCAAACCTTCTTTTCTAGTTCTTCCCAATAAGAAGCTGATGTCTGTCCCAGCACCCAACACCTAAAGAAGTAAGGCGAGAAATAGCTTTAGGCCAGGCATCTGCAAATTGTCCCATGTATATATATGATTTTCCAGAGCTGATTCCACTTTTCTACCCAGTGATGCTAGAATAATCTCAGAATTCTGTTACCATGAATGGTAAAGGCAACTGGATAGTGGATGTATGTAATTACCACACAGCACATGTAGGAATAAATGTATCTTATTAATTGAGAATGATTGAAGTTTTCAGTATTTAATTGTAAAACAAGTTTGCACAATCATTTCTGCAAAGTAATTCATGTATACAATGGGGAGAACATGTGAACACCATGTACACTTTGACCAGGCTAGCAATTAAAGCTGAAGCCCTGGGACTGTGAGAAGGAACAGTAGCTATAAACTACCATTCTGTTGACATTAAGACATTTGTTCTAAATAGTATGATTAAAACTAAATGTATACATTTAACATCAGTTTGTTTTTTGCTGCTTGATTGCACGTTACACAATCAGGGCTTCTGTTCAGGACTTCTATATTGCAGCGATGGTAAAGTGTGTCAAATAAAGTGTGTCAGGTGACACAAATAATGTGCCCAAAAGTGTAATTTTGTCTAAAGAGACAATGGGTACATGAATAATCCTGAACACAATTTGTTACAAATAATTTGCCTATTATTCCAAGTAATACTTTAGAAAACTTCATTCACAATATAGATTAGCACCCACTGAGTTTACTAGAAATGTTTCTACGTCTTTTAACTCCTTATATTCAGAATTTCACTTTGCATATTCAGACTTTGAATTTTTATATATGTTTAACTGGTGCTGTATAATATACTTATAATATAGGCAACATGATTGCACAGTGTTTTGTATGTACCTCATACACGTGCAGCTCCTGTAATCTTGGTTCAAATCCTGTATGAAGCCATTGTCTTTCTGGACTTTAAAAACTGATAGATAAATGGAAGCATCACTGTGGCTGAAAATAAAGCATTAATGAAAATTATTGTGAACCAAGCTAGTCAAGGATATCTTGAGCAAAAAAGGAACAGGATTCTAAAAAGGACAGGCAGAAATTTAGTAAAATAACAGGCGGGAGTCTGAATACCAAAGAAGCAAACAGAACCAAATGTCAAGGCCAGAACACTTAATCAGAAACAAAATAAAAAATTGTGAAGCAAAAGTGCTTAAAATGACTTGATGTTCTTCCCCTGAATACTCTAGAAATGCAAATTAGATTTATGTGAACAGGTTTTATAGTCCAAACTAGGACACTGTGACCTGGACTCAACCTTCTTACATAGGGAAAAGGAACTAATGCTGCATTCACATGCTCTTGGACAGACATTAAATCTGGGTTACTGAGAAATTTAAGTGAAGTGAGAGAGTGAAACGCTATAAGTCAAAGCTCTGGATAGTCCTAGAGCATGCAAGTGCAGCACAAAATCATGATGTTGCTTGATTGTGTCACATGACCAATAACTGCCCTAACAACGGTAACAGAAGACTACAAAAAATGGCACAGTCTATGAATAAAACAGAATCTCAAAAATGGTGATACCATAATGATAAAAATTATTAACTCCAGGCAAAACAAAAACAACAAGAGTTAAATTGTAATATATCATTCCCAACTGAAATAAATTCAGATTTCTGAAGTATAGAAGTACAAAGTCACATCCAGGCTGGATTACTGTACTATTCCACTATCATCAGCAACAGCTCTCATCGCCCACTCGGGATTCCTGGCAAAAGTATTCAGAGACTCCAGTATATTCAAAATTGCACTGCCAGGATCCTGATGAGGGTGCAAAAGCATGACCATATCACCCCAACCCTGAAAACCTTTCACTGGCTCCCTGTCCCACTCAGAATTGAGTTCAAGGTCGTTCTCCTCACCCATCAGTGCATCTATGGACATGCCCCCCTTTACTTACAGGAACTCCTTACCCCTCATACCTCCTCCGCTCCGCTGTACACACTAACACTCTCCAAGTCCCTAGAACCAAGCTTCGCAGTATGGGTGATAGGGCTGTTTCATCTGTGGTGCCGAGACTGTGGAACGCCCTCCCTCAGACTCAGTTAGCACATAGGGACCAGTGTTATATATTTTCTGGTGGCAATACTTATAATATTCTCATTATGGTTAATTAATGTACCCTTCAAGTTAAAATACTGCAAGTTAGGAAATTGGTCAACAACCTTACAGTATGCATGGAAGTTCTGCTATACCTCTGTGATGTCACATTGGCCTCACAAAGCATCATGGGGTGCTGCATGGTGAATTTCCAGGAAAATATTCAACGAACTAGGTAATAAGCGAGCAGAGTACATCAACTGTGAAATACACTTTGTTGAACTTCACCAATCAATATTATCCATGATACAAAGAATTCTGGCTATTATGATTGCTCACTGTTACATAGGGGATGCTAATAATGTGGTCATTCACTATACATTTGTTTAAGAATACTTGATTGTGACATACTGAAAAGGTATTAAATTTCAATGTACCATTTTCCTCCCTTATCAAGGATCCTCACTTTCTACGCAATACTCCAATTGTTTGTTAACTGGAAGTGAGTTTAAAGTTATTTCTACATACTGTACTCACAAATGGATACTTCACCGTATTACCTGTTAAATTTTTCTTCAGGCACAGGAATCAAGTTTAAAAGGGTTAATTTGAGGGGTTAGGATTAATTTTTTAAATACACATAATAAGTCACCACATTACATAACCTATCCAAACATTCAATTAAATTAGAGTATCACCATGAATTGTATAATTGTTTAATTCCTACCGACTGATTTCTCAAATCTAAATTTCACACAGCTGTAGATATCAAGCGTGATTGTGTCAAGGACCAAACTAAATTACCTACTGCCTTCTTGTTTGTAGCTTAAGGAATTATTAAGGTGCCTAATGCAAAATCTACTTTTACATCATCAGTTGCCTGTACTAACAATGCATGCAATTCTGCATGGCGTGGAAATCTTTAATCCAGTGTTCTTTTGTAGCAATGGATTACTAAATATAGTTCAATATAACCCTTTAGGGCCTGTCAGTTTGTTACTGTCTCTATAGTAATGCATCCCTGAAAGTTAATTTTTTCAGTAGATAAACATGAAAATGTGCATATTTCCCATAATATGCATATTATGCATTATTGGAACCTATCTTTGACTTTGAGAAAAGGTTTTCATTTACAACTGGTTACAATTGTTTTTCAATCTTGTAATTAGTAACATTAAGTTTTGTATGTGTATATAAAACAATGCCTCTTCTCTGACGAATTTGTTTAAAGCATTCCTCATGAAGGATAGAGTCCTACAAATACATTTCATTGAGGGATCAGCATTAAAGCCTTTTCTACACTTAAGGAAATGGCAAATTTATCCATTTAGAATTAAACCTACAACACAATTAAGTGACAGAAAGTGAAGAGGTGTGAATACTTTCTGAATCCACTGTATATTCATACACACATACACCTTCAGAATACAGTATGTAGTTAGCCGAAGAGAGCAAATTGTATTGTAGTTACTGTATATTGTTGAAACACATAAAGCACCTATCATTTTACAATGCTAATAACTACACTATGTTGCTTTTGGGTTCAGTAATTCATGTCTAAATCATTATGTCCAAGGACTGGCATCCTGAAACACACACAGGTACAGACATCATTGTAAAATTCAACGTTTGACCCTTTCATAGAACTTTTCCTATAATTATGCTAATTTTCCCTAAAACATGGATGTTCTTTTGTTGTTAAATGCAAAACTTACATATACATTTTATAAATCTGACAAACTTTTGATGGTGATTATTAAATTATTCCATTCCTGTTATAGTCTTCATCAGGTTTAAACTCTTAAAGCATCAGTTCTTAACTAATAAGTTAATTTAAATCTACTTTATGTTGTGTCTTTTAGATTTGTTTTGGGGTGAAGTCTTTTTCACATTGCACACTGTCTGTTATAAAATGTAGGAGTCAAATGATATGTGGAAACAGGTCATAATGCATTTATTCTGCCTAATCATATTTTTTTTCTTTTTTTTCTGCCCTTCAACTTGTCAGGTTTAAAGAGTAAGTATTTAGTTTTCTGTTTTGATTGTGTTTCTCAAGAAGGTTCGATTAAATACAAGTTGTGAAAGGTACACAGTTGACAATAATGTAATCCCACAGCTCAGGTTATATTTTTTCCTAACATTTATGTTAGATAACTATAGTTATTTTTATACATACAAATGCAAAACAGTCTTGAATTACATTTTGAGAAATATGGTGTAAGTAAAGCTATGTTATGTTTACCAGACATGATTTACTGGTGACTTCAGGCGCATGCCCCCTGTATTGATATTTAATTAAAGCTGCTCCTTGTTGTGTTCAGTTGCTCTTCAAAACCATAGTAGCTGATCTCACAGGAGGAAATTAACTTAAAACATCAATGATAACCTCACCTCTTATATCATCTAGCGCATTGAAATTTAATTTCTGTACATGTCAGAGTTTGTGTGTTTCTTTTGTGTGGAGAAAAGAATGTTATTCCTGGTTTTATAAAATAATATAAATGTAAGCATTTTTGAATTATTGTATTGAGAATATTATAAAATAGCAACAATAGAATCACATGCTGCTTATAAGCTTTTTAGATTGACTAAACTGTGCAGCTGACATTAGTTGATAATACTAATGTTTCTATATTAGATGATAGAATTGAAGTTGCCTTATTGTTTTTCTGCCTGTATTTGCTCAGTATAAGTGGGTGTACATACAGTACATACTGTATTTATGTATGTTAGACCTGTACAAAACAAAACAACATCACAAATTTCAAAGTACCTAATTAGCCTGTCCAATTATAAACTTTATAGTGTATCTCTAATCAGATGAGGTGTGACTCACCTGATATGTCTTCTCACATCTTACTAATCGTACTAATGATTTAAAAAAAAAAACAGACCTAAAAATATCAGGACATTCTTCTATGTAAAATAGTAATCTCTTTTCATTTTTTGAGAAATCTTAAAATATATCGTACCTAAAATAATATACAAAGCCTGAAGCAAATTAATTAGCCCAACCAAATTAATATTTTCAGAGGTAATGATGATGATGGTTTATGGAGCAGTTAATTTGGGGTTAAGTATCCCATGCATGGCACTGCCACTCTTCTTTTTATGTCTTCTTGTCTCTGGGTCCAGCTGTTTCGGTTGCACTTCTCTCTGCCCGATGTGACCCAGCAATGTTGAACTTTAGTATATAATTTCCATTTCAGTTGTTCAGGTCTAACATAAGGGTGGGTGATTTGAGTGTTTGAAGTTGGCGCTGCTGGTTGGGGTCTTGTTCTTATTGTTTCTTTTTACTTTCCAATGTTGACAGTTTGAGCTTTATTACTGAATATTGATTTCTGTGATTCCATCAAGTTTTATTTTTAAACTTCAATAAAAACGTGGTCACAAGAAAAAAAAAATACCCTGATGGCCAGAATAAAAGTAGAGTTAATACAGAAACATAAGACATTTGACAAACATGAGGCAACCATTCAGTCTATCAAGCTTGTTTGTTTAGCTAATAGCTAAGCTGTCCCAATATCTCATCCAGATTCTTCTTAAAGGTTGCCAAGGTTTCTACTTCAACTGCATATACTTTGTATATTACCTTTTTCTTGTTAGTATACAACAGCAATAAATATGAAAGTATAAATAATATATGAGAGGAGATTTTGTGTAATTATATAAATAATGGAAATATGATATTTATTTTGGAAACCCAGCAGATTACAAATAACCACTTACTATTTGTCAAAATTAGTTTAATTTTACAAATGATCAAACATCTTTAATAAAATGAATGTCCAGATGAAAACATTCATGTGTAAATAATGTGAAAAACTTTTTCCCCATGGAAAACTTTCAACAGTTAAAGTATATTGGCATTATTAAACAAATTCCTTTTAGAACCTGTTCAACCAAAATCCCCCCATCGTGTGTCTAAGATTCTGGAAGTTTTTTTGCATGTGCACTTTAATGTTACCATGGTGCACTTGAATATTCCATGAGCAGAGGTAATCGTTTCTGATACACTGGCACATTTTAAGACCTCACTATTTATAATTAGATGATTTAGATTCTATTAAAAATACTGAATATTAGTTATTCTGCATTAAAATGAATATGCTATCTCTGTTTTCTAAATATTTGTATATAGTATGTGTACATAATTGTGTATGTTGCCTTGTCTTCCACCAAATTACAGAGAAACCAAACATTGTTTAACCACAGTATAAAACTAAATGTAGTCAAATCTAGAGTTTAAAAATTAATATACTGTACGAGCATTAATATGTCTTCCTTCCAATACTTTAACAGACGACAAGCGGAGTGTGCAAAGACTGCAAGAATACAGATGGCACTCCCAGCAGGAAAATCAGCTGTCACTGCTTCTAATAATTTGTACGAAGAGCTTGGGGACAGTACAATGTAAGTACACAAAATAACTACCTCTTTAAATCATGCACTTTTATCAAGTAATTTTATTCACAGCTTTAAAGTGGATTATGTTTATTCATTTAAGACAATTATATGGGGCTAAAGTGATGCAATTAACACCAGAAATAATACAGCAGGCTTGCTAATTTGAAGTTGCCTTTAATTGTATTTTCATTTTTGGTAACAAGTTAACAGAGAGGCTGTCAAGATATTATACAGTATTTAAAAAAAATGTTTATACCTACAAAAAAACACAAAGTTAAATTTTGAAACTCACTTAATTCAGTTTAGGGTCATGGGAGGCTGGAGACTATCCTAGAAGTATTAAGTTACAAGATAGGAAACCAACCTTGGACATGGCATCCGTCCATCACAGATGCCAGTCATGCACACACTCTCTTACTCCCACACTCTTGTTAAGTGTTCTCTATAAATTCAGTCTTGAACAAAACAAATGTTATTTATGCAGGGAAGGGTTTTGAACTACAAAGTGAAAGATGTCACGTATACCTGTGTAGAATACTAGAAATTTAAAAATACTACACAATTCTCAGATAATTTAGGCAGGTGTTTGGAAAAAGTCTTGTGCAATAGCAAACATTTTACAGTAATTTATATTGCTACTAATATGTATACTGCCCTGGTACTGAGCATTGCAGCAGCTTTAAAATAACAGTTCCACAATGTGGTAAAGGTTTTATTGATGAAAGCTTGAAATGTTGGAGTTTCAGTAGTAGCACAAAAACAACTTTAAACACTTGGATTTGTACGTGTACAGACTGAACCTTATTCTCTTGCTATATACAATTATTTTTCCTCTAAATATGACCTTAAAGACCCTCTAAAAAATCTCATCACAAATATCCATATTTTCCTCTGCTTTATGTTTTAAAGTTTAACATTTTCTTTTTCATGTTAAAATTTCATTTTGTCTCGCACTTTGTTATTAGTGTCTGATACTTTATGTACCTTGGGAATTGACTACATAAAGATAACCGTCATGTTTATAGGCTGGAGTAAAATCATTCAGCCTTTGCTGATGCCCAGCTTCCGTGCTCATGAAGAACTATTTCTTATCAAGGTAACTTACTGGTATCACTTGAATTCTGTTTTACATTCCAACACTAATATGCCTATTTTGATTCAAAGAACACTACCTGACTCACAAGCTGTATTTGAAATGTATTATTCTTCTTTCCTCTTATATACAAAACCCAAGCCACGTATAAAGACTAAGATTACTGATAGTATCCTTTTAATGCATCTGTCTGTTCTTTTCTTTCTTTCTTTGTGTTTTTTTTTTTTACCTTCACTTGCTTACCGTTATCTGTTTCCTGTCATTTCCATTCTGTTCCCATTACTGGATTCAGGCATCAGTAAGTAAACTTTTCCCATAAAAATGTTAGTGCTGTTTTTTAGTTATACAAGAAAAAAACTGTTTTACTGATGCTATGCTTTATAAGAGCAGTAAAGTCATTATGCTCTTAACTTGTTCATTTTGCGCAATTTATTAAAGCAGCACATGTTTCAAAACAACTATACATGTTCTATGAACTTTAATTTTTCATAGAGCACACGAAAAATTTCATAGCATCAGATTTTTTTCTGTTTGTCCGTTCATCACTTCCTTCTACCTCTGTGCTCAATTGTATTAGACAAGTACATTTATTATATAATACTTTACTGGCTTCCTTATACTCACTATGCATCTCATATTACCAGAATTGAAAATTAAATCAATTACACTCCTGGTGTTTGTTTTTTTGTAGTTTACAAAGTAATTTAAAAAGTTACTTTTTAATTGCAACACACATTCAGTTTAGCTTTCATAACAATCATAAGTAAATAATTACTCATATTTGCATTGTTGTTAAAACATATATGTATCATAAATAATACAAATTGGGATTATTTGGTCTATGCTGGCAGCATGGCGCTAAAGCAAGAAGCAAAACTCATGGGTATGCCAATCTGTCTTAGGGCAGACTCGTGTGCACACTCATGCTTATTCATACCAAGCACAAGGAAACCAATAAACAGTGATCAATTCAGAAATGAATTCGGGTTCCTTGAGCAGTGAGATGGTAGTGAGTAGAACTCGGTCATCAAAAGTATAATATTTATTATATAATTCATTCATCTGTGGATTTTCTGACTGTGCATTGTCCTTTACAGAGTCAAATAGTGTCAAAATCTGTAGCATCAGTTGTAAGGCAGGAACCAGCCATGGATGAGATGCAAGTTCACTGGCAAGGACCATCAAAACACAATTTATAGAAGTGCAATAACAAGTTATATTTTTGAATACATATTGCAAAGAGTGAAATGGCGGATATTAGCATTAGAAGGTTGTCTTCCAACAGTCTGAGAACCTTTACAGCTATTACTAAAACACACATTTTTTAATGGAAAAGAGGCTGAGTTCAGTTTCCAGTACAATGACATCTATTGCAATTTACAGTGTGATTCTGTTTTTTCTACTAGAAGGACTAAAAATATCCAGTGCATATAGATAGATAGACATATGTAGGCATATATAGATTTTTAAGTTCAGTGTAGCTTGTCTGCCGTTTCTAAATCAAGTAAATTAAAGGTATTTCACTTGCCGAAATGAGATAAATCTTGTTAGTGACAGGACTTTATTTAATTGCCTCTCAACAAAGGCTGATGACCTGCACACCATGTAGTACTAGTAATGAATAACTTACGATACCAATTTTATCTTGAAATTCTAGATTATTAAGGTAAAACAACCTGATAATGAACATTAGTGCTCATTAATGTTATACTTCTACTGTTATTAGCCCCTTCATTAGCCAAATGATACAGTGTGAAAAAATAATTTTATTCTTGTTTCACGTATTTAGTGACCTGATTAGCATATTAAATCATAATCTGTTTCCACATTTTAAAACCAAAAAAACACCAGAAATACATATTTAAAAAGGATTAGCTATAAGACTGAACTGTTTCTTTCAAAAAATAAATCGAGAGCACAAGGTTTTCTCTGTTTCCCTGCATCTTTCCTTATACCTCATTATCTTCTTTTCTTTCAAGTCTTTTTCTTCTCTACCATTTTCAACAAAGCAGGGGAAAAAAGTCTGTATTAGAAGAAGGAGACCGACAAAGACTCATAAGCACATTTGCTGCACGTGCTATTGTAGCCCACAAGCAATCAAGCATCAATGGATCTCTCAACAACAATCTTCCAAAGTCTTCCAGCAACATTACATTTTTATCAGATGAAAATCCATTAACCACCAAAAATCCATTGTATGTTGAAGGCATTTTCAACAGCCCTGGTGATCCTGGGACACCTCATAAGAGGAAAGCTCTTCAGATGAGACACTCCAGAGGTTTGAAAGAATCACTTCTAAAATTCCCTTCTATTGAATCTCGCCATGCATGGACTCTGCCATCCCGGATAAACAGAAAAAATGTGTATGATGCTTTAAACAGACAAGTTGTTATGGATCCAGTCCAATGGGAACTTGAGCTAATGAAAACTGAACAAGAAAAAACTTTTGATCACGGGATGACAATTAGTCCAGCCTGCAAGGACAGCAGGACTAAACTGACAGTTAAAGAGCAGGCGAGGCAATTTGAGCAGCAAGCCTTACAAGAAATGAAACAACACAGAGCACGTGATTCAAAAGCTCAGCAGCCACCTCAGCCACTAAATCTTGGCTCCACTGAAATACAGGAAACAATGGTTGGTTCAGATCCAAATAGCAATCCAACTCCCATTGGTCAGCAGCACATCTTTGCCTCCACTCTCTCTCCTGATTTTCAAACTGCTGGTCAAGGTTTGCCCCTTACACCCTCAATTGTCATAACTCATTCTGATGGGTCACCACCTCCAAGTCATAAGCCTACTCCTCCTCTCTTAAGGAAAATTAGTTCTCTTACTCCAACTTATCTGCCACTGGAACCCAGCATAGTAAAGGCGCAGCTCATTCCAGAACCACCTAATGTACCCCCACCACCTCCTCCTCCTCCTCCTCCTCTTCCTCCTTCTCCTCCTCCTCTTCTCTGTCCTCAGACACCACCTCCTCCTCCACCTCTGCCACCAATATCTTTATCTACTTCAGTTAAAAATTCTCTTCCTCAACAGCCTGCCATGTCATTCCCCATGCTTTCTTCATCCCCTCTGCCACCATCACTCAGTAAAAGAAATCCCCCACCTCTTGTTGCACTTCCTCAGCCAACAGGTGCCAAAAAAGAGTTAAAGGGGATTCTGAAGAATATACAAAACTTAGCAGATATTGAAAAGTCGGTGGCCAACATGTATAGTCAAATAGATAAAAATCACAAAGTACCAAAAAATGTTCCTAGGACAAAAGTGTGTATAGAACCTGAGGTGCAAAATGCAGAAACTTCAGATGATTCAAATAAGCAAAATGGCAACTTTAACTGTATTGTAGAAGAACTGGAAAAAAATTTTCCGTCACAGTCCACTGTCTTGTAATTTTTCTTTTTATCTGTTTTTCATTGTCTTTTTATGTTGTTTCTGTGACTGTTTGTAAATATTTTTTGCATATTTTAATTTTCTTATTTCACATAATTTTATAGCTTTCATGATATCTTTATTTAACTTTCTTAAAAATACATCTTTTATATTATTTATATGTCAAATGAACAGTGTAAATTGACTACCAAACATATTTGATTAGTATATTTTAGTTTTAATTGTTCAATGCTTTAAATGAAACAGAAAGTATCTGAAATAAAATGCAGAAAGTAATTTTCACAGTATAATGGTATAATAAATGTACACCTAATTAAATGTCTTAAAATAGTTAGAAATAGTGAAATATCTGATGTCATGTTTATCAGAAGTGAGAATGTGTTGAAAATGGACAATCATACACATTAAAAATAGATCAACACACATAGAATTATATTACTATAATATAATAATGCAGTCTTCCTGTAAAATTCCAGTGTAATTCCTATATGGTAAGTGTCTAATGGTTGCTTTGATGGTGTGTCTTTGTTGTTCCATTTCATATTTTTTTTCTTTTTCCTATAACTTTATCTATTCTATATTCATTTAAATATGTAAATTCAAGCTTCAAGTAATTATAGTATAATTTGTGATTCAGTGGTTCTTAACTAGTAGGCTGCTAAAGAGACTTTAATCATCCCATTTCTTTAACTCCAACACTATCTTCCTTCTGCCTGTTAAACAAGATTAAAATTTAATGATATAAACATATTACTGAAAAGCTCAGTAACCACCCTGCCCTGAGAAAGTTATGTTTTACCTTGTTGTCTTTGAGGACTGCTACTCACAAATTGGTATGTTAAATTGGAACAACAAAGTACATGTCCTTTAATTATTTTTCACATTTATTATTAAGTTGTATCATTTGTTTTAATTAAAGCTGTTTAGTACCAATAAAGCTTTACAAATTTTAAGTTAGATCATTTTTAAATCAAAAAATTTAAATGATAAAAAAATTACTACACTGTAAATATAATGCCTTCCACAGGTATTTATACAGTGAATCCTGTACAAGGAACAAGAAAGATTGGAACTACCAGAGGGTCCCAGACTTGCAGCAGTTAATTTATTTAAAACTATGCAAGTTCTACAGTACTTTCATTTGTTTTAAGTTGATTTGATTCAGAACACTATTTATAGTCAATTAAAATATGGAATGGAACTAAACAAAAGGCTTAATTTTTCTAAGTGATAAAGCACATAGTAATGTGCACAAATATCTAGAAATAAAAGATGACATTCTGTACATTTGCTTCATAATTATCTTTTTATCTCATATCTTTGTGCTGTCATTGTGACCTCATTGCCCCAAAACCTAGAAAAGACATTGTCTGTCAGGTAAATCTGTGATCATACTGTATGTTATGAATCTCCATGTTGTTCAATTTGTTGTGCAGTAAAGCAACTATGCCTAAAATAAATATTTAATTTTATATTATACATACTGTTGCCAATATTAACCATTTTGAAACTACATTAAATCACAAAGGATGCTGGGCCTTATTTCAATATAGTATTTTAAACAGAAATACTTCATGGGGTTTCAGTCATGTCCCAATAAACTTCTCTATTACTTACAGTATGTAAAGTACAAATCATGCATTTTGGTATTGTTTTTACTTTCATTCCATATTAATGTTTTTCCTCATGCTCTTCCATTGAAGACATTTTTAAACTGGATGTCAGTATTTAATTAACAAAAATTCTCCAGCAGGCTGAGGCAGTAGTGCTGATTAGTTACCTAATCAATCATGGTACTGATTGCTACAAAACAACATAAAATATCAGCAGGTTTTGCTTAATTTAGTAACCATTGACCCAATAAGCAGGTATTTAATCACACTACATTGCTAATGAATGGTGTGGTGACACACATCAAGAGGAAAATAACTTTAACCAAGGGGTTTTGCATAGCATTCTAAAGCATTACAATCAGAAAGACTACACATGGTAGAATGACAGCCTGCATAGTCCTTCACCTTTTAGTCATTCATGTGCCACAGCAGAAGCATTTTTATAATAAGCATGGATTCATCTGAAAGCAATCATATTGAAAACCAATGCAGAAAGATTGCCACAAACAATCAGTCAATGGAAGTTAACTGTTTTTTAAGCAATTGCCTTGTACTTCCTTTCATTTTAACAAATTTATTCAAAACTAGTTACTCCATCCACTTTCACACCACTGTTATTAATGAGATGTTCCATATGATTTAAATACAATGGTGAGTTCTCTTAAGATACCAGTTTATTTGGATGAACTGGTTTCTTGTAATATTATGTCTTCTTTATATGGTGTATATATAGAGAGCTTGACTATTTTCAACAAATAGTTTTTATTTTCTTGGGTCTTTTTTTGTTCCAGATATTCTTATAGCATATTAGTGACTGTTGCTTAGCTTCAGGATTTGCAAGTCATGAATTGTTCATATTGTTTAACATGATAAGAAAGGATACTTGTCTTTTATACTTATAAAAATGTTTGAAATTATTGCTACTAAATAATTCTGTTTTTTATCATTTATAATATCAGTTTGATGTTTACAGTATTGTTTGATGTGTACTTTAAATGACAGACTTTTAAAGTTGTTTGTGTAAAGTATCAGTAAATTATCTAAATATGGATCAATATAACACTTATTTACTTAACAAATTGCTAGAATGGGGCAACTCTTTTTCATGCTATATTTAGAAAATTAACAGCACAACCCAAGTTGTTGTGTGTATGTATGTGTGTGTGTGTGTTTTTTTTCCTCATTTGCAGCCAGCAGTGTTGTCACGTCCAGGTTTCTGGTGCTCAGGACTCTACAGAATGATGCTTTATCTATACAAATAGGGAAATACATGCTAGATTGGGATATAAAATTAATTTCTAAAAGTCTTCCCAAAGTTACAAATCATTGTATAGTGATAAATCTTCATTTTAATTCCTCATTACTAGCACATCAAAGCACAATTGCAGTAATTTGCCTGTGATAATCAGTGGCATGTGTTGAATTTTAATTCAAAGCCATTATACTTTGCGACATTAGAGATTAAAGGAGATGCTCATCTCTTGTCTATTATTTTTTTACCAATGTCATTAAATGTTTTTCCCAGCTCGCTATCATTCAACTTATTTAATCATAACGTAATGTTAAAATAGTTTTCTCACCTACCTCCGAGAGAGCATGCCTATAAGACATTTCTATAAAGAATCAGTCTTAAAAGGGAATGTGCAGGTCTTTATCTATATTGCATTTCCTTCCATCCCAAAGATCTACTTTCACTTTATTCTTTCCATCATTAATTGCATTCACTTGATAGATTACAAAAACAAATTTAGAAAGTGGTTGAAAAAATATGGATATGACAGTAATTTTATAAAGAAGATTCATGCTTAAATGCAGATTGAATGTCTAATTTTCTTGGTATGCCATGGCAAGAAGGAACGCAGTATATACTCACTAAGCCTGCATGCATTTCGGAAGGACACATTATCACAAGGTAATAAGCTTCCAGCAACAGTTTCAATTTTATAGCTCTAGACATGATGTAATTATTTGTCCTAAATATATTTCTGGAGATAAAATCAATGGTGAATCTTTCATTTATTTTTCTTTCTTACAGGCGAAGATTTGGACGACAAGAGGTAGACTCTTTTTTTTTTTTTTATTGTTTATCTTAAATATTCAGAATATTTGTCTTTTTACTAATTACATTTTGCAGAATCCTTCAGACTGCATATTCTATGAGCTAGTTACTCTCTCTTTTTCAGCATTGTTATATTCTTATAAGATACATTGTCCTTACCTTTGCTGACATTTGACTTATTGATGGACCATCTGTTGTTTACTGAATAGATGACCAATTACTTTAAACACTGATAAAGGCCTTACAGCACTGTCAACTGGAAGTCTGACTTTAATCCTTTAGTACAGACTGGACATAAGAGCCAAAGGGGCCTGTTCCTTTATTCAATGATTATTACCTCTTGAGATATTTTCTGTCGGGTTTCACTTCTTTCTTTCTCTCTGCTAATCATTGGCAGCAACAGCAATTGCTGAGGCCAGCCCTTCTAAGACCAGAGGTACATGCACATTTTTTATTCCATTTACACAGACATTGCCTCTTTACCAGTTAACAATAATAAATGTATCTAGACTTACTTTAAAAATTAAAAAAAAAAGCATTTGAGCATTTGTTTTTTGTTCACTTAGGAGCTCTCAATGGAATCAGGCATAGATCCAGGCCAGGACTATTATACCCAGGATTATTATAATTATGATCATGGGTAAGTGAGAGCTGCTTCTTTTAAACTAGAATCAACAATCTGCTAGTCCTTTATTGAGTATTGTTGTACTCTAAGTTACTGTACATTCATTGCATCCGGAAAGTATTCACAGGGCATTACTTTTTCCACATTTTGTTATGTTACAGCCTTATTCCAAAATGGATTAAATTCATTTTTTTCCTCAGAATTCTACACACAACACCCCATAATGACAACGTGAAAAAAGTTTACTTAAGGTTTTTGCAAATTTATTAAAAATAAAAAAATTGAGAAAGCACATGTACGTAAGTATTCACAGCTTTTGCCATGAAGCTCAGAATTGAGCTCAGGTGCATCCTGTTTCCTCTGATCAACCTTGACATGTTTCTGCAGCTTAATTGGAGTCCACCTGTGGTAACTTGGAAAGGCACACACCTGTCTATATAAGGTCCCACAGTTGACAGTTCATGTCAGAGCACAAACCAAGCATGAAGTCAAAGGAATTGTCTCAAGGCACAAATCTGGGGAAGGTTACAGAAACATTTCTGCTGCTTTGAAGGTCCCAATGAGCACAGTGGCCTCCATCATCCGTAAGTGGAAGAAGTTCGAAAACCACCAGGACTCTTCCTAGAGCTGGCCAGCCATCTAAACTGAGCAATCGGGGGAGAAGGGCCTTAGTCAGGGTGGTGACCAAGAACCCGATGGTCACTCTGTTAGCTCCAGAGGTCCTCTGTGGTCTGATGAGACAGAAATTGAACTCTTTGGTGTGAATGACAGGTGTCACGTTTGGAGAAAACCAGGCACCGCTCATCACCAGGCCAGTACCATCCCTACAGTGAAGCATGGTCGTGGCAGCATCATGCTGTGGGGATGTTTTTCAGCGGCAGGAACTGGGAGACTAGTCAGGATAAAGAGAAAGATGACTGCAGCAATGTACAGAGACATCCTGGATAAAAATCTGCTCCAGAGCGCTCTTGACCTCAGACTGGGGTGACGGTTCATCTTTCAGCAGGACAACGACCCTAAGCACACAGCCAAGATATCAAAGGAGTGGCTTCAGGACAACTTTGTGAATGTCCTTGAGTGGCCTAGCCAGAGCCCAGACTTGAATCAGATTGAACATCTCTGGAGAGATCCTAAAATGGCTATGCACTGACACCATCCAACCTGATGGAGCTTGAGGGGTGCTGCAAAGAGGAATGGGCGAAACTGGCCAAGGATAGGTGTGCCAAGCTTGTGGCATCATATTCAAAAAGACTTGAGGCTGTAATTGCTGCCAAAGGTGCATCAACAAAGTATTGAGCAAAGGCTGTGAATACTTATGTACAGGTGATTTCTCAGTTTTTTTTTTTTTATAAATTTGCAAAAACCTCAAGTAAACTTTTTTTACGTTGTTATTATGGGGTGTTGTGTGTAGAATTCAGAGGAACAAAATGAATTTAATCCATTTTGGAATAAGGCTGTAACATAACAAAATGTGGAAAAAGTGATGCGCTGTGAATACTTTCCGGATGCACTGTAAATCCATTCTATTAGTATTATGATGCCTTTTTATTAAGTTTAACTATATTACTATTGCTGTGTATTTGACTGTGCTGCTTATGCTCTTAAATTTAAGACTATATAACTGTAAAATGTAAAAATACTAAAAAACATTGTACATCCATAAACCATGCAGTAATTAAGGTTATAAAATATATCATCGAAAGTGCTGAACTCCACATCTGAATGAAAACCACTAAGCACTGCTGAAAACCCAGCTAACTGAAGCTTTGTATGTCTGCTTTATCAAGGAGCTGTAAAAAGGAGACTTTTTGTATTTGTCTGCCTTTTAGGACTTCATTACTTACATTACTACAATATGTCTTCATCAAAACAACAGGCAAAAGAATAATAGGCACTAAAAATCCATGTAGATTAGAAAGTTTATATCGTATGCGAAGAGAGAGAAATCAATGGAAGGTAAATTAAAATAAGAAGTACAAATTGGGCTTAAAGGGATTAAACAGAGATGTGTAACTAGTAGGTACAGAAAGGCCTGGATAGTGCATGAGTGTTGTACCGCAGAAAGATGGAAAAAATGTAGTTTTTTTTTTCAAAAATATTATAATAATGTATTTGGAAAATACAGTAAATGGTTTATATAGTTAAATAAGGTTTTTGTTCTCTTTATCATCATAAGTTTTTTACAAGTTATAAATGCGTAGATAGACTGTACATTTTTCAGAATATATAAAATGTGTAAATCAAGTTAATCTGTTTTCACATTGATTAAAATTAAATTCTGCATCTTTATAAGCGCACATTGGACTCAGTGTGACAGGCTGCTTATAATTCCAGCTGGAAGACTTTACATGTGCTTACAGAAAATGCAGCTGCCCATATTAGAAAGAACAGGGACTTCAAGTTCATTTTTGTACTACTACAAAAATTTTTAAATTCTCAAAGCTAGACAATCATATGTGGAAGAAAGTTTATAAACATAATAATGCAGTCATTATATATGAATTTGTATCCTGAACGTGTGTAAAATAGTGTTAAAAGAAATAATTAATCTTATGATAGCAGTTTATTACTGAATTTGTTGAGCGTATCTTCACTTCAGAACTGAAGTGCTGGTCCCATTATAAAATTAGCAATATGTGAAATGCTATAAGACTAAAGATAAACAGATTTTTAGTCAAGTAAAAAAAGAAAAAAATTGTAAGTAACAAAACTATTTCTTTAAAAGTATCAGCAGTTTTCTGTTTCAGACATAAACACAAACCCAATTTCATTATAAAACTCAGTGTTAATGGGGATAAAACTGTTGAAAGATGTCTTGTTCTATAAGAAATTTATTAATTAATTTCTTTTTAGGGCAGCGCAGTGGTAGCGCTGATGCCTCGCAGTTAGGAGACCCGTGTCCGCTTCCCGGGTCCTCCCTGCGTGGAGTTTGCATGTTCTCCCCGTGTCTGCGTGGGTTTCCTCCTAGTTTGTTTGCTTTTTTAGTCAATTCTGTTTAATAAATAGAATACTGAGAAAATATATTACATTATGGATAACTAAGTAACAGTAAATAAGAAAAAAATACTATTTTTTTGTAGATACGATTTACCGCAGTATGGAAGTCGTAGGAGGCTAATATCACCTTCAGGAATGTATGACGAATATGGAGAAGTTATAATGGAGGACGATGGGAGCTACTATTATAGCCCACATGGCTCTTCTGCTGATGGAGAGGTGCAGTATGTTTATGTACTTAAAACAACTGTTGTTTCATCCAAAGGGATTTTTTTATATTTAATGTTTTCTTGCCGTACCTGCCGGCAGTTGGGAGGCAACGGGAGGCAGCAAAAAGCAAGATGCAAGTAAACCATACAAGAAATCAGCACAAAAACATCATAAAAATGTAACTACATAGTCTCCAGTAGTGTTCTTTTCAATTACCCCAGTGTTGTGGTATTTCATTTCCAAACTGATAGTTCTGCCTTTTTTGGCTTAATATCACGTCATAATGGTGGCATCTTTTATTTGGAAGTTGCTGCATGCAGCATCCCTCTGTGTTTGTCTGCGTAAGAAAGAAGGGATCACCCACCTCCACAAACTTTCTTTTTTTAATCACAAGGGTGTTTAAAAATAAGATATGTTTTTCTTTACCATGCTTCAATATTTTTTTAATTTCTGAATTTCTTCCTTAAGGGTGATTCAAGTGCCAGGTTCAGACACTGCACTACCATTACAATACATTGAGAAGACTGTCAGTTTTGCATTGATTATAAGCTTTTTTATACTTTGGAAAAGACAAATGATCCATTATTGTACCTTTTCAAGGCAATATCAAAAAGCCGGAAGCAGTTTTAATTGTATTTATTGTAATAATATACTGTGTAACTAAAATGCACTGTCATATATTTTATTTCTTCCAGCCTTAACAATATTCTTCATCTCAGGATACTTTGTTGTTCCTACTGTATAGAATGAGACATGCTATGTTGTAGGTTTTGAAAAACCAATACCTGCTTTTTTCTAACATACCACTGATACTAATCACAGTTACTCCTGATGAATTTTGCATTTCATACCTACTTATCTTAAACAAGCAAGGGTGTGCATTTTTCATCACAACTTAATCATATTGATACTGAATAATGCATGTATAAAGTCACTGAGCCTGCAGTTTGTCTAAACCTGTTTCCATATCTTGGAGAACAAAGGCATACTGCACATTTATTTATAATAAAAAATGGACAAATATCATTAATTTTAATATTCATTCTGCATAATCTTACACTTTTTGAGAATAAAATGTTTGACTTTTCTAACTTGATATTTAATGTTTTAACCTGAATATTAATCATACATAACATGTAATATACTATGTACAAGTCTGCTGAAATATCTTTCTGAATGATTTTCTTAGTTGTCATTTGTGCATCATTTACAAATACTGTATAGATTGAATTGCCAATAATAGTCATCTTTGAATAATTACCACTTCAATTGTTATTCATTTTTAAATACCATCTATCATAATTAACTTGTATAAAAGTCTGATTATGACAGATACAGTATCATTAGAGATCTAAACATCAGACTGGCAGATCTATAAAGAATTATATAAGGAATGTCATGGTTTGGAACTTATTTCAGCATAGAAGTAATGGAGCTATGGCATATTTACAGATTAATACCTTAATGGTGCTTTTGTTTTAAGAGAAAGAATTAGTCATTTTCTACATTTAATAAAAAGTAGCATCCGAATTATTACAATATAACCTAGTGTAATAAGAAATTTTAAAAGTATACATTTTCCAAATAACAGATGCAGATTTCACTTTTATATGATATTGAAAGCTTTAAAGTTTACAATTTTTTGTCAATTTAATTTAATTTAATTTAATTTAATTTAATTACTACAGCTACCTGTACCGAGACAAGGCCCACCAAAGAGGCCTCACCCAGCAGGTTTAAAGGGTCGGATACAAGCGGTGGCAGCTGGTGGCCCACCCATTACTGGGCCTGGGGCACAAAAGATGGCAGATGGCAGTGGGGATGCAGCTGGTGCAAGGGCTGCAAATGTTGGAAAGAAACTTAAATCAGTGATGAAAATCACTAAATTTGTGGCAGGCAGAAAATTATCAACAGGAACAACAGATCAGGGTATTGATGCTGCACCGCCCCATCCTTCACCTTGGAGAAAAGCAAAGATATTTCCAATGATTCTTCAAAAGGTTAAGGGAGGTGGTAAGGACTATGCAAAACTTGTATCTGCTCGGCGTGTAAGCAGCCAGGAAAGCATAGCAAGTGGCTCATCTGGGAGCATGGTTATCAATGGAAGTTATTTTCAAAAATCATCTGAGGAGAAATCATCTGCAAAAAGAAAATTGGGAAAGGTCCTTAAACGAATCAATATTTCCAAGAAACTGCAATCCCGGCGCAAGTCTGAAGGGTCAGTTAGCAGAAGTTCAGCAAATGTAACTGAAACTGAAGACTCCAAAGTAGCTAGTGATTCTGAAAAGGAAGAGAGAGCATCTAGAGTTTCAATCAGTGTTACAGCTGAAAGTGAGCCAGAGAGCAGTGCATCTGAGGCTGAAAGTGAGTTACCCAAGGATGATGAGGATGCATCTTCAGCTAGAACAAGTGTGGCATTGTCCCAGACAGATGATAAGGATTATCTTAAAGTAACATTAGATCAGGATGAGACAAATGAAAGTACAGTAGATTCTGATGAAGAACAAGAAGAAAATCCAGAAGATTCAGAAGAAGAGAGTAAATCTAAGTCAGAGACTGGCAGTGGTCAAGGAGAATCAGAAGCTGAAGAAGACAGTGAGAAAGATGAAGAAGACAGCAGAAGTGCAGTGTCAGAAGACTCTAGAGTCACTGATGACCAGGAGTCCATATCTCAAAAGTCCTCAAAATATAGTTCAGAGAAATCTGTAAGTGGTTCAAGTAGAAGGTCTTCAGGAAAATCCAGTGCTACTGTAGTTTCTCAAAATACTCCTGTAAGCAGTAAAAAATCAGGAACAGCGGCTGGAAGTTCACTTCATAGTCGATACAGCAGCAGTGCAGCAACTTCAGAAATGAGTGCTTCTGAAGCAAGTGAGTCTGAAGATAGTAAATCAATTAGTGGTAGTGTAAGCAGCAGGGTGACATCAGCTCATAGTTCAACAAAGAGTGACTCAGTATCTGAGCGTGGTTCTATAACATCAAGAACTGCAGGAAGCAGCTATAAATCCAGGATTTCTACCCTAACAGGAAGATCAGAAAGTGTTATTGAAGAGGAAACAGAGGAAGATGATAGTGAGGCAACTGCTTCAGGAGATGAAGATGAGGAAAGTAATGATGAAAGCAAACAGGATAACGATGAAGTAGGTAAAGAAACAGAATCCATGACATCCATTGTCAGCAAAGCCACTGTTTCAACAGAAAGAAGCAAGAGCAGCCAAATGACTAAAAAGTCTGGTACTATGAGTAGTCTAGGGCAAAATACAGCTGAGAGTGAAAGCCAGTCAGAGGCAAGTGATAGTGATAAAGATGGAACACTTTCTCGAACAACAAACATTTCTAAGTCCACTACTGTAAGATCAAAAACTTCAAGCAGAACGGTTAGCTCTTCCATAAGTGACAACGTCAGTTCAGGAAAATCAGTGGCTAGTGGTCAGTCTTCCAGTACAACACAGCACACCAAATATTCTGCTTCTAAGAGCAGTGGAAGCACCAAAAGTTCAAAGTCAGTCACTTCAGCAGCATCAGAGGGTAGTAGCAAAGACACTACAAGCAGAACAACTCATGACACAGAAGAAGATGAGGCCTCAAATGGTGAAATCTCAGAGTCAGAGGCTGGTGGTGATTCCACATCATTTTAATGTTGGCCTGCAGGTGCAGTTTTATTATTATTTCAAAAGTGTTTTCTGCTGTGGTCTGCGTGACAACTTTTTTCTTCTCTTTGCTTGGTAAAATACTATAAACCACTTTCATTTGGAGAGAACTGGGTCACTGAAGCATGAATCTTAGCGATACCTTGCATGACTTTTTCTAAGTGGCCTGAAAATGTTTTCCTGTATCATACATTTTCAAACCTTTGATTTCTCTTTTCTTATAACTTTTTCTGGAGTGAATTATATTTAGAATACTGGTTATGTAGACTCTATACAACAAGTATGCTCTTGAAAAATACTTATACAGCAGAGTTTTTGTAAAATGTCTTCCAAATATATATGTATTTATATCTCTTAAAAAAGTAGACACATTTTGAAAAATATTCCCTCTTGACATTTTAATGTTCTGTGATAACTATACGCACTGAAGTCATTTGTATTTTGTTTACTGTTAGCAATATTTATTACAGTTTATTGTGGTTATATTTTTTAATAAAATGTGTCTACATTTTTGAAAAAAATATTATGCAACAAGAGTAGTTTGATTTCTAACTATTGTACGATTCTAGTTTGAAATAATAAATGATGGTTATATTTAATAATTTATATTAATGTTATTTTAAGAGATATCTATGAAAGGAGTGTCTTTACAGATCAATTAGTAATTCTTCTTATTATCTATTTGCAGCTGGTTAGAAAGAAAAAAATCAAGCTTGTTATTGACCGTGAGTATGAAACAAGCTCAACTGGTGAGGAGAGTGCACCAGAGTCACAGAGAAATCGTCTATCGAATATTAATAGTCGCAGCAATTTGAATGGCAGCATCTACATTGCTCAGAATGGCTCAATTGTTAGGACAAGGAGAGCTGGCCATTCGAACAATTTAAAAATGAGCTCACCATCCAGATTAGCAAAGCAATTTAAGAAACTTGATAAACTTGCTGTGACTCATGAAGAAAAGGTTCCTCTCAACAGCCCATTACAAGTGGGTGTTTCTCAATTACCAGTGTGTATTTCTTCAAATGCTGATGACAATCTTAATACGAGACCATCAAGTGGATCTTTAGCATCAAGTACTACGGGACCAGATAGTATAATTTCCAAATCCAATATAGCAAAAACAGGGATTGAAAGAATGAGGAACATAGATGAGCAAGAATCTACAGTTGACAATGAAGATATTAAAGAGCCTTTAGAATCACCCAGCGACCAGACACAGTCTGATGAAGAAGAACTGTGGATGGGACCATGGAATAATCTTCACATACCAATGACAAAACTGTGACTTTTTATTTTTTCTTTCTATTTATAATGAAATTATACTTTTTACTCTCTTTATTCTAATGGATTAAATAATTTGTACTGTGACCACAAGTTGAATATCGGAATGAAACAGTTCACTCTACATATATATAAGCACTTATATTCCTAACTTTTGTAACAGTTACCTATGTAAATTGCTTGAAAGAGATGAAATAACTCAGTATAATGTGATTTATTCAGCAAACATCATAATGGTAAATATTAAACCAAATATGGTAAATGGACTACTTTAAATCAATTGCAGTGTATCCACAGGATGGTAAAACAACACTTTTCTAGAAATCTGAAAAAAAAACAGTTTCCTATAGTAAAGCTGTTTCATTTTGATTATCTTTTTTTATTTTACAGAGGTTTCTAAATAAATGAGAGTGCTTTATGTGTTTGTTTTTTTTTTTTTGTTTTTATGCAAATTACATTGAGTACATTAAAAATGGCCTGAGTTTTACGAATGCTGATGATTCCCTTTTTCAAAAGTTTTACTAACTTTAAAAATAAAAGTATAAAACAAAATTCAAATGAGTCATTATCCTAACACCTTTATCCTAAGCAGGATCATCATAGAAAGAAAGTTTTGAGTATAAAAATGGACTGATACCCTGTACAGGAGCACTCTAAATCCATAAATGTATAATTTGAATTTTTCATTTAATGATGTCATTGTATGGTGTAAGAAAATTGAATTTCCTGATAATCACCTCAGGCAAGATTTGCATCTCAACGGTGTTCAGAAAACACTGCCAGGCTCTCGTGCTTCATATAAACACACTGTTATTCAATAAATATTTGGCATAGCATCTAGAGAAGCATGGTGGCTTAGTGGTTAATGCTGCTGTCTCATTGCTTTAAATAGTAGACCTGAGCACTGCCTGTGTGCAATTTGTACTTTCTCCTTGTGTCTGCATGGTTTTTTTTACCTTTGGTTTTCCACTCATATTCCAAAGAAAGGTTGTGTGTGCAGTTTTAGATGGCAATTCAAAATTAATCCAAATGTAAGTGAGGGTGTTGTGTGACGGATTAAGCATTCCATCCAGAGATGGTTCTTTCTGTGCATACTGATGTTGGATTAAGCAGGTTAGATAGAGAATGGATGGATGAGTAAATGGATCTCCATTTTAATGATTGTTAAAATATCCTTATGGTAAAGCAGTTATCAAGGTTATAAAAAAGAGAGAAATGCAAACATATGCATATACATAAAATGTACTGTACATAAAGTAGCAAGATTGGACTTTCCATTAAAAAAAGTAAAGCTTTATAGTGGGTGACACATTATTTAAAGCTGGAGAAGCAGTTATAAACAGCAACTAAACAAAGGTAAGTCTGTGGTCTCGATGAGTTTAATTCTTCTCATGCAACATATGATGAGCTAGAGGTGTGTTCAATAATGTATCTACCTGAGTATGAAAGAAAGTAGCAAGCATGTTGAAACAATCCTGGGCACATTTTCACATGTCTCAAGGTTACTCGCACACAGTTGTGGCTCAGTGCGAGTCTAGCATTCCAGGAGACAGGATGTCAGGAGAGTCCTCATGCAAATCAAGCACAACAATGTGCCCGTTCACATGTTGTGTCAATCACAGGCTGCCATCCACGAATATGGGTTTCAGCAGCTGAACCATCCACCCTACATTCTTGACCTGGCTCCCTCAGATTATTTCCTTTTCCAAGTTTTGAAGAAATCTTTCCTTTAACAGCAGTTTTCAAGTGATGAAGACATCAAGGCAGCTGTGATCAAACGGAAGATTTCTTTTTTTAAAAGGGCTGAAGTCATTTCAGGAAAAGTGGATGAAGTGTATGGAGCTATCAGGGGACTATACTGAAAAATAAAACAAAATTATTTGAAAACTCTTTTCTTTCTTGCTGAGGTAGATCAATTAGTGAATGCCCCACGCAAATGTTTCTACCTGCTACCAGAAAATAAAAAGCCATACTGACTTTAAAATGACCTCCTCATCATCAGAATTATTATTTACTTATTTGACTGGTTTAACAAGACAACATCCCCACTCTGAAATGAAAGTATTGTATTGTTTTTATTAAACAGATTATATTCTCTAAAAGCGAAGTGAAAAGTGAGTCTTGTCTTGAACGGTGAGAATGATGGACATTCTATTTCAGGTAAAGCTTTAGAACCATTTTCCTGATATAATGTTTGCGTGTATGTCATTTTAGCTGAGTGAATTCCTAGAGGGGTGAGGTTTGGAGAAGAGTCATGTCAGAGAAATGAGACTAAGCATTGTCAGAACAGGTCTAGAGCTTCCTTTTCCTGCTTCTTCTCCAATTACTGTTTAGCACACTACTTTATGCAGATTGTTTTTGTATTTTCAGGATTGTTGTCTGTGTGCACTTTGCACATTCTCTTCATGTCTGTTTAGCAATGTTATGTTACAAATGAATGAGTCTAATTCACAAAATGCTGCTTATTTGGAAATTTTCTTTTTTTGGCAATATTTCTAGTAAGGAAAAAACTTTTTCTTAGAAAAAAAGCAAAATGTGACTTGTAAAGTCTGCACAAGCTGAAGTTCTGCCTCTTTGAATTATGACTTGTCACTATTGTCTTGATATTGCAAAATTACTATTACACTAAAAGTACAGTATTTGGTTTTTTTTTTCCTAAGCAGAAGGAAATTATTTTTTTCATCCACTGCTTCATATCATTAAGCATTAAAGCATAACAAGATACATAAATGAAAAAGTAACATTCAGTGTTATTTTTAAATACTGCTCACAAACAGAATACTTCTGAAATACATTGTCTCAATAAAAATAATAATAATTTTTTACATTTGTATAGCACTTTTCTCTCTACTCAAAGCATTCTCCACACAGGGAGGATCCAAGACATGAACCCCTGATCTTTTTCATTAGAGGTAGCAGCGCTATGACTGCGCTACTTGCACAAAAACTACAGAACAAAGAACTGGTCCTAGCACTAAGCCTTGAGAAAATGAAAAAAAAAAGTCTACAATAACTCCATTCTGTAAGATGTAATGATTTTATCAAAATTCATCACTTTTAAAAAGTAATAAAAATGATGAGGTAAACTAACGAAGAAGAGAGCACAGCAGTTCAAGTAGATTTTAAAGCCTAAGTAGCAGTGCAGCATGCTAACATGGACTGCTTTGCAGGAAGTGTCATTTACGACATGCCTTCTTAGTTTCTATGTTGTAACCTGGATGAAATCCAGACTCTGTTTTTCATAAAGTTTACATTATTCTAGGTAAGGTTCAAGCTGTAAGAGTGCAATTTTCTTAACCACAAGTATTAGGAGAATGTTATGGATAATATATGGATATATACAGTATATGGACATTAGATGTAAACAAATCCAAATCATATTATGCGATATCATCTACTGTTAAATTCTTATTTTTATTTTTATACTGTACTGAGGATTACTTGTGTTCTGTTCTGTGTATTGTATTGTATTGACCCCCTTATTTTTGACACCCACTGCACGCCCAGCCTACCTGGAAAGGGATTTCTCTTTGAAATGCCTTTCCCAAGGTTTCTTCCATTTTTTTCCCTACAAGGGTTTTTTTGGGAATTTTTTTTTTCTTCTTAGAGAGTCACGACTGGGGGGCTGTCAAGAGGCAGGGCCTGTTAAAGCCCATTGCCGCACTTCTTGTGTGATTTTGGGCTATGCAAAAAATAAATTGTATATGGATAATATAGTCAGTCAGTCATTTTCCAACCTGCTATATCCTAACACAGGGTCACAGGGGTCTGCTGGAGCCAATCCCAGCCAACACGGGGCGCAAGGCAGGAACAAATCCCAGGCACTGTGCCAGCCCACTGCAGGGCGCACACACGGGACAATTTAGAATCGCCAATGCACCTAACCTGCATGTCTTTGGGCTGTGGGAGGAAACCGGAGCACCCAGATGAAACCCACGCAGACACGGGGAGAACATGCAAACTCTACGCAGGGAGGACCCAGGTCTTCTAACTGAGAGGCAGGTACGCTACCCACTGCGCCACCATGCTGCCTGGATAATATAGTGTAATTTTTAATATATTATGCATGTGTTCTTACAGCTTTTAACATGTTAACCAGCTAGGAGTCAGTGTGTATCGACAAAAGGGAACATGGTAGATTTTTATAAGCCAAGGCAGATTAATGATTTTTATGAATACAGTTGAGCATGCATAGTTCAAGACATATGCAAATTGAAACAAATTGGAAAATGCCCAGTTTTACTACAGTACAGTACTTAACTTACTAGCCGTATAAATTTAATGTTATGAATAGGAAGAAAGGCTTTTCATTTTAAGAATTGCATTAGTATCATAAATAATTGCAGTTACTTTATTAGGATACATAAGGTTTTAGCAATGCTTCAGGAGACTGGAAGTGACAAAAGTATGGAGAAGATGGAATGATTTGAACCTGAGAACAAAGTGGCATTTGTGACTATTAGAATATACACGTCATTCAATGCTCTATTTGTGTTATTAACAACAGTTTTGTTCATTTGATTTAATGCATGCTTACAGCATATGTCTGTTTAATAAAGCCATTTAATATTCAGAATTCCAATAAAATGTATGCAGACATTTGCAAAATAAATACATATGTTAGGTAATTCTCAAACAAATGCAGAAAAGGGAAGAGAAATAAGTCAAAAACCACAACAAAACCTATAGTATGTTTTAGACTAATTTTATTCAAAAAGAAACAGGAATGTCAAAAGTAAAGAATAATGAAAAAAAATCAGGAGCAAAATGGTCAAAATTCCAAAAGATATAAGAAAAGAAAAAAGCAAACAAAATCTGCAACTGATTAATTACCAAAATAAATAATGACTAAACACAATTCAGAATACAAAAAAAAGCAAAGAGTATAATAATTAACATATAAAGTTAAATCCTTAATCTTAATATAAAAATCCTGAACAGTCAAAAATTGAAAACAACAGAATTTCAGCAATGACATGGTCAACAACCACTAGCAAAACAGAACATATAGAAAAACACAGAAACTAACTAATGTTATTTATATATAATGCAAAAAGCATCTACTGCAATGCCATGTCTGTCTGTCTGAAATTTCTCAGAACAGTTCCATTTTTGTTAAGATATATCAAAAATGTCAAAATCATTATTGAGGAGCATTATTGAATTTGTGCAGTCGTCGATCTTAAAATCAAGAAACATTCTGTGCAACTTTAGTTACAGAGAGAGGCGTCACTTCAGCTTGTATATTTTGTACTTTTTTTTCTTCTTTTACTTATCCAACACCTGCTCCTGACAGCAGAACAAATCCCCAAAACAAATTAGTCTGAACTCAAGGGAAGGCACACAAACACAAACTACACATCAGAGGAGGAAAGGGATTGTGCAGGTGTCTGTCTGTAATGTCTCTGTACAGTGAACACATATGTACTTAGTATTTATAGTATGTCACACTAAACTTAAGAAGAATTCCAGATCTGTTCTCTATCATGGTCTGAAGAAAGCAACATTTTATCTTCAGACTTCAACACATATTAACTATTAGATTGAATATTAGATAAGTATCTATCTTTATTAACACATGTAATATACATTCTATACATATCTGTGATATGTTGGTCAATGATTTATAAAGTTGACCTAAATAAAGTAAATGTGACGGACAATGTAATACACATTAACCAAACTCCTCATTCCTGACAATAAAAGAAGAAAACTTTATTATTTGATCAAAAATGCAGGAAAAAGATTTCTTTTTATTTGTTCTAAATGTTATTTTGCAATGAATCGAATCTCCTACTTCTCTCAACAGTCATGTACATGTAGTATAGTAATGGCTAGGACAATACATCATCAAAATATATCATCAATGTTTGGCTTGTTAAGCAACAAAACACAAAGAAAACAAAAACTATCGGACAAAGTGGGCATTGCCTCAATTTTTCTATGAATTCAGTGGTACACAAGGCCTGTTAATAGACCAGCCAGTCTTAGCAAGGATGCAAAAAGCCAGTTGTGCTACCCTATCCTACACTCCATTAATGCCCACGCTATGAACATATAAATCACATAAATATATTTAAAAAAGGGTTCATTAGAACTCCTTTGCAAGCTGCTACAACAGACAAATATATTTATTAAATGTATAAAAAATTGTTTCACTTTAGATCACAAGTTTATGTGGCAAATTAACATAAAGTATGATTGTGATATATATTAACTTGCTACACATATATTAAGAAATAACTTTGACCTAAATATTACTGAACTTTAATAGATAAGTGCACACTGACATATTTTTTTTTATTTCATGGTAAATACTAACTTACAACTTCAAATTATCATGTAGAAAGAGTATTTTGTTTAGAAATCCAATTTAGAGACCAGATCTGAAAGTGCTGAGGTATTGCATGACTACCTTAATTTTATCTGTCACAAAGTAATTTAAAATGCAGTCCTGTTTTTAAAAGGCGGTTATTCTTTATAGATTAGGAAAGTAAAATGTCGTAGCACCTTGAAAATCTGAGATGAAGTAAGCTAAACTGTCAGTTTAATAAAATATTGTAATTGTAAGTCACAATGTCTTTTTTTTTCCTTTCTTGTTACGAACATGCACCTTTCATAAAATTACAACCTGATAATTTAATGATCATCTTGAGATGAGTGTTAAGATGAAACAATCAAAAAGCTAGTATGGTTTGTTTTAAATAGAGTGATTAAATGCAGTACACTGTAAATCTGAGATCACACGTAACCCTTCTCACTTAATCTACCTAGCAACCAGACAGCCATACACGCAATAATGGTTTTCATGGCAGGAATTTGTAGTAGCAGTGGCAGAAACCTTTAGAGAGTCGGCCCACCATCATATTTTGTATTTGCAGGAAATGTGTAAGTATTTAGCCTGAAACGTTTACTGGAAGGAAGAAGTTGATAGTCAGAGTGTAACCCATGTCACATCCAGGATGATTTTTCAGGATTGCGTGAAGATGGCTTCTTCTTATACTGTACAGTACTTTTCATACTGTAGCTACCTGTAAAAGTCTAGTAATTTTCAACTTAAGGAAGAGTTGAGAACCAAACCAAACCAGGCTGAGATACCATAACATAATATGCTCTCCATTACTTTGTATCCTGCACAGGAAATACAGATGTTGCTGTACTTTGACACAGACATTATCTACAAGCATTCATATGAACTCTTAAGTTTATCTTTGCTATACTGTGATCATAAACAAACCAGTGAATGATCACCAACAGACTTGGGTCAAACACCATTTACTCAGGTTTTCTAGCATTAAGAATGCAGATTGAGAGGTTTGTTCAGTGATGTTAAGGGGGCTTCTTGTTTTGTGAACTACTTTTATTTTCTGGAGCTATTTATTTAAAAGTAAATTTAAAATTGCATGCATTTCGCACGTTGTGGGCATATGAAAGGATGAGTTGCTGTTGTCCAGTGTTGGTTGCCATTGGGTTCTGTTCAATCAGAAACTTTGTTACATCCTTTCCCCTTGAAAACATGACATTAAAGTTTTCCTCGGCCACCACTACCAGCTATATAGGGCAAGTAACATACAACAGAATACAATTTAAATGTCTTCAGCTTTTTATTGAGCCAAGGTAGTACATCATTGCCTATAAGGCCTACCGCCCCATGCCACTATTAGGAAGGCCTTGGCTTCACCCGTTCACAACCTTCATCACTGACCTGCTAGCGCCTAAAGGGCATACCATGGTGTTAGTACAAGTCAACTGCATTTCTAAACTCACCTTTTTCCTAAGTTCCTCCTGTGTAATGAGTGCTGTAGTAAAAATGACAAGTTTGCCTTGTTTTGAGGAATGCATCTGCTGATTTGAAGTGTCCTTGCTAGGAATGTCTACAACACTTTACATCTACAAGGCTCCTCTAGGAGTTAGTGAAGTTTAAACGGTCATTTGCAATGTCAATGACAAAATGTATATTGTATATATAGTAAAGGAAAGTATTGAAGCTTTGTTTACTGCAAGGACAGGTGAAAAGAAAGAAAAGGCAATAGTCAATGAGCAACAGCTGTTATGAAGAGTTAGAGAGTGACATGTAGTGAAAAGCAGGAAGATAGTATTATTTTAATATTAATGTTATGTGACTCTTCAAACAATGGTCTACAAGAGAGCTGATTTTTTATTTGAGTCCTAATATGTTTAAATAAAAATAATGTCTATTGGCTGCCACATTACAATTATAAAGTTCTGTTTCTTGTGCACATTAATAAGCTTTTATTTCCCAACATTAAAACTGCTTTTCTAAAAGCTCTCTGGAATTGTTTATCTAGGGGTTCAATGCAAAACATCATCATAATAAAAACTCCATGAGGGTTTGTACTGATGCGGAACAGACTGGGACCCTGTATATTCCCTCCACACACAAAATAAAATTAACTTTATTGTATTTTTTGTACTCTCAAATTTACTCATGATCTTTTTTGAGCAAACATACACAGTCTTTATTAGTTTGTTGTAAACTTTCTTCAAAAACAGGCAATTATTTTGATTCAGTTTGATGTCTTAATGGTAGTAATAGAAAAACTTTGCATAAAGCAGTTATCATAGCATATCATTCAAAGTGAAGGCCGGGATACATTTCTGTACTTAAGTTCAATTGTTACAAAACACTTAATATTGAAAGTATAGTCCATTAGTGGTTTTAATGGAAAAATAAAGCATTTTTACATTTACTTGGTGGCTTTTCAAGTCTTAGTCAAATGAAAATGTATTGTGCAATTAATACATGCACAAAGGACATTAGTCACTAGGATTCCATCACAAACTGTATGCTATTCAAATTTTTATTATTTTTTGGTTGGCATCTTTTATTTGAATCTGTTTCTTGGTATTTGTTATTTTATTCACCTTAACAGTAGCAATCAAATATCTTTAAACAATATTTGTAGTGTACTCGCAAAAGCAACTTTGAATTGAGTTTAAAATATAACCTACTGCAATAATGGTGCTAAAGATCAATAAAAGAAACTGAACTTTTCAAGACTAAAATGGAATATTAGCCTTAAACCTAATTATTTACAAATCCATAACCTTTCTGGCAAGTCTAATTATCATCACTGAAGTTTAAATGCACTAAATGTGTTATAATGAATGTAAAAGGTCAGGTTTTTTTAGTAAATTTGAAAAAAACTGTTCCTTTCTATAAATAAATGATAACACATACCATGGCTGTAATTATGTTGATTTATGATCGTTATCTAACCTATTGATTTTTTAAAACCTGAAAATGTGTTCTTGTCAAAGGTCTGACTGCCATCATTACAATTCTTGCTGTATGAAATAAAAAAAACATAGAAGGTCAGTATCACTTCATTTTTTCCAATAGTTATTATTACAGTAAGTTTTGAAATATGGCTCAAGTGCAAACATAGCAGCTTTAACAAGTGAACTTTTATGTTGAGCAATGGCTGATCAAGCTTTATCTTCGGTTATGACAGCTTTCTGTCACATAGTGCATTTTATTAGTGACTACTGGCATTTAAAAGACGGTGGATTATATTCCTAACGTTCAGAGCCAATATAACAGTTTTAGAGAATAATAAAGTGAATTACATAAGCTTTACAACAACAACGACATTTATTTTATATGGCACATTTTCATACAAACAATGTAGCTCAAAGTGCTTTACATGATGAAGAAATAGAAAAAAGACAAAATAAATAAGAATTAAAATAAGAAAACACTAATTAATATAGAATAAAAGTAAGGTCCGATGGTCAGGGAGGACAGAAAAAAAAAAAAAACTCCAGACGGCTGGAGAAAAAAATAAAATCTGCAGGGGTTCCAAGTCACAAGACCACCCAGCCCCCTCTAGGCATTCTACCCAACATAAATGACCTCAATCAGTCCTCATTGTATTCAGGCTTCACATGGAAGAACTTGATAATGACGGTCATGTGGACTTCTGGCCTTTAATCCATCAATGTAGGGACATCACGGTGCTTTGATAAGCTTTATAATCCTTGAGGCATACTTCTGCTAAGTCTAAGTGTAGCTATGGCTTATAGTAAGTCCTAAAGTCACTAACTGATCACACATGGTTACTGCAAGTTATGAAAGGGGAATGAAGTTTTGTTGTGTAATTTCCTTTCTTGTGGCATCCCTGTAATATTTATGCAGTACAATGTTTTCTTTAATTTCAAACAGTCGTTATAATTTATATAAGCAGTACACCACAACACATTCCAGGTCCACTGACTACATAACTGATAATACACTTAAAACTTTTTTGACACAGCAGATTATTTCCAATTAGCCTCCATTAGAAGAATTTTAAAAAATCGGTCAATAGATTTCTGGTTGGAGACAGTGTTGATAAAGGGTTACTATTGTGAAAGAATATATATATATATTGTGAAAAGGCGCTTTATAGGCGCCCGACCCGGCACAAAGAGACAGTAAGGCACACGTAAATAAAACAAAGATTTATTGTCTTCACCTGTGGGGCACATCTTCCCCGTGTCCCACAGGCATAGCACAGTCCCACAAAGCACAAAACAACAACAAAAGTCACACTATTCTTCTTCCTTCAATCCTCCCAGGCAACCTAGTCCTCCTCCTCCCAACTCTGGCTCCTTGAGTGGTGGCTGCTGGCCCCTTTTATTAGGCACACGGAAGTGCTCCAGGTGGTTGATTGCCGAGTTCCGGCTGCACTTCCAGGTGTGGCGAAAAGACGAAAAGACTGCATACAAGGGCTCAGGAGTACCAGCTGCAGCACACCCTGGCGGCGCCTGCGAGACCCAACAGGGCTGCACCCAACTCCAATTACCATGGAGCCCTGCAGGAAACTGAGGCACCGTTCCAGCCCGGGGGGGCGGTCATCTAGCGTCCAGGGGGAGATGTTGCACAGTCCATGGCTGCTCCCCCTAAACATGTAGTGAAGGGGTGTCCTGGCCAGGCATGGACCCTGGCCATTTGCCACAAACTGTATATATATATATATATATATATATATATATATATATATATACTGTGTATATATATATATATATATATATATATATACAGTATACATATATATATTTTAATACATACAATAATCGTGTATGTTTATATATATGTGTGTGTATGTGTGTTACTATTATTGAACACTGCCAGCATTACCTAAAACATGCTTGACTATATGACAAGTTCTTTACCTTTTCTTACTCTTTCACAGTCTATATGATGATGAAAGGCTCTGGCTATCATTTCTTATCTGTGTCTATATAAGCTTATTATTGTCTGTATCTAATCGGAGTCGCTCCAATAGAACAAAGAGTTCAATTTCTGTTTCCCAATAGATCTACTAAATTAAATAAACATATTTTTGTATCCACCAAACCCTTTGTAGTGTGACCAGAACATTTGTTTTAAAGAAATTAAAAACACCATATACTAAAGAATTTCTGAGTTGTTCTCCATTGTAGACATACAGGTATAGCAACTGTTATATATGGCCGGCCGTTATCCCGGCCAATACCCCCACGCCACCAGGTGGAGCCCTGAATGCCAGCAGGGAATTATGGACATTGGAGTTTTCCTGTACAGCCCTGCTGGATACCACGGGGGCTGCTAGAAGGCGCTGCAGGGAGGAACAGCGATTATTTGCCCTACACCCCAGAAGTATGTCCGAGTCATATGGACAAGAGGAATGCAGTGCTTCTGGGTTGAAGAAAAAAGACTTTTTACCTGACCCGGAAGTGTTCCGAGTCACTTGGACAGAGAGAGTGAAACACTTCCAGGTCAAGGACTATAAAGGATTATGGGAAATCCTCAGATGACGAGCTGAGCTGGGTGGAAAGGTGGCAACGCGTCTGGGAGTGGTGGAGTATTATTGATTATTGATTGTAGTGTATTTAATGAGTATTGTGGAGAGGAGGATGCTTTGTGCACTTTTGATTAATAATAAAGTCAAAATTTGGACTTTTATCTGGTGTCTGACGTATTGTCTGAGGGTTCAAGAGGACAATAGAACCCTCTATCTGTTACACAGTTTACTGGCATCAGGATGATATTTGCCTTTTGCATACCTCTGTTAACTAAATCATGGCCCCGGAAACTATAATATTCGACATCTGTAAGCTTTAAGGTCACTGTCGTCAGTGAATATGTCTTATTTCAAACTTTTATCTGTGTAATATGGCCATCAAATGTTTGATGTGTTCTAATGTACAGAAAGGGAAAGAGACATAGATAGTGTAGGATTGCCAAGGACATCCCTATTTAATGAATTTGCGAAACAAAAAAAACTGATGCAGGACTTAAATTGAAAAGGACTTGGTGGTCTTTAAGGTAATTCATTTTTTTCTTAGTATTCTTGGATGAAGCCAGAAGTGAAAAACAAGTAGACAGGCTGCCATATAACAATCAGATTCTTCCAGCATTAAAATTAGGCCCCATTTCAGACACACACCAACCACTTGTGTGTGAGAATATATACTTTTTAATGCTAGTATTAAGCTATGCTATTAAAAGTAGTAATGAGCAAAATGATTTGTACAAAATTACATTTGCAGTGAAGCTTCCAAGTTTTAAGTGCAAAAGAATGAGAAAATCTATTCTAGTGCAGGGAGTGGAAAGGGTTATGTGGATGGCCAACATTTAAATGCAAACACTTCAGAGTTGCTGCTAAAATCCATTGGCATGGGTGCAGGATGGGATCCTGACTTGGATTGTTTTTTTCAAAGTTGAAGATCATGAGCAGAGGTGGTGTTAACTCTGACCACCAAATGAATAGTGTAAGGCTGACCTAAAAGTGTGAATGTACAGACAAACAGACACAAGGTAGATGACAGTATGTGGACCCATATGGAAGGAGCTATGGAAGATAAGGACACCTGAGGAAGGGAGCAGCATTCTTACAAGTGGAAGAACCCTTACACCTATGTCACATTAGATGACTTTTCCAATGATTTTTAGTCCTAGCCTTCATTTACGTAATCTTAGTGAGTCAGATTCATTCGGTGCCACACTTCACGTACCCCAATGACTCACTCCAACTAGTCTGCGGTTCACTACGATAAAATTAAACAGGTTTGATGTTGTCTTTTGTCGGAGGGGCAGGCTCTGTGTGCCTGAGAACTGACAACCAATGAATGATCATCTAGAAGTTCAATGCATAGAATATAGCAATGGGTGTTTTGAATGTCACAAAGAGAAGAGAGACTTGCCATTGTGATGTCTTCTGTTTTATGTACTAAAACAGAATGGAAAAAAAGAAAAAAAGGGAACAGGATATTGACTGTTAGAAAAAGCCATGAGCACGAACAGTGACATAGCAAGCAATTTATAGTTTTTTAAGTTGACCTGGTCTGGTGACACGATCAGCAACTGCGGTTAGCTACTGTGACATACCCCGTGACTAGAAATCATGCATTGTGTCATTGACCTTAGGCAGAAAGTGGTATTTGCTTTCTACCCCCAAAAAACTTTAGTGAGTTTTGCATTTCACAGTTTGAAATTGCATGCAAAACAAATTTCACCCCACAATTTTGTGAAACTGGATGTGAAGTGAAACGTGGCTGTTTTGCTCATCACTATTAAAAGACTTTAACTATTTCAACATGTAGTGCACTTTGTTGGGTGTCACAGTTGTAGACCTTTCCTCTTTCCTGTTTTGACTGTCATGAGAGGTTGCTGTATACTGCATGAATTATATATACAAGTACACTGCATGCATTAAATGTTGGACACCTGTTTAAAAATAATTTTTGAGAGTTTATTAAAGCATCTCTATTTGCTATTGCAGCCAATCTTGTTAATATTTACTACAGATACAATATGATAACAGAGACAATTTAAATAATAATTTTTATCTTTCAGCTGTCAGTGCTGATAATTACAGGTTATTGTTGTTAACCTTTCTTATCTTTGCATATAATAGTTGATATTTCATTTTAAATGCTTATCTAATGATGTTAATGAATTCTACTACTGCAAATTTCTGTATGGACGCTATTTAGCCAGCTCTGTTAATCCATTTAATATTTGAAACTTATTTATAACTTAAAAATAAAAAAAAAATATCTTGTCTGTATTTAAGGACAAAACTCAAGAACAAAGAAAAAAATATGAATTACATTAACACCTTAAAATATCCTTATAATACCATAAAAATGTAAGCTTTGAAAGCACTAATCCCGATGCGGTGCTGCTAGCTGGGTTATGCTGATTCATTTAAATGACACCCAGGGCAGACGTTTGTCTTTTTTTGTTTTGTTTTTTTTATTGGGCTCTTTATTCTATTTAATGAAAAGAGTAAATCAGGTGAATTTCTGTGCGCTCATCACTCTTTGCAGTGTGGTTTCATGTTTTAAATAAAATTTATGAAATATGCCAAAATGTAAAGCATAATAAAAATAAGCCCGGAATCATAATTGTGTGTCTGTCAAAACCCCTAAATCACGACATGCTGGTTTTATTGTAGTTGTTTAGCTGCTTACATTGGTCTATTGTTAAGACCTGTTCTTTATGACTTTCTACTATTTTCTCTATTCCTTTGTTTCTCTGTGTAACTCTTATTAAAGGTGACCCAGTATCACATTAGTGCCACTTTAAAATATAATTCTATATAAAGCAGTTTCTAAAAATGATTTTTAATTTAAAAATCACATCATCCCATTTCAAGTCTGTTCATTGTTGATTCATTCTGCACTGCTGATTCTGTCTCAACAGATTTATTCCTGACTTTTCCATTTGATGTTATCGCATGTTGTGGTATTACTCAGCTCTTTCTCTTTAAATACAGCATGTGTCTGTTCACAAAAGCCTCTCAGATTCAGAGTTCTGGGTTTGAATCCCATGTCCAGTTTTCCTCTACATTGGTTTTTCTTCTTCATCCCAAAGGCATGCAAGGTGGGTTAACTGCAGATTCTAAATTGGCCCTGTGTGATGGAGCGCCACCCATGTTGATTCGTGCCTTGCATCCAGTGTGGTGGGATAGGACCACATGCAGACTTCAACTAGATTAAGTGTGTTGGAAACAATTATATTGTAGTGACGTTTACAGAGCCATACTGTAGCAGATTCTCTTAGTTGTGGAAGGTGCATGTTTTCAAGTGTGTGCAACAAAAAGTAGTTCATATTTTATATCTGGTTTTACTAGAGTAAATTATATGTAAGTACTGTTTTATGCCTACCTGTACTATGATGATACCGACTTTTCTCATTGTTGATATTACAATCTGTTTCTAGCACACTTGTTAATGTACAGAGAGAAAGAGAGACTTAATAATGGAGTGGTGGCTCTGAGGCTAGGGATCTGCACTGGCAATCGGAAGGTTGCTGGTTCAAAATAAATGCCAAAAGGGACTCTGCTCTGTTGGGTCCTTGAGCTTGGCCCTTAACCTGCAATTGCTGATCACTTTGAGTAGTGAGAAAAGCGCTATATAAATGCAAAGAAAGAATTATTATTTGATTTACTTTGTGTTTTAATAATTTGTCTGCAAATGTATTTCAGTAGTGATTTATTATCTGTTTTCATTTTACTTTTCTTTGTATGATAGTTTCTTATATCTTCTAATCGGGGCCGTTCTGAGCAGTTTGGGGGCCCAACACGGTTCAGAAATGTGAAGGCCCTGGATGGGTCCAGGGGGGCGGAGCCCCCCCATAGCTCAGGAAGGTGTTCTAATAAAATGTCCGGAAAAGGCCTTAGATGACCAGTAGGCCTACATCAGGGGTGCCCAATGCATCGATTACAATTGACCAGTAGATCGCAAAGGTAGTGCAGGTAGATCGCGTTGCATTAAAAAAAAGCTTTTTAAACGTTAGTCTATCATATATCCTCCCTATGGCATTTGCCACTTGATTGACATACAGGATGGCCAGTCTGAGATCTCTTCTGACTCACTAGTCATCCTGCACGCACGATCAAACACACAAGCTACTGCAAATCTCTGGCTATGATCTAGTTAGCCTTCCAATTTATATCGACTAAAGGAGGGATTTAAAAAAAAAATTGTTTGGGGAGGGTATGGGCTGGATGTGGAATTGGAAGAGGATTTTTTTTTCTCACAATGTCACAATTGGGGTGTGTTTGTCTGATCTGTCAATCTATCATTGCTATTCCAAAGAAGGAAAATGTGGAAAGGCACTTTCGAACTGTTCATAAAAACTACGAAACTGACGTCCTTCCAAAAAGCGATCTGAGAAAGAGAAAAAAAAGGGAACTAAAATTTCACTCGGCTGAATTCAAAAGCTCCTTGACTGCATTATTCAGCTCTATTTATTTATGCAAGTCAGCCTTTTCATACATGAAGATTATTAAATCCAAATACTGTAGTGACCATAAATGTATTGAATTGTTATTGTGCCATAAAGGTTATTCAGTTATGCAAGGTACAACAACATATATTTTATGTATAAAGTATACTCAGTATATATATATATATATATATATATATATATATATATATATATATATATATATATATATATATATAATTAATGTAGGTACATCATTTCGACCTGGTCATTTTAAAAGTAGCTTGCAAGCAGAAACAGTGTGGGCACCCCTGGCCTACATGTATGCTTGTGTGTATGCAGAGTGGTAAAATATTGATTTTGGTCTGGATCTGGTAAAGGCCGGTAATATAGGGATATTTCATGATTTTATGGGTCTCTCTCTGCCCCTGCTCCTACCCTTCCCCTCCGAATTCAACTCAGAACAATAAAATTTAGGATGAGGAGGGTATCGTGACACACAACATGAGGGACTGACAGGAGCCCCAGACCCACAGCCCGACAAAAAAAAAAAAAAAATTGTAAGTCAGGGCTGGGTGTGGGCCCTATGCAGATGCGTAGTTCACATATGCCTAAGAACGTTCCTATTGTAATGACAGATGTATTTAGAGTAAGAAGTAGTTAATTGTAAATAAGTTTAAATACACTAACTGCCTACTCAGGTACTGAAATTAAACACATTTCGAGTGAGATGCGATAGCCCATTCATCATTGTAGTGTTCTTGTGCATTCCAGTCTTTTGATTATTCACAGCATTGTGATTTTTTTTTGTAAATTTCAATCACCTTTACTATGCCATTGTGTTGGAAAAGTCCTATTTGATTGTGCACCCTCCCCAGTCTCGGGATTTAAAGGTGAACTTCAAATTCCTCTGCGGCTTTTAAGGCCTGATATTCAAACAGGTAATTCCATTCTTACAAATATTTTTCTACTCTGTGTTAACAGCGCTCATTTGGAATTTGACCTTTATCGCTTATGATATTTTAGCATTGACATAACATTTTCAAAAAAGCTTTATTACATTCACTGTTGTTGAGAGCTCAAACTTATCCTGGCAGCTCTGGGTGCACAAATAGGAAACATTTCTGGGCAGGTTGCCAAGCCACTGCAGGACCCCCACACAAATACGCCAACACTCGTGTTTACACAGGGGCCTATTTGGAATCACTAAATAACCTGATTTGGGAGGAAATGCACAAAGGTCCAGGCATGAAATTCAGACCCAGGATGCTGGATCTAACCGTATGTGGTGGCAACGCTACCCACTGCACCACTGCATCTTATTCAGGCGTTGCATTAATCAGTGGTTATTTTTATATCCTGTTAGAGTATGCAGACAATCAGCCAAGAGTCACACTTTCAGGTTTAATGGATTTATTGCTTATTTTAGGTGTCAAGGATTTAAGTATTTTAAGGTACAGAATTCTGCTTTGCATTTTGATTGTGTTTCTTTTAAGTAGGGCTGACCCGCAATTGATGACTAAACCCATTATTATTATCAGATGAAGGTTTTAATAAACTTATCTTCATATAATATTTATATATCTGGAGATATCTGTGATACTGTATGAGAAATACTTGAAGCATATTTGAGGATAATAAATAATCTCTAATGTTTCACACATAATAAACTACAAACACGGGCGACAAAATGTATCCGTGATATTCAGTGGTATTTTTAGCAGGAAAAAATTCTGATGGTACTCAGCGTCTGCAGAAAGAAATTGTGCAGATGATGTGTGTGTCTGTGTAGTGTGTGTGTGCGGTGTGGGTGGGTGTGAGAGGGAGCAGAAGAGAGATATGATTAATCACTTAAGCCTTGTGTCTTGTTCTTATTTTTGTTACTGAGTTGGTGTTCACAGGTCTTATAGATCCGCAACATTATTAAGTTTTTAAAACAATTAAAAATTTACATTTTATGTCAAACTGATTAACACATTTTTTTTAAGATTTACTGTTTGCTTCTTGCTAGATCACATTAACCAGTGAAAGTGCTATTCAATTCTTGTGATAAAACTTGATTAAGACATAATTGAAATATATCATATTAATCTTGAACGAATGATATACAGTAAATGAGACAAGTTTTACTTAGCTATTGATGTTTTTGTTTTGTGAACTGTTGAAATTAAATAGTGTTATACTGAATGATGTATACATTATATACAGTACTTTATATAATGATATAATGAGCCCAGGAGAACACATCTCACACCACATGAAGGACACTTGGTGCTTAAACACTGTCACAAACATCACAGCATTCCCCTTTGCTGTTACTGGCAACAACCTAGAATGATGAAAACGCTGGTTAGTTCTAAAGGTCTAACACATCTGTAAGAATCTCTATTTCTCACACAATCATATATACAGTACCTGTGTGTATACTGATATGTTTATATACTGCTCAAAAGAATTAAAGGAACACTTTTTAATCAGAGTATAGCATAAAGTCAATGAAACTTATGGGATATTAATCTGGTCAGTTAAGTAGCAGAGGGGGTTGTTAATCAGTTTCAGCTGCTGTGGTGTTAATGAAATTAACAACAGACGCACTAGAGGGGCAACAATGAGATGACCCCCAAAACAGGAATGGTTTAACAGGTGGAGGCCACTGACATTTTTCCCTCCTCATCTTTTCTGACTGTTTCTTCACTAGTTTTGCATTTGGCTATAGTCAGTGTCACTACTGGTAGCATGAGGCGATACCTGGACCCTACAGAGGTTGCACAGGTAGTCCAACTTCTCCAGGATGGCACATCAATATGTGTCATTGCCAGAAGGTTTGCTGTGTCTCACTGCACAGTCTCAAGGGCATGGAGGAGATTCTAGGAGACAAGCAGTTACTCTAGGAGAGCTGGAGAGGGCCATAGAAGGTCCATAACCCATCAGCAGGACCAGTATCTGCTCCTTTGGGCAAGGAGGAACAGGATGAGCACTGCCAGAGCCCTACAAAATGACCTCCAGCAGGCCACTGGTGTGAATGTCTCTGACCAAACAACCAGAAAGACTTCATGAGGGTGACCCAAGGGCCCCATGTCCTCTAATGGGCCCTGAGCTCACTGCCCAGCAGCATGCAGCTCGATTGGCATTCGCCATAGAATACCAGAATTGGCAGATGCACCACTGGTGCCCTGTGCGTTTTACAGATGAGAGCAGGTTCACCCTGAGCACGTGACAGAAGTGAAAGGGTCTGGAGAAGCCATGGAGAACATTATGCTGCCTGTAACATCATTCAGCATGAGCAGTTTGGTGGTGGGTTAATGATTGTCTGGGGAGGCATATCCATGGAGGGTCACACAGACCGCTACAGGCTTGACAAAGGCACCTTGGCTGCCATTAGGTATCAGGATGAAATCCTTGGACCCATTGTCAGACCCTATGCTGGTACAGTGGCTCCTGGTGCACGACAATTCCTGGCCTCATGTGGTGAGAGTATGCAGGCAGTTCCTGGAGGATGAAGGAATTGATACCATTGACTGGCCACCACACTTTCCTGACCTAAATCCAATAGAACACCTCTGGGACATTATGTTTTGGTCCATCCAATGCCACCAGGTTGCACCTCAGACTGTCCAGGAGCTCAGTGATGCCCTGGTCCAGATCTGGGAGGAGATCCCCACAACACCATATGTCATCTCATTAGAAGCATGCACCGATGTTGTCAGGCATGTATACAAGAACACAGGGGCCATACAAAGTGCTGCGTATAATTTTGAGTTGCTGCAATTAAATTTTGCCAAAATGGACTAGCCTGCCACATAATTTTTCACTCTGATTTTTGGGGCGTCTTTGAATTCAGGGCTCTGTAGGTTGATCATTTTCATTTCCATCAAACGATGTGGCATCCTTTCGCTCCTAACACATTACCCAGTCTATATCAGTATAGATATCCAGGAGGATTTCTTTTTCTCATTGAGATCTGATGTGTTTTCAAAGTGTTCCTTTAATTTTTGAGCAGTTTATATATATACATATATATATATATATATATATATATATAGAGAGAGAGAGAGAGAGACATAGAGCAAATATCACTCATATTTCCTTCAGTTTCTGGGGTGAGTAGTCTTGCCCCCTCCTCCTGAGCCCTCCTTACGGTGGCTGCAGAGGCAGGGGTGTTTGGGATGTTTTGCCTCCTCTGGATCTGAGGATTTGAGGTCTTACCAATTCCTTGCCCATTTCTTGAAGAAAGAACTCCTCTGCAGTTTTCCTGTGTTCCAATTTGGATGCAGTGCTATGCAGATGACAAATGCATTGTAAGCAAAGACTTCCAAGACATCTATAAATATCATAAGTGGCCAGCATTGGGGTCTTCTTTTTCAGATGTAGCCTCTCAAAAAAATAAATAAATAAAAATAAAATTGTCAATTATTGTCATTGTAGCAATGAGACATTGTACAACAAAATTTTTAGGTGCAATTTTTTAGTGCAGAAAAAAATAAAATAATAAAAAAAAAAACACAATTACTCAAGTTACAACTAAAATAAGGGAATAAAATAAGTATCCAAAATTGTCCATAACAGCAGAGCAATGTTTCCACTCATACATACATACATACATTATATTGCACTTGTCCCTTATCTAATGTTAACTTAGAATGAAGGTGCACTCGGTCAGGTTGACCACTTAGCAGCATTCAGCATGGTGATGGCTGAAGGACAGAAACTGTTTCTCAGTCTATTTGTCTTAGTCTTTATGGATCTGAAACGGCTGGTGTTCAAACAATGCATGTCCTGGGTGTGATGGGTCTTGAAGAATTTTCTAACGTTCCTGAGACAACAGGAACTATGTAGTTCTTCTAGTGAGGGGAGAGGTCAGCCGACTATCCGCTGGGCGACCTTAATACCCTGTGGAGCTCTTTCTTCTGTGCTACTGTGTAGCTGGAGAACCACGCACAGAGACCGTAGACCAGGATGCTCTCTACTGTGCAGCGGTAAAAGGTCACCAGCAGTTTCTCAGGGATGTTGTTCTTTCTGAGCACCCTCAGGAAGTAGAGTCTATTTTGGGCCTTCTTCACCACCTCAGCAGTGTGTGTTCCCCAGGTCAAGTCCTCCCTAATGGTGACTCCCAAGAAGCGGAAGTCTGAGACCCTCTCCATACAGTCCCCATTGATGATGAGTGGCTGGATGTTGTCTGCCTTCTTCCTGAAGTCCATGATGAGCTCCTTGGTCTTGGCTGTATTTAGGAGCAAGTTGTTATTCCTACTCCATGTTTCCAGCCACTCCACCTCATCCCTGAAGAGGGACTCATCCTTCCAGAGATGAGCCCTACTATTGTGGTATCATCAGCAAACATAACAGTGGTGTTACTGTAGTGGGTGGGAATGCAATCATGAGTGTAGAGGGTATAGAGCAGGGGGCTCAGCACACAGCCCTGTGGGGAGCCAGTGCTGAGGCTGATGGGTGTGGAGAAGTATGGGCCCACTCTAACTCTCTGAGTGTATTCACTCAGGAAGTCCTTGATCCAAAGGCATGTGGAGTGTGGAAGTCCTTTGTCTGACAGTTTGGTCACCAGTCTGTGGGGAAAGATGGTATTAAAGGCAGAGCTGAAGTCTATGAAGAGCAGCCGTGCGCAGCTCCCCTGCTTCTCCAGATGGGACAGAACAGCATGGAGAACAGTGACCACAGCGTCCTCCATAGACCTGTTTGTTGTGTAGGCAGACTGGTGCAGATCAAGTATGGGAGGCATGAATGACATGATGTGGTTCCTGATGAGCTTCTCGAAGCACTTCATAACCACAGGGGTCAGCGCAACTGGCCTGTAGTCATTAAGACTGGTCTGTTTCTTGACCACAGGCACTATGACAGAGGATTTCAGGCAGGATGACACAGTGGACTAAAACAGAGACTGATTGAATATCCTGGTGAAGACCCCAGCCAGTTGGTCTGCACAGTCTTTCAGCACGCGTCTGAGATGCCGTCAGGTCCAGCTGCCTTTCGTGGGTTGACAGCCCACAGCGTGTGTCTCACCTCGTGCTCCCCCACTGTGAAGATGGTGATGTTGTTGGTATCTGGATAGGGTCTGGCTGTTTCTGGTGGAACCACTTCAAACCGGGCAAAGTAGTGGTTCAGTTCCTCAGCCAGCGATAAATCACCTCCCACAGCTCTGGGACTAGTCCTGTAGTTGGTCATATGCTAGACACCCAGCCACACTTGCCTGCTGTTGTTGCTATTCAGGTTTTCCTTGATTTTCCTTTTATAGTCTGACTTGGCCTCTCGGATGTCCCTCTTTAGGTTGGCACAGGCTGTGCTGTAGAGACCCTTGTCACCAAACCTGAAGGCAGTGTTCCTCTCTTTCAACAGCCTCTGGACTTCCCTGGTCATCCAGGGCTTCTGATTGGGGTAGACTCGGATATGTTTATCCACTGTGACAATGTCTGAGCAGTTCTTAATATAGCACAGTATGCTGTCACTAAACACTTCAAGGTCTGGGGGTTCAAAGATGTCCCAATTGGTCCTACTGAAACAGTCCTGCAGCTGCTGAGAGGCTCCATCTTATCCAAGTTTTCTACTCCTCCTTTTGTAGTATTGTAATCCATAATGTTTTGCAGTTTAAGAATCGATTGATGATAGTTTATTTGTCCCCAAGGAGAAATTAAAAACTTTATAGATGCTCAAAAATATAAATATTATAAAACAACACAAACAAACACACATAATGGTGAAGGTTTTAGGTGTGAATAAGATGAGGTCATACCTGCTCACATTGTACTTTATACTTATATAGAGAGGCAATGAATAGTGCAGGTCCAGCTGGTTGTGTTTAAGAATGAAGCAAGCTGATAGAAGTTTCTTTGTTTGAAGTCACTAGCATTAGAATGATTCATCACTAGGGTTGTGTTGACCATGAATAGAAGCTTACTTGAATTGACAGGCCTATTTGTGTTCATTCAGCTGAGATGGAAGCTCTGGCAATTATTTCTTATTGCTCCTACCATTGTCACCTTTCTCTTCAGGTGTTCCTATCACAAATTGTGCAAAGTAAAACAATCCTCACATGTGGAGTCCCTGTGTCATGTCCAGGTCAGCCAACAACCCATATCCTTTGATTTTCCACAGGGACTCCTCCATCCGGCTTCCCAGTATACAGGTATACCTGCATATGTTGAAGCAGCGTTAAAGTCAGCCCAGATATTGATTCCATTTTTTGTGGGTTTAGATGGCACCTAAATGACATAGAAGGCGTTCCACCCACTTGTTCCATGCTGACCTTGCTAGATAGCTTGCCTCTTTATTGTTGAGGTGGTCTGGTGTCTCGATTATCAAACCTCAAATTTCTGGAAATAGTGTGAATTTTTTTGCAAAAACATTGTTGCATGGAAATGTTCTTAGGCAGTTTCAGCATTCCACAAGAATTCAGTGGATTCCTCACTGGATCTGAAAAAATCAGCAAATATAAGAAGCCCAAAGTATTAATTTAAATTGGTTTGGTTTGGTTTAAATTGTTTTTTTTTCCTTTTCCACTCACTGTCTATAATAAAATACCTCCTCTACAAATGAATACAGTCCAGAGTCATTTTCTGGGAAGTGTCTGGAATAAAAAGTAAAACGTGCATTTTTGTCACAAGGGCAGTTAGATTGGCTCTTTCTCTAGACAAGAATGCCATTTAGTTTTATTATTTTTTGACATCTGTATTTCTCCTCCTGTCCGCGAGTCAATCCTACTCTTTCCATCCAACTCATTTTTAGACTCTGATTTTTTTTTTTTTTTTTATTTATTAATTTTATTACAATCAATACATAGCAATCAAGTTTTTACAAAAAAAAGAATTATGCTAAGAACAGATCGATCCCCACCCTTGAGAGAGAGAGCAAGCCAAACGGTGTAAAATTTAAGGCTTGTAAAAATACCTAAATCAACAAATTCTCTGTGCTTTATAAACTCATTTCAAAATATTACTGATTAGATCCTGCCATGTTTTGAAAAAGTCTGCACAGATCCTCTAACTGAGTATTTGATTTTTTCCAATTTTAAATAATATAACACATCAGTTTCCCACTGACTTAAAAGAGGAGAGTTTGGGTTCTTCCAGTTTATCAGAATAAGTCTGCGTGCCAACAGTGTAGTGAATGCAATCACAATTTGTTTGTCTTTCTCCACTTTAAGACCCTCTGGAAGAACCCCAAACACAGCTGTTAATGGGTTAGGAGGGATTGTGAGTCCAAGACTGTCTGAGAGGTAATTAAAAATTTTTGTCCAGAATAATGTTAATTTGGTGCAGGCCCAGAACATGTGACCTAGTGAGGCTGGGGCTTGGTTGCAACGTTCGCAGGTTGGATCATGCCCTGGAAACATTTTGGAGAGTTTAAGTCGAGACAGATGTGCTCGATATCTAATTTTGAGTTGTATAATTGTATGCTTTGCATATGGAGCTTGAGTGAATTCTCTGCATTGCTACTTTCCACTCCTTTTCTGATATATTAATTGAGAGGTCATTTTCCCAGTGTCCTCTTGGATCTTTGAAAGGAAGGGATTGTAAAAGGATTTTATATATTGTAGAGATGGAGTCTAACTCCTTGAAATTGAGCAATAATTTTTCCAGCGTGGATGAGGGTGCAAGATGAGGAAAATCTGGAAGGTTCTGTTTAACAAAGTTCCTGATTTGAAGATAGTGAAAGAAATTTGTAGCTGGAATGTTAAATTTGGAATGTAATTGTTCATAGGATGCAAAGACGTTGTCTATATAAAGATCTCTAAGCAAGTTAATTCCAAATTTTTCCAGATATTAAAACTGCATATGTTTGTGAGGGTTGAAAGAGGTGGTTCTTTTGCAGGGTGCCACAGAAAGAAGCTTCTCCGTCTTAAAATGCTTTCTACATTGGTTCCAGATTCTAAGTGAGTGGAGCACAATTGGGTTATTAGTGTATTGCCGATAACGTGTGTTTATTGGAGCACAGAGCAAGGGATACAAAGAAGTACTGCAGGATTTTACTTCTATTGCGGTCCATGCCTGTGTATGTTCTTCTATTTGTGTCCAGGTTCTTATCGACTGTATATTTGCCCCAGTAATAAAACTGGAAGTTAGGTAGAGCCATGCCGCCTTCTGCCTTTTGTCTTTGTAGGGTCGCTCTTTTGATGCGTGGATGTTTAGAATTCCAAATAAATGAGGTTATTGTTGAATCTAATTGCTTAAAGAACGATTTATTAATGTATATTGGTATGTTTTGAAATAAAAAGGAGCTTAGGAAGAATATTCATCTTAACAGTGTTAATTCTTCCAGCTAGTGTGAGATGAAGGGTTGACCATCTATGCAAGTCTTGTTTAATTTTTTCCATGCAGACTGCGAAATTTTGTTGATAAAAGAGCTTTATGTTTACTTGTGATGTTTACCCCGAGGTATTTAAACTGTTCTGCAATGATAAAAGGAAGGGTGTCTAATCTAATATTATATGCTTGAGAATTCACGGAAAGAGTACACTTTTATTCAGATTAATTCTGAGACCAGAGAGCTTTTGAAATTCTGTGAGTGCTGCTAAGACTGCAGGCACAGAATTTTCTGGGTCCGATATATACAGTACCATGTCATCTGCATATAATGAGATTTTCTGTTCCAGTCCTTCTCTGCTAATCCCCTTTATCTGATCAGTATTTCGACAATGTATTGCCAGTGGTTCAATGGCAATTGCAAACAGCAGTGGTGACAAAGGGCATCCTTGTCTTGTGCCACGTTCTAGTTTAAAGTAGTCTGAGCAAATGTTATTGATGCAAACTGAAGCTTCTGGGTTAGTATACAGTAATTTAATCCATGCACAAATGTTGGGCCAAACCCAAACTTCTCCAAAATAGTAAAAGGTATTTCCATTCAATCATGTCGAATGCTTTTTCTGCATCCAATGATAATAATATTTCTGGGGTGTTTGATTTAGTTGGTGAGTATATTACATTAAACAGGTGGCGAAGATTTGAAGATAAGTGTCGGCCCCTAATAAATCCAGTTTGGTCTTGTGATATTACTGAGGGAGCACTTTCTCCATCCTTCTAGCTATGATTTTAGAGAGTATTTTAACGTCGTTATTCAGAAGTGAAATTGGTCTGTATGATGCACATTGTAATAAGTCCTTATTTTGTTTTGGAAAGACAGTGATTAGTGCTTGGCGAAAGGTTTGTGGAAGAGATTGGTTATCTCTGGCTTCTGTAAATGTTGCTAATAGGAGGGAGCTAGCTGAGCGGAGAATTTCTTGTAAAACTCTGCAGGGTAGCCGTCAGGGCCTGCTGCTTTTCCACCTTGGAGTGACTTTATAGCATCCAGTAATTCTGATAATGACAGAGGTTTATCGAGTTCCTCCACACTAAAAGCGTCAATTTGTGGTATCTGTAATGTATCCAGAAATGCATTAGATTGTATATTGTCTTCTTTAAACTCAGTAGTATATAGGGATTTATAGTAGTCTCTAAAAGTGTACATTATATTTTTGTGTTCGATGATTTTATCTCCGTTCGTGTTAGTAATTACGAGATTGCTTGCGCACATCTTGCTTGTGAATTTGTTGCGCTAAAAGCTTATTAGCTTTCTCTCCATGTTCATAATAATGATGTCTGGATTTGTAAATTAGTTGTTCAGTTTCTTTAGTTGTCAAGAGGTTTAATTCTGAATGTAGAGCCTGCCTCCTCTTATGTAGAGTCTCGCTTGGTAGTCTGGCATGTTCTTCATCTATTTTAGTAATTTCGCTTTTATCTCTGCTACTTTCTTCGCTCGGATTTATTTCTGTGGGAAAGATATGAGATAATCTGTCCTCTTAAGAAGGCCTTAAGAGTTTCCCAGAGTATTCCTGCAGAGATCTCAGGGGATGTATTTGTCTCTAGAAAGAATTCAATTTGTTTGGATATAAATTCAGTACAATTCTCGTCAGCTAATAGAAGCGGATTGAGGCCATCTGCGGGTGAGTGTATGGGGCTTAGTAATTTCAGCTCCAAGATCATCGGAGCATGGTCTGAAATAACAATAGCATCGTATTTACAAGATTTAATCTTAGGCAAGAAGTTATTATCTATAAAGAAGTAATCAATCCTTGAGTAGCAATGATGTACTGGTGAGTAGAAAGAATATGTTCTTGAATTTGGGTTTAAAAACCTCCAGGGATCTGATAAGTTGTGATCAGTTATAAACTTTGTAATTATCTTTGCGGTGTTAGTTGCCGTTCCCCCTGTGGAGGAAGTCTTATCTAAAAGTGGATTTAGAACACAATTAAAGTCCCCAGCCATTATAAGTTTATGAGTGTTCAGATTGGGAATGGATGCAAATAAATTTTGTATAAATTCCTTATCATCAACATTAGGTGCATAAACATTTATCAAAATCATTTTACAGTTAGATAAGTCTCCCATGACCATCACATATCTCCCTTCAGGATCCAATACTACATCTGATGCTACAAATGGTACTGTTCTATGTATGAGAATTCCCACCCTCTAGTTTTCTTTGTAAAACTAGAATGGAACATTTGGCCAGTCCAGTCTTTTGCAGCCGGAACTGATCCTTACTTAGTAAGTGGGTTTCCTGTAAAAATACTATTTTAGCATTTAGACCTGTTAGGTGAGAAAGTACTTTCTTTCTCTTTAATTCGTGATTCAGGCCTTTAACATTCCAGCTTACGAAGTTAACTGTCCCATCATGGAGACACTGATTCTGAGTTTTTGATGTCATTTTATAGTCTTAACTGGAAGTGAAATAGTTTAGGTCTTAATTTCCTATTCCCCCAAGAGTTGTTGCCATGCAGCTTATTATTACGTTGATAGTTATAATTATAAAGATTGAGATGATAGATTAGATATAGATCAAGCCTGCTCTCTTTCTCTTCCCCCCTTAACCCCCCACCCTCCCTTTTTGCCTCCCCAGGTGAGGCTAAAACCCACTTCATGCAGTCCCAGTCCTCTGACATACCCAGAGACAGAGCACGTCCAAAGCACATCAAGCCCCCATGCAGTGGCGCTTTAAGGTTAAAAGATAGAGATATCTGTTACCAATATAGTCTTTAAAAGAGGAAAAGAAAAAAAAAAAAAGAATTTTGCACTTAATATATATATATATATATAATCTTCAGCAATTTTAGTGCATTAAGATGATATCCCCAGATAATAAACCCAGGTGATGGTGTTAAAGATGTGTCCAAAACAAGCATAACAAGTCTTAATGCAGTAATAGCAATAACAGCAAACCAAGGGTATGATATTGAACAGTCTCATTTAGGGTACACATGAAATAATTAGAAAAGAAAAAAAGAGGAGGAAAACGTAATTAAGCACAATAAAACATAAACATTTAGCGCCCTAGTAATACTAAGTAATAAGTAAGTAATAATAATAATAATAAGTAAGTAATAATAAGAATATGAGAATATATGCTGATAAAAAACCCGTATTTTAAAACAAATAGATCAGACAGTAGATTATTAATCCTAGCTTTATCATTTACCGCCATGACTCACAATTATGTATCAGAATAGTCCGGGATCAGCTTTCTTAATTCATTTTCTGCTTCCTCCTTGCTAGCGAAAACATAGAAATGACCCTGCCATTCCACTTTCAGTTTTGCGGATACAGGAGGCGTATTTGACATTGGCTTGCCGTAGCGCTGTTTAATATTATAGAAGGCTGCGCGTTTAATAGCTGTTGCTGGAGAGAAGTCAGGAAGACGAATGTGGCTATTTTCATATATAATATCTTCCTTTTTTCTGAGGAGTTCCATCACCTCTAACTTAAATGATAATCGTTCAAAACGAACTATAAAAGATCTTGGTCGGGTCTGACGGTGTTTGATCGCGACGCGTAAGCGCTGCTATCTCAGATTCTGCTTTAAAGTCGCCCCGATTATTTTAGAAAAAGTTCAGTTGCGAATTTCACAGGGTTTAAACTTTCGATTCTCCGGCAGGCCTTCAATTCTGACATTATACCTTCTACTCCCATCTTCTAAAGCAGCCAGTCTGTCTCCAAGTTTTTCTCCGAGTTTTTTACATTCCGAACTGACATTTACTGCTCTTTCCTCGGCACTGGCAGCTAGATGTTCGGCTATTTCGATCCGATTCGTGAATGTCTCACTAAGATGCTCCAATTGATCAGCAAGCGTGCTCAGTTTAACCGAGTTTTCTCAATGCGCTCTTCAATTTTACCCAGCACCTGTCGAAGTTCAAGTTGTACCTCTTGACGCAGCCTTTCATTTGCCTGTTGGAATTCCTGTCGCAGCCTTTCATTTGCCTGTTGGATTTCCTGTCGCAGTTGGATTTCATTCATTGGCCTGTTTCATCTCCTGTTTCAGTCTCTCATGTGCCTTTGCCGTTGCTTTCTCATTAGCCTTCTCGCTTTTCTTTATATCTTGCGTGAGCTCAGCGAGCAACACTTTCAGTTCAGATAGCTCAAATGTGCCTTCTTGTACCGTAGATGAAGCAGCAGACTCTGCTGAAGCGGTGTCCCCGCTGCTCCAGTCCCGCGTAATTGCGTAACTGAAGCCGCGGACCTCCCGGCCTTTTCCAGTTTCAGGTAATCCTCTCCAATCGGCGAGCTATCCACATCTGCACTCACGATCGCACCTTCGCTCCCCTTTTCGCTCTCAGCCGGCGACGATGTAGCGGACCGTGGTCCCGAGGAGTCTGTACTTTCGCCCATCTGATCCAGGTCTGTCTCTGAGAGGCCATATCTCGAACTAGGGCTTGCTGATCGCAGCTTGGATGTAGCTTTAGTCTTCGATTCTTTCGGACCCCCCTTCTTGTTGGCCATGTTTATATGTGTTTACATATACTGTAGCGGTCCCTCTCGGGTTGAATAAATACAGGATATCTCAGAATAATAAGCAAATAATATGAAAAATAGCACCACTGCTAGCGGAGCTCCACTTCAGACGTCCATCTCTCGCATCGGACGAGACCAACCCTGAATTAACACAAACATCCTTGTTTTCTGAAAATTCTTCGTCTTCCAAAGTGGGCTGTCCTTCCATGTTGGTCTCTCTCGCTTCTAAAATGATTTCTAAGGCCATCTGACCAGAGATTTTCTTTGCCATACTGGTTGGTTTTTGAAAAGGAGCCACATACAGCGAGCTATTTAATTTGTCCCTCCAATAATCCCATGTTGAAAATAAATTAAAGTGATTGGTCTAATGGCATTAGGCCTTATTTGTGAAAGGGAAAGATATTGTTGGAATTTGAATTGGTATGGAGGAGTTGATGGGGATGCTCATGATTGACGAAAATGATTGGTCTGGGCATAGGTTAGGGGAATTTGGAAACAATGCCTCTACAGAGATGCTATCCATGTTTCATAGACAGTCTCTACAACTACGTTACTCCTGGGAATGGCAGACCTGAACTCAACCAATTTAATGTAAATGTTGGGGGGTTTGTGGGTCACAGCATATACTTGATAAAAATTCTGCCCTTAACATGTTTGTCATAGAAAATAAGCCAAGGATGTCAAATCTCAGGTCATTGTATGTTTTTTTAAGTACCCATTGAAAATGGTTACCATAGAAAACCAGAACACCACACTAGGGTTAAACAGCAATATTCACGACTCTTGCGAGATTTGCAACTCTGCTTAAATCCATTAGACTGTGTATGTGGCAACCAGTCTTCAGGAAGCGTTTTGCTTAGATTGAGTCATGGAGTTTGGAGAATGTGAGTGCAGATGGTGTTTTTTCTGACCCCAAGTTACAAGTGTGAGGTGAAGCTGGCATTGTGAATGTGCATGCAATGAACATGACAGAAAAAAGATCATTGGTCCTGTATGGAAGGAATTCATGAAAGACTAGAGTGGCTACCATCTCCAGTTATGATAAAATATTAGCTGAAAAATGCCATCAAAAAATCACATACAATGAAGATCTATGAGCATTGTATTTTGTCTTTCAGTACAACCACAAAATGACAGTATTAAAATATATTTACACATACATCAAACACTCAACACTGAAAGCAGAAATACAAATGAATATTCATTCAGTAAGCAGCACACTTCATGGCTAATACATAAAATTCAACACTCAAAGCATTCAAATTTCAACACAGAACATAATTCTTTGGGGCAATGTAGTACTAAAGATTTAATTTCCAGTTTCTGTTCAATGGGCAGAGTACTAAATCATATTATACTTAAATCATAAACGAGATTCATTATAATGTCGATGATGACAGTTCCAGTGCAGCAAGATGTACAAGTTCACTCAGCTTTTTAACTGAGTCAGGGAAAATGCCTGCTTGAAAAGGCTGTGGCTTTCAAAGGGGAACTAAAAATTTTTGCTGCATATGCGGACATGCACAAAGGTTTGCTAAAATACTAAAGGGTCAAAAGGCCAACCCAAGCAACCTGGAAACAGGCTAATAGTGGCAGACACAAAGACAATTTCTCAAACCTTAAAAGGAAATATTTTTCTAGGTAAGAAACTGGATTAAGCTTATTATGTAAATTTAAAACATATATATGGTGACTGAGTTGAATTTACTAATAAAAATTTAACAATATGTTGAGTCATTCAGACAAGCTTACTACTTATTTATTTAAAACAGCACCAACTGCTGGGAAGGGTTGGGAATTTCCCTATTTGCCCCTAATTACATTGGAGGTCTCACCCAAAACAATGTTGAACATGCCAGATCTCTCACTGCTGGGAAAAAAAGGGCATAATTTAAAACTGAATTCAGTCTGTTGACCATAATATAAAGTGAATAACTATTCATCTTTATCCACTTCTATGAGGGGTTGATATGCTTGATCAACCTTCTCCAAACAGCTCAGTCCTGCACCTCCTCTCCAGTCAGACCCTTGTCCTTAAAATCTTCTTTTATTTTATCCATCCACTTCCACTTTGCCCCCCATGCTTTCTCTTTCCTTGTACCTCCATTGCCATCACTCTTTTCCCCACATATTCATTGTCTCTACTCATCACATGTCCATACCTACTTTCCTCTACATTCTTAGATATCTCTCCCACTTTTTGTGTACTTCTCATTGTCTCATTTATTATTCTTTCCTTTCTGTAGCTTCACATATCCATCTGAGCATTCTCATTTCTGCCACAACTAACTTCTGCTTTCTCTTTACTGCCCACATCTCAGCTGTATACATTATTGCTGGTCTTATCACTTAAAAACCTTCCCGTTTACCTTAACCTTAATTCTTCCATCACACAATACTCCTGATACCTTCTTCCAGTTGTTCCATCTACACTGTAGTCTATGGGTTATCACTGCATCTAAGTTTCTACCTGATCCTAGATATTTAAATATCCAGTCTTTTCATTGGCTCTCCCTGCAGGCTGTATCAAATAGGTAAGTACTTAAAGAAGATCCCTAGTGCAGATCTACTTTAAATTGGATCTTGTGTGTGGTTTTAACCTGAGTCTTTACTCCTTCATACATATCCTGGGCAATCCTTACATACTGTACCTCTCTGGTACTACAGTCTTCCTCATGTACCTGCAGACATGGCATTCTATCATAAGCCTTCTCCAAATTAGTAAACGCCATATGCCATCCTTTGTTTTTTCTTGATGCTTTTCTTTGAGCTGCCTCAATGCAAAGAATGTACCAGTTGTTCCTCTACTTGGCATAAAACCAAACCGCTCCTTCCCTATAATGGCCTCTTCCCTAAGCTGTCTCCCTATAAAGGGATTACTATTACTTGCAGTAAGTCGTATCATTTTATTATGGATAAGGAGAAAAAATTAATAGGATTTTAGCTCAACAAATACATATGAAAGATGTTTGAAATGCTGTCACAGAAATCAATACTACAGCTAAAACCAGAGTTCCCAATCATTCCACACATTTAAGGAATGCTATAAAATGCTCAACGTGTATCAATGTAAGGAATGAGGTTCTAACTAGATTTTTGATAACATTAAAAAGGACTGCCCCGGAAAATGTGTTTAAATAAGCAACATAAATCTTAAAGGATTTGTGAGGAGCAGGGAAATAGAGCTCCCTAGTTGTAAGAAAGAAAGAAGGGGCTGAGCATTGTGAGCCATTTGGTACTGTGCTGTGGGGAGTGAAGGAAGGGCCCCCACGTATAAATAAACTGTGTGCTGTGTGGCAAACTTGTGTCCAATCTGTCTGTGTCAGGGTTAGGGGGGCTGTGCAAGCCCCCAGTTTGACAGTACATACTATGAGGCTCTGAAAGGAACCGAGAAGTAACAAAACAGTAAATGCTTGATTAATGACGGAAAGTAAATCCTGTTTTCTATCTATCTATCTATCTATCTATCTATCTATCTATCTATCTATCTATCTATCTATCTATCTATCTATCTATCTATCTATCTATCTATCTATCTATCTATCTATCTATCTATCTATCTATCTATCGTGACTTGGATAAAAGCATCTGGGGCCTCATGCATAAACGTTGCGTACGCACAGAAATGTTGCATAAGAACTTTTCCATGTTCAAATCGCGATGTATAAAACCTACACTTGCCGTAAAGCCACGCACTTTTCCACGGTACCTCATGTCTTGTCGCACACAAGTTCTCCGCTTGGTTTTGCAGACTGGCGGCACCCAGCGTCAAAGCACTGCTACTGTTCCTGTGTGGTTACACCTTATTTTCCTGATGCGGCTTTATAAATACACTGAAACTAACTTCATATTCTTTAAAAGTGTAATGCATCTGATTGTAATTAACTTGTAACAATATAATGGTCCAGGGAACAGCCATAGTATTCCAAATACCATAACTGCTTTAGCGCTGTTACTCTCACTGCACCTTCTTCTTCTTTCAGCTGCTCCCGTTAGGAGTTGCTACAGCGGATCATCTTTTTCCATATTACTCTCACTGCACGACTCGGAGTATTTATATCACTCTATCTGAGTGTAAATCACAGCAGCAGCTGATCAGAAAGAGAATTATCGGTATACAGCTTCAAGGACACGCTGTCTCAGCCACGGCACGTTACATAAAGCGCGTGCACGAGCGTTACTTTTCACGCTGATTGGGATTTATGTAGCAGAAGAACGTGGAAGTTGGAGTACGCACAGATTCCTGCATCTGGATTTTTCTGTGCGTAAGCACATTTTGGCTTTTGTTATAGTGTGAATTCTGGTGAGTACAGTTTTAAGTAGGACGGAATCAGGAGGTGGAAAGTAATAGTAAAAACAGGCAGGTTTAGGTTAGGATTAGCTTCAAATAAACAATGGCCATGACATAAGACAAAATTATAAATGGATTCATAAATCTTAATCAAAATTTAAAGTAAAAATGACAGTCAAAAGGTCTTTTCTTAGTCTGGTGCAGGAAATTTCAATACTTACAAACCACACAAGATTTCACTAGATATCCACAATCTTTAATACATTGGGAATGATTTTATATCATCTTATCCACAGCAATAGGAGTAGCTACTACTTTCAGAAACAGCACAAAAGTAAACTAATTAAAAGCTGTAATTCTTTGGGGTTAAAAACACACAATAGGCCTCATCCAGAAAAATGACAGAAATTTATTATGAAAGCCATTAAAAATTCCCAAAGTTACCTAAATTACTACAATTATTAAGCTGCAATTTTTTGTTTGGACGTTCTATGTGATGTGATATCTATTTATATAATAAAATACTAATGTATGTGTGTGTGTGTGTGTGTGCGTGTGTGTGTATAGGTCCTACGAGCAATATGATTGTTCACTTTTGTTGTTGTTGCTCAGTCAAACATGATAAACTTAGTTTAGATAAACTAGGGTACTTGGCACGACATTAGTGGAAATGTGCAAATTTCATACAGAAGGGGCCAGGGCTAGTATTAAAATGCAGCTTTCTAGAACAGTCTGGTAGCAGAATTAACCAGTGCACTGAAGCCTATGACTATTTTGAAAATAAAAATCTGTGTTTTGCATTGCACACTTTATGAAGGTCATCATCTAAATTTCAATGAGTCTGTTGATGTATTCATGAGTGTGTTTAAGCACTTCACTATTTTAAACGTCTGTTCATTAGTACTTACAGATGAGTAAAAATGTTTGCACTTGGAAATTAATTATGATTCCAGTTCAGCTGAGAATTAATAGTATTTTTATTAATAGTTATCATAGGTTTCCCTTATCGCACTGATATATTTATGTGCCAGCAAAGACAATTGTTTTCTTCATTCTTGTAGCTTTAAGCATGTAATGCAATAAATCAATAGAACTAGGGAATGATATTCCATTTGGGAATCTTATTTTTTAAAACTCTCTTTCAAAATTGTTCAATCTGCTCTAAGTACCCTACAGTATTTTAGGTCACTGAAGGGCATACATCACCAAGGACTGCTTTATCTGATATTGCTTTAAAAAAACTACGCAAAGTAAAAAACAAACTGTAGCTAAGTCAATAGGATAAGGGAAAGTCCTCCTGTTTGCAAACAAGTGATGTAACATGATTTTTAGTAAATATTTGATACAAGATTGTTTTATTAGTATTATACCATTTATCTAAGAGTGTGCAACCTCTCAGAGGGCTTTATGTGATATCTGAGTACGCCAGGGTGCATGCCCTAATGCAACATGCTTCAGTAAAAGTAATGTTATTACACCTTTACCTTGTGTGAAGTTTATGTAATGTATAATACTAAATTTTAATTCACAGTATGCCTTTATTTAAGTTGATTAATCTATCAATGCCATTCATTCATCTATCTATCCACCAGAGCTGCTTAGCTTAATACAGCCATATAGGGAACAGCATAATACACAAGTATGGACCCAGTCCACCAAAGGCCATGTTCACACACACACAGACCAACATTTACTCATATTGGGTCAATTTAGAAATGCTCTTAGTATGGCCGTCTTTGGGATGTGGCATAGAAACATAATCCCAGGAAAACCCCAAGTCACACCACAGAGAGGGCTCCCTCTAGCAGCAGTGGCAAGAGTCGAAAACAAAATATAAAGAAAACCCAGACAAGAGAGTAGACAATAATGGAAAGGAAGAACATAAACTCTCCCTCAACCCCAACAGTCTCATTTAGTACTTATGGGCAGATGTTTTAGGAAGAAGCACTGTGGGTGTAGCCTTTGCAGCATCAGATGTTTCTGCACTTAAATAAAATGTTTTTAACAAAGTTGTCCTCAGATGTGTTACCTTGTTTGAGAATCACATCTGGCTCAGTAAGACTAGGTAAAAATTATTTGTAAAAATGGCTACCATGCATCAGGCATTGTATGATAGTTAGTACCTCGATTCACAGATATTTTAAAGCTCCCACTGTCACTCCCCACTGTACATATAAGTGGGTCACCACTGCGCTATTCAGCAAAATACCCTAGAATGTCTCTGTTATGGTTTCCTCAGACCCATTTTAGCTTAGTGAACAAATTGACAGGTCAGTAAATGTTGATCCTGTGCCTCTATGTATTGTTGTTGAGCATTCAATTCAGTTCAGTTTTTTTAATGAAATTGTATTCATTTACAGACACATACATTGTAAAAAAGCATTATAATACAACAATAAAAATTCACTTAGCTAAAATTAAAAGATGAAACATCACACCTCCAAAAATACTAACAAATACTTAAACAAAACTAGAAAAACCCTACTCTTAATCAATGCAGATAGATAATTATTAACAATAAGCCCATTATAATATACTTCCTTATATTGATTAAAACAACAGGAGTTGAACGGAAATGTTGGCAGCTGCCCAGCAGACTTATTTTAGAATGACATTAATGAACTCGTACCACATTCTAAAGAAGCTGTGCAAAGTTTAACAGAAAAAGGTTTGACTTTATTCCTAGTTTTAGATTTTCTACTGAGTTATGGAGAATGCATTAGGATTTTTCTAGTTAAGAAAAATTACACACTATAAAAAAAATTACTCTAAGCAGATGAAATGCTTTATATGAAGCCATTATATCTTGTTTTCTTTATTTTAAAATGAATTAGCACCTCAAGAAAACTGTATTTAAGATTATTTAGCTTATTTTAAGAAATCTTGTCAAGTAAATTTTGCTTACCTCATGGGCAGATTTTTTTGCTAAATAAAAGCAAAACAACTCCCATTTCAAGTTCTTCTATCTAGTTTTTTGCATATGCATTTTTTTCCCAGTGTAGGAAATCACAATGAGTATCAGTGAGTATTAGTGTTATCAGTCGATTCTCTAATCCAGTATTTCTCCAAATCTTTTTTCTCATGACCCCGTCTTGCCTTTCTTTGTGTCCACAAGTCCCAGTCTATGACGACTGTTGCTGCTAACAGTCTGAGCAAGGTGGTGGAGTCCCATGGTAAGTCACGACCTTGCACAATACAATAATCGATAGCCCATGACCTAACCCAAGCCATACTTTAAGAAACAATGTTCTAATCCCATCCAGTTTGGGATGATTGTAATTCCAAACCTATCTAATGGATAAGTAAATATCTTCTCCCAAAAAGGGTTTAGTTGAGGACATTCAACAAAACATATGATGCAAAGATGCCAGCGTTGCATGGCATTGTTCACAATTACGGTCGAATTACTGATACTGTATATGTTAAGTCACTTTAATCTGGAGAGCTGTGTCCAATGTACAATTTTAAGATTAACTAGCACAAGTACCTGGCATGGCTAGGATATATCTGTGAAAAAGGGTTAAGGTAAGAAAGCAAATATTTATGTTGTTTTTAAATGTTGAGCCTTTTGTCATTTATCCCTGAAATGTAGTGTCATGTCTGTCATCAACACTACCTTTCTGATAACTATCATTTTCTGCCCTCAAGAGTCAAGAATCTGTTCTTTTTGTGCATGATTGTATTCCATAGTTATGGTATGTACTTGCTGATTTGAAAATATAAATGTGTTCCCTGGTTTAGTATGGTTTCACAAATAGATGTTTAATCTCATATTAATATACTGAATGGCTGATTGAATAATTAAATTTATAGAATGCGAAAAGTATTTACAGTGAGGGTTTGAATTGAGGTTTACAGGCATCACTGCAGGTGTCCATATAATTACAGGAGACAGCACCAGTGGCGATATTCAATCATTTTGATTCAAGATAATTCAAAGTCGATTCATTCAAAGTAGATTTAAAATTGCTACAAATCGCAATACTGTAGTGGCATTAACGCATAAATTATAATTGTTTCATCATAAAATGTCTACCATCAAAAAACAGTATATGTTGCCAACACCATCCTCTGTCATTCTATTTCTATCATATTCATATATGATATATGAACTAAAATTCTGTCTAATCACACAGAACAACAATTAAAAGTAATTTGATTTGAAATGGTGGACTGAAGTTCTTCAAAAAGGAAGAAAGCCTCCAAATATGGCTGCTGTCACACCTTTAGGATGAAGTGTCTGGGGCATCTTAGTTATTAGCTAAACAAACAAGCCTGGTAGACTGAATAATCTCATTTTGTTTGTCAAATTTCTTACATCCAGAAGCTCAGCATGTGCTAAAAAATCATATTTCATGATAGTATTCGTTCATGATAGCATTTTTTGCACAGATTAGTGAAAAATGAAAAGTTAGAATAATTCAATTCCACTCCTTACATCAATTAGTGATAGCAATGATCGTCCAGGAGTGAGCGCTGTGACATTATCTGATAAAGTTTGGAAAAACTACTGATATTCTCTTCATTGCTAGATTAAATGTATTTACATATCGCCATTGGTGGAGAATTACAGAAATTAGGCAGATTGTTTTTAACAAAGCTCGTGACTTGTAAATGATATTAGGTGTGATAAGGGAAATCCATATGTACAGACTTCAGGGTCGAAATACTCAGTGACCTGCATAAATTAAATTCTGTGTAAATAAAGAAGTCCTAGAATACAAAATTATCCTGCATTAGAGCAGGAGATTACATTACAGTATCTCTGTCTTCAATTGTGTTGAGTAAGTGAAGCACAATGTGAATATTAGTAAATTCACAATAGTTATTGATGACTGGAGGAGAGAGCAAGATATATTGTATGGAGCAGTTGGTACAAGATTTTCTTACTGGACCTATCTAAGAAGGTGTATTTCAGCACTGTTTCTTCCATTGTTTCATATTACTAATATTACTAATATTCATAATCAAATAGAGTTTTCTGAAAAATTACTTGTTAATACATATAGAAATATTCTGAAAAAGAAATAAGAATTTGAGAAGCGTATTTATTTTGACATTAATTCTGGAGAGAATTAATTAGAGAGAGCTGAAGAGTTTTCAAGCTGCAAAAGGTGAGTTTAAAAAGACCTTCTTGTAAGCATAATATCCAAATTCCTGAACCATTCTGAGAAAGTCATCTGAAAGTATTCATATATATTATGAAGTGCTAGTGAGTTAACTAGAAAAGTGCATGTTTAATCAAATTAATTTTAAACATTCATATAAGAACTTTAATACAATTGGCAATAATACATTTGGATCAGTAATAAACAGAACCATACTCTCCACATAAAAGGATGTGTTTTGATCCATTCCTACTCTTATGATCCCCTTTATTTCTGACGGTTTCTGGGGTACATAGCCAGAAATTCGATAACAGTCATGAAAGGCATTGGTGCCAGTGGGCAGCATCATCTTAATATAGCAGCACTCTTCACAGTCCAGTATTGTCTCAGTAGTGAGAAAGGAATTACCCTGTGGATCAAGATTTCAACTTCTTGAGTGTTCTGGTTATAGGTGGAATAGCACACTTGAGTAACTGATCTCTGGAAATTACATTTGTCTCTAACAAAAATATTATATCTGGTCTATGGATCTGAGCACATTTTTCTTTTAAGCTCATGATTGAGACCAATGAACATTCCAGCTTGTTAACTTTAATGTTCAATCCATATCATGTAGTGCAGGGGTCTCCAAACTACGGCCCGCGGGCCAAATCCGGCCCGCCAGTGTCATCAATCCTGCCCGAGACAGCTAATGGCTTATTGTTGTTATTGTTGCTGTAATAAGTTGGATAAAAAAACACAGAATGATAATAGCTCGGTTTTATTTACTTGTTAGGTAAAGCTTAATGACAAGTATAATATGCAGAAAATTTAACTTTAACTTTAACTAAGCATAATAACTAACAAATAATTGAAACCAACAAGGTTATTCACGAATGTTTAATTGTTACTGCGCTTTTGAAAGTACTACTAGCGCCATCTGTTAGCGATAGAGGGTACTACAACTACCTATTTCCGCTTTTGACCACCAGATTTCGTCACGGTCGTAACAATACACAATAGTAATTGAACTAGCGAATTTAGCAAGCGTATGCTCGCTCAGGGCACGTACTCGGCGACTAGTCTAGAAATTATAGATAATGGCAGGAAAATTTAAACGGTTTTGGCCCTTGGAACTTATTGGAGTAATCAGTATGGCCCTAAGGCTGGAAAGTTTGGAGACCCCTGATGTAGTGTATGCATCCTAAAATTCATCTTCACATTCAGGAGGAATTAACAACTCCCTGGATTTCTTTACTGTCAGTTAAATTCTACATTTACAAATATTTAGCCCTGCTGACAATTGTAATGTTTTGTTAACTATGGTATTACAATTAAAATGTGGACTTTACATGTTGTGTACAGCTTGTGATTTTTGTGTAGTCTACAGATATTCTAAATACACATGCACAAATTTAAAAGTGTAGCATAATACTAGAAATGCACAATATTATGTAACATTCACAATTATATAGGAACACATTTATGTAGTGTCAGATACACAGAAATACATAATTATAAACATTGCTTTTGTAATAATAAGCCTAAATTTACTCCAGTGCTACTATATAGCACCTCAGCAAGGTACACAGATTGTTTGTGAGCTTGACTGCTGTGGGATATTAGAGGATCACACACTTTACACTTAATGATTTAGATCTATCCATTAAACAAAAGAGTTACACACCATGTTATGTTATTTAAGAGAGGCAGAGATTAGTGCTAGGATTCTCAAAAGCAGAAATAGCCTGCAAGTAGCTTTCAACGAACACCAAAAGCTGAAATCACTAAAGAGTCTTAAGTCAGTTTATGGAAAGTCTTGATTTTTCTTTGAAAAACTACAACAATTTTCTTTAAGTTGTTTAGGTCTCCCTTTTAGCAAATTTCAAAAAAGGCTCTTGATGTAGAACTTGTTAAAATAAGATGTTATATGCTAACACAAGCACAATCCTGCCAAGAAATCCTGGCATCCATTGTAATGGCTGTGACTGGTGTCATAGCCATCATGCCCACCTCAAAAGCCTAAATTTTCACTGGTTTTGCTAACCTTATCAAATATGCTCAGTATGTACCTGGCAACACAAGCTAACTTCTGATTAAAACTGTAACAACGGCATAGAAAAAGATGTCAGATCAGCACAGTCCCTCGTCCTGCCAAGGCCCTGTTACAAGAATTTCAGCAGTGCAGTTCATCACAACTGTCAAAGCAATTTGGCATATACAACAAATCAAATATTTCTCCATCATCAAATATATATTTAAATATATATTTATCATGCCAGTACTAAAACAAGAGAATGAATATTTAATCAGCCAACATTTCCATTTTATTTTTTAATATCATTTCTAAAAATAATGCATAAAAATTCCAATGTCAGGATCCTTTCTGAGTTTCTTTCAATTCATTCTGATGTTTGTTGTTTCTTTGCACTTCTTTATTATTTATGCTTTTTGCTGTCCTTTTTTAGAGGTCATCATTTTTTACAGTATATTTTGAGTATGTGGTCATTTTTATTTTGTTATCATTCAATGTTTTTTTAAACTATGTACAATCAATTTTTTTTCTGTATTTTTAGTTTTGTTTTGAAAATTTTGTACTTTAGTATTATTATTTTGGTGCTGTCACTGTGCTGCCATTTTGTCAAGACAAAATGTTCACTTGAAAAGGGATTGTGACTGTGTTATCGTTGTCAGTGCTGCAATGGCTGTCCCATGTTCATGGAATTCCACAGAGGTATTAAAACTTTAGGTGTGCATCTGCTGACCAAGCTTCTCAATACTCCAAACAAAATTCTGCATATGTGAAAAGTGCTTTTTTATTATTATTATTATTATTTAGGGCTCAGAATCTTTACTAGTTTACTGTCTATATCTCTCAACTTCTTTTTGGCCTGTTGTAATTTGGTGGGTTGGTTTCCTGGTTTTGACCTCCGTTTGTTTAAGACTTAGATTTTCCTCTTTGTAATATCCCGGTCATTTTAGGATTATGTTTCTCTTAGTTTGTGCCCTTTGTCATCAGTGGCACAAGACTCCTGGTGTGGTGCTTCTGCATATGAATCCATTAGTAATATCTTTCCACTATCTAATTTAAAGAAATACTCGACCAAAATGTTTGATTTGTAATGATAGTCGGGAAAAAAAATGTAATTTCATATTTTCATGAAGAACAGAGATAACAAAGATTTTCACACAATAGTCATCTGTGAAGAACAATGTTCGACAACAGTAAATAATATCAAAAATGGCCATTAAAAGAATCTCATGCTACTGGTGTCCCATAATCCATGTGTCAAATCATTCAGTTTCAACCTAGAAATTGCATGCATTGTTTGCTCAAATATTATTCTGAGATGTTAAATGAAAGATCTTTTCCTGACCATACCCTGGGATCTTTGAAAGGAACAAACTTTAAAATGTTTCTATGTATTCTATATTTTTTAGATGCTGTCTGAGTTTTCAAGCCTGATCAGTATTTCTTTTGGAATATAAATAGTTGGGAGGTGTAGAAAGTTGGACAGCTTTCTTTTAGCAAAGTTTCTGATTTGAAAGTAGTGGGAAAAATCGTGTTAATGGGAAGTTAAATTTAAAGCGTAATTTTCATAAAATGTAAAAACATTATTTATGTACAATTTTCTTAAGTGTTTTAATCCCAGACATTTTCCAAACATTAAACTCTGTGTAGGTTAAAGAGGGTAGAAAAAGATGATTTAAAGGGGCAACAGAGAAAAGCTTCTCTGCCTTAAAGTGCTTCCTGCATTGGTTCCATATTTTGAGTGATGAACAATTAGATTATTGGTATATTGACAATAATTTGTATGTACTGGGGCACAAAGCAGGGCATATAAAGAAGTACAGCAAGATTTCAGTTCTATTGCAGACCAGGCTTGTGTGTCTTTATAGCTTGTATATTTTCCACCCACTAATAAAATTGAAAGTTAGGTAATGCCATGCCACCTTCTGCTTTAGGTTTTTGTAGACTCGCCCTTTGGATGTGCGGATGTTTCAAAGTCCAAATAAATGAGGTTATAATTAAGTTTAATTTCTTAAAGAGTGATTTGTCAAAGTATATGAGGATGCTCTGGAATAGAAAAAGATCCTTGGGAAGGATGTTCATCTTGACACTATTGATTCTCCCTGCTAATCTGAGATGGAAAGTTTAATTGTTTAATTTTTTTTTCATGTTGATAGCTAAATTTTGTTGAAAAAGATCTTTAAATTTACTTGTGATGTTTACCCCTAGGTATTTATACTGACCTGTTAAAATAATTGTGAAGGTTTCCAGTATAATATTGAGTGCAAGGGAGTTCACTGGAAAAAGCACACTTTTATTCAAATTAAGAGAAATTCTGCTAGTGCAGAGGTAGGCACCGCTGGTACTGGAGGGCCGCATGGCTGCAGGTTTTTGTTCCAACCTAATTTCTAAATGAGAACCCAATTATTGCTAATGAAACACTTACTGCTCAAGTGGTTCATTTTAGTGGTCTCACTTGGTAATGTTTCCCACCCTTAATTGCTTATTTCTGTCTTAAACAACTGCAATTCACTATTTTTAATGGCTCCTTATTAGCAATAAGATGCAAATGACAAAGGAGTCAGCAGATCTTCATCTAACTTGTTTCCATTTACATGTGTGTGGATTCATTATGCACAGCTCCATGGAGCCTCTTGAACCCGACACCGTCAATAAGTCATGACTGGGATGAGCTGTACAAATGAGGACGCTACATGAAGCAAGGGGAAGGTACAAAAGTGTTCAGTGCTTTTATTAAAAACAATCCAAAAGTGTTCAAAAGTGCAGTACTCCTATATCCATAATAAGTAAAATCCATAAAAGGTGTATCTTTGGAGGTTAAAATCACAATAAATAAATCCATTAAAAATGAGGTTAAAGTCAACTGGCAGGAAACTGTCTTTACTAAAAAAGCCCAGTGCTTTCTTTCTCACTGGCAGTTCCTCTGCTTCTTCCATAAGGGCCTTGCAGCAGAGGAGTCACCCTAACAGCAGACGCAGCTGACCTTCCTCAGGTCTGGGTCCCTGCCGTCCTATGACTACAGAAATGCTCCCTCTCTGGACCTCAGCTTGGGTTCCCAATAGCCAGGGCGCTCACACTGGGGCTCTTCTGCCAAGCATCCTCAACCCCTGCTGCCTTACTGGTCTTCCACTGCAAGCCATCTAAACTCTGGTAAACTCCTGCTCCTCAATGACACATTCAAACCTCCCACCTGAGTGTCGGCCACACACTCCTCTTCAGGGCTCACTTCCCAGCTGCCTGCTTTCGCACTCTTGAGTTTGCGCTCCTCAGCTCACTCGCACCGGCTCCTTCCGACTTCTGGCCTCTTTCTTTCTTTCTTTCTTTCTTTCTTTCTTTCTTTCTTTCTTTCTTTCTTTCTTTCTTTCTTTCTTTCTTTCTTTCTTTGTTTCTTTCTTTCTTTCTTTCTTTCTTTCTCCATCTGGCCTCCGTCTTTTCTTGATTCTTCCTTCTCTTGCTCTCACGCTTCCCCTTTTAAAACGGGGACGTGGCACAGCTGTGTTGATTAGCAGCTCCCGGCATTGCGCCCAGGATCTGCTCTCGCCACACTATCACGCACCCTCCTTTTAAGACGCGAGTGCAGTGATTATTTATTTAAAAAGATGCCAATCAACCATGGACCCCACTTTATCACAGTGACAGACTGAAATTATCTGTTTTAACCTTCAAATCATTTGGATGATTTCAATGGAAAGGAAAAAAAATTATGATGTTAGAACATTACACTGCAGACTAACGTGCCATAAAATGAAATAAAGTTTGAGACTGGCAATCATTGGTTCTTAATTTTGAAATTGTGTTGGAATGAAAACCTGCAGCCACTGTGGCCCTCCAGGACCGATGTTGCCCACCCCTGTGCTAGTGCATTAAGCACGACTGGTACTTAAGTTTGTGGGTCTGATATATATAGTACTGTATTATCTGCATATAGTGATATTTTCTGTACAAGCCCTTCTCTGATGAGCCCCTTTATCTGTGACAAATTTTGAAAGTAAATGGCCAATGGCTCAGTGGCAGTTGCAAAAAGCAATGGTGATAGGGGGCAGCCATGGCAATGCTGTGTTCACGTTCGCAGGTTGGATCTTTGCCTGGAAACGCTTTGGACAATTTTAAACGTGACAGACGTGCTCGATATATCATTTTGAGTTGAATAATTGTATGCTTTGCGCACATGGAGCTCAAGTGAATTCTCTGTATTGCTACTTTCCACTCCTTTTCTGAGAAGTTGAGTGAGAGATCCTTTTCCCAGTGTCCTCTTGGATCTTTGAAAGGGAGGGACTGTAAAATAATTTTATAAATTGCAGAAATGCTGTCTGAGTCCTCAAGACGGAGCAATATTTTTTCCAGCATTGAGGGAGGTGGGAGATGAGGAAAATTGGCCAGGTTCTGTTTAACAAAGTTTCTAATTTGAAGGTAGTGAAAGAAATGTGTTGCTGGAAAGTTACATTTGGAGTGTAATTGTTTATAGGATGCGAAGATGTTGTCTATATACAGATCTGTGATTTAATCCCAAATATTTTCCAGATATTAAAAACTGCATATGTTTGAGAGGGTGTAAAAAGGTGGTTCTCATGCAGAGGTGCCACCGATAAATAAAAGATTCTCTATCTTAAAAAACTTCCTACATTGGTTCCATATTCTGACTGAGTGAGGCACAATTGGGTTGTTAGTATATTGGCGATAACTTGCATTTATTGGGGCACAAAGCAAGGAATAAAGAAGTACTGCAGGATTTTATTTCTATTGCTGACCAAGCCTGTGTATGTTCATCTATTTGTGTCCATGTCCAGGTTTTTATAGCTTGAAACCCAAAACTTATACGGCCCTTCAAAAATAAGACACATTTTATTTTACATCTTCTTGCTTCCTCCAGTCTCGCATCGGTTTCTCAGACACAACGAATTTTGTTGCAGCAGCACAGTTACCAATTTCTTTCGCCACTTCAATGGCTTTTAATTTAAATCCAGCTTCAGATTTTCTGCTGATCGAATGCTCCACCATAGATAAGGGATGCTGTTACGATAAAGGTGTATGAGGGTGTGAGATACAAAAAACACAAAACAGTACAAATGTCACTTCGGAATAGTTTGGGTATTACCGTACACATGACGACACCAAATGAATCAAGGAGAAGGTGCACAAGTGTTCAGTGCTTTACAAAGAAAAAAAAGGCAGTGTGCTCCATGTTTACTCTCTCAGATGGGCGTTAGCATATCGTAATCTCTTGGACCAATAACATGAGTTTTCCGCATTCGACTTATACAACCGACATTATAAAATGCTGGAAATTATATGGAAAAATTAAGCCCCAACTTCTCCGCAAGGGAACATAAACGTGAGCATATATGGTAGATAGATAGACACTCCAAAATATAGGAAGGAGCAAGATTTTCTACAGCTTTATATAGCATTAGTAGCAACTAAATTCTAAAAGACACAGGTAACCAATGTAACGACACTTCAACTGGTGATTAATGATGCAAGTTGAAGGCCTCTGCATAGTAAATGAGAAATTACAAGTCTGCCAAGTCTTCATAATGAGATCTGGGTGAATTAGATCCCAGCAATGCAAAATGTGAAGGTTGTCACTGCTTTCAGGTAGCCATAGAAGTTGAAGATACCCGATTTAGAATTTCAAAAAGGCTTTACTGAAACTCCATGTTTACAATTAAGGGACTCAAACAGCTTTGTACCCAAAAATAAGAACAAAAGGTTACTTTGCAAATGTAGATCTGACCTCCAACCGTTTGAAAATGTTGAAAGGTGCCAAGTGTAGTCAGGTGCTTTTCCAAACCTGTTGTGTTTCACGTGTAAAAATAATGGGATGCAAACAGATCACTCTTACAGCTGAAACTTCACATATGAATATGAAACAACATTGGCAAGTTCAACTTTCAAAATATAAGAAACAAAAAATAACTGTGTCAAGGAGTGAAGTTAGTGAACAAAAGGACCAACCCATTGCCATGCAATGAGATTGTTGAGTTTGACTATAATTTCTCCTCATCAGTTTGGAAATGTCTCTCTATTTTTGGGACTCTAATATGATTAAAGGAGTTTTAAAAGAGGCAGGCCCAAATAAAGAAAATGTGTGTAGAGTGTAAACGTTTGGAAATAAAAACCTCCAATTATTAATGTTTCACCTGTCTTGCTTGAGGCATAGGTGGGGGATATATCTGTTAATAGGGGATGGAGATCGACTGATCTGAGATTGTCATTGATAACAACGACTCCTCCTATTTAGTCCCCATGCATATTTGCACATTGTTTTAGTGCACATTTCATTTTTTAATTAATGTTATTATTGGGTTTCTGTTAGATAATACGTTGATGTTATTCAGGGAAGGCTGTGTTATATTATGTGAGAGAATAAAAGGAGCATCAAGGGGTAATATACTGTAGTTATTGTGTATGAAGTATTTTGGAATGCAGTGTACATTAAAAGATTACATACTGTAGCATTTGTTTTAGGAATAGAATGAAGACACTACTGGAATGGTTAAGTAAGCAAACAGTATATTTCAGGGGATGATTCGTGAAAGACTTGACAGTTTTCATGTACACAGTTTCCATAAAAGTATAAGAGCTAGAAACTACACTTTTATTTAGGTATTTTATTTGGGTGTGTAAGCTAGTGAGCCAATCATTGCAAATATTCAGATGATGCAAGCCAATGAACCAATCAAAATAAATGTCAAGATGGTGTCAGTCAGCAATAATTCAGCGTTGTTAGGCATATTCAGTTGTCTAAAAATATAAGCATTTGCCTTTGATTTTTAACCATTTCTTCACAGGCTGCTGTAATGGAGTGTATCCTCTTCATGAAGAGAAATTAAAGACACAATGAACATGCTTCATCCTGCCTGTTCTTTGGGTTGATTAATTATTTAAATACCCAAAAATGTCCTAGTTAAGGACAAACCTTCTTTCTTTAATATAGTCCAATGCATTCCACAGTTACATCACAACCAAATAAAACCAAACGAAACTCACTATCAGATAACAACAAAGAATTTTCTTTAATTTAGTAAGAACAGTTCGGGAAGGTATAAGGTTCAGCCCAATAATTTGGGAGACTTTTTAGGTATCTTCAACACTTCAAAGGAGTTAACTTTAGGATTTAAGTTTATGATTGCAGCATTTTTTCAATTTACATTCCTTGGCTTTATAGATTTCTAATCAGAAACATTTGCCACTAAATTATTAATTAGCAATCTAGTATCCATTCATCCATTCATTATCCAACCCACTATATCCTAAATACAGGGTCATGGGGGTCTGCTGGAGCCAATCCCAGCTAACACAGGCCACAAGGCAGGACACAAACCCCAGGCAGGCCACTTGCCCACTGCAGGCAATCTAGTATACAATATTTTTTTTTATTATATTCTTGGACTACTAGACTGAGTATTGCAAACTGAAAAGTTAAATATACTGTGATTTGCCCCTTGCTAAAAAAAAAATATTGTAAATTTTTTGCCAAAAACAAAACTAGAGAGATTATTGAATCCCTTGAAAAAAACTGGAATGCATTTTCAGAATTTATGTGTCTAACAACAATACATACAACACCCCATAACTACTAGATTGATGAATGAATTAATCCAGAAAAATGTGGCTAAAGCAGACCGCTTTAGCTGCCTTAGAGGTCTAAAGTCTATAAGACAAGCAACAAGAGTACTTTCTTAAAAAGTAAGATAAATGATCTTCATGTCTCTTGTGCCCTCACTCTGTTTCCACTTCTCTCTTTCATTTTTTCCTTCATTTTTCTCAGTTGTTGAATGATTCTGTTTCTCACTCCAGACTCAAAACCCCTCTCTGGTTACTGTATGTGCAATACTCCTCTCAGATGGTCTTCATTACATTTTGTTGGATTTAATTCAATTTATCCTTAAACTTGAGAATGTTGTTGAATAATTTACTGTATACTGAAGAAATTAAAGAAACATAAGGAATTACCAATTCATAATAAACTAACTAATGGAACAAAAATTAAAAGACTGGCCATGTATGTAAAAAACAGATGACAATATATCAAATATAAACTATACATAGAATGTCACATATACATAATAGTATAATGGTACTGACAAGTTACGTCATTCATCCAGGGAATGGCATCAATGCTGAGTCATCAACAATATGAGCTGGCAATTCATCATTCAAATGAGCATCTCCAGAGTAAGCTGTAGTGAAGCTTATAAAAATGGCAAACCTGCAAAAGTGGCCTTATCTCTAACTACTGCGGTAACAGTATGCTCTCCTCCTAAGGATAGTGAGCTCTAAAAGAGCAAGAATCCATTGGATCACTGCTATCGAGCACAGGCATGGTGCAAATATATATATTATATATCTTTATATATAATACTTTAATGTGGCTGTTCGTTTGCAAATTGTTTGAACTATTGTCCTGAAATGTGGTACACATATACTATGTGAGGTCTACTATCTGCTTTCAGGGTGATGATTGACCTCCAAGGTTATTCCTCTTTTTATTTTTATTTTATTTTATTGTAGAATCAACTCTCAAAGAAAATGTACTAATTGCAACACAAACACTAACTTAATCAGTTTAAACACGAAAAGATGGCGACAAAAGAGGAGAAAAAGCAGGCCGCTTATGAGGACAAAAGAAGAGCTGCTCTGGAAGCAGCAAGCGCGTCAACATTTGGGACATGAGAAGGCAGCCCCCCTGGTTTGCATCAGGCCCATGGGATTGGAGCTTGGAACCTCAACCCTGTTGGGGCCCTTAGGCACTGCCAGGGGGCACCTGGACAATTCCAGAGCCATGGACTGCAGCACTTCTGCCACACCAGGAGGTGCTACCAGAAAAGAATCCAGGCACACCCAGAATGCTTCCAGGTGCCCATGCAGCACTTCTGCCACACCAGGAAGTGCTGCAGGAAGATCGTCAAGCAGAACCTGCAGCATATCCAGGTGCAACATAAAAGGGGCCGCCTCACTCCATTCGGAGAGCCAGAATAGGGAGGTAGAGGACAGAGCTGGCGGGTGAGGAGTGGGGGTGGCAAAAGGAGAGAAGAAAAAAATAAAGAAAGGAAAAGGACTGAGCATTTGTGGCTGATTGGTGCACTGTATTGTGTAAAGGCAGCAATAAAGAAATAAACGTCTGTGTTTTGGGACTTGTGTCTCAGTGTCTGTCTGTGTCTGGGCTGCTCTTCCCCAAGTGGCATCCCAGATGGGACTGTCTGGCCGGTAATTGGTAGAGGACCCACGAAAACTATAATCCTGTGGCCAGCCTGATCAACAGACACGCCTGCACGGCAGCCAGTGGCTGACCTGCACAATCGCTGGAGGTCCACGGAAGCCCCGCTCCTGCCTATGGGAAGGAACAAAAGTAGGCAAGCCTTGGGAGTGGTGAGCTTTCAAAAACACATCGTCGTCACGGACGCCTAGGTCAGCACAGTAGCTGAAGAGGCCACCTGGAGGAAGTACGCCCAAGGAGACATGTAAGTCTCGCACCTGATGTCAGTAGGCCTGGCGGGGATTACTTTGCCATACCCTGGTTTTGCTTTATAGAAGGGGACTGCCTGGATCCGCGTCTGTGGCTGACGCATGCTGACCCATTGGGAGACATCAAGATGACAGTGGAAGAACAGGGCAAAGAGTACCTTGAAACTATCTAGTTTGTTAACACAAGCAGGTATGCGGCTTCTGTCTTTTTTAACCCGTACTGCAGTTTAAGCAGTGCAGTTACTATAATTTGATTTGTTCTAAAACCTGAATGAAACTTATAAAGAATAGAATGTTTATTTAGTCATTTAGTTGTTGAAAACTACTTTTTCTTGTATTTTACTTAAAAAGCCAGGTTAGAAGTGAGTCTAAATTTATCAAGTACAGAAGAGTTGAGATTATTTTTCCTAAGAAGGGGTTTAATTACTGCAGTCTTTAGACAGTCTGGGAAGACACTGATATCTAACGATGTGTTCACTATGACAGTACACTGTCAATTAGCACATCCCAGACTTCTTTGAAAAATCCTTCTGGGACTGGGTCAAGGATACAGGAGGAAAGTTATAGTTCAAGAAAATCTGTTTCAGCGAAGGAATTTAATTGTCTAAAAAGATCATGCTGAGGTTCAACAGGATTCATTTTGGAGGGACATATTCAATTATTTCTAGTATCATTTTTTATATGTTTCAAAAAAGTTGACAGAAGCCTCACAAGTTTTTTTTAGAAGTTTCCAGGTGGCATTCTGTTGAATGAATTTGATGTAGAAGACGATCAATCGTCGAGAATGAAAATCTTAGATTTCCAGAGTTATGATTTATAATTTTAGAAAAATAGCACCACCTCTCAAGACGGCTACATTATTCTTTTTATTTTAAACATGTTTGGTCCCTAATACTGCTCTAATCATTTTTCCTGAATTAATACTTCCTGAAATGCACTGTATTCTAGCTTAAAAATATGTGCTTTTGACAGTTTTGTTGTAAATATGCATTGCTGGTTTAACATTGCCTCTTTTGTCTGTTCATTAATTTTGCAGTGTATTCTTAACGCTAGAAGAATTTTGTATTTCTTCATATTTTAGTCTTCTCAAATTTGTTTAATACAGAAACTATGTTTACTTACTTATATATTTTCCATTGTATATTCTACTTAATTTGTGCTCCATTATCTCATTTTACTATATGATTCCTGCATATGTTTCTTCAGAGTCTGCTTTTTTGTACATATAGACAATGATTGAGTTCCTATACTGGAGAAGCCAAATCCTGGCTCAGTTTGGTCTCACTATTGTATCATTTCAAATTAATCACTCCTACGTTTTTTCAAACACGTTGTATTCCTCTTATATAACTTTTAATATAAGTTAGATATTTACTTAGGCACTAATGGTCTAGAATCTTTCAGATTTAACAGTATTACTTATACCGTACTGCTAAGTCCAATCACCATGTAGATAGGATTTGCAAGAAACTTTGCTTGTGATGGTATTTTTAGACTGGAAAGGAAGGCACAATGCAATGGTAGGTACCAGTAAAGACCTAAAAGAGAACAAAAAGTGTGATGTAGGAAATATTAGGCAACATTTCGAGTGTCACACACGTGCGCATGGGAGACAGCTAAAGGGCTTGAGTGAAGGGAGCTCTGAGGCATCTCGGGATGTGGCAGAGTGCACCGATTCTTTTTCTCCCTTTCCTGTAGACCATTCCTGGCAGATTCCACCTGGCTCTCTTGACGTCACTTCTGGGACCGAGCCAATGGAACTAGACCTTACCAGCTCCGGCCCCTCTGACGTCACGTCCGGGCTCGATCCAATGAATGAAGAACACGTGCCTGATCCTTATGACCTCACTTCCTGTCTTCCCCTTTAAAAGCCTGCCCCTTTTCCTTTTTCCCTCAGTCTTGTTCTGGACTCAGTTATATGCACTCCAGTGCTGTTTATCTGATAAAAATTAGTTTTGCAGCTGGGATACCATATTATACGGGTGGCTGCCCCAAACCTTTATCTGTTTATGTCTCGTTTTTATGACACGAGAGATGTCCCAACAATTGTCAGGGATGACTGACCATATGAAAGTGAGCAGGTGGCCTTGGACTGTTGGCAAAAGGATTGCATTCCTTCATGACAATAAAGGATGTGATCCAAGGATGACAAAATGGAATATCTTTACAGGTGAGGATTGGCTTCAGTTCCTTGAGTATCAGCACTCAGCCTAGAGTGAAAACAGGGCACAATTTTGTCCTTTTAAGCCAGTAAAAAGGATGTCTGTATAGGTAAACACTTTAAGGGATTGTGAATTTTTGGAGATGTGGTGCTACCAGAAAGCACAATGACTTGGTGGCCCAACACAAGTAATTTTTGGTCTGGATGGAAGAAGGAGGGTAAGGCTACTCGAATCCAGAAGACCTATGAGTTTAGTGTCACAAAATGAGTTGCACAAACGTTGACTGGCAGGAGGAAGATACACCATGTTAGAGAGGGTGAGAGAGAGCCTGGAGATGAAGGTGGGAGTGCTTGAGTTACTTCAGAGGTGGATACATGTGTAAGCCACTCTACTTGGTAGACAGAGTTGCAGAATTTTGTAGGAAGGTCCATGAAGCCAGCAGTTTTTTAACTTGTTTTTTTTTATTTTAAAGCTGTTATATTCTCCCTGTAGTTATGCCTAATGTGCCCTCCTTTGTGCTTAGGTTGTGAATAGATACAGAGTTTGCTTTTTATATTATGTACCTAGGCATCATTTTGGTTTGTGAAGAATACTACACGATTGTCCCATCCTGTTACATTACCTCATAAGGTGAAGGTGTATCTACTTGATTCTGCTTGGTGTATAAAATGAACGTATTGGATATGTGCTTTATTCTCAGTGGCCAACAGGAGCAGGATACATTTAATTCTTCTTTGCTGGTGAATCACACTCTCTTCAGCCCACCTCCTATGACATCACTCAATCATATGTACTGATGAAAAAACTGCGTGGCAGCCAAAGACACAGGAAATATTCAGAAAGTAGAAGAAGGCATTGATTCAGTGAATATTAACAAAAACAGGTAGAGAATGAATTGAAGCTAATGTTTCATAGTTAAAATGAAGCTGAACAGGGGATGGATATTTCAGCAACACAACAAACAGCCCAAGACATACCTCAAAATCAACCATCAAGTGCTTACTGAATATGAAGATTAAAGTGTTGAAACTTGAATAATATTCACAATCTGTGGGGAGATCTCAAACATGCAGCATATGCAACAATACTTGTGAGGGAATATTGTAATCTGAGAAAACTATTTTTAAGTTAAAAACACAAACACTCTTAGGTTGCTGCAAGAAACAGTGATTTTTGTCATAAGAGATCTTACTAAATAGCAAGTGATAGGATGATAAAACCTTCATACACACCACATTGCGACTGAGGAGGAGCTTCTTCCCACAGTCCATCCCCATCTTGAATGAGCTAAGTGTCTAGAACTACATTATGCTCTGTTGTTAACATTCTTACATTAAGTTATTTATTTAGTTATCATTTATTATCAAATACTTTATAATCCTATTAATTATATAGTATTGCACTTGTTTAACGTGATTTTAGTTGATATTTATAAAGTCATGTTTAATTGTTATTGTCCTTTATTTTCCACTTAAATGCCAGTTCTTGCAGTTTCACAACAAACCATTTCAATACATATGGTAGTGTTTTATAATTGGTATATGACAAATAAAATTTGACATGACTGTGACTTTTCAGTCTGTTGACTTCAGGAAAGAAATAATAAATTTACATTAAAATGTTCATAATTATTTTATATTAAATCTCCATTATTTAAAACATATACTTATTACATGGGTCTCTTACAGTTCCATGGCATTTCTCCCCCAGCTCTCCCAGTAGATGTGGCATGGACTCCTTTATACTTTTGGATCTGCTAATTTATCAACCAAGCCACACTTCACATTGGTGATCTTTTGGAGTTTTTTAAACCAATTTTTTAGCACAGCTCAATTTCCTCCTCTGTAATTCTTGCCATATTTCTGGGATGTTTTGCTACGTTGAATCGGTTCATAATTACATCCACTTTCATTTCAGCTTTGTAGTGTCCCAGTTTCTTTCTTTCTTTCTTTCTTTCTTTCTTTCTTTCTTTCTTTCTTTCTTTCTTTCTTTCTTTCTTTCTTTCTTTCTTTCTCTCTCTCTCCCTCATTCATTTCCAATTGCTTCTTTTCTATTTTTGTCATTTTCTCTTTTATCCTCCACACAGACATTACCACGTCTGTTCTAATAGCTATAATGCCCACTATTTTATTTCTGTCTTTCATACAACTTCCACAGCTCTTTAACTCAATATTACAGTATGCTTGCCATTGTTTTTTCTCATTACAGTCACTCCTGTGTCTTCTGTCCTCTTTGCTATATGTGGAGGTAACACATCATCCACTACCATCCATCGTACATCTTTACATGTATTTGTTTTGTTGTCTCCTGCCATATTGTTTTTGATATTTCATGGTCTACTCCACCTCCTTCTCTGTCAATATCCTTCTTGTTACTTCTAACCTTCCCCACATTTCTTTATTTTGTTTATCCTCTCCATAAACTCTCAGACGTTCGACCTATAATTTTGCATTGTTCTATTAGTTCAACTGCAAATGGAGGACTACCCTGGCGCATTTATGTCAAGTCATTTTCACAAAGAAATTCGGCAATCTAGCAGAATTGACCAAAGCTGTTCAAACAGTGTCTCTGAAATGTATTTTGTATTTTCTCATAAGATGATATTTAAAGTTTTGTGGAGACTTTTGAGTAGGCACTCGCTATGAAAGGGTCTGTTTAAAAAAAATGACTCAACAACTGATAGATAAAGTACAACAGGAGCAATTTAAAATGATGTTAATCATATGTTGGTTAACTTAAAATGCGATTACTTCCATTGACGTATTGCCTCGTCCTCTGCAGCTTTGACTCTGCACTACACTGAGTGTCTGTCACCAGCAGATGGTGCAGAAGATGTACTGCTGAGGTGCTTTAGGCCAATGTAGTACAAAATGCTGATATGAATATGTTCTGCCAGCAGAGAGCGCTATTGGCAAACGTTAGAAGGTGAACAGAAAAAAACTGAAAGCTAGAAATGCAAAAAGAGAAAACACATTGTACTTTAGTGTATGTACACAGATCTATCATTTGTGGCTTTCTAATAAGTCATGTTGATGAATAAGACTTTACTTTGTTTCAACAAAAGCACTACCAAAATTAAACCTATAAAGAAGCAAAATTATTATCATTATTGATAACACATAGATACAAATTGTTATGGAGTTTGCATATTTCATAAAAGTAGAGAAATGCATTACTCACTTTCCTTGATGATTAATTTTTGCAATAAAAAATGTATGCAGCTTCTTTAATTGTTATTGTGCTAACTCTTTAAACAGGTACAAGTACAAACTGCAGAGGTTTTGAGCGACACCCTCAGGCGTTTGCTGCTATGTGTGTGGTCTCCTCCTGCACACCAACTGACAATTGCGTCATTTTTATTCCTATTCCTTGTTAAAAGTATCATACTGAGGGATTTCTCTGAAATCTTGTGGGTTTATTTTTTCTATTAACCATTTTGGAAATACTCTGAATGCTGAAGATGGGTAAGAATTTGTTTTGGATAGAGATGGAAAGGAATAGTTAAAGGCGAGAGGTCTTTCTGAGAATTGAAATTCCACAAATTATTGTTATATGAATCTGAAGCATTACTCACATTTACTCACAATTACTCATTGCCATGAAGAAAATGGCAATACAAATGAGAAGATACTTTTCCGAATCGGAGGTGTTTTTTCTAATTTTCACTAAAATAGTTATTCTTTGGTAAATCTAAATAATCTATAATGTCTGCATGATTTGTTTTTTTCACTCTCTGTACCAGGCGTTCTACCCTTTGGCTTGCAAGTGATGGCACACGTATACTGGACTACTACCTAAACAACCTGGCTTTGTACTCAAAAATATTCATTTCATGTTATTAGCATGTATATTTTTTTCTGAAGAATTTATAAATGTGCTGTAGCCCTGCATTCATTCTTTTATTTCTTGTTAGTTACAGCATGAGGGAAAGAAGTGCTTGTCTGTGTCCATCTCTCTGCTCTTTAGTCTTTGCTTCTTGGCTCACCCAAACCTCCTGTATTTGGTCAGAATTTATCTTTCCTCTGCTTTTTTTTTTGTTTTGGTATTTTTCCACTTCATATTTTGATTCCATAGTCTTGTTCAGTTCAATCACATACATGATTTTTTTTTTATTCCACTCATCCACTTGGTGTTGTAATGCCCTTCCAGAGCTGACGTATTCATTTATTAACCTTTCTATTTGTGATGGACATTTGTTTGGCTGGTGGAGTTTCAAAGCAAGTGCCATTTCACAGCAGTGTCTGCTGACTGCAGGCCACTCCATTATTTCAGAACTCTCTCGTTGTTAACTTCAAATTCAGAATTTTTAAAGCAGGCTTTTGGTTTCCGTAGCCAAACCACAAGCTTACAGTGCATTCCCACACCACTAGCCTGCACATGCAATGAATGTTTTTATGAATTTTGTTCAGAAAAAATAACATGTAATATCATCCATGCTTAGTAATAATAGCTTCTATAAAGGGTGCCATTTGAAATAGAGAGACTTCTGATACCTTAGATTTTGAAGAATTCTTTTTGCTGTTCTGCCTTGCTGGTGTCTACAGGAGTGCTGTGGCACATTAATCAGCATTGTTGCCTCATTGCTTCTGAGTCCTGGATTTCAAGTCCAGTCTAAGCAATGCCTGTGTGAAGTCTATATTCTCCCCCAATGCCTGTGTGGCTGTCCTTTGGACTCTTCACTTGCCTAACACATGACGAGAGTGTATGGATTTGGTTTATTAGAATTAATCCTGTGGGAGTAGGGGTGCACTGTATTGGCAAGCAAACTGCCCCGCAATACCCACTCATCCCAAACACCCCACTACTGGAACCTTCATCTAATGCTGCTTCTGGCTCCAGCTCCTCTGACCATGGATTTGGGTAATAAAATAAGCAGGTTTGGCAACCTAATGAATGCATGAATGTAAGTATTAGTTTGTTACTTACTTACAGTAGGTACAGTGTGATATCATAATGATGCCATATGTGCATGCCTGTATACTGAATTTCTAGTTTGATGACAATGACCAGCCTCCTGTGACCCTGGAATAAGCATCTGGACAGATGATCCAGAAAATGAACGATTCATCTAAATCTGCCCTGTTGAGCAAATAGCTCAGCCACCCCAGCAGTGGCCAGTTTATTACTTTGAAATCGAATGGCAAGTATGCCAGCATCAGTAACTTGCAGACTATAAAGTAAACGTTACAAAGTAACTAATCAAAGTGGATTCTGCAGCAAGAGGTGGAGAAATGTAATTTTGTTATAATTACAGAGAAGACTGCAAGATGATACTTTAACATTGCAGAAGGAGGCCTAACAGCTCTATCGGAAACCACAAACGATTAAAGAAGAAAAAAAAAGTCTTATTAACTACTCGGAATAAAATAAATGGATTTCTAGTATCTTTTTGCTCTTCTTTTACTTTAGAGTTTTTTAAAACTTTACATTTTTTTTTTTACTTTTACTTTAAACTTATTTTTTTTATTTCTTGTCCGTTACCTCATTTAGTTGTTAAATAAGCACTTAATAAGGATCTGACCGGGATGTAACCTTTTTTTTTTATGTTGTTAATGAGTTATTATCCTGCATGGGTTAAATATCACAAAAATCATTTAAAAATGACATTTATCAGAAAAGATAAGCACCTCATTCTCAATGCAGTGTATTGTGCACTGCATCACAGCAGTGGCTTAAACAGCAAGCATCCCTTCATCTTTTTTAATTCACAATATTTCACAAAGTTTCAAAATGAAAATAAATTGCATCTTCTTGTACACATTTTGAATGCATTACTGAACAGAAAAAAGTACTTAAACTAGCATACAGTTACAGTGTGGAATGGATTTGCACTCCTATTTAGTAGTGCTTATGGCCTATAAATTATGATGGGGCCATTAAAGAATTTTCTTTTTATGTGTGAACTTCTTTAATGGTAATGTTAACTTAACCTGTCATATCTGTCTCTTTTTTTACCAATGACTAGCAAGATGTGTAAATTCACGGATTGCACACATCACAAAAAAGACGAAACATTGGGATGCTGATGCCTGACCTGCCTCAGTTGGCACCAGATCATTGTGCTTTCTTCTGATTTCATCATTACTTGACAAATAACAGCCATATAGCTGTGAACACTAGGTGAGAGTGTCATAACCATTTACTGTCTAAGAACATATATTGGCCATTAACTGCACGAACTGAAGCAGCAACACTTAAAGTTTAGAATCATACAGCTGTGAGGTGAAAACAGAGAAGTCATAATAACACAAAGAGTATGCAGACTACACACATGGCACAGCTCAATCACACGACTCTGCTGTCCTGTAGCAGCGCTATCCACTGTACAGACAGGTGTTTGTTGGATAACATGACATGGACATGCAGTTCAAAAAAGGATTTTCTACATAATTCTGCCAGGAATCTGCACTTTTTTTTAAAAAATGTGGTTCTCGTTTTTGAAACGTGGTCCTCATACTGCTAGCTTCTTTTCCACAAACTATAAAGAGCAGATGCAAGTCTTTCTTCCTGGCGTTTTCAAATTTACCACAGTCAGGTAATCCTCCTAAGTGGTGGTTGAAGATCAAAATGCTGCTTAGCTTCATTATAATCAGTGTAATGTCATATGCATTCCTGATATTGATCTGTTTGCATTTGTTACCTTTCAATGAGCAGTTGGTACTGGACTTTTTATACCTTTGGATTATGCCACATAGCCTTGACTAGGAAAATATTGAATCGAAAGTGTATAATTTAAAAGAAAAGTTCTCATTTCAATACCAAGAATAAGTAGCTGTTGTCTTCAAGCCATTCTGCTAAACTATAAAGTTCAGGTTACACATGCACACACACCCGAGAGTAAACCAAGGACACTGCAGGGCCAATGGAGTTAGTTCACATAATAGAAACCTGGAAACAAATGAATAAGGAGTCAACACTGAGGATTTTATAAGCAGTTTAAACATAAGCTAAAAAACTGAGTGAAGCTTATTCATTATTTTTGCACAAAATCTGGTGGGGCTGTTCCCTGCTGTTCTTTAATTCAGAAACACCACTCTGCCTATTAATGGAGGCAAAATTATTAAAAGGATTCACAACCGCCTTTTACAATCCAGGAAGACTTCACTTTCTATCTTTATTTCATTGTTGTAGTGATGGTGGGGATTTAAAGCGCTGCATACTTGACTTCCTTATGGTTTACTTATTTCTGGATTAGGACACCTCTCAAGATATGGCCACCACTTTGCACTGTGTAGCTACAGTAATTATTCTTCGCAGGGTGCATGTGAGAAAACTGGAATGCAGCCACGGTGTCACTGAGTATTAAACTTGTATTATGACTGTGTCTGAGTAATGACGAATCATGAATAGCACATTGTTTAATTTAGCTAACCCATAAACTGCAAAATACGTTTTCTTAATGTTACAACCGCACTGCAGGTGCAAGACTTTGGTTAACAACCTTCACTTTACATTCCTGTGGTGAGAAGTTTAGTGCAGAAGGCTGTCCAAATCAGCAAGCCTGGTAATCAAGCATCAGTTGTTGGCTTTTGTTTTTGGTTTGTTTTTCTTTCTCTCTCTGAGATCATCCATTAAACAGCTCTAGTCAGAACTAATTTTCATTAAATGGAGGTCAGCCCTAATACAGGTATGAGCAATTGTGTACTTGTGTAGCGCAAAGGAATTTCATAGTCATCTGCACGTGTCTATCGGCTGCACTGCACTCTGACTAAATGCCTTCCAGATCCCAGATGTTTTTCCAAGGTCTCTAAGCGAGGCACTTGGCTTCAGTTGATTGAAGGAACAGAAGTGGTTTTGAAATAGGGAAAAATAAATTATACAGTTAACCTATATGGCTTAGTTAACAACTAAGCAGACGAAAACTAAACTCACTAACTGTGATAATCCTTTTAAATCACATTTATGCCAATACCTGCTTAGCTTGTAGGAGATGCCTCTGCGCTATGCCCGTGCCTAATTTTTGGAAAGGAATATTTCTTTTATCCGTTATCTTGGAAAATTGTAACTTTAATGTACAAATGAGGGGCAATCAACTACTGCCACTAGATAGCCAAGTTATTAGTGTTGCTAAAAAAACAAAGAAAAATTATAGAGCTGCGACATTGTGTCTCTGAAATACTCATGGCTACAACAGAATGCCTGGATGATGCATGTATCAGTCATACGTACAAATGAGTGCCATTGATAGGGGCTGAATTGCTTTCCTTCATTAATCTCAATATATAATACATGGGGGTCTTAAGCATGTGACAGTGCAAGTATGCTGCTGATAATGGTTGTAAGTTTGCAGTTATACTTTTTGAAGTAAAATATGGAAGATAAGGAGGAACAGAATATTAGATGACCCAGCAGATCACATCAAAGTTTTCCACTATCTATAGAGATATAGTGTTCTTAATGTTTTTCGTTCCCCAGGTATTTAATTCAAGGAATCTTTTACAGCAGTTTTCATTGATCATCTGAGCTGGTGTTGTGCTTGGGCAGCCTTATTTGCTTAACTTTTTTTTTTCACTCACTTGGTGAGGCAGATGTCAACTGTCTGCTACAGCATGAATCAGTTTAGGCACAGTGGCAGATGAAGAGTTTGCCTGTGGTGTTCCACCTGTCACATCGTAACATAGGTGTTCTAAACTGAGATCAGAGATGCTGGAAACCTTGTGTGGAGCAGAAGGAGAAAAACTTGCTTAACCTTGATTTTCAGTAGGAGTACAGACCATGAAAAGGAAGCCTCACGCTCCTTCTGGCTTTTTGGGTTTCCAGTGAGGCATCAGAAAAGTCACCACAGTGATAAGTGGCTTGTGGCTGCCAATCTTTCATAGTAATGTAGCTTTAAAATCTTCAGTATGGATTATATTCCTATCATTATGAAACAGAAATGAGCAAGCGTTGAACTGTTCACCTAGGTCAGGTCAGATCAAGTTGGGAATCTTGCACTGATACGGCACTTTGCCGCACCTACCACACACCTGAACAGCTTAGGATCCCAGTTGGCAACCCCCAAGGCAGACACATGGTCCAGTCTCACCATCCAGAAATGACCATCTATCTGCCACAGCCAGGTGTTGCGTGGGGATCCCCATGGCCTGGTCCAGACATTGTGAACTGGATCAATCTCAGGAAATCATGCCACGGGGCAATACTGATGTAACTGACACCTCCTCACAATGCAGGTAATATGTCTCATTTGGGACTCCGTGAGCAACCGCTTATTTGACACAGAGTCACCAGTGACATGAATATCGCTGCCAAGGTAAGTAAACCTCTAGACAAGGATGACATTCTATCAACGGATAGACACAACTAATGGCCGTGTCCAAGAGGTCATTGAAGGCCTGGATCTTGGTTTGTTACCAGGACACTCAGAAGCCCAGACATTCAGACTCCTCTCTCAGTCTCTTGAGCACCCCATAAAGTGCCTCCATTGACTCCACAAAGATCACAGAATTGTCGGCAAAGTCAAGATCAGTAAATATTTCTTCATAAATAGATGCCCCTCAGCTGCTGGACCCCACAACACTGCCCAACACCCAGTCCAGCCAAGCAACTGTTCATCGACTTGTGAGAATAATGAGGTAGGAGTAGTCAGCATGAGACAGGTAGGTTTTAGCCTACTAATGATATGTTTATGCTGTGGCAATCCTGTTAAGTATAAGTGTATCTATAGGTTCAGATAACTGGTGTATGTGCTTGACTCTAGAGCCAGTGGTGCAAAGCTGCTCTCTGTTGGACTGTGATTAAATGCCTCTTAGTCACAATACCTCTTAAATATGATAATATCCTACGACTGTAAATATTTAGTGGTCTGGAGATAGCCAGCAGCCAACTTGTACTATGAGAACTATTTCAAAGAGCCATTTCAGATGGGGGTGGCGCAATGGTAGCGCTGCTGCCTCACAGTTAGGAGACCCGGGTTCGCTTCCCGGGTCCTCCCGGCGTGGAGTTTGCATGTTCTCCCCGTGTCTGCGTGGGTTTCCTCCCACAGTCCAAAGACATGCAGGTTAGATGGATTGGCAATTCTAAATTGGCCCTAGTGTGTGCTTGTGTGTGTCCTGGGGTGGGTTGGCACCCTGCCCGGGATTAGTTCCTGCCTTGTGCCCTGTGTTGGCTGGGATTGGTGTTCGGATTCAGCAGGTTGGATAATGGATGGATGGATGGATTTCAGATGGGTTAAGAGAGTAACCAAAATGAATAGCTGCACACTCTTCCTCTTTTGCACCACACATTCATGGGAAGCCTGGTGCTAAGCATTCCATTGCTGACCACAATAGTGTTACATTATCTTTAGTAATAGTTTATTATTCTCCGTTGGAGCTGAGGACCACTATATTAGTACACTGGGACATCATGGACAGTAGTGCAATCTTAAAAATGTTATTGAACAGTACACTCCTGGAAGTGATGGGTGCCATGGTGCCCAATGCAACTTTCTGCAATAGCTCATCGAATTAGCTACTTATTTGAAGTAGTTTGAAAGGCTGAGGAGACTCAATAACTCATCATAAATTCTTTTTTTTTTTTGCAGGCATCTCTGCAATTATTTGCCAACAAAATAAAAACCCATCAACTGATTTCTGGCATCTTCAATAAAATGTTAGGTATGTTCCTTTTTCTACTAGAGCATTTATAAAGTTTTGTAATATACCAACTTGTGTGTTCCACATGCTTTGAATGACATTTCTTTCCTGAAGTTTCCAAATTCTTGGTTAAAACCAATACCTTTTATACCACCAACTATGAAGGTTTTTATCTGATACTAATAATTCTAGTGTTTTGCCACCATTTTGGACCCATGTGTTATTTGTTTTGAAATTATTCCCTAATGACATTCTGTGTGTCAGAATCTATGCAAAAAGGATCTGACTGCTGGACCTCAATCACTATGTGGTATTATGTTACATAATCATTTCATCCAGCCATTCCACTATCAATCTTGTTTTTGGTGGCAACTGGTGAGAAAACAGGCTAATCAATTCATGGTTTCAGTTTACTATCAGTAATAACAAGCTTCTGAATTGCCTCGGTCAAATCATTAAGCTGATTTATATTGGAAGGCTCAAAGTCTGCTCATTTAAAAACCATAGGAATAATTCTTTCCTTCAGGCCTAGTCATCTACTTAAATTACCCCCTAGATGTGGCAGAAAATGAGTAGCTCTACATTGCACTAAAGATGTGGATCAGTCTGGAAAATATAAACAGTCCTGGTGAAACAGACACAATTGAAGAGAGTAAAAAAAAAGACAAAAAATGAGAACAAATAGGAGAAATCAGACAAACATTAATTGAAGAGAAAATAAAGAATAACAACAACTTTAGCTGTGTTTGACGAAGGTTTTCAAATGGTTCAAAACAGTTGAAATGCAGTTATCAGATAGATATTCTGGCATTAGCATAACTCAGTGTGCAAAAAAATACTCCACAGTCCAAGTGTCTTCATTTTTAAAGATTTTAGGGAAATTCAAAGCAAACAGTTCACACAAAAATATAGAGAAAAAGAGTTGATAGTACACACAAAAAAACAAAAGGAAAAAATAGGATATTCTGCTGAAATATCTAGGTTACGTTACTTAAGATTTCAATGCTTTGTTCTATGCAGCATATGGTCAGAAAAGTATATGCCTTTTATGTCTATCTGGCTGTTCATGTTTCTTTCTAGCTGTCTAACTTCAGTCATTGGTCTATTTCACTGTTACACAGAGTTCAGATTATGAATATTCAATTTTCTATAATTTATAGGGGATTAAACTGAATCTTCTATTATCTGTATTAAGCTATATTATAATCAAGTTCAAACTAAGCAGCCTAAAGAAAGTGTACTATTAACATTAACTTAAAGGGTTTGCCTCTTACAACAACACTTAAGAAAATATGAAAACAGGCTCAAATCAAAGCACTGATCAAAATGAAACATTTCTTGTTGCATTTGTGAAAGCATATGAGTGATGGCACCTGGTTAACAGCAGAGGCTCAATGCTCATCAGTAAACGAGACAGTGAAAGATGGAGAGAGACTGTGATGTAATGGAAACCAGCGTGAGCCATCAAGGCGTTCTATGTCCTGCTACTATTGTTTGTACCCTGGCAGGAAGTCCTTAGATATCACCTGAGGAAGAGAAACAGAGAGACAGCGTTAGTACATGGCTTGATGGTAGGTGGTCTCCTCAAGCCCAGTACAAAGCAATACATGGCCGTCAGCTGTGACAGGTGAAATCCTGCAGCTGAGTAGAAAGAGTAGGCGTTTTGGAAGCTGTCTTGGAGATCTGTCCTTTTAAGGACAGTTCACAACTCATGGGTATGATAGTCCTTCCACTAGGGGCATTCAAAAATGGTGGTCTGAAGACTTGTTAGGTGTTTCCCAATACCAGAGCACAAGTTGAGCATTAAAGGCCACAGTCAGAAGGAGAGATTTACAGAGGCTCAATGGAAGGTAAGGAAGAAAAAGTCAAAATAAAGAGTGAGGAAGACTAGACTGGGAGACCGAGGCACTGGTTTGTCATCTCAAGAGATAAGAAAGTTGGAAGCCAACCAAATAGACAACCCGGAACAATGGATATTATGGATACAAGGCTGCAAGCTTTTGGTTTGCTAATTCACTTGAAACATTGTGCCTTCTTTCTGTCTGTCCCTTAATTGAATTTTGTTTAACATGAATCAGACCCATTTTAAATATGTATGAACTCCTTGTAATTATGTTTTAAAAAGACATCCAAGAGAAAATGACAAATGTCTGGCTGGATAATAGATAATAAAGTTTGACATTGTTAAAACTGAACAGTTGCTGAGAAGTATGGGTATGAATTGCATCTGCTCCTACAAAATCAGTTTCTCCTGAAAACAGTCAAGTGAGAATACACACCCATCCATCCATTCAAGCCACTTTATCCTGAGCAGATATGCAAGGCAGTTGGAGGTAATCCCAGCAAGTTTAGGGCACAAGAAAGGAACATCCAAGTCCATCGCAGGATGAAAACACATACAGTACACACGCATATGTGACATACACCAGAGCTAATTCTATATTGGCAATCCACCTAACTTGCAGTTGTACACAGAAAGTATTAAAAGAAATATTTTATACTGATGCAGTCGTTGAGCAGACATAGAAAAATGTTTTTAGCACCAATCAGAGTTTAGGATAATGTGGTACAAAGTAGCACGTAAGCTAATTCAATATCTCAGTAGCATGTCACTGTTTAAATTCCTGTTTCCACTTTGCAGTTCCTAACTTAAGTAGAATTTTGGTACTTGCATTACATACATTTTTTTAAGTAAATAATATGTAAATGTTGTGAATGTCTTGAATGTTAAGTATTTCATCACAAACACAACATTTGCAGAGCTAAGTGTGGGGAGCTGATCAGCGTCCTGGGCTCTGTTTGCGCTGCACTCTGCACTACTTTCATGCTGGCACAAGAAACTTTGAATTTTTTGATGCATTTAAAATTGTTTTGGAGATGTGTGTTTAAAGCATTACATGATAGCTAATTTTATTTTGGATTACTACTGAGGTCTACATTATTAAGAAGGATATTTTCAGGCGTTACTTTGAAAGATAACTTAGCAGTTTTACAGCACATTTAAAGAATATGACTAACAGGGAGAATTTAATTGGAGTAAAGTGAACCACAGTGTGTATCCAGGAACCTTTCAAAATTAAATATTGGTTGTATCAATGTTTTTGTTCACTGTGATGTACAGCCTTTGGATCAAAGAACTCATAGTAAAGTAGTTTTATGCAGAAGCAAAAAATCTTCAATATCTAAAAAAATCAGAACACGATAAGTGTCATTGCTGTAAAATACAGCAGCATATTGACATAAATGTTTATTTTTTCCATTACATCCCTTTAATGTTTCCAGAAAAATTGAGACATCAGTGTATAAGTAAAGGTATTGTCACATTACACCATTTTTCCAGTGCCTTTCAGTCACAGACATCATTTACATAACCTTTGTGCGTCAGGAGGAGTTGCAGCATCCAGTGGTGTAGTCTGCCATCCCAAGAAACTCAAGCCAATCAGCCTGCCACCCACCATGACAAAAGCAAACAGGTTTGATTTTCTTAATTTGTAAGGGTGGGCTGTGTGTATATGAGAGCTAACAACCAATGAGCTCTCATCCGAAAGTACAATGCAGCTATGATGAATAAGGAAAGTGTTTTGAACCTGGCCAGCAAAAGATAGATTCCTTTGTCTGATGTCTTGTGTTGTTTATGGCAACAACAGAATGGAAAAAAGATAAAGCAGAGATTGTTGCTGAGCTTTCTATCCTGGAAAGCAATTGTAGAACACCGGCTTCATCAGGCAGTATGTTATTGACTGTCAGAAAAAGGAGCAAGCTTGTGATACTTTGGAAAAGAGGAACTGTGCTAGAAAGTCATCACAGACTCAGATTATTTCTTATACCTTGCAGTCCAGTCATGTAATATGACATGCTCAGGCGATGAGATCAGCAACTCAGTCGTCAAGTTTGACATCCCTGCCAACCTTAAGCCATATAGTGTGGCACCAGCTTAAAAGATTTAGAGCATTTTGTGAATGGTTGTAGCCATTGGATGTTGACTGTAACATATAAGCGAGCTATCTTGACGAGGTTGTAACTAAACTTTTATTAATTAAGAAATCTCTCCATCCCTTGGGATTTTGGAAATGTAAAACTTTGCTGGAAAATCATGACACAGTCATATAATTTGTCATCCTTGCAATTTAGAGTTGTGCAATCGGAAATCCTCAGCAACTAAGCTTGTCAAGATTGACATCCCATCTGACAAGAAGTCTGGTAGTGTGACACTCGCTTAAGGCCACTGAGCCATTATCTTAATGGTTAGTGGAAGTAAAAAAGTTGCTTAGAAAGTATAAATGTGAATAATGTGAATTTCTCCTTGGGATTAATAAAGTATCTATCTATCTATCTATCTATCTATCTATCTATCTATCTATCTATCTATCTATCTATCTATCTATCTATCTATCTATCTATCTATCTATCTATCTAAATGCTTTCTTTCTGATTGCTATGTGCCTTTTTCATAGTGTAAGAGTACCGTGGAAAGAGTGACACAAAGGCATAGGCCTATTGCTTGGTGTTACACAATAATTAACTTCATGTAGTTGGTCTCACCTGCCAGCCACTACACTAGGAATAGTGACTCCATCTGTACATCCATATTTATTTTTAATTCTTCTTCTTCTTTTGACTACTCCTGTCAGGGGTTGCTACGGTGGATCATCTTTTTCCATATCTTCCTATCCTCTGCATCTTACTCTGTTACAGTTATTAAGATTTATTTTTGTTATTAAGGATTCTTTTCGTGAACTTAACACCTCTACCTGCTGCTTTGTATGTTTGAAAGGAGCAGTGCCAATGTAAGTCTTGTAGTTTACTTGTTTAAGTGCTGAATCCATCCATCATCCAACCCGCTATATCCTAGCACAGGGTCACGGGGGTCTGCTGGAGCCAATCCCAGCCAAGATAAGGCGCAAGGCAGGAAACAAACCGCATGACACACACACACCCACACACCAAGCACACACTAGGGACAATTTAGAATCGTCAATGCACTTAACCTGCATGGACTGTGGGAGGAAACCCATGCAGACATGGGGAGAACATGCAAAATCCACACAGGGAGGACCCTGGAATCAAACCCGGGTCTCCTAACTGCAAGGCAGCAGCGCTACCCACTGTGCCACCATGCCGCCCTACTGAATTCATGTTCAGTATTATTGGTTATTTCTTCCTTATTAAAATATTAGCATGGGTTTGGCTTAGAAAGTAATGGAACAGTACTGCAATTTGGAATGCTACTATTTTTTTTCCAGAAAGGAATGAGTAAAGCAGTCAAGTAACAGAGTAAAGTAGAGAAATACTTTCTTTGAGTAACTACCCCAACTCTGAGAGCAATCATTTATGTAGCCCTAATGTTAGATGTGGATCCTTACATATCTGAACACTTCTGTTCAGCTGTCTTTACAGGTATCCATTTATCTATCCATCATCCCACTATTGACACTTTGTGACCATGGGCAAGTCACTTGACCTGCCTGTGCGCCAATTAGAAAACCAAAAAGAAATATAACCAATTGTATCATAAATGTTGTGAGTTGCCAGTAAGTAAAATGTAAATGATGTTCCCGTATATATGCAGTTCTCAACCAGCTTAATCCAAATTGAGGACAGCTGGCATCAGGAGCCTATCCAGATAGCATCACTTGCTGATTTATTCTTAACCCTCTCATAGTTGCATAATAAATTCCAGCATTTAGTAATCTGGTACAATTATGTTCTAGTAAAGACGTTCTGCTATTACAGTACATTTATATGATCATATCCTGTAATTCATATAGAGAAAAAATGGAGATAGAGTATAGGCAAATAAAGTAGAATAGGGACTGTTTGATTAGGTTTTTATTACAAATATACTGCCTTATTGTTGCCAAAGTATACTTTATGACATTTATGTTAAATATCACACTTTAAAGCAGTGGCTGCGTATTTTATAGTATATTTATTATGAACTGAAAAAATTTGCTGTCGTTAATGTGTATTTGATACAAAATGTTTACTACCAAATACAATACAAAATACTGCTGTTAACATTTAAAGCTCTCCACAACCTCACAGATCTCCTACAGACTGACACTCCTCTCGCTCACTCAGATCCTCATCTGCAGCTTTACTTTCTGTACCACACATCAGACTCAGTGCTATGGGAGCTCAAGCGCCTCTCCTAGTGCTCCTTAACTCTCGAATTCTCTTCCCTCTCATATTCGTCAGCTCAATTCAATAACACATTTTAAAACTGCCCTCAAAACTTATCTTTTCAAAGTGGCATACCAATTGTGAATTTAACACTGGTACTGCCTGTTATCTTTGTTTGTTTGCTACGACCTCTGTACCTTATTGCTATTTGATTTTATCATCCATCCATCCATCCATTGTCTAACCCGCTGAATCCAAATACAGGGTCACGGGGGTCTGCTGGAGCCAATCCCAGCCAACACAGGGCACAAGGCAGGAACCAATCCTGGGCAGGGTGCCAACCCACCGCAGGACACACACAAACACACCCACACACCAAGCACACACTAGGGCCAATTTAGAATCGCCAATCCACCTAACCTGCATGTCGCTGGATTGTGAGAGGAAACCGGAGCGCCCGGAGGAAACCCACGCAGACACGGGGAGATTTTATCATCCTCTTTGTTTTTATATTTTATTAATGTTGTTTAATTTCATTTTAAGGTGACCTTGAGTGTTAAGAAAGGCACCTATTAAATGAAATGTATTATTATTATTAAAATGTGACTTGTAATGTCTTATTTTGTAATTAGCCAAAAATCAGGATATAATAAATTAGGTAGCAATGGGGACACTATGCTAAAGTGCTTCTAAAAGCAGTTATGAAGAAGTCAGGCAATAAACAACAAGGGTGCATCTAAGGTAGTGCGCGGGACATGAAGGTAGAGGCTTCAGATACCTCAAGCTGTCATAGGACCAGTCTAAAGCATCATTCATTCTTCTTGAGATGCTAGAGTCATACATGTTGACTAAGTGCTAAAAATAAGCATGGAAAAAAACACTCGAGTTTCTGGATGTATGTTTTTTCAATTATAAAATTGACTTCACATTGGTCGGGCTGGAAGATGACTCACTGGAAGAAGAAAGGCCAGACAACAAAGAGAGAGGCTGAATAAATGTGTCCACTGTTGTGTTTCTCCCTCCCAAATACTGACTAAGAAGATGTATCCATTGGCTTATTGTTATTGGCATTACAGCGTAGCACTACTTGGTTCTTCATTTGATTTCTGGGAATATCTACAAGCGTTGCTTTATTGCAATGTATATCAGTGGTATTAAGTAAAATTATTTGTACTTAGAAATCATACCTTTGGGTTTTGGGATCATTTGACAGATGATAAACTTACAGTATACACATATGCATTATAATGTGGCACCCTCTTAGGTAAACAGCTCAAAGTTTAGTAGTTACCTTACTTAATTTATTATGAGTTTCTTATTTTCCAGATACACTTATGAATATTTATGACTGCGTTTATTCAAAAAACCTGAAAAATAATGTGTTGTCAGTTTTTATATACAGTATGTGCATTGCAGATTTCTAAATTATAATTTATGAACTTATCTATCATATTATAAAGAGGCAGTAGCAGTTTTAAATACGATGCACTTATAAGATTCACATATAAATGACCATAATCACCTTTAAATTGTCAGTTTGTAATTAAATACAGTAGATTGAGAAGATGAATTTGCATCTAAGAGTCCATTTTGACACCAATTATATCCTTCTCTATGTCCTTTAAAAGCAAGGTTGCCTCCCAAACGATAACACGATGCCACTAACCTTATTTTTGCAACTATATATTAGATGCTGCATATGCTGACTAATTTATGTGTACACAAACTTCACGCAGTTATGTAATGACTGCTCTCCAATGTCTAAGGACAACATTAAACTTTTAAATGTGTACAGTGTTAAACTTAAGATCTTGCTGATTATATCTTAGACTTTCCTTTTTTTTTTAATAAATTTGAAGTACATACATTGAGTCCTGCACGTCTCACACTTGAAATAAGGGGTTATGTAATAGGCATCTGCACTATAGCATTTTACACTTAATTTCATATTTTATTTCCCTCTCGAAATAAAGCTGAGCATCAAAAAACAAAACTTTCAAATGTTTATTAACTAAAAACAGGAAGCTATAATAGTACAGTATATTTCACTAACTTTAAAATAAAAAAAACAGAGCCGCATTTAAAAACTGGAAAAAAACAAAAAAACCCACTGTTTTTACAAACCGTCTACTTTAATACCAGTACTGTAAGTAAAATAATTTCTGGGGTGATTTAAAGTGCTCCTTTTAAATGCAGTTTTATTATTAAATATGTATGACTCTGTGAACTGCTGTTTACGGTAGGCATTTAGACTTACTGATGAGAGCCTGAAAAAGTACAAAGTAAAAGCACTCCATGTGGAAGAGCCAGACGTCATGCGGCCTAAATGAAGGCGCTTGTGGTAACCCAACTGTTACAGTTTAACTCACATTTACAAGAAAAAAGTTTCCATTTTTACATTGCTTTCATACTGAAGGCAGTACTTGAGTCTGCAACAGTCAGCTGCATTGGCGGCCTGCCCAGTACTGCGTCATTTTAGCAGCTATGATAAAGTGAAATAAGTCCAGCTTTTTAAATTCTGTGTGTTCGTAACTTTATAGAGTAAAAACAACGAGAAATCGGAATTGATCTGAAGATTTCCCAGTGCAAATTTTCATCTTGCATGTCATACAACTTAGTGTTATTTAAATAAAAACTATACAGAATTCAGCATTGTGCATCACATAAAACTAAACAGAAAAACTCATTAAAGGTGCACAAAGTAATGCCTCAAAATGTAAGCTTCTGAAGCATAACCCTTTTAGAGACGTGCATTTTGGTAACTTTATTTGTGTTCAAAAACAATTCAATTGTAATTTTCTGTCAGTGGAAATCTGATGTGATTTTTATTTGGTAGCAGACTGCATTATTGCTTTATCACTGTCGCATGTACAGAGTACACTGAAATTCGTGCTTGCAAGTGCTAATCAATGCTGCCTCCATGTTGCGCATGCAGTGCCCCCTTGCTCCCTTGGCTTTTACTGAGGGGGCTGACCCGCATCCTTTAAATATATTTAATCAGACTATTCTCAGCACCTTATTTTAAGCCGTCTTTCCCTTTTTTATTTACTCTATATGTATATTACAATGAATATACAATCTAAACACATTTCCTGTGAGAAAGGCACTATATAGCGCCTGACCTGACACAGATTGGACACGGGAGGCACGTGTAAAATAAAAGGACTTTTATTTCCCTTCAGCTGGAGGGCACGTCTTCCCCATAATCCCCCCAGCCACAACACAGTCCCAAGCACCAGTAACCACCAGAACAGCACAATCACTCTTCTCTTCCCTGGCACCACCACCACTCCTCCCTAGCAACCTTGTCCTCATCCACCCGACTCTGGCCGATGAGTTGTGGTTGCTGGTTCCCTTTTATAGGTCACCTGGAAGTGCTGCAGATGTTTGATCACCAAGATCCAGCGGCACTTCCAGGTGTGATGAAGCTGTTGCCCACACGGGCTCAGGAGTCCCAAACACAGCACCCCCTGGCGGTACCTGCGGGACCCAAAAGGGCTGCCCCCAACTCCAATTCCCAGGGAGTCCTGTGGGAAACCGAGGCACTACACCAGCCCAGGGGGGCGGCCATCTAGCGTCCAGGGGGAGGTATTGCACTGTCCAGGGCTGCTCCCCCTGAGTACAGTATGCAGGGGCGTCCCGGCTGGGCATGGATGCCAGGCGCCTGTCACACCTGACTCCTTAGCATAACACTATTGCTTTCTTCACCTCTTAAATCTACAGGTATACCCAATTAATATTAAAAGCACTCAACTGCTCATTTGGTCATTTTAAATGTATGAACTGTTAAATAAATATAAATATATATTAATAATACCTACATTGACAATTATATATATGTGTGTGTTTCAATAATATTTACAATTGTATATATGAAGAACACATAGAAATGTTAAAATCCTTCAAAAATTAAATGTGACCCAAAAGTACTATATTACATGAAAAAAATACCCTTGTTTGAAAACACAGTTAAATAAATAAGTAAATAAATCCCACTTTTTCATTATGGCAGCAAAAAGAAAAGTGAAATGTAAATGATATCACAAATAAAAATACTGAAGGCTTGGTTGATGCTCGAGACTCACGCAGTCGCAGTTCCTTTGCTCCAGTTGAGCATACAGGAACCTCTACTCCACAAGATGATCCGCGTGGCCGACATTCTGTTAACGATATGCTCAGCAGGTAAGTCTGATGCTCCTCCAATCTCCAGCTTTCACTGCAGTCCCAGTTTGTTCAGCCCCTAACAGACCGCAGGGTTGTCTCACTCAGAACAGTCCCTGGAAACTGCCAGAACATCCAATAGTCTATCGAACCAGTTAGCTTTGTGTTGGAATTGGCTACTTACTAAGTAAACTTCTGGTGGAAGTTTATAACAAAAAAAAAATTCCCTTTCCTGTAACTTAACTTTAGTCACCTGCTTGACAACTTACAAATTCCTCACATAATTTTTAAAAGCATAACTTTTGTAACACTTTAGTTTAGGTACTGCAAACAATACACTAATTACTCATTTACTGTTATGTAACAAGACTTTAACAGAGGCCTTCTTTTGGTCTTCATAACACATCTTCTTATATAATACGCTACCGTGACTGTTCGTTTGTCTATCCAGGATTTTAAATCACCTGTACCTCACAAACCGTTTTACCTATTGACCTATACGTATACTACGTGATGTCTACTATTCAGTTTCGGGTGATGGTTGACCTCCAAGGTTATTCCTCTTTTTATTTTTATTTTATTTTATTGTATCAAATCTTGGCAGCGGCCAGCAGGTTGGCTGTGCGGCGCATGCATACGGGCGCTGTTCTCATTTCCTACCACCTTCACCGTCACTTCCCCTACCTCTTCATATCTTAAATCACTCTTCAGGCAGATTGAAGACTTGAGTGCCAGCTTAAGTGAAAAATTATAGAAAACGTACTAAGTAATTGCAACACAAACACTGACTTAATCAGTTTTAACACGAAAAGATGCAGTCGAAAGAAGAGAAGAAGCGGGCCGCTAGGGTGGAGAACGGAAGAGCTGCTCAGGAAGCAGCAAGCGCATCAACCTCTGAGCAAACGAATGCTAAACGTACAGAGAAAGAGAAAACTTCTTCTTCTTTTGGCTGCTTTCGCCACAGTGGATCATCTTCTTCCATAAAAGAGAAAGAAAACTATGAATGCTCAAGTCAAGTGTATTTATTCACTGCACGTTATTGGGCAGTGAGCCATTACTGGTATAAAATATTAGTAGATAGGTTATTCATCCCTGTGCAGTATGGCATACTGACATGCTGGTAAAATTACTTGTTAATATGAAGGATTCACAGGTCTTACACTAAATATGTTAAACTACCTCAGACCACTCTAAAGTGAACTTTTGTTAGTAGGTCACATTACAGAGATAAATAAACAATTTACTGATGCTTTCCAAGCGCTATGAAGACCCAGAGAAGTGTATGTTTCTATCTTTCTTTCTCCTTCCCATATGCCTTTTCTTCATGACCTTTGACTTGCCCTTTCTTTTGCTACTATTACTTCGCAGCTCAAATTTTGAACACATGAAGGACTTCATTGTAAGCTTCATCGTAAGCTGAATAAACTGCAGTTATGTCCAACTATTTACTTGATTATTGTTTACAAATTTTTAGGTTCAATGGATAGGCTTGCACTTGTAGTAAGACCTGATGTAAATGTAAGAATCAGCCCTCCTAAAGTGCTAAAAGCCCAAATTAGATATTCTATAGTTCAAGGAACGTGAGTATTGGTCTGAAATCTGAACTTTAGTTTGCTGAACTTTTGATGCAGCTGCACTAACCACTGTGCCATCATATGTGGATAGTATACATTTTCTTTATTCTATTTGTTTTGTTAATGGCAAATGTGTTCTGAATAAGAAGACAGAAATTTTGAGGTAAGGTGGTTATACTCACTAATCATGGCACCAGAGAGTGGCATATTGATATGAAACAAAGATAACAATCTTGCCACTAAATTATAGGGAACATTCCATGGCCAAGTTTTCCAAGCTAGTAGTGTTAAATAGACCTTCAGAGTGTCTTTAAACTTGGTTCAACTGAGAAGAACAGAGTCAGGTGTTCAGTGATGATAGTAGTACATAGAGAACAGTATTTCACCTAAGCCAGCGGACCACTTTAGGTAAATCCCTACTTTAATTATGTTGAGTAGAACAGTTTCATGAAACTAACACTAGTCAAGTCAAAGTCAAAGTGAACTCAAAGTCAAAGTGAACTTTATTGTGTATACAATAGATCTCAGGGTCCACAGTAACAACATAATGTCAGTAAATTAAAATAGAATAAAAATTTTAAATTAAAACACAAACAAGACAAGACATTGTGCAAAGATCAGTTCTTATCAGTGTATGATAATAGTTGTTTAAGACTGTGTAAACAATGACAGGTCAGAATGTTTCATCAGAAGGATATCAAAAGTGTCAAAATGCAGGATAGTTCTTTTCTACATGCACACTCATCTTTGCAGGATAGTGGTTTTCATGTATAAAAGTTCTGTTTTTAATGGTGGTTGAGGCCGTGTGGAAGGTCCCAGGGGGCAGCATGGTGTTAAGGAGTCTAACAGCTTGGGGGTAAAACTCTCCTGCAGCCTGGCAGATTTGGCTTTGATGCTGCAGTATCTTCTCTTGGATGGCAGAAGTGTGAAAAGTCCATGTGAGGGGTGTAAGGGGTCCTGCACAATGCTGCAGGCCTTGCGGACACTGCGTTTGTAAAATATGTCCTGTAGTGAAGGGAGAGGCACCCCAATAATGTTCTCTGCTGTCTTCACTATCCTTTGCAGGCGCTTGCGGTCGGATATGTTGCAGTTGCCATACCAGACAGTGATGCAGCTGGTCAGGACACTCTCTATGGTGCCTCTGTAGAACATGGTGAGGATGGAAGGGGGAAGACTCAGGAAGTGTAGTCTCTGCTGGGCTTTCTTGATTAATGATGAGGTGTTATGTGTCCACGTAAGTTCCTCAGTTAAGTCCACACTGAGGAACTTGGTACTCCTAACAATCTCCACATCTAAACTGTTGATGCTGAGCAGGATGTGGGCAGGACATGATTTTCTGAAGTCCACGATTATCTCTTTTGTCTTGTCGACATTGAGAGCTAGATTGTTGTCTTCACACCATGCGGCCAGCCATTCCACCTCATCTCTGTATGCTCTTTCATCATCCCTGCTTATCAGTCCCAGCACCGTCGTATCATCCACAAACTTGATGATGTGATTGGTGTTGTGCGTGGCTGTGCAGTCGTGAGTCAGCAGGGTGAAGAGCAGTGGACTAAGCAAACAGCCCTGCGGTGCTCCAGTGCTCAGTGTGATGATGCTGGAAGTGTTGCGGCCCATCTGAACTGACTGGGGCCTCTCTGTCAAGAAGTCCAGGATCCAATTGCAGAGGGTGGTGTTCTGGCCCTACCTGCTCAGTTTTACAACCAGCTTTGGAGGGATGATTGTGTTGAAGGCAGAGCTAAAGTCTATGAATAGCATCCTGACATATGTGTCTTTTTTATCCAGATGTGTCAGGGAGAGGTGAAGGGCAGAGCATATGGCATCCTCAGTTGACCTGTTTGAGCGGTATGCAAACTGATGAGGGTCAAGGGAGGCAGGGAGATTAGTCTTTATGTGTGACATGACTAACCTTTCGAAGCACTTCATTATGATTGGCGTGAGTGCAACTGGTCGGTAGTCATTCAGGCATGTCACTGATGACTTCTTTGGCACTGGTATGATGGTGGTCGACTTGAAGCATGTTGGGACTGACGACTGGCTCAGAGATGTGTTGAAGATGTCTGTGAGGACACCAGCCAGTTGACTTGCACATTCTTTGAGCACAAGACCAGGTATGTTGTCAGGTCCTGCAGCCTTCCGTGGATTGACTCTGGATAGAGTCCTCCTCACATCTGTTATGGAGAGACAGAGTGCTTGGTCAGTGGAGGGAGGTGTTGCTTTTCTCGCAGGCTCTTTGTTCTGTGCCTCAAACCGTGCAAAGAAGTTGTTCAGCTCATCCGGAAGGGAGGCATCACCATCACTGCTGTGTGGATTGGGCTTGTAGTTTGTAATTGCCTGAACACCCTGCCACATACGATGTGTGTCTCTGGTGCTGCTGAATGGTTTGTTGATCTTCTGCGCGTATACCCACTTAGCTCTCCTTATAGCACAAGACAGGTTGGCTCTGGTCACCTTGAGGGCGGCCTTGTCTCCAGATCTGAAATCTGCATTTCTGATCTTGAGCAGCTTGTGCACTTCTCTTGTCATCCAGGGCTTTTGGTTGGCTCTTGTGGTAACAGTAACATCCTCTATGCATTTGGAGATGTAGCCAGTCACAGAGTCTGTGTACTCCTCCAGATTGATTGAGTCACCATCCATAGCAGCCTCTCTGAAGATGTCCCAGTCTGTCAATTCAAAGCAGTCTTGGAGAGCTGAAACCGCACCAACCTGCCACACTCTGATGCTCTTGCGGGCTGGTTTAGTGCGCTTCAGCAGGGACTTGTATGCAAGAACCATAAAAACGCTGATATGATCTGAACAGCCCAGGTGAGGGTGGGGTAGTGCCTTGTAGGCGTCAGGAGTCTAAAATATATTTAGCAGGCAATTGTGAAACACAACTCACTCAAAAGGTTTCTATAGGGATATTAAAGTTTTTTTGGGATGGAAAACAAGGAATATCGCTCCCTAAAACCTCATTCATACTTCCTTGTTTACTTGTGTTTTTTTTCCACAGCTACATAACGTAGATAATCCTTAGCACACCAGTAAAATAAGTTCTGTTTGTGCCTATTGTTCATATCATTATGGATGAGTGGAGTGTACTTCACAGAAATGTCATATGACGTTCTCATTTTCACAAGAAGACATACCAAAATTCATTACCATGCATATTTTCCCTTTACAAGAAACTCACCTGATGTTACCACACCGCCTGTTCCTATTTCTTGATCCCTGCAAATGGACCTACAAGTTTCATTTCTGTTTCTAACACATTTTTAGATTGCGATTGTCAAGATCATCATTATAATCAGCAAAGAGGGCATTGTACTATCAGAACAATCACAACACACGTCTAACATGACGGAAATAAGTTTGTTTTTTATTTTTCACTAGAGATCTTTATTTAAATCCTAAATGACAAGTAGATGCATGTGAAAATGCTTCCATACAGGAATTAAACACTGTTCTTTTTGTGTCAATGACACAAATTTCCATGGAAGTGGAGTGCCAATTGTTTTGTAACTTTGTTTTTTGCAAGGTGAAACTGTAAGTTTTGCTGTGAATTAAATTTTTGTACAAACTGATTTGCTTATCATTACCTGCATGGTTGTCACAAAGAATAAATGTTGATGAAGTCCTTATTCAGGTTATCCTACGTATTACAATCAATATAGATTTTCTGGCATAACAGGGTAGAACATCTTTAGGTTTACAGGTTTAAGTACTAATTATTGGCTAAAGCTATGTCATGGATTATTCAAGCTTATAGACCAGATCCTTTGTCTGTAAAAATATTGCTTCTTCTCATTCATTATAAAGTCTCCTTCAAGTGTTTGTGCACCTCACATACATTACGGTAATGTTTTTCTCTTGATAACCAGCTTCTTCTCACTTCACAAACACTGGTTGACCTAATTCTATCCCCCAGGTCACAAGGATATTGTATTTGAGAATCACTGTAACTGAATTAATTCTTTCAAGTATTATACTGTAGCTGCGTGGTTGGTGCTTGCCAGTGCTGACATTTTCTGGTCTTTTGATAGCTTGATGTCCCTAAAAGGAGCACTAGCTTTAAGTCACACTAACTTAGAATATGTGCTTCTTCTCAGGCTCGCCCTTTTTATAGGAGTCCCTGCCACTGGTGATGTACTGCCAGCTCATACTTTGGGTGACTCCTAATTTCTGCTCTTATTGATCAGTTTTTTTCTTCTTTCTCTTGTGTCTGTCATTAATGCCTTAACTAACTAGTTTTATTTCTGCTCATGAATTTGTTGCCATCACTCGGTTAAAGACATCTTATGATGATGTATACTACTAATAGTCCTATATTTTGCTGCCTGTTTAACTTAATTTGTGACTTTGAGTATATAAATACTCTATTGTTTTTTAACTGAGTGATAGCGTATTATACTTGTTAGTATATGTAAGCTCTCTGTGGTGTTAAAGAGAACCATGCAAGAATACATTGAGATAACTTGAATACTTAAAATGAAGTTAGATGGAATTATTACTCAAAGCAACTTAACTTCTGCAAAAAAAGGCACATACTGTAATGTTAATTCTGTAAATAAATGATGGCTTTTTTAAAAGAGGTAAGTGGAACCAGGACTGAACATGTTAACAAAATTGTGCCTTGGCTCTTTAAAGGGTTCTTGGTTACAATGAGCAAACAGTTAGAATATTGTGGGTTAAATATCTTGTGTGTTTGAGGTAATCAGACTTTTATAAATTTCACAGTCTGCTGTAATTAAACGACAGTTTTATTTGAGTGAAAACCTAACCACATTGTCTCACACCCTCTAACCATTTATTCCAACCATTTTACAGTGTCTGAAACAGAAAAATGTACCACATGTCAAATTATTCTGGGACTTACATCAGTAAAATAGTTCAGAGTAGCAGAGGTGACGGTGTCTAGTCAAATAATGTGACATTCTCAATATCTGTGAGTTGAGCTATGCGGAATACATGGTGTATTTTGTTCTTAGATCTTACTATTTGTTTTTCTTCCTAATTTTTTTAATTATTTGATCTATTTGTTCTGTCAATAAGCATTACTGAATGAACACAATGATTTTATTAGTACTGCTGTGTGATTTGGTAAATTTGTTAAATCTAATTACTCTAAATTGTTCTCTAAGTGACATTAATTAGCAACTGCCACTCGCTTCCTTTTTGCTCTAAAGATTTCCTAGTGATAGTCACATAGCTCTGTTTTCTATTGTATTTTTTGACCCAGGGAAAGATTTATATATATATTTTTTTCTTTCTTTGTGCAGTACATTAACTGATTTTTATGGTGACTGAATTGTGTGAAATAATTTTAGTTTTTAAACCAAAAGTGTGAGAAATAAGAGACCAAAATGCAATGCAAATAAAAATGTGAACAAGCAATTGCTGGTAAACAGATGGGAAAACAGACATCTTGAATTGTAGGGGCAGGCAAACCTACTACTTTATTCAAATATTTAGTGAATGTTGGAAGAATCAGGTGAACAAGAAACCTTTCTTTTTTATTAAAAGTTTTGACGGGAATCAAATGTGGTGACCGTAGTTTATACTATTGTGCTTCTTGATTAATTTAATGTAATGTACAAAAGTAAATAATTTGTCAAGTTGAAACTAAAGTGAACAAATGAAAAAATACTAAACAAATAAAATAAACTAGCATCTTAATAATTAAGTAGCAAAACTCATACAAATTAGCATAAGAATGATGGAAAGCATCTAGAATCTGATATTACAGTCTTTTAAAATACAAAAAGACTTTTCATAGCAACACATACATAAAGAAAATGATGAAATAAATCTTTAAAGAACATGTCATAGTTTACCTGACCACAATTACTACACACAGTGGGTTGAAATGCATTTTGTTTTCCTTTTAGTTTTTACAGTGAGGTAGCCTGCAAAATCACAAATAAAGTACAGATAAGAACAATCTTCATAGCCTTTTGTGTATAATGTCTGAATTTTGTGGTGTAACTGTAAATCACTCCTTGAATTTAAAATGCATGTTGCCCCCTTTAGTGTCATGTCTTAGATTCAGATCTGTTCTCAGTGCTCATCCTTAGAAAACAGATGCCCAATTTCTACATTACGTGATGCGAAGAAGGCATTAAACATACATTGCACAGATTCCAAAAATCATTTAAATACTTTTATTCATCCATCCATCCATCCATTATCCAACCCACTACATCCTAACACAGGGTCACGGGGGTCTGCTAGAGCCAATCCCACCCAACACAGGGCACAGGGCAGGAACAAATCCCGGGCAGGGCGCCAGCTCACCACAGGGCACACACACCCCCACCAAGCACATACTAGGGACAATTTAGGATCGCCAATGCCCCTAACCTGCTTTTATTCAGCTATTTTATATTTATGTGTTACATTTATATTCATTTTTACTTCCATGGAAATGGAGGCTTGGTGATGGGGTCAAAAATTCCCTTTTGAGTTAAGTTAAAATTCTGATTCTATGATGGTCAAAACATCAAGAAAAGTTGATTTTAACATGTTTTTGTGGAAACCAATGTACAAAGATAGCATTTTTTTTTCAAACAATTTGCATTGTGTTTGTCTTGTTACAGGTGTCAGGCCTATTGTTTTTGGTCCAGTACTTATACCCATATCCTTTAAAGGTAGTCTGACCTTTGTCCAATGATAGCTGATATTGTTTAATTTAACCAGGATTTTTGCATTCTGCACCTTTTATTCAGTGGACCAGGTGTATTGATTTTCAAAATTCTTGAACAAGTAGGTTTTGGACCAACACAGTGGACACGGTGGGACAGTGTCGAAAGGAGGACGCTTAGTTGGAACGATGTGTGGGTCATGGAGGCGGGGAGGCTGAGCTTTACCATTACAGCCACTGATGACATCCTGCCAACATCAACAAATCTCCATCAGTGGATTGGTGAAGATCCAGGGTGTGCCCTTTGCTCCAGGCCAGCCTCCCTGCGGCATATACTCACTGGGTGTAAGACTAGTCTCACCCAAGAGCGATACACTTGGCGCCACAACCAAGTCCTTAAGAGCAATGCCCTCATCAATGCTCATCAATGCCCTTTCGCCACCAATATCTAACCACCCATGGACGACTGCCTTTGTCCAAGAAGGTGCAACAGTTACTAGGAGCAACTCCACACCATCGGAGAGAGACCAGTTGTGCTTAGCACATGACTGGAAACTGCTGGTAGATATTAGCCAACAGTTGGTGTTTCCTCCAGAGATTGCCACTACTACCTTGAGACCTGATATGGTGCTCCGGTCCCCTTCGTTACATTATTGAGCTCACCATACCCTGGGAGGATTCCGTGGAGGAGGCATACGAGCTGAAATATCTACGCTATGCTGAATTAGCAGCTGAAGCGCAACATCGCGGCTGGACCATGGAAGTTCGCCCAGTGGAAGTTGGATGCAGAGGGTTTGTGGCAACATCTATCATGAAACTGCTGAGTGATCTGGGAATTAGGGGCCAAAGCCAGCGCACAGCCATTAAAGCTGCATCAGAGGCAGCGGAAAGAAGTAGCCAGTGGCTTTGGATGAAGAGGAATGTCCCCTGCTGGGCCCCCAAGTAACAAGCCTATGCTGCCATATATAGATAGGTTCATGAGATGTCAGTCATTTGACACCAAAACGACTCTCATGACTAAATTGGGCATGGGACGCAAGCTTAGGGCTGATCAGCCTATAGCTGGCCGCCTCTGGTGAGGGTGTATAGTGTGAAAGGCCGAAACACCCCATGAGCCAGAGGAACACTACTGGTGATGGGTACCAATATTCCACAAACTTCTCTAAGTCTACCACTCACCATTTATCTACAAGCGTAACTGAACCTATTGAACGTGCTTGCATAAGGATAATAATATCTTACAATGTGTTTCTTAATCTGGAATACATAATTTGTTTAAATATACATATATGCACACACAGAGGTACAGAGGCGTACACACTTGTGCACACGTACACTTGCACTTTCACACTCATATAAATGTACAAGTGAAGATAGCTGATAGCTTGTTTGCCCAACCAGAGTATGTGCTGGATGATGAAGAGAAAGAAATGAATACACACAGACACACAAACACCACAACACTACAGAATAAGAATAGATCTGTAACAGTTGATGTGCAAAGATGCATTATGCCACCTGTACCACTCAGTCGGTCTAAGCAGTTTACATAATTTCTTCCATTGTGACTATTTTTACATTAAATATTATTTATTTTGTTGACTTGAATCAATTTCATATTCATTTTAACACACTATTAATTTGTGTGCATAATAAATACTCGAATCTATATTATTGTACTGTACATATTGCAATGTAAAATTATCTGCTGAGTTATTTCCTTATGTAAAATTTATATGGAAGTGCAGTATGGACCACACTATATTGATTTTGTTACTTCAGTACATTTATTTTTTTGTTTTTTATTTGTGTTTATATTTTAATCTATATTTAATTATATTTTATTATTTAAGTAAGTTCTTTTTTACTATTACTTTAATGCAAATATTTTAAAATCCAAATTTAATTGAAACACTTTTCTACTCTGTGTGGGCATTATTTTGAGTATCGTTGTATATTTTATTTTTTCCTGTTGAACTCTTTTGTCTAATTAATAAGTGCCAAGAAAAAACAGAACTTGGGGCAGGATGTTCAACTGGATGTTGCTCAACATTATTTAAAACCCACTACAAAATGATTTCATTTAAAATACAGCATGCAAAACCCTCTGAATTACTCTTATTTATCATGTAACATCAGACATAGTGGTAATGTTTTCTAAGCTGGAACACATACCAAAACAAAATGTCCTTTGGGCTTGTCTGTGTTTGTGGGTTTTCACATTCTTTCTGCTATTGTGATTTCTTGGTTACATCAATGGTGAATGGAATTTCAAGTACAGGGTATGATTATAAAGTTCATAATGTTAAAACAACACAAATACACAGCGAAAAGTAAGGATATGACACATCAAAAGATGGCACTTCATGTGACATAGCATAACCTACATTTCTAAGTACAACCAACTTGATTTACTTGCTGCACCTGTTGTTACAAATATTTAGTGAACACTAGAAGATTCTAGTGAATCTCTTTTTTTTACAGTAACCTTTAGAAGAGACACAAATGTCCTTAGTGTGTAAGACTGGGCCACTTGATGTAGAGCTGTTCCACTAATGGTTCAACTAATCAAAAAAATCATGAAAGATTAGAGCACACAGAACATCTCAGATGTCTGATCAAGAAAGTAGGGGTGCATTGAGCTCTATTGGCAAAGAAGAGGACACAGAGAGTGTGATGGAGTTGTGGTGAAGGCAGACAACGTGAGTAACGGTAACAGTTAGAGGGAGTAACAATGAAATAATCAAGAAGGGCCAGACCGCAAGCTATGTCAAGTTAAATATCTTTATCTTTCATGATCTGATTCAAAGGGAATGGTTTTAGAGCAGGTAGAGAAAGCCATTAAGGACGAAAGCGTATCCACTCTCTACACAGGCATGACCTCTCAAGACACATTGAGCAATTATTCAGTGCACTGATGTGTCCACAATGGTTAAATTGTATCCTGAGGCTGGATGATTTACTGTCCTTCTGCGTGTCCTACGTACTATTTTACTGCATGGTTTAATCGTTTCATGCGTTATCCCCACATGTGTTTGTCAATAGCAGATTTAGTGACTAGAAACATGCAGACTACAAAAAAAAGAACTGAGCAACATAAGTGAATTCTTATATTATTGCCCAGATCAAAACACTTCACAAAAATAGATGGATCCCTTGGGTAACCTACTGAGTCAGTGGAACAGAATCTGAAGAAGTTTCTGTTCCTGTGTTAAACAGGCTTTCCTTTCCAAGGAGATGATGAGCTTTTGAGGGCACAACATATTGGCAATTATCTCGAATTCTTAGAAATCAATGCTCCGTATGACCCTTTTCTTCTACTGAAATACAAACCAGGACTCTAGGTAGGGAAATTCACTAATACAGTGCCATAAAGTGAAAACGGGTGTTAAAAAAGAATGCAAACTGTTAGTTAAGTACAAGACCCAGGACTATGCATGCAGATAATGATAACCATATAAACAAGTATTGTTTTAGTGCCAATGTGTCGTTATAATGGCTAAAGGTGCCATGCTGACAGAAAGAATTAAACAGCCTGATGGGTGTGAGCAAAAAAGAGACCCAGTAGCTCCATTAGGCACTTGGTGGAATGAGCTAGTGACTAATGTTGCTCCAGGATAACACATTATGCAGATGATGGGGAGCACAAGTGATGATGGCCTCTAATTTTTCCATCATCCTCATTTCTGCCACTGCCTCCAGTTGAGTCATTCCTGCAATGCAGCTGACATTCCTGATAAGTTTATTCAGGCGTCTGGCTCCTCTGAGCTGGTGCTACTCCTCCAGCAGACCACAGCATAGAATTGCACACTAGCCACTGTGGAGAGACAGAAAATCTCTAGCAGCTTGTCACACACACTTCTGGGATTCTGAGCGTCCTCAAAAGGAACTTGGACAAAACTAGACACAAAACAAATAATGCTTAAAATAGGCCTACTTGAAAAAGAAGCTAAAAGAGGCTGAATGCAGAGAAACCCACCAAGGAATATCTTTCACACCACAAACTGTCATATTTATATTGGAAGTCTGAGTTCGTCACGGATAACAGAGGGCAACAGACCTGACTGGAACCAGTGAAACAAAATGCCAACATTAAAAAAACGTGAATATGTGTTGTGATGTTTGAGTCCCTGTCTTGCACCCCAAAGCACGAGGATGAGTCTAAACTTTAGCAAAACCAGCTTTATTCAGCTTGAAAGAGGAACAGCATGGTTATTTATTGTAGCAGGAGCTGAAATATCTACGCTATGCTGAGTTAGAACTGAAGCGCAACATCGCGGCTGGACCATGGAAGTTCGCCCAGTGGAAGTTGGATGCAGAGGGTTTGTGGCAACATCTACCATGAAATTGCTGAGTGACCTGGGAATTAGGGGCCAAAGCCAGCGCACAGCCATTAAAGCTGCATCAGATGCAGCGGAAAGAAGTAGCCAGTGGCTTTGGATGAAGAGGAATGTCCCCTGCTGGGCCCCCAAGTAAAAAGCCTATGCTGCCATACATAGATAGGTTCATGAGATGTCAGTCATTTGACACCAAAACGACTCTCATGACTAAATTGCCACTCTCCAATACACAGACACAGCAATCAGGCAGAGTTGTGGCCAGGTTAATGGCCAAGTAATACTGTTTCCTGCAGTTATAATGTTCCTTGCATCACCCATCGACGGCAGGTACTCATAGCATGACCTCAATCTTTTTGGGTTTGTTTTCATGGCGAGCTGCCACAGCGGTGGGAGCCCACGGTTGCCCTGCCAACCAACAGGCTATCTTCCATAGACGCAGCGATCGCACTTTGGGAAACTCTTCAGCAGGTCATCCCATTGGGGAGAACCCCAAAAGAGTTTATATGTCAAAAGTAAATTCCACATATGCCCAAAGCTCTACTTGGAACCAGAAGTGCATTTTTATTCAAATTAATAAAAAGTAGCATAACAGTCCCCCACCACCACTCTATACTCCTTCTCTTCTCTGTTACTAATACAGTCTATAATGGAGAAGTAAGGCAAATTAAGCAGCATAGTCCGATAAGTTAGAGTCTACTTTCATTTTATGAACAGCACTGACAGCTGTGGTCAAAACACAAGCCTTTACTCTTCATTTTGCCACTTTCACTCACACTTGTCAAACATATCATTAACTCTTGTGAAATCTACAATCCCCCTGTAACTGATCTGGTCAAGGGCTTAGCTCATGAATCAATTCATTTTAGATATTTTGCAAAAATGCAGATTGTGCAGGAAAATCAGAGGACATACACAAAGCACGTACATACAAGTAGTCAGACTCTTTCTTATTTTTGCCTTGAATTGGCTCTTAGGCATAGAGCACTGTTGCCAAGTGAAAGTTTCAGAAATGTTTTAGTACACTTGCTGATGACCAAGATGTCCAAGCTGGTGACAGAATTAGATAGGGGACTTGATGAGACAGCTGTGGCCCACAGGGGGCCACACTGAGCCCCAAAATTCCAAACATAATTACACCGCCACAGTCCCAGTTCAAATCCAGTGCTTTTTACTTTACAGAGCACCTTTAACAGGCTGCTTTCTCCTCCAAATGCAGCATAGCACAACTCTTCTTTATTTTATTTTCTCTTTTCACTACCTCCACACCTCCCAGGTGAGCTTCCTCCTTCCTCCACGTGAGTGCTTTGGAATGACAAATTTTAGACCGAACCTAGGAGTACCATTCCAGTACCATTACACTACTACCCAGGAAGCATTTCTGGGCCCTAAAATGAGGAATGCACCTTTCTGCAACAACCCCTGGCAGCTCTTGAACCAAAACCAAAAACTAAAAGACCTATGCAAATACGCACAATATTTAACTCTGCCAATTATCTAAAATAGGGTCTTCCCTGCTTTACGAAAATACACATATATGAAGAATCTGGGACAGTTTTCAAACGTGCTCATACTATGCAGTCTTTTTAAGTACACCTTGCCACAGTTATTTCCACAGTTCAGATACTGTCCTCATGCCTACAATCCGCACAGGTACCCTCTGCAGCAGCCAGCAGAATGTAGAGAGGCAGGATTCTTAGTGAGGTGCTGATCTGGAGTACAGGTCATTTTCGTTGGTCAGCCTGGGATGGAGCAAGATGTTGGAGATGCAAGATTTCAATTCATTTACAGCGGACTACAGCAAGACCTTTTTGAAAAAGTACATCTTGAAAAAAATCTAAAAGGCCATTCTTTTGAATGTCAAACTAGAAGTGATAATGTCTAGGTAAAGCACTTTATTAAATATTGTTAATGAAGGATAATGCCTTATTGTGGTTTGTCTGACCAATGTTATTAATAAACTAATTCTGTGAATTTCCATGTAGTTTGATGCAGTGATTTTCACAGAGGGATGGCTGCAGGGGTTCAAGTGCTCAAGCCCCTGCCTCTTACTCCTCATTGGCCCAATTACCCTTTCTCCCACTGGGTCCTAAGCACAAGGGTGCCTCTTTTTCATTGTAAGAAACAAATTCAAAACACCCGAATTATGGAAATATCTTTGCTCTTTATACTGTACGGTTTTTCCCAAAGTAACAAATAATAATCTTTTGCATGTTTTGGTCATACAACTAGTTAATGGATTTGTGAATTGCGCAACACTAGTAACGTGAGAATTTTTTTCTTTTCCATTCACATTTTTTACGTTTGCCATTGTACAGCATTGGTCACCATTGGGTACTATTACAGTGATCCCTCGTTATATCGCGCTTCGACTTTCGCGGCTTCACTCCATCGCGGATTTTAAATGTAAGCATATCTAAATATATATCACAGATTTTTCGCTGGTTCGCGGATTTCTGCAGACAATGGGTCTTTTAATTTATGGTACATGCTTCCTCAGTTTGTTTGCCCAGTTGATTTCATACAAAGGACACTATTGGAGGATGGCTTAGAAGCTACCCAATCAGAGGATGTATTATGTATTAAATAAAACTCCGCAATGATATACGATGTGATTCCCGCGCGGTGCTTGATTGTTTGCTTTCTCTGTCTCTCTCACTCTCTCTGACATTCTCTGCGCCTGACGGAGGGGGTGTGAGCAGAGGGGCTGTTTGCACAGAGGTTGTTTGCCTAGAAGATACGGACGCTCCTCTAAAAAATGCCGCTTTATTGCGGTGCTTCGGCATACTTAAAAGCACATATTGATTTTTTGATTGTTTGCTTTTCTCTCGCTCTCTCTCTGACATTCTTTGCTCCTGACACACATTTCTTTGAAGATAAGATATGTTTGCATTCTTTTAATTGTGAGAAAGAACTGTCATCTCTGTCTTGTCATGGAGCACAGTTTAAACGTTTGACTAAAGGGTGTTATTTCATGTCTAGAGGGCTCTAATAATGTTAACAGTATGGGAGAGTTTATAAGGGCTTAAAATATATAAAAATAACCATACAAACATATGGTTTCTGCTTCGGGGATTTTCACCTATCGCGGGGGGTTCTGGAACGCAACCCCCGCGATCGAGGAGGGATTACTGTATATCATAAAGCGTTTTCTCTTCGTTCTGCATGAAAGCATGTTATTACATTTTTATCTCTGTCGTCATTACAAACTGCATGGGTATATTAAAATATGCTTTAAATATACTTACCGTCAGATATTTTAAAGCTTCTACTTGAATAGTTTTCTCATGGGCAAATTTTACTTTTACTTGAGTTGCTTTCCAGAAAGGTGTCTGAACTTTTACTCCAGTATGGCTAGTGGGTACTTTAAACAACACTGTTGTGATATGTTTTTTTGCCAGAGTGGACTCACTATCGCTATCAGGAGAGTTTATTCTGTCCTGTGCCATACTGGTAATGCCCATGTTCTTTAACAAGTATTAACAGCTGTTTACTCCATTATAATAGAACCATACATCAGTTAACCTCCTTAGCGTTGCACTTTATTCCAAAAAAACATGTAAAAAACATTACATGTTTTTGGCATGATAGTAATGATGAATACAATAATAATATGAAATGAACAATAATAACAAATATAATAATACTACTAATGATGCCAAAACAGTACATAATCTTAAAATGAGTCATTTGTGCGGTAAATCTTAAAACACATGAAAGACACAATCTAATGTCACAGTTGGAACAAAAATAGTTTGTTTCTTTTTGGGTTTTCTTTCCAGATTTATCAGTTTTTGAACAGCACACTGCACAGGCACAAGTTGGATTCTGTTTTTTTTTTTTCTTTCTTTTGGAGTTATATATTCAATAAAATATCTACCAATAAGATGCTCTGGATTGATCTGCGATGTTCTGGGTCAACCGCGTCTCTTTAGTAGTATTGTGGATGGTGGATGTACAACAATGATTTGTCCTACAAGCTGGCTTGTAAACTTTGCATGAGATACAGTTTTGCCAACTTTTTGTTTAAATAACACAAATGCAATCGAAATGCACTGTTCCACAAGATGACAAAATATCTATTTGCAGTATTTCTTTTGTTGCCTCTGCATAATGTGATAGAAAGTCAATTCTTGATCCACACGATGTACACTGCCCATCGTGCTATTGTAGTCGACCACAGCACAAGGCTTCATAACCTGCTTGTTGCCTTTTGTCTATACAGTGACCATAGCTGCATTATGTACAGAGCTAAGAAGACAACCATCTTTCTTGTCCTTCCATTTCAGCATAAGCACTTTACCTTTTTGCCAAGCTACTAGTGTACTTCGCTGTAATTTAACTCTGCCAAAGTCTTCAGGCATGCCATGACAGTTAGGTTCCATATGGGTCAATCTTTCTTTGAAGCAAGATGTCAAATAGCTCTGGTGAAGTATAAAAATTGTCCATGGTTACACAATAACCTCGATCCAGCAAAGCATCTATCAACGTCGGCACCGATGATGTAGCAATGGCGTACTGATTGTATTCTGGATCAAACATTGTTCCTTTCCCTGTGTACAGAACCGAATTGCAAATGTAGATTCACTAACCTTGTAAAGCTTTATGCCAAATCTTGGTATTTTTGATGCAATGTACTGTATCCATGAAATTCTACCCTTATAAACCATGAGACTTTCATCGATGCTAACATCGTGGTCCGGAATGTAAACACTCTGAAATTTTACTACAGTTGTTATATCTCCCAAATTTTCTTTATTTTGGGTGCTGGATGGGTATTCTCATCAAACTCTTCATTCTTGGTAAAGTGCAGATATTTCATAATTGATAATGATTTCTCCAAAAAATGGCAGCACCGACAGCACGTTTACAGTCCGAGTGATTCTTGGTTTGAACACTTGTGCAAGATGCATACATACAGTTGCCCGAGTGACACTTGGGACTAACGCTTTTAGTATGGTTTTCGCAGCCCAAGTAATGCTCGGGTCTAACGCTAAGGAGGCTACAGGAACCTTCTTAGTCATTTCAGGGTCATGGAGACCCAGAGCCTATTCCTGTGGCATTGAGTGTAAAGCAGAAATCTACCCCAGACAGGACGGCAATTCATTGTAGGACACATTCATGAATACACCTACACTCAAAATGGGCTAAACAACCTAACCTGCACATCTTGTGAGTAAACATGGAACAGCTGTGTACAGCAAATATAGACATGGGATGAACCTGCAAACTCAAACAGACTGAGGTGGAATTCAAGCCTTGTCTGTTAAGGCATTGTGGTAATCACAATAGCACCCTCCACTATCTAAATAAATATCAAGATGCGTATATTTCCATTTTTTGTTGCAGTCTGAATTTATCACCTCAATGTACTTTGTAGACCTGGAGGATGTCACATCTTGATCTTTGCTCTGTTTAAATAATATAATATTGAACTTAATGGCCTATGATAAACTTGCAACCCAGTCTAGGGATTTGTACCCAATGTGACCTGATTGACTATGCCCCCAACAGAACCAAACTTGCTTCAGAGGGTTAGAAGAGGGATGGATGCATAGGTGCATTATTTTGTTAATTGCTAGCATTGTTTATGTGCTAATTGGTCATAACAATTTTGATATTTCTTTGTCCATGGTTTATTGTTTTGATTATGCAGTCTTTTTGGTACATGCTTATACATTTACAATTCCTCGAAAAATCTTTTTAAAATTCTGATTCCACTCTGTCCAGTCCAAGACCAAGTGAAGTCTGACCCTAATCTGGGAGCGTTGAGTTTAAGGCAGAAATAGACTGTGGATAGGCTGCCATTCCATCACAGGATACCCTCATTCACACACTATCAATTAATCATACGGGTCTAATTTAGAGTAAAGTATTCAAATTAAAATAACTTTTGGTGTTTGAAGTGTGGATATGCACTAGTACATTATTGTTAAAAATACTAATTTCATGGCCTACTATGAGGATATAATTGAAGTAATAATTGCTGATAGGAGTAACAATACTTCAAAGAGGCAGTGGGATGGGTAATAGAGGCAAAGGAAATGAAAATCAATTTCCTGATACACGTCTTGAAATAAAAAGTTCTAACAATTGTTTCTTCATTTTTACCCAGTACTAAAATCACTCTGGTGAGACATTTTCCAAATAAAAAGGAAAGTTCTAACCATGGTTCCTTCATTAAATTTCTATTTTGATGTTACACTCTGGTTGTCTTACCAGCTCCCACACACTAAACGAACACTAGTTAACTGTAATTCATATTAAAACCAACCATCATTTGCAAGAAGAAGAAATGTCATCATTTTCTGGGAAACTGTATTATAGAGATTTTGGGATTTCATCAGAAAAGTAATTTTTATTACTTAGCCATATAATGATGCAGATGAAATGCTGATTCTGATGATGCCGGTTTCCCTGAAGTGGTCATGGAGTTTCCATGGAACAATAGCAGATAGTTTCAAAATAAAAGAAAATGAGCAGTAAAGCAAGCCTATCATATTTAATAAAAATTGCATTTTCAAAACTTTATTTTTATTGTCTACCATTTTACAAATGATCCTTTAGTTCAATACGGATCGCATTAAATACTGAGAAAGCGGAATGATGTTTTTTTATTATTATTATTATTTAAATGGTTTGCCAGGGGCAGACACTCCAACCACATTAATGAATCTTCAAGTAAAAGTGACAGGGATTTGTTTTGTATCATTTAATATTTGGTCAGGTCTTACTTGTTAGAACACACACACACACACACACACAAATCATTATTTTTTTTCTTTTTCCCTGGTTCTTGTTGTTTAAGGGTAATGTAACAATGTCTGGAAAAGAGATTACACTCTTTAGTGGTTGAAAGATAAATTCCCCAGCCCCCCTGCCAAAGCCAAACAGGGCTGAGTGGGATGTAGTCATACGACCCCGAGTTGAACTGGTGGTCTGTCAAGCTTAGGTTTAATCAGAGCATATGTGAAGGCTGGAGCCATGGTCAATGCTCTGGCATACCATCACCATGTGGTGTTTATTTATGACACCATTTAAATAATCATTGGTCAGCCTGTGGTGAAATGATGCAAGACTGCAGGGCATGTTCAACTATTAAATTCGGATAACTCCCTTCTATGACAGAGTACCTCGCAGACGCCATTTAATACAGTCTTTGTCTGGGCTTTATGCAGCTGAAAGGCATGCTTTTATTTTGCCTGTCATTTTCTTGAAGGTTCCATACAACACAACATTTTCCAATGACGACGGAGACACCCGCTGAAAAATCATTTTAGCAGAGTCTGAATGTCATAGTCACAGCAGAAAAAAAAAATCTTTCTGTATTCATTCTCTGCAGTAAATGTTATTATTCGTGTTATACCTTAACAGAACATTCTCACATCCCCTCACATGTAGACAGGATTGAAATTAGACACTTCTTCTTTTGTAGACTGTACATTTAAATTTCACAGAAGTCAGGAATGCCTATTGATTCATTAACACTTTTCCTTTAATGATAATGCTTAATGCTTTCTATTTTTTGGTGGGGATTGTGTGCATTGGTTACCTATGCTGACTAAAAGTAGCAGGTTACCACATTTAAATCTTATGCCAGCCACAATTCCTGTAGTGTTGTCATATCCCTCTCTTGTCTATATGGGATTTTCTGGGCTCATCGCTATTTCCTCCAAACCTAAAGGCATACATTTAAGATGAATTGATGTTCACAAAATGGCACTATGTGAATGTGAACATATTTTGCAGGGGGCTGGTGTGCTATTCAGAATTAGATCCTCCCTCTGCAGACCGGATGATTGATGGTTATAACACCTCTAACGTCACTTCAGGTGTCCGCCCACCTGGACCCGCCTCTTCCTGCCAGAAGGACAGAAGGCTGGAAGCTCCAACATCTTTATCAGTTCTATACAGAATCTATGTCTGAAAAGACATCTCTGCCATTATTGTTTGTTTTTTCTTGTGCTTTGCAATTCAGTTATATACGGGGTTACCAGGCTGGTATCCCAGCTCTTTATTGTTGTTTCTTTTCTCTTACAAATTACATTTTATATATTGTAGATTCTGAGGCACATTGGTGTAGTGGGTTAGATTCTATACTCCAGAGCTTTAGGGTCATTTCTTGGCACTTTCTGACTGATATTGGCAGGCTTTGCTTATTTTCATGTATTATTTCTTAAACACTAAAGTATTTTTCAGTGTGTTAGTGTGCTCTATGATAAACTGCCATTCACCCTCAGGGTTGATGTCTGCCCTGTGTTTGAATATGACAACAACAACAACAACATTTATTTATATAGCACATTTTCATACAAACAGTAGCTTAAAGTGCTTTACATAATAAAGAATAGAAAAATGAAAGACACAATTATAAAACAAAATAAATCAACATTAATTAACATCGAATAAGAGTAAGGTTCAATGGCCAGGGGGGACAGAAAAAACAAAAAAACTCCAGACGGCTGGAGACAAAATAAAATCTGTAGGGATTCCAGACCATGAGACTGCCCAGTCCCCTCTGGGCATTCTACCTAACATGAATGAAACAGTCCTCTTTGGATTTAGGGTTCTCACGGAAAGGCTTGATGATGATGATGATGGTCACGTAGACTTCTGCCTTTTAATCCATCCATCATTGTTGGAGCATCATGAAGCTTTGAGTAGGTGGAGGTGGCGCAGGCCACCACCACAAAGAAACCGGAAAAAGAAACAGAAAAGAGAGTAGGGATCAGTACCGATTTTAGAGCCACCATGAATAGTTATTTTGAGGAGATTGAACATATAGAGTATCAGGATTAAGTTAAATTAAGATTAAAATGAAGTTATAAAAGGGCCATGTTAAAGTAATGTGTTTTCAGCAGTGTTTTAAAGTGCTCTACTGGATCAGCCTGGCGAATTCCTATTGGCAGGCTATTCCAGATTTTAGGTGCATAACAGCAGAAGGCCGCCTCACCACTTCTTTTAAGTTTTGTTCTTGGAATTCTAAGGAGACACTCATTTGAGGATCTGAGGTTACGATTTGGAATATAAGGTGAATTGAATATGAAATGGTATTAAGTAGACCAGACTATGGATCTTTTTTTTTTTTTAATAAAAAGTGGTTTACACATTCATTCCATTTTCTATATAATCATCTGTTTAGTGCACAGTAGTGCTGGGGAGCCTTAAACTGCATAACAGTAATCAAACCCTGGGGTGCAAATGATGACTGCTTACACAATCCTGTTGAAAATCAAAGTTTTGTAGTATGGATATGTCATAATTATAAGCATTATATCTTTATGTTATGGGTAAGCTTCAAAGGTTTCATTTGGCCACAAATCTTCTTGTGGGTGTGAGCCTTCATATGACTTTAGAGAGTGCTGGACTGATGAGACACTAACACAGGAGGATAAGCCACCAGGGGTAATCATGGCTCCACTACTACTATGTTTCCTTACTGATTCATCTAATTTCTTTTGAAATAATAACCAAACATGAGCTAATCAAAGCAGCAGAGAATGCAAGGCTGTATATTGTCATAGAATCATCTTGTTTTAAGGTAAATATAAGGTTCATTTTTTTTTAGCTTTAGTATTTCAAGTCACTAATATGTAGAAAACATGACAGGCTTTATTAAAATTGTTAATGTTTTAAAGAATGATGTAACAAAACCAATAATAGAAAAATATCTGTGAGATAAATCTCAATAAATGGCATGTTTACTTTCTTTTATTTTTGACATTTATCCTATACCAGGAATATAGTAATGAGAAACAGAAAATAATTCACAGTCTATCATTGTTATTGGTTGTTCTTGTTTTACAAGCAAGTAGTAAAAGTTTACAGGCATTTCAGACTTAGGTGCTTTCACATGGTGCACCCTTTAATGACCTGTTAAGAGTCCTTAAAATAATTAAATGCAATTCTAAACCACAAATCATCCATGTTCTGTGCATACCATATGGAGCATTCTTTCTTTAAATCTGTACAAAAGGAGCCAGTGTCTGAAGAGTAATGCCAATAAAGCTTACTGTAGAACAGGCGGAAACAGTCTATTAGGGTTTATCCTGCTGTTTCAAGGTCACTGATTGCCATCTGTATTGTTATTTTAGGAGGGTTGGAGAATAATCAAGTGGCAGGCTGTCATCCTCTTTCAACATTTTTGTTATGAAGAAGTGCATATTTTGTTTTTTTTCACTTTTTTTTTTGTTTATAAGCAAATGGCCAAGTGGGAAGTCTTGGGTGTAGAGACCAACCCATCTAAGGGTAGGGAGAGCAGGATAGCAGGTTATCTGTGTTCCTTCTACATCTTTGCAGAGCAGAAAATGTGCAAATTGTCCTTGTTCCTTCCATATTCATTGACTTCAATTGCAGTAGAGTTAGGGATCTAGTAATAACATTCTTTACAAATCTTCAGATAGTTTATCACCAAGAAACTATTTAATGTGACATTAAATGTTAACATCTTTGTCAAATTTTTATGAAAGTTTTGTTCTGTATTTCAAGATCTTCCTATGCAATACAGTATGCCATCCTGGCTGTTCGCTTGTCTGTCGAGGATTTTAAATCACCTGTAGCTCGTAAACCGTTTGACCTATTGATCTGAAATTTGGTACACATACAGTATACTATGTGACGTCTACTTTCTGCTTTCAGGGTGATGATTGACCTCCAAGGTTATTCCTCTTTTTATTTCTATTTTATTTTATTGTAGAATCAACTATCAGCAGAGGCCAGCAGGGCTGCTGTGCATTGCATGTGTACGGGCGTCATTCTCGTCCCTCCCACCTTCGCCTTCACTTTCCCTATCTCTTTAAATCTTAAATCATTCTTCAGACAGATTGAAGACTTAAGTGCCAGCTTAAGTGAAAAACTAAACAAAACATACTAAGTAATTACAACACAAACACTGACTTAATCAGTTTTAACGCAAAAAGATAGGTGTGACGATGTGGGTTCTGGCTCCACGCTCCCATCTGATATTCGGAAGCCCTTGAACCCAACACTGTCGGTAATGTCACCGATGAGCTAGACAGTGAGACAATAACAACTGAGCAAGGGGATGGTAAAAAAGTGGAATACTGCTTTTATTAAAATTGTCATCAAACAGTCAAACAAAAACAGGTGTTCAAATAAAGTGCAGTGCTTTCATAATTGTTCAAATAAATAATCCATAAAAAGAAACGTGGAGATAAAATCAATAAATAGAACAATCCTTTTAAAACGAGGTTAAAACGTTCGTACAGGAAGCAGTCATTAAAAATCCACAACAAGCCCGGTGCTGTTCTTTTAACTGGTGACTCCTCTGCTTCTCCCTGTCCAGGCTTCGCAACAAGGGAGCCACTCTACCTGCAGCTGACCTTCTCACCACTACCGATCTGGCTGCGTCCCAATCCCTGGCTTCGGTTCTACTCCCTCCAGACCGCAACCTGGGAATTCCTCTCACGGCCAAGGCTCTCACGTGGAGGACAACACATCCCAAGTTCTGACTCCCGCTGCCATCCGCGGCCCCATGCGGAGTCATCCGTCTCCTTCTTTGGTCACTCCCGCTACCTGCTTGTTCGGCGGGAGAGACAACAACTACTACACCCTGGGTGTCGGCCTAACACCCAGGCTGTCTGCTCAGCTGCCTACAAGCTATCGCTCGCCCGCCCGCTTCCTGCTGCACCGACCTGCTCTTTTGCTTCCTGTAACCTCCATTTCCTTCTCTCGCTCTTTCCGTTTTTCTTTTCATTTCCAATCTATCCTTTTTTATAATGCGAGGGGCCATAGCAGCTGCAGCATATTAGCCACGGGAACAATCACGGATGTGGGCAGTCCCTCACCTGTGCACTCTGTGAGAAACGCCAACACCACAGATCGCCCCATGGCTTGCTATGGCCCAACGCCTCCTCGCTAAGCCACCTCGAGTGCGGTGATTATTTATTTAAAAACTGGCCCTTACTGAGAGCGCTGTGGACCTGCTATACCACACTAGGGTGGAGAAAATAAGAGCTGCTCAGGAAACAGCAAGCACATCAACCTCTGAGCAAATGAATGCTAAACGTACAGAGAAAGTATGAAAACTACGAATGCTCAAGTCAAGTATATTCACGGCATGTTATCGTGCAGTGCGCCGTTACTGGTACTATATATTTTCCAGTGATGTAGATTTGTTTTCATTTAACATGCATGTATAATCATTAATATCAGCTATAGAAAGCTATTTAAAATTGTGAGCTGTACATCAATAGTCAAAACTACACATATATGGTTCAAGCTTGTCAAGGTGGACTGGTTTGTTTCAGCAATATTTAGAGTTTTTGTACCTTTCTCTCTGAGTCTAATTTTGAACAAATGACCTGGTGCTCCCAGGAGGTGGATCTGCTATGAAATTAATGAAGCTTAAGCTTCAGGACCCCTAGTCCTGAAGGAGCACCAGAAGCGGCTTTAGTCTACATTGCATAAAAATTTTGGGTGTCTACTGTATGAAAGTGGTTTTTAAAAGTTAATAATTCATGGTAGCATTCAATACAAAATAATACTTTAATTAAAAATGAAAAGGTTATTAAAGTATAAGAATGTTTTATTCTAAATATATTGTGAGGTACAGCCCGGACACAGACAGGAAGACATGTTGTTTCACCACACACGTTTATTTACAATCTATTATTTACAAGTCGTAAGTGCACACTCCCCATGCCTCAGCACCAATCACCCCTTCAAGTCCTGGCCGATACAATGCCTCTTCACTGTCTTCAGACCGCCTCCACTCCTCTACTCCGAGCTCCGTCCACTTCCACCCGACTCCAGCAAACAAATGGAGGGAGGCGGCCCCTTTTGTGCACCCCCGGATGGGCTCCAGGTGCTTCCTGAGGAGCCTCCGCCGAAACATCCCCGTGTGGCGGAAGCACCAGCTGTGTAGCCGGAAGCCCTCCAGGTGTCCCTGATCCTCTTCCCCCCAGCACTTCCTGGTGTGGCGGAAGTGCTGAGGTCCAGGGCTCCAAAGGCATCGGGGCGCCCCCCTGGCGGTGACCACAGGCCCCTACAGGGTTGGGCTTCCAAGCCCTCTCTACCTGCGGCCCCCAACACAACCAGGGCAGTCGCCCCCTCATGGTCTGGAGGAGGCACAAGCCCTCCTCCAGTCCTCCTACGCGTCCCGGCTGGGTACCACCCCCAGCCGCGTGCCACAATATTTAATATTAAACAATTAAATAAACTATTATCCAGAGAATACAATATCCAAGTGTTTTGCAATGTAAACAGAATGAGGTTGGGAGAAACGGTTTAAAAACCTCTGCCTCTGTTCTAGCATGTTACACTTTTCTGAAATTTAATGGAATGCAGATATAAAAATTGGGGTTTTTATCCATAACTGTTAACTGTTCACTATTTAACAGTTAAATTTATATTCATGTTTGTAATTCAGCTCATGCCTTTTTTCAATGTGATTTACAACTTACAGATGCCTAAAATGTGAAGAGAATCAAACACCCACTAAATTAGTAAAAATGATATATCACAAGTTAAACTAAATTTATATGGCAATTTATTCTGCATATTAAAATTAGAAAAAGTGTTATAGTAGTTTAAAATGCATTCACATAGCCACAAAAGCCCATACTAGAGGTGTCAGGATGTCAGACCACAGAGGTTAAGTAAAGTCTGAAGAGGTTGATCTTTAGCTCTGTGTGAAGCACAGATGTATTTAACACTTCCAATTATAATGGGTAGACTGTTCCCCTACTGCTATGCCAAGGTTTAAAAACAGCACGCAGCCAATGTCCTGCCCTGTAGCAAAAACATCGTCAGACTATCAGGGTAGCTTGACCTTAGAAATCAGGCTGTCATAAATGGTATCATCAGGAGCTGTGCAAGGCCTCATTGCTGGCAGTTTGATACAAGAGGTAGTTAAATGAAACCAATATGGATGCAGTATTATCTAGCATATACACAAATTGCATAGCACAGTTCAGTGCCAGTGAGGATTTTAGTAATTCAACTAAATGATAAATAGGAACAATTATCCTAGGAGCTGCATGAAAAATGTAGTGTGATACAGGTAGATATTGTGCATGAGAAATGTGCCTGAAAAGGCCATTAAGGCATTACTTGGGTGAAGAGGGGATTATCATTGGTGAAAGCACCCATATTTTTAAAGGGTTATTAAGCTTTTACTGTATTTGGATTGAGGGGGATAGGGAGGTCGTAGATATTGAACAGTTCTTATTAAAGGGAGTCTCTTAAGGCAGACCAAAACCCAGAAAGAGGTCTGAGGAGTAACAAGTTTTGAAAATCATGTTGTGCAGTTTAAGCACTTTGTGATTTGGTATTAATTACCAATCATTTTACGGGATTTAAAATATGAGAAAAAGTAAATGCATATGTGAATTATTATTTTTTAACTTAAATGAGACAACATAATGACTTTAACAGGAAAAACTTTCTTGCTCTCATGTAGAGCCTGTGATAGATGAGTTGCCCAAATTACAGGCTTTGTACTATAATGATACTTTGGTTCACTGAAACCTTTTCTCCTGCTATCCATCATGAGTTTCAGTGTAGAGCTTCAGCATCGTGGAAGAACAAACTGATGAAACAGCAAGTGCCATGGATTATGATGGTTTACAAAAGAATAAATACCAATCATTTATTTGTATGTCAGATGACAGCAGATAAAGAACAGTTGACATCATGATATTTCTTCTTGTAGGCAGTAACACAATGATGATTTCACCAGCCTTGGTATGATGGGTTTCCTTATTTCTAATTAAATGCTTATTATTATCAATGCCGACTTCGTAATGTTTAATGGCTGAGACTTAGAAGTACAAGGAAAAGTGCAAACAAAAGGAAATTAAATGATAAAAAGGAAATACTTATCGAGGCAAGGGAAAATAAAACGGTGCTTTGCAAATAAAGAAATATTTGGTGAAAATTTACTAATGAAAGAAAAGAAAGCTTTCAAAACAAAAAAAAATTACTTTGCTTTTTAATTCTACATATTTTTAAGAACAAACTACTCTGTGTTGCGTTTAGATTAAAAGTGTGCTTCTGTATGCCTCAAGATGTCACTGCATCATATACAATGATGTCACATGCAACACAGAAATACAAAGCATACAAAATCATGAGCAACGTGAAGTCTTTTGCATGCTACACTGCGCCACCAGGTAATTGGAGAAAAATAATTCAGTAAGTGACATGATGGCAACAGGCATTCCAAACACATAAAATGGCAACAAACAACCTGAGTATTATGATATTAACAACAAAGTTCAATAAGGAAGAACAGGCATCAAAAGGCCACACAAAAGGCCAGACCAACCTCAATTGAGGTCTGGTCCACAGGAATGGATTTCAACCCAGGTAGCCTAACTCCAGCTCAATAGTCAGGCTTTCCAGTGGCACATGGTCAAAGATGAAGCCAAGGCTTTTAAGTCATAAATGAAGAAGAGGAAAACTGCTAAAAACATTCAAACCTAAAATGAAACAAAGTTGTTTAAATATTTATTAGATTAATTATAATCAAAAATAGAGAAAAAGGCAAACCAAAAGCAAAGAAATCCAGTAACCCATAAACCAATAAACAGTACATTAAAATGACAGAGGGGTCAAAATATAGGAAATCCAAACATCAAAAGAAGATCAACACGAAAAATCATGAATCAAAATCCACAGCACCAAATCTGTTGCGAGAGAACACACTTCTCCATTTATACTGCTGGGACAGTCACGCAGCTACATGGGCAGCTACAGGAGACAGGACATTTGAAAATGCAGCAAACTAATAACTACAATGCTAACATAATACAACACTACATATTAGTTAACAGGCATAATATTAAATAAATAAAACACACAAAGAGCAAAACCAAAAATAGAGTTATTGGCAAATTAGGAAAAACTGCATTTACCTAACAGCAAAGAGTAAAAAAAAAACAAGAAATAAATTTGAGCCAGGGTTGTGCCATATAAGCTAAAAACAAAAGTGCGATAATAATTAAAAATTATGTTTTTCAATTCTAATGATAAAATTATTAAATGGTAAATAAAATAATAACTAAATAAATAGAGGATCATCAGACACTTGAGAATTCATGCAGAATTATCAGTGTCTTTAATCAGGCAAAGTACACAAAATATTAAAATCGCTAATAAGCAGCTTGGCTATAAAACTCATTGCTTTATTTACTTGGCAAATGTGTTTATACTTAAGTTGTTGTGTAGCCCTATGGGGAGAACTGTGAATGTTTTGTTCTCAAAATCATACATGTAGAAAGGGTAGGGAAGAGTTATTAAGCTTATTCCGGAACTTACTAGAGTTATTCCAGCTGTAGAAATAAATAAAAAAATATATTTATTTTTTAATGATAAACAATGTATTTATTTTTTTAATAAATAAAAAATGTATTCCCCTTGTTCACAGCATTGAATATTCTGAACACTTTTACAATACATAGTGTGGCTAATTCTGCTCCAGCTAGTTCAGTATACCAATACTAATGTCTTGACAAGCTTGAGTCATCATGACCATGCAACAACTTAACTGTCTCTCCTCTATCTTGACAATATTTTAAGAGCCTGTAGCTCACGTCACTTAGTATAACAGCCTTAAAAAAAATCCATCTGCTTCTTCCATATTAACCCATGAGACAACTGAGATCCTACAAATCCATCTTCCAGCGTTGAAACTTCTCTGCACCCAGCATTGACAAAAGCAGCTTCAGCCTTCAGGAGTGAGTTGTTTACATTCAACAAAATCACCAAATCAACAAGCCTAACGGTGGTGAGACATCTCGCTTTCTGTGCACGACTCTTCACAATACATGCAGGCTGAGGACTCAAAAGAGAGTCCAGAGGATTTCAATCTAGTCTTGTAAAGTAAGTCTGCTGCACTGCTTAAAACACCAAAGAAACATTCTCATAATATAAAAAGACTGTCTTTTAAGTATAATATTATTAGCTTACCATTTTAAAAAACTGTATGAGAAGAAAACCAATTTATAAATACCTCCCTTGTTTTCATCAAATCAAGTCTGAACAGAATGAATTTGGATTTTCATATAGAGCACTTGAACAATTATGTAATTATAAATATCCACCAAGTCAACAGTGGTTAGAATTAAGCAATTTTGGATTGTAATATTCTGTCTTCCTCCTTTTTCTTCAAAAAAATACATGAATTGACTGTTTTGGCTAGTGCTCAGAGTCAGAAAACAATTCTCCTTTTAACAAATACACCATGTTGCTGTCTATAGTTTTCTTCTAAACCATCAAGCATCCTTGCATTTTTATTGGTCATGGCAACACACCACTTAAAAATTCATAGCTTATGATTACTTATGCATAATGACAGCTATTTATTGTTTTAAAATACACAAAATAAACCTTATCTGTTAGCATGAATGCAAAGAGTAAACAACCATAGATAGAGTTCTTTATATTCCAATATCATCTTTGTCAATTAAAGTACTGTCTACTGTATTTACCTACTTTTTAGTTTGTGTATCTGTGCCCTGTGTATGATAGATAGATAGATAGATATGTGAGGCACTCTTACATTAATGTTATTCATCACATTACATTACATGTTACATTAATGTTATACAGTAAATGTTATTCAATGATTTATATATGATCTCCTTTTCTAATAATCCTCAATCTGGGTGTCTTACAGCAGTGATCTTAGTCAGGTCATTATCTAGTTGTATGTGATGTTCTTCAAAGTGACATTTTTGACCGCACTGGAACAGCTCACACTGGGCTTTGAGGGTATAGTATTTTTTTAGATGAGTGCAGTCAACATATGGTTTACAGTGAATACTCTGCAATTTTTCTTTTACTTTTATCTCTTGACTTTTGTCAGCTTTCAATTAGGAAGACAGATCATCTTAGCAATGCTTTAATCTATACACCTAAAGGCTAGACAAGAAAGAGAGGAAGAGACAGAGAGAGTATGCAAACAAAACTGAAAACCAGGATTTCATGATAGAAACTTTGCCCCTGTCCTGCCACTACTAACCACATAGACTACCTGCTTTCACCTTCCACTTCATAGTGACACTCTTAAACCACTCTGTATGTATGAAGTGGAAGGTTAAATGCAGGTCTTCTGTGTGGTTAGCAGTAGTTTAAAACTGTAAGGTAAGCAGCACATACAATAAATATATCTATACGTAGACTGAAGTTGGTATCATGTTATACAGTTCTTGGGGGCGTTTCATTATAATCATGGCATTTTTAGATTTGTATATGTCGTTTATTTAATTTAATATTAAGATGGTTCCATCATCACAGCAACATATTGTGGTATTGGTTTCTTTCAGTGACTGCCATTTTGTGTTTTATGTTTTTTTTGTTGGTGCAGCCATGTTGTTTCTAGCCTGCTGTTAGTCACATGGGTCCTGACCTTATGATGTTATCAAGGAGTGCAGATATTTATGATAGCAGTGCAAAAACACAGTGCCCAAATTTTTGGTTGCAAACAAACAATTCTACTGTATAGTTGAATTCAGATTGATTGAGTTTAGAAGTCCCAGGTTTGAGTGGATCAGTGATGCTGATGCTCCAGTGAGTCTGGGATTCAAAGGTTGTGGTGTCTCAAATGTCAGGGAATGGTAGCACTTATTGTATTTCTAATTAATATTATTTTGGCACATTGTATTAGTGTCTAACTAGAAACTACACCACTCCACCCCCATTTCTAGAAATCTTGAGAAACAAAGAACATTCTAAAAACTGCTTTCTTTTATATAGCACAATAATGAAAACAAATGCAAAAATGCATAATAAAAAGAAAAAGCAAGGAATGTGATGATAATAATAATAATCAGAAATATATAATATATGCGTTGTGTGTGTATAGATATAGATAGATAGATAGATAGATAGAGAGCACCTTAAAAGCTCAAGTAAGACTGACAATACCACCTCAGGTAAGACTGACAATACCACCCCACAGCAAGAAGGGGCACAAAGTCTAACAATTTCTCCTTTCTCCTCCACATCTCCAAATGACTCCCTGAAGATAACTTCTAGGCCCACCCCTGATGCACTTACCAAGCCTTGTCCCTTCCGTGCTCAGACTTAAATAAACTGTCAATTGCTGGAAGGAGATTGTCACTTAGATCTTAGTGATTATTGGAGACAGACTCTCATTTATTTTGTGAAAAGGAGTGACAATAGTCATATTGGAAAACAGTTTGATTAAACGGGGTTTCACTGTACAGTGCATCCGGAAAGTATTCACAGCACATCACTTTTTCCACATTTTGTTATGTTACAGCCTTATTCCAAAATGGATTAAATTCATTTTTTTCCTCAGAATTCTACACACAACACCCTATAATGTCAACATGAAAAAATTTTACTTGAGGTTTTTGCAAATTTATTAAAAATAAAAAAATTGAGAAAGCACATGTACATAAGTATTCACAGCCTTTGCCATGAAGCTCAAAATTGAGCTCAGGTGCATCCTGTTTCCCCTGATCATCCTTGAGATGTTTCTGCAGCTTAATTGGAGTCCACCTGTGGTAAATTTAGTTGATTGGACATGATTTGGAAAGGCACACACCTGTCTATATAAGGTCCCACAGTTGACAGTTCATGTCAGAACACAAACCAACGCAGGACAATGACCCTAAGCACACAACCAAGATCACAAAGGAGTGGCTTCAGGACAATTCTGTGAATGTCCTTAGTGGCCCAGCCAGAGCCCAGACTTGAATCCGAGTAAACATCTCTGGAGAGATCTTAAAATGGCTGTGCACCGATGCTTCCCATCCAACCTGATGGAGCTTGAGAGGTGCTGCAAAGAGGAATGGGCGAAACTGGCCAAGGATAGGTGTGCCAAGCTTGTGGCATCATATTTAAAAAGACTTGAGGCTGTAATTGCTGCCAAAGGTGCATCAACAAAGTATTGAGCAAAGGCTGTGAATACTTATGTACATGTGATTTCTCAGTTTTTTTTTTTTTAATAAATTTGCAAAAACCTCAAGTAAACTTTTTTTTTACGTTGTTATTATGAGGTGTTGTGTGTAGAATTCGGAGGAACAAAATGAATTTAATCCATTTTGGAATAAGGCTGTAACATAACAAAATGTGGAAAAAGTGATGCGCTGTGAATACTTTCTGGATGTACTGTATATATTGTGGTAGATAGGGGGCGCTCTCGTTCCCTTGAACCCCTGTCCACGACTCCAGACACCAGGTAAAAGTCCTCAGATTGACTTTATTAAATTGCCACAGTGCAGAAAACACTCTCTCCTCCACTATTCTCATATAATAAACACAAATACACAATAAACCAATCCTCCAGCTCCCAGACGCGTTGCCACCCTTCCACCCAGCTCAGCTCGCCGTCTGGGAGCTCCCACAATCCTTTTATATCTCCTGACCCGGAAGTGTTCCCAATCCCCAGTCCATGTAATTCTCAATCACTTCTGGGTCAGGTAAAAGCTCTTCTCTTCAACCCGGAAGCCCGTCGCTCTTCCTATGACGAACTTCCGGGTCATAGGGCACGAAGAAGTCCTCGGTCCTCCCTGCAGCTCCCTCTTGTGGCCCCCATGGCATCCAGCAGGGCTGTGCATAAAAACATTTCGCTCTGAGCTGAGCTCCGCGGCTAACCCCGTCTTTCGAAGCAACTTCGTCACACTACCACCAAAGACTCACAAAAAAATCCACAAGTTAATACACACGCTGTCTCTAGAGTTTCTCCACACTGAATCCTCCAGGCACTACTTACAAAAGGTTACATTGACAATCGTGTTACGTTATTTTTAAAATCTTTCCTTTTCTTAGCACAAGCACAGCTGAGAAGCTTCGATGCATATGCTCCATAACGCGTTAAAAAATAATGCATTTAATCACACTTTCCATTACAAGCAAAGGGGAACTTTTGTCAATGCATGATTTCCTGGTACACCGATTACTTTGATCAGCGCAACCCTATTCATTTTACCCTCGCGCCACCTTGGTTTCAGAAGAAGTATGAATAAATATAAGGTTAACACAGAAAAACAGATCACCGATTCAAGCTTTATGAATAATCTATTCGCCATCAATAATTGTTTTGGTAAAGCCATACTCAGTGTAATCCTCCTTCCATTTTATAATTTTTCCGCCACTAGCCATGATTAAATGAACGGTAAAAAAGTAAGAGCGAAGCGAGGGTGACTTATTTAGGCAGACATATATATGACAGCAACACTCATGACAATGTCAATCATGTTACGTTATTATTAAAATGTTTCCTTTTCTTTTTCATTACTTCTTTAACACACTACTTCTCCGGGCGCGGGTATTTTGCTATATATATTATGGCAGTAGGGGGCGCTAGTGCTCCCTTGAACCCTCAAGTACAACTCCAGACACCAGGTAAAAGTCCAAGACCTTTTATTATTTTCTTCAGTGCACCAAGCACCTCCCACACTACTCATATATTTAATCACTACAAATAAACACAATAACCTCTCCTCCTCGCCCAGACACTTTGCTCCTCTCCCACCCAGCACAGCTCAGTGTCTGGACTGAGGCACCGTCCTTTTATAGCCCCTGACTCGGAGGTGTTCCTGTCCAATTAGACCACAGTTCCTTTTTCCTTCCGGGTCAGGGGAAACAGTCCTTTACTTCACCCCGGGAGCACGTCTTTCCTTCCCGTCACGTGACCGTGACGTACTCCCGGGTCATATGGCACAACAGAGCCCATAAGTCCCCCCATAGCGACTCCTGGTGGTCCCCAAGGTATCCAGCAGGGCTGTGTATAAACACTACAGAGTCCATAAGGCCCTGCTGGACCTCGGCGCACGATCCTGCTGTCGGGAGAGCTCCTCCTGGCGGCCTGGGGGTACAGACCGGCCTGGAAAGCTGGCAGTCCTCCACAGTTCCCCCCCCTTAGCGACGACTTCTGGGGCGGAGCGTCCGGCCCCGCGGGCCTTGAGTGCGTTGCCCCGTCCTCGAGCGAACCTTGGGGGGACGGTGTACCTCCTGTCTCCCCGGGGACAATGGCGCCTCTCGTGGCCCGGTTGCCGGCAATTGTAGCACCGACGAAGCCCTCCTGGTTGCCTCCCTCTGCAGGACCAAAAACATCTCGGGAACTCCGTCCAGCGTCGTCTCCGCCTTCACCTGCCAGGGAGGGCATTACGGCCGCTTGGCTGCCCTCAAGCCTTCTCTCCATTATGTCGGGAGACCCACCTTTCCTTTTGGGGATCTCCCGCTTGATCTGAGGCTTGTGCTCAGCCTGAGGCACTGCATGGAAAGAGGAGAGCCTCTTTACTGTCTGCACTCCCGTTTCCTTCCACTTACTAGGAGCCGGCGTCATTAGCACTGTCTCGCTCCGATGAACAGCACTATTCAGCTGCACCGGCACGATCGGTGCTTTCCCTGGGCCTCCTGTCACCGACATTACCCCACACATAGGACCGGCTGGGAGCTGGAGACTTATACGGCTCCGGGCGGCCACGTCATACGCATGCCCCGGACCATTTACTCCTTTCTCCAACCCTTCGGTTATAGTGCCACAATCTTTTGTCGGGCACACAGTGCTTTGACACGCGCTACTTTTTGTTTGCAGTGCCAGTTCGCACTGTGTCCCTTTATGCTTTATGATACGGGAGGGACTTAATAGCGCTCCCACATCGACCACCTCCGGAGCTTCCCGGCCCAGCCGCTGCACGAAATCCGCTAGTGCCTTCAAGGGTGCTGCTGCCGTCGCTCCCAGTTCCTCCACACGTTCCTTCAGTTCACCTAAATCCTGCAAGAAACGGCGTAGGGGCGCGAGGTATTCCTCGAGCCCCCGTAAGTCCAAACAGTTAATGTTTACGGCCGGAGTTGTTTGCGCTTCCGCATGTCGCTTACCCTACGGCCGGGAACCAATGAGCACGTCCCCTCCTGGCACGTGTCCAGCTGGGCCGCGCAAAGGCTCTTGGGACTTGGAGTCCTCAGAGGGACGGCTGGCTACTACAAGCCGGCTGAGAGACGCTGCTGAGACTCTGCATGCGGGCGTCTGCAAAACAGGATAACAATACACCGGAAACGTCGGACGTTTTACCTGCATCTACCTCCGGACTCAGCAGCGGTGTTCCCCATCTACTTGGGCAGTCTGGCGCGCTCGATGGCTGACCGCGCTCCTGCTTTTGGGTCACTCGAGCTCGTTCAGCCTTTATCAGTGCCCGGTCCTCCTCGCTCCCGGTCAGGTAAGTCCAGGTCATCTCGCCGTCCGTCAGGCCCTGCAGCCCGCTGGGACTGACCTTCTTTTTCCCGGTCTTCTTTCCCATCGTTCTCCGGATTGGACTGACGCTCACAGTTGTAGCTTTCTCAGTAGCGGGTGGTGTTTGCACCTCCGTAAAAAGATGAGGAATCCACCAAGGGTTGTCTGCCCACACAAAATTAATTTTTAATGCAGGTCCCCTGCCAACAGACGGCCAGAGAATCCTGCCGGCTACGCCAGTGTGGCAGTAGGGGGCGCTAGTGCTCCCTTGAACCCTCAAGTACAACTCCAGACACCAGGTAAAAGTCCAAGACCTTTTATTATTTTCTTCAGTGCACCAAGCACCTCCCACACTACTCATATATTTAATCACTACAAATAAACACAATAACCTCTCCTCCTCGCCCAGACACTTTACTCCTCTCCCACCCAGCACAGCTCAGTGTCTGGACTGAGGCACCATCCTTTTATAGCCCCTGACCCGGAGGTGTTCCTGTCCAATTAGACCACAGTTCCTTTTTCCTTCCGGGTCAGGGGAAACAGTCTTTTACTTCACCCTGGGAGCACGTCTTTCCTTCCCGTCACGTGACCGTGACGTACTCCCGGGTCATATGGCACAACAGAGCCCATAAGTCCTCCCACAGCGACTCCTGGTGGTCCCCAAGGTATCCAGCAGGGCTGTGTATAAACACTACAGAGTTCATAAGGCCCTGCTGGACCTCGGGGCACGATCCTGCTGTCAGGAGAGCTCCTCCTGGCGGCCTGGGGGTACGGACCGGCCTGGAAAGCCGGCAGTCCTCCACTATATATATATATATATATATATATATATATATATATATATATATATATATATATGAATGACCTCCAAAGAGCGCTGAGACTTTTGATATCGTGAACATGTCTGCAAAAACTGGGGTCTCCTGCCCAGCGAAAGTTGAGCAGCCGGCGCTCGCGCATAGCTGTGCTGGCCTTTGAGACGCTGATTGCGCTTCTGCCTTAAGTCAAAGTCAGCACTTTTAATTTTTTTCACCCTCCCCCTGAGCTATAGCCCAGACAAGTGCAAACACGGGATCCCTTTTCTACACCACTGCAAATTAATATTAAGGCGATTCGCACTTTCTTTTCAACGTATACGATTATGAGGTCGTCAGCTCGGATTATGAAGACACGCACACGAGTGGAGGACTGACAGTGGCATCACAACCGTCACTATTGGTAGCATGAGGCGATACCTGGACCCTACAGAGGTTGCACAGGTAGTCCAACTTCTCCAGGATGGCACATCAATATGTGTCATTGCCAGAAGGTTTGCTGTGTCTCCCTGCACAGTCTCAAGGGCATGGAGGAGATTCTAGGAGACAAGCAGTTACTCTAGGAGAGCTGGAGAGGGCCATAGAAGGTCCATAACCCATCAGCAGGACCAGTATCTGCTCCTTTGGGCAAGGAGGAACAGGATGAGCACTGCCAGAGCCCTACAAAATGACCTCCAGCAGGCCACTGGTGTGAATGTCTCTGACCAAACAACCAGAAAGACTTCATGAGGGTGACCCAAGGACCCCATGTCCTCTAATGGGCCCTGAGCTCACTGCCCAGCAGCATGCAGCTCGATTGGCATTCGCCATAGAATACCAGAATTGGCAGATGCACCACTGGTGCCCTATGCTTTTTACATATGAGAGCAGGTTCACCCTGAGCATGTGACAGAAGTGAAAGGGTCTGGAGAAGCCATGGAGAACATTATGCTGCCTGTAACATCATTCAGCATGAGCACTTTGGTGGTGGGTTAATGATTGTCTGGGGAGGCATATCCATGGAGGGTCACACAGACCGCTACAGGCTTGACAAAGGCACCTTGGCTGCCATTAGGTAGCAGGATGAAATCCTTGGACCCATTGTCAGACCCTATGCTGGTACAGTGGCTCCTGGTGCACGACAATTCCTGGCCTCATGTGGTGAGAGTATGCAGGCAGTTCCTGGAGGATGAAGGAATTGATACCATTGACTGGCCACCACACTTTCCTGACCTAAATCCAATAGAACACCTCTGGGACATTATGTTTTGGTCCATCCAATGCCACCAGGTTGCACCTCAGACTGTCCAGGAGCTCAGTGATGCCCTGGTCCAGATCTGGGAGGAGATCCCCACAACACCATCTGTCATCTCATTAGAAGCATGCACCGATGTTGTCAGGCATGTATACAAGAACACAGGGGCCATACAAAGTGCTGCGTATAATTTTGAGTTGCTGCAATTAAATTTTGGCAAAATGGACTAGCCTGCCACATAATTTTTCACTCTGATTTTGGGGCGCCTTTGAATTCAGGGCTCTGTAGGTTGATCATTTTCATTTCCATCAAACGATGTGGCATCCTTTCGCTCCTAACACATTACCCAGTCTATATCAGTATAGATATCCAGGAGGATTTCTTTTCCCATTGAGATCTGATGTGTTTTCAAAGTGTTCCTTTAATTTTTTTGAGCAGTTTATATATCACAGCGACACTCATAACAGTGACAAAACAATTACATTGACAATCATGTTACGTTATTTTCAAAATGTTTCCTTTTGTTTCTCTTTCCTTCTTTAACACACTACTTCTCCGCCAAGCCGGTATTTTGCTATATATATATATATATATATATATATATATATATATATATATATATATATATATATATATATATATATATATATAGAGAGAGAGAGAGAGAGAGAGAGAGAGAGAGAGAGAGAGAGAGATAGATAGATAGATAGATAGATATATATATATTGATATATATATAGATATGAGAACAACACTCATATCAATGACAAAACAATTACATTAACAATCATGTTACGTTATTTTTAAAATTTTTCCTTTTCTTTTTCATACCTTCTTTAACACACTACTTCTCTGCTGCGAAGCGCGGGTATTCTGCTATATATGTATATATATGTATGTATATGTATATATATGTATGTATATATGTGTGTGTGTATATATATATATATGTGTATATGTATATATGGATATGTATATATATGTTTATATGTGTGTGTGTGTATATATATATATATATACATATTTTCAAAATGTTTCCTTTTCTTTTTCATTACTTCTTTAACACACTACTTCTCCGCTGCGAAGCGCGGGTATTTTGCTAGTATATATATATATATATATATACTAGCTGTGTAAGCCTGTGTTGTAAAAAGCCCGGGGTCCTAGAAACTATTGAAATCATCAGAAAAACAAATGCAATGTAGAGATGTCAGGTAATTGAAAGAACTACTCTGGGTGTCTCTTTCCTAGGAGGTTTCGTTTTGACGACGTACTTGCATCATTTGTGCATTAGCTGCTAAGAGACTGTCTTTCTTCAGAGGTTTTGTTTTGCCGACATGCTTGCCTCGCTTGTGTATTAGCGGCAGGAGGAAAAGTAAAAGGTATACCGTTTTGCCGATGTGCTTGCCTCGCTTATATATTAGCCACTAAGCAAGTGACTCTTTCCTCAGAGGTTTTGTTTTGCTGATGTGTTGGCTTCGTTTGTATATCCTCGGAGGTGGAACCCTTACCCGACTCCACCTCTCATTTCTGGGACGGACAGACACACACACATCCACTCTTAGACGTTTATATATAGGATATGAAAGTGAAGGTCTGTGAAATGGTTTGCATATTTGTAGTTAGAGATAGACAAAGGGAGAAAATGAGTCATGTATCTTAAAATAGTTTTTAATTTCTAAGCTTTTGACAACCTAACAGATATCATCATCAGAGGAAAATGATTATGCACACAGGAATTAATGCCAATATATAGCAAGTGAAGGGGGTTGTAAGGGGAGTGAAGTAATATATATTAAATAGAGCAGAAATAGGTACATATAGACATAGATTGATTTGGATTAAGTTTTTCAAATAAAAAGGGGGTATTTGGATATATTTATAGGAGAAGCTACATCCGGAAAATTGGCAGAAAGGGTGGTCAAAAGTACTATATATTGAAGGATTCACAGAGAAAAAGAAAAAAAACAAACTAAACTGCCTCTTTGTCAGAAGGGTTGGATCATCCACTTACCCAGCAAAGTACAATAAAGTTTTACATTTTCTCAACTGAACTCTCTCTTTGTTTCACTCCCTCTCTGTCATTGGGCACAGATTAAAACTGGTTGAGGGTAAATTTCACAAAAAACAAATTCAGTTTGCAAAGATACTGTATTACCAACCTGTAAGTAATAAGTTAAATAGCACATAATTAAAGACATTTAAATGTATGCTTAATGGCATTTTGTAAAAATTACATATACTGTGATTTTTAAGATATATTGGTGAGAATGGGTTCTTCTTTTTATAAATGTTAAGTATTTAAAAGGTTCTAGCTGTCATTGACCTCTTTTGTTTTCACAGTTATAAGAAATTTTAGATACAATGATGTTACGCAGTATGCATTTGATACTATAAATGATTGTAGACCTTTGCGAGAAATTAGTTGATTCAAAAGAATACTAAAACATGCAATACTTGCTATATATAGTAGTGTGTAACTATCATAGTAATAGTATTATAACTAAATCTGTGCAAAAAGCAAAAGCTAATGACGCTTTGTTGTGCTACCAAGACCTCATTAAATGCAAATACATAGCTTCATTTTAAGAGGCTTTTGAGAAGTTATCCCCTATTGATTTCCTTGAGACTTTGCATAAGCTATTAATCATGCTTTACTCAGTAAGATGCCTGGTTATTTAGTCACCAGGCACATGATGTGTATAAACATAAATACGCTTGAAAATGGGCTTGCAAATTACTTCCTATCTGTCCATATAAAGGTGCATCCTGAGGTTCATTCAAAGGGAATTACAAAGCCAACACTGACCGCTGAAAGCAGTTACACACAATTTGGTCATAGCTGTGAACTCTTATCCAAGGACATTACAACCACATTTCCAAAAATAAACAAATAGCATTCCTTAACTAATTTGTGCTTTATGCTGTCTTTTCATTCCTGGAGCCACAGTGTTTCATTTTGAGAATTTAGCACACCACCATAAATGCCACATTACACCTCAATTACTAAGATAGACTTACTCGTATTTAATTACAGATCTTATTGCTCAGACAGTAAAGAACCCTTTCTTAGTATAAAAGTGCATTATAGAGATAAAATAGTTATGATTTTACTCATAATTCAAATTGAAATCTAATTGATGTATTTTCATATCTCAAGAAATGCATTTTTTTAGTACAAACACAATTGAGAGACAAAGGTACACTTACTAAATCCATGGCAACTAATTATAATATGATATAATAAATAAACTAAGAAAGTAAGTAAGCCATGCCAGCGTAATTCAGCTGTCAGTTTCCTATCAAAACCCAAAGAGTTGCTGGGTTGCTTTACTTGTTTCCTCTTTGTTTGTCTGTCTGTCTCTACATCTCCCCAGGTTGCCAGAATGCCAATGGAAGGACACTCAGGGCCATAACCTAGACATGCTTTAGGGATTACTATGCCTCAACTGGCCTGGGCGTGCCCAGGAGTTCCTCCCATTATTGTGAACACAATAGTTGAGTCAGACCCACTTAGCTTTACCTGGTCAAAATGATGGAAAATGAAAAGAGAGGGCAGCTTGTAATTTATGTTCTGTGCTTTGCATGAAACCATTGATGTTTTATGAAGCTAAATATCCTCCATTAAAAGGTGCCTGCAGCTTTCTAATCATTATTTTTTTTTATTTAAAGTCACTAATTGTCAATCAACCTGTGTTTGCTTTGAACCCAACCTGAGAATCAACCCAGGATGTAATTTCTGTGAAGTAGCACTGTCTAGAGATTACGGTATTTAGGTATAATCATATCATACAACATGTAATTAATGTAAAAGTAAGGGTCAAAGTAATTCAAAGTTTCATTTAACAAATACAGTTGGATAATTGATAGCTACTTTTAATGTGATCAGATGTTGCCCTATATTATAAGATACCACTCTGAAGAGCAAACAAACCATATTGGTAGATAAAATGCTTGACTCACATTATCAGAATTACAGTATATTAAAAAAATTGCCCTTCTGCTGGGTCGCCTGTCTTTTACTGTCCTTGGGTTTCCACCATCACAACTGTTTCTCAAGTACCCTTCCAATCTTCCTATTACTGCTCTGAGCCACATACAGGACATACTGGCATAGTCATAGCCATCATCTCACGTTTCATCGTTGCCAGTGCATTGTTTTCCTTGTTGTCCAGAGCTATGGTGAGTTGTTCCCCTTGTTCTATGCCATCTTTTTTGCCTGCAAAAATCTTGAATCACAAGGCCCCCCAGCACAATATATTAACTTAACTGTGTCCAATAACATTTGTCACCAGATAATATAATTTTCCAATAAATATTGAAAATAAATACATTTTAAAAGGTAACTTTTACTGCATGAAATGAAATATTGTGAAATAGCCAGTTCAGCTTCTAGATGCTTGATGTTAACAACAGTAAACAATGCATTAAAGGAATCCTTCAAATTCACAAAGTGGTAATGATTCTTTAAGAACAAGTCATGCATAATTCCTCCCAAGTGGTGTGTAAAGCTAACAAACTTTTAGATGAAAATATGTAATTCTATTTACTTTTGCAAACAATTGCACCACCGGTTAAGGCATCCAGGGACTTGCAAAGAGATAGGTAGTTTTTTAAAAAATTGATAAACCGAGTTTTGTTTTTGGTCAAAATGGATTGATGGTTATCTGCCACTAGAAGATTATAATAACTAAACGAAGGACTAATACTGTGTATTTAGGTATTTGAAACCATAAAATTGCTAAGAGGTTTACTGTCATTTTCACCACCTGTAACCTTCTGTCTGCTTGACATCCAGCTATTGTGTTGTGATTCTTTGGATAGGCTTTAAAGAGATATTATCGCCAAATATGGCAGGTTTAGGACATGTACACAATGTAATATAAATAAGGAGTGAACTTTTTACAAGATTAAGGTAGTGACAATGACAATTCACACTGAAGAACAAATATTCTAACTTGCTAGTGTACTGCCATGTTCCTGTACCTCAGAATTTAAGACACTCAATTTGCAACTTTTATGAAAGCATTGGCTAGGATAACAACATAGGCTTATATTATGAAGAGAACTGACTTTTCGGATGAACGGTGCTATACGAATTTGCTAGTCATGCATGTTATGTGTTTCAGAAGCAAATGGCATTTTTCAGCAATGCACCCTTAGAGGTATACAAATACAATTTGTAATACAGCATGATAATTTGCAGTACACTTTTGGGTAAGTACAATTTAAATCATCATTACATTTAAGAGATACAACGTGAGAACCAACCCTGAGCCAGTACATTACAGGATACATGCATGCACACAGCAACACCCACTCTCATATTGGCCTGAGACAAACTCATCATTTAACTCAACTTACAGGTCTATTATGTCCTTCCTGAATATTTACATAAGTAAAGGTGTAACATCTTTGTTTCTTAACCATCTATCAGTTTTATGGAGAATTTTGTTTTCAGTGCAATGTTTAGGGAAGTCTGAGCCTATCCCTGCAGCATGAAGAACAAAGCGGGATCCAACCCAAATCTTAAGTTGGGACACACTCATTCATTAAACCTCACTCACTCTGGACCAACGTACTGTAGAATCACCTGACATGCACGTGTTTGAAGAAGGCATGGGTCCCTAAATGGGCCTGTCAGGCCCGAAGGCCAGGAGGCCCTCACGAAAATTAAACCAACTGAGTCTCAGAAGCCAAACATAGATGCTGTGGTAAAGAATTTGGGTCCCCTTGGGTAATATGTCAAATGCAGGAGTCTTTTAGGGCCCTTGTGAAATGTGTGATGTAATTCTCATAACAACTGGATGTCCAAGATTCTGGATACAAACAGCAAAACAAAAATCATTTACAGGATGATCAATTTATAGGTTAAAAACTATTGCATGTCTCCTCATTTTTTATTTAGCAAATTGTGTTTAGTAGATTGGTTTATTGTTCTAATGCCATTTTTATTTTTAATTGGGTAATGAAATTTTTGTGGAGTGGTTACTCAAATGTTGCTATGGAAATTGACACGAAGAGCATGACACATGATGTCACCACGGACATCTTATTAAGCTTGGCACCATATACTTCTTAGTTATCCATGATTACAGATAGAAAACAAAACTCTGCTCATAGGGGTGCTTTCTTTGTCTGAATTTCCAGGTAAAGGATATCATTGCTTCGAATTCCATTTTGAAAAAGTTTATTCTTATGGTCGCAATAATTTTCACTTGTGTCTTGTTTCAGACGGCGCAACAAATACTGCACTAATATATATGTAGTATATACAGTATATGTGTGTATGTGCATATATATATATATATATATATATATATATATATATATATATATATATATATATATATATATATATACATATATACATATATCTTTCTATTATATAAAAAAAATCTTGGGACGAGACGAGACTTTTTCAGAGAGATGAGATGAGACATTTTCAGAAGGATACTTTCAAGTCCCGTGGGACAAGACTTTGTGCCAAGACAAGAACTGAAAACCTAACAGGTCCAAGTGGGGGTGGAAAGATATTGATCGGCTTTAAAGTTTAAGTCGGAGACTTGTAGATCATCAAATTCGTGTTCCCATTGGGGAAAAGTAGTGTTTCTTCCCAATGAAGAGGCGTATCCAAGAGAAATAAAAGATTTGTTATTTGGTGAAAGTGAAATCCACAAACACTACAGGTAAAATATACAAATCTACAATAATTTATTCACATTTGCATCATTCAGTGCTCAAAACGTAGATTTACATGATTCAGGCCCATACGCTATGAGAATCTGTGGTCCCGCAACAATTAAAGCTACAACAAGTTTAATTTCAAAGAAACCACAATTAGTTCAGGTTTATATTTATGATCATGGAGAAGCGATGCAACATAGAATTGCAAGAGTTAAATGATGGAACATATTAGAAATTCTACAGCCAATAATGGATACAAATCCTCCGTCCAAAAGTATCTCACTTTACAAGAAATTTATCACAAAAACACGGACAAAGAAGTTTTCTTGGATTTTTATATCAATCCGAAAGATCATGCTCGCATATATAATAAACCAACATGTGACAAATTTTCGGCAATAATAGTTTTGAAAAACGGAGATATCAAAGACAGACTTGATATTCGTGTTTATCCAAAAGCACAGCACGATTTGTCACAAGTTGCAGATCCGGGAAATGAATAGTGCGTAGGGCCCGGCCACACAGGGGTTGGCGAGCGAAGTGAGCAGGGGGCAGAGCCCCCTAGTATATATATAAATATATATTAATTGTGAGCAATGGCAAAACGTGCATTCTAGTAGGTTTCTGCATTCGGTCCTGGATTTCAGGCATTGGGACCATGTGCATTGTTAAGTCAACCAGGAATACTCTGCCTTTTACAAAAAACTGAAGGGTCAGGGTGTGAGGACACAAATAGCCACTTGTTAGAACTGAGAAGGGGCTTTGATTTTACCCTCTTTTTTGCCTGTAGTTTTCATAGGATACTTTGTCTATGACAAATCTTATCACATTGCAGATGGTACCTGGCTAGTAACTTTACACAAGAATTGTTTTCTAATATTTCCTTTGCTAAGCCCTAAGCAAGTTCCTCTGCTGTTGTGGTGTTTTGCGTTTCATTGTCTTCTGTTTGCTTTTTGGATCCTGTTTATATATATATATTTTTTTCCTTTTTAGATACTTTTGCCTGTCTTGCCTTGTATGACCTTTAGCCCATTTTCTTGAGATTTTTGACTTTTATCTGGAAGGGTGTTTTGAGAGGGTCACCATCTCTGAAGGTACATGTGGATAACACCACTAAAGAGAGTTTTAGCCTGGCATCTCTGGTGTAGAAATTCTACAGCTTTAAAGGAATCCAGAAACTGGACTTGTGAGGTCAATTTGGGTATATGTTTGATGGAAAAAAGAAATACAAGAGTGTGTGAGTGAAGACAAAGATAAGTAGAAGATAAGCGTAGTGCTTTTGTACTGGTATGATAGGAAAGTGGATGAATCAAGCCTTCCTAGAATCAACTCCTTTATATGGAGGCCCAGAAGCATTTGTTATTTTTTCTTTGCACTTTGATTACATATATTTTTTTTTCTTTAAACAAATACACCTTTTTTAATATCTTGGATTCTCTGGCATGGGTCTAAGTAGGAGATTTTTCTCAGTTTCACATTTTGAACCTAGTGGAATTTGATCCTACAGTCTATAGTGTCTTCTGTCCTGCTACTTGGCCACAAGACATCGCAGCCCATCAGGCCTGATAACAATGCTCTGAGGGTAGCAACAGAATTTCTCTATCACATAAACTTTTTAAGAGATGAAGATTTAAAATAGAAAATACTGTATTTTAGAGAAAATATGCAATATATATTTAAAATTAATTATTTAGACATGAAAATAATATAATTGTTTTAAATACATACAAAAGTAGTCACTTCCTAGTTTTTTCCTCTTATAATCCTAAGAATATGTTTCACAATGGAATAACCAGCAGATGACTACTAACATTGAGTCACTCCACTTTCCACTATAATGTCTCTCCATCTGAGTGATATCCTGGTGGAACCTCTCCCAATGTTTATTAGAGATTACTCCTGTATTCTTGGTGATAAAATCCAAATGAGAGTGTAGGAAATGGATTTACCAAGTGCATTTAAACAGCGATTTTCCATGTCCAATAAAAAGCATCATTCTAACATTCTTATAATACAAATTTCTGGCTAATTTGAAGGCATCAGAAGAAAAAAAAAACCTTAATGAGAGCAAGAATGTGTAGCAAATATTTGATTTTGAGTTGAGATTCTAGATACAAACACCTCAACTAACATTTTCCAGCTCACAATATACTTCACATAATGATTTGAGCAGAAGAAATACTTACTCCATTAAATAATAAACATTAACAAAAACTGTATTTTTCACTGAATCCAATACAGGAATGGTTTGTGGTAGAGAAATTTCATTTTCAAAAATGGTCTTAGCACAACTAACTCTATAAAGTACCCAGATTTTATTAAGCAGCAGAGATTTGGTGCAGACAAGTGTAATTTGTTAAATACAGATAATTTACTGTAGCTATTTTATATCTCTAGATGCCTGTATAAGAGTCTCTAATCAGATGTGTCTTTGAGGTCAATATACAGTATTTGTTACTGTGACTCTGCGCCCCTCATTGTCATATTAAAGACTTATTGTCCCAGCCTAGACATTTAGACTTGAGTTAAAGACCAACGGAGGAAGTATCACACATGATGGAAAGCACCTTTAATGCAGATATTCTTAAAAGAAGTACTGCATAATGTAAAGAAAAAAATAAGATTTGTTTTCTCTGTGCTGTTCATAAATCCAGTGATCTAAGACGAACCCATTGCCCGAATTGTTGAACATTCATTCGACTTCAATAATTAGCATCTTCACCCAATGTTTTACTTACTTAATTAGGCATTGTCAGATGTTAGCAGTTTTTAAATTAAATCATAATATCATAATATTTTTATCATTAAACAAAATCTTTAGAAAGATTTATAGCAAACACTCATAATATGTAATTATTTTAATTGATGCATTTGCCTGAAACATTGTACTAATTAAATTTGCTGTAAAATGTATTGTTAGTTCTTATGATATATGAAAATATGAAAAAACATCTACTGCCAGGTCGCAGTAATTATAGTTTTAATCTACAAATGATTACCTCTTTATAGATTAACAATGGCATTATCATTGGGGAAACATAAGTTATTGATATTACATGGATGCCAGCTGGTTTGGCTGAGCATAGGATTGTGAAGAAGCAGAAGAATGCTTTGTGCCTTCAAATGGAATTTGTACAGAAAGGTCAATATCTGTTTGCAATTTGATTTGCTTGTATAGACTGGGTGTTTTTGAAGACTATTGCCTATGCCGAGTCTTATAAAAACAAAGACATTTTTAGAAGAAAAGAAAAAATCTGTTTGTGGCTTACTCATTTCCTAACTTAAGCCTTATTCATTTCCTAAAAAATAGTTTGAATACAAAGTATCTATCTATCAATCTATGTATCTATTATCGAGTACCTTCCTGTTACATACTTCAAATTCCTTTCTTACTTAGCATTTGAAAATATTAACAAACGTGAAACATTAAAACATTATTGCAGCCATAATAAGCAATGTACTATAAAAACTGGATGCAAATTAGATTGTTTTCTTTGACATGATTTTTTAATGTACGCTGAGACATAATTGTAATTAATCAAGAATTTTTAGGATTTGAGGCATTGCTTACACAGATTATCCACTTAAAACAAATGCAAATCAAAGCATTTTCCTTGAAGGTTTGTTTCATGTTTTATTCTCTGTTTTTATACAACTCAGTCCATGTTTAAAAACTTGTTGTTGGGAATATAATACTTGATCTTAAACGTTCAAATATAATACACCATTCCGCATTACCTCATTTTATCTGTAGGGATAAATGTGATGAACAATAAAGCGCTGAAGTCACTAAGTTCAACTTACATCTAAATGAAACCAATTCTATCCCTGGAGGAAGTTTTGGTGCCAGTCTAAAATGATATGCACATTGTGGTTATATTTCCTGAAGTTAAAAGTTAAAAGTACAATTTGCTTTCCCCCATATAAATTCCACTGATCTTGTCATTCAACATAGAATGAACTAAGAAAATGTTTTAATTGTGTCTATATATATATATATATATATATATATATGTATACTGTATATATATATATATATATATATATATATATGTGTTTCAGAAATTGCTATTATTTTCACAATAATCAAATGAGTGTGGCATACTCTAAAAACTTAATTAGGACATGCAAAGAAAAAGATTTTGCACTGTAAATTCACCAAATTACCCAAAAGAAGACCAATGATTTGCTCTGAAGGAGCTTCACTATAAATAGTGTACAGTACATTGCTCTTCCATGTGGCTGAAAAACAAAGCAAATGAATGAAAAGACATGATATAAATATACTTTTGTTTTGAATGTTTTGAATGTAGATTGCACTACATTTCTCTTTCCTTTTTCCTACCATCCATTTCCTGGATTCGCTTTTTTCAATTTAAAGTTATCAGGAGCCAGACTCTATCCCAGTAATGCTAAGCTCAAGAAAGGAACCATCTCTGTATGGAAATGTTGGCAAGGAGGCTCAGTAATTTCAACCAGTTACCCATCTTTAGTTCATTTGGTTTCTCCTTTAGCTGGGTAGAGTTATCATAGCAGATATTTATTCTGTCATGCTTGAGCAGATATGAAAGGAAGAACCTGGGCACAACCCCTGTTGGAGCAGCTTGTAGTTTGTGATTGAAATGGACCAGCAGTGAGTGAGGAGGCACACACGACTTTCCAGTGCAAAAATTGAACAGTATTTGTATTAAACATAGAACTTAAGTGTCACAGTACATTCAATAATAAACAAACTTCCAATAGAATTACGCCAAAATAATAGTCTAAAAAATTAACAATCCAAATAAAATCTATCCACAACGTATTCCATTTCATTTTCAGGACATTGGAACCAATCCCTATTGTGAAAAGCTCAACATCAAGTTCTGTAACCTTGACTGAACCCTTCACTTGACAGACCGAGATTATCACAATGCCATCTCTCTGACGAAGACCTCAATAATCTCCTCCAGCTCTGCTCTTTCCACTCCAATGGCACAGCACTCACGATTTTATCCACACTTACTCCCCCCTTCCTGTGATGACTCTCTGCCATTCTCCACTGCTTTTTAAAAGTAATTTAGCAGACTTAAATACTGCTGAACCATGGAACTCCTTGACATCCACCAGTTCTGCACCCTCATAGAGCTCAGTAGAGCCTACGCTATGTATTCTGACACTCTCAGAACGTATACATCCCCAAAATGTGCTTCTTCGAATCGATCTTTTCTTTCTTGTTCTTGCTTTCTTTCATTTTCTCTCCTCTCCTACCACTTATCTCTTCCGATTTATACTTCGCAGAGCACTAATTACCGCGCTGCTTCCACAATAATTAACTATTATAAGCAATCACACTTGCTCACATGCGAGCCATGTTTCAGTGATAGTTAAGTGACTTGATAGTGCAGCAAAATTACTAAAATCAATAAACAATTTAACCCTTTAGAACAATTCGTGACTTTATTATGAAGCACACATACATCTCAGGCCAATTTCGAGTCAACAGTCAACATGTCTTTGGCCTAGATGGGAAGAAAACCTATCTGCAAACATTCAGACTCCATAATGAGGTGCCTTTAGTGCAGTTTAGAATGAAGCTAGGATCCAAGTGTAGGGCAAGTAACTCCACAAACTCCTGCACCACCACATCATTTAAATTTTTTTTAGATATTACTTGTTTTGGAATCTTATAATGTTGACTAGATTGATGCAAATCAGTACTTGAAATGTTTTTAATTAGGGCCTTTGAATAAAGAGAGCATATTAAAGGGCCAGTCTGCTGAATGGCAGAAATCCCTGGGGCACATAATGAAGTGAATATGTGTGCATGTGCGTGTTTCTCAGCTCTGTCCTATGATGATATTTGCACTGCTTTAGGATATTATGTGGTGTATGATACACATAAAGTTAAGAGTTCAATTTCTCCTTCTGATGAACCTGTTAGATCAATTGGCGATACTAAATTGCTGTGTGTGTGTCTGCGTGTTTGCCTTGCGATGGCCTGGTTTGTTGCCACCTTGCAACCTATTCTATCTGGGATAGGCACAAACCCACCCCACAACCCTGGTCTGGATTAAGCAAGTTAGAAAACAACATGACATTTTAGTACCTCCTTGCACAAGACAATGAAGTCAACGGAAAATCTTATTTCATTGCAGATTTCAATGACATGTCAGTCACATTCCGATATTTATTTTTGAACTAATTATATCGCAAGTAATTGACATGTTTTCTTAATACAACTATATTCAACATTGGTAACAGCAGCTAATGCACATGTTAATTTCCTTAGTATGAAGCCTATCTATATTGTCTATAAAAATGTGTGCTGTGTGTTGTATGACATAACTGGCAATGGCAGCATCATTCTTTTTCAGAATATTGGCGATGGCAGGCTAAAGTGAGTTTTCAGAGATTACGATGCTATTTTAGCTAATGGTGATGACTGACTTATAAGCTGATTTAGACTTTTAGAGCGTTGAGAGTTAGAGAGTTGTGCAATAAATGAGAGCCTTATAAAGTTTCTAAACTATTTTGGGACTCCCCACAAAAGCTGGTGTCATAAATACGAGTCCAAGACATTATAAAGGTTTGGGGCAGCCACCCGTATATTGTTTTTCCCCGCTGCAAAAGGGTTTTTTTAATCAAAAGCACGAGGTGCATATCAGAGAGTCCAAAACATAACTGGCTATAGTAGCCCAAGATGGAGGCTTTAAAGGTCTGGAGAGGAACTGATGTCAGCAAAGGGGCCGGAACCAGAAGTGACGTCATCAAAGGGGCCGGCTTCGGAAGTGACATCATCAAAGGGGCCGGCTTCAAAAGTGACATCATCAAAGGGGCCGGCTTCAGAAGTGACGTCTTCTGAGGCGCGTGAACCTTGCAGGATATCCTGGGAAAGGTCTGTAGGGAACTGAGAAAGACAGTCAGCACACTCCGCCGCCCCCTGGACGGATATTTTATTACAATTACTCAGGCCCTTTAGCTGCATCCTACTCGCATGTGTGTGACACTGGTTTTGCTAAAGTACAGAGACTCAGCCTCGTGTTTTGGGGTGCAAGACAGGGACTCACATGTCACAGCCTACATTACAGAAAACATCACGCAGAGATTACACAATCTATGTACCATTACAGTGTTTAACAACTGTAGGGTATTTGGTGGCGAGTGCTTTTCAGTGTAACCTAGCTGACTGATCAGGAATCTCATAGTCATCCCTGAGCTATGCCATGCCATCTGTTTGTGATGGTATAATTAAGATATTACCCAGATACATCTAATTTCTTTACCATCAGGGTGAACAAAAAGTAATTTTCAGTGATTGCTGATTCTCCTAATTGGTGCACACACATTTTACTGCACACACATTGCAATAAAGGCATCTTCACGGAATAATTTTTCTTTTTTAACAGAAAACACTTTCATTCAGTTAACATACAACTAATATGTGATGCTCAGATATATCTGATTAATGTTGTGAGGTGGTTCAAGCTCTAGAAAATCTTTCATTCAGGTAATAGTGACAACACCACAAGAGAGGAGATACAATGAAAGGCACTTGCACACAGAGTCAGTGACAGAATGGACCAGAATGGTTCATTAAATAGTAAATGGCAGTGTTTGGACTGGTCGAGTGGCACACTGCTGTACAGTCATGCAAAAGTTTGCTGCATTGTGAGGCTTGTGCAGTACTGCACATTATACCTGAAACATGGATGTTCCCCAGCTGCCTGAGACAGGCCAAGATGAGTGCATGGTTGACCCAGACATTGTCCTTCAGGACATCAATGCAATGGTAATACAAGTTCAATAATAATATTCTTAATACAGTATCTTGCAGCTTTGCACATACAGCCTGCGCCAATTCACACCAAGTGCTAATGGCAACCTAGGCACTACATGTGGCACATTTCTCTTGCTCTCTCCACTCAACTGCTTGCACTTTTTCTTTTACTTGTGATTCACGGAAATAGACCATTAAAAAATGCTTTTGTTGTTCTCCACCTCAAGTTCACATTCACTGAAGTTTCCTTTCCTGTGTTCTCACATGGTTTGTAGTAAAGATGTCACTCAGGAATATTCAAATGCATTATAAAACCATACATAGTTACTGGCAGGAGGTTATGGGGAGTCGCTAACAGCTCATGTAGAAGTCCATAGTTTTAAGATGATCTATATAGTTTATAAAGAAATTTGGCTTGACACGTGGTGCACATACAGTTTTATATATCAGATTTTTTCTGTGTGTGGGCTGTTTTTAATTTTGAGCATGAGCAGAACTTTAGTATGGGATTTATATAAGTTTTAATACATGAGGCCCCTAAATTTGGTCCCTACCCAGTTTTCTTAGCTTAAGACTAAAGAGATTTATTTCCATTACCCTCCCAACATAGGACATTCAATTTAGTTTAGAAATGCACCCTTTTTTTTTCTGTTCATCTTCCTGAGCTGCGGTGTGTTTTTGCTAGTATATTTATCGGGACTACATGAAGTACTCCAAACAAAAACAAAACAAAATGGCAATGTGACGGCACAAGGAAACATTAAAATAAATGAATAACAAATTTGCTTCATACAGAACGTCAAAATGTTCCTAAAATATTTTTGCCAATATTTAATAGTTTTTTACAATGTAATCTAGAACTTTATTTGACTGAAAAGTATGTTGCCTCAATGTAAACCACTAAATCTTTTTAAGAGTTTGTTTCCTGAATATCTTCAATCAAGTGTCTCTCTGTGTGCCTGCATGTTACTCTTTGTACTTCTCTACAATAAACTGCCTTTTCCAGATGTTTGCCCAATCCTACATTTTTTGATATTCTGTCATTGATATGTTTGTGTGTCTTTGATCTCTGTCCTGTTGCATGATACATGGCTTTCACTATCAGACAGTTGGTATGGAATTAGAGGAAAACAACAAACTAAAGGCAATTTATCTGGAATATTATTGTATTTTATAGGGTCATTATTGTCATATATGTAGAGGACAGTGAAACTGCATGTTCTAATAAATTTGTCACATCTACAGGGTCTTTATACCTGAAAAGTTTCAGAACATATCAGTCGTGTCTGGACTGTCTGGAGAGACAAGACGCAAAATAGATTTTGCATACATATGGAATCCCTTCCTACTGACCAATAATCCTTGTCACCTTTTTCGTGGTTCACCTGTTTCGAATTACCTTCTTAACTGAGATGATGGAATTTTAGTGAAGGGGCACTTACCTTATCCCAAATGCTTGGTAAATATTGTCAGCTTTTTTGTCAAATCAGATTATTCTTATCTGTAAACATGACTTGATTGCAAGGCATAGATAAAATATGTGTAATCATGCTGGAACATTCTGTCTTTTTTCATCTTAGCAAATGACATTAAAAATGTTGTGCTGTTTGAATACTGTTATGCTCTGAAGAACACATCTACCTATGTGTTTCCTTTTTTTTTGAAATGAGTATAATTTTAGACGAACAAGATTATTATCATTTGCCTATTTTGGAACAATAATGAATATTATCATTTGCCTATTTTGGTACAATAATGATCATATGCTTTGATAACATTTGTCTGCTCATATCCTTGTGTAAAGCATCTTCTGTCTTGAAGCATGTAATAAAGTGGCACACATAACAAAGGAGAGAGAGCCTTGTGGCAGAATGTTTACATTGAGGTTGCCAGTTTGTCTAAATCAGACATACTTTTTTGCATGTTGAAACAAAACTTGTTATTGTAGCACAGCAATTTATCCTTATCTTTTTAATTGGGAATTTATGAGTTAGTGAAAGAAAATTGTTTTTATAACACTTTTTGAATGATAATATACTGACATCCTTGCTCCTGGTAAAGAACATAACTTTCCTCACTCATGTAATGTAATTGTTTGCTGTTGAGTTGGTGGCTCAGCAGGTTGTGCTATTTCCTTACATATTCTGGATGCTAGATTGTTGCCTTTTCTGCACTGTTTGCACATTCACCCTGGGGATAAGGTCATCTGGGGGACTCTTTACAATCCAGAAGTGTGTGGTTTGACTGAGTACACTAAACTGTTTCAGTGTAAGAGTGTGTGTTTCAACTGTAGTGAGTACTAAGAATTGGAGTCTGGTTGATAAAGTTAGGTGCCGCTGTGAGTGGCAGCCTTTCCAGAAGCTCTGTGTATAACTTTATCTTCTTTATCTTTATTTATCTTTCTACCTTTTTCTCTATCTCTCTGATCACTTCTACCATTTTTTTTATGCGGACTCGTTTTCCTGGACACTTTTTACTACTTGGACATGGATTTTTACATGCCGAGACTCGTCTATTCAGGTAGTCAACTTCTAGCGCAGAGAACAAAGGCCGGTGTGGTTCCCTATTTACCTGACGAGGTAAAAGGCTGTATCATGGCAGCAGAGCCAGCGCTAAGCTAAAGGCTAAGTGGCTAGCAAGGAAGTGGCGATACAAGCCTTCGGTGCCTTCTGTGATCTTGGGAAATGTGAACTCACTACCAAATAAGATTGATGAGCTGGCTGCGCTGGCGAAAAATGTCTGGACCTACAGAGAATGCAGTTTGTTGTGTTTTTGTGAAACGTGGCTAGCAACTAGCATCCCAGATACTAACATGAAGCTACCCGGATTTAGCACAGTTAGAGCGGACAGAGACGCAAATACCTGCAGGAAGCAGAAAGGAGGAGAACTCGCTCTCTATGTGAACACGAGGTGGTGCCTCGGTTACCCTGGATATGTAAACATCAAAATCTCCACTTGCTGCAGGGACATTGAACTGTTGGCTGTAAGTCT